>NC_139516.1:141590646-142790646 GCF_947247035.1 Vipera ursinii | reverse complement strand
ATTAGCATGAGAAGATTTGCTAAAAATGTAGACTTTTTTTAGGCAGTCTTTTTTTTTAAAAAAAGTGCAAATTAATTGCAAAAACATCCTGAAATACAGCTTTGACTATATCACCATTTGTTTTTTATGACTGCAAAATAAAAAACAAATCTTGCATATTGTATTGCCATCAACCTACAGAGAACAGATTATTGGCAGTCACTGACACACTCACAAGTTATTTCCAGCATAGATTAAAAAACACTCTTTTTCTCACGCACTCAAAAGCTGCACATTAACAATTTAACACTGGGTGGCACTGTGTGCCCAAATGGTTGCATAGCCTTCCCATGGCTAAACTAAAGGAATCCTTAACTGTAAAAATAATGTGGAGGTTTGTTGTTGTTGTTCTGAAAATAGCAATTGTGGGGTTGCCTAAGCAGCCTCGTGACCCAGGAAGCTCTTTTTCATATAACCATATTAAAAATGGCTTCTCTGAAGCTGCTATTTAAGGGAAATCCATGGGCACCAACTGAGGTTTTCTATAAAAAAGCAAATCAGAGAAGCAAATTTGTCTGGGTTGTCTGTGGTAAAAATTGGGGAGAAAGAATTAAACATCCATTACCCTAAAATACTAGGCTGCTACACTGTCTGTAGTTAAACATATGCATTCATCTCATTAGGCCCTGTATCCTAGCTGATAGCAGATGTGCAGCATGTCCCTTCTCTGGATTCACATGTTCCACGTGGACCGTAGAGTCAAAGTGCAGAACGAAAACATCTGAGTTACCAGGTCATATGGCAACTGAGCTACAGAGCAAAGAATGCTGTGACTTTAACTTAGGACTTGGGCCTAAGCAGTTCTGCCTTGGAATGCCTGCCTGAATGTGTTCACAATGGAACAAAGATCTACTTTCAGTTCTGCCTTTATTTCCCATGAGTTGTTTATGTAGTATGAATACAGAAGCTTATTTGTTTCCTTTCCCCACTTCTTGTTCAAAAGTTGTGTGTGTGTGTGTGTGTGTGTGTGTGTGTGTGCTGTATGTGTGTGTGTTTTACCAAGGTGGGTGACAAGAAAGCAATTTGACCTCTATCTTTGATTCTGTGCTCTGTAGAAGAAGAAAAAAGATCAATCAAAATTAGGGACGAAGTTATATGATCATCAGATAAATTATCTTAGATTTTTCTGGTAGAAATAAAGTGTTGGAATGGTCTTGGGTGGAAGGGGAAATGCCATAAGTAGAAAAGTAGCATATCGGGGGGAAAACAATCTTTCTTTGTTTCTCCCTTGCATAGGAATTTTCAGGTATAGAATTGCCCTATCCACAACGTGGAAATACGATTTATTTATCTTGGTGTACACACACACTTACACACACAACCCTTTCAGATATATTTGGGCAAATATTGAATACAATTCCTTAGTAACTGGTGAAGTCTAACTTTCTGCTCTCCCACTATATTTTTTGGTCAGATAAGGGTATATACTCAGCTTGAGGGATTTTCAGTTCAATCTTTATTTAATTATGATCAGATTTACATATATTTAATTGAAAATTCATTCTGTCGAGTTTCTGAATCTGTTTACAAATTAAATGACACATACACATATACCCAATTTATTCTAACACATACAGTATGACGGATCAGACCTGGTGGAGTCATTCCACTAAAGAAACATTATCTGTCAACCAGATTGATTCTCACTTCCTTCCTGCACTTCCCAAGTCTACCCAAGGGGGTTAGGGGTCATCCAAGACTGAGTGATGGTGGGAAAAATGGGAAAGGGATATCCCGCTGCAGGAGAAGTCATCAACTTTCAGAAATGTCCAATATGCAATTTTTAAACTACCAAAATTTACCCCATACAGTTCAGATATAAATCATATAAATCATGCAACTGGAAAAACAAGTAACCATATTGCAACGAAGATGTTAACGTAAGCAATATGAATGCTGCTTGTTTGTTTGTGCATCACTTTGATTTCTAGCCTGTATTTCCATGCATAGGTGACTAAACCAATTGTTTAGTGTTTCAAACACATCTCTTCCCATTCTATTAAACACATGGATTTCGTATACAGGATTGCATTCAGAGGTGTCTGCAGCAAAGCAGAACAAGATATTTCAATTCCTGTCCCTTAGCATTGCCACTGCACAAGCCCTTTCTTTATGTGCCTACATCATGGGAAATGTTCAGATACTGCACAAACACATCTTCCAGCTTACCAGCAAAAAAACCCCAGACCTATTAGTAGCTGAGCAAGGTTCTGACTGCAGTCTGCAAGAGTAAATTGGTCTGTTTTTTTTTTGCCAGCAAGAAACAATTACAGCCCCTTTTATTTATTAAACACAACCTCTACTTAATTAAAAAAAACATTTTCTGGAAATTAAGTGTGCCAATTGTCTGTAGTGAAGATCTCTCTAATCACACCCCATGACCTCTTAATGCAACCACTCTAAATTGATGCTACACTTGTTGGGCATGACACAATCCATGCTCAGTTTCTTCTGTGTCTCTAGTTAAAGAATAATCAGAAAGATTCTTAATTGCTTGGGATATTAGGCACATGTTGCCAGTTAGGTTCACCTGGAACAATGCACTTTCTTACATTTCATTGTACAAATGCCCAGGGACCATCTCTTCCTGATCAGTAGCCTAGCATTTTTTTTCTTTTTATGTACAAATCATGAATATAGAATATGGATCATTATAATCTCTGTTTATAGCTTTGAACTGAAGTGTAGGAAAAGGAGCAACAGATGGCAAACTTTCCAACTTTTTCATACAGATACATATTTTTTGGAATAATCAGAGATAGAACTCCCGGAGGAATTGTGCAAATGGACTCGAAACCTTGGAGCTCTTGTGCAACTGATTTGGCCAATTTTCAGCAGTTGTGGGGAACAGTGTGACACAACAGGTAAAGCCGCTCTCTCTGTACGATCTATTTATACAGGCTATTTATCGCAAGAGTAAATGAAGTGGTACACCAAAATACCAGTGGAACTCTCCCATGCCAAGCTTTCTGGCTGCAATTTCATATTTAAATTTTTCCTGTTAAATCAGACACTGAAAAGAAATGAAAACCTGACATTCTGAGTGGAAGCAGGAAATGAAGAAAGGGAGCAGGGAGAGAGGAGTTAATTACTTCTCTGCAGTCTGTTTTTCCCCCACTCAAAATGGTCTCATCTCCCATTGTAAACCCAGCAGAAGAAGTTTGACTTCCGGTTTGCCAACAGCCGACAATGGATGTCTGGAGGACGGCTCCCATCTTCCCCGTCCAGATTCGCATCGCTGGGGGGTCCTAAAAGGACCGAAGAGTCGTCCTGGAGGGGTGTCCAGACAGAAGGGGCTTTTGCAGAAACACGGGGGAGCAGCAACCCCCCCCCCGTTAGTGCCTGCATTCCCTTTGTACCAGTGGATGAAAGACTGACCATAGGAATACGGCCAGTTACTAGGCTGCAGACAGCCAAAGTCAAACTTACCATCAGGCAACATTAAAGCAGCGTGGAAGAGACAGGGGTAAGATTCCTCTCTTATACCTTAATCATCTTCTTTTCACCTAATTAAGCTGTTAAGTACTTTCCCCCTTGTGGAGAGGGAGGGGAAAATTTAACTCTCCCTTCAAAAGGCGGCGAACAAGCCCAGAGGTGCTTTTTAAAAAAAACGTTAAAGAAAGAAATACTAAAAGAAAAGAATTTTCAAAGTACTTGGGGGACACCCAGTGGCTAAACGTGAAATTGCAATCTGACTTTCTCTTTTAAAAAAACAAGAAAATATTTAAGAAAAACAAGATAAGAGTAACCTTCAACACCAGATGTGAATTTTCACAATGGAAGAGTTTCAAAAACAAATTCAGGCTTTGTGGGAAATATCTTACCAAACTTATCAGTTCCTTTCTACAGCTGGCGATGAAATAAGAGCTTTTGGAAAAGAATTAGAAAGCATCTCGACGAAACAAACTCAAATTCAAACTGTGACTACAATTAATATTTTATTAGGATTTTACTTAACAGAAGAAATAGAACAATCAAATACATTGGCAGAAGAATTAAATATTCAACAAATACAGGTTTTTGAAGATTGTAATGGAGAATATATGGAAGGAAGTTTATTTGGACCAGCATAATTATATCAAGAGGTGAAAATAATGAGAAGATTTGGTGCTGTTGGCAGATTCTTCAATCCTTCAAAGGTGGAGACTGGAGGACCACTTCAATATGATATAGTAATACAAGAATGCTTTGATGACCCTGAGGCAAAGAAGCGTAAAATAACATGGCAAAGGAAGAAAGCAAGAATAAGATTGAAGAAATATGAACATTTTAAAGAGGCCTGAAATAGATAATATTAAAATAGACAGGATTGTATTGGGATTACAAGAGATTGTTTTGATGAGTAGATAAAAATACTGATTAACTAAAAAAATAATAATAAAATAAAATAAAATACAGATGTATGAATTCTAACATTGAAATATTGAGTTTTTTAAATGATATGGGTTAAGATGTATATATGCTAAAATGATAGAATGTAACTAATATACTTGGATGTAGAGACATGAAAGGATGTATTAAATGTTGAAATGGAAGAAATTTTGGTTAATTTTTAATATCTGGAAACTATAAATGAGAAGCAAGAATATTATATTGTCCTCCTTTGTTTTTTGTTTTTTTTTCTCTCTCCTCATTACAAATTGGTATTTTAATGACTACTATTCTAAATATTGTATAATTGATATGGATATGGAAATGAGATAAATAAGAACTGGATTACGTTACCAGATATTGAAGAAAATTGTGTAAAGGGAAAGGAGGTTATTTAGCAATATGAAAATGAGAAGTCTTAAACATTTTAAGTTCAATATCAATGTAAAATTAAAGCTAGAAAAATAGATAAGGTGTTTGATGTGTTAAAGATGGAATGTTAAAATATGAAATATACTAAAAGATTTATAGATAGATAGATAGATAGATAGATAGATAGATAGATAGATAGATAGATAGATATAGATATAGATATAGATATAGATATAGATATAGATATAGATATAACTATTAAATGACTGATGGGTAGCAATAAGAAATATATTAATTTAGATAAAAGATAGTATGTATTAAAGGGAAAAAGAGAGAGGAAGTATTGATTATAACTTGGAAATTTGTAACAATATGTATTTGTCTGAAATGGAACTATTGTAACCTGGACACCACATTGCTTTTTAAAGATATTATTGTAATAATGGAAAACTAATAAAAATATATACGGTATACAAAAAAAAAGAAGTTTGCAGACGTAAACAGGCACCTAGAATGCAATAAAGGGTGAGAGGTAAAGTATGTTTGAGCATTTTGTAAAATCATCCATCCCACTCATCACCTGCTGCTTAAAACGCACAGCCTCGGAAAGCTACTTTTTCTATCAAAATGCTAAAAACTGGAGCTTTCTCACTGTATTTGTGTATCCAATGTTATTACTGTACTCCTGAAAGTGCACCTCTCTATTTTCTCTGTGACTCTGTTTATTTCTGTGTTTTTATGCAGTGTTCATTTGGTTCTGGAGTCCCAATTTTTTAAAATCAAAATGTGCCCTTCTGTATTAGATTTGCTTATAATGTTTCCTTAAATTGAGTAGACAAGATGATTATATTTCATTTCTCTACTCAAGAATTATGTACAGAAATATTCTTAGTAAGGCGACCCTAACTGTAATACCCTGAGTA
Organism: Vipera ursinii; assembly: GCF_947247035.1. NCBI lineage: Eukaryota > Metazoa > Chordata > Lepidosauria > Squamata > Viperidae > Vipera > Vipera ursinii. The sequence continues at coordinate 142,784,941 of NC_139516.1, read as the reverse complement.
TCGTACAATTAAGCTTCTCAGAACCTCCTTGTAATGGCTCTCCATGCAATGGGTCACATTTTGCTGTAATTTATTTCATATTTCTAATGATGTAAATGGCACAAAGTGCCTCATCCTCATAATAACAAAAGACCTCATTTGCATTATTCACATCAATGGGATGACAAACTGCTTGATTCCCTGGATTTTGGGAAATAATGAATATTTTCTCCTATGAAAAAGGCCATTAAAATCAGGTTCCTGAGTGCCAATGACACCAGCTATCTTCTTTTACTGTTTATAGTTGAATTCTAGTTACATGTCTAAATTTAAATCATCCTAGCTTTAGGTTCAGTTCAACAACTTCTACTTGAATGTTCTAGTTGAATATCTTAATTTAAAACATATCGCGAATGAACTTTTCCCATTTCTCCTCTATTTGGTGCAATTTCCCCCTTTTTGGTGCATCCGAAGATTGATAATGTTTTGTTTTTGTTATTTATTTATTTGTTTTTACTTACATATTTTACATTTCTAAACTGCCCATCTCCCTCAAAGAGGGACTCTGGGTGAAGTACAATATATCTCAGGGGCTGCCACAAAGAAGAGGGAGCCAAGCGATTCTCCAAAGCACCTGAAAGCAGGACAAGAAGCAACGGATGGAAACTAGTCAAGGAGAGAAGCAACCTAGAACTAAGGAGAAACTTCCTGACAGTTAGAACAATTAACCAGTGGAACAACCTGCCTCCAGAGGTGGTGAATGCTCCAACACTGGAGGTTTTTAAGAAGAGACTGGACAGCCATTTGCCTGAAATGGCAGGGCTTTTTTTCTGATAGAACGCTCAGAACGGAGTTCTGGCAGCTTTCTGGGATGGAACCTTGTAGGATAGGCAAGGCAGTTTGTATGACATGTGTGAGTTCCAGCACCTTTTTCTTTTACAAAAAAAGCACTGTGAAATGGTATAGGGTTTCCTGCCTGAGCAGGGGGTTGGACTAGATGACCTCCAAGGTCCCAACTACTACTACTACTACTACTACTTCTTCTTCTTCTTCTTCTTCTTCTTCTTCTTCTTATTATTATTATTATTATTATTATTATTATTATTATTATTATTATAATATCTGATAAATAAAGCAATGTATAAAGAGTAACATTAGAAATTTAAAATTAAATTAGGGTTAAAATTTCAAAATTATAGAATAATGACAATTAAACCTCAAAAGGGGTGGATCCTAAGATGGCCATTCAGTGTTAGATTATAACGGGGGGGGGGCGGGGCGGGGGGGGGCTCTTAAGAGACTAATCAGTCCCATGGTTGCAAGGTTTTCTGTGCCCCTCCTCCCATGCAAGGCTATAGTGCTATGTTTTGACCCTTTTGTGGAAAGCCAAGAGATTGGGGGCTTTCCTTACCTCTTTGTAGTGATAATGAAACAGGAAGCCATATGATTTTAACCACACTTTGGGATGCTTATGTGAGTGAAGAGCTGTTTAAAATGTCATGCATTACTTTATAAAGGTGAACGTTTCAGGTAATCCTAGCTAAAGAAAATAGGTAACGCATGTAAGTGAATAAACCCGCTCCAGCTCTTCTGATATAGACATAACAATATTTAAATCTGGGTGTCTCCCAGCAAAGCTGCAATGTTTTTGTATAACTTGGGATCTACCTCCCCCCTCCCTGCCAGTTATCTCAAGTGACAGATTTATTACAGGCAAAAAAGACATCAGCCAGCATAGCAAACAAAAACTCTGCAGGTGATTCTTAGATTCTGTGCAGAAGGATTGTGGCGCTCCCTTATCTGAGGCCCTTTAAATTTTTGGTGACGCCCAACTCCCAGCTCTGGCAGATGTTAGACTGCTGCTACTCAGGGAAAAGATCCCATCACCTTCTTTCTGTCAGGGGGCTATAAAGAAAGTAGACAAAGGAAGGATGCATCTGTCTCAAAATAAAGAACATCTGTTTTTCTGCCCAATTGGTTTTTGCCATGACTTTGCAAAACACAAAGACTCAGGTTGACCAGCAGAAACAAGTCACTCCATAAAACAAATGATAGCTTTTTTTGGTTGCCTCTAGAGTCAGACTTGTATTCTTCAGCAAAACAACAGGAGGGTATGAAATGGGTTGAGTATCAACATGGCGCACAAATCTTAGTGGTGCATCTGCTGCTTACTTTCTTATGGCCTTATGGCCCTTTATCTACAGATTATACAAAACTAAATCGTGTCTTGGATTGTGTAGAGATGACATAATCAGGTGGGAGACCACGTTCTGAAACAGAAGGGATTTCCACCATTGGGCACTAGAATATTACCTCGTTGAGGACGTACATGCCACTTTTTAGTGTATTTTACAATTTTAATCTGGTGAGGTTTTTGAAAAGACTGTCCCCCAGACTGACCAAAGTTATATTGTCAAACCAGAAAACACTAATATATTCTTATTCAGTCTTGGCTGCAGCTTCAGCATGACATGTTAATTTTCTACATTTATTAATATGTGCTGCTTGAATCAGTAGTTTGTCACAAAGGAGCCTGACCTGGTCCCACCCATAGAGGGCTACTTTGTTTATGCTAATAGGCATTTTGGAATATTTGCTACCATACAGTTCGATTAAGTGTAGTATCGCATTTGATGATATTGCCCAACTATATTGATTAGGAATTGTACGGACAAAGCAATTGCTTTAGTTTTCTTTATTTTCCTTTGTGTTTGGTTTATACTTTGGAAGGAAGCCTTGTTGACGCTAAAGACATTCTCTAGCTCAGTTTTCTTGGATGTTCATGGAATTCTTACCTAGGTAACAATGAAACAGTGAGGTAAATTACTCTGATTCTGAAGCCAGCAATAGATTACTATATTTTGTACTGTGTTTTTTATGAAGTTCTATATAGGGTTAAGAAGGGACGCGGTGGCTCAGTGGGTTAGGACGCTGAACTTGTCGATCGGAAGGTCGGCAGTTTGGCGGGTCGAATCCCGAGTGCCGCGTAGCAGAGTGAGCGCCTGTTACTCGTCCCAGCTTCTGCCAACCTAGCAGTTCGAAAGCACATCAAAATGCAAGTAGAAAAATAGGGACCACTACGGTGGGAAGGTAACAGTGTTCTGTGCGCCTTTGGCATCTAGTCATGCTGGCCACATGACCACGGAGACGTCCTCGGACAAGCGCTGGCTCTTCGGCTATGAAACGGAGATGAGTACTGGCCCCTAGAGTCGGAAACGACTAGCACGCATGTGCGGGGGAACCTTTACCTTTACCTTATATAGGGTTAAATAAATTAACATACTGAGACCAGTGAGGCAGACCTAGTATGTGAACCATTATTATCGTCTCAAAATAACCTTCTAGCTGTTGTATAATGAATTAAAAATTATCTGCTTTCTCATATGTGTGGTGATCTAATTAAAGTATGAACATGATTTCAAAGACTATCTGATGTTGCTTACGAGTTCTTTGGTCAACAGCTTCTTCTGTGTCTTAGTATAGTTGGAACATTTGGATCTATGATGTGATCAAAGGATTTAATTCTGATAGGTTAAATCACATAATGGAAAACTTTAATGTGGCAGATTGATTTTTTTAAATTTAAATTTTATTAGAAAATTTTAGAGAATATAAAAACTAACACAAATACAGAATAAAAAAAGAGAAAGGAAAAAAATAAAAAATGAAAGTGCGGAAATAAATATAAATAGAAAGAAGAAGCTTCTGATTTCCTTTGCAGCAAATACAAGTATGATTACAAAGTTATCTCATACACTAGGATTAAAAAAAAACTTTTCACATTTTTCTATTATCCATTTTTTCCCCTAATTATCAAAATCACAAGTCATAAATGTATTTTTTCTGGTTTCATGCAAAAGGTCTATAACGGGTTTCCAGGCAGCCATAAAAGTAAATGTTACGTTTTCTCTAATCAAGGAAATTTGAGGAACATTGTCCATAGGGTCGCGATGGGTCGGACACGACTTCGCAACTAACAACAACAACAAGTTCCATCATATTTGCTAACCATTCTTCCATTGTGGATAATGTTGAACCTTTCCATTTTTTAGCAGATAACAGTCTTGCTTCACTTGTCATATATAAAAATAAATTTCCATGACTCTTTTCTAATTGCCTGGCCATTAGTCCCAAAATAAAAGCTTCTGGTTTCAACTGTACCTTAAACTTTAAAATCTTCTGAATTAACATGGTTAGAATGCAATATTGCAGGCTAATTCTGCCAACTGCCAGCAGCTCGATTCTCACCAGCTCCAGGTTGACTCAGCCTTCCGTCCTTCCGAGGTCCATAAAATGAGGACTGCTCGCAGATTGTTGGGAGCAAAATGCTGACTCTGTAAACCACTTAGAAAGTGCTGTAAAGCACTGTGAAGCAGTATACAAGTTTAAGCGCTATTGCTATATGCATTTGTATCCAATTGTTTTTGGCTTTTCTACATATCAATTTGTTGTGGCTTACTGAAATATTAAATCAGGGGTCTTCAAACTTGGCCCTTTTATGACTTGTGGACTTCAACTCCCAGAATTCCTCAGCCAGGCACACTGGCTGAGGAATTCTGGGAGTTGAAGTCCACAAGTCATAAAAAGGGTCAAGTTTGAAGAACCCTGTATTAAATGGTTGTTAGCTGTAAATAACTGAGTCACCAGATCACAACAGTGCTGGGATTCAAATATGTGAACAACCAGTTCTCTGTGTGGATGCCGCTTCCGGAAGTCCATTCTGGGCCTGGGCAACAAAAAATTAGCTACTGGTTCTGCCAAAGTGGTGAAAACTGGCTGAATCCCACCCCTGGATCACGAACTTCACCATATGGAGTAGGAAGTATAATAACTGTTCAATAGCATTGATAAATATTCCATAACGGCAACTATAATAGCAGTGATATATATTCCAGCCCTCACGCATCAGGAAAATGTTACATGTGTGCCTGTATTTGTGGTGGGGGTAGGGGTGGGGTGGAATTATACTCTGCTCATATTTAACAAGCAATTATTTGTTTTAAGAAGAGCAATAGAAGCTGATTCTGTTAATTTTAGCCTGTGATTCCAAGCATGCCCTCTGGCTACGTGCAAATGCATAGAAAAGCAGCTGCTGATTTTTTAAAATACTTGTTATATAAAGTAAAGATGAGAAAGTTGGGCTAATTCAAAACAGTATATAATAATATTTTAATTAACTGTGTTTGAAGTTATTTTCATTCCTTCCTTCTAAAGATTTATCCTTTGCCAAAATTACATTGCATGTTGAGGTGGCAAGATTTTGTTAAATATTGTAATGCAACCATAGCAATAAAATGAATATTGGTGTGAATTTTACATGTTTTCCTGAGGGCACCTGGATGCTGTAGAAACAATAAGAAATACTTTAATAATAAAAGGTGTCTATAAAGTGATTGCCAGTGCTTTCTGTAATTTTTTATTTTACCACTTTTCTGAATCAAAACAATATATTATGGTGACTTATCCATAGTTTAATATCCCCTTTGAAGTCTGTATACTTTGAACATGTGTTCAGATTTAGATTCCACTATGTTTTGAATTGGTTGGAAACAGCTGAAATAGGAACTATATTCAATTTCAACATATAAAAGTGCTTTTGGAAGACTTCTTAAATCAGATTTTCCTGACCTAGTTTTCTGAAGACATGTTAAGAAACCTTCCTATCAGAATCAAACATTCAATTATATAAGTTACATCATCTCCTTTTTTGGAGGAATTTTGCCCATGTTTACAGGTATTTTTCCATACTTCTCATTGGGAGGGTGTATGAATAACAAGCATGAGGTGAATTGTCTCATAAATTAGATACATTCACACTGAATTTCAACTGAATATCTACCCACGATTGATTGGTCAATAGAAAGCATATAAATTCATAACTCCTGAACACATTATACTCCTTCCTTCTTCTAATATGAATGAATGAGCTAGTGAATGTTATATATTATTGTTTCCAGGTGTCAGGAAAACACAAGTTAATTGGAATTTCCTCTCTTGTATGGAGAGTTCATAAGTCCTCCATATGCACATTTTACATCTTTTCAATATACTATTTCAAAAGAAAGATACCGGTAATAGAATTTTACAGGAAGCATAATAAAGTCCAGCTGATGTATTTATTAGATCTTAAATGAAGTTCATCAAGCACTTTTTCTTCACCTTTGCCTTCATTTGGAGGCCTTTAGAGAGAGCAATGTTTATGCATTCTGTCAAATTTAGCTACAGATTACAAAAGCAAAGTCTTGTAGCTAGCTATCTGCATTCCTATAGTATGGCTTCAGCATTATTGTTGCTTGTCCAATGAACAGAAGGACTGACTCTTCCTTCTCAATGGTACAAGATCATGGGATAACAGCCAGGAAATGAAGCATATTTAGCATTCATGTGAGTCATAACTAGTTACAAAATGCCTTGTTAATGATAGGCATACTGCAGAGAGAGTCCACAGGTCATAGTTTAGAACTTGGCTGTCAGATGTTGCCATGTAGTCCAATTAAAGCAGCAGCCAATTCACAGAGGCAGCTACAGAAAGACGTTTTGTCTTCAGAGAATGGTGGGCAATTGCCATCAATCTCTTTATTCAGATAATTTTTTTAAGTTCATTGAACGTTTTAAAATTCTTTAGCAATAGCTGGGTCATAATATATTCTATGAAATTCTGTACCATGGTACTATTACTGAGAAGAATGTAATACAAGGTGAGCTTGAAAGACTGATGACTTGAGATTCACAAGCCAGCTAGGCAAATGAGGCACCCCTTGACATTTTTTAAGGCTTGAAAGTTAAATCATAATACTTTATTCTAATTGGTGGATGTTTTAATGATGACCCAGGCCCAATGTATACCAGGTATCTAAAAAACAAGTAATGTTATCAAAGGTAAATACTCTTCCCCCCAGATAAGGGAATGCTTATTTAAACAAGAATCGGACACTGATGAAATAAAGCACCAAGCAAAACTCAACAAATGACAGAGTCCAGTCTGAGTCATCTCTGAACAATTAATGCTGAATTGCTTCTTCTTTTCCAAACATACAGCACATATAACAGCACAAGAATGTGCTGGGTTTTTTCTTTCTTCTCCCTTAAGAATGGGAGATGAGAGGAAGACTATGCTAATTGACCCATTTTCCAAAACACCTGAGGACAGCTTATCAAAAAGAGCTCCAATCTAGAATTAAGACGAAATTTCCTGTCAGTGAGAAAAAATTAATCAGTGGAATGGCTTGCCTCCACAAGTTGTGGGTGCTCCATCTCTGGAGGTTTTTAAGAAGAAATTGGGTAGCCATTTGTCCAGAATGGTAAGGGGCAGGGGTGTCAAACTGCCATCCCACAGGCCGGTTGCCTCATATGGAGGCCGCGCCCACCCCAGCTCTGGCAATGCAAAAAAAGTTGCGATACGTCATGACACGTCACGTGACGCGACGAGTTTGACACCCGTGGTATGGGGTCTCCTGCTCAAGCAGGCAGATGGACTGGAAGATCTCCAATATTCCTTCCTACTCTGTTATTCTGTATTCTGATTCCCTTTGGCAAAAGAATAAGCTTAACAGTAGGTTGTTAACACCTCTGAAATGGAATAGACTTCACTCACAAAATGATTGCCAGTGATGGGCACAACCAGTTACAAGGCACTTATATACCAGAAGACAGAAAGTAGTGGTGGGAGTTACTTTTCAGGAGTCATTGAAAACAAGACAGCAACAAATCTGATCATTGCAAAAACAAGAGAGAGAAATGGAAAATGGTCCTTTTGTCCAAAATATGAGATGTGGTTAATTAAAAAGGCGGGAAAGAAAAAAAAGGCAAAAGTAGTTTTAATGTTGTTTCTATATATAGGATTTGCTCTTGAAACAGAGCAGTTGTCAGAATTCTTTCCTTGTGCCTTCCTAGGTTTTCTTCAGTGAGTACAACTTCTCTGAAGTTGTTGGATTCTCATCAAGTTGCCAAATTGGTTTTGGTCCTCCCAGTGCTTTTTTTGTAAAAGAAAAAGGTGCCGGTACTCACACATGTCATACAAACCACCTTGCCTACCCTACAAAGTTCCATCCAAAAAAGGTGCCGGAACTCCGTTCTGAGTGTTCTATGAGAAAAAAAAGCCCTGGGTCCTCCCTTTTTGGAGAAGCTGATACACTTCTATACAATGCCCTGGTTGACAGACATCCACTATTTTTATTTTCCAGGAATGGCCATATAGGGGCAGAGGGGCCATTTGTAAATGAAGAGGAAGCTAGAACATGGTTTGGGTCCTTGGAGAACTCCCTCTTTAAAAGAAACAAATAAACATATAAAAACCTCCCTAAAATTAAAGTTAGGTGCGGCAGGCCAGAGTGGTTTGTGACAAGGATGCCCACTAACACCATATTCCTTAATTCTGCCTAGAACATTAGTTTATTTTCTTCCTTGCTTCAGAATATCAAAATAGTTTAGAATCTTACACAATAATTATATAAGTAGATGAACAGCATATTTATTTTTAAATGTGCATCATTTCATTTTATTGTGTTAATATTATTTACGTAACATTCCTTAGTTCAGTTTTTTGCAAAACAAGCCTGCAAAGTGGGTTAGTGAAAGTGAATGGTGCAAAATTGTTCCGTCAGTTTCCAACACTTTCCTGCTACAACGAACTGGGAAATGAGCAATAGGCCTGGTTTAACAATTATGGCTGAGATGAGCATGTTCTATTGGTCCTAAGAACCAGACGTTTTGGTTCATTCCTACAAATACATTTTTGTCCTGCTCTTTTTATAGCAATAATTTGTTGACTTTTCTCTTGAAAAGCTGGCTTATATTAATTTCAAGATTTTTGCTTTGTTCCAAGTGTACTTCCAAATATTTATGGAAGAAACTGTGGATCATGTGATTAACCTGGAATGATTCCAGTGAAGAAAGAGCAAAAGAAAGGGCTAAGTATAAATACGATCATTATTACATCATTGTCTTGGCATCCTCATACAGACTAAGAAAGAAGCCATATCCTCCACTGTAAAGTGGCCCCAAGATCCAATGAAAGGATAGCATATCACATATAACAATATTTTTTAAAACTGCAGGAAAATATTCAAAAAACTGAATCAACTGTTATCATTATAAACTGTTCTGAAGCCCCCAGTATTTCAAATTGAGTGTAATGTTATCCTATTAAAATACTACTTGTGTTGCATCCAGTTTTTCTTACCTATATTTATATTATTAAACTGTTTACTATCTATCATCTATCTATCTATCTATCTATCTATCTATCTATCTATCTATCTATCTATCTATCTATCTGGAAATTCAGTTCCTCATGAATATCCAAACTCAGGCATTAAACTGTAAATGTTTCAACAATTATTACTCAAACAAACGAATAATAATAGTGTTATATGGTCAGTACGTTTAAAAAAAATAGCAGGCAAAGCTGTTCTGTACCAGCCTGCTACCGGCCCTGCAGAAAAGGCAACCCCTTTACAAACGGCAAGAGGCTGGAATTACGTCTGCCAAATTTATTACTACAAAAACAAACAAGACACGAACCAAGATACAGGAGCTTTGAAACACTATCCGAGCGGTTGCTTTCAGCAAACCAGCCCTCCCCACACATTCCCCTTATAAAGAGTTCAGGGTGTGGCTTCTCTCTGCCTCCTTCTGAGAAGCCCCATTGCCTTCCTCTGTTTACTCCTACTTGACTGCCTCCTGCGTCAGGCATCCTTGAACAGGGCCAGCTGTAGGTCATCTTCATCCACACTGTCAGGCTCACACAGCTGGGTCTCCATGGTGACCAAGTGGGAGGGGCCTGCCTGAGGGCTATCATCAGCAAGATCTTCAACCCCCTCCGCAAGGTCTTCAACACCCCCCTCCTCCTCTGAGTCGTCCGACCCAACTGCCGAACCCACAGGCTGACCCTGAATCACAACAAAAGCAGATAAAAACAATATAACAAAACAGTTTAGCCTGGCAATGGCTAAGAGCAGGAAACTTGAAGAAAGAGACAAAGCGTCAAATTCTAACTGCATAAGACAACCCTGAAGAACAAATGCATACGAAGCCAGAATTGAGCAGACCATAACAGACAGCATACGCAAAGCAGCTGAAGAAACAGTTTGATAGCTAGTTAGCTGCTGCAAGAAGTTTGCACAGACAAAGTTACAAACAACGGCATGGCAATGGTGCACTGGAACATCTGTAAGAAATACCATTTACCTGCAAGGAAGAATGGTAGCACTACAAAAATAATAGAAAACGAAGAGACTAAAGTGCTCTGGGACTTTAGGACTGAAACCGACAAGCACCTGCCACATAACACCAGAGACTTAACAACTGTCAATAACAAAACACACAAAAAAATCTGGGTAGTGAATGTGGGAGTAGAACAGAAAAGAAACAACTGGAGAAAATCACAAAATATAAAGACCTCAGAGCAGAAGTAGAATGACTGTGACAAAGGAAAGCAAAGGTAGTATCAATAGTGATAAGGAGCTTAGCATGCAATCCCAAAGCAACTGCAGTATTATTGGAAATACCATTAGCATTGACAAAATCACTATCAATCAGTTGCGAAAGGCAGCTTTACAGTGTCTGGAACAGCTTACATCTTAATAATAACAATAACAATAATAAGAGTAATAATAAAGTTGGAAGGGACCTTGGAGGTCATCTAGTCCAACCCCCTGCTCAGGCAGGAAACCCTATACCATTACAGACAAATGGCTGTCCAGTCTCTTCTTAAAAACTTCCAGTGTTGGAGCATTCACCTCTTCTGGAGGCAGGTTGTTCCACTGGTTAATTGTTCTAACTGTCAGGAAGTTTCTCCTTAGTTCTAGGTTGCTTCTCTCCTTGATCAGTTTCCATCTGTTGCTTCTTGTCCTGCCTTCGGGCACTTTGGAGAATAGCTTGACTCCCTCTTCTTTGTGGCAAACCCTGAGATATTGGAACACTGCTATCATGTCACCCCTCGCCCTTCTCTTCATTAAACTAGGCATACCCAATTCCAGGAACCATTCCTTATATGTTTTAGCCTCCAGTCCCCTGATCATCTTTGTTGGTCTTCTCTGTACTCTTTCTAGAGTCTCAACATCTTTTTTACATTGTGGTGACCAAAACTGGATGCAGTATTCCAAGTGTGGCCTTACCAAGGCATTGTAAAGTGGTATTAATACTTCACGTGATCTTGATTCTGTTCCTCTGTTAATGCAGCCTAGCACTGTGTTGGCTTTTTTGGCAGCTGCAGCACAGTGCTGGCTCATATTTAAGTGACGATTTTATGATGATATCTTTAACAACATCAAACAACAACATGCCCCTATCCCAGGCCCTTGGGAAAGACTTGACAGATGAATAAAAATGTCAGATCCAGTCTAAACATCTGGCTGACTGGGCAACCAACCATAATAAAATAAATTAAATGTATGACTCCCAGAGACTTTGGGCAGTTACCAGTTATATAAAAATGCAAATAAATGAGCATTCGTATCTTACCATTTCTCCACCCAAGAGTCCACATCCTTTGTTTTAATTTCTAATTGTTCATACACCAGGAAGAAAACACTTTGATATCTGATAGTAAGAGGCCATAATTTACTGTTCATATTGTATCAGGTTTCTAAATTATGTTGGATCAGTGATAGGGTTCTTTTTTCAAATCAGAAGAATTGAAATATTTTCCAAATCTGTCATATTTCACTAAACTGATATATTTTAGGATCTGGCATATATAGAAGGTTAAACACATTACAAACTTGCTGAGCAGACATAAATAATAAATCTGGGATATAAATAAAGTAAAATATGAACAGTTATATGTTAACATTGAAGTACTTCCAGAAAAACCACATTTCTTAACTGAATATCATTCATTATTTTCTTAAGCTGAAACTTAAGAGCTGATTATGAAATCCAAACCTCTGCTTGATTTGGACAGCATCAGGATTGAGAATATACAGTATCTTTGGAACTGCAGTCTCCATTTCTTCTAGGAGCTGTATTTGGTGGCATAAATTGTTTTCCAGATGTTATCATCATTCCAGATGTTATCATCATCCTAAGAAAATAACATATCCTCTGCTTAAGTGCCAAATATCAGTAGACCATGAAGAGGGAAAAGAAGAACCCAAAGTTTAGCAGTTTCTCTTAAATGACACACAAGTTGCAACAGGCATAAACATTTCATGCCTCAAATTAGCCTTCAGCTGTTCCTGGAGATAGATGATGCTTCCAGAGAGAACAAGCACAAAAGGCAAACAGGAGATCCAATTAAAATGGATGAAATACCAATAAATAAAACAGGGAAAGGGGGGCGTTGTCAGGCATTCAAGTCAGAGAAGAAAGAAACAGAAGGGAGTAATGTGCACCATTTCACTATAATGTATCATAGGAGGGTCAGGCTTTTCTTGTTGTAACCTGCTATCAAATTATTTAGAACCACATCTCTTCTTTTGACCAAGTCCAGCCCTACCATTAGGCAGAATGTGGTAACAACCTCAGACACCTGGCATCAAAGTCGCACCTCTAGCAGCTCACCAATTGTTCCTCTTAGCCCATGGACAGAACTAATTGTTTCATGAAAACAGTACTTAACCTACCCTCCTGGTGTTAGATGAGCTGGCAAATGCCATCACATCAACAGTGGTGAAAATTCTATTGTATGTCCAGTCACCTTCTGCAATAAGAATGGAGAGACAACATCTTGGCATCAAAATCCTTAGTGCCTGTCCTTGCTTGTATCTAAACATGGCATAAACATGCCTCAGCTACCTTTTTTTGTGCAGAATCCTCATGACACACAATAAATTTCATTTGATCCCCAACCCATCCCGGAGGCATCCTTAAATCATTCGTAACTGTCAGGCTTAAAGTCAACATTCTTTTGGTTTCAGATTAGGGGTTTCCATCGTAACCTGACATCACTTTTATTGCTGATACAGTCTGGCATGTCTCACTCACACAGAGACTTCTAGGGAACTGGGATCAATCTAGGTCCCACTGGTGAACATGCCCTCCTCCTCCTCATCTCTGGTCACTATCCACACATGTTGGAGTAGCAGGAGGATCTGGTTCTTTCAAATCAGAATGTGGAAAGATGAATTGACCCAAACAGACAGATCCCTCTTTGCTGCTTCATGGTGTAACTCTCCCCACAACTGTTGTTTAGTCTTTTTTTGGAACACAAGATTAGCACTCTTCCAGAAGGCCTATCAGTTGCTTTGAGTCCATGTTTGGGCTACCTCAGGACAACTCACCACAGCCAACTCGCCACAGTCAACTCACCACAGGACAACTCGCTGTGGGACAAGTCACCAATTCAATGTAATCATTTTAAATAATTAAGCATTATTTTATTTTTATTTTTTTTATTAAATTTTTATATCGCCCTTCTCCCGAAGGACTCAGGGCGGTGAACAGGGCATATAATAAAAATACAAAAATACAAAAGTTAAAATAGAATTAAATTAATGCCCAAAATAAAACAATAAAATATACAAGTATTTAAAACCCTAAATTAACTCCCCATCAGGCCAGGCCAGCTTGTTCGAATAGGTGGGTCTTTAACCCGCGCCGGAAGGAGCGGAGATCCAGTGCCATCCGGAGCTCAACCGGCAGTTGATTCCACAGAGCCGGGGCGCCCACAGAGAAGGCCCTCCCCCTGGGGGCCACCAGCCGGCATTCTCTGACCGGAGGCACCCTGAGGAGGCCCTCTCTGTGGGAACGCACAGGGCGGAGGGGAGTTGACGCCGGCAGCAGGTGGTCCCCGAGGTATTCCAGACCCATGCCATGTAAGGATGTCATTCATTCACATTTGTCATTCACATTTCATTTTATAATAATAATAATAATAATAATAATAATAATAATAATAATAATAATAATAATAATAAGAAGAAGAAGAAGAAGAAGAAGAAGAAGTAGTAGTTGGAAGGGACCTTGGAGGTCATCTAGTCCAACCCCCTGCTCAGGCAGGAAACCCTATACCATTTCAGGCAAATGGCTGTCCAGTCTCTTCTTAAAAACTTCCAGTGTTGGAGCATTCACCACTTCTGGAGGCAGGTTGTTCCACTGGTTAATTGTTCTAACTATCAGGAAGTTTCTCCTTAGTTCTAGGTTGCTTCACTCCTTGACTAGTTTCCATCCATTGCTTCTTGTCCTGCTTTCAGGTGCTTTGGAGAATAGCTTGACTCCCTCTTCTTTGTGGCAGCTCCTGAGATATTGGAACACTGCTATCATGTCCTCCCTTGTCCTTCTCTTCATTAAACTACACATACCCAATTCCAACAACCGGTCCCTATATGTTTTAGCCTCCAGTCCCCCAATCATCTTTGTTGCTCTTCTCTGTACCCTTTCTAGAGTCTCAACATCTTTTTTATACTGTGGTGACCAAAACTGGATGCAGTATTCCAGGTGTGGCCTTACCAAAGCATTGTAAAGTGGTATTAGTACTTCACTTGATCTTGATTCTATCCCTCTGTTAATGCAGCCTAGCACTGTGTTGGCTTTTTTGGCAGCTGCAGCACACTGCTGGCTCATATTGAAGTGATTGTCTACTAGGACTCCGAGATCCCTCTCACAGTTACTACTATGGCATCCTTTCTTTAATGATTTAATTTCACTATTTCTTCAATATTAGTGCAATCCTTGTCCTGTGGCGAGTTGGCCCATGGCAGTTCACTGCGGCAAGTTGGCTGCGGTGAGTTGGCCATGGCAAGTTGTCATAGAATGAGATAATTCTCCGTAGTCAACTCACCGCTTCTGCTGAGGGCCATTCAGACATTTATAATTTCATTCGCAGGCCACACAAAATTATTAATTTAAAAATTAGCCTTCTATATTTGGTCAAATATTTAATTAGTTCATCCCTAATGTGATGGCTGGCATTGCTTCTCTTTGGTGAGGCATGCAATGTTAGCTGGTATTGTTGATGTTGCTACTCGCAACTGGTTTTCCAGGTTTGCATTGGTCAATCTGGAGTACAGTCAACTCTTTACGATGGTAAGCTTTGAAAAGAGCTGCTTGTGGCAGTAAGTTGTTCTGAGCAGATTCATATTTCACTGCATGTCTCCCCAAAGTGGGAAATTCATCATTGCTTATGTAATGTTTATCTACTACTTGTGCTACTAGTATTGTGTTACTTTTCTGGAATAGCCTTAAGCTTGGATCCAAAGGGAAATTTATCCGTTGATATCAACTGATACTGAGGTTTTCTTTGAAGGCACCCACTGACACAAAATGGTTGTACCAAGAGATAACATGTTTTGACAGATGGCCAAAAAACAAAGATGATTAGAGGACCAGAGGCCAAAATATAAAAAGAATGATTGCAGGAATAAAGTATGCCTACTATAATGAAAAGAAGGGCTAGGGTGACATGATAGCAGTGTTCCAATATCTAAAGAGCTGCCATAAAGAAGAGGGGGACGTCAATCTATTCTCCAAAGCACCTGAAGGCCGAACAAGAAGGAATGAATGGAAACTAATCAAGGAGAGAATCAACCTAGAACTAAGGAGAAATTTCCTAACAGTGAAAACAATTAATCAGTAGAATGTCTTGTCTCCAGAAATTGTGGATGCTTCAACACTGGATGTTTTCAAGAAGAGATTGGACAACTGTTTGTCTGAAATGGTATAGGTTTCTTGCTTGAACAGGGGGTTGGACTAGAAGACCTCCAAGGTCCCTTCCAACTCTGTTATTCTGTTATTTTAAACCAGGGGTCTTCAAACTTGGCCCTTTTATGACTTGTGGACTTCAACTCCCAGAATTCCTGGCTGAGGAATTCTGGGAGTTAAAGTCCACAAGTCATAAAAGGGCCAAGTTTGAAGACCCCTGTTCTAAACCCACTGGACTAGTCATTTATCAAAACTCATCTCCTTCCAGCCCAATTTCAGTACATGTAAAGAAAGACTGGTGGATGTTTTCATCTAATTTAATTTTCTTCTAACATTTCCAATACATTATAATAAAGATAGCATCTTTTTCCAGTATTGTGCCTACAGAAAGTTAGTGATTCCCACTGGCAACAAATTTTGTACCAAGGTCGTTGTCTCCTCCTTCTCCTCCTCCTCCTCCTCCTCCTCCTCCCTCCACCTTCTCAAGAGTAATACATTTCTTCATTCTCCGCATTCTCTTTCACAACAGTAGGTAAAACATAAGGCCTTGTCTTTCCCAAAGCCATAACAAACATCTCTATTACAAACTCTCAAATGTTCATGACATCATTTAAATTTAATGTATAAAATACATCAAAATAATGCTTATTCCCAAGAGATACATCTTGGCATCTGAAAGCTTTATTAACATTATTAGATCTCTAGTCTAATGATATAGCAATACCATTTATCAAGGGAGCAATACAATATTTGCTTTGGGAATATTGGAAGTTATTTTACTTAATTATTTAGCAGAAGAATTGGCATTTTTTAAACCAATCAGACTTCTCCAACAACTTTTTGTCCTCTGGCCTTACCATGCACAATGGACCCACAGTTCTTAATTCCAAGTACAGAGGATATAGTTATTCATGATAAAGTCCTATTGACAAATCTGGGAAGTTTTGCACAGAGTGTGGCAATAATAGGAAAATCCATAACCATAAGATTTAATATTTCAATTTCTGAACTGCATTTCCAAGAGTAAGGCTGCTGCAGCTAACTCTTGAAAAAAACATTCTCTGAAGTATTCCATATACACAAAACAAGATTTTCTGCTCTATTAAATTGCATTTTGAGTTCAAAATAAATGAATGTCATAGTTTTTAAAGCAACCTGCCACTGGATTTGGAGAGAACATTCAATGGAAGCTATTTCATATCAGGTCATTGCGTTTGTCCATCTCAGAAGCATTGTCTGCTGTGATCACTTGCTACTCTGGGGGGGTTTCAGCCAAAGAATCTTTTCCTTTCTTTGAATTCAGTGCGAGAGAATGAATCTGACATCTCCTAAATGAAAAAAGCATTCTTAGGTAAATATAAATAGTTGACAGGTAGATACCAAGAGTCTGAACTGACAGTGTCCCACTTTAGAATAGGACCTGCAGGAATGGGACCTTGGCCTTAATTCAATTTGAAGTAGTTGTCCCTTCATTTTAAATCTGAAGCTATAATTGTGTAATCAGTTGAAGATAAAGATATGCAATACAACTTTTATATATGTTTGTGTATATGCATGTATTTGTTTCCATTTTATTTCAAAAGTGTTTTTTATTCTTTGTGGTTCCTTGAGAACTCTGCTGTTTTATCTCTTCCTCCTTTGTTCCCTTCCTGGTTCTTTTCCTATTTTAATATAATGTGGTTGCTTGTTAACAGCTATGGGTTATCTTCCAACCCTCCTGTTGTCTAGTCGGTTTGTTGCAGGCTATAAGCAAGACAAAGGTTCCAAACAGTAACATGCTTTATTGAAGTAAAGCAGAACAGAACTGAAACACTGGCAGCTGCACAGCTATTTTTTTTTTAAATTCCATTTATATCCCGCCCTTCTCCAAAGACTCAGGGCGGCTTACAAGCTTAGCAGTAGCCTTCATTCTATGTATATGCCTGCTTATTAGGGCTTTCACACACCCCCAGCGGCATTATTACAAAGTCAGCTTAATTGCCCCCAACAATCTGGGTCCTCATTTTACCTACCTCGGAAGGATGGAAGGCTGAGTCAACCTTGAGCCTGGTGGGATGCGAACCTGCACTAATTGCAGGCAGCTGGTGTTACTTAAGGAGGCATTAGCCCACTGCTCCACCAAGGCTCTTTATACGGTTGGCCACTAGGCGGTGGCCAATAGATTTGAAGGAAGCTATTCCCACCCCAAATCTACCAATGATAGTCCTGGAGACAACAAGTCTGGCTTAGTCAGTAGCCGTTACACATACACACCAATTAATGCAGCATTTAAACAGATACGTGAATCAATACAAGCAAAACCCCCAATACATTACACCTCCTTTAAAGAAAAACTGATTTTGAGTATGGATGAGGCGATTCCTCTTTTTCTATTCTCTAATTATTAAGAACTTCTGACATCAGTGGTGGGATTCAGCTGGTTTGCACCAGTTCGGCAGAACCAGTAGCTAATTTTTTGTTGCCCAGGCCTAGAACAGACTTCCAGAAGTGGCATCCACACAGAGAACTGGTTGTTCACATATTTGAATCCCATCACTGTCTGACATCCTTTTTTTTCATTTGTAACTGTATTGTAGGAGAATGGCTGGAATGTCAAAATATTGGCATAGATTTTTTAATATGGCTCCAAAGTTTGGAAAGGGGTAGAAAAGAAGAAAACATTATATGAACTTAAGGTAACAAATGCACCACTGTCCATGTTTAAAATGGCAAAACAAATTTTCCTTGTTATCAATGGGAATTATATTACTGTTCACATAATCAAATCCTTTCAGTGGAATTGTAACCACATTTTATTTTATTTTTATTTTTTTAAAAAGTCAACATTTATAGCTCTGTAGCACTTGAAAATATGGGTTACAGTTCAACAGAAACAGTTCCATAAGCATTTCATGGCAAGACAGATTAAGACAAGATTGGAATCTCTCTTTCATGTGTAATTCCATTCAGTTTCTCTTCTAGAATACAGTTCTGAAAAACTAGGTCTAGAATCCTGAATCTGAGGCCTGGTAGCATCAAGGTTCCTGTGGCATCTCCTTTGGCAATTGCCAGACCTTATCACTTACATTTTAAAATACATTATTTTATTTAAAAGCATATAATTATATCCAGTGCTTTTTTTGTAAAAGAAAAAGGTGCCGGAACTCACACATGTCATACAACCCGCCTTGCCTACCCTACAAGGTTCCATCCAAAAAAAGTGCCGGAACTCCGTTCTGGTTGTTCTATGACAAAAAAAGCCTTGATTATACCCAAATCATTTGCCTGGCTTAATGTTGATGAATGTTGTGGGCAAGAGTCATCATTTTCTACTCTGCCTCAAGTTGTAAAGCAGACATGTCAAACACAAGGCCCGGGGGCCAGATCCGGCCCGCGAAGTGGTTTCATGTGGCCCGCGAAGCCATCCTGGAAACAGTGAGGGAACAGCCCCCACTACCTTGGCCCTGGCCCAGAGACCCTCCTTCTGCCACAGACCCTCAGATCTGTCCCACTCCTGCCCAGGCCCCCATAGGCAACCTTGATGCAAACGATGTAGAGCTGGCCACGCCCACCCAGTAGGCCATACGCACTCTAGCCACGCCCATCCAGTAGGCCATGCCCACCCAGGCCATACTCACCCGGCCCCCTGAGGGCAACCGCAAAGCTGATACGGCCCTCAATGAAATTGAGTTTGACACCCCTGCTGTAAAGTATTTTGAGCCCCAGTGATGAAAATATAGCAGAAAACAGTAGTGCAGACCAGACAAGAGTAAGAGAAAATATACTCATGCAATAAAAATGAGGTTTTAATTAATTGGATTTATATTACAAAGTACAGTCTCTAGATGTTCATATTTCAGCAAATAGACCTGTAAGTGGTAAAGGAACGCTACCCAGGCAGTAATTAAAACCACAGAGTCATATTCTATAACAGTCTCTTCATCTATTAATCCAGATGTTCCTAGGGTCCATGTTATGTTGGGGTTAAAGAGCAGGCCATGAAAATCAGGCTTATGTCATACTTGTATAACCTTGTAAAGCAGTAACACCTCTCAGTGGCATTTAAAAGTATTTTCGCTTCTAATGCAGAACTAAAGCTGGATGTTCCTTCTTCCCACTCACCCAAATGCATTGTGGGCTTGAAAAATATATTTGACATAATTCCTTTCGCAGTCTTAAAAAAAAAGCCTGCAGCACTTTGCTTTAACCCATCCCTGATATTTAATTTCATGTTAGTGGGTACATATGTAATTAAAGTTCATGAAAGCAAGTTATCTATGCATAGTAACTTGAACGAAGTCCAGCACATGAATTTCTCACCTAGTAAAGCTGAAAGGATTGAAACAGAAAATCAGTTATAATTGCATATAGAATACGAAACCCCTCTACAGAGCCAATGCCCCCGCAACCTCACTGCTATTTTTAATTAGCCAAGTAAGAAAGAAAAATTTCCTCCTACCTCAGTGCTTTAACTATAGTTAATATATCTCAGCAACTCTGTGGTGGATAGTCTTGAATCCAAGACTGTAAATATTAGGCACATCTTGTATATAATTAATTTGAAAAGGTATTCATAGCAACATTTACAAGTTTCTTTTTATTCATTAATAGTTTCATTTTGTTCTTTCAGTGCAATGAGAGGTTTACAGCTGCCCTTGAAAGCTACCAGTGCTTTTTTTTTAAAAAATAATAATAATGTTCTTGTCATATTGGAAGAAGCATGCCTAATAATACTGGGGAATCAGATTAAGTTGATTGTATATATATATATATATATATATATATATATATATATATATATATATATATAAAATTCATTTCCCCCTCTCAAACCAGAATCAGATACTACATATTATAATAGGGAAATCTCCTTTAATTAACTTCAGCCTCATGATCAAATCAAGGTACCGTAATCAGATTGACTAGCAATTCTGGAAGCTGTAATTTCAACAGATGCCTAGAATATCAGATTTGGAAGGATACCTGTATTTTTCTCAGATTGGCTAGGTACAGGGCTGGCATGAAGAATCAGTATGTGGACAGCTGCTTGGATATTCTGTCAATCTTCTCTGGAATTCTATACCCATACTAGAATGTTGAGAGTATACGTAATGGTCTCCAAAGACTCTTCATTATTTGCCCTAACCATGGCATAAACCTGACCTTGTAATTACTCCCCCCACCCCGCTATGGGTTCAATCTTCTATACTTGCTATACCATTGACTCTATGGTTGCTCGCAGGGCTTTTTTTGTCATAGGACGCTCAGAACGGAGTTCCGGCACCTTTTTTGGATGGAACTTTGTAGGGTAGGCAAGGTGGGTTGTATGACATATGTGAGTTCTGGCACCTTTTTCTTTTACAAAAAAAGCACTGGTTGCTCGTGTAGGAGTTGGAATCTTGGAATCTCACCAGCTCCTATTGTTCACCTTTGGCTGCTGGACATTCTACCTCTCCACTAATCACTACTGTCTGTTGTCTTTTGAACTTGGGCTTAAGGAAAGAAAGAGAGAGAGAGACCTGACACATGGCTTATGTAGAGGCATTTGTCTATGTAATGTCTCATCAGCTTCTTCCCTAGTGTTTTTTAAGTCTTTCCCAGGCAACTTATATTTCCATCAAAGTCATCTTTTTTACTCTCTATAGTAGCTTTCCTTTGTAATTTTATCTCTGTGGAAAATGGTGCCCACTTCAGGTGCTATGGTACATCAAAGCTTTTCTCCTCTAGGAATTCTATAGTCCATTCCATTTTTGTTGTTATATCAAACCTTGTAGATTTTTTCCCCTGCTTGTATTAAATTATAGAATTCCCAGGAGAGTTCCAACTTTGCAAGAACTTTTGTTTTTTTGCGAGAAGTTGGAATTGATTGATTGACCTTTTTTCTCCCCCCACCCCAAACTTTTTCTGTTTCTCTGTGCGTGGCAATGGAGGATCGTGAAGAAGAAACAGGACAGGGCTGGAAATCAGGTAAGCAAAGACATGCAATTCCTGGGGGAAGCGAGGATATCTGGGTGGTAGTGTCGTAAGTTCTTCAGTTCCATGGGAAGAGGCAGCCAGCATGGGTGCTGACGCAGGATGCCCGCTCGCTGCAGCACCCTCCCTCTCCGAGGCTCTGGTGCTCCACCGACCGCTTTGGTCCTGGGCTGCCACCTCCCCACTCATCTCCCAGGAAGGCGGCTTCCCCGGATCCCCGGGGCAAAGCCCCCCCCTGCTCCAGCCAAAGGAGCGTCTACCTGTCCTTTCCCACCTCAGGGTCCTTCCCGCCTCTGCCTAGCATGGCTGCCACAGGGCTGCAGGGGCTGGCCTGGCACGGGAAGGCCACCCGCCCCACCCACCCAAACCAGTTCTTGGTCCACCCCCA
The DNA here is from genome assembly GCF_947247035.1 of Vipera ursinii. NCBI lineage: Eukaryota > Metazoa > Chordata > Lepidosauria > Squamata > Viperidae > Vipera > Vipera ursinii. Next base: position 142,763,040 of record NC_139516.1, on the reverse strand, counting down.
TCTCTCACTGCCAGGTTGCATCCCCACCCCATGCACAGGGCCCACCCCGCCCATGCGCTCATGATCTGCTGGTACTGTCAAAAGTAAGCCCTACCTGAAAGTAAGTCCTAGTGCTTACTTCAGAGTCCAAAAGAAAGTAAGACTGGGTCTTACTTTCGGGGAAACACGGTAGTAACATGTGGCTTCTGAGAAGGAGGAGAGACAGTGGCATTTTATAATTTTGTAATAGAAAGATTCTATTGGAATGCATTTATATATTAGGTTTTTTATTCCACCTTGTTTTGCTTCCTCCTCCTACTTCCCCCCCCCAACAATCCTGTGAGGTAGGTTGGGCTGAGACAGATTGATTGGCCCAAAGGGTTTCACCTTTCATCACTCTATGCTATGTAAGAGAACAAGGTTGGATTTGGTTTCAGTTTTGGGACAGAGCATTCTTAGGACAAGGTAAAATATAGATTTCATGGAAGGCAGTTTCTTTATGAAGTCATTTATGTTTGGCTCCAATGTAGCATACTTGAGATTGAAATGCAGATGATGTAAAACTCTCTTCCAGATAGAGAATGTAATAGTCCTCAGAGTTTTCTTCATGAAAATAGCTGCCAGTGTAAATTTCATGGGTTAGAAGTGTATACATTCCATCAGAACATTCCATCAACATCCTTTAACACTGCTTGGCTCTCAGTACTATGTTCAGTGTCTGTAATATCCTACATATCTTCACTCTAGATATCATCGGGTTAACTTTTAACCTTAAGCCAGTTCATTTAATTTTGGATTGCAAAGAAAAGAGGTTAAGATGGCTGGGTCATGCTTCCAATAAAAGTATCTGGCTGAACTCCCACTGACATTTTTGGAGAGGAACAAGTGCCAGAAGACAGTCAAATATTGTTTTGTTCATTCAAAGAGCTTTTCCCAAAATAGGAAAATAATACATGTTTCCAGGAATGCTTTATTTAAAAATATTTAAGGGCACAATCCATAGACTAAGCACCAATGGTCAAATTCCTCCTGGAATTTGGTACATTAATATGCATTTGTCATTGTGGCTGTGCAAATCCTTTGAAAGAAGTGCTTTGCAAAGTGTACAAATACTTACACAAAGCACCTGTTTTTCCACCCTGCTGAAGCAGCCGCTTCCTTTTCCAGATTTCTGAAGCCATTTTGAAAACATCTCCATGCTGTCTTTGTATGGGCTCCTACACATTCCCAAGCATCTTTTTAAAGGACTTGCACCACCCTATTTATTATGTCATTATTAAGATGAGCTCAGCCATCATCCCTCTGGGCAATGGTCCTGAACCAGCCTGCCAGCTGGCTGTTAAACTGCTTTTACTTGGACTGCTTTTATCTGAGACATTTTGACAGAACAACTTAGTTGTGTGTGTGTGTGAGTGTGAGTGTGTGTGTGTGTGTGTATACATATACATAAAAATACATACATTATCAAAGAAAAAGAAAAACACAGAGAAAGTTATTTAATCTTTCTGGAGGCGGGAATCTCAACTATTTGATCTCTTCCTCTGCCCTCCAACTCTCAAGAGTACTTAATTTGATCAGCCTAACGTCTTATTAGTTTGACACCTTTTCCCTGAGGCTGAGGGAAAACAACATGGGCTCCCTTGTGCTTGAAGAGCTCGGCTCCCTGAGAAGCCTATTTTATGCATTTCTAGCTGGCTTCCCCAACTCCAGCAGCAGCCTCCCTCTCCCCTTTGCTAATTTTGTTTTTTAATATTAGTTTTAGAAACTCCTTTGCTCTCTCCTGATCATCTCAGCTTTTCTTCACCCCCACACTGTCTACTCCTCTTCACTTCCCTTATATGCAGCTGCACTTAGTACTCCATGGTAATTTTCATACTTACAAGTGGACACCTCTCTTTAAAAAAATATTAACTGGAATTCCCAGAATCACGAGCTATGCAACATCCCTTTCTGAATAATCATCCTGCTGACATTCCTATAGATTGTTTTTAAAATAAGGTATAAAATAAGAAGCCTGCCTTGGACCCAGATGTGTTAAACAACTTTCGTCTGGTCTCCAACCTTCGCTTTCTTGCAAAGATTATTGAGAGCGTGGTGGCGCATCAGCTCCCTCTGGTCCTGGATGAAGCTGATTGTCTAGACCCGTACCAATCGGGCTTCAGGCCTGGGTACAGCACGGAGACGGCATTGGTCGCTCTGGTGAAAGATCTCTGGAGGGCTCGGGACAGGGGATACTCCTCTGTCCTAGTCCTATTAGACCTCTCAGCAGCTTTTGATACCATCGACCATTGTATCCTGCTGCGGCGTCTCAGGGGATTGGGAGTGGGAGGCACGGTTCTTCAGTGGTTCTCCTCCTATCTCCTGGGACGTTCGCAGTCAGTGTTGGCAGGGGGGCAGAGGTCGGCCTCGAGGCCTCTCGTTTGTGGAGTTCCTCAGGGGTCGGTCCTCTCGCCTCTCCTGTTCAACATCTATATGAAGCCGCTGGGTGAGATCATTCGTGGTTTTGGAGTTGGGTATCATCAGTATGCTGATGATACCCAGCTTTTTATTTCGACCCCAAACCACCCCAGTGATGCCCTCGACGTGATGTCCCATTGCCTGGAGGCGGTTCGGGTCTCGATGGGGAGGAACAGGCTTCGCCTCAACCCTGACAAGACTGAGTGGCAGTGCGTGTTGTCATCTTGGGAAATTCAGAATATTCCATCTCTTTCTATGGGGGGTGAATTATTACCCCCCGTAGATAGGGCTCGCAACTTGGAAGTCCTCCTAGACTCACAGCTTTCTTTTGAAGATCATTTAGTAACTGTGACTAGGGGGGCTTTTGCCCAGGTTTGCCTGGTGCGCCAGTTGCGGCCCTATCTAGACCAGGATGCCTTGCGTACGGTCACTCATGCGCTCGTGACCTCTCGGTTAGACTACTGCAACGCTCTCTACATGGGGCTGCCCTTGAGGACCACTCGGAGGCTCCAACTGGTGCAGAATGCAGCCGTGAGAGTCGTGTTGGGAGTCTCCCGATACTCCCATGTTACACCTTTGCTCCGTGAGCTGCATTGGCTTCCAGTTGTCTTCTGGGTGAGATTCAAGGTGCTGGTAATGACCTTTAAAGCCCTACATGGCATGGGTCCGGAGTACCTTAGGGAGCACCTGCGGCCGGCATCAACTTCCCTCCACCCAGTGCGCTCCCACAGAGAGGGCCTCCTCAGGGTGCCACCGGTCAGAGAATGCCGTCTGGTGGCCCCCAGGGGGAGGGCCTTCTCTGTGGGTGCGCCGGATTTGTGGAACCACTTACCGGTTGAGCTCCAGATGGCGCCTGACCTTCGCTCCTTCTGACGTGATCTAAAGACCTACTTGTTTGAACAAGCCGGCCTGATCTGATGGGTTTGGGTTTTATTATTGCTTTTAACGTATTGTATTTATTGTTGTATTGTATTGGGCATTATGTTTAATCTTTTCTTAATTTTTGTATCTTTGTATTTTAGTATTTATTGCCCTGTTCACCGCCCTGAGTCCTTCGGGAGAAGGGCGGTATACAAATAAAATTATTATTATTATTATTATTATTATTATTATTATTATTATTATTATTATTGTTGTTGTTGTTGTTGTTGTTGTTGTTGTTGTTGTTGTTGTTGTTGTTATCTTGAACACGTTATGGGTAGTCCTTGACTTACAACCATTATTGAGCCTGCAATTTTGGTCATAAGTTGCAAAGGATGTAAAGCAGGTCACCTTGTGACCATACCCAATTTTATAACCATATTTGCAGTGTTTGTCAAGCGAATGCTGTGATTGTTAAGCAAATGCCATGGTTGTTAAGCAAATGCTGCAGTCATTAAGCAAAACCGTTGCTTTGCCATGTGGTATATTTTGCTGGAAACTGGAAGCAAACACTGGTTTCAGGCAAAAACATTGTTAATCACTGTCATGTGACTATGGGATGCTGCAAATGGCTGTAAATGTGCGCCTTTTGCCAAGCAAAAATAGTCACATGACTTTGGAAGGGGCTGGACGTTGGAACTTTGAGTCTGGGTCATAAGTAGCTTTTTGGGGGTCTATCCTAACTTTGAATGGTTGCTAAGCAACTGGTTGAGGCCTACCTATACTTAAATAAAATTGTAATAGGAATTTTCCAGCCTCGTTTATTGTGAGTTAATTAAAGCAGAGTCTCTTTGAATACCTTAAAGTACTTCTTCCCAAATTTCTCATCACCTCAGCTGAAGTGTTATTTTTGAGATAAGCTGTCAACTGACTTGACCACTGCAGTCTCTTGATTGTTTGTCTCTGTTTTCTTCCACTGTTCCCACTGCCTCCCCATAATCTCTCACATCGGGTAAAAGAAATAACTCTAGATTTTACTTGATAGAAGACTGACAGTTCTTCTCTTTGCCCTTTGTAGAAGAAAAGTTGACTTAAGGCTGGCTATGAAAAACTGGTTTTTGTTTTAAATGCATTGTTGCAGATAAATTGTCTGTCTCTGTACACAAACAGGTAAATATTTCTTGAATTCTGGAAAGAAAATATGGAAAGATAAGTTTAGGTAAAGTTCAGAGCAAATGCCTGTCTTCCGGCAGAGACAAATTTAGTTCTGGTCTTGAGAAGGAGGTAAGAGGGTTATGCAGCCTTGGAGAATGAGAAAGTATAATAAAGAAATTCAGAACAGCCCCAATATAATCTTCTTGTCCTTAAAAAGGGCCAGTGAAGATTTTGAACAAACTTTCAGGATTTGGTTAATATACCATACCCTACCTACAACAATGTAGTAACATTCCTGAAATTTGTTTCTTGATCTAGCCTACCTCAAAGAGCTGATCTTTGTAATATTTTAAAATACAGGTAGTCCTTGACTTACAACAGTTCATTTAGTGACTGTTTGAAGTTACAATGGCACTGAAAAAAGTGACCTATGACCATTTTTCATACTTATGACCGTTGTAGCATCCCATGGTAATGTGATCAAAATTCAGACACTTGGCAATCGATTCATATTTATGACACTTGCAGTGTCCCGGGGTTGTGAGATCACCTTTTGTGACCTTCTGACAAGCAAAGTCAATGGAGAAGCTATATTCACTTAACAACCCGTGTTACTAACTTAACAACTGCAGCGATTCACTTAACAACTGCGGCAAGAAAGGTCATAAGATGGAGTGAAATTCACTTAATAACTATCTCGCTTAGCAACAGAAATTTTAGGCTCAGTTGTGGTCGTAAGTTGAGTACTACCTCTACTGGAATGTGTAGCAGGTGTCTAAGCCACCTACATATTCACAACAAGAGGTGTGTTCAGAGGAAGTTAATAGGGAAGGCGTGGGTGGAAGAAAAGCAAGGAGTATCGTTACAAACACTGAAGCCCTACCTCTCTTAGGCATCTGTAGGAGTGCAATACTTTTGAATGACCATGCCTTTAGAGGTGTGCTCTCTCTAACTAGATGATCTCTGATAAGAAAAAAAATGGAAGCGAGAAAAGATGGGGCAAAAGACTTACAAAAGTATCTCATCCACATAACCATTTTGCCATGCTTCATCTTTGTCTGCGAGCCAGTAGAAAATTATCTTGGTATAAATCATTTTGCTGCCATTGCATATATCAATAGCAATAGCACTTAGATTTACAGTATATACCACTCCATAGTGCTTTACAGCCCTCTCTAAGCAGTTTACAGAGTCAGCATATTGCCCCAACAACCTAGGTGCCATTTTACACACCTCGGAAGGCTGAGACAGACTTGAGCTGATGAGAATCATTAATGCATATCCTTAATAATGTGCATCTGAAATGGGACTCTGTTGTACTTCTGATCCTACAATTCTACTGTGCAAGATAATAAAGGCAGTGTCTGTGATTTCCTTGGCTGAAATCGCACTCCAAAATCACCAACCATACAGAAAGTGACCACCGATTACCATGTACAAACTTGCTGCTGTCACTTTTTACTGCTTGAACCATTAGGGCTGTTTCTTCCTAAGTTTCTTTCTCCAACGCTAAGCCACTGTGAACCTTTCTTGCCCTATTGTGTCCTAGGCAGCATCCCTTCCCCTACTTCCTCAAGGTCATTCCATTACATCACCAATCTATCAATCACTAAATGGTAACTGTAATGTATTGGGTTTTGTCTTACTAAAGAGTATCATGTGGGGTTAATTGCTGGAAGATTGTTTAAGCAGCGAAGCTGGCTAACAGCTCCCAGCTCCTCAGACAACCCGTCTCCAGTTCCGCCATTGGCTGCTTCTAGGGTGGCAATAAGTTGCTTTAAACCTATTGGCCGCCACCTAGAGGCCAGGGTATAAATAGCCGCATTCGCAGCCCTGTTTCTCAGTTCAGTTCTTGTAAACAAATAAAGAATGATTCTTGCTGAACTCACTCACCTCGTCTTGTCAATCAAACAACTAACCCAGTATATAACAGTAACAAAGAATAAATACTTTCTGTCTCTTTTGACTACCATGTAGTGGTCACCTGGATTTGTGTATCCCAGATGCAGCTGTAGATACGTAAATTATTGAAGAGACAAAGTTAAGTTGCAAAGTGTTTTGGATACTCTTACTCCAACTCTATAGACCAATAAGTCAACGTTTTCTTTGGAAACAACAAATAAAGCAGTTCTGGAAGCCAGGGTTCTGTTCTGCCTTGCATCCGAGGCAACATCATAGCTACAAAGCCCAGAAACCTGGAAGGAAAGGACACCCCTACAACAGACCTGCTGGCCAGTTGGACCCAAGTAGATGGCTGACCTACACTGTCATGTTCTTTGTGCATCAAAATTATCCTCACAGGAAGTCTTGCACCAGGTTAAGAGGGAAGACATCACTTCTACATTGCAACATCTATGCTAACTGGGGTGTCTTAGGTAGGAGCTGGCAATGAGATGGAGACAACATTAGGAGATGTCCTTGGTAAGAAGTCTGTGGAGTATCTTCATGCTGCAGAAAGTAGAAACATACGGAATAACATTAAGGTGGATATTTTGAGAGATGCCAGGGTTGTATAAAAAAAATCTTTAATATACTGTATTTTCCAGCGTATAAGACGACTTTTTAACTCATGAAAATCTTCTCAAAAGTTGGGGGGTTGTCTTATACGCCCAGTCGTCTTATACGCCGGAAAATAGTGCATAAATCAATCGAGCGCCCCTGTTCTTGCAAAGCAACTTCAAGCCTCCTTAGTCCAGTCCCCCCTCCAACATGACTCTCCCTTCCCACCCCCAAGAGCCTCTAAGCCCCTTCCCCTCCCCCTTGCAAATGCCAGACCCTGGGAGCGGCAGGAAGCCCCTCCCCCTTGCCCAAGTGGCATCTGAGCATAAGCAGAGTGCGCCCTTCTACCCACTATCTTTCCCGGCAGTCTGGACAGCGGTACTTGGCGGCCTGGCTCCCCTCTCACCTGCAGACCAATCAGCGGCCCTCGCCAGCCGACCTCGGCATGGCCGCCCCAAGCCCGGCTCTCCAGCGCGTCTTCCGGGTCCGCCTGGCCAACCGCCTCCTGGGCGGGACTTGGCTCCAGAAGCGGAAGCTGCTCCGTCTGCAAATGTACTCTCAAAGCCGGATTGCGCTCGGCTGTGCAGGCTGCCGAAAGGCGGGGACTCAGAGTGCCCGCGGTGGTTGCGGCTTCTGGCGTGCCATTTGCAGAGTCTGGCCTGGAAGAGCGCGTCGTGTGAACGCAGCTCTTGCGTTTATTCCAAAGGGTGGGTGGAAGGAAAAGCCCCTTTGGGCTTCAAAAGGGAGGCTTTGCACCATCTGCATCAGATGGGGCTGAATCGGGCTTGTGTCAGACACTTGGCAACTGGCATGTAAGTATTTTCTGGTGTATAAGACAAAAAATCTTGAAAATCTTCTCAAAAGTCGGGGGTCATCTTATACACCCAGTCGTCTTATACGCCGGAAAATACGGTATCTGTAATACATTCTTTGAGTTTAATATTGCAGAAAGCCTAAATATTATTTCTCCACCTGATGTTCCTTTTGCAGGATTCTTGTAAATGAGGTTGGCTTGGAAATAACAATAAGTGGTTTTATATTGCACTTTTATTATGTGCATTTCTTCAGTTATTTCTCTAGACATAACAAATGACTCAATGGCTGTATTATTGAGATATGACAGCACTTGTACCATTTATTTTTAGTCTGTTTCACTGTTTGCAACATAAAGTTGTAGAATTGTATGATTCTTCTGTCTAAGGAATTTGCCATTCAGGCATAAACTGGATGGTATTCATTTGTGCTATTTTTAGATCACCAACCTCAGTAATAGATCTGTATTATATATCAGGAGGTGAGGGAGGAACCCTTGCAGGGTCGTGCCGAGGAGTTTGGTCAACATCTGTTGGATAAAATTGCTCGGATTCGGACCGGTCTGGCCTCCAACTGGGCAGAGTCTGACGATCAGGACATGGGCGGTCTTGTCGATGTTATCTGGGAGGAGTTTGATTCTGTGACCCCTGAGGAAGTGGACAGGATTATGGGGAGGTTGAGCTCCACCACATGTTTATTGGACCCGTGCCCTTCTTGGCTGGTCTATGCAGCTCAGGAGGGGACACGAGGCTGGTTCCAGGTGGTTATATCTGCTTCTTTGAGTGAAGGTAATTTCCCCACCGTCTTGAAGGAGGCGGTGGTGAGACCTCTCCTCAAGAAGCCTGCCCTGGACCCAGCTGTGTTGAATAACTTTCGTCCGGTCTCCAACCTTCGCTTTCTTGCGAAGGTTGTTGAGAGTGTGGTGGCGCATCAGCTCCCCCTGGTTCTGGATGAAGCGGATTATCTGGACCCGTCCCAATCAGGTTTCAGGCCCTCTGAGTGGCTTTGCATACCTTCATCCCGGGTCTATTAGGATATTCCACCTCTTTCTATGGGGGGGGTGAACTATTACCCCCCGTAGATAGGGCTCGCAACTTGGGAGTCCTCCTAGATTCACGGCTTACCTTGGAAGATCACATAGGGGCTGTGACTAGGGGGGCTTTCGCCCAGGTTCGCCTGGTGCGCCAGTTGCGGCCCTATCTAAGCCGGGATGATCTATGCACGGTCACTCACGCGCTCGTGACCTCTCGACTAGACTACTGCAATGCTCTCTACATGGGGCTGCCCTTGAGGACCACCCGGAGGTGGTCTTTGGTCTTTCGGGTTTTTCCCCGCGTAGAAACATGGGAGAAGCATGGAAGCATGGAAGAAGGAAGCTGAAGCCACCAGCCTGAGGATGACGGATGGGATTCCATCGAAACGTTGCTCCTACACCTTCAATTCTACGCGGGGAAAAACCCGAATGACCAAAGATCCACATAATGTCCTTAGGAAGCTGCATCTGTTCTAATATGTTTTTTATCCTCTATCTGTTAGCCTCTGTCTATTAATTTTATTATTATTATTATTTATTACTAATGGGAAGGTTCATGATTTTTCCGCAGTAGCCTCCATCCTCAAAAAGGTACATCTTGTTAATTCTGTACTGCTGAGGTTAAACAAATGGTATAACATCCCTAGTTGACCTGATGCTTGTTTTTGATATTTTTAATGGTTTTATTTTATGGATATTAAAACATTAATTTAAAAATCCGAATTTTCAAAAATTACATAGCCCCCCTTCTTGTTTTAGACCCGTGAACAACACCCAGTGGGGCTACTCTACCATTATTGCCTCAGCATCTAACAAAATAATTTCATTCAGTCAACTTTTGAACCATGTAACAGTGGCAACTGCATTGTTACATGGAGGAGAAGGGGAAGGAGACCACCATGGCAGAAGATTCTCAGCCAAGAGAATTATTCTTTGCATGACAGTATAATAAAAAGATTTGTTTCTGCTAACAATTTCTTTCTGAGCTTTCAGATGAGTTAATTTGTGTAACTTGGAGCACTATTTCTCAAACAGAACTATTCTCATCTTCTGTGTTGTGTATACAAGCCTGTGGTTCATACTGAGCAATTTCTCAATCTGTGTCCCCATGGGACAGCTATAAATACAGCACTACAACTTCTGTTTTGTTTTTACCCAAGGTGATTTCCTCGCCAAGAATCTAACTGACTAGTTGCACTAAGGATGGAGAAGAATTGCTGTTAAAATAAACTGTTTTAATTATGAAGTCGTACGAAATTATGGGGTTACACGTTTCAGGCTTAATGAGAAAAAAGAAAGGTCACCTTAGAAGTAGTTATGGAGTCTGTGAATATCAAAGGACATGGAAGCAGATGAGTTGTGTGCATTTTCCCACGGACTAATTGTCCAACCCATATACCTCCTATGATTGGAAAGGATCCTGTAGTTCTTTGTTGGAACCCTGCTGAGTATCCACATCATTACATCAACAAGGATAACTTCCAGAATGAAGCATCCATTCTGCAGCACCATTCAAATGGGTCCATTCACACTCAATTATAGTTATACACTGGCACCACTGGATAACTGGAATGTAGATTCAGAGAGAAAAGCTGAGCATTCACAGAAAGAGCAAATCTCCCATACCAAGGAACAGACCTAATCTGAAAGAATAGGGAGCGCTTTTGGCTGTTGGTGCCAAATAGCTGTTTAAGATATAATTTCCACCTTAGGCAAATGATGGCTCATAGACTGGATTTCTGGCTAACATCTTTCAATGTCACTGGTTCAACACTTGGAATGAGCTGAAGCCCGAAGGGGGATTTTTAATCTTCTTATATCTATAATATTTGTTCAAACAGAACAAAAACCAGTGATGACTCCTGGGTGAAATGCGACCTAAGGGAACATCTTTTGGCACATTCTGCACAACAGTGAAAAAGCCGAATCAACCCTTTAGCGATATGTGGATCTATTATATAAACATTCTCACTTTCCCATCAAACCAGAAATTCTGGCTTATCATTGTAGTTTGAAAAGCGTCCGTCCATTCTAATGGACACAAGCATGGGTCAGAAGACAAACTGAGAATAGGCACACCCACTTGAGATGGGATTATTTTTTACTATTAGTCCCTCTTTGATGTTACACCCTATAAAGCAATGAAATTATATCCTGGGCAGGTCCCAGTGAACATACCTGGAAGGCAAGCTAACTGAACGAACTAGAATGACAGCTGATCTAATGAATCAAAATACTCTTTCGTAGCAGAAATGATGAATGCAGATAATTCAACTGGCTGACTTAGCAGGGGAAGAATGTGCTTCCTTTAGTGCCTGGATACTAATGGGTGTGCACAGAATTCTTAAAAGCTTATTTGAGATTATTATGTTACATTTGTTTATGATAATCAAATCTATTTCAGCTTGACAGAATAGTGACATAGGGTTTTCTATAAGGTGATTTAACCTTTTTATTCAACAGGTCTATTGAATCATCAAGACTGAGTTTACACAAATAATGATGCAATTTATACGATTTATGCTTGGCTATTAATATTTGTTCCTCATCTAAACATTTCCTACTTTTGGTTTCTGGACATGTGTTCCATTGAAACTATGGGAATTGATGTCTGATACACTTGGTACACAAAAGTTCTTTTGCAATATTTATTACTTGTTTATTCAACTAATACAATTTCCACATGAATACATTCATTACATGTATAAATAATTGTAAATATTTTCTTTGGGAATAGAATTTGTAATGAATCTTATTTTACTAAACCTTCAGCTTAACTCATACTTGCTTTTGGGCTGGCTAATCTTTCTTTGACTTCTATCTCTTTTAGACTATGCCATTTGGGCAAAGCCTGGACACTGACTGCATTTAAGTAGATCAACAATCCTTGCAAATAATTCTAGGTTATTCCATTATCCTTGTTTGGAAACTGATCAAAGAGAGAAGCAACCTGGAATTAAGAAGAAAGTTCCTAACAGTGAGGACAATTAACCAGTGGAACAACTTACCCCCAGAAATCATGGGCACTCCATCACTGGAGCTTTTTAAGAAGAGACTGGACAGTCATTTGTCTGAGATGGTATAGGTCACAGGTCTGCAACCCGCGGCTCCGGAGCCACATGCGGCTCTTTCAGCCATCTCCTGCGGCTCCCAGTCCTCTGCCATGTGCAGTCCAAAAAAAAAACTGGGACTAAAAAAGTTCAACCAATCAATTTAAATATGCAGGGTAGGTGTATATCTCGCCTTGTGTCCACTCTTCAGTCAAACCCTGTTCTGCACATGCGCGCATGTACACACATGTGCACGCATTTTTTGCGGCTCCCAGTTTTTCCTTTTGTGAGGGAACCAGTTCTGAGTGGCTCTTTAACTGTTTCAGGATGCTGACTCCTGGTATAGGTTCTCCTGCTTGAGTTGGGGGCTGGATAAAAGACCCCCTAGGTTCTATTCTATTCTATTCTATTCTATTCTATTCTATTCTATTCTATTCTATTCTATTCTATTCTATTCTATTCTATTCTATTCTATTCTATTCTATTCTATTCTAATATTTTCTACTAAAGCTATTCTCTGGGTATGCTTTCCATGGGAGTAAAGATGGATAGCAACAATATAAAAGGACAGTTTTTATTGATCATGTTGCCTTAACTTCTTTCCTCCCTAGGCTGTTCTCCTGAATTTAAGATTTCTTCACTAGTAATTTACTAGCATCACTGAAAGGAAATAAGGTTGGCCTTTCTGTGCAGTTTTCTGTAATTTCTAGCCCTGAAATAAGATCCATTGCATCAACATTTCAGGTATAGGTAGTCCTCAACTTACAACCACCATTGAGGCCATAATTTCTGTTGCTAAATGAGACATTTGCTAAGTGAGTTTTGCCCCATTTTACGACCTTTCATGCCACAGTTGTTAAGTGGATCATTGCAGTTGTTAAGTTAGTAACACGGTTGTTAAATGAATCGGGTTTTCCCTATTGACTTTGCTGGTCAGATGGTTGCAAAAGGGGATCTCATGATTTCAGGACACTGCAACCCGTCATAAATATGAGTCAGTTGCCAAGCGTCTGAATTTTAATCACGTGAGTATGGAGATGCTGCCATGGTTGTAAGTGTGAAAAACTGTCATAAGTCAACTTTTTTCAGTGCTGTTGTAACTTTGAACGGTCACTAAATGAACTGTGGTAAGTCTAGGACTACCTGTATTTCCTCAACTCCACATTATTGGTTTCTGATGGGGAATTGAGTAGATGAAGAGATAGAAAATAAAATATATGCAGTGATATTTAAGTTATATGTTCCAGAAATGAATTCTGACCTTCATTTTGGTTCTGCCTTGAAAAGAAAATGTTATGTACTCCGTTATGTACTCCATTATGTACTCTATTCTATCCTCTACACAAGGACTTTGAACCAGTTCATAAACACTTCCAGGAATCCGTAGTCTCACAGTTTATTTCCACCTCAGCTAAGATGTAATCTAAGTCCTACATCAGAAGGTGCAAGGGTTCTGGAGAGGTTGTAAACTATCCTTTTCTCCATTAGAAGAAGCCTGTCTTAGTCTCTTTCTGACTCCTGAGCAACAGCAGATGAAGCAGGCCCTTTAAATAGAATGCTAGCTTTATTTCTGATTGATTGTTATGTGCTATCAAGTTGGTGTAGACTTATCAATCACATAAATGCCCTCCATCTATCCCTAATCTAGTCCTTCAAGTCTTCCAATGGTGCACCCAGTGCCATTGTAACTGAGTCCATCCAGATTACTGCTTGTCATCTTCTCTTTCATTCCACCTTTCCTAGCCTTAGCACCTTCTCCAGAGAGCTTGTTTTTTGCCTAAAAGTGTCCAAAGTAAGATAATTTGAGCCTGGCCATTTGTACCTTGTATGAGAACTCTCAGCTGATTTGTCTGAAGATCCATTTGTTTTCTTGGCTGTCCATGGTATTTTTAGAAGTATTCTCCAACACAAAAAAACAAAAGTGTCAATTTCTATCTGGCATTTCCAACTTTCCCTTCCATAGACTGTCATAGGGAATACCATTGCTTGCGCTATCCAACCTTTGTAGGTCATCAAAGCATCTGAATATCTTCTCCAAGACCTTCCTAAGTTGCCTGTCTGTGTCACATTCCTTGAGTACTTGTTCCTTTACTGTTGATGATTGATTCAAAAGGGCAGAAGCTATGTACCAGTTCAATATCTTCATTATCAATTCTAACAATGTTGTGCCTGTTGCTATTAGTTTGGTTTGCTTTAAATTTAATTTTAGTCCCATTCTTTCCTTAACTGTGCTCCTAAACTGTCATTAGTAGAGTTTGCAAATTCTTTGCATTTTCAGCTATCAGAGCAATGTCATCAGCACAGCACTGGTTCTTGATGTTTGTTTATCCAGTTTTAAAACCATGCTCATCTTCTTCCAGAACAGTTTTCCTTAATGCATATTCAGTTTGTAAGTTGAATAAATAATGGCTTTGCCACCCTGGAGCCAGTCTGCTTCGCCATATTCTGTCTGTATTGTGGTTTCCTATTTGTCACATGAGGACATGCATGAGATGTTCTGGGTTTCCCATTTTTCTAAAAGCAATCTTGTGGCTTCTTAATTATGCCATGCTTGTTGTGACACAAGATCATGTGGGCTATAGTCCATTTCATCAGCTATCAAGGGTATTACTTTGAAAACAAAATACATGTACATCCATTATTGAGTGGATGTGAAGAATAGTAAACCATCATAATACAGGTAGACCTCGCTTCTTGACAGTCTCATTATGACAATGCTGAAAAAATAACTTTGCAACTAAGGCATGCATTATGACTTTCACACATCTTCCTTTCAGTCACATGTTTACCATTAGTCCCTTAGTATGCATTGTCTTTTGCCTGACCCATTTTTTCTCTTTCTGGAGTGAAGAGATTGCTTAAACAAGTGATCTCTTTAGGCACGCTCTTCTGTGCCTGACTTGTCCCCCACACCTTTTTTTTTACCATCTTGCAGATGGAGAGATAGCTTAAACAAGCAGTCTATTTAGGCAATCTCTCCTAAGAGATTGTTTCCCCCTCCCCACTTGCAGAGTGGAGATATTGGAGAGGAAGGGATTACAAGAGAGTAAGTAGGCACATAATGGTGAATACACCAGCTGTTTGCCTACTATGCTTGCAGCTCCCAGCCCTGAGAATGCTAGGCACACAGCTGATTCCTTTCTATGTGTATTCCCCATTGTGTGCCTGTTGATTCTCTTGTAATTCTTTCTTCCCCCATGAATATAAATACAAACATTAATTCCCTTCTTGCTATTCATCCCAGGACCTGGGTGAGCATTCAAAACGGCGGAGGAGTGGGGGGAAAAGAAAGCTGAAGTAAAATTGTAACCACAGTCATGGTCCCGTGATTTTCCACTTAGTGATTGCATCACTTAGCAACTGAGTTGCCAGTTGCATTTGTGGTTGCTAAACGAAGACTACACATAAACGGAAATGACAACACAGTTAATTATAATTCATCTAATGGTAGAGAGCAATCATATAATAGTTATTAAGTGTTATGACATTCTTGCATTGATGAGCTGAGTAACTACTGCAGTATGTTAAGAATATTTGGCATGCTGGCTGGGGAATTCTGGGAGTTGAGGTCCATGCATCTTAAAGTTGCCAAGGTTGAGAAATATTGCCATTAAGTGATCATGCCGTTGGATAGAAGAGCTGATAGCAGAAGACCTGCTTCCTTCTTTCTCCATTCCCACTTCATCTGCTATCCATGGCAAAAGAAGCAGGGAGAGATGGGGGAGCCTGGCCCTATTTCTCCCATAGGCGAAGGAGAGAAATAGTCCAGAATGGCTCCTTTGCTGCCCATTTTCTAAATCCTAAAGATCCTAAAGAATGATCGCTGGCTACAGCGATCATGTAGAATTGTCTAAAGTTAATTACCTAAAATACATAAAGAGACAATAATGAACATTTACAAATAGGGAAAAGATTTTTTCATTTTTGCAACAAGGAAGAATGTGGAGGAAAAAAGAATATAGATATATTCAAGATATTCATATTCTAGTTATGTTCTTCACCAAGAAGCCAAAAAGGATTTTAATTTGAACACTTGTTGGTAATAAGAACTGCAAAAACCAAAACATTCCTCAATATTTTTGTTGATGAGCATGTACACTAGATGGAAAATTTATATGATCTGAAGAAATACTAGAGTAACAGAATTTGGGACAGTTTTGAGGATTGGCTAAGTTAAAAGTTCCAGTTCCAAAATTTAGATAATGTATAGTTAGAATAATATAGGAGTCAAGTTAATTAGAAATCACCCTCATAAAGGAAAAGTAGCTGAATAAATATTGGCAAATGACTTATTCCTCCAGGTGGCATTAAAAAGTATCAATAAAGAACTGTTTTTACATAGAAATGTTCAACAAAAATAGTCCATCTTTGTAAGGGAATTGAGCAGTTTCAAAATATAAATAAAATAACTTAAAAAATGCTGGCCTGAAGTTAAGGTTTTCAAATCATAATAATGCTGTGTATTACAGTACATTTAAACTAAATAATTCCACATGTAATTCAGATACAGTAATTACATAGTCTATTGCTCCAGTTTCTGACAAGAAGTCATTTACATCTGTAATTAGACACACTTCCAATCATTTATACTTGTTTTGACATGAAACATTTAAAGTGATAAATCCAGAAGAACTATGTATTAATCATGTAATGTCTTCCTAAAACAGAGAGAAGTTCATTTGAGCTATTTACCCATATATCAAAAAAGCCCTTGATTCTAGCTTTTCTAAATGCCCATTCAAGAGGATAATAACCATTTTTCAATATGTTAAATACATGAAATAAAATAGAAAGAGCTCGCCTTCAAACAAAATGGCAAAGTTCCAATTCTTTCTCAAAAGCTAGAATTTACCTGAAATAATTGCTCAGCCTTGATGTTTATGAGTGGTTCATCCTCATAAACATTCCCCTCAGAAACCAAAGAAGGCCTGGAGCATCTGATTAAGAAAATCAAAGAAGAAAGTGAAAATTTTGGTCTCTTTCTGAACATCAAAAAAGACCAAGCTCATGACCATTGCAAAGAATGGAAAAATCAAAACAGAAATTGATGGTGAAGAGAGAGAATGCATGGGAAAATTCACTTTCCTTGGGTCCGCCAATCACTCAAAATGGTGAATGCAACCCAGAAATAAAATGTCAGATTGTACTGGGTTGCACAGCAATGATGAACATGAGCCGAATATGGAAAAACAAGGACATCAGCCAGGCACCAAATGTAGGTTGATTCGCTCTAGTGTGTTCCCCATAGCTACCTCTGGTTGTGAAGGTTGGACCTTAAAAAAACAAGACAGGAAGAAAATCAACTCATTTGAGCTGTGGTGCTGGAGAGGTTTCCTGCATATACCTTGGACAGCAAAGGCAAGCAACAAAAAAGTACTGGAGGGCGCAACACCAAATCACTGGAAGGAAAATCACAAAACTGTGTCTCACTTATTTTGGTCATGTCATGGGGGGACTTCACTGGAAAAAGGAATTATGTTGGGAAGAGTTAGAGGTAAAAGGAAACCAGGCGGCCAAAGAACACAATGGCTGGACACTATCAAAGCTGACACCAGCCAGACCAGGGGTAGGCAACCTCGGCTCTTTTATGACTCATGGACTTCAACTCCCAGAATTCCTGAGTCAGCTGACTCAAGAATTCTGGGAGTTGAAGTCCATAAGTCATAAAAGAGCCGGACTTCCGGTGGCGGCGCGGCGCCGAAGACAGCCTTCCCGGGCTGCCCGCGGCTCAGCTGTTTGTTTTTTCGCCCGAAACAGCGCCGATCAGCTGTTCGGGCGAAATTGAAGCCCCCTCCTCGGGAGAAGAGGAGGGGGTGAGGCCCCAGGTAGGGGTAGAGTTCTCCGGGGCCGCCTGAGCTTGGAGCTTGGGCGGCTGAAGGATTGAACTCCCCCGAAGCCTGGGTTGCTCCCAGCTGGCCGGCGTCTCTGCTCCGAACTTCTTGGAGCAGAGCCAGGCGTCTGTGAACCATCCCTGCCTGAAGAAAGGACTATGGTTTAAAGGAGCAGGCAGAGCGGTACAAGAGGAAAAGGTGAAGAGGATTATTTTACTATACTCTCGAGCTTGTTGGACTTTTTAAACTTTAAGTGAAAGTGCGTCATAATTGTGGACTAAAAGATGGCGGCGAAACCTCCCCCTAAAACTCTTCGGAGTGGTGGATCCTCGCCGGTGCAACAATCATCACTACAGGCGTTGCACCCTCCTGAAGCGCTGACATCGAAGGATTTGCGAGATGCTTTGGATAAACATGCCCAGGTACTTTTGGAATCAATTAATCAATCAATTGCTGATAAATTTGCACAGATGGAGGAGAAATTGGAGAAATTGGAGGAGAGAATGGAAGAGAGGATGGAACAGAAGTTCAGCGTGATGAAGGTAGACATTTTGACTTCAGTGCATAAAGTGGCGGAATGTGTGGAAGATTTAGATGAAAAAATGGATGATCTGGCTCAAAGGAATGCTATATTAGAAGTAAAAGCACGGGAGAATGAAAATGCAAGAGACAAAATGGAAAGGGAGTTAAGCCTTGCCCAATATTACCAGATGCAGTTTGCTGTCAGAATCAGAGGTTTAAAAGAGAATATTAAAGAAGATTTAAAGCAGCTGATCTCTGAGGCTCTCGAAGTGGTATTGAACCAGCCAGCATCTGAAATAAGAGCAGCTATGGATAAAGTGTTTCGGGTGAATTCATGGATTGCCAGACAGAGAAAGTTGCCTAGAGATGTGGTGGTTTATTTTGCAAAAAGAGAAATTAGAGATCAAGTTATACAAGCTGCCTATGATGCTAAAGTTGTGATTGCTGAACAAGAAGTCTTGGTTTTAAAAGAAATCCCTCCAAGGATTTTAAGGGGAAGGAAAGACTATACATTTCTCGTGCATGAGCTTAAGCAAAGAGATATAAGGTTCAGATGGGAGATTCCAGATGGGCTGATGGTGATGCATGAAGGTAAAAGGTACCGGCTGATTACTGTGAAGCAAGCGCGTGATTTCTACAATAATGTCTTAAAAGCAACCCCATTAACACTTCTGGAAGCTGTAAAGGGATCTGGAGAAGGAGAACATCAAGAGGATGAAACAGAGGAAAATGGTGCTGGAGGAGATCAAGCTACAATTTCTTTGGATGATCCTAGAGAGCAAAGAGTAACGCGTGCTGCTTTAAAACGAGCAAAGAAAATAAAAGAACAAGATCAGCAAAAGCCTTCAGATTCTTCACAACGTACTCATAGCCAAGCAGTGGGAGGAGCACGGCCTAAAGAAGTTAGTCCTATCAAAGCTGTGGTCCAAGAGCTTTTGGAGGATATGCATGGCAACTAAATTTTTAACCTGGAATGTTAATGGACTAAATTCACCGCAGAAGAGGAAGAAAGTTTTTCAATATTTAAAACAATTTAAGATAGATGTTATATGTCTGCAAGAAACGCATATTAGAGTTTTGGATCAAAAGCACTTACTGAACTCGAGGCTGGGTACGCAATTTGTTGCTTCTGCAGAGAATAAGAAAAATGGAGTGGTTGTTTATGTTAAAAGTGCCTTAACAGCAGACTTAATTGAAACAGATAAGCATGGAAGATATGTTATGATTGAGCTGTTGTTAGAAGGTAAAAAGACGCTTTTAGTTGGATTATATGCACCTAACCAACAACAAGCTGACTTTTTTAGCTTACTTCACACAAAGCTTACCCAGTTGGATTATAAATCTTTTATTTTTATGGGGGACTGGAATGGTGTTTTGGATGTGCAGTTGGATAAGGCTGGAGCTTTTAAGCGCATTCCAAGTCATGCTAGATTGCCTAAATCTTTTTTTGAATTGAAGGACGACCTGGAATTGCGAGATATTTGGCGTGAGAGACACTTGCAGGAGAAGGATTATACTTTTTATTCTGACAGACACCAATCTTTTTCGAGGATTGATTTTATTTTGTTGACTAATGATTTTTTTTTGAGAACTAAAAA
Source organism: Vipera ursinii (assembly GCF_947247035.1). Taxonomy (NCBI): domain Eukaryota; kingdom Metazoa; phylum Chordata; class Lepidosauria; order Squamata; family Viperidae; genus Vipera; species Vipera ursinii. The sequence continues at coordinate 142,743,242 of NC_139516.1, read as the reverse complement.
GGTGAAGATTTGTGCAAGAACTATTTCTGACCACAGTCCAGTTTGGTTGGAGATTGATAAGGAGAAAAGAGATAGGCGCTCGTGGCGCGTAAATGAGAATTTGTTTAGAAATCAGAGAAATGTGGAAGAATGCAAACAGCGGATGAAGGATTTTTTTGAGATTAATATGAATAAGGGTACCTCTATGGATATGGTTTGGGATGCTAGCAAGGCCTATATGAGAGGGGTGTTGATATATATGAATAATAGACATAGACGTGCAGTGGAAACTAGAAGGAAAGAACTGGAGAATGAAATAAAGGAAAAAGAAAAGGTTTTGATTTTGAACCCAGAGGATGTGAAGATTAAGGAGGCTATTAGACTGCTAAGAGGACAATTTGATAAATTAATGGCTGATCAAGTGGCGACCAATCTGCGGTTTGCTAGGCATAATACTTTTTGCAACGCTAATAAACCAGGCAGATGGTTAGCTTATAGACTGAGGAAAAAACAAAGGGCCTCTAATATAGATAAGATTGAGTATAAAGGAAGGGTTGTGTTTCAACAGAATCTTATTAAGGATGCTTTTGTGGATTTTTATTCGAAATTATATACTAAAGAGGAAATTAATGCAAAAGATATTGATATATACTTGGAGAATGCTAGCATCCCGGTTCTTACGCAAATACAAAAAGAGGGGATTAATCAACTGATTACAGAAGAAGAAATTTTTACAGCAATTAAGGAACTGAAGGTGGATAAAGCACCAGGCACGGATGGCTTGACTGCGGCCTATTATAAAAATTTACAATTAGAGATGATAAAACTGTTAAAGGAACTGTTCCAGACAATCCAGAGGGGGGGAAAGGTGCCACCGTCTTGGAGAACAGCTTTTATCTCTTTGATTCCGAAGGAAGACCAGGATGCTACTCAAGTTAAAAATTACAGACCGATATCGCTTTTAAATACAGATTATAAGATATTTGCTAAGGTTTTGGCTAATAGACTGATGAGGGTTCTGCAACAGGTGATTCATGGGGATCAAACGGGGTTTATTAGTGGTAGGCAAATGAAAAATAATGTGAGACATATAGTTGATGTGTTAGAGTTTTTGGAAAGGCACAACCAGATCTCTGCAGCGCTAATCTTTTTAGATGCTGAAAAGGCCTTTGATCAATTGAATTGGCAATTTTTGTTGAAAGTTTTAGATAAAATGGATTTTGGGGAAAATTTTTTACAACCGATTAGGGCATTATAACAAAAACAAACTGCCCGAATCATAGTTAACAATAGCCTGACAGCAGCATGTAATATTGAGAAGGGCACAAGGCAAGGGTGTCCGTTATCGCCCTTGTTATTTGTGTTAACATTAGACATATTATTGGTTAAGATTCGGAATTCGGAAAAAATTAAGGGGATACAAGTTGGAGACCAGGACTATAGATTGAGAGCATTTGCAGACGATCTGGTTGTTACAGTGACCCAGCCAGAGAATTCTGTTGTGGACCTGATGGAGATAATAACACAATATGGGAAGGTTTCTGGATTTAAAGTAAATACACAGAAAACTAAAATTTTGGCTAGAAATATGACAGTTTCACAGAAGGCTCTCTTAGAAGGATTAACTGGATTTGAGATTGTTAAAAGGGTTAAATATTTGGGGGTGATTTTGTCGCCCTCTAATACAAAGTTATATAAAAATAATTATGAAAAACTATGGGGGAAAATTCAAAAAGAATTGGAGAGTTGGGAAAAATTGCAATTGTCTTTGTTGGGACGGATTGCAGCAGTGAAAATGAATGTCCTGCCCAAATTTTTATTTTTATTTCAAATGATACCGATTCTTAAGAAAGATTCTAATTTGGAGGAATGGCAGTGTGGTATCAATAAATTTGTGTGGGCAGGGAAAAAGCCACGAGTTAAACTTAAGATTATGCAGGATACTCGTGAGAGAGGTGGCCTTAAATTGCCTAATTTTAAACTATATTATGAAGCTGCTGCATTAGTAGGAATAAGCGATTGGATTAATTTGACGCAACCGAGGTTATTAAATCTTGAGGGCCATGATTTGTTGTTTGGCTGGCATGCATATTTGTTGTATGATAAGAAGGTAGATACTGTGTTTAGGATGCATATTTTAAGGCAGGTATTACTGAGAGTTTGGAAGAAGTATAGACATAAGTTAAGCAGCAAGATACCATTGTGGGCAATTCCAAAACACGCAATAGAAAATATACATGCTGGTTTCAAACATGATGTGACTACGTACAAGGAAATTTTAAGCTTGGAAAGGAATGTTTGGTGTTTGAAATCATATAGCCTCTTGCGAGAAGAGAAGGTTGTTCAAACTTGGTTTCAATATATTCAGTTACGGGCCAGGTGGAAAGAAGACCAGAAAAATGCATTTGCAATGACTGATGAAAATTTGATAAAGCAAATTAGAAATCAGGGACCAGCACATATCAAACGGATATATCTTGCACTGATAGAGATTGATTCAGAAACAGAGCTTGTTAAGGATTGTATGATAAAATGGGCCCAAAACATTCAGGAAGTTATTACAATGGACACGTGGGAAAAGATTTGGGTGAGGAATGTAAAATTTACTCAAGCTCAAAATCTAAGAGAGAACTTTTACAAAATGTTTTATAGATGGCATTTAGATCCTAAAAAGCTTGCAAGTATGTATCCGAATTACCAGCCTAAATGTTGGAGGTGTGGTGATGAAGATGCAACATATTTTCACATATGGTGGACATGTAAGAAGGTTAAGGTTTTTTGGATAAAAGTCTGGTGGAATATGCAGAAGATTTTTAAACGGAGGATAAAGTTTTGTCCGCAATTTTTTTTGTTGGGAATAATTGTCGACGCTACAGTTGTGGACACCAAGTTGATGTTGAACTTAGTTACGGCAGCAAGACTTTTGATAGGTCAATATTGGAAGAAAGAGGAACTGCCGACCATAGAAGAGTGGACTTTAAAGGTTTCCAACCTGGCAGAGATGGCGAAGATTTCGGCCTATTTGAAAGATCATTCGCAAGAACGTTATATTATGGAATGGAGAAAATGGATTGAGTTTATCCAGAACAAGTATAGGGTTAAGAAGTTTTATGTAGCATTCGAATAAGTCTTCTTTCGTTTTTTTTTCTTTTTCTATTTTAGTTTTTTATATATATAATATTAATATTGCCAAGGTTTGTTTTATCCTATATAAGCTAGAGAGTGATGGATTTTAGAATTTATAGTTGTTAGTATATGGTTGTTTATGATTGCTTTTTTATATATATATACCTTGTATTTAGCTCTGGGAAGTCGGGGGGGGAGGGGGGGAGGGGGGGAGGTAGGGGGGGAGGAGGGAGGGGGGGAGGGGGGAGGTAGGGGGGAGGTAGGGGGGGAGGAGGGAGGGGGAAGGGGGGCTTTTTAAAGGAAAACTGTATTTTAAAACTTTTCAATAAAAAAAAAATAAAAGAGCCGAGGTTGCCTACCCCTGAGCCAAACCATAGAAAAACTCAAAGAAGTAAGGACGCGACTGAATGGATATCATCATCGTCGTCGTCGTCATCACTTACCCTACTTTAAATCATAAGGCTGCTATATAGATGAAATGGAACAGCTCTATATATGCTGCTGTGACTTCAGGAAGAATAATCTATGCATTCAGATAGAGACGTTGCCTAAACAGGAAAAACTGAAATACGCAGGATTCCTTTATATGGATGATAATGCAGGCCCAATGGAGAGCAATGTGCCTCCTTTGAAACCTACCTGGCACCATGCCCTATTTGATTTTATTTATTTTAGATTTTTTAAAATTAAAAATAGTAAATGGTAAGCTACCAAAGCACTAACCTCAAGCATTACCTACTGGGTTGCATCTACTGTGTAGTCTAGAGCAGAGGTGGGTAACTATGGCCCTTTTATGATTTGTGGACTTCAACTCCCAGAATAGTTCCCCACCCCTACTCTAGAGGCATTCTTACACAATAAAAATAAGAGTCTACAATTCAGTGCTTTATTAGAAAAGTACATATCTGGTCAGGAAATCAGGCAGCAGTAAATTGAACTGATATGTTTTAAGTAAAGCAGTATAATGTTGGGGTTTTAAAGAAGCTTTCCTTCCTACATCAGTAATGTCTCATCAGCCAATAGGCAGGCCACCCCCTAAATAATGTTATCCAGTTCCTCTTTTCTCTGTGTAATATTTAGTATAATTTATTCTGCATCTTTATGATAACAAGCTTCTCAGTGTCGGCTGGAGATAATGGGATATATATAGTCCAAAAAATAAAAATAAAAAATCTGGAAGGTTGTAGAATAGAGAACGGTGTTGTTAAGAAATATAAGGTCATAGTCCTGTTCCCAAAAATCTGATAATAAAATTCTTCGAATATTCGTAGATAATCTCCTTGTTATCTAAAGTTTAGACAAGACAACACTATTTTTTTCTGTGAGAAAGCACTATCCTTTAGATAGAACACAATCATCCTATGGCATTGAAACAGCTGGCTTTACACGGCTATTCATGCATCCCTGAACTTTTATGATAGATGTTTTAATGGCATGAATCTTAGTCTTATCCATTATATGTAATTCAGTACTGCTATTAAAAGGATGGGAGTGAGAATGTTTCAAACTGCTTTCAGACATGGAATATGCTACTGGAAATTGGGGAAAAATGTTACTTGTGTACATTATTAACAAAAAAGTGATGAGATAACCCCCCTGGCCTTGTAATTTACTAAGCGTCATCTCCCATATAAAAAAAAAATGAAGAAGTTGTTAAATGCATCCTATTTCAGGCCTAAGGCTGTCCATCTCGCATGAATGGATGAAAGTGAAAGAATCCAGCAAAACAGTTCAGCCCCTGCATTTAACTTCTATTCAGAAGCATTTCCTACCACAACGTCTGCATTTCCTAGTTGTTGAATCTGTAACTTTTGCTCAAAAATGATTTCAGAGGAGTTTCATTTCAGGATGAGAGAATCTTAATGGTAGACAGGATGAAGATTGCATTGCTTCTGTATAAAACTGTATATTAGAAATAAAATAAATTGCCACAGAGATAGTTGGACTACATTCCCATAATACCCGCCTTTGATTATATTGGCTGTAGGAGCTGTAAGAACTATAGTCCAAACTATCTGGAGATATCCATTGTAGGAAAGAAAAGGGTTAATACTGCCTGTTTATCAATTTTTTTGGTAATGTTTTTTCATTGCTTAAGCAGGGAGATAAACTGAAAGCATTCAATATAAAAGTCACCTGATGACAAACAGAAAGAACATTGACCCGTTCAACTTCTGTGAATGTTTCATGCATGTTTTGCAAAGCCCCTTATATCTCATTTTCATGGCCACTGGCGCTAATCACCAGCCCCAAAGCAAGCAGAAAAATATGCCAGCATAAATTATGATGCCCCCATTGGGAGGCTGGTGAAGGATACTGTCCTAATGCACCTTTTGCAGTCCTAGTTAAAGAAAGGTCTTAATGGATTCCCCTTGCTTTATTCACTCTTCCATTTGTCAGCAAGAAAGCAGCCAGTCTTCCTAATGCAAGGTGGGATTGGGTAAAGTTGCTTAGAGGTGGAGTTGTCCTCATCACATTGTCCAATTAACATTTTGTAGATACAGAGAGGTGTGTGAAGTGGGAGGGAGCACTACCAATACTTTTTATTATTTACAGCAGACAAGTCAAACACAAGGCCCGGGGGCCAGATCCGGCCCGCGAAGTGGTTTCATGTGGCCCGTGAAGCCATCCTGGAAACAGTGAGGGAACGTCCCCCACTGCCTTGGCCCTGGCCCAGAGACCCTCTGTCCGCCAGAGACCCTCAGATCTGTCCCACTCCTGCCCAGGCCCCCATAGACACCCTTGATGAGAATGATGTAGAGCTTGCCACACCCACCCAGTAGGCCATATGCACTCTAGCCACGCCCACCCTGGCCATACCCACCCGGCCCCCTGAGAGCAACCGCAATGCTGATGCGGCCCTCAGTAAAATTGAGTTTGACACCCCTGATTTACAGTATTAAACAAATGTATATGCCCCCCCCAACTCACACACTGTGACTCCAGGTGGAAGATAGCAATAAAAAGGTCACAATTTAAATCCTACCACCTCTTCCATCCACCCTCATGGTTACAACAAACAAAATCAAGCAAGCGACTTGATTGGCTCTGTATCAACCCAGGACCTCCAAGCCTGTTGGCAGAATTACCTGTATATCTTCAGGGCCTTTCAGAGGCTTTCAAGCTTTTGCTTATGGCAACCCCCATGACCCGTTACTTAGGGTACTTCTCAGAATAGTTCTAGCAATCTTTTAAAGGAGTACTGAATTCAGAAATAACTGCCAGGCCTAAGCTCCAGAGACAACATAGTCTGATCTACTCGAGTCCAGATCTTTATTTGCTTCTACCTAGTAGACAGACTAGGTAGAAGCTCCAAGATCACTGCAGATGGGGACTGTAGCCAAGAAATTAAAAGACGCTTGCTCCTTGGGAGGAGAGCCATGGCAATTCTAGACAGCACACTAAAAAGCAGAGACATCACCCTGTCAACAAAAGTGCGTATAGTCAAGGCTATGGTCTTCCCAGTTGCAATGTATGGCAGTGAAAGCTGGACCATAAGAAAGGCTGAGCGCCAAAGAATTGAAGCCTTTGAACTATGGTGCTGGAGAAGACTCCTGCGAGTCCATTGGACTGCAAGGCGATCAAACCGGTCAGTCCTAGAGGAGATCAACCCTGACTGCTCTTTAGAAGGCCAGATCCTGAAGCTAAAACTCAAATACTTTGGCCACCTAATGAGAAGGAAAGACTCACTGGAGAAGAGCCTAATGCTGGGAAAGATTGAGGGCACTAGAAGAAGGGGACGACAGAGAATGAGGTGGCTGGATGGAGTCACTGAAGCAGTAGGCATGAGCTTAAATGGACTCCAGAAGATGGTAGAGGACAGGAAGGCCTGGAGGAACGTTGTCCATAGTGTCGCGATGGGTCGGACACGACTTCGCAACTAACAACAACAGTAGACAGACGGGGCGCAATGGCTCACTGGTTGAAGACGCTGAGCTTGTCAGCTGAAGGGAAATGTGAACCATGGTCATAAGTTACCGTACTTTTTTCAGTGCCACTGTAATTTTGAATGGTCACTAAATGAACTGTTGTTAAGTCCAGGACTACCTGTATATTTAAAAAATGAATGCATAAATGAGTAAATTAAAAGAATCATGTCAAACTTGGTTTCTACCAATTTCTACCAAACATTTCTATTAAACGTTTCAATAAAAATGTTCACAACTTTTGTTTTCAAAGAACTGGCTTATCTTTAAGGTGATCCTCTTTTGAGACAGTCATTTCTTCAATATCAAATGATACAAAGAAATGTATTTGGAGACTAAACATTGGAAGTGTTAAATATGCTGGAATATCAATATATTGTTCAAGCAACAGCTTATTCCTTTAATAAAAAAGATAAATTTTAGAAATAGCCACAGAAGTAGCTGACACATTCTGATGATTGTATTTCTCAAGGCAGAAATAATATGAGAAGTCCTGCCTCTAGATCTCTCAAAGATGGTTAGTATTTCTATTCTCAGTATAAATAAAAGGCATGAAGAAATTGAGAGACGAAAGAAAATTGTATTTAATAAGAAGCCTGTCCCTTGGAATGTGGATAATATTTCCAATTACCCTTGGAGAAGCAGATAGCTTTTCTTTTCTTTTCTCAATTCTCTTCAGAGATAGTTGAATATAACTGATCATCCTCTCTTTAGAAAAAGTGTAAAAAGGATTGCCTAAGGAAACAAATAGTTATACTTGGGTGACATAGCAGAAAAACAAAGTTAGGTATTTTTATCTTCGACATACCATGATGATTAATTCATTGTTTTTATCCTTGTGAGACTGATATTTTTTTAAACTTGTATTTCTTCTAGGCATGCTGTCATTTGCTGCAGATAATCCTAGGTATAGCAACAGATTTCATTCTGAATCATATAGTCCTAAACCAAATCATAGCACCATACAGTATTGTGGAAAGAAAGATTGTTTGGAATATTATGGTCTTGGTTTCAAATTCTTGATATTTTAATCTCAGATAGCTCATATAGCATAATATATTGCAGGGGTGTCCAACCTTGGCAACTTTTAAGATTTGTGGATTTCAACTCATGGCTGGCTGGAGAATTCTGGGTCTTAAAGTTGCCAAGGTTGGACACCCGTAATACATACTGACTGGTCAAATATGTACCCCTGGTCAGTACCTGACTGGTCAAATGTATGGTAATGTTTCTTTTTTATTTGTAAAAAAATACATGTCAAATAATTTTAAATAATTCGTAAAATGGAATCGTTTATTGATCGTACACACTGCCTGACACATAACATTTTACAAGGTTTCAGACACTCTCACTGTGTTTCATCACTGTTTCTTCTGTCTTGCTGCATTAGAAAAACCAAGGATGGAAAGATGGAGTGGCTATCTATATAATGTCTATTCTCCCATTTTTGTCCAGTCTCCAATCCTCCCTTTTTGAGAAAAGTTGTTCAGAAGAACTATGGAAGAAGTGGATTATCTGGACATGTAAGAACTGAGTTTCAAACTGGACCATAGCGCTTATGGCATTGATTGACCTTTGGTGGGCTTGGGATGAGGGTAGGATATCCATCATGGGCCTCCTTAATCTCTTGGCAGTTTTCAATACTGTCAATCGTGGTTCCCCATCTGAGCCAGTTGAGGGTTTAGGTTAGGAGCAGGAAACATACTTGTGCACTGTTGTCTCAAGATCAGTTCAGATAGTTTGGTGGGGGGAGAAGTCCAGGGCTTGATTCTTGGAATGCTCTGTGGGAATGAACTTGGGAGACAGGAGGGAAGAGCAGCAGATTGGACAACTGGTGTGTAAGAGCCAGTATTTCTACTTGTCCGTCTTGTCTCAACTACCTCACAGGGTTAACAGCTCTCTTCTTGTTCCACTTAACATTGTCATGAAACTGTTGAGTTAGGTCATCCATCAGCATGGACATCAAGCATCAGTCTGCCCCGGGTTGTCCAAATGATGTCATCAAGATGCTTTCCCAGTGCCTGGAGATACTGCAGGTCTGGATGAGAAAGAATAGGCTTTAGTTCAACCCTGACAAGACAAAGTGGCTATGGATTTTAGGGCCTTCTGTATGTCATGATAGTTTATAATCTTTCCATAGAAGAAGAAATTGATCCATCTGTGACACAATCAGGCGGGATCCAGCCAGACGTTATACAGGTAATTTAGAAATACTGGTAGTTGATGCTAAACTGAATGAGATGTATATTCAATTCAATGCAGTCTTAATTTATTACCAAATCTAAACTTTAAAAAAGTTATATATCTTCCAAGATGAAAATTATGAAACAATATTAATGGCCAACGTTAGCAGAATTATTTGTGTGACTGTTCCACTGAGGTAATATAATCTAGAAACCACAATCTGCAATGTCTTTGTTTATTACATCAATTTTTATGCTGTCCACGTACCAGACTTTAGACAGTTTAGACAAAATTAATAAAATATTATTAATAAAATCCACCTTACAACAAAGAATTGTTTTCAATGGCTTCCTAAATGACAGAAAGATGAGCTTCATCTTGACCTTGGGTGAGAAGCTCATCCAGAGTCAGGGGACGTCTACTGAGGCCATTTTATTGCTCCTGCCCTCTTGATCTCTCAGCCAAAGGCACCTGGTCAATCATCCCCCATAATTAATCTTTGTTGGGAGAGCAGATTCTATCTAGAAACAAGTAGTCCCAAAGGGAATAAGGACTCAAGCCATATGTATAGGGCTTCTTAGATAACCAACAACACCTTGAATTGGCACAGAAACCTATCGGCCCAAGCCTCCTACAAGACAGGTGTCATTCTACTGGACCAGTTATTGCTGGTCAGCAAGGAGACAACTGTATTCTGTGCCTGATGCAGATTCCAGGTCTTTTTTTTAAGTAAAAGCAAATTGCAGTAGTCTGGGAATTGCAAATGGCTTGTTTTCCTCTGTGGCTAGAGGTCCAGGAAGCTTACCAAGCTTATTTTGGCCATGATGTCTAGCTGCCGTTCTCAGAGCACACACCTTTCTGGGGAATGCATCATGAAGAATAAAACAGATATGCTTCTGCACTAACAGCTACTCCATCTTGCTACTGAGCATTGGAGTCTGTTCTATGCCATCTAGTCCCTCAGAGAGAGCACCAAGTCAAGACTCTGACTGCATCTCCTGCTTTGCCTAGAGTACAGAAATAAAGTGGAGTATAATTTGTATAATGAGGACATATAACCCCATAGATCAACGGTCCCCAACCTTTTCCTTTTTCCAATTTTTGCCATAGATAGTGGGGAGGAGAAGGATCATCCCACACATGCAGTTTCACTTGCCCATTGCTCACCTCCAGCTGTGCAGTCCAGTTGGGGACCCCTGCCGTAGATGACTTCATCCTGAAGCTTCATGTGATATGAAAAGTATAGTGGAAAGGGACAAGCTTTGAAGCATTCCAGATGAATTTTCTGCAGGCTCCATCTCTCCTCCCCCATTACCTCCAACAGGAACCAAACCACTGACCTGAATCCCTAAATCTTGGGCATACCATTGTCAATGCTACTGAATGCTATTTACAGATCTAATGGACTAGCAGGGACAGGCAACCTTGGCTCTTTTATGACTCAGCTGGCTCAGGAATTCTGGGAGTTGAAGTCCACGAGTCATAAAAGAGCCAAGGTTGCCTACCCCTGGACTAGGAGATCTACATCACACTTATTGGAGTCCTGTTGCAGGTCATCTGCGGAAGTCGCCAATGGTTTCTGTCCCATGTTTGCTCCAGTATCCCAAAGGAAAGCCATCTGGCTAATCTATAGGGCTGTCTGTACTTGTAGTATTACCACCATCTCTACAAACATATCTAACAAAAACAGACTGGAACATGGTCAATATATCTCTAGGACATTTTGATCAAATAAAATTGTTTTGAAAAAAGAGGTAAGCTGCTTCCTTTTTCAAGTCCACTTCCTGTCCGGGAGTCAGGAAATGTGCAGCTCTAATTTGCAAGTGGTTGAATTCATTCCACAGGAGATCCTATTCACTTCCTCAGGTATCACAGGCTCATAAGAATTCCAAACAATGTCACAAATGGTTGCCTTGTCATTTCATGAGAACCCACCAATATGGTGTCTACCTCGAAGTGGTTGGGAACAATTGTGCCTGTAAACTGCCCACAGTGAACAACAGGAAGACATTTGGACCAGAATTCTCAAGAGGAACTGAGTCATCCTAATAACAGAGCTGATTGGCATCCCAAAGACTCAATAAGCGTGGAGAAACACTGGTGTTTCTCTGCCCCAGCACATGTTCAAATTCCATCTACATATTTGATCATTTTCACTTCTCATCTTCCATCACTCCCAAGTAATGATTTCTTCCACTTGATTTCTTGGAGTGCTTCAGAAAACGAAGAAGCATACCTGGACCAACTCAGCAAGAGAGGCTGAAGGATTAACCCTCTCAAGCATGTTTATGGTCTCCCTATCCTCAGCAATTCACGGGAAAATTCACACCTTCCACGTAAAGGACCATTTTCGCCTGCTAGGCACCCAAACTAAACTCAGCCCCAGCACCAGCATGAACTATGCTGCCCGTTGCTGACTCCTTTTGTGCCTCTATTGTATCTCTTCTGAGTCATTGTTGAATGGTATTCTCCACTTGCTGTTGGAAAAATTACTTTTCCCCTGATTTTTCTGCCCCCTTCCCCCCACCAACATGCTACCAGTCAGCAGGGATAGCATCCATCAGTCAGAATGAATGGGAAGGTCTGACTTCCAGGCTTCTCCCAGTTTCTCCAGGCTGCTAGGTCTTCCGCACCCCATCTGGGCATCTCCCAAATTAAAATAAATGTGAAGTGAAGAAACATATCAGATGACCTCATAGACTGCAACTAGCTATGTTTTGCAAAATAAGAGGGGGAAAAATCTAGCTGGTGGGCAACCATCTCTTATACTTGTGGGTGAAGGGAACGATCGAAATTGATGAATAGCGCGAAGGTGGTAAATACCTACAAATACATATCTTCTTTTTCTTTAAACTAAACTGTTTTACCCTAAGGCAGGGGTGTCAAACTCACAACGTCACGTGACGTGTCATGACGTTTCATGACTTTTTTTCCATTGCTGGCAATGGGGTAGGTGGGGTTTCATCATGATGCATCCGGCCCATGGGCCGGCAATTTGACACCCCTGCTCTAAGGGAAGTCTGTGGAGAAGTTGATATGAAAAACTGAATGTGGTGTAAACGACAGAAAAGAAAGAAAATTGGGAAACAAGCAGAACTTGGAAAAGAAGCAGCGGAAGACAACAATCAGTGACCAAAGGACAGGGTGTGCTTACAAGTCTCAGCCCTCCCAAAGAGGTCAGGTTCATTACTGGTCACCTGATTTTGTCTCCAAAACAATAGCTGGCAAAGTATAACAGATTTTTAAATATCTTTTTATATCTTTGTAATGTAGCAAGATGGAATAAAAAGGCAAATATGGCTTGGATACCAGTACAGCTAATGATGACTTACCTATGCCTCACTTATGGGCTGAGGACAAGAGATGAACAATCTTACAGAGGTTGGGGGGGAGGGTAGAGGCTATTTTGGCTATTAAGCCATCTTTGTAGCCTGATTAAGTGCACACTGGGGTAGGTTTCTAAACTGAAATTAAAAATGAACTTCTGCAAATAAAAATATAGTTCCGAAGGGTTTTAATCGCTTTTCAAACACTGTAGTGCACATTAAAATGAATTTGCGGCAGCTGCGGTAAAAGTACTGTATATTAAAAAATGAAATGTGTGAAAGAGGATTATGATTTTTCCCGACTCATCTGCTTCACAATAGTTAATTTTTTTAGAAATATATTTTGCCAGTCTGGATATCCCTGGCTTACTTCTCAACTTTATATAATTGACAAATATTCATAATTTCTGAAACTTTAAGAATATTCATGAAGCCAAACAACAATGTAACGGAAACCATCCTTTATCTTTTATGGAATGTAATATAATTGCCCTCAGTTGGAGCAATCTGGTCGTAAAAAGGAAGAGTCTTCTCAGGATCAGATTTAAAATCAACAGGGAACAATCCAAACCTCTTGAAATGCCACCCCATTCTTTCCAGGCAGATCTAAAACCATCCCAATCAATTTTAAGAAATCTAACTAAGACTCTCCCCCCCATTCCATTTACCAAGTCAAAGCAAAACCTTTTGACTTCCTCTTCTCCCTCGTTACCACTGTTGTCAAACACTGGCATTCACAGCCAAAACTTTTGTCGCTCCAGCAGCATTGCGTCATCCTGGGCTTTGGTCCAAGGCTGCTTTCTGGAGAAGTTGATGCAAGGCCTCAATTCACCATGTCCTCATTTTCAGCCCAGTCTTCCCTCGAGAGGTTTTGCTCTGCAGCCCCCAGCTTCCCACGTCAGATTTTCCTCCACGTAATTTGAAAAAAAGCAAAATCTCTCTCTCTCCCTCCTGAAGCTGGATCCTGGAGCCAAGAGCAGACATCTGTGCTTGTGTTTGATGAGGCATCTCCTCCAATCCAGCCCGAGCAGGAGGGAAAAACTTTACTTCCTCCATTAATTATGTCTGTGGTGGGTCAGTAGCACCAAGCACTGAGCAAAAGCATAACTCTTTCCCAGCTTCGAAACGAGGCCACAAAGTTTTTCTTTTCGCATATTTTAATTTCAAGCAGAACACGTGTTTAAAAACAATTAGTAAACCTCTCCAAGAGTTTCTATTGCATTTCCTCTTTATGTGTGAGGAACCATAAGGAACAGAAGGATGAAAAAGTGGCTTCATTACAGAACTGACTTGTAACTTAATACCTGAGTAAGGAAATCCTATTGATAAGTTTTCCCAATAATAATATAGGCTGCAATCCATCAGGAAGCAGTCCAATGCCAGCTAATATTAGTGGAACCTCAGAATGGATTGTCCCATATGGGATTCTGGAACTGGATGTATTTTTCACTCCTTCTGGCTCAGGAATTCTGGGAGTTGAAGTCCACAAAAGAGCCAAGGATGCCTACCCCTGCGGTAGGCTTTGCCTCATCACCAGGCTTTTGGGGAAAAGCCCAGAGTTTGGACCTAAGAATAGGCTTTGATATCCTTTTTCCATCTTCTCTTCCAAACACTGCTGGATGAATAGGCATAGCTTCTATTTAATCAGGCCACAGTAGGAATTTAAAGTGGTAGCAAGGCACAACACTGATCCTACCATTAGACGGTGTGGTATCTGCAGCAGTCAACAGATGTTGGACGCCATGAAAAGAGCAGCTAATTGATAACTGTTGTCACTGTCTTTTAACTGGTAGGGGAACTGCTGTGGGATTAGGTCTCAGGGCCCAAATAACTGTGTTGGATATTATGCCAGGCAGCCAACAAAGACGCTGATTCAACTCAGGCAACCTATATTTGAGAGATGGTCCTCTGAGCGTAGACAGTCAGCTTAGTGTTGTTGTTAAGGCACCAGATTAAAAACCAGGAGACCAGGAATTCTAGTCCCTCACGGAGCCAGCTAGATGACCTTGGGCCAGTCACTGTTTCTCGACCCTAGGAAGCAGGCAATGGCAAACAGCTTCCAAGAATCTTGCCAAGTAAACTAGGACTAGGCAGTGGCCAGAAGTTATTCCTGACTTGAAGACACATACTGTACTGTACAGAGTCTAACATTCTTCCATCTTTCAACCTTAAGTAAGGCCACCGTGTCCCCATTGATTGCAGAGGTGGCCCATAAGACCCAAGTCTAGCCAACCTGAAGCTGACTCTGGCACACGGTCTTTCTGGGTCAGTCTTTTGGATAAGAACTGAATTGCTCCATTTAACATAACTGTACATGAGGGTGGTTTAGCAGGGGGCGGTTTTTATAGTTAGTACAAGTAGTCCTGACCCATGACCACAATTGAGCCCAACATTTCCGTTGTTGTGAGACTTTTTGTTAAGTACATTTTACCGTTTTACATTTCTTGCCACAGTTGTTAAGCGAATCACTGTAGTTATTAAGCTAGTAATTGGGTTGTTAAGTGAGTCTGGTTTCCTCATTGACCTTGCTTGTCAGAAGGTCGTAAAAGGTGATCACATGACCTCGGGACACTGCAGTCCTCACAAATATGAACCAGTTGCCCAAGTGTCTGAATTTTGATCATGTGACCATTGGGCTGCTGCAAAAGTTGTAACTGTGAAAAATGGTCGTAAGTAGGGCTTTTTTTCTCATAGAACGCTCAGAACGGAGTTCCGGCACCTTTTTTGTTTAGAACCTTGTAGGGTAGGCAAGGTGGGTTGTATGACATGTGTGAGTTCCGGCACCTTTTTCTTTTACAAAAAAAGCACTGGTCGTAAGTCACTTTTTTCAGTGCTGTTGTCACTTCGCATGGTCACTAAACGAACTGCTGTCAAGTCTAGGACTACCCGTACTTGCCTTTTCCAGCTGTGGTTTGTGAGTCTGGATTGATTAGGACCCAGATCTGATCGGTCCTTTCCAGCTTGTTGCAGACAGAGTTTAGGATTTCACTTCTCCCGTTTCCGAATAACCCTCGCCGGGATCGGAGTTGCGCGTGTAGTATCCGCGCCACGCTCCGGTTCTTTTGACACTTCGGTTTAACCCGCGCTCAGCGGAAAGGAGGAGGCGAGCAAATTGGAGACTCGCCAGTTGCTCGACTGGAGACGATATTGGTCTCTCTGAAGCGGGAAAGATCGACTGGATTCCTCCGGAGAAACCACTTTGTTTTCTTGCAAGGAAACAGGGAGAAGTTAACTTTCGCCTCCCAAGCCCCGCGGGGCAAGAGTTATCCGGAAACCTACGAGAGAGGAAAAAGCCAGCATCCCGGCGGTCTTTTCTGCTCACGATTCACCACAACCCTCTTTCTCCAGCAAGCAAGCAAATTAATCAGTTGCTGTTGCTTTTTTTCTTTTTCTTCCCCTCGGGCTGTTGCGTCACGACCTTTTAAAAGCCGGCCTCTGCCAAAAAAATCGATGTTCTGCCAACATCCGATCGAGAACTCCTCGTCTAGCACCTCCCCTGCCGCCGGAGTCGGACAGACTAGATTCCAGGGAGGGGGGGACCCGTTTGCGTCTTCCGCCCCCACCCTTTTTCTCTTCTTCTTTTTTTCTTTTTTTCCTTCCACGTGTTGAATCTCGGATAGGAAAAAAAGAAGAAGCCCGGAGCCTTAAAAGCCGAGTTGTGCTTGTCAGGGCGCGCGTGCTTTATCTATATCTATATCTATATCTATATCTATATCTATATCTATATCTATATCTATATCTATATCTATATCTATATCTATATCTAGATAGATAGATAGATAGATAGATAGATAGATAGATAGATAGAGCTATCTATCTATCTATCTATCTATCTATCTATCTATCTATCTATCTATCTATCTATCTATCTATCTATCTATCATCTATCCATCTATCTATCATCTATCTATCTATCTATAAATTCAGCCCCAGATCTTCGCCCTGCCTCCCAAACATTCAGGAAGATTGCAAAAGTGGGGGCGGGGGGGGGAAAGAAAGGAAGAAGCGTCAAAGCCGCAGATGCAACGCAACGCCACCCTACGAGCAAGCCTAAATAATCCCTTCGGCCTGAAAAGCAGAAGCCCGCCTGATTTGCCCGACAGCTCCTCTGCCCCAGCCCGCGCTTGTGACTAGCAAGCGGTGGCGGCAAAAAAAAGCAACTGTAGTCAGGGTGGAGGCGGCGGCGGCGGCGGCGGAGGAGGAGGAGGAGGAGGAGGAGGAGGAGGACGGCTGAGCCCTCCCCTCCTCGCCTTCGCCTGGACGAAGAATGCCGGAGGCGCCCGTGGCCGCCCTGCGCGGCGCTTGAAGGCAGCGCCTTGTGCCGTCGACGCCCAGCTCGACCATGGTGGCTCCCTTTTCCTGACGCCGAGCGGCTTCTTTGGCGAAGGACGGAGGATTTCCGCCGTCCCCTCGCAGCGGGCTGGTATGCGCGGGCAGCGGCGGGATGGCCTCGGCTGTGTTTGAGGGCACCTCGCTGGTGAACATGTACGTGCGGGGCTGCTGGGTGAACGGCATCCGGAGGCTGATCGTCAACCGACGCGGGGACGAAGAGGAGTTCTTTGAGATCCGCACCGAGTGGTCGGACCGGAACGTCCTTTACTTGCACCGCAGCTACTCGGACTTGGGACGCCTCTTCAAACGCCTGCTGGACTCCTTCCCGGAGGATCGCCCCGAGCTGTCAAAGTCCCCCTTCCTCCAAGGTTTGCCGGCTGCCTCGCTTTCTGACTTTCTTTCCCCCATCCTCTGCCCGCTTGGCGCGTCGCCTCTAAGGCGAGAGGAAGTTCCCTGAAAAGGAGCGGCGCTTCCTTCCCGCCACAGTTGAAGGATCGGGGGTGGTGGGGGGGTGGTAGAAACTTTTCGCCTCCTACTAAACCTCCTCGCTGCCCAAGCCTAAATAGACCCGACGTTTTCTCTGAATCCTTCCTTGTAGTAGAGGAAGGCAACCGGGATAGGGCGCAGTGTCTCTAAGCCGGTTTCTAACAGAACCGAACCGAACAAGAGAGGTGGAAGGGACCTTGGAGATCATCTAGTCCAACCTCTTGCTGAGGCAGGATACCCTATATACCATTTCAGACATAGACTCAGAAGTGGTCCTGGTCTCAGCCAGTCCTTGACATTCGTGATCAATATAATGTCTCTGGGCATACCAAAAAAACAACAACACCGCCTTCCCCAAAGGCTTCACCACAAAAATGACGATAGGAAATACTTGTGATAAATATTTTTCCGCTAATGGCCGAGAGTGAGGCTGGGAATGAATGGGGCTGGTTCCACAGGGACAGGATATTTTCCTTTTCTCCTTAGCCATGAGGGAGGACTGTAGACATAGAGGGGCAGAGAGCCACGTGGCTGGTCAGCTCCACCCTAGATCTCCTTAAGTTCAGCTTTTGAGACAGAGAAGTCCTGTGTGGTGGGTCTGTGTTGAAAATGGTTGGCCTGTTGCACTGCCCTTTAATTCTGAGGGTTGTTCAAGTACAAATTCCAAAATGAAACTTTACTATAGTTGGGGTTGCTGTTGTATGGGGAGTTGTGTCAAGTGCATTTATTTGAATTTTCTGACTTTTGCGTCACTTTGGCATGGGGTTCGCAACTTTATGAATGCACCTTAAATTTCTACCTCGTAACTGGTAGGGATGTTGATAACGGGAAAACAGCAAAGAAATAGCCTGATAATACATTTTGTTTTACAGATACCAAATACTAGTGAGTCCTATTTGTTCTTTGGACTGTCAGTAACCACCTCTGTCTGTGTATATGATTGCTGAACATCCTAATTCATCAAAGTATTTATCGACACAAGTAGATAAACAGTTATTACAGCAGGATAAGTGAAGCTAACTATGATACTCAAATTAAGTAATGTTAATCCAGGAACCCGTGATAGCAAAGTAGAGGGGCAGATTATCCTACTGAGACTCCCAGAGTAGCCCTGTGCCACCCAGAGTTGCTTGAACAATGAGCTGGGTGGCATTTAAATTTAAATTAATAAATCTTTTTGCTCTTCCAGCCTTATTCTGCTCCTTCAGATTTCTACATAGACTCAAATCAGCTGTTGGACATATATGAAACATACATTAAAATAGATGCTTTAAAATAGTAAAATCCATAAAAAATGTGCTGTCACCAACTAGCTTTTCCATGCTGTTTCAAGATTATAAATGTTGCAGGAACTTGAATTTACCTGGGTCTGCCACGGAATCCTATAATTATAGCGCAGCTCCCAGAAATACCCATTATAAGAAACAAAAGTCGAAACCAAATGGCTCAGGTGGAATGACAGAACAGATCCTCAGAACCAACTTATCCTTGTCATAAATTGATTATCTGTTCCAGAAACAAATAATCTTCTGGATAATTATTGATGATAATCCCAGAAAAACACTTGTCACAAAGGGAAATTAAAGGCTACAGGTTTTATTCCTGACTCTGTAATTCATATGTAATCACCATGTTGGCAAGTTTTACATTTGATATTTATATGGTTCATCCAGTTCTCCATCCAACATGTATGCATCTATTCAAGTAATGTACGTATGTGTTTCTCACAGGCAGATTTAATTTGATGTGTAAAATATGTTCTAACAAAGGGCTTTTCACTCCCAGCTATTTGGTAACAATGCTAATGTGCATTTAAAAAACCTTGAAAATTAAGCACCCTATATTATATATTTTTATTCCTGTTATCATAACTCCTCCTTCAGTTGGATGATATTCTCAGCCCAAGGTATATATTCATTGTGGGCTTGATTTTAACTGAAATAAAAGAAATATATTAAAGAAAAAGGGAGGTTAGAAACAAGGATTTTAAGGTTTCTAAATAAATACAAAAAACTACAGCGCTCAAAAAAAAGAAAAGAAAAATGATAGTGGTATACAGTGAAGAAAAAAATCCTAGATTGATTATGGTAATTAAACTTATCTAAATGTGAGAAAAAAGGGGAAAAAGGGGGGGGGGAAAGGCTAACTGACTGAAAATAGAGAAAACATCTCCTTGGTGGAGCAGTGGGCTAATGCCTCCTTAAGTAACACCAGCTGCCTGCAATTAGTGCAGGTTCGAGTCCCACCAGGCTCAAGGTTGACTCAGCCTTCCATCCTTCCGAGGTAGGTAAAATGAGGACCCAGATTGTTGGGGGCAATTAAGCTGACTTTGTAATAATGCCGCTTGGGGTGTGTGTGAAAGCCCTAATAAGCAGGCATATACATAGAATGAAGGCTACTGCTAAGCTTGTAAGCCGCCCTGAGTCTTCGGAGAAGGGCGGGATATAAATGGAATTAAAATAAATAAAAATAAAAATAATATCCATTGTTGATATAAAATTAAACTTAAACATAGACCCCTTTCTGCAATGTTAAGAAGCTTTCTCTCCATTTTGTTGTTCCTCCCAAATTGTAGCCTTAGTTTCACTTGTGTTTTATTATAATTGGTGTTTTTTTAAAAAAAAAGAAGAATGAAATGCTGTCTTGAAGAAGGCCTTGCTTGTTCCTTGTGTGGCTTTTCATGGGATCATGTATAAGATGGGAAGAAGAACAAGCAGTGCAGTCAAGTCACGTTAAAATCCTTGGCAGGCAGTTTTGTTGTTAATTCTGTGATTGTACTTTGGCTCTGATTGCTGGGAAACTGAATGGGGTACTCAGGCTCTGTGTACACATAGCCGCTGTGGAAACCACTGAATAGATTCAAAGGGAGAAAAACGGATGGAGACCTCTGTTTCAGCCAGGACTGATCTCCTGGCTAGGTAATATAAAGTCACAGCTGAGAACCTCATAGCTAGTTCTCTGCTCTGGGCTACCATCCTTAGAGAAATTTGAGCATCTGTGGTAAATGTAAATGCCCCGTAATCCTCATAAGGAATAAAGCATCCTGACAACACTGATTTCATGCTGATATAGGTAGTTCAAGTAATATTTCTCAGACCACTAAGTAAAGCCCTTGTGAGGTGACTAGACTTATACATTTTTCTGGTTGGAGAAGTGGTCTCAGATTTGGAAGTCTGGATAGTAACTCAAATAATAGCTTGCTGAATGTTGCAAAGCATTTTGAGTTGGCAACTACATGATGGCCAGAAGATATAACTTAGAAGAACACCACATCTTTTCTTAGTTGGTTGATAATCACACTTTATTAAGGGATTAAAATTAGTCAAGGGCAGAGTTCACACACTGTGGAACTTCCTTTGGTCAGTAGTATTAGAAACCAGTTGACCGCAATATATTTGAATGGTGTTCTTGTTGAGCTTATTATGTCTGGTAACAATTTAGAAATTGTTCCTCCCTCCGAGTTCCTTTAATTATACAGTCCTTAGAATATGATTACTAAGCAAATGGGTGAAACTTCATAATGTTAAGATCATAAACAAACCAGGGTTAAAGATGATCATACTATGCATAAGCTCCTGTTGATGTCTTTACTTGACTTTTTGGATACTGGATGAAGGGAGGGGAAATGGAGATATTGTATTGTATAGGTAAGGAACTAGTTAATATCACCGAGATACTCATTTATATCATCAGATTGCAGTTCTGAACTACAGTTTAATTAAAATAATTAAGATTAAGTACATAAGGCTAGCTCATGCTTTTGGTGGCTTCAGAAGATTTCCAAGAACATTTAGTTTTTTGATGAGGCCACCAGGAGCATGAAATAGCCTTATGTACTGAGTCTTCTATTTACCAGAAATCAGCTAGGTGTACAATAGCATTTCCCATCATTCTTCTTTGTGCATGCCCTTACAGCATCGTCAAAGGCTTTTAAAGACCAGCACACAAATCAGCATTAATTATGTGACGCTGGCTGGCATCATGACTCTTTCTATCTAGACAGCATCCCCCAAACATATTAATTTCATTTTTAAGCTTATGTAACCAAAAAAAGATAAAGTGTCCTGTCTCAGACCACACACATGCAACCTGTGGAGAGGTTTGCAAATTTTACTTGAAAGTTTTAAAGCAAAGGAACAAGTGGCAAAGGAAATATGTGTGCAAGCATGCACATACAGACAAGAGAAATCAAGTCCCCCAAAGTCCAGGAAGCTTGCCTTGCGAAAGAATCCAAATCAAAAAACAGCAGGCCCAAGGATCAGACAGCTGGTCTAAGTCCAGAGTCACAAACATGAAAATTCAGGTTGGGAGAGCCAAGGCACACCGTGTGTAGGTCAACAAACGGTCGTCACCAATGAAAAGGCTTGAGCTCACTGCTCTTCTTAAATAGAAGCAACCCCATGTTGGTCATTTGGAAGGGTGAGGTTCCATTTCCAGCAAAGAGCCTTGCAGATCACCTTTCCTCTGCCCATTGCGCCATGTTCCCTTGCACGGGGAGGGAGTGGCAGCTTAGACCAGGGGTAGGCAACCTCGGCTCTTTTATGACTCATGGACTTCAACTCCCAGAATTCCTGAGCCAGCCATGCTGAAGGAAAAGAGAGAGGTTTCCAAGCTGAGCCATGCTAGCTCAGGAATTCTGGGAGTTGAAGTCCATGAGTCATAAAAGAGCCAAGGTTGCCTACCCCTGGCTTAGACTCATCTTTAGAGGCTGGGGGCAGCTGTGTCTCTTGGTTACTGTGGCTGTTGCAGCACAACCTCCTCTGGCCTAATACTCCTTAGGCACGGGTTTGTCCAGCAATTCAGGAACTGGCTGTTCTTTGTCGATTTCCTTGTCAGAATCTGGCTCGGCAGTGACACATAGGATTGACAAAGAGCACAAGATTTCAAAGGAACATGACAAATTTTTGCAAGATTTTAGCTTTTGTTTTATTTATTTTTTTGAGATCCACTTTGATCTAGCCCCCAACCTTTTGGGCACCAGGGACCAGTTCTGTGGAGAGAGATTGTTTTCCGCATACTGGAGGGGGTGTGGTTTCGTGTGCAGCCTGCATCCCGCGCATGGGGCTTCGTTTGTTTGCGTGGCCCAGTTTATGGCATGCTGTGGACCGGTTCCGTTCCACGGATCAGGGGTTGGGGACCTCTGATCTAGTGGTTAAGGCACGAGACTAGGCAGGAAACCTGTGAGTTCTAGTTCTGCCTTAGGCATGAAAGCTGGCAAGGTGATTCTCAGTACACAATAAGCTGGTCAGTCAATTCCTGATAACAACCAATCGACCAACACTCAGTTGATCGTTCCCCCTCCCCCTTTACACTTGGAGGAAAACACTAGGAAGAAAAAATAATTCTACATTGTGAACTTCTTGCAGTATTCTTGCAGACACCAGTATACAACAAGCATGCCTAAATTTACCCAGGACTACTTGATGACACAGAGAAAATAACCTTACTGAGAAAATTCTCAGCCAGAGGATTAGTTTCTTTGGGTTTCTTATATTTGTAGACAGAGAAAGAGTTACCTGTTTTAGCAGTGTTAGACCTGTTATCTTCAATTACATTTCAGGTGTTTCTGCTAATCTGCAATATTGCAGTTTGGCTCTCAGGGATTCACATAGTTTCACTTTGCTCTGCTTCTGCCACGTAATCTTTATTATATTGTCTGGGCTCTTGTTTCTTTTTTCTGATTTTGGGTAATGTGGAGTTATTCCCACATTTGTTTCTCCTCAGCTGGAAGCAAGAAGCTGAAAGGATTTTGGCAGAGACTTACTGTTCTAAGCTGCCATCTGCAGTCAAATCTACGATACTGCTGCAGAAACCTACCAACCAACAAAAATGCAATTCTTCAGCTAAAAAAAATATCTCAGTATTAATACTTCACAGTAGATTTGAGGATAGCTTAATGGAAATATTTTGACAAAGTTGCTTATGCCAGACCCCTAGTGATTCATGTGTTATTTTTCAGGATTTGAGATGGAAGTTGCAGAATAGGTGAGAAGATAATTTAGTTCCTTTGAAAACACAATACCGTAATTGCAGTAGCACTTAGACTTATATACTGCTTCACGGTGCTTTACAGCCCTCTCTAAATGGTTTACAGAGCCAGCGTATTGTCCTGGACAATCTGGGCCCTCATTTTACCGACCTCGAAAGGATGGAAAGCTGAATCAACCTTGGGTCAGTCAGGATTGAACTCCTGGCAGTCAGCAGAATTAGCCTGCAATAACTGCATTCTAACCACTGCACCACCATGACTCTTTGTATATGTAGGAGTTTGAATCGCAAAGACTTTTTTACAAGCATAAAACTTTTGTCCACTTTGCAGAGCCCTTTATAATAGCCTTATAAAATATATAACTTCTTCTGTGTTGTATCCTTTCCCCTTAAATTAAGTATTATTGATGAAATAAACAGTTGCACAAGACTATAGGATGCTAAGCCAAAGTTCAGATGATTACAAATTCATATAAAAATAGGGATGACATCTAATGATCCTCCTAGACTTGTCAAATTTTATGATTTTGTAAGATGTTTTCATGAAATCTAAAAGAGAAGAATGCCATAATTGTGTAAAATGTGGGGCACTGAATAGTTAAAATAATATTTTATAATAAAATAAAGAATCACAGGGGTCATTGTGCAAGACTTGTACAGTGGAAACCAGGGCCTGAAAAACACTGGGGTCCTCTGTCTTGTCAATTCACTTGTTTGATATTTTTACTTATATCACTGCCCAAAGCCTTAGTACAGGATCAGATGTACCTAGAGGAGCACTTTGCGAAAGTTGAGGGAAGAAGGAGCAGAAGCTAACGTTCCCATTATTCTTTTCTCCTGAGGTTATCTGAAAATGTGGTGTGGAAAACTGGAGAATTCTTTGCAGCAGCCTGAGAGGCAACTTAAACAGCTGCAGAGGCAATTAATGGAAACCTTTCCTCTCCTCACTGCAGAAGACTTCTGGATCCACATGCATCTTCTGAAAAAAAGGGATCGTTCTCATTCTAAAGAGCTCCTCACTTTTCTCCTGTAAAAGGCTACTCATGCCTAGCAGAGTAGGCCTGTGGTTTGCAAACAAAAATGTGGACTAGTAACTTTTTATTTGCAAGGCTAGCTTGGTTGCAGTTAGCTTACTGGCAGTCCTCTTTTATGAACTGATTCATTTAGCGAACACTTACAGTTACCCAGGAATGAAAAAGTAACTTTGGGACCAGTCTTCACATTTACAACCTTCAAAGAACTATAAAGCAACGGAAAGCTAAAGTAAAATTGTAACATCGTGATGTTTTCCTTAGTGACCACTTTGCTTAATGACCGAATTGCTGGTCCCAATTGTAGTCGCTAAATTGTGGCTACTTGTATTCCTTAAAAACAAATCAACTTGGCAAATAAAGTCTGGATTCTAGGAATGGCTAGAATATTTGCAGCACAACAGCAAGATTTCATCAAAATGCATGAAAGTTGCTGATTCTTACCCAAAATGGAAACAGGCTTCTGATTCTGTATACTGTACCTCACGATGTTCAACCCCCACAATTAAAAATAGCAGCAATTTCATGAGAACAATAGAGCTAAAAACTTACTTTCAGTCAGATAATTAAAGAGTCAGATCCCTTGTTTACCAGCCAGGGCTTTTTTAATGGACTCTTGACATTGGCACAATAAAATGTGTCACAGTTAATGCAATTTATCTATTGTGAAATTAATCTTTATTGCGACAGCATAGCAACAGCAACTACTGTCTGTGGAAATAGCTAATTTACTTCTATATCCTAAAATACCAGTGCAAATACTGCTCTCTATCAATAATACCTTTACTGTACTTACCTCTGCAAACATAGCAGTATTTAGAATAAATCCATGGCAATCAGTGGTAGTTAAGGCAATCAGAACCAATTTAAGCCCCGTAGATTTCAATTAATCCACACATGTACTACTAAGACTGGATTGAATTGTATAATTGTATAACCAGATGCCTGAATGGAGAGGAAAGGCTTTTTTTTCATTCTTTGCATAGCTGATGTTTATATAAAGTGAATACATAGGCTTTATATTATTGTTCCCCAAACAACAAAAGACTTGTTTGTTGCCCAGTTATGGCTTTCCTTAGTGGCATCTGACTGAAAACTGAATCTTAATTGCTATCCCAATTACTGTTAATCAAACCCTACCGTTGTTAGGTGACCAAAGTCAGTGGGGAAGCTGGCAGGAAGTTGCAGGCTCCAGGCTGGTAGGCAGCTAAGTGGAACCTGCCAGGTAGGAGAGGAAGTGAGGGGATGCTTAGGGGGTTGGGGTGGTTCAGGGAGGGTGGAGGAGTCAGGGAGGGTTTGCAAGGGAGGGTGTGAGAGGTGTAGCATGGGTTGGAGAGTGTTGTACAAGGGTTTGCCAGTGGCCGGTAACATAGGATTTGTGGGGGGGGGTGTGTATGGATGGGTGGAGTCATACTCAAGAAATTTACAATCTTCCCTGCTGTCTTCCCCATTGACTTTCTGGGGAAACTGGCAGAGTAGATTGCAAATGGTGATCATGTTGGCTCAGCCAATCTCAATGTATACATGGCTGTACTTTGACAATAAAGGTTCATTCATTCATGTGATCCCAGGGCACTGTAACTGGCCATAAGTGCCAACCTGTTTGCCAGGTGCCCAGCTCACAATCACATGACTGCAGAGGTGTTAGGTTAGTCGGTAATCCAAGGACCCGTCTTAACCATCATCCATTCAGTGCTTCAAACAGTTGCTGAACAAATAGTCATAGGTCAAGGGCTACCTATAATCAGATTCAACCAGAGGACTCTTTGGGTGTCATTCTGATTAGATACAACCATTGTCCTTGTTCCAGAAACGTGAGCTTGTATAAGATATCACTGCATATTGCTGGCATGGATGCAATGTATAGTTACGACTCTAAAATGATATTAGGCGGCATCCCTTGAGGTAATCAACAAAACCAACTTTGTTTTATCTTTGCACAGAAAACAATGTTTCTAATAGTTAAAATATATTTTGGGAATGCAGCCTATTTCAATCACAGGGCGAAGTGTCTAGAAATGTTTCTGGTTACCATAGTAATTGTAATGTAAAGCAAGAGAGCCCATAAAGACAATCCTACACATTGTGGGTATTTATGAGTAATTTAATTATTACATGAGAACAATTAACGCTACAGAATTTTTACATTGGCTTCAGTTTGCTGTTTCTCAAGTCAGCCACTCAGGACAACATTACATAAAATTCTGCTCAAAACATTGAACACAGATGCAGTCATCACAATTCCACAAAATGAGGCTGCTGATCTGTTGCTTTTTTTCCACAGCAGGCATTTTGTTAACAGCACTTTTAAGAATAAGCATACTCTGTGTAGAGGAACAGATGTTTGTCAAACTATGAGCAAGTAGCAGGATGCACTCAATTTTTCAGATGGTGTTTAAAGAGAGAGGAAATTGCCCTCATTTCCATATTGTGTGTCAGCGATCATACTAATCTATTTCAGGAAAACTTGTGGTTAGTGTTAGAATGCACTCCATTTGCTGTTTAGTCCAAAGGTCGTGGCATTAATCCCAATGAGGTTTTTGTGTGTATGCATGCTTGTGAGCAATTAGTGAAGTTCCAAAGTCCAACTTAATAAATATTTCTAAAGACAAAAATAAAACCCAGTTTTAGGAAACATCCAATCGAATAGCATCTTGAAAAATTCATAGTTTTTCATAATCTGTGCCCCCAGTCGTTTGGCTCTGTTTCTTTCCAAGGGGGAAAAAAGGGATTTAGAGGCAAGGTTTTAATGTAAGATAGGGAAAATTCATGAATAACTATGACACCTATTTTTTTGTGTTTTGCTGCCAAATTTCAGTGAAGCCATTTTGGGGAGTTTATATATTTTTTTTTAAAAAAAAGCTATGTTGTCTGGTGGTTCATCAGACTTATGCACTAATAGGGTCTGGAGTGTCTTTGGAGAGTGGTTGAAAAAATGAATTTAGTGGTGGTCGACTATGTGCTCAGAGCCCTAATTGCATGTATATAGATGACTTTTTTTGACCTTCCATGGATTTCCCTGGCTGCCAATTAATGCTGAAGAAGGAAGGACCAGATCACCACCAAAAAGGAAAGATGAAACAAAAGAGCATATTATAGACCATCCTTGTGTGTGTTTATTGGGGATAGTCCACATCAACATACAAAGCAGGGGTCTTCAAACTTGGCCCTTTTATGACTTGTGGACTTCAGCTTCATGTCCATAAGTCATAAAAGGGCCAAGAAGACTCCCTGATATAAAGGATCACAACAGCTTAGAAAATAGATAAAAAGATAAAAAGAGGAGGTGTTCACTAACCACTTTGTAAATAAAGAAAAATGATTGCAGAGCAGAACAGCTAAATAATTTTGGACTGGAGACCACTGAAAAATTCCAGGGTTACAACTAGGTTGGGTCATCCAAAAAAATACCAAAAGGCTGTAGCAAACTACTCCAGACTTCCCAAGAGGACTACGTGGATTTGCCCATACGTTTAAAGGTAAAGGTAAAGGTTCCCCCGCACATGCGTGCTAGTCGTTTCCAACTCTAGGGGCTGGTGCTCATCTCTGTTTCAAAGCCGAAGAGCTAGCGTTTGTCCGAGGACGTCTCTGTGGTCATGTGGCCGGCATGACTAGACGCCAAAGGCGCACGGAACGCTGTTACCTTCCCACCGTAGTGGTCCCTATTTTTCTACTTGCATTTTTATGTGCTTTTGAACTGCTAGGTTGGCAGAATCTGGGACGAGTAACAGGCGCTCACTCTGTTACGTGGCACTCGGGATTCGACCCACCAAACTGCCAACCTTATGATCGACAAGCTCAGCATCCTAACCCACTGAGCCACCGCATCCCTATGGTTAACAAGGGTCAACTCAAATCAAGGGAGCCTTTACTGGTTCATGAAATACACCAGTGATTTGGCAATAGATGGTCCACTGGTGATTTCCTCCTAATGGAGACAGGGCTGTCTCAAGTTGATAGGGACCTTGGAGGTCTTCTAGTTCAACCCCCTGCTCAAGCAGGAGAACCTATACCATCTCAGATAAGTGACTGCCTAGTCTTTTCTTTAAAAGATCCAGTGAGAGAGCACCCACAATTTCTGAAGGCAAGCTGTTCCACTGGTTAATTGTCCTCACTGTCAGGAACTTTCTCCTTAATACCAGGCTGCTTCTCTCTTTGATTCATTTCCAACCATTGTTTCTCGTCCTTCCCTCTGGTGCTTTGGAGAATAATTTGACCCCCTCTTCTTTGTGGCAGCCCCTCAAATACTGGAATACTGCTATCATGTCACCCCTATTTCTTTTTTTCTTTAGACTAGCCAAAGACAAGTCCTGCAGCTGTTCTTCATATATTTTAGTCTCCAGGCCTTTGATCATCTTAGTTGCTCTTCTCTGAACTTTTTCCAAAGTCTCAACATCTTTTTTGCAGTATGGTGACCAAAATTGGTTGCAGTATTCCAGATGTGGCCTTACTAAGGCTTTATAAAGAGGTACTACTACTTCACGTGATCTTGACTCTATGCCTGTTTATATAACCAAGGGTTGTATTAGCATTTTTGGCTAATTGTGTCAAGACTGCTGTCCTATCTCTCATCTCCAGGGTGGAGAAACATAGTAAGTTTTCCCCACAACCATTCACTGTTGTCAATTGCACACCTGAGAGAAGCAGAATTATTGTAAAATGGTGCCCCCCAGTTTCTAACCCTTAGGAGAGATGATCCAGAAGGATGCATAATCAGTGGTACTGAAGGTTATTGATAGATCCAGCAGGCAAAAGGATCGTGCTTGAACTCTGATCGAAAAGGATATAGATAATTGATAATGTAGATTTTAAAAAGGAATGTAGATAATTAACTGATTTGCCTATTCCATGTTTCAGCAGAAATAAAATCATTTCAGTTGTTTTGGTCATGGGAAACAGTGGGATTCAGAACTAGCTCTTAGGTAGCAAAACCAGAGGCAACAACAAGAAAAATGCAGGACTCTTTGCAACTTTATGAAGGCTTTCCCAATTTTTGCACCCTAGTCTTTTTTGAACATTGAGCAGCAGTTCGCTTGGAAGTGGAGATGCTTTAATTAGGAAGAATGCAGGAAAAATAAACTGGCCCTGCATTTTCAATTCTTTTACCAATTACCTCCTCCGCAGGGCAGGAGAACATTCTGGGTGATTAAATTAAATTAATTCCAGGCAGGTAATTAAGGAGTTATTTTAAAAAAAAATAAAACAATTTGTAAGTCTGTGCTGTCCATGACTAAAGCTATCCTTGCAGACAGGAATATTGAGCTATCTGCATCCATCCCCATGTTTAAAAACTCATCCTCAAAGTTAGTGTTTTCCTGGCCAGATGCCAAAAACTAAACAAAAATAGGAAATGCAGCTTTTCTTTCCTTGTTGAATGATTAGGAAGGAACTAAATAAGCACCCGCAAACGGACTTTGCTTGGCTGCTAGTGTTTATATTAGATATAAATTATATTTGCAGCCTCAGGAATATTCAGCAGAATAGAATAATTCTGAATCATGTGTACACACTTGTTCAGCAAAACAGCATTTCAGTACAGGTAGCCCTTGACTTCCATCAGTTCATTTAGTCACCAATACAACGGCAGTAAAAAAAGTAACGTATGACCATTTTTCACCCTTGAGACTGTTGCAGCATCCCCATGGCCATGGGATCAACATGTAGATGCTTGGCAACTGACTCATATTTGTGACAGTTAACAGTGTTCTGGGGTCATGTGATCGCTTTTTGTGACCTTATTACAAGCAAAGTCAATGGGGAAGCCAGATTAATTTAACAGCCGTGTTTCTAATTTAAGAACTGCCGTGATTCACTTAACAACTATGGCATGGAAAGTTGTAAAATGGGTCAAAAATTTGCTTAACAAATGTTTCACTTAGCAACAAAAAAATTTGGGCTCAGTTGGGGCGGTACGTCGAGGACTACCTGTATACACTTGAAGTGCTAGAGCAGTGATGGCGAACCTTTTAGAGACCGAGTGCCCAAACTGCAACCGGGTGCCGGTTGGGCGTGGCCCATTGGGTGGGCGTGGCCCATTGGGTGGGCGTGGCTGCTGTGGTAACGGCAGACTGGGTGGGACTAAAAAGTTCAATCAATCAATTCCAACTTTGCATGATCTTTTTTTCCCCGTGAGAAGTTGAAATTGATTGATTGATTGAACCTTTTTTTTTTGCACATGGCTGCGGAGGCCTAAAGCGAAAAGGTTTTATAAAACCCAGCTGAAGGCCTAGGACTGGGCCGATGGCGTGCGTGCCCACAGAGAGGGCTTTGCGTGCCACCTGTGGCACCCGTGCCATAGGTTCGCCACCACTGTGCTAAAGGGATAGCCAAGGATCAAACCAACAAGCCCAAACATGCCTTTCCATAATAAAGAAAGAGCAGGGAAAGTGTGATGATTAACATAGAGAGAGTTGTTAATATGGAGAGTGTCATCAAGGCATTTGTTGTTTCCCCCCCACCCTCAATATTAAGTGCAGCCCCTTACCATTAAAATTCCCCACCACTATTTTTACTTTGTTTAGCCCCAGGTCTTCAAAAATCAAGACCTGGGGCTAAAGCAAATTATTTTGCCTATTTTTATGGAGCAATGAGAAGTCTTTATATACATCTGTGGATAAATTTAAAAAGAAAATGGTTTCTTCCAGGCTCGGTGTCAGAGTTCACTTCGGCAAAAGGCTGACTGCTTTATGCTTCCTAAAAATTATGAATGAACTCCCTTGATAGATATCTTTCACACAGTATCAGTAACCCTAATAAATAGCTGGAGATGATAGCAAGCCGGAGGGATGGTTTAATGAGAAATCCTTCCTGTTTCCATCAGTATCTCAAGTAACTAAACATGGCTCAAGATAAAGTCAACCCATGCAGATGCTAATTCATCAAGCCAATCTGGCTAAGTGGAAGATTTATGTTGGATTTTATCTCTGTCTCTTGGCTGTGCTGTTTCAAACTGCTTTGGGATTAAATGCATAAATGCATAAAATCCTCTACACTTTTGTTTGCACTGTCAAATGAGATAACATGCTACCTAGTATTTGCTAAACAATTCAGTTTCTCTGTGCAGGATCGTCCTCTCCTATCATATCTCCTTGATCATTTTTATTGAAGAGTCAAGTCTTCAAAAGGTATCTTGCATCACTCGATGGTTGCTTCTCCACTGAATGCACTTCAGTTAAGTGGGGAGGCACTCAATTAAGAGATGGTCTACTAGTTTAGGTCTCTCAAGTCTGTGTAATTTACCCAGACATGTGAGCACATGTAATTGGACAAAATAGCTGAATTTAACAGAATGGAATTACCATACTGTGTTCAAATAGGTTCCATAGATTTTAGAAGTAGCAATGTGTGGAGCTATGGCTCCCTCTATTGGATACTGACCAAATTGCAGTGGAAAGACCTCTCACGTTCAGAGATTTTTCTAAAGGGGTGAGTGGGTGGCCAATAAATGTAATAATAATAAATAATAACACTATGGCAGTGAGAGTATGGACTTTCCCCACCATAGCATTATCACTGAATCAGTCCAATCAATGCTGGTATAAAACCTGTTACTCGCTTTCAAATTCCTACTCTGCTTCTATTGCATTTGTTCGAAGTCACTACTAATAATGATGTTCTGATTTGTGTTTGTGCCACTTGTAAAAAGGTAAGGTGATTGTTCTTTTGGCTTTGCTATCCTCAGTCTTCAGCACATTACCTTCCAATAGAGAAAACGTCCATGAATAACGGCAATGAAGCATGAATTTATTAGATCTGATTTCCAGGCCTTAAGGCAGACATGTCAAACACAAGGCCCGGGGGCCAGATCAGGCCCGCGAAGTGGTTTCATGTGGCCCGCGAAGCCATCCTGGAAACAGTGAGGGAACGGCCCCCTCTGCCTTGGCCCTGGCCCAGAGACCCTCCTTGTGCCAGAGACCCTCAGATCTGTCCCACTCCTGCCCAGGCTCCCATAGGCACCCTTGATGCGAACGATGTAGAGCTGGCCACGCCCACCCAGTAGGTCATATGCACTCTAGCCACGCCCACCCAGTAGGCCATGCCCACCCAGGCCATACCCACCCGGCCCCTTGAGGGCAACCACAATGCTGATGCGGCCCTCAATGAAATTGAGTTTGACACCCCTGCCTTAAGGTTTTCCAGACTAGCTTTTTTTGCCCCCCCCCCATACCCATTTTCACATTCCGAAGTTAAAATAAGGTAAAAGCAAGAAACGTGGGGAGATACCAAGACAGAGATAGAACCAGAATGGAGAAGACCGATTCTACCATGATTGTGCACCATGTTAGATGCTACAGAATCAAACTAAAACTAATTAATTGCTGTACAACCATTCCTCTTACTTCTGGGAAAGGAATGGAAATGAATTGAACTAACTGCAAAGTTTTCATAAAGTCATTCCTGACTCCTTGACACAACACATTCGTCTTGCTTTTCAGGTGAGAATATGGAAATGTGCTTGCCATTGTCTTTTTTTCAACTTCCCATTCTGGCCTACAATTCTGGTATTTCTTGGTAGTCTCCTGTCCAAGAAGTACCAGCCAGACTCAACCGACTTAGCCTCTGAGATAATTCAGGGTCAGCCCAGTGCCTTCTGCTCAGATGTCAGACACAAGGAAACCAAAGAACAAAAAAATCAGTTGTTAAGATTGAGCTTCTCTGGATATAACAGTTTTGTAGTCAGTTGCAGTAAGGGACAGGGTGTCTAACTCATTTGGTTCCTCATTAACAAGGTGGAGGCAATGTGCTTTCCATACACTCATTCATTAATAAAAGCATGCAATATAGGTGTGCATATTTTGGGGATCCATGCTGATAGAAAGTGTTAAATTATTCTTTTCTTCTGGTACATTGGCACTGGGGATTTACAGAGGGAGGCCTTTTCGCTCAAGGTGAAAGTGTAACCCAGGGAGATCTAGATGAACATCTGGAAAAGATTAACCTTCAGAATCAATTAGTTATTTGTGATATTATAATCTATAAAGCTCAGGCTTCAGATAGTTTTAAATTCTCCTTCTTGTTGCTTTTTAAAACATAGACAAATATTCTGGCCAATGATGTGACTTATATTCATATTTACAAATTATAAGATAAGAGAGCATTAAAAACCTAAAGGTGTTTTCTGTTTAAACTTTTATTGTTAGGAGCAATGGTGGATTTGGCAATGGATTAAAGCAGACATGTCAAACTCGCGAAGTCACGTGACGTCGCACAACCTATTGGGAGAGTTTTGCCATTGTGGCCAATGGGGTGGGCGCAGCTTCCGGATGACGCATCCAGCCCACGGGCTGGCAGTTTGACACCCCTGCGTTAAAGCATATGGATAAGTTTTGTTATTCACATGTCTGTTATATGTGCAAATTGGGATTATTTTGTCTCATTCATTCTTACACACTGAAGTTATATTCCCATATATTGAGAATATGAAATACGGGTTGGAATGTGTATAATTAAGAATAAAATGTAGCTTTCCCTCAGAAAACTTCCTTAAAGATTTTTTTTCTTTCTTTCCTAGGCTTAATTACAATTAAAGAGTCCCATGATATAGAAGCCAGGCTGAATGAGGTAGAGAAACTCCTCAAGAATATTATAAATATGCCTTGGAAGGTAAGTAGGGGAAATGCTAAACTTCAGTGAAAGTTTAGTCAATGTTGATTTTTCAGTTGTTCGTTTTTTGTTACCTGGGAGACATGGACAAACCGGTGAAGAAATTTTAAAATGTCTACTAAGTTTAGTCCTAAGAATTATCCAGTCATGGTTGGAAGAGAGCCACAGATGGCTGCATTTTAGCCAAGATTGCAGGCTAATGCTAAAACTGTAATGTAAACTTTAAAATGGGCCTTAGTGGCAGAAGGATGGAGATCTCAAACCTTTTCTCTCAGAAGATTTTTACATCTTGATCTTCCTCTCTGTCTTCCTTCATATCTTTCTGAAGGACCTTCACTTGGCATCTTCCCTCTATTGTTGCCCAATTCTTCCTCAACTAGATATCTTGGTATCCAGCCCTTCTCTCACCCCACCACCTTTTTTTTCCTCTCTTCTGCTTTATCCATACAGGATTGACTTGTCCTTTCCCCCACCTCACAGCTACACCTGCAATTCTCATTCTCTCGCATCCACAGAGGACCAGTTCCAACAAACATGCCCCTGTTCCTCAGAGCAAAGAGGCAGGGCAAGGGAATATCATGAGATGTTTCCAGCTTCCCATATGAAGGCCAGCTAACACCCTAGCCTTGAGGGGAAGAGAAACCACTCCCTTGTTGTATCTCTAAGGCAGGGGCCTTCAAACCTGGCCCTTTTATGACTTTTGGACTTCAACTCCCAGAATTCCTCAGCCAGGAACGCTGGCTGAGGAATTCTGGGAGTTGAAGTCCACAAGTCATAAAAGGGCCAAGTTTAAAGACTCCTGCTCTTAAGGGGTTTAGAATCGAGCACTTCCCAAGATGTTGTGGTTGATTTGGGGAAGTGCAAATGTACTCTTCTTGGGAATCAGTGTGCTTTAAGGCCTGTCTTTCCCAACTTATTTCCCTTGCCTTGGCTATTGAATTGTATCAGTTTAACTTTTTTTATATACAACTGCCTTTTTGTGCTTTCTTTTCTTCTTCTTTTTTAGCACAAGTGGGCTAGGCAATACCCCTGAGAACGAATGTGCCATACAGCTGTAATCTAGAAGGAATAAATTCCTGGAATACAGAAAGTGTATTATGAGCCCATTAGAGCAGACATGTCAAACACAAGGCCCGGGGGCCAGATCCGGCCCACGAAGTGGTTTCATGCGGCCCGCGAAGCCATCCTGGAAACAGTGAGGGAACGGCCCCCACTGCCTTGGCCCTGGCCCAGAGACCCTCCTTCTGCCAGAGACCCCCAGATCTGTCCCACTCCTGCCCAGGCCCCCATAGGCACCCTTGATGCGAACGATGTAGAGCTGGCCACGCCCACCCAGTAGGCCATACGCACTCTAGCCACGCCCAACCATGCCACACTCACCCGGCCCCCTGAGGGCAACCGCAATGCTGATGCGGCCCTCAATGAAATTGAGTTTGACACCCCTGCATTAGAGAAATTTTTCAGAGTTTATATTTCTCATGTTATTTTAAAGTATTGGGGCTGCTACATGTGCAAGGCATGATCCAGTGCAGGTAATCCTCACATAACAATGCTCATTGGAACCAGAAGCTGTTGTTAAGTGATGTGGTCATGAGTTGAAAAACCACCCAAGAGCAGTTCTAGCAGTGCCAGTTGCAAACATTAAGCAAGGACTGCACCGGTCCTTAAGCAAAGACTTCATGTGACTATGACTTCTGACTTCCTGCTGATTTCCCCATTGACTTTGCTTGTGGTAAACCAGTAAGGAAGCAAACGAATCGCAGTCTTGTGACCTTAGGATGCTGCAAACATTGTAAAGGCATGCCAGTTGCCAAGCACCTGAGCTGCAATCACATGATTGTGAAGATGCTGCAGCAGGCTGTAAGTTTAGAGACTGGTCGTAATTACCACTCATTCAGTGCTGTTATAAGTTCAAACAGTTGCTGAACTAGTGATCATTAAACAGGGATAGCTTGTAAAGTATTTGCTGTAGTTGAAAGTCCTCCTGATAGAAAAGACCAGACCATTAGGTTATATATATAGCTAAGAGGCAGGCAGTCTTCCCTTAAGGAGAGGCCAAGTATCACACTTTTTAAGGGAATATCCAAAGGCCATATTGGGGTAATCAGGAAAAGATGTCTGCAGTGTGGGTTGGTTAAGAATTTTAATATTCTTGACTGTTTGTGGTTTGTGAGTGTACGTATTCTAGGTGGGTAAAAACACGTAAGTAACTTTTTTGTTTGTTTTCTGCCACAAGTAATAATAATCGAAAAGCCACATCAATAGCTTACTGCTATAGCTTACTGTAAAGCTAAAGGGATGCGGTGGCTCAGTGGGTTGGGATGCTGAGCTTGTCGATCAGAAGGTCAGCAGTTTGGCGGGTCGAATCCCGAGTGCCGCGTAGCAGAGTGAGCGCCTGTTACTTGTCCCAGCTTCTGCCCACCTAGCAGTTCGAAAGCACGTAAAAATGCAAGTAGAAAAATAGGGACCACTACGGTGGGAAGGTAACAGCGTTCCGTGCCCCTTTGGCGTCTAGTCACGCTGGCCACATGACCACGGAGACGTCCTCGGACAAGTGCTGGCTCTTCAGCTTTGAAACGGAGATGAGCAACGGCCCCTAGAGTCGGAAACAACTAGCACGCATGTGCAGGGGAACCTTTACCTTTACCTTTATAGCTTACTGCGTACTGCTGAATTTTAGCAGTACATCTTACTTGTTGCATATGGTACACTGTGCAGATCTATAGATGGTTCACTTTCTGTCAAACTCATTATCCACTTCAAACTTCCACAATCTGTAGACCTGTTGGAACCAGAACTTGCAGAGTTCCCAGCTAGTAGGGAAGTCTGAGAAAGTTGGGTATCGGGCAGAAATTTTTCTTGATCCTACCTGCCAAGTGCTAAGGATTGAACAAAGGGCTTCTCATTTGGCCCATAAAGTATGCCTCAAATGCTATTTCCTCCCATGATTATAATTGTCTTTGTTAATTTTATTTCAGTATTCCAGATCCGAAGTTGTCCTCACCTTTTTCGAAAGGTCTCCTTTAGATCAAGTGTTAAAAAATGACAACGTCCATAAAATACAACCAAGCTTCCAGAGCCCAGTTAAAATATCTGGTAAGGTTTAGTGGTTTGCTTAAAGCTGCATTAGGTAATAATCAATTGTGATTTGTCTCAGTATAAACTCAGTAGGAACTGGGGGGGGGGGGGGAATAGGATACTTGTGGTATTTTTTATACTCAGTCCTACAAAATTATTCAATCTCCTGAGGTTTTACAATCTTACAAAATTTAACTGCTTTTATGCTTACATCCCCCCCCCTTGCCGAATCAATTTATCTTTCATTTTGGCTTCCCATAGACATTATGGGATGTTAGTAACTGCTGGATTAAGTTTTTGTCTGCAAAAGCTTTTGATGGCAAGGTAGTGATCTGCACAAAAAAGAAGGTTGAGAATCTCCAGAATAGATTTTGGATTATTCATTAGGCGAACCAACTGAAGTTAGACTTGTTCCTTCTCTGAACATTCTTTTACCACTACAGCCTTAATTATTGAGATCTGTTGTTAAGATATAAAAAACTAAACTACACACATAAACATCTTGGAAGCTGAAATGATGTTACATTTCGTTAATGTCGATCTCCCAGTTTGAAGAAATTGACAGTTTTGTACAGGTGAAATATGATTCAGATTTTTGCTTAGGGAAACATTTCCCTGAGTGAGGTGGAATCAGTCATATCTCACGTAGGCTGCAGTTTTACACACGTATTCCTAGGGATAAATGCCCATAGAATTCATTATCTGTATAGTTGCACACATAGGGCAGTTCAGACATAGAAAAATGTGCCCATCTAATTGCTGAGTTCCAGAAAAGAGCAAGAAGAAACGAGATACATCTATGTATGCACACAAAGGTTTGTTTGCAGAACTACAGCCAGATGTTTGTGAAAGTAAGGATCAATGTGCTCTAGAAAATGTTGTGCAGGAGTTTCTGAAATGCCAGCCAAACAATTTAAAATCTTGCAATGTTTGGAAGATCATAGACAAAAGAAAAAGTGGCTGATAGAAGTGAAGATGGCTAGATTTTATCATTAATAACACAAGCATGAGCTTGCAGGAACTCATAAAAGCAGTTAGTAATCCAGTACTGAATTTAATTTAACCTGGAAACTATTTATAGATTATTATTGTGCATATAAACCTCTGCCACATCCAAAGGTTGGGTTTCTGTTAACACAAAGCTTTGTTCATTATAATATGGGCAGGCTTTCTCCAATTACACATAAATTCCCATTAATTATTTATTCGGGCAATGATTTTTATCCTATTGACTGCCTTATTTTGCTACTGAATATTGATTTCATTTTCAGAATGGTTTTAAAGTGCTAAATTGATTTTAAAAGTCACCTTTATCTAATGTTAACTCTTACTCAGTTTTATATAGCTTGTAAATCTCTTTTCTGTTACTTTCCTGCTTTTATTCCTTTTGCCTCTTTTATTCCCCCTTGATATATTTTCAAATATCTATAAAATAAAGTAAGAAAACACAATCTTTTGAACAATCTTTCAAAAGTGATGTCTTTTAGGTTATGAAGAGTTGGGAGTGACTGAATAATTGAGTACCATCCCCACAAGGCTCACACCAGCCTAATGCAACATTCCTGATTTGGGCAGCTTCCAGTTGCACGTTGAGTTCACCATCTAGAATTCTTAGCAGTTGTGACCATTGTGGAGTCTTCTGAGAAATAAATTCCTTTTGAGAAATAAATTCCTCCTGTCTGGAGGGTTGCTGGGAAGGCTGAGAAGCACTTTGTGAGCTGAAACGTGGTATTGAATGGTGTTTTTATGTTCGTGCATAAAGGGAAATGACGTGTCCTTGGTTATTGCAGAATAGAAAGAATAAAATATAAATATATTCATTCATTTTCATTTTCATTTTATTAAATTTATATGCTGCCCTTCTCCCTGAGGACTCAGGGCGGCTCACAACAATAAAAATTAAAAAACATAGAGTAAAAAATTTAAAAGAGAATTAAACAATAAATACAAAATTACAAAACAATTTAACCCAGTAAAAGCCTAATTAAAAATCGTAGTCAGTCCAGGCCCGCTTGTTGGAACAACCAGGTCTTCAGGTCAGGGCGGAAGGACCGAAGGTCATGGGCCGTCCGCAGCTCCGGAGGCAACTCATTCCAGAAGGTCGGCACACCCACAGAGAAGGCTCTCCCCCTGGGGGTCACCAGCCGGCATTGCCTGGCCGATGGAACCCTGAGGAGGCCGACTGTGGGAGCGAACTGGGCGATGGGAGGTTGACAATGGCAGCAGGTAGTCTCGCAAGTACTCCGGGCCTAAGCCATACAGGGCTTTAAAGGTTATTACCAGCACCTTGAATCGCACTCGGAGGGTAACCGGAAGCCAATGCAGCTCGCGCAGGAGTGGTGTAACATGGGAGTATTGAGATACTCCCATAAGCACCCGCGTAGCCTTATTTTGCACCAGTTTAAGCCTCCGGGTGCTCTTCAAGGGCAGCCTCATATAAAGAGCATTGCAGTAATCCAGGCGAGAAGTGACGAGGGCGTGGGTAACCGTGCATAGGACATCTCGGTCCAAAAAGGGGCTCAACTGGCGCACTAGGCATGCTTTGCATAGTATTTAAGACATACACATGT
The DNA here is from genome assembly GCF_947247035.1 of Vipera ursinii. NCBI lineage: Eukaryota > Metazoa > Chordata > Lepidosauria > Squamata > Viperidae > Vipera > Vipera ursinii. The sequence continues at coordinate 142,703,613 of NC_139516.1, read as the reverse complement.
AAGATTTTCTTTTTTGTTGTTGTTTGGGGGGGTTGTTTTTTGGGGAAATGAATGGAGAAATCAAACAAATTCCTTTAGTCTCTCTTGATCTGTTGAATTCAAAATCTCACAGGGCAAACAATATCTGGTAGAGTTTGCTAGAATAGATGCTATGGAACAAGATAGTATTTAATTTTACAAAAGAAAGGGTTAGGGAGAACAAGAAAAGAAAAGGCCTTCTGGTCACATTTCACTTTGGATGTGTTTAGCTTGTTTGCTCGGGCCACTTGCATCATCCAAAGAGCGAAAAGGACATAAGAACATAATTTTAAGTTCAGTAAAGAAAAACCTGTTCCCAACAGTCCCTCTCCAGGATGAAAAGGAAAGAACAAGAACAAGGATACAACTTTGCTTTTCTTTCCTTCTTGCAATCAATCATGTTTAACAGCATTTCCTGGGGTGGGGAATAGAGGAAACTAAATTGGAACGGATACAAGGTTAACAATAAATTTGTTTTACTAAATGCAGAACAAGAACAAGAAAGTCACCTACACGCTTAAGCATTAGATAGGAAGAATACATAAAGAAAGTTTAGATACGCCTTACATACCCAGTTCATCCAGAAATAGTTAGCAAAAACTTCAGGGTTCACGGGTAAACATTTCTGATTATGTAAGTTTTTTCTATAATTAGATGAAATCTCTATCGTTTTTGTACAAAACCCTGTCATGTAAGATACAGGAGCTCTTTCTGTGTTCTTTTTCCATTGGAAAACAGTTCCTCAAGGCAGATATTACTTCGTAAAATTTTGTTCAGATCAGGAGAGCTTTAGCCTCTCCTACCAATTGAAAGCTGATGCTCTGTGATTGTTGCTCCCCAAGACAAAACCATTAAAATTTAAAAAAAGTCATAAAGAGCCTAAAGAATCACAGAAAAGGTTATAGAATGGGAAACGTTTGGTGGAGCACCTGGCCATAATTCCCCAAAAAAAAGAGCATGGGTGTGTGTATGTGTGTGTGCATGCCTATGCACTGTGTGTGTATATAATGGGATTTGGAAATTATTAAGGAATACATGTATTCTGTATTCTGGATTGAAGGCAGGACAAGAAGCAAAGGATGGAAGCTAATAAAGGAGAGAAGCAACCTAAAACTAAGAATAAATTTCCTGACAGAACAAATAACCAGTGGAACAACTTTATTGTGTAATGGGTTCTGGAGAGTAGGAAGGACGCCAGGCCGATGAGTACAGCATAACAGCTCTTTATTAGGTGGAAGTGACTGTACTGGGAAATAGGGGTTACCTGCACTCTTTATATACCTGGCCAGTACCTGGCCAGGTACACAGCCAACCAATCGGATTGAACCTCTGTTTCCCGCCGAAACTGCTTCCCGCCAAAACAGTTACAGTTCAACGCCTCCTGGTGGTGACTCTTATACAAATGCTTTAGGTGTTCCTTTAAGCCTAATATATCCAGATTTTGTGAATGCTCCAACACTGGAAGTTTTTAAGAAAAGATTGGAAAACCATTTGTCTGAAATGGTATAGGGTTTCCTGCTTGAGCAGGGGATTGGACTAGAAGACCTCCAAGGTCCCTTCCAACTCTGTTATCCTATCCTATCCTATCCTATTCTGGATTAATATTTATCATACTTTTAGAAAATTATTTTGGAACTTGGAAAAACATTCAAGATGGAGTTTAATACTATATAATGTTTCAAACTAAACATGGGAAAAATAACATGCTTGTTCTGTGTATGCTCAAATGCTAATAAAGTGTCATTTTAACATTTATTTAATTAATAATTCAATCACATATTGAAATTGCAGAGAGTGATCTCTTGATTCCTGGAGGTATGAATAGTTTTTTTTTTCTCTCAACCTTGATAATCCAGCTCATATAAGAGAAACTCTGGCAAACTCCCCTCAGTGTTTCAGGCATTATGTCACTCCCAAAGACACTCCTTGTATCTTATGGAGGCACGAGTAACTTCAGAACAGATCGGCACAATATTTGTCCTGTAGGCTACACGAGGCCTTCCAAGCAGCATTTATGCATTCCTGCTATTGTTTTTCATCATTGCCAAACCTCACTTTAGAAGAGATCAATTTAATATCTTCTTGCAATAGTATGAAAGGTAAAGGTAAAGGTTCCCCCGCACATGCGTGCTAGTCATTTCCAACTCTAGGGGCCAGTGCTCATCTCCGTTTCAAAGCCGAAGAGCCAGCACTTGTCCGAGGACGTCTCCGTGGTCATGTGGCCAGCGTGACTAGATGCCAAAGGGGCACGGAACGCTGTTACCTTCCCACCGTAGTGGTCCCTATTTTTCTACTTGCATTTTTACGTGCTTTCGAACTGCTAGGTTGGCAGAAGCTGGGATGAGTAACTGGCGCTCACTCTATTACGCAGCACTCGGGATTTGATCCGCCAAACTGCCGACCTTCTGATCGACAAGCTCAGCGTCCTAACCTACTGAGCCACCGCGTCCCTAATAGTATGAAAATAGTATGAATAGTATTAATAGTATGAAAAGCCCCTGCCTATTTTTTTGTAGCAACTTCCAACCTCAAGGCACATGCTACCGAGTATCTTGCAGGCTTCAGGAACGCTGCCAGCTCCAGTGTTGCTTGTCATCAAACTATATAAGCAAGGATCAGAAGTACAGTAGCTTCTCCTCTCTCCTTCATCCTTGTCTCTATGATGATTATATTTTCAAGGATTATGTTGTTTTTTAAAAAAAATGTAAAGAAAGGCCACATTATTGTTGTCTTCCTTGGAAGTTAAGCTGCAGTTCTATATCAGTAGAACTTACTTTTGAGTCAGCATCAGGAAATTGGGATTTCTTGATAATTTTAATCGCGATCCAAGAGATCACCTGTAAATTCCTTACAACGTACACCCTGAAATACGATACTTGTACTTACCTTTAAGCACGTACCTTTTAGGAATTAGTTCATGTTTGTAACGTTTCCCTTTCCCCCTTCTTTTTCTTCAGAAATCATGCGCTCTAATGGATTTTGTTTAGCGAATACTGAAACGATAGTTATTGATCACAGTATACCAAACGGCAAAGAAAGGCCCTTGGATGCTGATTCAGCAGAACATTTGTAAGTAATCATGATCCCTGGATATATATCCTCACCCCTAGATATGAAATCACCTCGTCTTTTTTTTTTCTCCCTCCATTTTTGAGCGTAATTGAGAAACAAACTATTGAACTCCTGTTAGGGAAGAGGAAGATTGCGTATCGCCACTTCCTTGTATTGTGGTCCAAATAGGATCAGAGGCCAATGCATTTAATGCAGCTCAGCCCCCTGTCTTTTCCATTAACATGACTCAGGGAGCTCATCCAATTAAGCTCAAAGTAGTCTTTGAATACAGGTAGTCCCCGACTTACAACAGTTCATTTAGTGACCATTCAAAGTTGCAATGGCACTGAAAAAAGTGACTTATGACCATTTTCCACACGAGCCTTGCAGCGTCCCCATCAAAGTCCAGACGTTTGGCAATTGATTCATATTTACAACAGTCACGGCGTCCCGGGATCACGTGATCCCCCTTTGCGGCTTTCTGACGAGCAAAGTCCATGGGGGAAGCCAGATTCACTTAACAACCGTATTACTGACTTAACGACCGCAGCGGTTCACTTAAGAACTGTGGCAAGAAAAGTCGAAAAATGTCTTGCTCAACAGCATAAATCTTCGGCGTGATTGTGGTCGTAAGGCGAGGACTACCTGTGTCAGTGAGCCCTCTTTCCACCCTTACGGGCCTCCATTTTGAGACTCCCCCCCCTTTTTCTCCAAAGATATTTCTAAGTTATGCTCCCCCCCCCTCCCGGTTGCACTAGTTTTGCTTTTTTTTAAAGCGAATTGGCTTTTCCTTCCTATCCACCCCCAGGCTTCCGTGCGTGGGAATTAGAGATTGTGTCGCCAGTGCAGAATGGGAGCTGCAGTTGCCAGCAGTTATTTTCTTTTCTGCTTCTAGATCAGGGGTCTTCAAACTTGGTAAGTTTAAGACTTGTGGACTTAAAGGGCTGGCTGAGGAATTCTGGGAGTTGAAGTCCGCAAGTCTTAAAGTTGCCAAGTTTGAAGAGCCCTGTTCTAGATTATCTTTATCATGCCAGGAGCTGGGTTTATAGGTTAGCGGCTAGATCTGCCAATACAATCTTTGCGGATAGCACAATGACAGTCAGAGTTGTATCACAGAGGAGTCCTGGGAAATTTTGTGGTGGCAGGTGATGAATGTGTCACTGCCAGAATTTTACAAGAGTTAAATATTTGGAGTGTAAAAACCGAGTCTTGAACAGGGTGGCAGAATAAGAAAAAAAATACTAATCACAAAACACCTTACTAAGGGTCAACATTATGTTAGTTATGTTGTGTGGCTTGGTACTAGGCTCATGAATCTTTGTACCTGTGTGTATATATGTTATTTTAACAGCTCCTGTGTCAATTTGTGCAATCATTTTACATATCCCAAACTATAATAATGTGCAGAAGTACTTCTAAAGACAGGATTCTAAAGACTGATTATATTTCTCTGCGCGGATAAACTTTCAAACTTGGGAAATGATAACTATCATTTGGTTTTTAATTAAGGAGGAAGCAGATAAATTTAATAGGAGTCCTTCAGAAAGAGATGTTTTTTATTCAGTAGGTGGCAGTCTCTCCCCTTTGTGCCTTTATCATAGTGTATTGTTGCTGCAGTTGTGATAGTTTGAAATGATCCACTGGTAGATAAAATTCAGGTTATGAAATCAGTTCATAATAAATATTGTGAGTCAGAAAATGTGCAAACGAACCATTATCCAGTAAACAACATACCTAAAATACATGAATCATGGAAAGCATTAAAGAGATTTGGGGCAGAGCACACAAATTTATATCCTACAGTATAAACCTTAGTTGTCCAGGATTGAAATAGAGGCCAGTTTCCAGTCCCACACATTCTGACATGTTTTTATTTGGAAAATATTTAAAGTACTGTTCTATAAAAATACAGCAACCCATGTTAAAAAAAATATTATCAAGGTTTCCTGAGAAACTGGTTGCGGAGGTGCCACTGCTTCAGGTCCAAGTCAACAGGCTATGTTGTAACCAGTTTCTGATACCAACCTGGGCATTTGCAAGGCTGTTACTTGATCCATTCAGAACAAGGTAACCAAGGTGTTAGTGTGGCTGGTATACCATTATCAAGAATTTCTGTATTTGGCTAAATTCATCCTGGAATAAAACCTTGTCTCTAGTGCAGTGTTTGTATTTCAGTGCTGCAAAAGTCAATGATCAAAGAAATGCCATCCTTATTTTCAGAGATTAAAAAAAAGTTACAAATTTCATCGCATTCTGCCAAGCATAAAGGCCTTTAAAGCAGCTGTCTCAAGGTTTTTAGAGTGAAATAGGAACATCTGGGCTTCAGTTATATCATTCATTGCTCAAGTCCTTTCTAGCTAACTTCATTCTTCACTCAAGTTCATAATAAAATGGAGCCTCCTGACTTACAGATAAAGCCCTTGTCACAATGATCTGTAAATTAAAATGTATGTACTCAGAGTAGAAGATTTCTTTGTGATTCATCAATTGCATCATTTGAAGAAACTCTTGCAGATTGCAAAATTATAGCTTGTGCCCAGGTGAAATGACAGCTAAATTTGATCAGTCAGGTAGTATCAACCTCTGGCTATTATCTTGGTGGCGTTACAACATAGCAAATATAGACCAACCAGTATCTCCTTTTGTGTCTCTATTATATGTCCTGGTATGAATGGCAGTTCTTTGTTTTATCCATTTTTAGGTTCGAAAATGTTAGTGAATTTACCTCCGAGTTGCAGGACACTGATGATCCAACAGCTTATGTCACCAACTTGTCATACTATCATCTGGTTCCATTTGAAACGGATATTTTGGACTAAGACTGTCAAACAGACTTCATGGCTGACATCAGGCAACTGCCCCATAGCTTTGCACTGATCATGCCTACTACAAGTTTATGATGCAAGACGGAAAAGGATTCCTACAAATGTAAACCTTGAAGCTGATTCTTCACAGTGGTTCCCTGGGCCAACTTGCAAGAATGCTTTTCTCCTCTAATGGACAAAGAGGGTTTTTTATATGGCCAAAAAGAATGAAACAAGGACATCAAGTGCTAAGTTGGTTCAACAAATAAGTGATCCAGTGGTTTTCACACACTGATAAAACTTTGATGATACCAAAAAGGAAACAAAACATCAGCGGTACCAATGGTTACAGTGATATTTGCAAAGAAACTTCATGTTCCTTCTCTATCAAGCTGTCTTCAACATTTTGAAGCTTTTTTTAATTGAAAGATTCATTATGATCAGACACTAGGGGATTTTTTCCCCCATTTCTCATGATAGCTTGCAAGAAACGTCCACTAGTTGGTTTACAGGGAGTATTCCAGAGTAAGTGATGCCTTATGTAATGCGTGCCTACAAGAAATAAGCTCATGAATTGACTGCTTAGTTTAGCTTAATTTGAAACCAAGGATTTTAATCCTCTGAGCAACTATCATTTTCTCCTGAAATAAATAATAATAATAATGAAACAAAAGAGTAAATAAGCAAGTTGTAGCTCAAAGAAAAAGGAAAATGCTGATGAGTTTTAAATGATCTATCTAAACTTTTGGGTTTCCCCCCCCCCCAGGAATTCTCCAGGATATTTTTTTCTTCCACAATAGGAACACTTTGCAATTCTCAGTATTAATGTTTACACAGGTGGGGTACTTTTCTTCCTGTCACTTAACTTTCCATGGACTAGAACAAGAAACTTGCCAAAAGTACGATTTCCACACTGAGTAATCTTCAGCACTCCCCACTTAAATATAAATAACAACAAAGGAACATGGAGTGGAGTTCAGTTTGGTGGGGTGGATTCATGTTATCAAATAGTTTTAATGTTATGAATTATGTGCCACAAAAATATTGCTTTCTGTGGCACAACACTGGGCATGTGAAGTAGGTGCTTCAACCCAGAGAAACATCTGATCTTGCATTAGGTGATTTTACAATGGCAAAACTTGAGTATTTGTGAAAGGAGAGAATATGTTCTAATAATAGGAATGCAAGCTGTTGTTCATACCACTCACTCAGCAATAAGCTTACAGTATTACAATTGTCATTATTTGAAAGTTACCCCACTGTTCTGCTTATGCACCAACCTTCCTCCCCAGCTTATCTTGTGTGATAAGGTCGTTGCCAACTATAGGGAGTGGTGCTCATCTCTATTTCAAGGCCATTGAGCCAACACTGTCAAGAGACGTATCTGTGATCATGTACAGTAGACATCATGACATCATGTAGTGCTAAGCAGTTAAGACACTGGGCTTCTCAGCTGGAAACACCCAAGTGCTGCATGACAGGGTGAGAGCCCCAGCTCCTGTCAACCTAGTAGTTTGAAAGCATGCAAATGTGAGTAAATAGGTATCGCTTCAGTGGGAAAGTAACAGCATCTTGTGTGATAACTGAACAAGAACTCCTTTTCCTGTAATAATAGCATAGGAGATTGAGGGTCTACAGCACCAACAATACATTGAAATGCAGCCCTTACTGAGCCTCTGTACTCATTTGTTAAGAATATAAGCACTTCCCCAAAGAGTGATCCCTGTAATACTTAAACCTTCCTTTCAGGTGGCCGTAAGCCAGAAGAAAAAAAAATACACAACTCTTGATCACCATGAAAGAGGTATGGCAGAAGTAAAATCCACAGAGCTAACGAGTGAGATATGAATGGAGAAAGAGAACTGATTCTCCCATGAATGCACAACAGCCAAAATAGGGCTTAAACTGCTGGGCGTTGTCGACATTGATTTGAAATAGAACTCACAAGGTAGGATTCAACCACATAGTGATTTAATTATTTACAAGAGGCCCATCTGCAGGTGTTTCAGTCATCTCTTCCTTTCTCAGGATGTTCTGGAACCGTTGTTCTGCATTTAGAGTTAGGGCGCGGTGAATTATTGATGTCAAGCTGTAGTTTACAAGGATTGGGAAATGACAGTGAAAACAGTATTAGACCAACACATGCTTTTGTAAAGTAGATTAATGTCCATGATGTAATGGAAATAATTGCATTCTATTAATAATTCTATTTTTCCCCTCTTGGTTGGGAAGGATATGGTACATCTTCCCCATCGCTAAACCTTTTCAGAATTTGTATAATAACTATAAAGCAACATTTGCAAATGTAAATATTAATAAGTTATTGAAAACCCTAACTCTTTAACAAAATTAGGTTTCCATTATATTTTAATGAAATAAAAGTATTACTCATCTTCAGTGTAATGTTTGCAATTGAATATCATTTTTTAATTGCGCAAAAGGAGCTCACTGGTGGGCCTGTTTTATACAGTTTCAGCTTCTGACATTATTGTCTATAAAACTCACCATCTCGTGAAGTTTGGGATTATGGGATTGTAATCCAGTACCATCCGGGAGCACAAAGTTGACAGATATTCTAGCATTCTTCTACTGTGATTGTCATAGGATGGTGTATTTTTCTCAGCTTTTTTAATTGATGCATTTCAGTAGAGTTACGAATTCTAAAATGAATTCAGGGCACATTTACATTAACCTTCCTTTCAAACGTCAAGGTGAATAAATCTCATACATATGCAACTAAGAACTTAAAATGATGTCATAAAACCTTTAGTGGACTAAGAACTAGTGCCTATGTCTTTCTACTTTACCTATGATGAAACTTGCACAGGTGACATTGTCCAGCAGCTAAGCAGAGCTAGCCATGTCTGCTACTTTAATAAAAGGCCTCCAGGGAATAATTGTGCTCTAAATTAGAATAATTTAATGGCAAATCACCTCTGTTTTATTATCAATAAAACAATATAAGGATGTCCTGAAGATGGGATTGACTGGAAGGAGACTTTATATTTTATATGATTTGGGGAAAAATGTGTAAAACGTTATTTTTCAGAATCCAACTTTTTTTTTCTTGTAAATTAATTGATTAAAGTTACTTGTAAAGTAAAAACAACACAAATTTAAAGAAAAAACAAAAAGGGAAAAAAAGTAATAACTAGAACAGAGATTAAAGAGAAAAAAGAACGATATAAAGAAGAACTAGAGAAGAAGGAAAGGAAAGGAAAAGTTATACAGAAGAGTCTTCCAATCTTCTTTGCAGCAATTAAAAGCATTTATATTTTACCCTTTCTCTCTTAAGTTTACAGTGTAATGCTTTATACTTTCTAATCATTCTTCTACTATGGGTATTTTAGAATTTTCCATTTTTGTGCATATAATATTCACTTCGGTTATCCTGAAGCCTTTTCTAGTTGTCTACCCATTAGTCACAGCAAGAAAAGCTTTTGTATCAATTGAATATTAATCTTTAAAATTCTTTCTATCACTGTGTGTATTTGAATCCAAAATTTTCCGCTGTGTTTAACAAGCATGATAAAATGACCTTTCACATTTTCCACACTTCCAACAAAATTTGAAATACTTCTATAGGTTCTAGAATGTTTTTCTGGTGTCTTATCATTTTGTAAAAATTATCTCTTAAATTATAATATAATGTGCATTTCAGTCCTTTCAGCCCCATAGGAGCCATGGTGGCACAGTGGTTAGAATGCAGTATTGCAGGCTAATTCTGCCCACTGCCAGCAATTTGATTCTTACCGCCTCAAGGTTGACTCAGCCTTCCATCCTTTTGAAGGCGGCAGAATGAGGACCCAGATTGTTGGGGGCAAAATGCTGACTCTGTAAACTGCTTAGAGAGGGCTGTAAAGCACTGAAGCAGTACATAAGTATGATAAGTACTATTTTTATTGCTATATTTTCCTACTGATCCATCTGTATATTGTAATCAAAGTTCTTAACCCATTATATAATGCACCCTTTAACTTATTCTTCTGTTTCAAATTTCAGTAAAAGGTTATGTATTTAAACGATATTTCATCATTTGCACGTAATTCAATTTCAAATTCCATCTTGTATTGTTCAGTTTCTAATGTTCATTTGCCTAATTAAAGTCTTTTTTTTAGCTGTATATAGGAAAATCATTGGAAGCCAAATCTCTCTGCAATCAATTGAAATTTAGACTTCGTCTTATATTCTCCATGTTCTTGTTCTGACACCAGTCAACCATTTTTCTTGGCTGATTCTTTTCTATAATGTGTTTCTTGTGCTAAGATCCACAAAGGTATTCCAACACCTGTGTCTGAATACTACTACAGTACTCAGAACATACTACAGTTCTCTTGTGTGTGTGTGCTTCCCTCCACCCCACAGCCCCACTTAATTTGCTTAGTCAATGGTACAGTAAAAGTAAATTAATACCAATGAGAAAATAATAATGCCTGGTCCTAGTGCCGAATAATTCTACCTTCAGTGAAACAGCCTGGGGATTGCAGAGTTCTTGGGAGATTACATCCAACTTTAAATCTCTTTCTATAGAGAAGTAGCTGATAAGAACCTTCTGTTACCAGTCATTTATATACATTACAATTTATTGCTGCCCAACGCATTTTGTAGCTCAGTTCCTCTTGAGCAAACGATCAAAAGGCAAATGGTTCAATGAATTTCAGCAAAGGAGAATACTAAAGTGTGCTTTTCATGAGGATAGTAACAAATTGTTATTTTATCTCATTGCACACCGCTCAGGGTCGCTTTTGGTGAGATGGGCAGCTGTATACAATTGATTGATAAATAAGATAAATAAATAAAAATTGCCCCTGAAAAACTACAGGTAGTCATCAACTTACGACCACAGTTAAGCCCAGAATTTATGTTGCTAAGTGAGAAATTGGTTCAGTGAGTTTTGTCCCATTTTACGACTTTTCTTGCACAGTTTATTTATTTATTTATTTATTTATTTATTTATTTATTTATTTATTTATTTATTTATTTTATATACCGCCCTTCTCCCGAAGGACTCAGGGCGGTGAACAGGGCAATACATGTTAAAAGACAAAATACAAAAATTAAAAGAGATTAAACAAAATGCCCACAGCTCTTACAATAGGTTAAAACACATTAAAAATAATAAAAAACCCAACCCATCCCATCAGGCCAGGCCAGCTTGTTCGAAGAGATACGTCTTTAGATCGCGCCGGAAGGAGCGCAGGTCGGGCGCCATCCGTAGCTCAACCGGAAGATGGTTCCATAAATCCGGCGTGCCCACAGAGAATGCCCTCCCCCTGGAGGCCACCAGTCGACATTCTTTGACCGGTGGCACCCTGAGGAGGCCCTCTCTGTGGGAGCGTACTGGGTGGAGGGAAGTTGATGCCGGCCGCAGGTGCTCTCCAAGGTATTCCAGACCTATGCCATGTAGGGCTTTGTAGGTCAATACCAGCACCTTGAACCTCACCCGGAAGACAACTGGAAGCCAATGCAGCTCGCGGAGCAGAGGTGTAACATGGGAGTATCGGGAAACTCCCAGCACAACTCTCGCGGCTGCATTCTGTACCAGTTGGAGCCTCCGAGTGGTCTTCAAGGGCAGCCCCATGTAGAGAGCGTTTCAGTAGTCCAGACGAGAGGTCACGAGCGCATGAGTGACCGTACGTAAGGCATCCTGGTCTAAATAGGGCCGCAACTGGTGCACCAGGAGAACCTGGGTGAAGGCCCCCCTAGTCACAGCTACTATATGGTCTTCTAAAGAAAGCTGTGAATCTAGGAGGACTCCCAAGTTGCAAGCCCTATCTACGGGGGGTAATAACTCACCCCCCATAGAAAGAGATGGGATATCCTGAATATCCCGAGATGCCGGTACGCACAGCCACTCAGTCTTGTCAAGGTTGAGTTGAAGCCTGTTCCCATCCAGACCCGAACCGCCTCCAGGCAGCGGGACATCACGTTGAGGGCATCACTAGGGTGGTTTGGGGTCGAAATAAAAAGCTGGGTATCATCAGCATACTGATGATACCCAACTCCAAAACCATGAATGATCTCACCCAGCGGTTTCATGTAGATGTTGAACAGGAGGGGCGAGAGGACCGACCCCTGAGGGACTCCACAAGCGAGAGGCCTCGAGGTCGACCTCTGCCCCCCTGCCAACACCGACTGCGAACGTCCCAGGAGATAGGAGGAGAACCACTGAAAAACCGTGCCTCCCACTCCCAATCCCCTGAGACGCCGCAGCAAGATACCATGGTCGATGGTATCAAAAGCTGCTGAGAGGTCTAATAGGACTAGGACAGAGGAATATTCCCTGTCCCGGGCCCTCCAGAGATCATTCACCAGAGCGACCAATGCCGTCTCCGTGCTGTACCCAGGCCTGAAGCCCGATTGGTGCGGGTCTAGATAATCCGCTTCATCCAGAACCAGAGGGAGCTGATGCGCCACCACGCTCTCAACAACCTTCGCAAGAAAGCGAAGGTTGGAGACCGGACGAAAGTTATTTAACACAGCTGGGTCCAAGGCAGGCTTCTTGAGGAGGGGTCTCACCACCGCCCCCTTCAAGGCGGCGGGGAAACTACCCTCACTCAAAGATGCAGATATAACCGCCTGGAACCAGCCCCATGTCCCCTCCCGAGCCGCATAAACCAGCCAGGAAGGGCACGGATCCAATAAACATGTGGTAGAGCTCAGCCTCCCCATAATCCTGTCCACTTCCTCCGGTGTCACAGGATCGAACTCATCCCAGATAACATCGACAAGACCACCCGTGTCCCTATCGTCAGACTCTGCCCAGTCGGAGTCCAAACCGGTCCGAATCCGAGCGATTTTGTCCGACAGATGTTGACTAAACTCCTCGGCATGGGTTCCTCCCTCACCTCCTGATTAAGGAGGGAGCGGGTCACCCTAAACAGGGCGGCTGGGCGATTATCTGCGGATGCGATAAGGGTAGCGAAGTGGTTAGACCTCGCCACCCTTATCGCTGCGAGATAAGACCTAATACAGGTTCTTAGTCGCAATCGGTTGGATTCGGATCGGCTGGACCTCCAACGGCTCTCTAGGCCCCGTCTCCGACGCTTCATCTCCCGGAGCTTCGCGGAAAACCATGGAGCCCGCTGGGATCTGCACCGGGTCAGGGGCCGCAAGGGTACAACTCGGTCAAGTGCCTCCGTGGCTGCCCTTTCCCAGGCTTCCACTAAGGCATCCACCGAGCTGTGAGCAAAGGAGGCAGGTGGGGACCCCAGCGCTGCCTGGAACCTTTCAGGGTCCATTAAGTGCCTGTGGTGGAACCATCTAGTTCAGACGTGTCAAACACAAGGCCCGGGGGCCATATCCGGCCCATGAAGTGGTTTCATGCGGCCCGCGAAGCCATCCTGGAAACAGTGAGGGAACGGCCCCCACTGCCTTGGCCCTGGCCCAGAGACCCTCCATCTGCCAGAGACCCTCAGATCTGTCCCACTCCTGCCCAGGCCCCCATAGGCACCCTTGATGCGAATGATGTAGTGCTGGCCATGCCCACCCAGTAAGCCATATGCACTTTAGCCACGCCCACCCAGTAGGCCACGCCCACCCAGTAGGCCACGCCCACCCAGGCCACATCCACTCGGCCCCCTGAGGGCAACCGCAATGCTGATGTGGCCCTCAATGAAATTGAGTTTGACACCCCTGATCTAGTTGTTAAATGAATCACTACAGTTGTTAAATTAGGAACATGGTTGTTAAGTAAATCTAGCTTCTCCATTGACTTTGGTTGTCAGAAGGTCGCAAAAGGTGATCACATGACCCTGGGACACTACAACCATCATAAATATGAACCAGTTGCCAAGCATCTGAATTTTGACCATGTGACCATGGGGGTGCTGTAACAGTCATAGGAGTGATAAAATGGTCATAAGTCACTTTTTTAAGTTCTGTTGTAACTTCAAACGGTCACTAAATGAACTGTTGTAAGTCGAGGACTACCTGTAATCTAGTTCTGAATGCATATGACAGAAATAAATTTGATATCAACACCTTATTTTTATTTCTAAAAAATGATTCTCTGTTGATCATTCCTGCATTCAGTGCCTCTTGCTTTTCCCAGTATCCTATCTATACTGGTGTTAAAATTTAAATGGATGGATAACTAGCATATTTCTTTTAGCTGTGTTTTTATTATTATTATTATTATTATTATTATTATTATTATTATTATTATTATTATTATTATTATTAATTAAATTTATATACCTCCCTTCTCCCGAGGGACTCAGGGCGGTGAACAGGGCACATATAAATAGCAAATACAAAAATTAAAAAGAGAATTAAATAATCGCCCAGTAAAACAATACAATATAAAAACCCATTAAGAACCCTAAAATCCCCCCATCAGGCCAGGCCAGCTTGTTCGAATAAGTGGGTCTTCAGACCGCGTCGGAAGGAGCGAAGGTCCGGTGCCGTCCGGAGCTCGACCGGCAGCTGGTTCCATAAAGCCGGAGTGCCCACAGAGAAGGCCCTCCCCCTGGGGGCCGCCAGCCGACATTCTCTGACCGGAGGCACCCTGAGGAGGCCCTCTCTGTGGGAACGCACAGGGCGGAGGGAAGTTGACGCCGGCAGCAGGTGGTCCCCAAGGCACTCCGGACCCATGCCATGTAGGGACTTAAAGACCATAACTAGAACCTTGAACCTTGAACATTTAGCTATACATGATACCTCAATGTTTTGTGACTTGCTGGATTCTGAAATTAGGGACTAAAACATGTTCCCAATATTTGCCATTTTTACAGAAAAAAAGTCTCAAATCTACTTCAGTCATTTTATTAAGAACTAATTTTATGCAGAATGCCAGATTTATTTGGCTTATAATTTTTGGACAACAATTTGGATATAATTAAAATGCAATTAGGGGGAAGACTTGGTGGATAATGAAGATTTTTCTTCTCATAATATTTATTAAAATGGGATTTCCTCCAATAGAATAGCTGAATAATATTTTTTAAACAAAAGGAAATGTTCTTCACATAGCAAATAAACAAGAAATGGAAAGCTGCGTAATGAAATGGCAAGAAGATTTAATAGCCTTTGAAACAAAATTTTAAAAATAAAATTAGAAGGTTATCATCTATTTATCACTAAATAAGAGGGTTGTGTAGATTGATTTGAATTGGCAGAGTGATCTGATTTGTATTGCTAATTAAGTTTGGATCCCCATATTAATTTGATTTAGATTGCCAAGGTAAAATCCCCATTTGACTGGAACTTGATCAGAAAGTTGCTTCAGTTTAAAAGGAAGACTTACTGTGCATGGACAAAAGGCCATCAAATTGATAGACTGATTTGGAAACAATTGAATGATTTGATCTGAACAGACAATCTGATTTAGAAACTCAATTAAGAGATTCAATTGAATCACCTTCAATTCAAAACTGAACGGAGTCTGTTGCCTTATTAAATAATGTTTCAGATCCCGGAGTATTAATCTTGGTAATAAAAAGTGGGGGGAAATCCTTTCTAGTTTCCTTATGGCTGATCTGTTAGAAATACAACACCTGGCATATGTAGTGTCTTTTTTGTTTCAGCAAAATAATTCTCTACCCTTCTTCATGCTCAAGATCAGCCAAGTACATTGGCTGCCGAGCTTATCTTAAAAGGTTTTCTGTAGATGAAGCCAGCAAAATAATAGTCAAAACACCCTGTAAAATTGGCCGCTATACTTGAGTTTCTAACATGTATTAACACAATAACTCTTCTTGCTCATCTTAAAATTCTATATTTTTTTTAAATCATGGTCTCTCCTATGTTATTATTTCATGCAAAACCCTTGACTCCCACACTCCTACCCCCACCCCCTGGTCATTTTCCATTTTGAAAAGTCGAATAGCATTTCCTTTATAGTGTGCATAAATCAATATTGCCCTTGGCAGCTTGACATAACTTGCAGGTGGATGCATATAACTCCTTGACATCGTATTTTTAAATTGATGCCTTTGCCTTCTGTTTCCAAGAAACTTCTTAAAAGATGAAACAAGCTAGGGTGGATGATGTGATTGTATTTGGCTGAGATTCTAGAAAGAGTGAAGAGAAGAGCAACAAAGCTGATTAGGGGACTGGAGGTTCAAACATGAAGAACGGTTGCTGGAATTGGGTATGTCTAGTTTAATGAACTGAAGGACCAGGGGTGACATGATAGCGGTGTTCCAATATCTAAGAGATTGCCACAAAGAAGGGTCAAATCTATTCTCCAAAGCATCTGAAGTCAGGAAAAGAAGCAATGCATGGAAAATAGTTAAGGAGAGAATCAACCTAGAACTAAGGAGAAATTTCCTGACAGTTAGAACAATTAATCAGTGGAACAACCTGCCTCCAGAAGTTGTGGGTGCTCCAATACTGAAGGTACTTAAGAAAAGATTGGACAACCATTTGTCTAAAATGTTACAAGGTTTTCTGCCTGATCAGGGGGCTGGACTAGAAGACCACCAAAGTCCCTTCCAACTTTCCAGGGGTGTCAAACTCAATTTCATTGAGGGCCGCATCAGCACTGCGGTTGCCCTCAGGGGGCCAAGTGGGTATGGCCAGGGTGGGTGTGGTCTACTGGGTGGGCGTGGCTAGAGTGCATATGGCCTACTGGGTGGGCATGGCCAGCTCTACATCGTTCACATCAAGGGTGCCTATGGGGGCCTGGGCAGGAGTGGGACAGATCTGGGGGTCTCTGGCAGAAGGAGGGTCTCTGGGCCAGGGCCACGGCAGTGGGGGCCGTTCCCTCACTGTTTCCAGGATGGCTTCGTGGGCCACATGAAACCACTTTGCAGGCCGGATCTGGCCCCCGGGCCTTGTGTTTGACATGTCTGTGCTATTCTGTACTATTATTCTATTAATCTGATACTGGATGACAGCGTGAAGCTGTAATTTCCTGGATACAAACGATCTACATTTGCTTCATTGAAATGGCCCTAGTATGGATGCAGAGACATTGCCATCAACACAACTGTCACCTCACAGTGTTTGTTTGTTTCCTCTGAAAACAAAACTGTTTAAGCAAAAGGCTTTTCTGGATTATGAATCATTGGCTCCCTACAGGAACTGAGTTACAAAGACGCATGCACAGCTGCCTGTTATGAACGTATTTTTGCAGCTAGGGTTGCCAATTCCTACAGTGTCCACGCTCACATATTCCTGTCCATAAAGAAAAACACCAAGAGGATGTCAACTTCCTTTTCCTGCTTTTCCTTTATGCTGGGTTATGGAATTCCATCTGACCAGCAAAGGAACAAGTTGAGATTAATGGTTCCAAGTAGTTATAAAACATTGGATAACCGTGTCTTCTGCTTTACAGAGGGCAGTTCTCAATTGGCAATTAAATGTCTATATTGACATCTATCTGTCCACTTATCAATTTCATACTATTTTGTTTTATTCTGCAAGGAACTATTGCTTCCTACTGTTAGTGTTACTATAGGTTCTCTTTTGTCGTCCCCCCCCCCCACTTTTTGGGTGATGCATGATCTCTTTGGTGTTACCGTCTTAAGTGGAAATTACCATTTTTGCTAAATGTTAGAATATTTCTGTAGGCTGTCATTTCTTGGAGCAATCTCTTCTAGTTTCCTCTCTGCTCTGGAGGTAAGGATGGAAATAAAGTTTTCCCAGTTTGTGATTGTTAGATGAATACAGCATCAACATCGCTGCTCCTTAGTCTTGCAATACTCCTTAAGTAAAAGGGAGGTATCTGAGGAACTGCCTTACCCTGATGAGACTAACCCACCCCACTCGTTCAAGTAGAAGGGGCCTTCTTTGAATCCCATTGGTCAAAGAATTTAGGCTGGTGGAGTCCATGAGATGAACCTTTTCTGCTGTGGCCTCCACCTTCTGGAATATTCTCCCATCAAAGGTGAAATCTATCTGCACACTCCTAGTGGTAGATACGTAGGTCAAGGATTACGCGAGACAGCAGGCTCGGCTACTTAGATTTATTGAGGTACACCAAGGCGAGGTAGTGGGGTTACAGCTCCCTTTTATAGCCCGCTGTCCGTTGGTTCCGCCAATCCTGGACCCGCTGCTTTCCCACTCGTCGGCTGGGCCAATCGTCTGCGTCGGTTTCTGACATCTCGGGTCCGCATGTGGAGCTGTCAACATGGCGCCTGCGTAGTTGCTACCGGCAATTTGACAGCTGTCAAATTGCCACGTGCTTAACTGTCAATGGTGATTTACCTCACGTAGCGTTTAAAACCATTTCATAACTTGATGTAACATAACTAACAGTTAATAACAATTAACAGATGAATACATATCACCTAGCCTTCTGGAAGAATCCAAAAATTTGTCTCTGGCGCTTGGCCTGGGCTTCTGACAGGGGCCCCCTACATTGGGGTTGGTTGACAGCATAGAGATTCTTAAACACCCCTGCCCCCCAGACTGCCCATCTTGACTTTTAATTTTAATTGGTTTTGGGGTGTTTTTTTGCAGTTTTTAACTTTTATTATATTGTAAGCTACCCTATATTACTGAGATGGGCGGCATAGAAATCCAGTTAATTAATAAATAAAAGGGAGAAGGAGATGGGAAAATAAATATGATCTGATTTTGCTGTTGGAGCATAAGGGGAGGATCCAAGGGAAAAGTAGGTGAAGATACACCTCCCAGGGCTTCCCTCACATTCTGGTGTTCATGATCTATGCAATTGCTTAATGACCCACAACTAGGAGAACTGGGATTGCGATAAAAGCAGTCAGCTTAACAACTGCTTCACTCACAACCAAAATTGCTGTCTTAAGCTGAGGATTACTTGTACTTTCCTTCCCTTATTACCTAGTTAAGTGGAGAATTCTCTGGGGTCTTCATTCATTAAAAGCCACAGGCAAACTGAACATTTCACAGATGAAATGGAATAAAATGCCCACCCCATTTCCCTTCCTTCAGTAGAAGGTATGCAGATCTGGAATTCTATGCTCAAAGAGACACATAGTCTTTCAATATAATTGAAATTTGTGCACAAAGAAGACCCCCTCATCATGGACATACAAAATGAGCCTTTTAGCTATGCATTAGGACTGTGCAGTGTTTTGGGTCCAAAGGCAAAGATTTGCATTGAAATACTTGGGGATGTACATATAACACCATCCTTCAGTTCCGTCTTTTTTCCTGGAAACGTACTGGAGCCGCAGAGGACAGCTGTGTGATCGCAGCTGCTCTAAAGAGTTTCTGTCAACTATATCAACACCCGGATGGGATCCAAAGCACAGCTATGCTATAAATGGAAACTAATCCAAGGAGAGAAGCAACCTGGAATTAAGGAGAAAATTCCTGACAGTGAGGACAATTAACCAGTGGAGCAGCTTTTGCCTTCAGAAGTTGTGGGTGCTTCATCACTGGAGGTTTTTAAGGAGAGACTGGGCACAGTCACCTGTCTGAAATGGTATAGGGCTGTGGTGGCGAACCTATGGCATGGGTGCCACAGGTGGCACGCAGAGCCCTCTCTGTGGGCATGCACGCCGTTGCCGAAGTCCTAGCCCTTCAGCTGGGTTTTATAAAACCTTTTTGCTTTAGGCCTCCGCCACCGTGTGCAAAAAAAAAAAAGGTCCAATCAATTTCAACTTCTTGTGGGGGAAAAAAAGATCTCGTAAAGTTGGAATTGATTGATTGAAATTTTTAGTCCCACCCAGTCTGCCGTTACCACCTCAGCCATGCCCACCCAATTGGCCACGCCCACCCAATTGGCCACACCCACCCAATTGGCCACACCCACCTGGCACCTGGCGATACATAAGTGGGTTTTGGGTTGCAGTTTTGGCACTCGGTCTCTAGAAGGTTCGCCATCACTGGTATAGGGTCTCCTGCTGGAGCAGGGGTTGGACTACAAGACCTCCCAGATCCCTTCCAGCTCTATTCTTATTGACATGCACATTATTCCTTTGTTTTAGTCAGTGCAGAGAAGCGCAAGTGCAATCTCCCTTTTTAAAAAAAAAATTCAGGAATGGACAGTATGCAACTATGACCACAGCTGAGCCCAAAATTTCCATTGCTAAGCAAAACAAGTGAGTTTTGCCCACTTTAGCAACCTTTCTTGCCACGGCTGTTAAGTGGTTTCCCCATTGACTTTGTGCGTCAGAAGGTCACAAAAGGTGATCTCATGAACTTGGGACACTGCAACCGTCATAAATATAAGCCAGCTGGTCATAAGACACTTTTTTCCAGGGCCATTGTAATTTTGAATGGTCATTAAAAAATGGTTGTAAACCGAGGACTACCTGTATCATGGTTTGAAAATATAGCAGGCTACAATCAAGCTAGTCTTGGCCACTGGTATTACCAAAAAACATGGTCTCAGATTCCAGCAGATTCAAACAAATTATTTAATTCATTCATAGCACAGATAAGGAGAGGGGACGAGTCAGATCGTTCCCATTTGGGAGTAAACATTTACTGGACAAATTTCATTCTAAGCTGATGTTTCCTATCCTGCCATCTTCCATGGCTGGGATAAGATTTCCATAACCTCCATGTACAGGTATTGTAGTCCTATACATATGACAGGTGCCAGCCTGGGAGATGGGAGGTTAATATGGCCCCAGTATATGGGTCTCACTTTTTGTTGCAGCTGAAAGAAATAACTATTTTCGGGGGGGGGGAGGGGGAAGGGTGGAGGCAAAAAAATCACATTTTGGATCTCTCTCTCTCTCTCTCTCTCTCTCTCTCTCTCTCTCTCTCTCTCTCATCTGCTGAGGCTCAAAGATTAAGAAATGGTTCCTTAGTCAGCATTTTATCATCTCCTGAATGTTTAATGTAACACAGTCAAGGAAAGAAGAATAACTGAGAGCGATTAGAACTTGTATTCTCTTGGGGAAGACGATACATCTTCATCAAGGGAAGATACAGTTCCTTATGGGCTCCTGTTTATGAGTTTCCACTCTGAACTTGACTAACATTTGTTAGGAGGACAGCAGGTCATAGCAGATGGCTGGAGAAATGAGGAGGGGGAGATGTGGGATAACCAGGGGAAATGATGCATAGCTTCTGTGGTTCCAGCCTCTACTCTGAATGAAAAGAAAGCAGTGTAAACTCAAGCGTTCCCAGACATAACAGTACCCTTGCCAGCATTTCCAGGGTCAAATATCTTAGATGGTACTAACGTTGAACTGCACCGTGTCCCCAATTTTTTTGCATATTTAAGAATTAGTCTCAGACTTGGTTTGCATACAGTTATTCAGAAGATAAGAAATCTAAGGATAAACCCCTTGTTGCAGTTTGGGTTTAAGAAATGGGTACTGTATTGAATTGTCACATAATCATCTTGGAAGAAAACAATCACACCAAAGAATCCTAGATGACCAAGGAAAAACACGACAGATTTAAATCCAAAATAAATATATTCTAAATGTCAGGAGGCATAAACTAAGGAATTGGATTATTCAGCATATAACTGTTAATGGATGTCCAATTTGATGATGCGTGCTCATGTCATATTTTGATGATTTAAAATTATGATAATAATAATAATAATAATAATAATAATAATAATAATAATAATAATAATGATGATGATGATGATGATGGTTGGCCTCACAGTCTGAATTTGGCACTTTTATCCATCTATTGAATCCTTCCCAAGGATCTGGAATAGGCAAATATTTTTCTTTGATGGCGTTAAAGTTACTGTCACAAGATGTAAACTGTTCCAAGTAATGCTGCCTTTTGCATCTCCTCCTCCTCCTCCTCCTCCTCCTCCTCCTCCTCCTCCTCCTCCTCCTCCTCCTCCTCCTCCTCCTCCTTTTACATCTATTGGACAATGATGCAAAATAGTGATCATGGTAGTTCAGGTTTTAAGGGAAATGTAATGTCAAGATGTTTCATATGATGTGCTATAATAGCTCCTTTTGGGATTTCATATATCAATTTTGTTCCAGAAGATGAATTGGTTTTACTTGATGCTTGTGTTCTTCTCAGTTATATATTAAGATTTTGGAACCTAACAAGAGGACAATGGACACAAGTGAACAATGCCTGCCATTATGACAGCAGCAAAAGACACTGCACAACTAGGACACCCATTCAATATCAGCGATGTAATGGTCTGACAAACTGATCTTTCTACTGTCTCCTTCATCTTAGCAAAAGGCTGGTCTTGCAGCACGCCCAATAGCTACTCTGTGATGGGATGTCACAAAGCAAGGAAATCACATTGGTCTACACAAGTAGTTTCTGGGCGCTTTATACGACTTATGTAGAGTGACTTATCTAACCCTGTAAAGGAAAACATGCATGATAGTCCCTCAAATATTTAAAAGATAAACTTAGACTACCAGGTTATTCTTACAAAGTGTGAAAATGGCAGATAAGAAACTATCGAATCCTGAGTTTTGTCTACTTTGTTTTGCATAGAAAATAACATGCTGTTTGATTCTTTGCACCTTAGGCACCTGCAAATCTATCAGAAACAAAGGCTGTACACACACTACAAAGTTCAAGGAGTTGGTTATACAACTAAAAGCACAGGAGGCAGCCTGATCCTTATGGTAAGAAAATGTTTGTGGAAGAAGAGCAACCTCTGGGCTGGTGACAGATGTTCCAGAAATATGTAAGGAACTTGCTGAATATGCTGGATTCTGTTCAAATTGCTTGATACCCAGAGCAAGAAAGATTTGCTTGTGTTCTGTTTTGGTGAACTAAGCTGAAAAATCTATTGCTCAGCCAGACAAGTAATGTTGTGTACATGACAATTGAGAGAGACAGGTCTGGATAACATACAAGGTCACATCGACCTATTCAGTTCTACACAGAGCATCAAGAAAGCTCAAGGTATCTGTTTTTGATACCTCACTTTGCATGGTGGGGAATGGAGGAAGCTGCATCCATTTTATCTCAAGGATACTAAACATCCAATTCTCCGAACTTCAAAATTATTTACCACAATGTAAAGCTCTACTGGAGAAGGGCTGGGAAAACGAATATAACATTATTTTGAAGAGCAGAGTGATGCAAATGTTTTTTTAAAAAAGAAATAGCCTTCTCTCTTTCTAAGACTTCAGGCTGGATTTTAATTTTGCACTGGGGAATGCTTAAGAAGCTGCTACTTATTACAGCATATAAGCAATACAGTATATTGCCTGAAAACAGAAAGAGTATCTGTTAAATATGGGCAACACAAATAACAACTGAAGAATGATGGTTGTTTCTCTTGATAGAAAAGTCTGCTTTAATCTCTTTCTGAAAGAAACTTATGGGGGGGGACTTTAAAAAAAAAGTTAAGATGACAGCTGCAATGGGATCAAAGTGCTGTTACTTCTTATGTGTGTTACACCTCTCTCTCTCTCTCTCTCTCTCTCTTTCTCTCTCTCTCTCTCTCTCTCTCTCTCTCACACACACACACACACACACACACACCAGATGATGTTTCAATCACACACCTCCCATTTTGACTTTTCTTTATCCTGCCCTTAAACACACATACACACTCAGTTATCATCCATCCATCCATCCATCCAAGGTCAAAAGGTTCTGATTTTTTTTCCTCACACTTCTTATCAGCCAGATAGTTCTCTATAGCAAGACTCTAGAGTAAGGAAGAATACCAGTCTCTTCAAAGGATGATTTCAGAGTTACTAAATACACAAGTGATAATTTGTTACCATCAGCATGGCCACATTGCTCCCCCAAACTGTATATTTGCTCTCTTGAGCCAGGCTCAGAGAGACTAAAGTACCAGAATCAACCAATAAGATGAGCAAAATTATTTACTTGAGCTGGAAGCCAACAGAACTTTGGGCTAATTAAATTATTGTCAGATTTCTGCATTATTTCTCTCTTAAAATTTGTAAAAGCTCAACAATTTTTTTAAAATGAAAGTGGGAGAGAGGGAATGAGGAAGAGAGAGAATGAAAGAAAAAGAGAGAGTCTCTTTTTATTTATTCAAACTCTTAACATTCTTTTGTTTCCCTTTTCTTAGCCTGCTCTTGTATTTTGATGGAATCTGCCACTGAGTTGCCGTTGCCATAGAAACCAGGACATGGCTGTTCTAATAATGAAGACTCCCTAGAGAGTAAATAAATAAACAAACCAATGGCACTTTTCTGCACTATATCCATGCACTGAGTGTATACTTGGGATCTGCATCAACTCAGCAACCAGTTGGTAAAAATATAGTAAAAAGAACACGAAATGGATTCTCTGAGCTTTCTTGATTTTGAAATATACTTAAAAGCTGTTCTAATTCCAATCAGTTACATGGGCTGAATAGCATTTCCTACTATATTTCATTAGCGTGTAAGAAGTAATCAACTTAAACCTGGTCAAAAATCCAGTGTGTAAAGGAAGCCTGTTCTAAATTACAAGCGATTCCAGAGGTGCAGGGAGCCCTTACAATTTTCAGAGCGCCACCAAAATGTCAGGATTAATGCAATATAAGGAGAAAATTAAATACATCAGTGCTAGTAATAAAATATACCAAAATTAATTGCTAGCCACAGGTTGTCTATGACTTGTCTTGACCCACATATTTTTTAAATTAGCCTCTGCAATGCCAAAGCGAGTGAATCACTCCAAAAGAGCTGAGGTAAAAGAGAAGCAGCAAGAAATAAATCATAAATATATTGTTTTATAGAAAAGCTATCAGGCCAAGAAAGCAAAAATCTAGATGAGCATAAGCAAATACAGAAAACCTGTTGGAGGCATCTAGTGGTCATCCAGATTTTTGCAGCATATATCTGGTATCCAGAGCAAAAAGGCTTCAAATCCAATTGAGTCTGTACTTGCAGATAATAAAATAGTTATTTTCTGCCTTAAGTAAACCATTTACAGATACTTTACAGCAAATGGTGTGACAAATGAGCTTTTTAAAATGTGCAGAAGGGTCAAGTCTCTGTTAAGGAGACTTAAGAAAAAATAAGGTATATATTACTATTAACTGTCCAAAATTGTCAGTAATAATTGTGAATAAACATATGTTACAAAACTCTTCACATTGATTCTCTTCACATGGAGCAATCATAGGAAAACAAGTAGTTCTTCAAGAAGATATGGGAATGTGGACTATGTGTAATTTTTTTTTCTAATCATCATCTTCATGAATAACTATTTTATCTCTGCTCAATATAAGTATCTTGTTTTATCAACAATGCACATTCCATAACTATTGAACACCAGCTTCAGTGGGTTTTTGAATGGGGAGGGCAGGATTCAACCATGTTTTGACTTTTGTATCTACAGCTTTTGGGGCTTGTGCACATCATGATGCTCCCCCAATTTTTTTCATACCTCCCTGTAATACTATTTTCATTGCACAAGTGATAGCACTCACCTCTCGATATGGAAAGAGCAGGAACAAAATTGTAAATTCATGTTGGGGTAGGGTGAGGAAGGGATGTATGTTCACTGAGCAATTTGGTAGTGTGTTTCATTGGCTCTACAATTTCTTCTGTGATTGTGTCCTCACTATAATTGCTTTTGCAAACTGTACTGTAGTTCCTAAAGCTCCAGTGTTAATAGAAGTTATTCCTTTTGATTGATGGGAAATGAATGTCTGACCCAGTGGTGGGATTCAAATATGTGAACAACCGGTTGTCTGTGTGGATGCTGCTTCCGGACGTCCGTTCTGGGCCTGGGCAACAAAAAATTAGATACCAGTTCTGCCAGACTGGTGCAAACCAGCTGAATCCCACCATTGATTTGACCCAAATATTCATTGGAACTGTCCATGTCATGGTGGTGAGGAGTGGTGTTTCTGAACTAGAGACTTGTGCTTCCCTACACAAAGCCTAAGAGTTTGTGGGAAGAATCCAGAGAAAAATATTTTGGGGAATATTAAAAAGGCAGAATATATTTCTCCAAAGGATCTTAAAGGCAGAAAAGCAATCCCAGTTTTTTCCAGAACTATCTTTCTGCCTGGCTCTCCTCTTCAATAAACTACAACCTTCTTTCTAAAGCATTCTCCATTTTGTTTATTCCCTTCTTGGACAGGAACCTGATGAAGATTTTTCTTTCAACAAATTGATGACACCTTTTGATCTCCCTGCCCACCTCTGCCCCCTCCCATACCTGTAAGACTTTCTCATTTCTAGACCTCAGGATAAGAACTAAAGGGCTGTAGCTTGTTAAAGAAAAATCTAACCTAGAAGAAAGGAGAGATTTTCTGACAGTAAGGGCAATTAATCAATGGAATAGCTTGCTTCCTGGAGTTGTGGGTGCTAAGTCACTGGAGTTTTCAAGAATAGACAGGACATCCATTTGACTGGGATGGTATAAGGAGTCCTGCCTTGAGCAGGAGATTGGACTAGAAGATCCCAAGTTCCCTTTCAGGCCTATGATTCTATATTCTATGTTCTTCTCCTATTCATACTTTCCTTGCTGTCTTTTAGTAATGGACTATTACCTTTCATTTCTACATGTAACTTTATTTCAATGCTTAACAAAGGATACAATTTATTAGTCTTTGTATAAATTATCTCTCATTTCTCTCTCTCCCCCCCCTTGCGCTTAATGTTTTTTTTTTCTCTCATAACTCTACTGGAAATAAGTTTACATAGAAATGGGGGCTGTTTATACCTTCATTAGTTCCATTTGTTTAAATTAGGCAAAACAGCAAGGCCTAATACATATGAACAGAAGATTGCAATATGAGCGCAATATGATCCATCGTTATTCCGAAGCGGACTTGTATGCCCTTAGGGCGGTTCCTGCCTCATGGGCGCGACCTGTCGCCTGTTTCCATACTCCCCTTAATGACGGGCCCAAGCTTTGGGACTCCGAGAGGTGGTTGGGCTTGGATAGGGGCCTCGAGTTAAGACGCACTAAGAGGCCCCTGATCAGATTTTTAGCCGGTTATTTTAAGAGGGTAGGGAGGGGGAGGGAGGGGGGGAGGGAACCTGTAACCGGCACTCAGTCTGGACCTGTTAGAGGTCCTGACGGGACGGGGTCGGGGGAGGTGGCTGCTGGCGCTGGAAATGTGGGGGTGGGGCATCGAATCCCCACGGTGATAGGGTGTGGCAGCAGGTGTTTGCGCGGAGGGTCATATCAACAACTGGGATCGCGCCCCCGCTATCTTCGAGCGGTGGCGCGCTCCGACCCTCCGGTTAGCACCCTCTTACCCGGGGATGAGGGTAATCAGGCCCCTGAGCTCAGGCTGGTCTATTTTAACGCTAGATCCGTAGTTAATAAAGCTCCCGTCATCCGTGATCTGATCGAGGAGGAATGTGCAGATCTAGCGTGCATCACGGAAACTTGGCTGGGCTCGGAGGGAGGGGTGCCTCTCACCGAGTTATGCCCGCCGGGTTTCCGGGTGCTGCACCAGCCACGGGCTCAGGGCAGGGGTGGTGGGGTGGCAGTGGTTATTCGGGAGACTTTGTGTCCCCGGGAGGCCACCATTGTCCAGATGGCCGGGAGTGAATCCCTCCTCTTGAGGTGTGGTCCTCGGGTTCAGTTGGGCTTGTTGCTTACATACCTGGCGCCCAGCTGTGTGGCAACAGCCCTGCCCGAGCTGCTCGACACCCTCTCAGGGTTGGCGGTGGAGTTCCCCAGGCTTATAGTCCTGGGTGACTTCAACCTGCCATCACTGGGAGGGTCGTCGGAGTTAGCTCGGGAGTTCATGGCTTCCATGACAGCCATGGGCCTGACCCAGGTTATTGAGGGCCCGATCACACTCTCGATCTGGTGTTCCTGTCTGGACAGTGGTTGGATGATCTGGGAGGGGGTTCTCCATCCATCACCCCTCTGTCATGGTCAGATCATCACCTCCTGAGGCTGGTTTTCCATCATGCCATCCCCCGCCGCTGGGCGGCGGAGCCGACCAGGTGGTTCCGCCCCAGGCGCCTAATGGACCCAGATCGGTTCCAGAGGGCGCTTGGGCCTATACCTATCACCCTTACCCACAGCCCAGTCGATGCCCTGGTGGAGGCCTGGGAAACGGCAGCCACCAGGGCACTCGACTGCGTTTTACCCATGCGACCTCTGACCCGACGCAGATCCCGCTGGGCCCCATGGTTCTCTGTGGAGCTCCGGGAGATGAAGCGTCGGAGACGAGGTCTAGAGAGCGGCTGGAGATCCAGCCGATCCGAATCCGACCGATTGCAGTTAAGAACCTTTATAAGGTCTTATCTTGCGGCGATAAGGACGGCGAAGTCTAACTACTTTGCCGCCCTTATCGCGTCCGCAGATAATCGCACGGCCGCCCTGTTTAGGGTGACTCGCTCCCTCCTTAATCAGGAGGTGAGAGAGGATCCCTTGCAGGGACGAGCCGAGGAGTTTAGTCATCATCTGGTGGACAAAATTGCTCGGATCCGGACCGGCTTGGACTCTGACTGGGCAGAGTCTAATGTGGAGGAATCAGGCGGTCTTGAGCACGTTATCTGGAATGAGTTCGACCCTGTTTCCCCTGATGATGTGGACAGGATCATGGGGAGACTGAGCACCACCACCTGTTTGTTGGATCCGTGCCCCTCCTGGCTAGCTTATGCGGCTCGGGAAGGAACACGAGGCTGGTTCCATGCAGTAATAACTGCTTCCTTGAAGGAGGGTGTCTTTCCTGCCGCCTTGAAGGAGGCGGTGGTGAGACCCCTTCTCAAGAAGCCTGCTTTGGACCCGGCTGTTTTAAACAACTACCGTCCAGTCTCCAACCTTCGCTTTCTGGCGAAGGTTGTTGAGAGCGTGGTGGCGCATCAGCTCCCTCTGTTCCTGGAGGAAACTGATTATCTGGACCCGTACCAATCGGGCTTCAGGCCCGGACACAGCACGGAGACGGCATTGGTCGCGCTGGTGAATGATCTCTGGAGGGCTAGGGACAGGGGTTGCTCCTCTGTCCTGGTCCTATTAGATCTCTCAGCGGCGTTCGATACCATCGACCATGGTATCCTACTGCGGCGTCTCAGGGGGCTGGGAGTGGGAGGCACCGTTCTACGGTGGTTCTCCTCCTACCTCCAGGGCCACTCGCAGTCGGTGTTGACAGGAGGGCAGAGATCCGCCCCGAGGTCTCTCATTTGTGGAGTTCCTCAGGGGTCGGTTCTCTCGCCTCTCCTGTTCAACATCTATATGAAGCCGCTGGGCGAGATCATTTGTGGTTTTGGGGTGGGGTATCATCAGTACGCTGATGATACCCAACTTTTTCTTTCCACCCCGAACCAACCCAGTGATGCCCTCTCCGTGATGTCCCGGTGCCTGGAGGCGGTTCAGGTCTGGATGGGGAGAAACAGGCTTCGTCTCAATCCCGCCAAGACTGAGTGGCTGTGCATATCGGCATCTCGGGTTAACCAAGTTATTCCATCCTTAATGATGGGGGGTGAGGTGTTACCCCCCGTCGATAGGGCTCGCAACTTGGGCATCCTCCTGGATTCACGGCTCAATTTCGAAGACCATATAGGAGCCGTGACCAGGGGGGCTTTTGCTCAGGTTCGCCTGGTGCGCCAGTTGCGTCCCTATCTGGACCGAGACGCCCTACGCACAGTTACTCACGCGCTTGTGACCTCCCGTTTGGACTACTGTAACGCTCTCTACATGGGGCTGCCCTTGAAGACCACTCGGAGGCTTCAATTGGTGCAGAATGCGGCCGCGCGAGTTGTAATGGGGGTTTCCCGATACTCCCATGTAACACCTCTACTCCGTGAGCTGCATTGGCTTCCGGTTGCCCTCCGGGTGAAATTCAAGGTGCTGGTTATTACCTATAAAGCCCTACATGGCCTGGGTCCGGGATATCTGAGGGAACACCTGCTGCCGGCATCAAACGCCCTTCGCCCAGTGCGCTCCCACAGGGAGGGTCTGCTCAGGGTCCCGCCGGTAAGAGATTGCCGGCGGGTGACACCCAGGGATAGGGCCTTCTCGGTGGGAGCGCCTGCCCTCTGGAACCAGCTGCCGGTGGAACTGAGAACTGCCCCCGACCTCCGATGATTCCGCCGGGGCCTGAAGACCTGGCTCTTCGAGCTCTCGGGCCCAGACTGAGGAGAAATTTTTAATTGGGGTTTTTTTAATTGAGTACAGGGTCAATTTAATATTTTTTAATTTGGTTCTTAACTTTTGTATGTTGGATTTTTAATTCCCTGTAAACCGCCCTGAGTCCTCAGGGAATAGGGCGGTATATAAATGTAACTAAATAAATAAAAATTAGTGACTAATTTTTATTAATATCAAACTTAGAAAACCCAGTTCATATGGAGATTTAGGAACACATTTCTCTATGTAAATTTAACTTGGTTAAAAATAATTCCATTCAAAATAAGAATATTTTAAAAATATCTAGAGACATGACTGAGTTTTGAATATATATTCAAATGTGAAAATATTCTTTTTAATAAAAGCAGCCATGGAAATAAAAACATATATTTTTTTAAGTTTTATTTTGTTAAGACAATTGCAACTATTGTTGTTATGCTAGGAATTAAATCATAAATCTATTCAATAGAAATAGTTTAAGTTATTCTTTTGTGGTTCCCAATCCCTCACTACAACCCAACAGGATACCAATTCCCTTTTTAATTTTATTTAGTTTAAAATAAAAATGATTGTTTTAAATGAAAGAAATAAAGTGAGGCAGAGGGCCTGCCAGGACTCAGAATATTGTATTGGCAATACTAGTGCCAGCATATAAAAACTTTGCCTCAGGTTTTTTGCCATTCATATATTCCTTTTTCAATACAATTAAATACAAAGCAAAGAAGAAATTCATAATATGAGATGGAATCTGACGGGTGTGGATTTTCTTCAGTAAAGAATTTTGTGTGAAAACTTAAGTATTGAAATCCAGTGCTGTAGGACTTTATTTTAATCTGGTAAAACAAAATATCACAGTGCTATGCAATACTCACTGCCGGTTGAAATGCAGACGTTTTATTTTTTACTAAGGTCTGAAGTATTTGTCCACTCTGTAATTCAAACCTGGGTTGCTTCCAAATGTATCTTAATGGCAGTAAATTGTAGTATTATTTTTAATATAGCATACAATGTTAGATTTGTGCAGGAGAGTAACACTTTCTCCACACACAGCAGAGGTTTATAAGACTTCAAAACATTGTGACCCACTAAATGTCTAGCAAACATTATGAATTACAGTATACAGAGTGTAAAATTGGTGGTGTGAAATTGACTTAAAGTGGATTTTGTGTAGCTAGGCTAACGGTTCATTTACAGAATTTGACACAGGATCAAGACCATATTGGTGTCAGGATGAGGCAGGTCTTCTGTTTATATATCATATTTCCCATCACTTCTTCTTTCTTTTAAGTAACAAAAAGAATGGAAGAAGAAACAAAGTAATTTCACAATGGTTTGTATGTGGAGGAACTTTCTTTCTAGAAGCACTTTTTACAAAATAAAATGTTACGTATGCAAATACAGATGCATTTGTTACCATATCACATGTAACTTTTTTGATTTGGAGTTTGGATTCTTTCTTAACTTTAGTGCAACTCTTAGGGCTAACTTAAATACAGGTAGTCCTCAACTTATGACCACAATTGGGATCAGAATTTACATTGCTAAGCAAGGCGGTTAAGGGAATCATGCCCAACTTTATGACTTTTTTTTACCATGATTGTTAAGCGAATCACTGCAGTTGCTAAGTGAATTGTGCAGTCATTAAGCAAATTTGGCTTCCCCCGCTGACTTTGCTTGTTGAAGCCAACTGGGAAAGTCACAAATGATGATCATGTGACCCTGGGACACTGCAAATGTTGTAAATATATATACCAGTTGCCAAGCATACAGATTTTTTATCACAGGACCATGGGGATGATATGATGATATTAGGACCAGTCATACGTCACTCTTTTGAGTGGCGCTGTAACTCCAAACAATTGCTAAATAAATGCTTGTAAGTTGAGGACTAACTATATATTTATTTATTTGTATTCTATTTTTTAAAATAATATTTACAAATAACTCAAGGAAGCAAATATATCCAATGTACTTTCCTCCTCCTATTTTCCCTGAAACAACAACCCTGTGTGGTGGGTTGGGAGTGAGAAAGAGTGACAGGCCCCAAGTCACCCAGCTGACTTTCATGGCTAAGATGGGACTTCAGCTTCCACTTTCTAGCCTGATAGCAAGAGCAATACCACTTAGACTTATATATCGCTTCACAGTGCTTTACAGCCCTCTAGGTGGCTTACAGAATTAGCATATTGCCCCCAACAAGCTGGGTCCTCATATTATCAACCTCGAAAGGATGGAAGGCTGAGTCAACATTGAGCTAGTCAGGATTGAACTCCTGACTGTGGGCAGAGTTAGCCTGCAATACTAACCACTCCACCACCACGGCGCCTTAACCACTAGACCAAACTGGTTAAAACTGACCAAACTAATGAAATCTATATTCTTATGTAAGCCATCTCAATGATGACTTGTTTCTTGGCTTTATAGGTGGAGATCTTTTTGGATCTTAGAAGACTGTATTCTTCTTGTTTGATAGGAACATATATAGCTACATTTTCATTTGCCCTTACATTGTTTGCTTTTTATTATAATTTACTGCAACTTCAGGTTTGAGGGGAATGAAAGGTAACATTAAAAATGTAGGTTTTTGACCAGCAACTTGGTATTAACAATTGCCATGTGGCCCCAACTGAAGATTCCTTTTCCTAGTAAGTGTTAAATGTATTAATGTGGTGATACCATGCAAATGTAAAACATTTAGCAACTGAGCAGCCTGTCTGTGGCAGCTGAGGAACAGTGGCTTCAACCCTTTGTGATGAAGGGACTTTTAAATAATGATAACATCCAGATACTTTTTGCATACCGTGATCAAAGTTTGTAATTGTTTTCCGAGATGGACTGGCTAAGAATAGTAATGTAATAAGATAGCAACAGCTGTTTAACAAAGGCACTGTTCCATAGCCACTTGCAGATGACCTTGGACAACATACTGCTTGCTTTAATGCCTTTAACTATGCAACATGAGAAAACAACTCAAGCATTATAAACTTTCAACTGATAATAGAAATGTTATGCATGGGGAAAGTACATTTTTATTATCTATATTGGTCAAAACTCGATCATATATGCCTAATCTTATAAATCTATTTTTCCCTACCTGATGTCAGGCTCCAAAAAGCAAGAAAGAACTCGGAAGTACTTCAAAGCAGTTTCCTTTATTGTTCCTTACTGACAGACAGAAATCTTGCCCAATGAAAGCAAACTACTTGCATCATTAAAGATGTATTCTTAGAATTTCCAGACAGTTGCTCTTCCTCCCAACTAAACTATCTAAACTTTACTGTCTCTTCTCCTCTGAAACGCAGCCCCTCCATCCTTGGAATCCAGGCTACATTCCACCACTTCTGATGACCACCAGAGTCCCAATACTCTTGACTAGCCCAGACCTGGGTATCTATGGAAAGATAATCTCCCTGTAGACCAGGGGTGTCAAACTCAATTTCATTGAGGGCCGCATCAGCATTGCGGTTACCCTTGAGGGGCTGGGTGGGCGTGGCCTACTGGGTGGGTGTGGCTGGAGCATGTGTGACCTACTGGGTGGGCATGGCCAGCTGTACATTGTTTGCATCAATGGTGCCTATGTGGGCCTGGGCAGGAGTGGGACAAATCTGAGGGTCTCTGGCAGAAGGAGATGGGACTGGAGCAAGTGCCAACGCATGGTCCCCTGGAGGAGCCTCACTGTTCCTCTCAGGCCATGCAGGGGGGGAGGCTGGACGGTGGTGCAGAGGTCAAATGCCCAGCCTAGCCCTCAAGCACCCGCAGCACTAAGCCCACCCCCACTTCCCCAAGGGGGTGGCTGCTGTGCTTGCTCTCCTTAGCCAGCTTGCTCATGATGGGTATGAGGGCAACGTCAAGAGGGAGGCCCACTTCCTCTCCATGTGAGGAGACCTGGCT
Source organism: Vipera ursinii (assembly GCF_947247035.1). Classification (NCBI taxonomy): domain Eukaryota; kingdom Metazoa; phylum Chordata; class Lepidosauria; order Squamata; family Viperidae; genus Vipera; species Vipera ursinii. The sequence continues at coordinate 142,669,999 of NC_139516.1, read as the reverse complement.
TTGTATCCAAAGCTTCCTTAGCAATAGGATGGGAGACCACCCAGATTAGGCCGGGAGGAGGGGGTAAGGGGATGGTGAAAGGGCAGCAGGGAAGGACTAAGGCAGGACTTCCCTCAGACCCTCCCTCTCCCTTCCTTCCTTCCTTCCTTCCTTCCTTCCTTCCTTCCTTCCTTCCTTCCTTCCTTCCTAAGAACAGAGTGATGGGAAAATATTTGAGATGAGGGAGGGAGAAAAACAGGCAAGAAACGCAGCTGGGGAAGTGTCATCCTTCATGAGGAATAAAGAAATGCACCATCGCCTGGAAGTGACAAATCTGAAGAGAAGCACAACGCTGCCCAGCCCCTAGCCTGCCCGAAGAAGGCAGGGCCATGTACTGGCCACTTCCAGGTGATGGTGCATTTCTTCATTCCTCACAAAGGGTGATATCTCCCTAGCATGCACCCAGGGGGCGGGGCTGATGCAGCAGGGGCCGGTCCCTCACTATTTCCAGGATGGCTTCGTGGGCCACATGAAACCACTTCACGGGCCGGATCTGGCCTCCAGGCCTTGTGTTTGACATGTCTGCTGTAGACCAAGGATATGCAACATATGCAGTCTTGGCCAGCCGTCTATATTAGCCTCTGCAACCTTGTTTTCACCTTGACCATTCACATCACTGAAATTCAGAAGTAGTGAAGACCTCTGAGGTCCCTTCCAATTCTGCTTTTCTGTTATCGAGTTCCAGACTGTCCACGTAGCATTCTACCCAATGACGTAAACTGAATGGGCTTACTTACTGCATTACGTTATAATGTGATGAGCTTTAGTTTGATTAGAGGTTAAATGAAGCTAGCCATCGTGATATGTGATAAATGTGGTATATTCACCAAACCATGATGAGTCAAACTTTGGTTCAGTACAATATAGCTGGCCGGAAGCTGCCCAATGTGCTTTATTATAGCTGAATGGAGATTGGAACCTAGTTTTACTAGGTCTTAGTATAACACTAACCACTATTCCACGCCTACTTTCATGAATGCAGTGTCAAAGGGACCTCAAATGCCAGAATAGCAAAGAGGCAAGAAGAACGCCAAAACCACTTCAAATTTCTTGCTTCAGTTAAGGGAGGTGGTCATCACAGAACAGCAATGTTCAATCAGTAATGTAGACTTTTCTTATTGAAAGCCAGGTTCTAATTTCATAAATTTCACTGTTTGAATGAAATCTCAGTCAGGATTACAATTTGATCATTTTGACCCTTTCCATTCTTAGGAAGATTTTCACCGATCCTGGCTACCTTGCCGGTGACACTGAGGGAATTTCATATTGGCAGGGAGAAACAAGGAACGTTTCTTTTCAGACAGCTGGTGGAAACAGCTGAAGGATGGGACAAGGGCCTGCCTGGCGAAACAGCAGATGCTCTTTGTATAGCAAGAAAACCGCTCTCTTTGCTTCCTTGCGTGAGATACATCATTGTCTCACTGGGATCAATCTATTGCTTCATTTAAGAAATGTAAGATAAATACAGAGAATGTAACTCTTTTCCTGCCCAATAAATAATAAAAAAATGGTTATCTGAAGAGTCCTTGAGCCAGAGAATCTGCTAAGTGTTTTTGTAAGATCTCTCAACTACAACTTTTATGTGCAATAGAAAGCCAGTGTTATTAGGAGAGACACGATAACAGTGTTTCAGGGGCTGCCACAAGGCAGAGGGGGCCAGGTTGTTCACCAAAGCACATGGTTGTTCACCTGATGGAAGGATGAGAAACAATGGTTGGAAACTAATCAAAGAGAGAAGCAACCTGGAATTGAAGATGTAAAGTCGAGTGCTTCACATAGAGACGGACACAGAGCTGGGGTAAAGATGAGTTTATTCTGAACAGAATGAACTGGGGAAACAGGGAAGCCTGGCGTCTATTTGTACCTGCCCAGGTGGATGGCATCCAATCAGTTCAAACCTGGGCTTCCTGCCAGTGCAGGTGACAATGGGTGTAGATCCTGGCTTCCCACCAGGCTGACCATGCCTGGGGCTGTCAACAGCTTAAGTCATTAGGCTTATCCTGAGTGAGCAGTCATCGCCCGGAGCTGTCCAGCCCCTCTGCTGATCTGCACCATCAGCCTCCTGCTGTGCTGTCCTTTGTGTATGCTGGGAGGCATACACTGCAGAAGAGAAACTTCCTGACAGTGAGGACAATCAACCGGTGGAACAGCTTACCCCCAGAAATCATGGGCACTCCATCACTGGAGATTTTTAAGAGGAGACTGGACATTCACCTGTCTGAGATGGTATAGGTTCTCCTGCTTGAGCAGGGGGCTGGACTAGAAGACCTCCAAGGTACCTTCCAGCTCTATTCTATTATTACTTAAATCAGACAACAACCAGTTCCAACATTATTTGTCAGTCTGTTCCCATTCTCATTCTTCCCCCAATCCCTCCAAGCACAGAAGACTGATTACGGAACTTATTCCCTTCTCCTCTCCCATGTATAACTAAAAGGGTACTGTTGTGGGGTTTTTTTGGAAGAAAAATAATGATAAAAGAACAGTTAGTCCAGGCTGCAAAATCTTTTGGCCTCCCACTGCAAGTAGAAGAGGAACAGGAGATGCAGTGCTTAGGTTGTCTGAAGCAAAAGTCTGGGCTGCAGGCCAGGACCCAGCAGGAGGATGACACCCAGGAAGAACTGAAAAACCAAACAGCCTTACAAAGCCCTCTTTAAATAGGTCCCCCAGAGTCCTGTATGAAGGCCTGAACTGGAAAATAATCATGCGGCATCCAAGATGGTTAACCTCATTCTTTACCATCTGGCTGGGGGCAATGATCTTGACTTAGCAGCTACGCTCTAATTTAAAATTAACATGAGCTAGCTAACCTGATTTTTATAGACCAAATGCTTCCAAATTTCCAAGTTTTGTAGTCCTGCATCTATAAGGTTAAAGCAAGAGTCAGTCTGGTCTAGTGGTGAAGGTGCTGAAATCACCTTCACCTTGCCTTTGTAGGGCAAGCAAAAAGTTGCGGCGTTTGTGTGATTTGAGAAAACAAAAAGAACCCCCCAAATTGCCAAGTTACACAAACTCCCCCTTGGGAAAACCAGAAGTTGCTCTTCAGAGGGGATGATCTGGAAGTTATTTTGTTTTCTCAAAACACACAAAGCCTCTTTAGGGGATTACATTGTATTTTTTGCACGCTTTGCATTACACTGTAACTTTTGCATGCCCTACAGATCCAGGACTCCAAACTTAGCCAGCCAGAAATTCCATGCTGGCTTGAGAATTCTCGGAATAGAAGGCCACAAGTCTTAAAAGTTGCCATGTTTGGAGACCCCTGGTGTATCACAACCTCTCTTATTTTGTGTTATGGTCTTACGTTTGCTAAACTCTTGCCTCCCCCAACAGCTGCCAATCACAAAAAAATTGCCAGCCTCTGGCTATTATGTAGATTAAACCATTATGCTTATTCAAATAACCATGGTTTAAAAAATACCTGCATTGTGCTTGTTCTGCTCTGTTGATGGTAATCAGAAATTGATGTACTTCCAGGTTCCGGGTTTGGAACACTTTCTACTCTTGGGTATATTTGTAAAAGCATATAGACATAAAAAGACTTGTGCCATTATTATAAATACAGAGAAATTGATTCAACTCCATTTGTATACTTACAGCAATATATGCTTTTCCAGTCATTGATTCATTCTGGGCCAGGCAAAAAAAGAAAGCTATGCTTCCATTAATACCTTGACATGGATACCATCTTACCCATGCCATCAGGAACAACAAAATAAAATATCATTTTTCTCAAAGAAACATAGATTAGGCAAGGGGAAAACTGTATACTCTTCTTGGTTAATTATAGGAAGAAAATAGAACTGTATTTCATCTCAATATTTGGATCATCTGATTTTGACCTCTGAAGATCACAGTGCTGTTTCATTTTTTAAGAAGGAGTAATCATCAAGAGGTCAAGAACCTACTTCTCAAAAGTGAAAGAATGAAAAATTAACCATAATTTTCTACAATTTTTAACAGGAAACTATAATTTGTGGTTTCCAAACAAGTCTCCATACTACTTTAATAACTGTATTTGTATCTAGTTTGTTTAAAATATACAGGACAAAGAATCTATGTCTGAGGGGAAATTCAGCAGGAATGTGAAATTTTGATCAGATTAAGAGCCATCAGCATTTTCACAGAAGGACCAACTCAAAATGAGCACGGTCAAGATTGAGATATGTTTATTGAACTGAATATTGCCCATTCCCTATAGATTTAATACACCATTCTTCCACCCTGCCCCATCTCAGAAATAATCTGATTTCCCCTGCAATTCCATCTTCTAAAAGAAGCACTTTCTATTTCTCTGAGGATTTCCATATTAATTTGTTATAGCTTCACCAGAGCAGCCTTGCATTTTATATTTTACTAGACTTGGAGACCATCTTTACTGCTATGGGGGTGCCTTGGTACATGCTGTTAATTGGTTCCAGGAGGTGTTATGAGTACTAAAAAGGATGAGTCTCAAACAAACTATGTGACTTACCACATGACTCTTTGTTTCAGCTGGGAATAATTTTCTGCCTGTTGCTTTTCCTATGTTAGTGACCTTCCCAGCGTGGCCTTCCCAACTGCCTGTCTGCCTTCTGTGGCCATCCGCCACTTTTGCAGTGACCTTCCCAACATGGCTGACTTCCTGTCCATTCTACTCAGCCACCCCACTCTTCCTAGTTCAATACAATGAGAATTAAACAAATATTGAGTATTGGGACAACATTTTAACATCAAAATACGTCGAGTACAAAATTCGACACTCTGCTCCCAACTTGGTCCTTCCAATGCTGCATCCATTGCTGCTGTAATTTAATCCAGGAGTCCCCAACCCCCAGTCTGTGGACCACCACTGGGCCGCGGCATGCCAGCAACTGGTCCGCACAATCAAGCAAAGCCCCATTAATGAGATGCAGGCAGCACACAAAACTATGTACCCTCTGGTCTGTAGAAAAACCTCTTTCCACGGAACTGGTCCCTGGTGCCCAAAAGGTCGGGGACCTCTGATTTAGTCCATCCATCTTGCTGCTGGTCATCATCTTCTCTTTCCTTCTACCTTTCCTCCTGTTAGGTCTTTGTATAATATGTCCAAAGTAGGATAATTTAAGTCTAGTCATTGGTGCTTTGAGGACAAATTCTGACTTAATTTGTTCAATAATACATTTGTTTGTTTACTTAGCTTCCCACAGTATTCTCAGGAGTCTTGTCTAACACTAAAGTTCAAAAGCATCAATATTATTTCTATTCTGCTTCTTCAAAGTTCAATTTTTGCAACTTTTACAGAATCACTGAAAAAAAATGCCTGCACAAATTTGATCTCTTGGAGTATATAACCTGGTAGTCATAGTAATATTGCAGCAGATGTAATAGCAGTAGCAGTATTTTAAAAGACTAATAAAAAGAAACACATTTGGGACATGAATCTTGGCAATGAAGAAAGCAGGAGACAGATGCTGCACTGACTTCACATTAGTACAAGGGATCCAAAGCATTTGCTGTGTAATGCCTACTATATTTACAGAGGTTGATTTCCTAAAAATCTATTTCCTAATTTTTATGGCACATTTATACTAAAAATACTCCTCACACTGCAGCTAAGAATTATAACTGCAATATTCTTGTTCCTAGGATCCCAATGGAATGACTGACATTTAGTTTACTTCACGTTACCAAACCAAACGAACATGTGACATTAAGTGGCTGATGTAAAAAGAAACACATTTACCTAATAATACTTTCTACATCGTGTTCAGTGAAGTATAGACATTAGTTTGAAACAATCTGATTGAGTGATTGTTGTAGGGCCTAGTAAAAATGAGATTAGCTCTTGTTGAATTTTCTCTGGAATGAAACCGCAGAGATTTCAGATTAACAGACCAACAGTCTGAATGTTTAGTCATCAAGTTCAGTGGGGTATAGGGTTGTCCCTTTGTGCTCTTGGAATGGAAAGCAGCTTAGATCTCTGTGAGTCACAGTATCAGCAGGGCAGCTGATCTGTATTTGAAACTGCTGCATTAAGATCAGTGTTTTCTTTGCAATCCTGAGCTTCTGGGTAGCTGAAGTATAGTCCAATTCTGCATTTGTAATAACCTTTGCTTCCTAGATTTCAGCCATTTTGCTGGTGATGACCTATAAAGCCCTAAATGGCCTGGGTCCGGGATACTTGAAGGAACACCTCCTGCCAGCATCAAACTTCCTTCGTCCAGTGCGCTCGCACAGGGAGGGTCTTCTCAGGGTGCCGGCGGATAACACCCAGGGGGAGGGCCTTCTCTGTGGGTGCGCCTGCCCTCTGGAACCAGCTGCCCGTGGAGCTTAGGACTGCCCCTGACCTTCGTTCATTCCGTCGGGACCTGAAGAACTGGCTCTTTGAGCTCTCCCGCCCAGGCTGAGAATTTTTAACTGAGGTTTTTAGTTAAGGGATAATTTAATCTTTTTTTAATTGTTTTTTTTAACTTTTGTATTTTGTACTGTTTGATTTTAAATACCCTGTAAACCACCCTGAGTCCTTCGGGAAAGGGCGGTATATAAATTTAATAAAATTAAAAAAAATTAAATTTTAGGAAGTCTCTTCCCAGCCCAAGGTATTTAGATAGAAGAAGGTATCTGCAGCTGTTCTATTAAATGTGACATCTCTACCATGAGTCATTCATCTGGAAAGACCCAGCAACTCACCACAACTGCAATAATCATGTCACGGCATTTCCTATGGAATCGTGAGCATTCCACCAAAACCGTTTACCTTTCACTGCTTCCTTATTTTTCACTAACCTCTTCAGCTCTGCCCTTTCTTCCTTTCTGCAGATGATTGAAGAAGCTATTTATGCTAGGCTGGTAGAACCTGCCTAACCATGGCTGATTTTCCCAATAACTCAAACTTAAGCTCAATCAACCCTGGCTGATTGAATCTTTGGATTTGGAACCTCTTGGGAAGTCCATGGCTGCTGGCTAAACTGGGAAGTCAAAAAAAATATTCCAAAAGAAGGCAGTAACAAGCCACCAAGGTAATATTGCCAAAAAAGTCAAATAGATACAGTCACAAAAAACTGAGTTCAACTCAAAGGAATCTTTGTTACTACTATGTTGTAGCTAGTAGAGGAATAGAAAAATATCAGTTGAACAAGGTAGGTCAAATTATATTAGTAACACTATGTTTCAGTTGACCTAGTTAGAATAATCTAGCTTTAGACCAGGGGTAGGCAACCTCGGCTCTTTTATGACTCGTGGACTTCAACTTTAATTAAGATGCCTTTTAGAGTCTAAGACACAAGCATTCTTCTTAAATACATAATCATCTTTTCAGACCAGCCCAAGATCAATATCCAAAGTTCTTCTTAGATTGAAACATTCCAGATTCCTATCTGCCTACCTGCCTGCCTGTCTATCTATCTATCTATTCATCTATCTATCTATCTATCTATCTATCTATCTATCTATCTATCTATCTATCTATCTATCTATCTCTATCTATCTATCTATCTATCTATCTATCTATCTATCTATCTATCTATCTATCTACCTACCTACCTACCTACCTACCTATCTATCTATCTATCTATCTATCTGTCTGTCTGTCTATCTATCTATCTATCTATCTGTAGTGTATGCCTTTAAAGCATACACGGAAATGTCAGCACAGCAGGGGGCTGGACAGCTCCAGGCTATAACCGCTTTGGCGGGAAAGCCTGAATAGAGCGAGTCGTTGACAGCCCCAGGGCATGGTCAGCTCTGGCGGGAAGCCAGGGTTCAAATCCATTGGCCACCTGCACTGGCAGGAAGCCCAGGTTTAAATCTATTGGTCACCATTCACCTGGCAGGTATAAAGAGACGCCAGGTAACCCCTTTGCCCCAGCTTCACTTCTGACTCAATAAAGAAATACTACCCAGCTCAAGTGTCCGTCTCTCCGTTCAACTACGCGACTTTGCACTGGCAACGAAGGTGGGATCCTGCTCCGGACAATGCTAGCCGCGGACGGAATCCAATCGGCAGCCCCCGACCAAGATGCAGGACGACCGAGACGGTGGAATGGCACAACTGGGTCAGTATCCCCTTTTCCATAGCAACCGCCCAGAGGAGTGGGAAGCCTTCGTGGGGCAGCTCGAGTGCTACCTACGGGAAAACGGGGTGAAAGATGACCGGCAGAGAGCGGTGGCACTACTCTGCAGCTGTGGCACGGAAACGTACCGGCTGGCAGTCGGTCTCTGCGCTCCCGACGACATCCACTCCGTCAGGTATAACGAGTTGCTGGCAAAACTGACCGAGCACTTCAAGCCCGAGACGTCCGAGATCGCCTGGCGATATCGTTTCGAGAAGTGGGACCAGCGGCCAGGTGAGTCTGCCAAGCAATACATGGCCTCCCTGAGGCAGGCAGGTCGCCTCTGTAATTTCAAGAATTTAGAGATCCGGCTGCGGGACCGGATCGTCTGCGGGTTGAGGGATAGGAAGCTGCACCAGAAAATTTTTGCTAAACAGAAACTGACCCTGAGGGATGTCCAAGAGGAATTCCTAGCCTGGGACGCGGCTGAGGAGTCTGATGCGAGGGGAGGCAAGTCCATCCACCTGTTGAGCGGTTGCGGCGACGTGGACGGGGCAGAATTGGAAGTGGACGCCATCAACCGACAGCAGCGACCAGTCACCTCCAACCGGGACAACGTGAAGGAGCCAAGACCAGCCGCGGTGGACGCAAGATGCTAGGAGTGCAGGTGCGGAGCGAACGGCCCCCGGTCTACCCAACTCCACGGCTACAGCGTGAATCGGCCCCGGTCTACCCAACATTGCGCTTGCAGCTCCTGGTCTACCCAGCACAGCGGGTGCGGACAACCCCCGTCTACCCAGTGTTCCGGCTGTGGCACGAACAGCTCCCGGTCTACCCGTTGTGCCAGCTGCGAAGGACAGCATCCCCGGTCTACCTGCCGTTTCAAGTCGGCCAAGTGTCGGGCTTGCGGAAAAACCGGACACATTGCGGCGGTCTGCAGGAGCCGGCAGCGGGATAGCCTGCATGAGGTGGAGGCAGAGTTCCAGTTTGCTACAGGTACCGGGGACCGGTTGCCGGGACAGATGGTCAGCCACACGGTGGGATGGCCGAACGTTCATTTAACAGGGGCTCCAGCGGCGCTAACCCCAAAAATAAAATTGAGGGTGAAGCTGCAAGGGGGCCCCTGCACAATGGAACTGGACTCAGGGTCAGCCGTGTCCATCATCTCCGCCAGAACGTTTAAGGAGATTTGCAAATGGAGTGGTCAACGGGTTCCCTTGAGGCCATCCAGACTGACCCTCTCTGACTTTCAAAATGCACCCATTAACGTCCAGGGGGAAGCATTGGTGAGGGTTCAGTACAAGGGGTTCGAGGGCAAATTAAGTGTGCTGGTCGTCGAGGGCCAGCGGACCAGCCTCGTGGGGTTAGGGTGGTTCAACGCGCTGGGCATCGGAATCACAGGGATTCACCAGACGCGGAGCTGCCTTTCCCTGGAAGCAGTCTGCAAGGATTTTGCGGATGTGTTCGACGGGCAGCTGGGAAGGTACACGGTTCTCCCAATTTCATTTAAGTTAGACCCTCAGGTGAAACCCATTAGAATGAAAGCCAGGAGGGTTCCGTTCGCGCTAAAACACAAGATTGAGCGTGAATTGGATAAGCTGGTAGACCAGGGGGTGCTAACGCCAGTCGATGGAGCGGAATGGGAAACCCTCATTGTAACACCGATCAAGGCAAATGGCGAAATTAGAATTTGCGCCGACTATAAGGGGACAAACAACCGGGCTCTGAGCGCTCACTCTTACCCAGTTCCTGCGGTAAACAGCATTCTGGCTTCCCTGCAAGGCGGGTCGGTGTTCGCTAAACTGGATCTCGCCCAAGCTTATCAGCAGCTGCCAGTAGACCCAGGGGCTGCTAGAGCACAAACAATCATTACACACAAAGGGGCGTTCTGGGTAGACCGGTTGCAGTTTGGGGTCAGCGTGGCTCCTGGAATATTCCAAGAGGTGATGGAGAGGACCCTCAAGGGAATACCAGGGGTTTGCCCTTATTTTGATGATGTCCTGATCGCAGCCAGCTCCGAGGACGTACTGGCAGACCGATTGAAGGCAGTACTTGAGAGGTTCAGGGGTGCAGGGTTAAAACTCAAAAGGGAGAATTGCAAAATTGGGGTAACTGAGACAGAGTTCCTGGGGTTCAGGATTGATGCTCAAGGCATCCACCCTTCGGCATCCAAAGTCAGGGCCATCAAGGAAGCCCCCACTCCCCAAAACAAGTCTGAGTTGCAGGCATTCCTGGGCCTCCTCAACTTTTACCATGCATTTCTGCCACACAAGGCCACTATTGCAGAACCCCTACACAGGTTGCTTGATAAACAAGCATCCTGGAACTGGACTGATACACACGCTAACGCATTCAAAACACTGAAGAACCTGTTAGCAGGCAATGCCACAGTCATCCACTTCAGGGAGGATCAGCCAGTCTGCCTTGCTTGCGATGCATCCCCTTATGGGATCGGGGCAGTTCTCAGCCATTTAAGGGAGGATGGAACTCAGGCCCCCATTTCCTATTACTCCAGGACCCTGTCAGCTGCCGAGTGCAACTACGCCCAGTTAGACAAGGAGGCACTGGCAGTGGTTGCTGGGGTAAAGAAATTTCATGACTACCTTTATGGTAGGGAATTCCTGGTCTATACAGACCATAAGCCATTATTAGGGTTATTTACAACAGAGAAGCAGACACCACAGATCCTGTCACCCCGGATGTTACGCTGGTCCATATTCCTGTCCGCTTACTCATGCAAATTGGTACACAGGCCGGGCAAAGAGATGGGGCACGCCGATGGCCTCAGCAGGCTTCCACTAAGGGACACTGAGCCAGACCCAGCACCGGCAGTCCAAATACTGGCAATACAGGATCTGCCAGAATGCCCCCTCAACGCTAGGGACATAGCCACAGAGACCCCCAAGGACAAGGTTCTGAGCAGGGTTCAATCATGGGTGAGCAGTGGGTGGCAGGACAAATCACCAGGGCAAGAGTTCACTGCTTACTTCTCCAGAAGGCATGAACTGTCCACACACAAGGGATGCCTATTGTGGGGAAGTAGAGTCATCATCCCCACGAGGCTCAGAGAAAGAGTTCTCCAGTCATTACACAAAGGCCACCCAGGAATAGTAAGAATGAAAGCCCTGGCAAGGAGCTACCTGTGGTGGCCAGGATTAGACAAGGAAATAGAAGGACTAGTAGCAGGGTGTTACACATGCCAGAAGACACAGCCAGAACAACCACACGCACCAGTCCACAAGTGGGAGGAGACACACTCACCATGGTCCAGAGTGCATATAGACTATGCAGGCCCATTCCAGGGCCACACATTCCTGGTTGCAGTAGACAGCCATTCTAAATGGCTGGAGATGGTGCCTGTGGGTAACATGACCTCGGCAGGAACCATTCAAGCATTGAGGGGGATGTTTGCTACACATGGTCTGCCTGATGTAATTGTGTCAGATAATGGAACACAATTTACCTCCTCGGATTTCCAGGTGTTCCTGAGGACCTTGGGGATTAGGCATGCCACCTCGGCTCCCTTCCACCCTGCCAGTAACGGATTGGCAGAACGATTCGTGCGGATGACAAAGGATGCCCTCAAGCGCATAGTACAGGGAAATTGGAAACAAAGACTAGCCACATTCCTCCTACACCAACATGCAACACCCTGCACCGCCACAGGCAAAAGCCCAGCGGAACTCAGATGGGGTAGATGCCTCATAACAACTTTGGACAGGCTTCACCCAGACAGGGTAGCAGCAGACGCCGGAACCCCCAACATCAAAACAAGCTTCAACACAGGAGACCCCATCTGGGCGAGGAACTATAGCACAGGTCATCCATGGGTGCCAGGGGAGATATTAGAGCAAACAGGACCCCTTTCCTACAGAGTAAGGGTGGAGGGGGGGACTCCTTTGGAAAAGGCACCTGGATCAGCTGAGGAAAAGGGCTCCTGAAAGGGTTATAGAGGACACACTGGGGGCGGAGGAGGAAGAGCCAACACAAACACAAACACCCAGGAGGGTTACCAGAGGGGCACAGTGGCAACCCCACCAGAAGCAGGAGACTGACAGAGAAACCAGGCAGTCACCAGAACCCAGCAGAACACAAAACCCGGGCACTGCAACACACACACACACACACACACACACCACAACCCACCACAACATTCACAACAAGGGAGAGAGCCCAGACATAGCAGCACACCACCAGGTGAACCAGTCCCAAGAAAATCAAGCAGGCCACACAAGGCTCCAAGCTACCTCGAGGACTATGTGCGTTCTTAGGGGGGTGGAGGAGCAACCAAACAATAACAATTGTACACTCTTGTATATGTAAATTTTGTGTATAGTGTAAATAAGTGTATATAGTTATGGAGACAGAATGACAGAGGGTAATTCCTCACTATGGGGGAAGGGGTGTAGTGTATGCCTTTAAAGCATACACGGAAATGTCAGCACAGCAGGGGGCTGGACAGCTCCAGGCTATAACCGCTTTGGCGGAAAAGCCTGAATAGAGCGAGTCGTTGACAGCCCCAGGGCATGGTCAGCTCTGGCGGGAAGCCAGGGTTCAAATCCATTGGCCACCTGCACTGGCGGGAAGCCCAGGTTTAAATCTATTGGTCACCATTCACCTGGCAGGTATAAAGAGACGCCAGGTAACCCCTTTGCCCCAGCTTCATTTCTGACTCAATAAAGAAATACTACCCAGCTCAAGTGTCCGTCTCTCCGTTCAACCACGCGACTTTGCTCTATCTATCTATCTATCTATCTATCTATCTATCTATCTATCTATCTATCTATCTAATCAAATTTAAGTTCTGCCTCCTTACTCTCAGAGTGACTCTGGGCACTATATAGTTAAAGCATAAAAATGAATAAAAATGCAGTCCACCAGTAAAAAGGAATTTTCAAAATTATATTTTGGAATATAATTTAATATAACTTTGTAACATTAACACTTTAACTCTTAACTATCTTTCAAACACTTGGATCACCACAGTGAGCGAACAAATAAGAAATTATTAATGGATACACACATATGATCAGCCTCACTAGGTAGACCAGACCAGGAAATCAATTCCAGAGAAAGGTTTAAACTATTTTTTATTGAGACTGGCTATAATAACAGAATCTTGGAAATGTGATCCTGTTATTCTTCCTCCTTCTTATTAAACCCTAGTCAATTAGGAAGGCATCTGCCTAAGTTGCTTCTGAAGGTTATCTTATAGTTCTGGATTTAAAAATACACCCGTCCCTTTTAGATAGGTAACAGTTCCTAATATTGTACCTCTGTCAAGATCATCTTCCTTACTCTCTGTAGATATGTAGTATTCATAATGATATCACATCACAAGTCAGTTCAGGAGTTCAACCTGCTAAAACTTTCAAAGGTCTCTGTTGCTGACTCCTCAGAATTCTCTGTAGCAACACAGTACACAAAATGCTTGATGTGTCCAATTTATGTTCTCCCAATTTATGAATCCTGCTGAACTCAGTAGGACTCATGTCTTGATGACCCGGACTTAGGGGACAGTATCAATTGTGAATATGTGCAGATGGCCCCGCTCTCTCTGGCTTCTTGCAGACCCATGATTGCAGGGTCATGAAAGGAGAGCAAAGGAAACACCCAATATTCTAACCCACCCGGGAACATCTGGTGTCTTGGGAAAACAGCCCAAAGTGAACATACTAGCTACTTCTGCTTTCTTATCTACAGTGCGCCAGCCTTAAAGGGCGAAGTCTTTATCTTATGTGTGTCAGCTTTGCTGGGTGAATTCCTTACGGAATCACAGTAGGTATAAAAATAAGGCCTTTCTGATATTTGGGGCTTTTTGCTCTTTTTTAAGAGAAGCCCGTCTTTGTTCAGCTGAATAAAAACGTAAAGCTTGAAGGCAACTTCTGGTTTCCTGTATTTTTTTTAATCAAGCAAAACCTCAGAACCTACATATCAGTCTGAGTAAAAGATGTGCTCTGATAAAAAATATAAATTAGGAAGGAAATTATCCACTCACCAAAGAGAGTAGCAGAGATTCGGGGGTGGGGGTGGGTGGGGAGGGGCTGAGTAAGGAGCCATGGTAGCTACTGGTACCAGCATGAATAATGTGTAATTGTCAGGGTGTGGTTCTCTCCATTCCCTCTGTTACATCTGGGAAGATGGCAGTAGGTTTGTACACATTTAAATGGCTTGCTGAATTTTTGCCCCACAATGGATGAGTGACTGGAAAAACTGATGGAAGCAGCAGAGATGGCTACATTAACTGCTTTGATAAAAAAAAACACCTTCAAGTTTCTTTCTGTTTGAAAACTGCTTCTGGATTTTGTGCTTGAGATGAAAAAAAAATGAAACGTTTTATTGATTAGATAAGTTTGTTATAGAAATGGCTAGTATACATTAAGTATATAAAAGTAAAAAGTTGAGGCTATAATGTTATTATGTTATTAATGTTATTATGTTATACTGCTATGCTTGTAAGCCGCCCTGAGTCTTCAGAGAAGGGCGGGATATAAATGGAATTTAAAAAAATATATTCTAATGGACTAAAAAGAGTCAAATCAATGCTTTTCTTTCTTTTCTCCCCTTTACCCTACACTTCTTTTCCCTTTTCTTCTCATTTTCTTTTGTATTTTATATCTTGATAAGATTAATAAATTTATTAATAAAAATGCCTTGATAAATTTTTGCCTGGAATGAAAAGAGTCACAGTGTTCCAAAATGGATTCCAAAATGGTGGTGTCTTGCTTTGGCTACATGCTGCCCTTAGTTCTCTGCTTATATTAGGGTGGGGTTGAATCCCGAGTGCCGCATAGCAGAGTGAGCGCCTGTTACTCGTCCCAGCTTCTGCCAACCTAGCAGTTTGAAAGCACGTAAAAATGCAAGTAGAAAAATAGGGACCACTACAGTGGGAAGGTAACAGTGTTCCATGCGCCTTTGGCATCTAGTCATGCCGGCCACATGACCACGGAGACATCCTCGGACAAGCGCTGGCTCTTCAGCTTTGAAACAGAGATGAGCACTGGCCCCTAGAGTTGGAAACGACTAGCACGCATGTGCGGGGGAACCTTTACCTTTACCTAACTGTGGCAGGGGAATTGAAGGACTGAGATGTCATCAGGATTAGTTGCAGCTATTGCACAACTATTATTGGAGTAGCAGCCACAAATATGTGAGTGCAGTCATGCAAATATTATTTCATACATATAAAGAGCTGCTCCATCTGCCTTAGTTCTAAATGGCAATACAGGTAGTCCTTGTTTAGCAACCACAATTATGACCAGCAACTGTGTTGTTAACTTAAGCATTACTAATTGAAACTATGACTGTGCTTATGATCTCACTTCAGTTTTCTTTTGCTTTACAGATCTGGAACACCTTAAATGTCAGAATTGGCCCTAAAGTTACTGTTTTTATCACTGTCATAACTGCAAATGATCACTGCACGAGGCAGTTGCTAAACGAGGACCACCTGTATTATAGCTGTGGTATTTGAGGCCTAAAGCTCACTTGCTATATTTTAGGGCTTTCAGAGATGGCGGTAAAAGTCCAGATAATCAGTACATGGCAGTGAAGAGCAGCTGATATGCAGTGATCACCGAGTATTGCAGTCCAGGATTTGGCAGCCCTAGTTTCCTCAACAACTAGATAAGTAGCTATGCTGTACAAACTTCTGTTCTTATGAAAGATTTAAAGAATATACCCAGGGCATATGAGCCATTATAGAAGTAAACAGCACGGTCAGAATATCAAGAATGGACATGCTGTGGGAGGATGAAGACATGAAAAAGGTAAGGCTTATGAGGTAAATACCCAGTGAACCCAAGAGATCTATGTGAGAATGCCAAGCTTTCATTTAATTAAGGTGGTGGAAAAAAACATGTCAATATTGATACAAGAGCACAACAATGTGTTACTGAATGACTCATGCTGGATGTAGCCTTTCCCCTTGCACTTCCTGCTCAACTCTAGGCCTCCACAGATCTGTAAAGTTGAACTTCTGCCTCAATTTTTCCAGCCTTTGGAAGACTCTGAAAGTATAAACTTGAGTGTGCTTCAGAGAGAAACCTTTAATGACCCAAGAAAATGCCCAGGAGCCATGTGTCAGTCTTACTGTGGATTATTATGCTTTCAAGTGCATATTTTAAAGTTTTAACACTGAACACTCCTAAGTCATTTTTGGATTTCTTAAAATACTGAACCATTTCTTTTTTATGTACCTGAGGCATGGCTGGGGTGTTCCCACTGAATGCCCCTCACCACCTTTCTCCAACCCCAGTTGTTTGACTTTGCAGCTATTTTAAGACCTCAGTTCTCACAGATTCTCAGCCAGCATAGCTAAATGAGCAGTAGCTCATTCCGAAATAGCCTGACAGGACCAGATTGAGGAAATCTGTACACCTTTTGTTCCAGGGTCACAGTGTTCTTGGTGTCTATGCAGATTCTCAGTCACCCAGGTCATAGTTGCCCCAAGACTTTCAGAGTCTTCACTTCTTGGACAAGAAATGAAATGTCTTCAAAGAAAAACAAGAAACTCCAGTTGCCTCATGAGAAAAAAGCATCTTTGGGATAGTGTTCTTGCGTTATGCAGGACTGACAATTTTGCCCAGCACTGGAACTGCCGAAACTGTATAGCTATGGCTCATGTTAATCTGA
This sequence comes from Vipera ursinii, assembly GCF_947247035.1. Classification (NCBI taxonomy): domain Eukaryota; kingdom Metazoa; phylum Chordata; class Lepidosauria; order Squamata; family Viperidae; genus Vipera; species Vipera ursinii. Next base: position 142,653,314 of record NC_139516.1, on the reverse strand, counting down.
TCAATGCAGTAATCTCTATATCAGACATGTCAAACACAAGGCCCGGGGGCCGGATGCGGCCCGCGAAATGATTTCATGTGGCCCGTGAAGCCATCCTGGAGACAGTGAGGGAACGGCCCCCACTGCCTTGGCCCTGGCCCAGAGACCCTCCTTCTGCCAGAGACCCTCAGATCTGTCCCATTCCTGCCCAGGCCCCCATAGGCACTCTTGATGCCAACGATGTAGAGCTGGCCACGCCCACCCACTAGGCCATATGCACTCTAGCCACGCCCACCCAGTAGGCCATGCCCACCCTGGCCACACCCACCCGGCCCCCTGAGGGCAACCGCAATGCTGATGCGGCCCTCAATGAAATCGAGTTTGACACCCCTGCTCTATATTGTCGCAAGTTTGAATTGATGTCATTAGAAAGCTGGGATTCTGCTTTTACAGTTTATTCTATAACTTTGGACGCAGTGGCTCAGTGGGTTAGAACGCTGAGCTTGTCGATCAGAAGGTTGGCAGTTTGGCGGGTCGAATCCCGAGTGCCGCGTAGCAGAGTGAGCACCTGTTACTCGTCTCAGCTTCTGCCAACCTAGCAGTTTGAAAGCACGTAAAAATGCAAGTAGAAAAATAGGGACCACTACGGTGGGAAGGTAACAGCGTTCCGTGCGCCTTTGGCGTCTAGAGTCGGAAACGACTAGCACACATGTGCGGGGGAACCTTTACCTTTAACTTTTTACTATAACTTTGTTTTCTTTAAATCTGGTGTGCACAGAATAGAATGATAATATGCATTCTAATTCTCTAATAGAGTATTTCAGAAGGAGTCCTGAAAGATGGCCTTTTGAGAGTTTAGCATGCTCAGATATTCACCAGCCATTACAGGTAGTCCTTCACTTCAAAAATTCATTTAGTGACCGTTTGAAGTTACAACAGCACTGAAAAAAAGGACTTATGACTGTTTTTCATACTTATGACCGTTGAAGTATCCCCATGGTCAAATGATCAAAATTCAGAAGCTTAACAACTGGTTCATATTTATGATGATTGTAGTGTCCCAGGATCATGTGATCACCTTTTGTGACCTTCTGACAAGCAAAATCAGTGGGGAAGTCAGATTCACTTGACAACCATGCTACTAATTTAACAACGGCTGTGATACAATTAACAACTGGCAAGGAAGGTTTTAAAATGGGGCAAAGCTCACTTAACAAATACCTCTCTTAGCAACATGAATTTTGGGCTCAAGGAAGAGAGTTCAAAAAATTGTAAACCCATCACATCCAGAGTGATCCAGTTGGACAAAGTTAATCTATGGCCACAGGTGGACATTATTTTATTTTATTTATTTATTTAATTTAATTTTTATACCGCCCTTCTCCCGAAGGACTCAGGGCGGTGTACAGGGCAATACAATAAAATACAATATATAAAAATTAAAAAATATTAAATACAACAGCCCAATTCAATAAATTAATACAAAGTGTTAAAATACCCCTAAACCCATCAGACCAGGCCAGCTTGTTCAAATAAATATGTTTTTAGGTCACGTCAGAAGGAGCGAAGGTCGGGAGCCATCCGGAGCTCCACCGGTAAACGGTTCCAAAGGTCTGGCGCGCCCACAGAGAACGCCCTCCCCCTGGGGGCCGCCAGTCGACACCCTTTGACCGACGGCACCCTAAGGAGGCCCTCTCTGTGGGAGCGCACTGGACGAAGGGAAGTTGATGCCGGCAGCAGGTGCTCCCGTAAGTAACCCGGACCCATGCCATTTAGGGCTTTATAGGTTGTAACCAGCACCTTATGATTGATTGATGGCTCTCAGGGCTAAATGTAGCCCTGTGTCTTCCCCTTCTTCAACTTTCTCCAGGGCAATATAACACAGAAGAATCGAATGTAATGATTAAACCTAAGACACACTGTAATTAAGTTTGGAGATTTTCTATTCTCTCCTCCAGCTCTAAATCTCTCGGCTTTCCACAAAGAGGCAGTTGATATAGGTAGACCTCGACTTGGGCCACTTTGTGAGACCTTTGTGAAGGGAGTTTTGCCCGTTTTACAATCTTTCCTCCCACAGTTGTTAAGCGAATCACTGCAACTGTTAAATTAGTAACACCGTTATGAAGTGAATCTGGCTTCCCCTTTGGTTTTGATTGTCAGAAGGTTGCAAAAGGGGATCACATGACCCTGGGACACTGTGACTGTCATAAATATAAGTCACTTGCCTAGAATCCTAATTTTGATCACACGCCCATGAGGATGCTGCAATGGCTGTAAGCAGTGCTTTTTTTGTAAAAGAAAAAGGTGCCAGAACTCACACATGTCATACAATCTGCCTTGCCTATGCTACAAGGTTCCATCCTAAAAAGGTGCCGGAACTCCGTTCTGAGCGTTCTTTGAGAAAAAAAGCCCTGGCTGTAAGTGTGAAAAACAGCCATAGGTCTCTTTTTTCAGTGCCATTGTAACTTCAGACGGTCACTAAATAAACTGTTGTAATTCGAGGACTACATGAATCACCTTCGGGAAGCAGTTCACAGAAGCCATGTAAGATAAAAGAAATTGAGAATTGAGAAACGCTATCAGGATGCAGAATCTTTGATCTGACATATTTAACCCTGCTTTGGTATGATGGTAGTTGCAGTCCAAATGTCTCCATCAAAAAAAAAAAATTCCAACTGTCTCCATCAAAAACAGATGGCTACTGTTTTTTGGGATTATTTTCCGTGATTATTTATTGGGCATAATGAATTGCCCCAGGAAAACCACTTAATTCTATTATGTTCTGTCCATGCCACAAAAACCCACTATCTTTTACACGCGAGGCTTTATTCTGCAAAACTCAATCTCCCTGTATGCTCTGCAATCTTTCTCCTTTCTGTCCTTTGACATCTGTACTAGCTAATACATGATCGAAACTATAGAATACTTGTTATTTTTTTTTAAATCAAGGCTTATGAGTAACATACACATAAGTATTGCTTTGAACTGAAGCGATTATATTGGGACCTCAAGCCTAAAACTTTACTCAATATGATGAATCAGTGAAAGCTGTCGTAACAGGTATAAAATGCCTGAAAATTAATTAGTAAGAAGATAAACTCTGGAACAAGTGAAAATCCTGTACAGTACTTCAGTGTAGATGCTAAAGCAATAAAATTCACATCCATGGGACTTTAGAAATAATAATGCTAAATGATGGACAACATAAAAAAATCAACTTAATTCATTTCTTATTTGTACTGAAAAATTAAGGACCACCACAAAGAAGAGGGAGTCAAGTTATTCTCTAAAGCACCTGAAGGCAGAACAAGAAGCAACGGATGGAAATTAATCAAGGAGAGAAGCAACTTAGAACTAAGGAGAAACTTCCTCACAGTTAGAACAATTAATCAGTGGAACGACCTGCCTCCGGAGGCTGTGACTGCTCCAACAGTGGAAATTTTTAAGAGACTGGACAGCCATTTGTCTGAAACGGTATAGGGTTTCCTGCCTGAGCAGGGAGTTGGACTAGATGACCTCCAAGATCCCTTCCAACTTTATTACTATTACTGTTACTATTTGATTTCAACATGAAAGACTCGTGTAAATCTGATAATTCTTGAGCCTTGAAAAGGAATAGTTTTTCAACCTTAGAATCTTCATTCTAAAGCATGTCACCAAGCTATAAGGTTTTAGACATCAAGATGAGATGCTTGTGTTTCTTGCTTATGTTTATGTTCATATTAAAAGGTGTAGAACGGGGGTCTTCAAACTTGGCCCCTTTAATGTCTTGTGGACTTCAACTCCCAGAATTCCTGAGCCAGGTTTAGAAGCTCTTGTAGATGTCCTGTTTGCCATCGCTCACTCCCTAGAGACTAAAATGGACAATGTGAACTTTGAGCGGGCCCCGAACAAGGAGTATATATTGGAGGTGGTGACCCTTTGAGAGCTGTACGCAACAAAATTTCATTTTGATGTATGTCAATTGGTGTACATTCAAAGTGAAAATAAAGTTATCATTAGAGCTTGAACAAAACCAATTCAGTCCTATTAAACTGCCCAGAACTGCTGGGAGTTATCCCATGTACAAATGGAATTAAATCAGTCAGACAGACAGACAGATAGACAGTCAGACCATCAATCTGTCAGAAATACTTCCTAATGATTTCAGTATTCAGTAAAATGTAATATTCATATTAAGACATTTCACAAATTCATTTTGAACTGAAGATTTGCTCACATCACAAGTATGGGACTTTACTTGTTAATAAATGTGCTAAAGAACGCCAGCTTCATTTCACGTTATAAGGAAGAACCTTTCTAACATACTAAACTGAAAAGATAAATGAGTCTGTCTGCTTTTCAGCTTTTTAAAAGGATCACAGGAAAGCTGTGTGGGGTGAAACTTTATTATATATTTTCCAAAATGGTTTTGAGTATATGAAAAAAATGGCAATCTGTTACAATTACATGCAAACATTTTTTATTAGTAATAACAGGAGTCCTTTATATCAGCAAATTTACCTCCAATGCAAAAATTAAAAACATCCATTATGCCAATAGATTAACTTATATACTATAAGAATACCTAGAGTTTAAAGTGTCATCACCAATACAGAAACATACTACCAACACCGATTTCATCTGTTTATCATGTGTGTGTGTGTGTGTGTGTGTGTATACATGCATCTATGCATCTCTCTCTCTCTCTCTCTCTCTCTCTCTCGTTCTCAATTTACAACCATTTATTTAGCTACCATTTAAAGTTACAATGGCACTGAAAATTGACTTATGACCAGTTCTTGCATTTATGATTGTCGCAGCAGCCCCTCAGATATTAGGAGGGGTGTCACGTAATTGCCATTTGTGACTTTCCCAGCAAACAAGCAAAGTCATTGGAGGAAACCACATTCACTTAATGACCACATGATTCACTTAACAACTGGAGTGATTTGTTTAATAAATGTGGCAAAAAAGGTGGTAAAATTGGGCATGCTTCACTTAGCAAGAAAACCTTAGCTTAGCAACAAAAATTCTCATTCCAAAGTCATTGGTTTATTGTCTGTCCGTCTGACTGTTTGTCCATCCATTGGTCTGTCTGTCTGTCTATCTATCATCTATCCATCTCACACCTTTATATAAGGGGTTCTTACTGGCGTTCTGAAAAATCTAATGACCTTGAAAATAAATGATTATAACAGTCAGTTGTAGTAAAACATGTATATGTTGCATGTTTTATTTTCACCCAGAGTTAGTGAGTGTTGACGGGTTAATTTTTTTATTAGAGTTAGTATTTGTAGATTAATTATTAGAGTAATTAATTGTGGTTAATTGTTTGATAATATTGTGAGTAGTATAATGCCAACATAGTGAAAGCTGTGGTCCTGGATTATTTACTTAGGGGTAAGCCAGACTGATTTCTGCATAGATATGTGCTATAGCAAAAACAGAGGGAAAAAGCCACTCTGCTTAAAATTAATGACTTGTTCACAAATCAAGACAATGCTATTGGCATTGATTTGGAAGAGATGAATAGAAACAGGACAGGAACTGACAACGGAGATAACTAATTCCCTGCTGGCTTTGTTTTGTGCTGACTCAAAGATGGGTGGATAACATTTTCACTTAGTAGCATGGAAAGCCCCAATGAAGTTGACACCACTCTGCTACTAGCTACTTCCTCACCGATCATGACCCACTGACAAGCCAATGCAGACACATCACAACATGTAAGAAATGAGATCACCTGGCCCTACATTTTAGAGCCATATGGAACATTATTTTTAGCATGTTTCTTCTTCCCATATGGGCTTTCCTTGATTGTTTTAATTGGAGAGATGCCAATGTTTATTTATGTTTCTTAACCCAAGTCAGGGAGAAGTTCTAAAAATACTAGTTGCGCTGGCATCATGCAAGTCTCAAGATCTGTTGACTGAATACCCTTTTAACTTGACCCCAAGGTGGAACAAAGGCTGTCTGCTTTTTTAAAAAAGTGTTTCATTTAAATTGTCCTCTTCCGCATAGAATCCTAGTTAGCATTTCTCAAACCTGAGGGTGAAGACAAAGCAGAGGAAAAATAGGTGGTTTACTATACTTTGTGGTGTGCAACAAAGCTCAGCAAGAATCAGATAAAAAGCAGTGGAGATTTGTCTGCCAAGCACAAGTAGCAGTACATTCAGAACTTCACTTTGTCCTTATTCCATATGTTCTTTGCTCATACTACTCCTTTATTTATGGCTACACCTTTTTATCTGTGTCTGTGTGGGAGGAAATGGTTAAGAAGAACATAAAAAGATCAGCAGCAAGATAATTTCCAAAGTGACTTATGAAACAGGTAAAAGGTAAAGGCCAAAGTACAAACTTGATTTAAAGCAGGTAAGTGGAGCCCTTGAAATATTGCTGAATGTCGGTTCTTAGCATTTATCACAATGAGGCTGTTGGGAGTTGTAGTTATTATCCAAAATATTGCAAGCTTTCCATCGGTGTTTAAAGACATTAGTATTCCAATGAATTGTTTTGGGGCAATTTAGATTACAGTCACAGAGTTCCCAACTTGGACTGAAAATGCAGGAGGAGAACAAAGTTTTTCTACTCTCTTGCTATGTCAGTATTCCTGTGTCTTGTTCCAAATTCAGTTTTCCAAGCTGAATTTATTTTTTAAAAAGTGTCATTTAGTTCTTTTCCAAAGACAAATTTATCATTTAAAATTACACAATACCAACTTTTTAAAAAGGGAGTTCTATCTATGTACTCTTATTTCTTGAGGTAAAATATTTTTTGTACAAACATGGTTACTATAAAATGAAATAATATACAGCAGCTTTCCAATCTAAGCAACTGTTCTATTCTGGCAAGCAGTGCCCAACCCAATTTTTGCTAAATTGGGTATTAATCCACAGGCCACACCACATGTGCACAGTGCAAACTTATACACAGCTTAGAGGTGGCATAGGGAAACATAATGTCTAAACCTAAAAATGCCAACAGTCAACATGATATCCCAAATACAAGTCAGGTAACCTGCCAGGCAGCAGGTCTTCTCTCTTTGCTTAGGGCAGAGCAGAGAAGTACAGTATATTGCTTGGCTGTCAATCCATTGTTCTTTTCTATTCAAAAGACGAGATTATGCCCCCAAACATGTGAAGCTTAAAAATAGGTAGAGAACTTGTTATGTATGCAGGCACCTGCATAGCAACAGCCACCAGGGGGCATTGGCCTGGATGGTTTTGGCGGGAAACCTAGGGCCAACCCCATTGGCTGTCCGCTTACCTGGCTAGGTATTTAAGGAGGCCAGGTAGCCCTCACTCCCCAGTTCACTACCCCCCTTCAATAAAGAGCTGATCTCACACACCGGCTGGCGTCTCTTCCTTGCGTCGGACCCACTACACAATCGTAACCTCCCTCAAATCCAACCTATCGTAACCTCCCTCAAATCCAACGGGGAAATAAGGATCTGCGCCGACTACAAGTGTTCGGTGAACCGCGCCCTGAACCCGCACGCTTACCGGGTCCCCAAGGTCAGCCACGTTCTCGCTTCCCTCCAAGGCGGCGCCATCTTTGCAAGGTTCGATCTTGCGCAGGCGTACCAGCAATTCACGGTTACTAGGGCAACAGCTGACATTCAAACCATAGTAACACACAGGGGGGCGTTCTGGGTGAACAGGCTGCAGTTTGGAGTCAGTGTTGCTCCTGGCATCTGCCAAGAAGTTATGGAGAAGACTCTCAAGGGCATCCCTGGAGTCTGCCCTTACTTTGATGACATCCTGATAGCAGGAGCATCAGCAGAGGAACTGGCAGGTAGGCTCAGGGATGTGCTGTCCAGACTGCGCACAGCGGGTCTCAAACTCAAAAGGGAGAAATGCAGCATAGGTGTTCCTTCCACAGAATTCTTGGGGTTTAGAATAGATGCCAGGGGAATCCACCCCACAGAATCCAAGGTGAGGGCCATCAAACTAGCACCCACACCCAAGAACAAGGCAGAGCTTCAGGCATTCCTGGGTCTGTTGAATTTCTATCATACATTCCTCCCACACAAGGCAGCCATCGCTGAACCACTCCACAGGCTACTAGACAAGCAGGCAACATGGGTCTGGACTGCCACCCACGACCAGAGCTTCAGGGCCTTGAAAGCATTGCTGTCGGATAAATCCACAGTAACCCATTTCATCGAGTCCAAGCCCATTTGCATCGCATTCGATGCATCCTCATCACCAAGCTGGACCATTTACACCCAGACCGGGTAGCAGCCGAGACCGTAAGGCCACCATCACCATCATCACCATTGCCATCATCACCTGAACACAGGGTTCTCAACGTAGGGGACCTGGTCTGGGCAAGGAACTACTGGGCTGGACATCCAGGGGTTCCGGGGACAGTGGTTGAGGAAACAGGACCCCTCTCTTACATCGTGGGGGTGGAGGTGGACAGACGCATAAGGCGACACATCGACCAGCTCAGAGGAAGGGTCCCTGAGCGTACCACACACGCCCAACAGGAGAGCCACACCACAGGAGAGGTCAACCCAGTCGGGAACTGCACAGAGCAGGAACCAGAGGAGGAGGGCCTCCTGATCCCAGCTATTTGCAACCCTGCACAGAGGCCTCAAGAACCCGCGGTCCAAGCCCAGGGCCAAACCACACCCAGATGGTCCACCCGGCCACACAGGACACCTGCTTACCTATCAGACTATGTGTGCAAGTGACCCCCATGCAGTGGCATCGTTGTGGTTTTTTATATACTAGTGTTGAATCAGTGTACATAGTTGTAGTAGCTGCAAGTTGTTCATTGTTATGTGGTTCTTCTCTAAGGGGGGAGGGGTGTTATGTATGCAGGCACCTGCATAGCAACAACCACCAGGGGGCGTTGGCCTGGACGGTTTCGGCGGGAAACCCAGTTTCGGCAGGAAACCTAGGGCCAACCCCATTGGCTGTCCGCTTACCTGGCTAGGTATTTAAGGAGGCCAGGTAGCCCTCACTCCCCAGTTCACTACCCCCCTTCAATAAAGAGCTGAACTCACACACCGGCTGGCATCTCTTCCTTGCGTCGGACCCACTACACAATAGAGCTGGTGCTTGTAACCTCAAAACCCTCCAACCTCTGCATTGGAGGTCTGACAGGAATTGATCTAGAACCCTTCAGATATTCCACTGTTAAAGGTAAAGGTTTATCTGTCAGTGTGGTGCTCATCACTGTTTCTTGGCTGAGGGAGCCACATTGTCTGAAGACATTTTCCGTGGTCATGTGGCCAGCATGGCTATATGCCTAAGGTGCACTGTTGCCTTCCCAGCCAAGTGTTACCTATTAATGTACTTGCATTTGCCTGCTTTTAAACTGCTAGGTGGGCAGGAGCTGAGGCAAATAACAGGAGCTCACCCTGTTGTGCAGAACTCTGGTCTCAGACATGGGCTGTCAGCTCTCTGGCTGACAAGCTCAGCATCTTTAACCACTGATCTATTGTGCCCCCAATTCCATTGTTGGGTAAGTGCAAACCATACAAAGCTGCGGCAGCCTGTGTCCTCTACACACCTTGATGTTTTCACGCATTCAGGAAAATGCCTGACCAAAAAAAAAAAAAAAAAAGCAGGGTCTCTCTAGATGCCAGGATGATTGCACCAGAACTGGGATTCAACTGACTATTCTGACAATCTCAGGGATTATAGTGCATTTTTACAGACATTGGTCTATGCTTTAATGCTGTCAAGATAAGCTTCAAAAGGTATACAAAATCTTCAATATGACAGCAATTTCTTTGTTTTGACAAGCCTTCCCCATTTTTGTGAAACAATCAAATGTTTTAAACTTTTAAACAAGCAAAATATTGGATGTAGCAAAACATCTAAATAGCAAAATATTAAATATTGCTTTATACTGTGCAGAATTTGACATTACTTGATGTAATATTTGACTTTCTTTGGAACATTATTTTTCTAATTATTTTGTCTAATTAGCCCCCAATATACGCCATCTGGCTTTGAACTGCATTTTGCACAATTGGATTCCTACATATTCCTCATATCAAAAAAAATTCATTTTTAAAGCTGTCTCAGATTCCTACAAATGAAGAGAAAATGACATTTACGGCTCAAGCATATAATATTCTAACTTTTATTGAGTTCAAGAGGTTTTCTTCCCAATTAACTGCTTAGAAGTTGCAGCCTTGTGCTATTTTTTAGATAATCATACACTGCTTTTCTCATTTCACAAAACAGTTTATTGTCTACTGAACTATTTTTTCCTCTGCTAAGGAAAAAAGGGAGGCAGACATTAGACTCCAACTTCTTTTGCCAGAATAGTAAAAATTCCCAGTGCCCTTCAGATGCTCTCCCAAAATTGAATCCTTGTTTGTTTATCTATAATTCCCACTCAACATGAGGTCAATGACAGTGCTTTGAGAAGCTGATTTGTTCCTTGCTAGTTGTGATTTCTGATGCAATGCAGTACTTTGTATAGCAGAAGCACCCACATTTTTTATTTCATTATTTTTATTTGGAAAATTTATTTTATTTACCATCCTACTACATGGTAACTCTGAGCAGATTACATATTAAAAGATAAAACTATATGCATCCCTCTAGAATTAAAGAAGCCAGACTTCATTCCCAGTGAATCTCTATAGCAATCTTCTCCAACTTGGTGCCCTTTGAACTGAGCTACAAATCCCATTATTCCAGATATCTAGCAGGTATGGATGATCCTGTGTCACATTACAATATCTGCTAATGAGAATTCTAAGCTTTTTTGAAAGCGCAGTAGATATATGAACTTGGGGGAGAGGGAGGGAGGAGATTGAGACCTCAGTAGCATAGCATTGTATTGCTGCTGTTATAATATGTCTTATTGTTATTGCCAAGAGTCACAGGATGATATGGGCAATCACATTCATGCTGGTTGCAGAATTCTGGAAGTTGAAATCTACAAGTCCTAAAGTTGAAATCTTAAAGTTGCCAAGATTGGCTATCCCAATATACATCTTTTAAATTAAAAAGACCTCCCTTTTTATCACCCTGTAGACATTTAATTTGGGGTAGAATCGGGGCAACTGGATGGACCTGAGCGTTTACTGGCCAGATGCTTTTTCTGATGCCTATGTCAGCAGATATTTTTTTTTGTTTGCACCCTACCTAGGATTGACCACTCAACCTTCCAAATGGGAAATGAGCATCTTCACCACTAGGCCACCACTCTGCTCAATATAAATTTAAAAATATATTAAAGCAAACGTATTGAATAAATATATATTTAAATATATTTATTTAAAAGATGATGAGTATGCATCTTTTAAATAAATACATTTGGGGCTGCTTTCAGGTGGCACTATTTCTATTTCTCTCCAAGATTGCTCTGATCTTCAGTTTCCACCTCCTGACCTCAACATGTTGAGATCAGGCTGGGAAAACCATGGAGAGCCAGGATTCTTATGACAGACAAAAAATGCTCATTTATTCTATACCCTCTCTCCTCTGAACTCTGGCAGTTTTGTAAAGAACAGAAATTTCCCTGTTACCTGCTTTACAGAGACAGGGAAAATATTAGGACCGTGCAGCACTTCAGGATTCAATGAGGAAAAAGTGACTTGGAGTAGGGAGTTTCTACAGGATCCATTGCCTCTCTCATCATTTATTACCTGCATTAAGCTATTAGTGTCCTAATACAGTAGTCCACAACCTTTCTGGCACCAGGGACCAGTTTTGTGGAAGACAATTTTTTCACAGATTGGGGGGGAGTGGAGGAGGAGGAGGAGCACACAACCTAAATCCTGTACATGGACCAGTACCTGTCCACAGCCCGGAGTTTGGGAACCCCTGTCCTAATAAATTGTCCTTAGCTATGCAAATGTAGAACAATTTAGCTTTAGCCTTGAGAATGAAGAGAGGGAAATAGTTGCTCAGCCTTGGAAAAACACAAGACTGACTGAGAACAGCCCCACCTGTGTTGTTCTTAAAATGGGCAGCAAAGATGTTAAAATAGCTTTCAATTACTATACCCAAAAGCAATCAAACCGCATTCCTGCAATCTCTGCAATGCCTTGACTTTGCCCGCCTTGAAAGGCTGCCAACAAATGTCATTTTGGAGTGACATGTTGAATGTGAGTGACTATAATGTTTCGATTTTTCAATACATGATACTTAAAGCGATTGATAGAATTATAGAATACTGATCCAATGTCACTTGAGTAGAGTTTGATTCCTTATCTCAGGGATACCCCCAAATAATTTCCTCAACAACAAGATGAAAATTGTTGAATATATCTTTCTTTTTTCACCTAGTCTAATTCTAACCCGTCTCAGCAAGGTTAAACCTCTTTTGTTTTTCAAGATTAGCCAGCTTGGGCTCAGGGAGCATATACAGTATATGCTTCAAAAAAAGTATAGGTTTTAAATTAATATTTTAAATATTAATTTTATTTACTCTTGACTTTGACATTTTTATTTAGAGATTATATGAAGAATATGTCCCACTGAGGTGGTTCTTCTGGATAATAAACAAAAAGGCTATTGTGGCCTTCCCGGGGTTTCCAGAAATGTTCTTATTAGAGGTAGTCACAGAGTTATAACCATCTGTTTAGTGACTGTTTGAAGTTGAAAAAGTGACCTACAAGTCCTGACACGCATGACCATTGCAGCATCCTCATACTCACATGATCAGAACTTGGGTGCTTGGCAACCGATTTGTATTTACAACAGTTGTGGCATCCTAAGTTCATGTCATCACCATCTGCGACTTTTCTATCCAGCTTCCAACAAGCAAAATCAATGAGGGAAGAGCTGGATTTGCTTAATGACCGCACAATTCACTTAACCACCGCAGTGATTTGCTTATAAACATGGCAAAAAAAAGTCATAAAGTCAGGCAAGACACACTTAACAACTGCCTTGCTTAGCAACTGAAATTCTGGCCATGACTGAAATCAGAAGTCAAGGATTACCTGTACATAAAGTATTAACAAATTACTTATTTCTGAACTTAACACTTATTGCAGAGATAATGTTACATGGAATACTGTACTTGAAGGTTAGGTGTTTATATACTTCAAGCAGAATTTTATGAAAATTTATTTTCTCCTTGTTGCACTATCTATAATTATAGTCTTTAGCCACTTTAAACTTTGTTACTGTCAGCTGTTGTCCTGAATTGCTGCTGAAGCACTGATTGTGCACAGCTTTTGGCTGGCAGAAGGCTGCCAGATAATTAGAAAAGAACTGATGTCACGTAGGTGACATATTTTTGTGACCAAATGCTGAGCCTTTTCAGATCTTGATCACAAAAGGACATTGCTAAGAAATACCCAAACATAATCCCCCATCTGCTTAGACATTTTAGAAGGGACAATTCATAGATGAGATAGATAGATAGATAGATAGATAGATAGATAGATAGATAGATAGATAGATAGATAGATAGATAGATAGATAGGTAGGTAGGTAGGTAGGTAGGTAGGTAGGTAGGTAGATAGATAGATAGATAGATAGATAGATAGATAGATAGATAGATAGATAGATAGATAGATAGATAGATAGATAGATGAGAGACAGAGATATGGGTACAGCACATACACTTTTTATTCATATTTTTAAAGGAAGATAAAAACTAATATAATAGAAGAGAATTGTTAATGCTATTATTTGCAAGTCTGTAGCAGATTGACAAGTAGGATATTATATCACACAAACATTTAAGTGCTTTAATTGAAGTAAATAATTCAGTTACAGTCTTAAATTTTATCTTTTGAACCTTTTCTGGAGTCTCCTAATGGGAGCTTTGCCTGTAAGGTTTAACCCTTTTGAAGAGGAGTTAAAAATACAGCAATTGTGAGGTCCATTCTGCATGTGCTCCTCAGGGCTCAAAGTAAAAGTAGCTAAAAATTGCTTCTGAGTTCAGCTTGGCCTTGGGGACCTTTATTTTAAGGGGAAAAAATGAAAATAGCTTTTGTGATACATGAAGAATTCATCACTTGAAATGACCAGCTATTTTATTGTATGCACATCTTTATGCTGCATGCCCTTGGAAATGAGAGAGAAGGGGAAAGATTTGACATCAGCTATGATTTAAAAAGATAGTCAGCATTTGAGTTGAACGTGTCTCTTGCTTCTTATTTGTTCCATCCAGATATCTCCACTTCTGAAAAGTCATAGAACTGGGGAGGAAAAACCTTTTATTATTCTTATTGGTTCATTTTTAATTTAATGTATTTCTTATTTGGTTTATATACCACATTTCTTTTTATGTCCTGGATAAAATCTATCCATGTGATCACTAAGAGTCAACACCAACTTGGTGGCACATAACAAACTGCCAATAAAAGCAGCCTTACCTTCATGTGTAATCGATTCCTGATCTGGTCTAGCTGGTAAGCTGACAGTTGGTCTTGATCTGAATTATAAATGGAATTAGGTGTACAGTTCCTCTTTCATCCAATTTGATGCAGTTAGACAGGAGTTCAGATAAATGCACTGCCTCAAAGATGCATATCCAGGACTCAAATAAAGCAGGATTCCAGATTATGCCAACAACTATTCTGGCTGCTCTTCATACCTTCCATGTGAAGGCTGGTAGGTTGCAATGAGGCTGCATAGGAAATCCTGTTTTCTCTCCATTTTCTGTGTATGAATGGAGTTAAGGGGGGGAAAGGCCTTCCGGGTTACAGTGCGGTCAATGGTGATAGCTGCCATTTGTCAAAAACTACAACAACAATCCTGCTAGACCAATCTCTTTTTTGGTGAATTATAGGAGTGTTCTTATTTTGTGACTTAACTTTTTAAGAAGCAAATATATATAAATGTAAGGCTTCTTTTGTCATAGAACGCACCGGAACAGAGTTCCAGCACTTTTTTTCTGATGGATTTTCCAGAGTTGCTGTCTTTTCCTATTGTTGCCCTTCCTATCCTTGTTTGCTTTTGAAAATGCCCTGCTGGCAGTACAGTATGAGCAGGGGTCCCCTCCGGCACTGTCTGCCTCCTCCAGGAGGAGCCATGAGGCACCGGAGCACCACAGCCAGAGCGTGGCTTGATTGGCTGGGTCAGACCATGTGGTGTGGAAGCCGATCGTGGCGGTGGGAGACACATAAACATGGAGGGCCTCTTTCACAAGAAGGTGAGTGAGCCTTTTGCCTTCCCTTACAGAAGGTGGGGTGTAAGGATAAAAAGAGGCAAAGTGAGAAGAAAGAAAGGCGACTGGCATGGAAGCTTATCTGACAGTGAAACTTTGCTGTTTCAGGTCCTTGGGTAATTCAAAGGCTGGGATGTCAATGAAGATCTCTTTTTAGTCTTTTATACTTTATATTCAAACTGCAGAGGGGAAGAATAAGAATAAAGCCAATGTGATTTGGAGGTTTTATTATTAATAATAATATATATTAATTATGTATTGGTCAGATGTAAATATAGACCTACAGTATGAGGTTCAATCAGATCTATTTATTAAATTGGGTTTAACTTATAGGTAAATTAAAAGTAATCTGTTCACTGACAAAGTTTCAAGTTTAATTTGTTTCAAGTCAATAGCCATACTAAACTCCAAATGTAAATTTTTCCACCTTGTTTGACAACTTCTTAAAAATAATTTAATCTTTTACAAGCAACCAAATTTTGTTTTATTGAGCCAATTTCATTCCACATAGAAAGCTGACATTTCCACTCATTAAACTAAATGGGTATGCCAGTGGTAAATGTCCCAAAAGATTATTAAAGCCACACAGTGGATGTTAATATTAATACTAGTATTAACTTACCTTGAACAAAATCCTAGTCTTTTAGATACACTAAAAATTGAAGGGGTTTTTTTCAACTACAAAAGTAAACTTTGTAGGGTAGGCAAGGCGAGTTGTATGACGGGTGTGAGTTCCGGCACCATTCTTTTTTTTAACAAAAAAAGCACTGTATAAATGTGTAGTGTATGCGGCTAAAGCATACACCGGCTGTCAGCACAGCAGGGGGCTGGACAGCTCCAGGCTATAACCGCATTTGGCGGGAAAGCCTGGTTTGAACGAGTTCTGGGCTATGGCCAGCTCTGGCGGGAAGCCAGGGTTTAAATCTATTGGCCACCTGCAGTGGCGGGAAACCCAGGTTTGAATCCATTGGTTGGTTTTCACCTGGGCAGGTATAAAGGTACGCCAAGTAACCCCCTTTCCCCAGCTTTGTTCCTGACCTCAATAAAGAAGTTATCACCCAGCTGAGTGTCCATCTCTGTGTGCGCCCACGCTACTTTACAAAAGATATACTTCTATTCTCTTGGCCAGCTATTCTTCAGGGCATCTTTGAGTCTAGAGAGAAATGACCTTCTTTAATATCTCTGATTTACTTGATATGTAGAGTGAAACTTAGGGCATTTCTAAATCATAAACCCTCCCCCAAGATGCCTACATTTGATGAGCTCATTTTTTATTTGCTCATGGCTGATAGAGTTGAAAGAAAGATTTGAAACACACACACATATACTGTACATATTGTTATAACAAAACATAACATAGGTAAGGGTAAGGGGTAAGGGTTCCCCCTACATGCATGCTAGTTGTTTCCAACTCTAGGGGGCAGTGCTCATCTCCGTTTCAAAGCCGAAGAGCCAGCGCTTGTCTGAGGACATCTCCGTGGTCATGTGGCCGGCATGACTAGACACCAAAGGCACACAGAACGCTGTTACCTTCCCACTGTAGTGGTCCCTATTTTTCTACTTGCATTTTTACGTGCTTTCAAACTGCTAGGTTGGCAGAAGCTGGGACAAGTAACAGGTGCTCACTCTGTTACGTGGCACTCAGGATTCGACCCGCCAAACTGGCGACCATCTGATTGACAAGCTCAGCGTCCTAACCCACTGAGCCACTGCGTCCCTTGTTAACATAACATAATATAATATAACAGAACAGAACATATATATGTAGAGAGAGAGAGAGAGAGAAAGAGAGAGAGACAGACAGTCAGACAGAGACAGAGAGACAGAGGGCATAGTTGCTTACATTCTTACATTTCTCCGCTGTCAAAATGTATTAGGACAATCTGTATTATTTTGTGTCTGCCTCTGTATCTTTTTGTGGAAGTGGTGATAGTGGAGAGGAGGAAAAATTCAGAATATGAATCCAGACATTTTTGTTAATAGAAGTTACTAACACTACCATTTTTTAAATTATCATCCCAGTCCTTCAGATTTTACACCTTTGCCTTTCATCTGTATAATTACATCAAAGAGCATAATGCATGGCTACCTACTATGCACCATTTATTGTTTTATATCTGCACTAATGGAAACTCGAGTGGTTTCTAGATTTGATTGACACTGACCACTTCTGTTCTTATCATTAGCAAAGAAAATTGCATGCAACATGGGTCCAAATAGGGCTGGTAACACAGTCTATTGTCTTCTCTGGCAAATGTTATCCAGATGCCTCAATTAGGCAACACCATGATGAATGGCAGAAGGTATTATCTATAGACCTATTTGGTAAACAACCATGGCAAAAGTAAGATTTTTACTAGGGATAATTACAAATGGCAAATAAAAAGAACATACATTAAGAAAGGAAGTGAAAGAGGTAAATATTGTGTGCTTGTGAAGTAAAAAGTGAAAGAGGAAAAAGGTAACAGAGATGAAGGAATGTATTCGGTTTTTGTGAAGTGGAATTAATGAATATTTGCCCACAACTGAACATTTCATTATGAACAAAATGGGTGAGAGTACATATCAGAAAGTATGAAATTGTGGTTTCTAAATTAGTGTGGGCGTGTATGAAAGTAAGAATAGATTGTTGATAATAATATGTTACTGTCCAGGTAATGGTGGGTAATGAAAGAACCAGGGATAGGTTTTGAATGAATGTGATTCACTCAAAGCAAGTTATTCCTTGAATGAATGGATGGGTGAGAATGAAACAGGAGAGTATAGAGGAAGTCAATGAATTGTTTGGAGACTCAAGAATAAAAGAAAATGGTGACTGTGTGATTACTGTTAACTTCTTGGAAAAAGGTTTGCTGGCTTGTTTTTGGTATGTGGCTTCATTTCAAGTCTTTACCATGTGTGTGACAAAGTGCATGTAACTGACTCATTGAAAAAATTACTACTAATAGATTCAAGGGACATAAAAGATTCTGATTATGAGACACGTGATGTGTTTGGTAGGGTCAGGAGTAAATTTTGAATGGATGACAGAAAAGGAAAGAAATGAACAGAGCTTCAGTAAAGGAAATTGACAGTGGGAATAAATTCAAGCTCTGAGTGAAAATGTATTAATATACAGTCGGCCTTATTAAATATATGAAAAGTGGATGCAAGGAAGGACGATATAGAAGCTGCTGAGAATAGAATTAAAATGATTAATGTTACAAAGGCTAATGACGTTACAGTAATGCAAAATAAGAGAAAGGATGCTTTGTGGGATGGTGAACTGAAAAAAGTTGCAGATGAAACATTGTATATAAATAAGAAATATCTAATATGTACATAGAGAAAGCAAGGTAATCAAAGGAATGGTGAAGGAATAGTTAAGATTACAAGAGGCATTTTATTTATGAACAAAAAAAAATGCTGTGATCCAGTGAATGGGTTAAGTATAAAAAGGATGACAAAACTGTGGGAAGAGAGTTAAGTGAAGTAATGCTGAAGAATGAAACTAAAAAGAATGCAATGAATCTTATTGTTTAGGAAACAAAAAAGACAAAAAGAAAGTCATGCATGCTGAGAGAATGTTGAAAAATAATAAAGTTTCAGATGTTGATTCTGTCACCAGAGAAATCTCAAAATATGGATGCTGTTTGCTCAGGAATAGCTGTGCGACTTGTTTAAATGCTTATGTGAATAGTGCATCTGTGCCTGGTTTTTAAAACAATACCATGATTGTTCCTTTGTACAAAGGGAAAGGTAGGAAAAGTGAATGTAAACGCCAAGATTCATTTGTGAGGTATATCTGGAGCAGCTTCAACACAACACTCTTTTGAAGGAGATGAAAGGTGACAATGAGTGAAATTTGGGAAGTGGGTTGACCAGATTTTCATTCTCCAGGAGGTCCTTGAAAACATAAGAAATGTGGGGAAAAAACCCAGAAATGTAAGAAAGTGTATTACATGTTACAGAAAGCTGGTGAGGAAGGAAGCTGGTTGAGCAGGGAACTGTGGTTTTCTAACAAAAATGATAATATCAACAAATCCCAACTGCTCTGAAGAGTACCAAAAAGATCTATTAACCTGGAAAAATGGAACAAAAATCCTCCGATCCCTGTGTTGTGATTCAGGGTCAGCCTGTGGTTTCGGCAGTTGGGTCGGACGACTCAGAGGAGGAGGAGGGGGGTGTTGAAGACCTTGCTGAGGGGGTTGAAGATCTTGCTGATGAGAGCCCTCAGCCAGGCCCCTCCCACATGGTCACCACGGAGACCCAGCTGTGTGAGCCTGACAGCGTGGATGAAGATGACCCACAGCTGGCCCTGTTCAAGGACGCCCGACGTAGGAAGCAGTCAATTAGGAGTAAACAGAGGAAGGCAATGGGGCTTCTCGGAAGGAGGCAGAGAGAAGCCACGCCCTGAACTCTATATAAGGGGAATGTGTGGGAAGGGCTGGTTTGCTGAAGGCAACCGCTTGGATAGTTCGTGTTTCTTAAAGCTCCTGTTTCTTGGTTCGTGTCTTGTTTGTTTTTGTAGCTATAAATTTGGCAGGCGTAATTCCAGCCTCTTGCCGTTTGTAAAGGGGTTGTCCCTGCCTTTTCTGCAGGGCTGGTAGCAGGCTGGTACAGAACACCCTGAAGCCTTGACTTATCTATAGGTTCTGAGTGCTATAGTTGACTTCACTCTTGATTGCAATAAAATGTTTTCACTAGCCCAGGGTCAGAGAGCATACTGCCAAGTAAGGCAATTGCAGAATAAGGGGCCAAGAGTCTAGATTTACAGTTGTGCTGCGTTGAAGCGTGACAAAATGTTTTACAAAGTGATTAGGGTTCAATTACAGAACATTTTGCACAAATGTTGAAGATTTCTTGCTGAATGTGATAAGAGTAGTATATGATAGAATGAAAATAAATGAAATGCTTAGAGAATAGTTCAGCGATGAGTCAGGAGTTAAGAAAGGCGCTTGTGTCCTTTTGGATATTTAATGTATTTATGGAAGAAATACCCAAAGAATCCTTGTGGTGACATTAGAGGGATCATGGTCGGAGGTGTAATATATAAAATTCTCTGCAAATAGTGCAATATTGTTGGTAAGAATTCAAAGGATTTCGAGCAAGTGTGAAAATTAATGTATCAGAAAGTTATATCTGTTAGAGAAAATGGAGTGAACAAAAGATATTTGTGACCTTGTAAATTGTCTGCTTCTTTCTTTTCTTGTTTGTCCACAGACTCAACAAGCCAGATTTATTTTATTTAATGTATTTCTTAATTACAGCAATTGGCTTCAATCCAGCCCCTTCAAATCTCTTAGCATCACTGTAGTCTGTAGATCATGTGACTTGCCACATGAGCAGAAAAGGGAAATTCTACTTGTCCCATTTAAAAGAAATTATAATAATGCATGCTATCCTTCAAATATAGCTTAGGAAGGAAAAGCCCGCCTAAATAGGAAGGTTTTCAACATCTTTTTGATGGCAGCAGATAAGTTTGCCTTGTAGTCAGAGAGTCTCAGAATGTGGGAGTATCACAGAGAAGACCTTTTTTTTTAACCTTCGACTGTGTGCAGATGGGCAAGGGGTGCGATGGCTCAGCAGTTAAAGAAGCTGAGTTTGTCAACTGGAAAGCTAATAGTCTGGGTTTGAGACCCCAGCCCTGCCTGATGGGGTGAGCTCCCATTACTTGCCCCAGCTCTTGCCCACCTAGCAGTTCAAAACCATGCAAATGTGAGTAGATAAATAGGTACCACTTCAGTGGGAAGGTAACAGTATTCAGTGAGCCTTGGCATACAGTCATGCTGGCACAGGACCACAGAAATGTCTTTGGACAACGCTGGCTCCCTTGGCTAAGACATAGAGATGAGCAGTGCTAGAGTCAGACAGGGGAAACCTTTACCTTATGTGCAGATGGAGGGCACGATGCAACTTGCAAAGGAACTAAGAAACATTTTTCTTTGGTGCCTTTTCATCTACAAATATATCGATTATACTGGAATATCAAGTCTTCTGATAATTCATTACCATTGAGAATACAAACAGACCACTTGGATGTTCTGATATCAACTTCAGAGATGGATTTCTTTTTATTGGTTTAAGTTTAGAGAATGGTCTCTTTACAACTGCAGCTGTCCCTGTAATAGAGATGATCAAACACAAGTAGGCATGCAATGCAGACTTCGGTAACATTTGATAATGAATTACACTTCCCTATCACAAGAAATTGGGCAACTTCCATTATTGTTCATTTTTATCACTAGATTTCTGATACAATAAAATGCTCACAAAGCTGTTCGGACTAATCACTATTATATTTCTTGATCAAAAGTTCTCTAGATGCCTACAATTCTTTATCAGTGGCTGACATCTTATAAATTATTGAATGAAATCTGGAGAAGTTCTGCAGCTTTGTTTAAGTCAGTTTTGGGGTAACTAACAATGCTGAATTGCAGGTGTTGGGCTCCAAGATGTTCGTGAGGGACATGGTTAAAAAGAAAAAAAAGAGGGGATTTCTTTATTCAATATTTCAGAGCTCTAACTTCTGCTAGCTCTGTTCCTTTTTCTCAAAAGAATGACTTCTTCAGCACCTTGTAGATATCTCCGAAGTGGAAATGAATTGGCCTTAGAAATTTGTGAGATTATTTTGTTGCACCTGCATACAAAACTTTACATTTGGGCTAAGATACCATACATTAGGAGAGGTAATGCCATTATTTGATACTCTGTGCAGGATAAAATCATTCTATAACTCCAGAGAATATTTTCATATCTGAAAGAACTGGCATAGCATCATTAGAGCTGTGAGCAACCTCATGAAAATTGGTTGTTATACTTTATCATGGATGCCAGTATACTGTACAATTCAGTCACTGTTGCATCTTCAGCAGAGTCTGGGATTAGCAGTTTAGACATGGCTGGTCTAGATTCTGAGCTGGTGTGTCCTGTAAGGTGGGCATCTAAGGTTTCATTACTTTTGAATGAAAATATCACAATATTACTTTTTAATGTATACCAATCACTCACCGATTTGCTTTGTCCATAATTGGAAAAGCCAACATACCTGAGAAAAGAATTTGCCTAAAGTTGGATAATAACAGAGATATTCTTGTTGGACTTGCACACCATCTGTGCTTATGGCTGTATAACAAGATTTTTAAAAAGCTTATCAATATCCTTTGAAAATGAACCAAATGACTGACCTGGTCCATTTAAAATAATAAAATACCTTTTACCAGTCTTCTGATTTTCAGTAAAATGAACTCTGTCAGTGGGGGGGGGGAACAAGGGGCCAAAATGTCATAAGAATTGCTGTCTTAGCTCCTTCACGGAATGAAACATTCTCTGTTTCGATGAATAATTGTGTGTGCACTCAGCAGATCTCTGTGACTCCTTCATTGATCTGTAAGAAGCCTTGACAGGACAAGGTCAACTTTCTTTGAACCATGGGCTTCATTTTCTCCCTTATTCTCACATATTTATTTTTTTTTATTTTAATTCCATTTATATCCCGCCCTTCTCCGAAGACTCAGGGCGGCTTACAAGCTTAGCAGTAGCCTTCATTCTATGTATATGCCTGCTTGTTAGGGCTTTCACACACACACCCCCAAGCGGCATTATTACAAAGTCAGCTTAATTGCCCCCAACAATCTGGGTCCTCATTTTACCTACCTCGGAAGTATGGAAGGCTGAGTCAACCTTGAGCCTGGTGGGATGCGAACCTGCACTAATTACAGGCAGCTGGTGTTACTTAAGGAGGCATTAGCCCACTGCTCCACCAAGGCTCTATTATCGTCTTTGTGGGCAGTGCTATTACAGCTTTCAGAAACAGGGAGCAATCACTTCCTGTGCTGGAGACTCCTGGCCTATGCTGTCTAATAGTAGCTGCTCAGGGCTAAGTAACTAGTTGTTGATCTACCTGTGACTGAGTTTCAAGGTATCTCCAGGTGCGGTCAAAAGAGACAAGATGGCTGCTCCAGTGTGTAATTGGAAGTTCCACCTGTTTTTTAAGTGTGTTGCTAATCTGGAACCAGGGGCAAACAGTGCAGATGAGAAATTTCACTTTACCTGACTGTAATAAAAGCACATCAACGTGAAGGACAAAAATCTTACAAATTCTTTCTGCTTCCTTTTTCCTGCACTTTTCTTAGCTTTCGCTTATTTGCATCGATGCAAACTTTTGCTTCTCCTCACGCTACTTGACATTTCCTTTTAAACTTAGCTCATTTGTGTCTCCTGAGTTCTGATTGTTTTTAACTATGATGTGTGGGTGTGCAATTCAAATTTAAGAACTGTGAAGGAGGTTCAATTGTGTTATTGTGCCCCAGTATTCAGACCACGGTTAATACCATTAATGCATTGTGCAATTCCAGCTAGCTGTGAGCTTATTCAACAAATCATGCCTTAATATGACATGTGAATCCGCTGTTATTTTTAATATGTATCCTTGTCATTTCTACTAGATGCAGTTAAAATGATCAGAAGGTGGCAAAACAAAATTCATTTGATACAAGATGGCCCAGTTTTTATTCTGCTGAAATTGGAAAGAAATTATATAAAGGGCTTGAGAGTCTATCTCTGTTTCCACATATAGCTCTTGAAAGACTGTACAGAACAGAGCCAAATTTGAAACAGTGGAAGGAGCTGGCAATAGAAATCAGACCTAACTAGGGAGTGAAATGAAATCCTTCATGCATTGCCTACGGGAGTAGTGGGGTGGCCATTTGGAATGCTAGTGTGGGAAGTCAGCCCCCACCCTCAGAGAAGGAAATATTAAAACGGCAGAAAAATATATTACCTCAAAGGATCTTAAAGAAGCAGAAAAGCATGCCCAGTTTTCTTAATAGCTCCAAGTCTCTCTGTCCCACACAGAAACCAAGTCTGCAAAATTACAGATGTGTTAATCTTGTCAGAAAGACTGGAGTCAGGAAACTGGGATTAGGAAGAAAGATCCCTAGAATCAACCCCAAAAAATCTAAGAGTCATCAGCCACAGCCCAGGGAAGCAGGATATGACCCTTGGGACATAATAGATTTAACCCACCACTATCAGAATACCCAAAAGGCACACTCAGACTCAGGTCAGAATATGTGACACAGGAAATACAAAGCCTCAAACATGAACAGGAAACAACTCCAAACAAAAGGCTCCAGAGAGTATAAAAACCCACTCCCTACATGTGCTCACTCTCTCTTTTTGATTCCAGAGCCATCTTCCTGTCTGGCTCTCCTCTTCAATAAACTGCAACCTTCTTTCTAAAGCAGTCGCCATGTTGTTTATTCCCGGCTTGGACTGAATCATGATGAAGACTTTTCATTTAACACTAGCAATAGCACTTAGACCTATACACCACTTCATAGTGCTTTACAGCCCTTTCTAAGTGATTTACAGAGTCAGCATTTTGCCCCCAACAGTCTGGGTCCTCATTTTATCGACCTTGGAAGGATGGAAGGCTGAGTCAACCTTGAGCCAGTCAGGATCAAACTGCTGGCAGTTGGCAGAATTGCCCTGCAATACTGCATTCTAAGCACTTTGTCAACATGGCTCTGGTGCCAGCTTGTCCATTTTAAGCCCCCCTCCCCATTCAGAACCCAAAAACAAAGCAGAACTCCAAGCATTCTTAGGCCTCATAAACCTTTACCACACATTCCTACCCCACAAAGCGGCCATAGCTGAACCACTACACAGGCTACTTGACAAAAAATCACCTGGCAGTGGCAGGAACAACATAAATGGAGTTTCCAAACACTGAAGGAGATACTGTCCAGCAGGTCCACTGTCACCCACTTCATCGAGGGTGAGCCAATATACCTAGCTTGCGATGCATCACCATATGGGGTGGGGGCAGTGATCAG
This sequence comes from Vipera ursinii, assembly GCF_947247035.1. NCBI lineage: Eukaryota > Metazoa > Chordata > Lepidosauria > Squamata > Viperidae > Vipera > Vipera ursinii. The sequence goes on along the minus strand of NC_139516.1, from coordinate 142,628,433 downwards.
TCATATGGATAGCACTGGGGAACAAAGGCCAATAGCATACTATTCCAGAACTCTGACCAGGGCGGAGAGGAATTATGTGCAAATCGACAAAGAAGCACTAGCAATCGTGGCAGGTGTAAAGATGTTCCACGATTACCTTTATGGTAGGAACTTCACTATATTCACAGACCACAAACCCCTCTTAGGTCTGTTCACAACCGACAAACAGACCCCCCAGATAATGTCTCCTAGAATGCTGAGATGGTCAATCTTCTTAGCAGCATACACATTTTCCATCAAATACAGACTGGGGAAGGAAATGGGCCACGCAGATGCTTTAAGCAGGCTACCCCTACCAGCCACAGACACAGATCCAGCACCAGCGGGCCAGATCTTCACACTACAAGAACTCCCAGAATGCCCCCTGAGGGCCAAGGACATTGCCACCACCACCAGGAACGACCCCATACTAAGCAGAGTAGCAGCATGAGTCCAAGGGGGATGATCTAGGGAATGCCCAGACCCCCAATTCATGCCATACTTCAGGAGAAGGGAGGAAATGTCATCACACTTAGGGTGTCTGCTATGGGGAAACAGGGTAATAGTGCCAGAGAAGCATAGGGACAAGGTCATCCACGAATTACACGAAGGGCACCCAGGGGTGGTACGCATGAAAGCTCTAGCCAGGAGTCACCTGTGGTGGCCAGGGCTGGACAGGGCCATCGAAGATAGGGTAGCAGGGTGTTACCAGTGCTAGAAGTCAAGGCCAGAACAAGCACACACACCAGTACACAGGTGGGAGGCGACACACAACCCCTGGTCCAGAATACATATAGATTACGTGGGCCCCTTCCAGGGCCAGACCTTCCTAATAGTTGTAGACAGCTACTCCAGGTGGTTAGAAGTAGTGCCTGTTAAGTGCATGACGTCTGCAAAGACAATACAGGTCCTGAGGGGACTCTTTGCCACTCATGGGTTACCTGACGTAGTCATGTCTGACAATGGGCCTCAATTCACATCTAATTTAATAAATAAATAATGAATTTCTGGATTTCCTCAAGGCCAACTGGATTAGGCACGCAACATCGGCACCCTTCCACCCCTCCAGCAACGGATTGGCTGAAAGGAACGTGAGGACAACCAAGGACGCTCTGCAAAGGATTATTGTTGGGGACTGGCACCAAAGACTGGCCCAGTTTTTGCTGGCACAGCACACAACACCGTGCACGGCGACTGGGAAAAGCCCAGCGGAAATGAGGTGGGGCAGAAGGCTGACAACCAAACTAGACAGGCTTCACCCAGATAAGTTGACAGCTGAAACTGAACAGGACTGCTCAGCCAGATCACTGAACATTGGGGACTTAGTGTGGGCCAGGAACTACGGCCAAGGGGACAAGTGGACACAGGGAGTGGTAGTAGACAAGCTGGGGCCGCTATCATACGTCATTGAGGGGGAAGGGGAACGTCAATCAGGAGACACATTGACCAACTCAGGAAAAGGGCCCCTGAGAACACCCCACCAGCACCCAAAGAAACTCAATCACTGCAGAACAACACACAATACGAACCACTCATATCCCAGACTCCGACAACCCATCCTGACCCATTGGGCTGGGTCAACCTACCAGCGGCCGGGTCCCCAAGGTCACCCACGAGTGGGGCAGAACCTACGGAGTCAGCCACAGAGACAGGGCCAAGGGACTCCACAGGAACACCCCCACCAGAGGGCCCCCTGCAAGGGGGGGACCTGCAACAGACCGACAGGCCAACCCTGGAGAGCGGGACAAGGCCGGACAGTCCACCTGGGAGATACCCTGCCAGGGATCATAGGCCTCCGGCATATCTAAGGGACTATGTAAGGGAATAACAGTTCACAATTGGGGGGGAAGGGGTGTTATGTACATAGCTAATCAGCCTCAGATTGGCTAATTCCACTGGCGGGAAACCCTGGGCACCGGGTTGGGTGCCTGAGGCTAGGTGGAAGATTCCAGCCAGGGGGTTGGCCAGTGTCCAGGGGCTGTCGGACGTATATAGTTACCCGGGGCTTGCCAGCCACAGTTCCTCCACGTGTATTCTAATAAACAGTTCAACCCCGGATCCGTCTCCCTGTTATTGCCGCCGGTCCGGACACAACAAGATTCAATAAAAATTATTTGGTCCTAGGAAAACCTCAAAATAATCTAGTCTTGACTTGTTTGGTTCAAGGTCTTGGTTATGATCTTTAAGTCCTTACATGGCATGGGTCCGGGATACCTCAAGGACCACCTGCTGCCGGCGTCAACTCCCCTCCGCCCTGTGCGTGCCCACAGAGAGGGCCTCCTCAGGGTGCCTCCAGTCAGGGAATGTCGACTGGTGGCCCCCAGGGGGAGGGCCTTCTCTGTGGGTGCCCCGGCACTATGGAACCAACTGCCGGTTGAGCTCCGGATGGCATCGGACCTCCAATCCTTCCGTCGCGGGTTGAAGACCCACTTGTTCGAGTTAGCTGGTCTGGCCTGAAGGGGAATATGGGTTTTTTAATTGGTTTTATTATTTTACTATTGCTGTATTTTAATTGGGCATGGTTTAATTCTCTTTTAATTTTTGTATACCTATTTATATATGCCCTGTGAACCGCCCTGAGTCCCTAGGGAGAAGGGCGGTATAGAAATCCAATGAATGAATGAATGAATGAATGAATGAATGTTTGATATAAGATGCAGTAAAGAAAAACTGGCAAGCTTTAAAAATTCTGTCGTGATACTTTACAACAATAAAGAGCGTTCTTACAGGCCATTCTACTTTGGGGTTCATATAAAATGCTGCGCTAGGACTCTTTTGCCTTATTTACTTGCTTTGTGGGGAAAAAACTCATTCAAACCAAAACATAAAACAATGATGAGAAATAGATCGTCTTGTGCTGGCCTCTGAGTGAAACGTATATTTACAATCAAAATCCAATAGTAGTTTACATAAAATGTTTATGATGTCAGCCTGGATGTCAACCAGCCTTAGGCTTTAGGAATTGGGGACAAACTTCTAGAGCAGGCTATAGTACAACTCACTGATGAACAAATACATTAATCAAGTGTCATAATGTACTTTATATTGCTTCTCATTTAAAGAATTAGCAAAATAGAATATGAGTGAACTGGAGAGAAAGAGTTGCTTTATTTTTAATTTGATGGAGATGGATATTTAATTTCTGCTGGTTTCCAGATTGATTTATAGTTGCACTGACATGTCAAAGGCCAAGGCAGTGATTTTTTAAGATTTGTTGCTGGCAAATAATCTTGTTTAGATTCAGAAGTACTTAAATGTAGTTTAGATTCCGCTAATATGATATCACTGTTGATAATGTGATAAGAAGTCTCCTACTACATCATAGTCCTTTTCAGGCATATTCACTGAAGACAGATGGAGTAAAAGTGAGATCCTTTGTGGTGAACCAACCTCTTGCTACCATATTTTAAAGTCTGAATTCCCAGTGTTACATTCACACAGCCTTTATATCCATTAGGCTCCCTGCATTGTTTTTATTTGTTTAGATTAAAAATAATAAATGGAAAGAAAAAAATTCTGTAACAAAAAGCGCCCTACATCCTGCTTTTATTATCACAAAATCTTCTACATGGATTTTAATAGTCTGAGTTATTATGCATTGTATGGTTTCAAATCAGTGTGAATTATGCTTTAATTTATAGCATGTAAGAAGATAAACCCTTGCCTTCAGGAAATTGCGATCTGAAGTTCAAAACAGAGGAAGCCATAAAAGCAGGGAAGGGAGACAGGAGTTAAAAGGGAAGTAATGTGTCAAGATCAATATGTGGTTGGAATTTCTCTAAAGAATTCAGTAAAGAACAAAACCTAAGTAGGCACATGCTTGAACATATTCTGTACATACAAATATATCTGTTTGTTAGAAAGCTGGGTACCACTATTTACTGCACAGTGATTGATTGTTTATTTATTTAATTCGATTTATATAACACCCTTTTCCCAAAGGACTCAGGGCGGTTTACAGGGCAGATTAAAACAATACAATATATACATGTTAAATTAAAAATTAAATTAGATAGCCCCAAAAACTAAACACTAAAACCTTAAAAACCTTAAAAACCCTCAGTCCAGTCCGGCAAGCTCAAATAGCCAAGTCTTTAGGTCCCGGCGAAATGAACGAAGGTCGGGGTCCATCCAGAGTTCCACCGGCAGCTGATTCCAAAGGGCAGGTGCGCCCACCAAGAATGCTCTCCCCCTGGGCGCCACCAGCTGGCACTCTCTGACCGGCGGCACCCTGAGAAGACCCTCCCTGTGGGAGCGCACAGGACGATGGGAAATTGATGCTGGCTGCAGGAGCTCCTGAAGATAGTCCGGACCCGTGGCATTTAGGGCTTTATAGGTCATCACCAGCACCTTGAATCTTACCCGGAGGGCAACCGGAAGCCAATGCAGCTCGCGGAGAAGAGGTGTTACATGGGAGTATCGAGAACCCCCATCACAACTCGCGCGGCCACATTCTGCACTAGCTGAAGCCTCCGAGTGGTCCTCAAGGGCAGCCCCATGTAGAAAGCGTTGCAGTAGTCTATCCGGGAGGTCACAAGCGCATGTGTGACTGTACGTAGGGCATCTCAGTCCAGGTTGGGCCCCAACTGGCGCACCAGGCGAACCTGGGCAAAAGCCCCCCTGGCCACGGCTCCTATATGATCTTCCAAACTGAGCCATGAGTCCAGGAGGATGCCCAAGTTGTGGGCCCTATCTACAGGGGGTAACACCTCACCCCCCATAATTAACGATGGAATAGAATGGTCAATCCGAGATGCCGGTATGCACAGCCACTCTGTATTGGCGGAGTTAAGTTGAAGCCTGTTTCTCCCCACCCAGACCCGGACCGCCTCCAGGCAACGGGACATCACATCGAGGGCATCACTGGATTGGTTCAGGGTGGAGAGAAAAAGCTGGCTATCATCAGCATACTGATGTTACCCCACCCCAAAACCACGAATGATCTCACCCAGCGGCTTCATATGGGGGTTTCCCAATACTCCCATGGAACACCTCTACTCCGCGAGCTGCATTGGCTTCCGGTTGCCCTCCAGGTGAGATTCAAGGTGCTGGTGATGACCTATAAAGCCCTAAATGGCTGGGGTCTGGGATATTTGAGGGAACACCTGCTGCCAGCATCAAGCTCCCTTCGTTCTGTGCGCTCCCACAGGGAGGGTCTCCTCAGGGTACCGCCAGTAAAAGATTGCCAGTGGACAATACCCAGGGGGAGGGCCTTCTCTGTGGGTGCGCCGGCCCTTTGGAACCAGCTGCCTGCAGAGCTTAGGACTGCCCCTGACCTTCGCTCATTCCGCCGGGACCTGAATACCTGGCTCTTCGAGCTTTCTGGCCTAGACTGAGAGTATTAACTGGGGTTTTAATTGTATTTTTAATTGTAATTGGGTTATATTTCAAGGTTAGTGTAATTATTTTAATTGTTTTTAATTTTTGTAACTTGTTGCATTGTTTTAAAAAACCTTGTGAACTGCCCTGAGTCCTACGGGAGAAGCGTGGTATATAAGTTTAATAAAATAAAATAAATAAAATAAATATAGATGTTGAACAGGAGGGGTGAGAGAACCGACCCCTGAGGAACTCCACAAACGAGAGGCCTTGGGGCCGACCTCTGCCCTCCTGCCAGCACCGACTGCGAGCGGCCCAGGAGGTAGGAGGAGAACCACTGTAGAACAGTGCCCCCCACTCCCAACCCCCTGAGACGCCGCAGCAAGATACCATGGTCAATGGTATCAAAAGCCGCTGAGAGGTCTAATAGGACTAGGACAGAGGAACAACCCCTGTCCTGAGCCCGCCAGAGATCATTCACCAGCGCGACCAATGCCGTCTCTGTGCTGTACCCAGGCCTGAAGCCCGATTGGTATGGGTCCAGATAATCAGTTTCCTCCAGGAACAGAGGGAGCTGATGTGCCACTACGCTCTCAACAACCTTCGCTAAAGCGAAGGTTGGAGACAGGACGATAGTTGTTCAAAACAGCCGGATCCAGGACAGGCTTCTTGAGGAGGGGCCTCACCACTGCCTCCTTCAAGGCGGTAGGGAAGCTACCCTCCCTCAAAGAAGCAGTTATTACTGCATGGATCCAGCCTCATGTCCCCTCCCGAGCTGTGTACATCAGCCAGGAGGGGCACGGGTCCAACAAACACATGGTGGAACTTAGGTTTATGTGCTGTCAAGTCATTTTTGACTCCTAATAATGACTACATGGATAGATTTTCTTCATGAACTGCAAAGTAGGTATGCTAATTATTGTTGTTGTTGTTAGTTGCGAAGTCGTGTCCGACCCATCGCGACCCTATGGACAATGTTCCTCCAGGCCTTCCTGTCCTCTACCATCTTCTGGAGTCCATTTAAGTTCACGCCTACTGCTTCAGTGACTCCATCCAGCCACCTCATTCTCTGTCGTCCACTTCTTCTATTGCCCTCAATCTTTCCCAGCATTAGGCTCTTTTCCAGTGAGTCCTTCCTTCTCATTAGGTGGTCAAAGTATTTGAGTTTTAGCTTCAGGATCTGGCCTTCTAAAGAGCAGTCAGGGTTGATCTCCTCTAGGACTGACCGGTTTGATCGCCTTGCAGTCCAAGGAACTCGAAGGAGTCTTCTCCAGCACCATAGTTCAAAGGCTTCAATTCTTTGGCGCTCAGCCTTTCTTATGGTCCAGCTTTCACTGCCATACATTGCAACTGGGAAGACCATAGCCTTGACTATATGCACTTTTGTTGACAGGGTGATGTCTCTGCTTTTTAGTGTGCTGTCTAGATTTGCCATGGCTTTCCTCCCAAGGAGCAAGCGTCTTTTAATTTCTTGGCTACAGTCCCCATCTGCAGTGATCTTGGAGCCCAGGAAAATAAAATCTGTCACTACCTCCATTACTTCCCCATCTATTTGCCAGGAATTGAGAGGACCGGATGCCATGATCTTGGTTTTCTTAATGTTTAGTTTCAACCCAAGTTTTGCACTCTCCTTCTTCACTCGCAACAAGAGGCTCTTTAGTTCCTCTTCACTTTCTGCCATTAGAGTGGTATCATCTGCTGCTAATTATTATGGTACAACTATTTTTTTTATGACACTGTAATCGCTTGCTTTGGGGTGGGATTGCAGTGACTGAATGGAGCTGAGCATTTACTGGCTGGGTGCTCCTCCTGGGAGCTATGCAGTTTGCAGCAGATATTTTCTCTTTGCACTCTGATAGAGAAACATCTGTCACTACCTAGGATTAAACTCTCAACTTTCCGAGTTGGAGCCAAACATCTTCACCTCTAGGCCACTGTGCCACTCACTGTTAATATGATTATTATTACATTCAAATTGCTTGTTCTGTTCTACCATTGTATATGAGAGTTAGAAAGTTGGACTCTACAATACGAAAAAGGACGGGAACAGCAGAGCTACCCATCATAGAAACTCTACTCATTTTGATCCCAGTCTTTTCAAAATTATGTAATGTTTAGATCAGCTTTTAGTGTAGTTCAAGATCCTATCTGTAGTAACTATGTTTTATGAGCATTCGGCCTTTTCAAAGAGGTTGAAAATGTAACATTTGCTGTCAGTTTAAAATAAATAAATAAATAAATCCAGATCCGATCTACAAAATGGCTGCCTTGGCCTGTTTTTATGGCAGAACAAATTGAACCCTTTTAGATGTTCAGATAGTCCTCAAACTACGACCATAATACGGGCCGGAACTTCCATCCCTAAGAGATGCGGTCATTAAGTGAGTCATGTCCAAGTTTATGACACTTTTTGCCACAATCATTAAGTGAATCACACAGTCAATAAATAAATCTGGCTTCCCCCATTGGCTTTGATGTTGGAAGCCCCCAGGAATGTCACAAATGACAGTCACATGATCCTGGCATACTGTAAGATCATAAGTACATACCAGTTGCCAAGCACCCAAATTTTGATCATATGACCCCAGGGATGCTGTAATAGTGATAAGTGTGAGGCATGGTTATAAGTCATTTTTTTCAGCACCGTGATAATTTCAGTTGTTTAATGAATGGTCATAAGTAGAAGACTACATGTACCTTTGGAAAAAAAAGTTTTGGAAATACTCCTAGTTGTCTTTAAGTGAATTACTTTTTTTATTTTTGTGCTTCGTTTTTCATTGAACATCATTAAGTTCAAACTTCCTGATCTGAAGGATTTGAGGACTGCTATATTAGCTAGGACTTGGTAGCATATCAGCTGTGCACACCATGGCATGGGTGATTTCCCTCTCTCCCATGAAATCCATGGGACATGTTTATGTAAGAAAAGAATTTAAGAATGACCCAAATCCCTTGGAATTTACCACATTTCACAAGTTTTTTATGTATCCTGCCTGAAATCTTCTGAGATATGGGCACGAATGTCATGTATTCAAAATGTTGTGAGATGTGTAAACCCTTGAGATCTCAATCATTTAATGTGTTGTGGATTTAATATGTATATAGTGTATATGAAATGTTCCATATTTGTTACATTCATTACAAATAATTGATATATCAGTGAGATGGGTGGCAAACTCCCTTTTTTTAGATTGGACAGAGCTGAGCATTTATTGGCCAGAGGCCCTTCTTGATGCCTACGCGGAGTTTGTAGCAAGTATTTTGTCTGTGTGCTCTACAACAGAAACATCCTGACCACAGTTTGGGAGTTATAATACTAGAAAATTAGAAAGTAAACTAATGCATTTCTCTCTTTCCACCCCTCCCCCAGTTCTGTCCATGTTGCAGACTATGGAAGGCCTTTAATCTTAATTATACTTATTTGGAGAGATACTTCTTTGGCATGCTTTCATAAGCAATACTCTAAATCAGTGTTTTTCAAACTTGGCAACTCTAATATGTGTGGATATGCTGGCTAGGGAATTCTGAGTGTTGAGGTCCACACATCTTAAAGTTGCCAAGTTTGAAAAACACTGCTCCAGTTCATATTTGCTTAGTTTTAAAAGTCCTGTCTTAAACTGATGCACAAGTGATTTTTAAATATCTTCACCCTCCTCAGAATGCTGCAGGGCATATGAAGAACAAGATGTTGTTGTAGTAGTAGTAATTTTATTATTTAATGAATAATATTATTTAACATTTTATTTTTATATTTTATGCAGATATAAGCACAACTATAAGGAGAAGAATATATTATTCCAAAATTTCCAATACCATTTGTGTTGTTTTCTGGACACAGACCACAATAACCTACAATACAGTGTTTGCGTTGGTATGGGCATTTGAACTGTAAACCTTTCTGCTGGTTCTCAAAATTTTTGCTATTGGTATTCATGCATGATTTGATCTTTATTTTATCTTGTGACGGCACATATGGTCACACAAACTAAGGAATAGATGCTCATTTTACATAAGAGATATTGTCAGAATCCATTTATATCACGTTTCATAATTGTATAGGTAGAACAACGTGCTATTACTGGGGATTCTGCCATCTCTCCGAGGGGGGGGGAGAGGATGGTTACTAAAGCGATTTTCAAACAACAGGGGATGTTTTAACGGGGGAAGGGAGGGGGACAGACAGATCTGGTTTGTGTCTTCATTTACAACTGAAAAAGGGAAGCAATAGCCATAAAACCAAGGAGAGTTCCCTTTCCCATGGAAGGACCTGACACCTAGCAACTGACGACAGCCTGACCAAATGGATGAGGGGAGGGACTGGAATGGGAATGGTTTATATAGGATTGAAATGTAACTTTTCTCAGATTCCGTCTTGTATTCCCACAATCGATTCCTTCCTAGTAAACATTTTCCTTTTGGACTAAACTTGCATCCAAGAGTTCTTATTTCCTAAGATGTGGATTGAGGTGGGTCCTGACAGTAGACGGAATCTCCTTTAAGAGTCAACCTGGAAGGGAAAACCTTACGGGGGGGACTTTGCAACAAATACAAATGTCTGGCGACGAAGCAAGAGAGGAGGGAAGCCCCATGGAGGGGGAGTCTTCCCCCCAAATGGAATCCCAGAGACAATGGGAAACTGAAGCAGCATATTCCCCCGGGGAAGAAGCGGTGGAGCAGTATGACCGAAAACCCCGGTGGTCGATGGGCGTTGGAAGGAAAAGTGAGTGGGAAAAGGCTTCGGGAGAAAAGACCCTGAGGCATAGTAACCACCAACCGGAATGGAGGCAAGAGATGGAGAGTTCCCTGCACGCCAGCGAGGAGGAGCGGATCCTGGAAAAGGCCATTGATCTGATGAAAGCAACCCTGAGTTCACTGAGGGAGGAGAGAGCTGAAAATCGCAACCGAGGCAGCGCCTGGGGACGCAACTGGAAAGGTAACGGAGGGGATCCAACACCTGAAACCCCAGGGCCATCCAATGGAACAGGAATTGCTGCCTCAGCAGTACCCCCCCCCCAGAACCACAGATGGGGACCAGGATGAGGAGCGATACCGGCCACGGCGCAGACAACGCTCCAGCCAAAGACTCCCGCCCCTGGAAGTCAAATTCAAGGGGGAGCCATCACGACTGGGATTTTTCCTAACCCAAGTTCTCAGCTACATGGAGGAGTATGGACGGGACATCCCCAGTGACAAAACACGCATCCGAATTGTTCAATCTGCCCTGGACGGGATGGCTGCAGACTGGGTGGTGAACTTGCATGACTCCAACGCCCCAGAACTCAACGACTTCAACCGATTCATGTCATCTTTGAGGCGACGGTTCGAGGATCCTTTGGCTGACCGTAAGGCCCGGGAGAGAATCAAAACGGTGAGGCAGGGCAGGCGAGCAGTGGCTGATTATACACAAGAATTCCGAGCCATTGCCAGCAAGCTGAACTGGCCAGAAGACATCCTCCTTAGCCATTTCAAAGACGGTCTGAACTACGACCTGTATGATGCTTGCCTGCCTCGAGGAGACCCACCCCACCTCGACGACTGGTACATCCTGGCGGAGGAAGTGGAAATAGACCTACTGAAGAGACACCGCAGAGGAAAACCATGGGGCCGCCTGCCACCCGAGCAAACACGCGAGGGGGAAAAACCACCAGCCACAGCCAAAAAATCAACAAGTTGCTTCAACTGCGGGAGAGAGGGCCACCGTGCTGCAGAATGTCGTTCAAAAGCCCCCCCACGAAAACCAGAGGCATCATCCTCCAAGAAGCCGGGGAAGCCCCAAGGCAACACAAAAGAATCTTCCATGAAGGGGACAGAGGCTGTAGAGTCCACAATTCCTGCCAGGAACTGGGACTGGACTCCGGCCTGCACCGCAGGGACGGTGGACAACTCGGAAGACAGCTCAGAGGGAGAACCATTGGTAAGTGGACCCCTTCCACCCATACTTAAGACAGTGACTATATTAGCTTCCCCTATGCCTGAAGCAGCCAAAATAAAAGCTCTGATAGACTCTGGGTGCATCTGCTGCCTTATCAGCCCAACGCTGGTGGAGAGATTGAGCATCCCAGTGAGGAGGCTAAAACATCCAATCTCTTTTAGTCAATTAGATGGGACAATAGCAGGGGGAGGACCAGCCACCCTAGCCACTTTACCAATCCACCTATCACTGGGGCCCCATGAGGAGGACATAACGTTTATAGTGGCCCCAGGCATGGAATGCCCAATGATTCTGGGATTGGAATGGCTGAAGAAATGGAACCCCGGGATAAACTGGAGGACAGCAGAACTCAACTTCCCAAAGGGGGGGGCAGAAGAACGTAGACTCCAAAAGCACCCCCCCCAACCCAGAGGGAGGAGACAGCAGCAGTGGGGAAAGAGAAGGGATTACCAGAGATACCGGAGGAATACAGGGACCTGGCTGAGGTTTTCAGTGAGGAAAGAGCAGATGAGCTTCCCCCCCACCGCCCCACAGACTGCACCATAGAATTCAAACCTGGGGCAAAACTCCCAAAACCCAGGATGTATGCCATGAGCCCAAGGGAAATGGCAGAAATGGAGAGATTCATAAAGAAAAACTTAGAAAGAGGATTTATTGAGCCTGCCAAACCCAAAGTGGCCGCCCCGGTTCTGTTCAGGGAGAAGAAGGATGGGTCCTTTCGTTTGGTTGTGGACTATAGAAATTTGAACACAATTAGTGAATGTAATCTGTACCCCCTTCCCCTAATGAAGGATATGTTATCCCACCTATCGAAAGGAAAGATTTTTACCAAACTAGACCTGAGGGAAGCATACTACCGAATTAGGATTAAGGAAGGAGACGAATGGAAGACTGCATTCAACTGCCCAATGGGGTGCTATCAATTCAAAGTATTGCCATTCGGACTGCAAGGGGCCCCCGCAGTCTTTATGCAATTAATTAATGACGTGCTGAGAGAGCACCTATATAAGGGGGTCCTGGTTTACCTCGATGACATCCTTATCTTCACAGAAACCAAAGAGGAACATATCAAACTAGTCAGAGCAGTCCTGAAGAAGTTGAGAGCTGCCCACTTATATGCTAAATTATCGAAGTGTGAATTCCATCAGGAAAAAATCGACTACCTGGGATATCGCATATCTCCAGAGGGCATCGAAATGGACCCTGAGAAGGTCAGAGCAGTACTAGAGTGGGCACCCCCCCCCCGCACACGGAAGCAATTGCAAAGTTTCCTGGGGTTTGCAAACTTCTACCGCCAATTCATCCCCGCATTTGGCCAAATAGCCATGCCCCTCACAAATTTGTTGAAAACGAAGGGGGGGTCACCCGTGAAACCCAGCCAGCCTCTGAAATGGTCAATGGAATGTCAAGCAGCATTTGAGAGGCTAAAGAGACTTTTTTCTGCTGAACCTGTCCTAAAACACCCAGATCCCGACAAACCTTTTGTAATACAGGCAGATGCGAGTGATGTAGCGGTAGGAGCCGTACTATTACAAGAAAATGATGGGGGGACATTGCAACCATGCGCATACACATCCAGAAAACTCACAGAAACAGAACAACGCTGGCCAATATGGGAAAAAGAGGCATTCTCGTTGAGGTGGGCATTACTAACATAGCGCCAATTTTTAGAAGGAAATAAAATACCTTTCCAGGTCTGGACAGACCACAAAAATTTGGAAGCACTAAAAACGCCCAGGAAGCTCACTCCTAAGCAAGCCCGCTGGTCCCAACATTTTCACCGATTCAATTTCACTCTCAAACACTTACCAGGGGGAAAGAACTTCCTTGCAGATGCATTATCCCGCATGCCCCAATATAACAGCACAAGAGTTACTGACTTTAAACCACTTGTACCGGAACAACAACTGGCAGCACCAGTCACCACCAGGGCACAAGAAAAAATGAAGCCGAAGGTAGATAGCCAAACTGGAATAGAATTCAGGAAATCTTTGGAAAGTGATGAATGGTTCCAGAAAAATAAACATGTGTGCACAATTAAAGATGGACTGCCGTGGGTGGGGGAGAAGCTATATATACCTGCCACACAGAGAATCAATTTCATGCAACTCTGCCATGATACAAAATCAGCAGGACACTTTGGTTTTGTAAAAACCTTACACTTAACTAAAAGGCAATTTTGGTGGCCATCTATGAAAAAGGACATAGAAAGCTATGTGGGTAGCTGTCAAATTTGCGCGATGGCCAAAAGACTGCAAGGGAAACCGCCAGGTCTGTTACAACCGGTGGCAAACCCCTCAGCCCCATGGAAAGAAATAGCCATGGATTTTATCGTAGAACTGCCTGAAAGTAATGGAAACACCGTAGTCTGGACTGTCACAGATCTGTTCTCTAAGCAAGTACACTTCATACCTTGCCAAAAAATCCCGACTGCAAAAGCATTAGCAAAACTTTTTGTACAGCATATTTACAGATTGCACGGGGTACCACAACGCATCATATCTGACAGAGGGGTGCAATTTACATCTGCATTTTGGAAAGAATTTTTATCCCTCTTAGGAACCACCCAAGGACTGTCATCTAGTCACCATCCTCAGACAGACGGAGCTTCTGAAAGACTTAATAATATACTTGAACAATATCTGAGATGCTATATTAATTTTCAGCAGTCCGACTGGACGGACCTACTGCCTTTTGCAGAAGTAGCATATAATAATGCAGTCCACTCAAGCACAGGTTACACTCCTTTTCAAGTAGCTACAGGCCAGAGTTTCAACCCAATACCAGAACTAACCCCAAAAGAACCGGTTATCCCTGATCTGAAGGAATGGATTGCTCAATTACAAAATACATGGCCAATCGTTAGGAAAGCGTTGGAAGATGCCAGAAAAGCATACAAGACACAGGCAGACAAAAAAAGAACCGATCCCACACCATTTAGGGTAGGAGAGATGGTATATTTATCCACAAAATACCTGAAATCACTCCAACCCTGTAAAAAACTAGGACCAAAATATATTGGACCCTTTCCAATTAAAAGAATCATAAACCCAGTAACAGTTGAATTAGAACTACCCAAAAATCTTAGACGAATACACCCAACCTTCCACTGCAGTCTATTAAAGAGAGAACAACAATCTCTACTACGAGAAAAAATCCCACCACCACCACCCCCCATCATGGTGGAAGGAGAACAACATTTCGAAGTGAAAGAAATCTTAGATTCCAGAAAACACCATGGAACGATACAATATTTAGTGGCATGGAAACACCTCCCCTCCTCAGAAAACGAATGGGTTAACAAACTCCATGTTAAAGCACCTAAGTTGCTTAAGAGGTTTCATACAGAATATCCAAACAAACCAGGCTAACATTTATATGTTTTCTTTCCCCACAGATGGACTCATCTTTTTTTGAAAGGAGAGCCAAATGTCAGAATCCATTTATATCACATTTCATAATTGTATAGGTAGAACAACGTGCTATTACTGGGGATTCTGCCATCTCTCCGAGGGGGGGGGAGAGGATGGTTACTAAAGCGATTTTCAAACAACAGGGGATGTTTTAACGGGGGAAGGGAGGGGGACAGACAGATCTGGTTTGTGTCTTCATTTACAACTGAAAAAGGGAAGCAATAACCATAAAACCAAGGAGAGTTCCCTTTCCCATGGAAGGACCTGACACCTAGCAACTGACGACAGCCTGACCAAATGGATGAGGGGAGGGACTGGAATGGGAATGGTTTATATAGGATTGAAATGTAACTTTTCTCAGATTCCGTCTTGTATTCCCACAATCGATTCCTTCCTAGTAAACATTTTCCTTTTGGACTAAACTTGCATCCAAGAGTTCTTATTTCCTAAGATGTGGATTGAGGTGGGTCCTGACAGTTATCCTATTTGGCCTTGAAAGGCACTCGGGAAAAACTTGCATTGGCTAAGAAAATAAAACTGTATTGGTTTTAAATGCAATTAATATGACTTCTCAACCATTTAAATAATTTCTCTTCTTGGGCAATATCATTTTCACACATGGGGTGGGTGGCATGGAAGAACTGCAGGAGGATAATTTCAGGAAGGAGCAGAAGACCCAGGAACAGTGAAAGACTCCAGTGGGAGAACCAGAGTTTGTTAGGGGGGAGGAAGCATAAGGAGAAGAGAAATGTAGCCAAGTATCTGGTCGATAATTCTGAACAATCAAGTCAGCTTTCCCTGCCTAATGTTCCCCAGATGTAATCCCCATCTGCTGCATAGATGATGGGAACTGTAATTCAGCACTTCTTGAAATGACAAGACTGGGCAAGGCTGAATTGGGGGTATCCAAAGAGAAAAATGGCCTTTCATTCCAGCAATGCTCTTCGGCTGCTTTTCTTCTGGAACCCAGAACTAAAACATGTGCCAGCCAAGAAGGGAGCCGCCTACCTTGCCCCTACAAGCTGTGGGGAGATGTCTGTGTCAGCTCCTCTATATCTGCTCACAAAGCCTCCTTGTGTATCACAGTGTGATCCTTATCTTTCAGTTCCCCCAAAGAATAGCAACAGCCTGCTCTGTTCTGCTATTGAGCTTTGTACAAATAGGGAAGAAAAGAAGTCTTAACAACCGCTTGTTTAACAGGGGGCTGCATGAGATCATGGTTTCTTGAGCCACAGGGAAGTAACCCGGAGGGGAAAAAATGTTGAACTCCTACCCTGGTTCAAAAGTGGAAAAAGTCTAGAAGTTATGGATTCTCCATCCCAGTTCATGGAGAAGACGTCTCAATTGCTACCTCTGCAGATGTTTCCACTCCAATTTCCATGCTGTGTGACAAACCAGAATTGACAGGAACAATCTGCCCGTCAAACCAATGCCTTTTCTCCATGCCTTTTAAAATACAAAGCAGTCTTAATGGCCAAGTATGAGAGTAAAAGTGGGCAGAAGAGAGCAATTTCTTCAGCTGAATATGAATGCTGCTGCCTCCCTCTCAAGACTCTTTTTTTCCTCCTTGAATAAAAATGTCACAACTCTCTGTGTGATCTTGAGCAGATGTGCTTGGGAAATGAAACAAGAAGGGAAATGCTGCCTTGTATGGACACAGGAGCGCAGAGATGGAGACAATTATAGGGAGAATCATACACCTCAGCAACAGTGTGATTTTCCTCACAAAATTCAGTTTATATTAGATTAGTATTTTCCTCTGTTCTGACAAACAACAGTTTGATCCAACTAAGCTAATGATAAAAGATAAAAGATTCAGAACAGAATTTTAAAGAAGATGGTTGGATGCTGTCATTTGCTGTCAGAAGATGTAGTAATGACCACCAATTTTGACAATCTTTGATAAATGGTAGATGGTCTAAAGGCCACGAGACATGGTGATTATTGAGACTTGCACATGGGACATTTGCAATATTTATAAATTGCTTTTAATTTGCATATGCTCAACCAGCACTTCCACAAGGCACCATTTCTATTGCCCAATCTCTCCCCAAAATAGTTTACTATTTGTTTTTACTGTTAGAATGCCAAGATCACACTCCTGTGTGATCCAATCAGTTTTCTTCCTCCAGTCTAGCAGCTGGCCTGTCCCAAGCTAATGAAATCCTATAAGAAGCAGCAACAATGTCCAAATCACTACTTTCACTGTACTCATTTTTTGAACTGAGTTACTTTATTGGTCTACTGTGCTTTACTAACAATCTTGATAAAACTGCTGTTTTCTTAGTTAAGACCACTCTAATCTGTTGTCTGAATATCCCCATCCTGGATATAAAGGATGTTTTGTATTTATGTGCTGTATTCAAGATACATTGCTGTCCAAAAATGAAAGATACATTGATGCCCTTCTCCATTTCTATATGGAGAGACTAAGTGGAGTGACAATGGAATCTTTTTTCAATATTAAAAAGAGAACCATATCTTTTTCTGACTCCTGAGGGTAGCAAGATAACTTAGAGCAGGGGTCCCCAACCCACGGTCTGTGGACCAGTTCTGGGCCACGGCATGCCAGCAACTGGTCCGCACAAGCAAGCAAAGCCCCACCCACGAGATGTAGGCAGCACACAAAACCATGCCTCCTCTGGTCTGTGGAAAAACTTCTTTCCACAGAACCGGTCCCTGGTGCCCAATCGGTTGGGGACCTCTGACTTAGAGAAAGCAGGACAGTTGACATAGCTTGCCCAGTTCTGCCTTCCAACATCTCGTGAAGTGCCTTGTTCTTTAAGTATCCACACATTCCCCAATCAATGCATGTGTTGAAAAGATATGGGCAGTCCATCTACACAAATAAAGTTTCCCAGATACAAGTTGGTGCATCTACAAGTGGCTTTCTGTATGGCACTTCCTGACTACCACACCGAACAAAAATCGCAAAAAATTGAACTTCCTCTTGATCTTGTGATTCAGACTTGGAAGTGCTGAGGTAGATGTCTACAAGTGTCAGAAAAATGGCTGCTGCTTCTGGCTTGGCATTCATCTATGTCATTAGGCACTTGCTTGGTCAGCAGTGCCATTTTCTGCTCTGCTGACTCTTACTCCTATTATTAGCTCTCTTTTCTACTTTGTGTCAGAGAGAAATATTTGTCCCCCTAAGGTGCATTGTAAACCACAGGTACCTAGGTTCACAGCATCAGCAGAACTATAGTGTTGCAGTTTTTGTTAATATTCTATGTACCATCTGAGCCTCAGATCCTCCACTATTTCAAGTTAGAAGCAGATGAGTTCTGGATTTTGCATGCACTGCTGTTTAGCAGTTGGAGCACTTCCAGATGAGACATTGGATCATCATAACAGAATAACAGAGTTGGAAGGGACCTTGGAGGTCTTCTAGTCCAACCCCTTGCTCAAGCAGGAAACCTATATCATTTCAGACAAACGGTTGTCCAATCTCTTCTTAAAAACCTCCATTGTTGGAGCATCCACAACTTCTGGAGGCAAGTCTTTCCACTGATTAATTGTCAGGAAATTTCTCCTTAGTTCTAGGTTGGTTCTTTCCTTGATTGGTTTCCATCCATTGCTTCTTGTCCTGTTTTCAGGTGCTTCCATCATGTAACGTTTAGGCAATTTCAGGAATATCCAGATATATTCATCCCATTACTGTTATTATTCCTCAGCTGACTTTCTGTCCATAGAGCACTTATGTTTCTGTACTGCTTCTTCCATCTTTTCTCTAATTGTACATAGCTTAAGGAGAAAATTACAGGACAATCTTTTCCCTGGTATGGATGAGAAAGTGATGAACAAGACTATAGTGAGAGAAGCACTCCATACATGATGCTTTGGAAATGCCCCTTATCTCATGATTGGTTGTTGTACATATCTGATTTTAAATTCACTTCATATTCTGCACTGTTCTCCAAAATTGTTGTTGTTGTTGTTAGCTGCGAAGTCGTGTCCGACCCATCGCGACCCTATGGACAACATTCCTCCAGGCCTTCCTGTCTTCTACCATCTTCTGGAGTCCATTTAAGCTCACGCCTACTGCTTCAGTGACTCCATCCAGCCACCTCATTCTCTGTCGTCCCCTTCTTCTATTGCCCTCGATCTTTCCCAGCATTAGGCTCTTCTCCAGTGAGTCCTTCCTTCTCATTAGGTGACCAAAGTATTTGAGTTTTAGCTTCAGGATCTGGCCTTCTAAAGAGCAGTCAGGATTGATCTCCTCTAGGACTGACCGGTTTGATCGCCTTGCAGTCCAAGGAACTCGCAGGAGTCTTCTCCAGCACCATAGTTCAAAGGCTTCAATTCTTTGGCGCTCAGCCTTTCTTATGGTCCAACTTTCACTGCCATACATTGCAACTGGGAAGACCATAGCCTTGACTATATGCACTTTTGTTGACAGGGTGATGTCTCTGCTTTTTAGTGTGCTGTCTAGATTTGCCATGGCTTTCCTCCCCAGGAGCAAGCGTCTTTTAATTTCTTGGCTACAGTCCCCATCTGCAGTGATCTTGGAGCCCAGGAAAACAAAATCTGTCACTACCTCCATTTCTTCCCCATCTATTTGCCAGGAATTGAGAGGGCCAGATGCCATGATCTTGGTTTTCTTAATGTTAAGTTTCAACCCAAGTTTTGCACTCTCCTTCTTCACCCGCAACAAGAGGCTCTTTAGTTCTTCTTCACTTTCTGCCATTAGAGTGGTATCATCTGCGTATCTTAGGTTGTTGATATTTCTTCCGGCAATCTTAATTCCAACTTTTGATTCATCTAGCCCTGCCTTTCTCATGATGTGCTCTGCATATAAGTTAAATAGGCAGGGTGACAGTCTCCAAAATTATTTATCTCCTATTGCTTTTTTTTAAAAGCAAATAAAAATAAATGGACACCATCTAAAACCGCTCCACTTCTGACTCTTGGAACCAACTTTTAAAAGCATTTTTTCCCTGAAACTAATATGTGTCAGAGCCCTCCTCTTCTTCCTTTCATTCTGACTATATCTCAGATCAAACGGGTATTAGTGATTTCACCTTTCCCTAACCTTAGCAACAACCTAATGGCAGGATAGAACTAAAGGAGATGTGACATTTTCCATCCTCTATGGGATGATTTAATTATTTATATACTACCGCAATCTAAAATCAGTCTTGGTAGAATTATTCACTTTCCACTACTCCATTTCCATCCAACAGAAGTGAATTAATCTAGATAAGCTGAATTGATGGTCTGTTTTTCCCCCTCTGGAACAAAGCTGTAGTAGAAACATGCTTAGGGTATGTAATTTTCTTAAGGTGCTCTTTCACCCATTTTCTCTTTTAAGTCATTCTGATACAGTAAAACAGTCATTTTTATTACCCAGTTTTGGGAAAAGATCACCTTGGAAGGAAAGCAGGAGGAAGAATCCAATTTTCCCCTTCAAGTTTTTTTTCCCCAGTACTGTTTGACAAGTCATAGGATTGTATTGTAGCCTTTAATTTAAAAAGAATGGAATAATTCTGAGGTAAATTCAGCTACAGTAAATACATATCACCACAAAAGGTCAGATTGTGAAAGTTATTTTTTTTGTCTGATTGCTAAATTGGGTTGTAAAAACTAATGATTAATTCTATTTGATTTATTGCCTGATTGCCTAGACTAGACATTTAAAGTTTTTGTGAGGGAAGGTAGTTGTTTGGATTCCCAGGCTGGAGGGGATGCATTCCATAGGAACAAGAGGAAGCTCAGTCTACATATTTTGTGTGAGAGAAAGAGGGTGAAGACAGCCCCTCCCTAATAGTGCTCTGATTATAGGCTTGATAATAGGGTGCTTCAGTTTGGCAAGATGTTGTTGATAGGTGTAGAACAATAAAAACATCTGCTTGGAAGAATCATCATGCGTTTTTTCTTGGTTTTTGAGCCAGACAATTTTCAAATTATTCAGATGCCAGCTTCCCTCAGCAATAGGTTGATCTATAATTATCTTGTCTCATTCTCTGTCTTTCCCTCGGACAATTAGAGTATTATCTGCCCAACGAAATGACTGAGAACAAAACTCTGGATTGCTTCCTGCAGCTGAGGTGCCTTGACTGAATTTTGATGGTTCTGGTTTAGGTCTGGGACCATCCTATTATCACGATCTGTCACAAGTAGATACTAGATTTAACTAATTAACCATTATTCTGCCTAGCAGGGTGATGAGCTGTAATTTAGAACTATCACAAGCCTGAAATTATATCAGAGGACAGGAACAACAGGATCTGGAAGGTAAGCGAACTGTCTAATCTAATCTTGAATTTTAAGAATGTCTTAGTTATTACCTAAGACTGCCTTAATTACTGGTTAACCCAGGTGGCCACACCCTTGATCTCTGTTTAGAAGCAGTTGGAAAGAACAGTTCTTTGTCCTTTCTTCTCTGAAAACCACACTATATAAAGATTGTTGAACAACCAGAGTTCAGGAAAGGATTTTTTGTATTCATGAAAAACTTCTTAACTTGTATGTTCTCAGGTACATGAACTCCTGTTTCAAGGGAGTGGTCGTTCTGTAAGAAAACAGATCAGTATTTTGTTAAAATGCAGCATGAATCATCTCCTGAAGCCAGAGTTTTGTCTCTCACTTTCAGGACAACCTTGCAGAATAGAAGCATTGCCTAGTGCAGTGTTTCTTGACAGCTTCAAGATGTGTGGACTTCAACTTCCAGAATTCCCATGTATGGCTAACAAAAGTAAATCTCAATAGAAACAGACTAGTAAAGAATAGCAGAAAAACCCCCAATGAAACTAGCAATAAAAATATGCAAAATATACACAGAACAGCTGCTGAGAGCAGCCATAAGCACTATAATGAGTCAATCCAAAATTGAGTCATCCTAGCTTTAGTCATGCAGCTATAGAGCAATATCATGCATTCATTATAACACATCCCTTTGCAATGTCCTAGTATTGTAAATTGTGCTTACACAATTCATCTCTTGCCCCAAAAGATTGTGTTAAGCCATGATGCTATAGCTACAATATAAACTTTATTATAGTATTGTATTTCTACACTTCCTTTAGGTTTTTTTTACACATTTGTGTGGGTCTTTTCAACTGAATTATTTCATCAAGCTACTCAGAACATGTCTGTAGGCTGCTGATGTTCAGTTCATCTATATTTCCCATCTATATTACATTCTCAGGTTGTTTCTTTCCTTGCATCATTTAAATAATATCCAGCTCTTAGCATTATTTGTCTTAACAGTCATTTTGACAATATTACATAGCAAATGGAGGCACAAATGTTATTGGCTTGACTTGCTGTGTATTTGGAGATTCCTGATCAAAAAGGCAGGACTTGAAATCTACAAAATAAGCAGTAAAATAGGGCACCTCACAAATTGGGCCCGGTGTCTTAATGCAACTCCCCTATGGTGAAACCAGCCCATTCCTCCAGCTCATTTAAAATTTGTGATTGTTAAAAAACATGGGAGAAAAAAAATCAAAAGGTCAAAAGGATATTGCCATCACATTCCTTTCACTGAAGTAGAGGATCCCAAGAAACTGCTTGTATCAGCTCAGACCACTAAAACCTTAGATTCTAGGCATTTCTACATGTGATCATTCCAGAATCAATTTTGGAACTCAGTGTTGTCTGTATCCAGCACCTGAGCTCATTTAGCTAAAAAGGTGCAGAGGGGGAAATGCTAATTTTTTGTTTACAGGGATGAAGTTCTGCAGAGATTTGGAGATAGTCTGTTTCCACATTAATGAGAAGTCTTAACTCACTGGGCCCATCTGGGTTTCGGCTGACTTAGCAAGATCTCCATAAGTGCTCCAAGGGACAAGATGACTTGACAGGTCTCCCTTGCAGAATTCCTCAGATTTTTTTCTGCATAGAACATGATAATGTCCTGGATTTATTTGGCCAGTTTTGACTGTTTGCAGATTCTTGCAACTCTTCCCAAGGCAAAGCAAGCAAGAATATTTTTTTTAAAAAGTAAGGTTACACGTGAGTCGGTTTGAGCACATGCATTTGCATATCTAATGATTACACCTCAACTCATTACACAGAAGACTGTGAGAAATAAACTATTATATCATGTAGCAATGACACATCTGCCCCACCTTTCTACAAGTACAAAATCAAGTCTTAATGGTAGGAAATAAATAAAGGTGTCCCACTATTAGAAAGATTTATCAAGCCAGTAAGAAATATAAAGAATGCTATAAAACTGTCATTAATAAGAGCTATTTGATTACATCAGTATGCCCTGGTCAGTACATATAATCCTGTATTCCTCCTCCCCCTGAGCCCCCAGTGTTTTCAGAGAGAAAATAATGCTGGAACAGACCTATGATCCATCTTGGATCCCACCGTGGTCAACAGGATGTCCCTGGGAAGTTTACAGCAGGACATGAGAGACAAACCTCTATGTTTAGGGTCAACCAATAAAATACACATTGATGTTTGCAAAGAAATCAAAGTATACTTCAGAAATGAAAACTTTCAGCCCTTGGACTGAAGGAGAAAAAAGGGAAGGGGCCCATGCCAATAAGTGAAAATATTTCAAGTGTGCAGGATGTTACCATAAAGCTTTGATTTAACAGACCTTGGTTTATAATTGATATCCTCCTTGGCTTCCTAACTTTGTCTTCCTTTCTGCTCTCCTGATTCAATTTCTGCCAGGGCAATTCCTCCCTATTCAGCAAGGACAAAATGTTTGTGAGTAAAGTGTTCCATGGCAAAACAGAGTGATATACAATTGTAGAAAATGTCAAACATCAGCAATGCTTTCTAAACAGGGATCTTTAGGTTACCACATGGTTTCAACGTTTGATGCAGAGCAGGGGTCTGGAAAATAGCATTTGTTGTCGATGGAAAAATCATATTTCATTGATCTTTTGGGTGGGTTATCATTTGGGGGTCATTGTCCCAGTGGCTATTAGCACGTTGTGGAAAAAAAATCTAAACAGAAATTACAGAATGGATCCCATCTTTCTTCTTTTCACTTCTGATTCCATGTCTAACTCTACCTTTACTTTTTCCATGAGAGAAACTTTCACCAAAAACGTTTCTGCCCCATAGCAGTTTTGCAAACATTAAAATACACAAACAGGTGAAATAATCTGTGCTCCCATAAATTTTGATTCTTATTATTTATCTGCAGTATGATTGAAAACACTTCATACCATCAGAATTAAGAATTTGAAGATTTACATCTTTGAAGAGATACATCCAGTGGGATAGTACTGCCCTGCTTGGATGTAGTGTACAGTGGATCTTGTGGACTCACAACTCCTGCTTAAGGAGCAGGTGACAGTTATGGTCACAAGGGCCTTTACACAGCTTTGGGTTGTGTGCCAACTATACCATTGCAAGTTTTGGCTGCTAGTCCTGCTGCTAGTCACTCATGCCTTAGTCATTTCCCAATTGGAGTATTCTATGGAAGGTTGCCCTTGAAGAGAACAGAAGCTACAAGTGGTCCAGAATGCAGCAACATGAATAATTATATTCATGTGACACAACTGCCACTTGGCTTTCCCAGTGCAGTTCAAAATGTTGCCTATCAGCTTTAAAGCAATAGCAATAGCAGACTTATATACCACCCCCATAGTACTTTACAGCACTCTCTGGGCAGTTAACAAATGTCAGCGTATTGGCCCCAACAATCTTTGTCCTCATTTTACCAACCTCAGAAGATGGAAGGCTGAGTCAACCTTGAACCCCATCAGGATCAAACGCCACTCTGGGCTGAGGGCAGAATTTGCCTGCAATACTGCAGACTAATTGTGGCACCACCAAACCCTACGTGGCCTATGATGAGGCTATTTGCAGGACTGCCTTCTCCCCAGGGTACCTCCATGCCCCACATACTCCAACAGGAACGGTGCACTCTTGGACCCTTCACCAAAACTATGCCATCTTGTGAAGCTCAGGAGGCTCACCATCTCAGCAATGCCCCTTTCTTATGGAGTTATCTTTCTCTGACAAGTAGTTGATTTTGACCCTACTAGTGTTTAGAAAGACTGTTTAGTATGTTGTTTTATTTATATTTTTCAGATTATGTTCTGTGGTTATGTATTCCTTTTGATAGCTTCCATCAAGTGCTTTGTAAGCTGCCCAGAGTCACTTTGGTTGAGTTGGGGAGCCACACAAATATTGTAAATATAAAGATATACTAACTGGAAGAGAAATATTGATTGATCTGGCATTCAGTTCTAAGTCATTCCCAACACTATTTATAGCTTCCTTACTAAGCCACATTATTTGGAACTTTGACTTGGAATTTCCAATATAGGCAAAACATGAGTTTGATACTTTAAAAAAAATAACAGTTTGCAAAATAAATAAAATGAAAGAGACAGAGGATTCAGAAGTCTCCCAAATCCTTGGAAGAGGTGGTTGCTCAAAACTATCATACTATAATGTATACTAGAGAATTCATAAAAAGTTACACCCTCCCCAGACAAACTTTTAAAATATATCAACATCTCATGGGACATTTGGACTCTCATGTGAGACCTTTTAAGTCTGATACCATAATCTCATGAGGTCTGATCAATTTTATTTTTAGACATGGCATTTGGGCTTTCATGTGAGATTATGCTCTGCAGAATGGATCGTGTTATCAAGAGCAAATTGTTTAAATACAACCAAAGCAAAAACTGGTTAAGAGGACTGCTTATAATAAGATCAGTGACAACAAGCAAGCTAAAGAACTAAAGAAGTCTAAAGACAGCCAGTTTCTTGTAGTAGTTAAAAGCACCGGGCAAAATTTATGTGGCCACTTATTTCACAGAATGTAGCTCTGGGCAACATGCAATAAAGCCATAATATTAAAACAAAAATACCATTAAAATTGATGCCATTATTTTTTAAAAGACAAGGGAAGACTCACTAGGCCTGTTGACCCAGTCAAGTTTTGATGAATTTCAGAAGGATGGCAGGGAGGGCCTGCCTCCTGGGTCCTGCCAGATATAACTCCTTAGTAGACAGGACCAGGGCTTTTTTTTGTCATAGAACACTCAGAACGGAGTTCCGGCACCTTTTTTGGATGGAACGTTGTAGAGTAGGCAAGGTGGGTTGTATGACATGTGTGAGTTCCGGCACCTTTTTCTTTTACAAAAAAAGCACTGGACAGGACCCACAACATACTTCTTCTGCCAGATCTGATGAAACAAGTAGATGTAATCGAGAGGAGGCAATTCCTCAAGTAACCAGGCTTCATATCATGAAGGGCTTTAAAGGTCAAACCCATCAATGGTGGACTTGTCCAAAGGTTAGGCATTACTGGACCAATATAAAAAATTGGTTATTTCAAAAAACAGGATATGATCTTCAATTGGACCCAGCTATTTTCCTCTTGGGGATGAAGCCACAAGAAGTACCAAAAAATGTTTGGTATCTAGTAATACATATTACAACAGCGGCGTGTATGATTTATGCGCAATATTGGAAGACGAAGGAAATCCCAATGGACTATCAAGTAATAGAGAAAGTATTACTATGCGCAGAGTCAGATCGAATGACATATATTCTCAAAGGGAAAAGCGAATCACTTTTCAATAAAAGTTGGGACTCCTGGTATTCATGGTTACAAAATAGAATATTTAATCTCAACGGGGGAAATACCAGATGATTGTGTATTATTATTTGAGGTATAGAATCTGGAGATATATACAATTATAGATTTCTAATATTTGGTAATTAAAGGTTACTTAGCCTGGGATGCACGAGAAAAAGAAATTAGGGGTATTATTATTATTATTATTATTATTATTATTATTATTATTATTATTATTATTATTTATTACATTTATATACTGCCCTTTCCCGAAGGAGTCAGGGCGGTTTACAGGGTGATTAAAAACAAAAATACAAAAGTTAAAAACAAATTAAAAAAAATTATATTCGTCCCTGAATAAGTAAAACCCCAGTTAAAATTAAAATTAAAATTAAAATTCTCAGCCTGGGCCAGAGAGCTCGAAGAGCCAGGTCTTCAGGTCCCGGCGGAATGGAGGTCGGGGGCAGTCCTAAGCTCCACTGGCAGCTGGTTCCAAAGGGCAGGCGCCCCCACTGAGAAGGCCCTATCCCTGGGTGTCGTCCGCCGGCAATCTCTTACCGGTGGCACCCTGAGAAGACCCTCCCTGTGGGAGCGCACTGGACGAAGGGAGCTTGATGCCGGCAGCAGGTGTTCCCTCAGATATCCTGGACCCAAGCCATTTAGGGCTTTATAGGTCATCACCAGCACCTTGAATCTCACCCGGAGGGCAACCGGGAGCCAATGCAGCTCGCGGAGTAGAGGTGTTACATGGGAGTATCGGGAGACCCCCATCACAACTTGCGTGGCCGCATTCTGCACCAGCTGAAGCCTCCGAGTGGCCCTCAAGGGCAGCCCCATGTAGAGAGCGTTGCAGTAGTCTAAACGGGAGGTCACGAGCGCATGACTGACGGTGCGTAGGGCATCTCGGTCCAGATAGGGTCGCAACTGGCGCACCAGGCGAACCTGGGCAAAAGCCCCCCTGGTCACGGCTCCTATATGGTCTTCAAAATTGAGTCATGAATCCAGGAGGACGCCCAAGTTGCGAGCCCTATACACTCCCCGATCCTGTCTAATGTTGTTGTTTTTTTTTTTTTTGGTGTCTAGGATGTTTTGGTGTTTTTCTATTTGATGCACTTTTCAGTACTTTGTAATAATGTTCTTGTTTTTTTATTTAAAATTTGTTTAATAAAATTTATATTAAAAAAAGGTCAAACCGAACACCTTGAATTGGACCCAGAAGCAAACTGGCAGCTAATGCAGCTTGTGGAGCAGAGGTGTAATGAGTGACGTACTAGGGGCACACATAACCGCCCGCACCATAACACTCTTCGCCATCTGAAGCTTTTGGTTACTCTTTAAGGGAAACTCCAAACAGAGAGCATTAGAACAATCTATTCAGGATGGCAAAGAGAAGGCAAGCAAATAACAGAGTAGGACTTTTCAGGATAGTCAGTCCAATTGAGAAATAGCCTTGTAGGTGTCTTAAAAAGCTTGTGTCAGGGACAATAATCTTTTTGAAGACAGGGAATATGATGATGACAGTAATGATGATAGTATTATTGACAGGAGACTAGAGAGAATGTTTAGAGATGTCATGATGTCACTTGAGAAGCCAGAGCTGGACTTTCAACACATTCTACCACTCCTCACGTTACTTTTGAGGAAATAAGCTTCAAAGGTATTGCAATGGGACATTTGTTCTATAGAAAATGGATAGCAATCGTGACACTATTATTCAGCATCCTGCAGCTGCATTTGGGTAGGACAGTCCTGAGGAGTTCTAAAATGTTAAAATTGGGCCATGGAGCTGCATATGATATGAAAGTCATAAACTGCCTATGCTTACCCTACAAGGAACTGCATGCTTTGAGCTCAGGGACAGGTGAGGTGAAGGCTTTGCTTTCTCTGACTACTCTCACTTTCAGGACAAAAGAGGTCCTAGCTGGATGGCCAAATGTTGGTGAGAGATGAACAGAGCCTTGGTGGAGCAGTGGGCTAATGCCTCCTTAAGTAACACCAGCTGCCTGCAATTAGTGCAGGTTCGCATCCCACCAGGCTCAAGGTTGACTCAGCCTTCCATCCTTCCGAGGTAGGTAAAATGAGGAGCCAGATTGTTGGGGGCAATTAAGCTGACTTTGTAATAATGCCGCTTGGGGGCCCCCGAAAGCCCTAATAAGCAGGTATATACATAGAATGAAGGCTATTGCTAAGCACATTGTGCTTTAGATTGTAAGCCGCCCTGAGTCTTCGGAGAAGGGCGGGATATAAATGGATTTTTTTAAAAAAACAAAAAACAAGCTGGGTACTGTGATGAAGAGGGCCCTAGCTTGAATGACTGAGGCTTTACTGCTACTGCTTTCAATGTATTAGGATGAACAAAATGCATTACATATTCTTTAACTTCTAAAGAAAATCTGAATTAACCAGGAAAATGAACTTTCTCTTTTTTTGGTAAAGTTATTATTATTTTTTTCATACAATTCAGTAGTATTTATTCAACAAACGTGTTGTCTGAGTTTATCATTCACTAATACAAATTTAATTCCTAATCTTTTATTCTTTTCTCCAGCCATTGATAAAATAAGTCCCAAAATGAAAGTATTGTTTCTTTTTCTTTCAACCTCAAAGTAAGTCTGTCCATTTCCGCACATTTTAGTATTTTTTTTACTTATTTCTTCCTCTGGTGGCATTTCTTCATTTTTCCAGTGTTGTGTGAATATGATTCTTGCTGCTGTTATCACATGTAGAATCAAGTATATACTTTGTTTATCAATCTTTTCTGGCATTATACCTAATTTAAAAAGTTCAGGTTTAAAATCTACATGTTTTCCCAACATTTTTTCTAGCCAAGTATGTATTTTTGTCCAATACCTCTTTGCTTTAACACACGATAATAAGTACCTGACTTGTGTTTGCATTTCCAACATTTATCTGACATATTTTAAAACATTTTTGCTAATCTTGCTGGTGGCAAGTGCCATCTATAAAACATTTTATATAGATTTTCTTTGTAAGAAGTTGACATTGTCAATTTGTAATTTCTTTCCCACAAGTTTTGCCATTTTTCTAAATCTATATTATATCCAAAATTCTTTGCCTATGTTATCATTGTTTCGTTAACTTGCTCGTTTTCCATTTTCAAATTCAATAAAAAGTTATAGGTTTTCTTAATTTCTCATCAGAGGTTAATAATGTCTGATCAAACAAGGTCTGCTCTTTAGAAAGTCTGTATAGTTTAACATCTTTATCATATCTAACTTATATTTGTAAATATGCTCACCATGATAGATCAATACCCTGATTTTCCATCTCTTGTTTAGATTTTAGATTCCCTTCAGAATTTAGAATATCTTTATATGTCCATATTTTCTTGAAACGTACTAAGTTTGGATGTACAAATGCTTACATTGTTGAAAGCCGTCCTGGAATTTTCAAATATATTTTACATTTTATTTTTTCCCATGTTAGTAATAATGTGTTCCTTCTATGGTCCATCATACATGATAACTTTTTTATTTTAAAATATATTTCTCTTTCACTGTCCTGTTTAGCTTCCTTCTTACTATCTAGAAATCAATAGGAAATTATCTGACTTTGGAACAACACTACAATTGAAATAAATGTGACTGTGAGGCTTGATGTTAGGAGAACTGAGATGCCGACAGGCAGGGGTGGAGACTGGAGTTTAAAACCAGCACTTGTAATATAGTTCAGGAGAATTTTGACAGCCAGTTCTATAGATCAGGAGTCTCCAAACCTGGCAACTTTTAAGACTTGTGGACTTCAACTCCTAGAATTCCCGAGGCAGTGATGGCTGGGGAATTCTGAGAGATGAAGTCTACAAGTCTTAAAGTTGCCAAGTTTGGAGACCCCGATCCATAGATATGAATTGGCAGCATATGTTACTGCCTTCCAAAATCTATTATTTGCTTTGTCCAATAGGATGGCAATACTATATCTTGACCTGTAGAAAACAAAAAATGGGCAGGTGACTAAGATGGCGGACGTGCGGGCGGCCGTGTGAGGTTGAGCTCTGCAGGTCCGAGAAGATAGGCGTCTTAGGAGCCCCTCAGGGCTTTTTCCTTTATGCCCTGGGTTGGGGGAAGGGTGGCAGCGATGAACTTTGCAATTGTCTAGGTTTTTTTTTACCAGCGTTTCGCAGGGCTGCCGGTTTTGTTATCTGCTCAGCTGCTCAGCTGGTCGTCGGGAGTTTCCGGCTATGTCGGGCGGTCTTGGCTTCTTCGGCGGCGTTTGGAGTTCCCGGCGGCTGGCGGCGGCGGTGCTGCGGCGGCGGCGGCGGCGGCGACGGAGCTGTTTGCGAGCTGCTTGGCCCGCCTTTTCTATCGTTTTCCTTTTAACCGGTCTGCCTCTGCCTTCTGCCTGCTTTTTGCTTGCATCAACGACGCTTTGGGATATCCTAATGGCGGCGGCGGCGGCGGCGACGGCGTTGTTCCCGGGCCGTTTGCGGGCCACTTTACCATCGACTATTGTGGTCTGGCCTGCTTTCACCGAACCGTTTGTCCTGCTGCCCCCTGGGCCTTTTTGGCCCGTTTTTCATCGGCGGAGGCGGTGGCTTTCCCCGGATTGTTTCCGACCTTGGTGGCGTTCCGGTGGCTACGGTGGCTACGGTGGCTACGGTGATGGCGGCGGCGGTGTCCATAGCGGCCCAGCGGCAGCGGCTTCGATGATTCAGCGATGGCGTTATGGCCGGTTTGCCAGCCCCCCGGTTGGTTCTGCATATCCCAGATGGGTTGGCACCCCCACGGCTTCTGATGGCCCTGAAGGTTCCTGGGCTAGCCGGTGGATTCCGGTGGAGCCCAGCGGAGCCTTGTGGACTTGGGCCATTTTGAAGGACTTTGGAAGACCGGCGGGGAATTTAATGGACCTGGGGGAGCCAATCTTTGTTGACCACAGTCTGGAAGGCCCCAATAATTATGGAACTGAGGGCCTATGGACTGGTGGTCAGTTACAACCTCTAGGAATGACGGGACAACGGGGGACTTGGCTTTTACCAGAATTGACTATGATGGCTTGTTTTTGTTTTCACAATCGATTGCGCATTGCCCCTTATACCCCAAAGGACAGAGAACTCTGGGTATTAGCCATTGTGAGAGGATGGCCGAATTTACATCTGCTGCCCCTAGAGGTGAGAGCTCTATGGGGCAGGCCATACCCAGTGCGGTTGCTCCAGACTTCCATCCCCCCCGAGAACTGGCTCTGTGGCCGTAGTGAGAGGACGGTGGCAGGCCTGCCCGGGGGGTTTATCCAGCTGAGTGGCAGCGGCTGGACGGAGGCCTGGGACTCCCTCTCTGAATAGATCCTCCTTATGGACTATTATCTATGGACTGCCTGCGATCCGGACTGCTATTTATGCCTTCCTTTAAATATTCTTCCACGGACTTGTGCGCCCTCAGGGGTGCTCCCCCCTCCTGGGTGCGACCCGCCTTGCCAGCCGATTATAACCTCGAGGAAGGGCCCATTTATTGGGACCCTGAGAGTTGGCTGGGCACGGGTAGGGGCCTTCGACGTAGACCTAATAAGAGGCCCCTGATTATTTTTCTTTCAAAATTTTTTAGGGGGTTAGGGAGGCGGGAGGGTTCTTTTGGTTGTTTGGATAAGGGGGGCTATCCAACTACCGCTGTTCTGGCTAGGGCCGATGGAGATCGCAGGGGGGAGGAGCGGGGGTCGGTCACCTCCGGGGCTCCAGGGCTGGTCGTGGGGCTACCTATTCCCACGACATCAGGGAATGGCAGCAGATGTAGGAGCAGAGGGCCGTATCGATTTCAGGGAAGGCCTCTCCGCTGCTTACAAGCGGTGAGGCACTCCGACCCTCTGGCTCTACCCCAAGGTCCCGGGAGTGAGGGTGTGCAGCCCCCTGAGCTCCGGCTGGTGTATTTGAATGCCAGGTCCATCTCTAATAAGGCTCCTCTCGTTCGTGATCTGGTCGAGGGTGAGCAGGCGGACCTGGCTTGCATCACGGAGACTTGGTTGGGCCCAGAGGGCGGGATTCCTCTGGTTGACCTTTGCCCACCAGGTTTCCGGGTGCTGCACCGGCCTCGGGCTCAGGGTAGGGGTGGGGGTGTGGCTGTTGTTATGAGGGAGACCTTGTGTCTGCGGGAGGCCACTGTTCCTCAGATAGTCGGGTGTGAGTCTCTCTTTTTGAGATGCGGCCCTGGTGCGCAGTTGGGCTTGCTGCTGGTGTACCTTTTGCCTAGTCACGCAGCAGCAGCCCTGCCTGAGCTGCTCGATGTCCTCTCTGGGCTGGTGGTTGAGTTCCCGAAACTTATAGTTTTGGGGGACTTCAATCTACCATCGCTGGGAGGATCATCTGAGTTGGCTCGGGAGTTCATGGCTTCCATGACGGCCATGGACCTGATGCAAGTAATTTCGGGACCGACTCATGAGGGAGGCCACACCCTTGACCTAGTTTTTTTATCTGGACGGTGGTTAGATGATCTTGGTGGGGGCTCTCCAATTATTATGCCCCTGTCATGGACCGATCATCATCTCCTGCGGCTGGTCTTCCGTTTTGCCACCCCCCGCCGTGGGTGTTTGGAACCAATTAAATGGTACCGCCCCAGACGCTTAATGGATCCCCAGAGGTTCCAGGCAGCGCTGGGGTCCCCACCTGCCTCCCTTGCTCACAGCTCGGCAGATGCCTTAGTGGAAGCCTGGGAAAGGACGGCCACTGAGGCTCTTGACCGAGTTGTACCCCTGCGGCCCCTGACCCGGTGCAGATCCCGTCGAGCTCCATGGTTCTCTGCGGAGCTTCGGGAGATGAAGCGTCGGAGACGGGGCCTAGAGAGCGGTTGGAGGTCCAGCCGATCCGAATCCGACCGATTGCGACTAAGAGCCTATATTAGGTCTTATCTCGCTGCGATAAGGGAGGCGAGGTCTAACCACTTCGCCACCCTTATCGCGTCCGCAGATAATCGCCCGGCCGCCCTGTTTAGGGTGACTCGCTCCCTCCTAAATCAGGAGGTGAGGGAGGATCACTTGCAGGGTCGTGCCGAGGAGTTTAACCAACATCTGTCGGACAAAATCGCTCGGATTCGGACCGGTCTGGACTCTGACTGGGCAGAGTCTGACGATCAGGACACTGGCGGTCTTGTCGATATCATCTGGGAGGAGTTTGATTCTGTGACTCCGGAGGAAGTGGACAGGATCATGGGGAGGCTGAGCACCACCACATGTTTATTGGACCCGTGCCCTTCCTGGCTGGTCTATGCAGCCCGGGAGAGGACACGCAGCTGGTTCCAGGCAGTTATATCGGCTTCTCTGAGTGAGGGTTGCTTCCCTGCTGTCTTGAAAGAGGCGGTGGTGAGGCCTCTCCTCAAGAAGCCTGCCTTGGACCCAGCTGTATTAAACAACTTTCGTCCTGTCTCCAACCTTCGCTTTCTTGCGAAGGTTGTTGAGAGTGTGGTGGCGCATCAGCTCCCTCTGGTCCTGGATGAAGCGGATTATCTAGACCCGTACCAATCGGGTTTCAGGCCCGGGCACAGCACGGAGACGGCATTGGTCGCGCTGGTGAATGATCTCTGGAGGGCTCGGGACAGGGGATATTCCTCTGTTCTAGTCCTATTAGACCTCTCGGCGGCTTTCGATACCATCGACCATGGTATCTTGCTGCGGCGTCTCAGGGGATTGGGAGTGGGAGGCACAGTTTTACAGTGGTTCTCCTCCTATCTCCGGGGACGTTCGCAGTCGGTGTTGGCAGGAGGACAGAGGTCGACCGCGAGGTCTCTCATTTGTGGAGTTCCTCAGGGGTCGGTCCTCTCGCCTCTCCTGTTCAACATCTACATGAAACCGCTGGGTGAGATCATTCGTGGCTTTGGAGTTGGGTATCATCAGTACGCTGATGATACCCAACTTTTCCTTTCGACCCCAAACCACCCCAGTGATGCCCTCAACGTGATGTCCCGGTGCCTGGAGGCGGTTCGGGTCTGGATGGGGAGGAACAGACTCCAGCTCAACCCCGACAAGACTGAGTGGCTTTGCATACCTTCATCCCGGGTTTATTCGGATGTTCCACCTTTGGCTATGGGGGGTGAACTATTACCCCCCGTAGATAGGGCTCGCAACTTGGGTGTCCTCCTAGATTCACGGCTCACCCTGGAAGACCATATAGGAGCTGTGACTAGGGGGGCCTTCGCCCAGGTTCGCCTGGTGCGCCAGTTGCGGCCCTATCTTAGCCGGGATGATTTGTGCACGGTCACTCATGCACTCGTGTCCTCTCGTCTAGACTACTGCAACGCTCTCTACATGGGGCTGCCCTTGAGGACCACCCGGAAGCTCCAACTGGTACAGAATGCAGCCGCGAGAGTTGTGTTGGGAGTCTCCCGATACTCCCACGTTACACCGCTGCTCCGTGAGCTGCATTGGTTGCCAGTTGTCTTCCGGGTGAGATTCAAGGTACTGGTAACAGTGTTTAAAGCCCTTCATGGCATGGGGCCGGAGTACCTTAGGGAACATCTGCTGCCGGCATCAAGCTCCCTGCGCCCTGTGCGTTCCCACAGAGAGGGCCTCCTCAGGGTGCCACCGATCAGAGAATGTCGATTGGTGGTCCCCAGGGGGAGATCCTTCTCTGTGGGTGCTCCGGAGCTGTGGAATCAGCTACCGGTAGAGCTCCGGATGGCGCCCGATCTTCGCTCCTTTCGTCGCGATCTCAAGACGTTTCTGTTTGTTCAAGCCGGCCTAGCCTGATGGGGATTGGTGGGGTTTTTATTCTTGTGTTTTAATTTTAACTTGGTGCTTTAGAATTTGATTCCAACTGTTTTAATATGGGAAATTATTTAATCTTGTTTTAACGTTTGTATTTAGTATTTTATTCTGCCCTGTGAACCGCCCTGAGTCCTCAGGGAGAAGGGCGGTATATAAATATTATTAAATTAAATTAAAAAATTAAAAAATTAAACAAAAAGCATCTTTCCCCATTCTTGTGAGGGCATGTCAGTCTTCAGAACAATGGAATGGTCTGTGATGACCCCAAATGAAGTTCTGTAGATCTCCATGCGAAGCTCGCAGAAGGGGTCTCTTTTTCTCTTTTGAGAAAAATATACAATGGGGAGAGAGGCAATCTCTGGAAGCTGAATTTAGTCTATCTTGCTTTTGTACAACCCAATTTGAAATAATTGTTCAAATTAAACTTCAAGGTCCCCTGTGAGACAAACATAATCTCTCACTTTAGGAAATTAGAGCATTTTACTGGACGCCTATGCGCACATACATATTTTCTTACTTTCAAAGACTGCAGGTTTCAGTCTTTTGTTATGTTTTGAGAAGGGGGTGAAAAGAAGCAACAGCAGTCAAAGCGTATTTCTTTTTGCAGAAAAAAACCCCTTTTTATTTCTATTTTCCTTTGGGCAAAATTAAGCAAAATTAAATGCTATAATTCCTTGCAGTGGGCTGTCTACAGATTTTAAGTAGGAATAAGGATCTGAATTGAAATGTTAATGAACACCAAAGCATCTTAAGGTTAGTTGGGAATTTGTTTTATATGCACAGCTGCAATTTCTTGCCTGGGGCCATCAGGTTTAGAATGAAGAACTTCAAAAATATGGAGTATGTTAATAAAAAAAATTGAGGAAAGGAAAAGAGAAAGAAAACTACTCCGCAAGCTGCTGCTTGTGGAGAATATAAGGCCATTGTAACATAATCAGTGCCATTTTCAAGTATTCAGGAATATTATTCACAATGAAGTTCATTTTCTAAATATTTCTCCTGGTGTTCAGAAAATTTATTTCTCCCCCCCCCCACTTATATTAGTTTGTCTTCCCATTTGAGTTCTCTTTAACAATTTTTTTAAAAAAAAATCCTAATCTTATAGAATTGTAAACCAGAAAGTTTATTTATTTGCTATGTTTACTACAGTCCATTTCATCACAAAAAACAATAAATTGATTAGCCTTTAAGGTACTGCTGCATTTTTGTTATTTTTAATACAACGTAATATTGTGGGTGTCCCATTAAAATCTTGTTGCTGAGGTAAAATATCTTCCACTGTTAATATTTCACAAGATACTGCATTAGTTATATACTTTTAAAACTACATTAAATGCTAGTAGGGCAAGTAAATAGCTTAGAAAAATAATAGTTCACAATATTGGCTCCTGGGTCCACTAGCATATTCAGGCGGTCCTGAACAGTGACTGTTCAAAGTTACAATGGCATTGAAAAAAAGTGACTTATGACTTCTTTTCACACCTATGACTGTTGCAGCATGCCCATGGTCATGTGATCAAAATTTAAACACTTGGCAACTGGCATGAATTTATGATTGTTGCAGTGTCCTAGAGTCCTGTGACCATCTTTTGCAAACCATCTAACAAAGTCAATGGGTAAGCCAGATTCACTTAATAACCACGTTACTAACTTAATAACTGCAGCGATTCATTTAATAACTGTGGCAAGAAGGGTAGTAAAATGGAGCAAAACTCACTTAACAACTGTCTTGCCTAGCAAATGAAATTTTGGACTCAATTGTGGTTGTAAACGAAGGACTACCCAAGATGTTTGTATCTAAGGATCATCTTTTGCCCATAAGAACCCACCTGAAGTTAAGATAAGCTTCAGAGATCTTGCTTTCTATTGCAATTTGGTGGAAATTTGCATAATGATCACGTAAGGCAATTTCCTCTTGGTGGTAGCAACAAAATTAGCAGTTGTTTTTTCAGAAGCGCTAACAAGCTCGTTGAGTTCTCATCTTAGGTGTGTTTTGAGGACTTTCCTGTTCCAGAAACTTTTGGCTTTGAACTCCACTTCTGTTATTGCTTTATTATTTGTGTTTCCCCAAAAAATAAGACTGGGTCTTGTATTAATTTTTACTCCAAAAGACGTATTAGGGCTTATTTTCCAGTTAGGTCTTATTTTCAGGGAAATACGGTAGTAAATGCATCCGTTTGGCTGACTTATCTTAACTGGGGTTTATTTTGGGGGTAGGGCTTATATTACGAGCATCCTGAAAAGCCATGCTAGGGCTTATTTTCATTAGGTCTTATTTTCGGGGGAAATTGGTTGGAGCCAAGTAAGAGACTATAGACAGTATGCACAAATATAATTGTTTTGTACACCTTATCTACTTGTATCCATGTATCCTTTCTCATGTATGTAATTATGTCATTGCACACATGCCATGATTGGGCATCATTTGATTTGCTGTAGACAGTGCTGTTATTTTCTGCAAGCTTTTTAAGAGACATGTCCTTTTTGTCGGCTGTTGATTCATTCAAACCTATTTAGGCATTCCCTTTGACACATGCAAAGGAATCTATGGAAATATACTTTAGGTTTTGTATGAAGAGAGCATTTCTTGTATTATATATAACATTGTGTTTAGGCAGAATCCAATGAAAATATTCCAATTCAGTCTATTGGAATTCAGTTTACTGAGAGCTTATGCACTGGAGACAAAGTCCTTGTGTGTCCAATCACAATTGGCCAATAAAGAATTCTATTCTATTCTATTCTATTCTATTCTATTCTATTCTATTCTATTCTATTCTATTCTATTCTATTCTATTCTATTCTATTCTATTCTATTCTATTCTATTCAAAAGCAGTTGACATATGATCTACAAATAAGAGAAAGGGTGGCTTCTAGGACAGATTTACTAATAACTGGCTTTTCTATGCAATTTTATAGGGACACGGTGGCTCAGTGGGTTAGGACACTGAGTTTGTCGATCAGAAGGTCAGCAGTTTGGCGGGTCGAATCCCGAGTGCCGCGTAACAGAGTGAGTGCCTGTTACTCGTCCCAGCTTCTGCCAACCTAGCAGTTCAAAAGCACATAAAAATGCAAATAGAAAAATAGGGACCATTACGGTGGGAAGGTAACAGCATTCCGTGCGCCTTTGGCGTCTAGTCATGCTGGCCACATGACCACATGAGACATCCTCGGACAAGCGCTGGCTTTCGGCTTTGAAACGGAGATGAGCACTGGCCCCTAGAGTTGGAAACAACTAGCATGCATGTGCGGGGGAACCTTTACCTTTACCTTATGCAATTTTGCCTGTGCTATGGGTATCTGCAAGTAATTTCACCTGACACAATACATTTTGGCTGAACCAAGAACATGCTAATCTTTAGCATGGAATAATCCTAGGTCGAAATGAAATCCCTGGCCTGGCTCAGTGGAACTTGGCAACTGCCTTATGGGTCTCAAAGCCTGCTGCCCATAACTTAAACATGAGTCCACAGCAATCCCTTCTCAACAGATTCTCTTGAGCTTAAACACCGCTGCACAATTGATTTGGAAGGAAGTGGCACAGGCAGGGGACTTATCATGTATTCAGAGCACAGCTCGGGTAAGAAATTATCTGCACGACATATCCACATCTTTACTCAAGTCCTTTGTAGAAGAGTTCAGCTGAACTGAACCCATGCCTGTTGGGTGATTTACGAATGTTGAAAAGGAAGTGAAGGAGCGTGGCATTCTCCTTCTCATACAGATTAGAAGGCTGAGCTGCGTGCACCCAGGCACCAAGCTGAGTTCTTTTTCCTACAGCCAATCAGAAGGTTTCCTTGCCCCGAGTTGCTGGGTAGCGCTAACCTTTCAAACACTGAATAATTTGGACCGAACAATAACAAGTACAACAAAAACAGGTTGCAGATACTGTGTAGGCTGTCTTCCCTGGTTGAGGATTTCAAAATGCCTTCCCTAATTCTTTTGGCAAGTGGAAGAGAAAGCACTTGCCTTGGGAATGGAATGAAAAAAAAAAGAGGAGAAGGGCTTAGGAGAAGAAGAAGGAAAAAATGGGGGGGGGGAACAAACCTTGATTTGTTTGTGGATTTTGCAGTAGCCCTGGAGGACTTTTAAGTGGAAATGTTAATGAGATGCAGAAGTGGAGGGAAACCAAAGGATGTTTGAAAGGATGAAAAAGTTTCCCCCTTCCTCTAGAATTACTGGAAGCTCTGTTCAAGCTGCAGCTGTTCTTATCACTAGCAGTATTATTTCCTGAAACCCGTTAAATAAAAACTAGCCTTTAACGCTAGAAGAAAGAATCTCGTGAAGCCTTTACATTTCTCTACTAGGATAGGAAAAGCTTCCAGGAAGGTTTCTCCTTCATGCAGAATTTGGCAAGTCTAGATTGCAAGCATTAAGGAAACAGCAGCATCAGCAACCCACTTATTGAAATAAGAAAATTATTTGGTTTATCTATAGTGCCCTTTGGATATGTTGAGAGCAACACATATAGAGGGGGAGAGGGAGAAATCCCATCTACCACAGCCAGGGTTGTTCTAAGCTTTAGAAATGGATTCTACTGCAGCGGAACTGTGGTTTGAACATGTGAGCTGGTGATAAAATTGGCTCCCTTCCAAGAGAGGCTTGATCTGCTCCTTTTTTGAACATCCAAAGGTAGAGGAGCACACCAGGTAGTTTTTCCCCCTAATCAGTTGGCAACCTTAAATGCAGCATGGACTGCCAGCCTTTCGGAACAGAGCATCCTTCCCTTCCAAAGCTATCCAAGACCAAGAAATTCCATAAGGTTATCACTTCTGGGCAGGCATATTTTATGATCTATTTTTAAGAAAAAAGGATAAGATAGGATAAGATAGGATCTTAGGCATAGGGAACACTGTCTATGCCTAAGGATATCTAACCATGTAGTAGGACTGTATCACTATTATCCTTCTCGTCTTTCCTACTACCTGCTCCTATTGGTATCTTATGACTATCACTTTGCTGGTTGTATCTTATGGTTTATGATTGGGTCTTATGATTTATCACTTTGTTGCTTGCATGTACACTGAGAGTTTATGCACCGGACACAAATTCCTTGTGTATCCAATCACACTTGGCCAATAAAGAATATTCTGTTTTGTTCTGTTGTCTCATTAGGAAATAGCAATAAGTCTAGAATTCTATCTGAATGAAAAAAATCTGTAACCGTCTATAGAAAAACTTTTTGTTGATTCTAAAAAGCAAACAAATAGCTTCCAGAAAATAAGGATATGTCACAGTGTGCCACATTTCACTCTTGCATATTGCACTATCACTGTGCCACACTCTTACACTCTTTAATGCATACATATTTGTATGCATTAAATTCCCATGAATGCTAATTAATTTGATTTAGGTTGGTGGTGTGGGGAGGAAGGAGTTAATTCTTTCCACTGTGAGTATTCTCCAGTGCAAATTGGAGGCTTCTGTCTCCAATAAAACTATTAGACCATAAGGAAAACAATTGTGGTTTGGTTATGTCTTCTTTAGGTTGGCATCATGTACACATTGTAGCCTGTGACTACAATTTTAATAAAACATAATTAATTGCATATCATAGAACGTTGTTTAAAGGAAGATGCCATTTTATGTGAAATTGGAACTACTACTCGTGCTTTTTACAAAAACATGGCACAGAACGAACTTATTTTTCCCACTGTTTCTCTGTATCCAGAAAAGCTTCACCTATTAAATTACTGATCTAAAGTCCTGCAAAGAGAACCTATAAAAATGAAGACTACGGTCACAACTATAATGCTAATTTGAAAGAAACAATTCCCACATCACCCAAAGCCAAGACTATTAATTAT
This sequence comes from Vipera ursinii, assembly GCF_947247035.1. NCBI lineage: Eukaryota > Metazoa > Chordata > Lepidosauria > Squamata > Viperidae > Vipera > Vipera ursinii. The sequence continues at coordinate 142,587,731 of NC_139516.1, read as the reverse complement.
ATTTTAATCAATAGGTTCCATACAATTTGATAAGCCATAAATCATAGTTCACAAGCCACAAATGAATGGCATTATGACTTAATATTTTCTGTCATTGCAGCTGAATTCTTAAGGTAAAGGTAAAGGTTCCCCCACACATGCGTGCTAGTCGTTTCCAACTCTAGGGGCCGGTGCTCATCTGTTTCAAAGCCAAAGAGCCAGCGCTTGTCCGAGGACGTCTCCGTGGTCATGTGGCCAGCATAACTAGACGCCAAAGGCACACAGAACGCTGTTACCTTCCCACCATAGTGGTCCCTATTTTTTTACTTGCATTTTTACATGCTTTCGAACTGCTAGGTTGGCAGAAGCTGGGACGAGTAACAGGCGCTCACTCTGTTATGCGGCACTCGGGATTTGACCCGCCAAACTGCCGACCATCTGATCGACAAGCTCAGCGTCCTAACCCATGTACTTTAATTCATACTGGTCAAATTCCCATATTAGTATTTGTTTGTGGAAATGTATCATGGTGTTCACACATCACTATAATACATGGATTATTTAATGAACTACAAATGTTAACATCCATGATATACTAAGACACAAACTATGGTGAATTTCACTAGAATTGGAAAACAGCAGGAATTATTTCAATCATTTTCACATAAGCTATTTTATTCATATCCTTCATCTTTTAATAGTCTATGATATGTACTGTTCAAACAGAGTTACTCACCTTTCTCTTTCAAGTGCCACAGACATATTGGAATATAATTCTTGAAATTCCCAACTGGCACGACTATGAATTCTAGCAACTGTAATTCCAATAAGACAAATCTTTAGCAACCATAGTGAATTTTAAAAAATGATGGCAAGCAAGTGGCAATGTTATAATACAAATAGCGTCCTTACATATTTATGTCCTGATGTCGGATACAAGTAGACAGATTATGAAATTTGCATCGTGGCACATATCTTTTCATTTGCACCCCCCCCACACACACACACACTCCTCCTTGTTCCAGTTGCAGACATCTGGGGTTCCAGCATATATGGAAGCTACCATCATGAAGAAGGTTGGCATAGTGGGACAGCTCAAATACTCAAGTTTTAATGAAATAATTGATTTACTTTTTATAATTCTTAAACATATCTTGTGCCTTATTCCTGCTTCACATTTCCACATCAAGGAATGAATATACTTATAAATTATGCAATTTAACTATGCATTGTGTTTTCAATTTACATAAGGATGACAGCTTGACATGTGCAGGAGCACTTTTTCGTGTGCCCAAATGGCAATTAAGTTTTCATATGAAGAAGAGACAAGTAAATCCCAGCACAATGAAATAACTGATGCAGTGAAATGTTTTTCTACTAAAATAATGAGGTTTTCCAGCAGTGACTTATTAAGTCATCCTGATAGGAAAATGACAACTAGAAATTCCATAGCATCTTTCATGAATGTCCATGTCAAGATACTTTTTTTAAAAAAAAATTAACCTGCTTGAGGAGGGGGTTGGACTAGAAGACCTCCAAGGTCCCTACCAACTGTTATTCTGTTATTCTTCAGTTTTACAGTGTGACTTGGCTCTAGGAAAAAAATAGGTAGCGTTGCAGGTAGCAAGAGGGAAAAAGTGTAGCAACAGCCCACTTTAAATAACTCTGTGGATCATTCCATGGGTATTACATATTCAGCATCATATTTCACTGAAGCAAAGAGGTCAGACGGGAAATGACCTCCAAGGTCTGCTTTGAAGCAGGCTTATTTTAAGATCAGGAAGAGTTACATATATTTGTCTGTCAGAATGAGAGAGGACTAGCTTTCCAAAGCCACACAACTCTTGCCTTTAACAGTCCGATATCTGAGATGTTAGGTAATGTGAACATTAATCTTTAACTTCTACAGTATTAAGTATTGGTGAAGATGTGTGTTCAAATAATGGGCTCTGGGTTTCAAAATTTAACTATATTGGTTGATCATCAAGAGAGACAATCGTCATTCATCAGCTTTGCATGCATGTTGTGCAAAAAACCACATGCTAAATGGTTTGAAACCTTTTTAATAGTCTGCTGCTGTGGCTTTTTAAATAACTAGACCAGGGGTCTTCAAACCTGGCCCTTTTATGACTTGTGGACTTCAACTCCCAGAATTCCTCAGCCAGCTGGCTGAGGAATTCTGGGAGTTGAAGTCCACAAGTCATAAAAAGGCCAAGTTTGAAGACTCTTGAACTAGATATACAAAGCATCAGCAAATGAAGCTTTTCCTGGTGTAACGAAGTAAGCCATTCCAAAAACTTGAACTGTTAAGTCTGGTTGCTATCCTAGTCACAAGAGCAGTTGTGTGAGGTTGGAGATGACAAAATCCAGACTGCTGAAAATATGTCTCTTTCTTTTCCAGTTGCATAATGCTAATATTCAGATCCTAACTATACCCATTTTGACTCACAGGATGATTTGCTGCTCTAAAAATCAAAAATAATATATGAGCTCTATTCTGCATCCAGCTGCACCTATATCAGTTGTAATCAAATGATCAAAAGTGGGCGAGGGGATTATTATTTATTTTTCATATTGAATTTCAGTAATTATAACTTCTATATGTGCCACATTATTTAGTGCCATGTGTGTGGAATTCTAGACAGCTACCATTTTAAATAAACATTAGAAATAAACTTCAAAAGTGCATATTAAAATGAATAAAGCATTAGATAGTAAAATAATGGACCATGGAAAAAGTCAGTTAATTGAGCATAAAGAGCCTTTGGTATAATAAATTGTTTCTAAATGAAGAATGGAAGCAAAGAAAGGGAGGGAATTTAAAAACTGGGTGCAATTACTGATTCTCACACTAATTAACCACGGTTTCCTTAACAGTTTATGACATTATCCTCAAATGCTAGTTATACCTAGAATATGAAGCTATGAACTGCAGTTTATAGCAATATAACAATATTCAGGCTGGCTCAAAGGAAGAAAAGCAATCCCACAGATAATTTGATTCAGGCTAATTTGTACACACATCCTTTTTTCATCTCTTCTTTTAACATGAGAATGTGTGCACTTAGGGAATAAATTAAAAGAAATTTAATTAGCCAATACTGCTTCTGCATCTGATAGGCCCAATTTGCCTGTCTGTTCATTTCTTCCACTTTTCATCTAAGACTAATCTGATGTAGATGTATCTTAAACATTAGTAATTTTTTTCCCCTCTTCCATCTTCCAGACTTTTTGGGAGGGACGAGTAATCATTCTGACAGATGTTCTCAGAAATATGAAAGTTTCCATGCTATTTCAGAATATTCTGTTGGTCTAATAAATATATTGCTGTATATGAATTCCTCCCCCATCCCTGGAACATAACTGGCTGTCTTCTGCTGCAATCGTATTCCAATAATCTCTCACTGATGCTTGGCATTTTACTGAACATTTATAGGATAAAATAAATCTAGGGGTCCAAGATAAACATTTGTCCACATAGAGGTAGTCCTCATCTTAGGACTGTAATTAAACCTAAAATTATGGTGATAAGAGAACACCACAATTGTTAAGCAAATGCAAAAACTGTCTTGTTTTCTACCGAAAACGGAAGTAAATGTCGGTTTCCAGAAGGAAAAAAAATATATAATTCACAGTCACATGACCTCAGGTTGCCGCAAAGGGCTGTAAATGCAAGCTGGTTGTCAAGTACCCCGAATACAATCATGTGACTGCAAAGGGGAAGCAGCCATTGGTATTTTGAATCCAGATTGTAAGTATTTTGGGGGTGTCCGTCATAATTTTGAATGGTTTCTAAGCAACCGGCTGTTAAGCGAGGACTATCTGAAATGCCAAGCAACCCACCCAGCCTCCATTCACATAAGATAACTGGCTATCACAGTTGAATAAATCCTGATGGGAATTCGATTCAAGTTTCTGCTCTAACTAGGAGTAGGAAATCTAACACAGCTTTCATTAAAACAGAATCATCCAAACTTTGATCAGGTGACCCTGGGGATGCTGCAGTGGTCATAAGTGTGAAAAGTGGTCGTAAGTCACTTTTTCCAGTGACGTTGTAACTTTGAACAGTCACTAAATGAACTGTTGTAAGTCAAGGCTTACCTGTATTCTCTAACACAGACATGTCAAACACAAGGCCCGGGGGCCGGATCTGGCCCGCGAAGTGGTTTCATGCGGCCCGCGAAGCCATCCTGGAAACAGTGAGGGAATGGCCCCCACTGCCTTGGCCCTGGCCCAGAGACCCTCCTTCTGCCAGAGACCCTCAGATCTGTCCCACTCCTGCCCAGGCCCCCATAGGCACCCTTGATGCCAACGATGTAGAGCTGGCCACGCCCACCCAGTAGGCCATACACACTCTAGCCACGCCCACCCAGTAGGCCACGCCCACCTGGCCATTACCCACCCGGCCCCTTGAGGGCAACTGCAATGCTGATGCGGCCCTCAGTGAAATTAAGTTTGACACCCCTGCGTCTAACAGCTGAAGGTGATAGGAACTTTATTGCAATGCCTCTGGAGAGCACCAAGTACAGGCACATTGAACATCACGCATCAGGAATTTTGGCTACATGTGATCCTGTTTTTACATATTTAAAATGCAACTAAAATGTAACTTTGTTTTGCACAGCCCAGTACTTCGAAAGTGCTTTTCAAAATTGCATCATTCTTTCCCATCCCTTAAAAAACGGACAATTGTTTGTGTACAATACTGAAAGAGTAGACAAGGGCCACATTTATTTAACATTGGGAGGCTGAGAACTACAAAGTGTGTAGGACCGCATCATCCCTGTGGTTAGAAACGGGGATGGGGGACTTTATATGTTCTTAATTTTGTAATTGATTCATGCCAATTTTAGGATTTATGGTGCATGTGTTTTTGCATTCCAGAATAGGAAAACTGCGGTTTTCAGAGGGGTTCCTGAGGGCCACCAAAGGGAGGTTTGGGGATACCTGCCATTTGGGATAACAAATGATCTACTCTTGCAATAGTTTAATTTCTGGTTATATCTGCAAGTTTCAACAGTTCTGCCTTGTACCACCATTAGTTCACGCTCAATAAATGAATAGCACTAAGTTGGTCGCAATGGCTAATAACAATTAGTTATTATATTTTATTTATGTTATTTGTTAAAATTAGGTATTAGGCCCTTTAGGTATTTGTCAAATTTAGGCCCTTCTCACTCTTAGAGTGACTTGATTTCTATTCTGGTGCAGCATAATGCACCATTATGGCTTAAGGTGTTGCACTATATTAAGCCATGATGGTCTGGACCATAAATTATGCCATTTCAGAATGTGTTTTATTGTGTTTTATTGTTATTATCCATTGTGATTAATAACCAATAGCATTAAAGCTTACATTATGGTGCAAAGCCAGCCAATTATTGTTCAGCAATACATCGGCTAACAAAATGTGATTTAGCGTACGTGAACCAGCGATTTACTCTACTCGTGTGGCTTTAGGAGTATCTCAATTACTGCAAAGCCACATCCCATTTATATTTATTTAAAAGTTCAGAGAGGTTTATTACCATGCCACTATAGATAGGATTTGAGTCATTAACTCTACTGCACTCTAAAAAAAGAAGAAGACAATTCAGCTGCTTAAACCTTTGTGATTTCATTAGAGTGTATGCATAGCTGTGGGCAAGATTGCTTCTTTTCAATTGATGATTCTGCTCATTGTTTAGACACCAACTGCTGAATCACATTCACCTGTGTAAACAACCAACAAGGTTCCTTCCTTTTCAGACTGTCTGAAAGGGAAATCACTTATACAGGCAGTCCTCAGCTTACAATGATTTGTTTAGCAACTATTCAATCTTACAACAGCACTGGGGGGGGGGGAAAGTGACTTATGACAGGTCCTTGCACTTATAACAATCGCAGGCTCTCCACAATCATATGATCAAAATTCAGGCGCTTAGCGACTAGCATGTATTCATGACAGCTGCAGTGTCCTGGAGGGTCATGTGATTGCCAGCAAGCAAAGTCAATGGGGGAAACCAGATTCGCTTAACAAACTGTGCAATCTGCTTAACAACCATGACAAAAAAAGATCGCAAAGTTGGGTGCTTGACAACTGCCCTGCTTAGCACCAGAAATACTAGACCCATTTGTGGTCATAGGTTGAGAATTACCTGTATAGCGGAAATCAGCATAACCATAGGGATGCCAGGCAAAGACGGGGAAAAAGTAGAAATAGATTTACTGTATGTTTGCAGAATCAATGCACTTTAAATGTTTTCTGTAGCTTTCCACCTTTACATTTTTTTATACGGTGCAATGTCTTTATAAAACGTCCCCAAACAAGCAAGTGATAGCAGACATGACTATCTTCATCTGACAAAATGACTTTCAAATAATGTCAGCTTATGTCAATATAACAGAGTTGGGAGTCTTCGAACCCAACCCCCTGCTCAAACACGACAGCTATAGCATTTCAGACAAATGACTGCATAATCTCTTCTTACAAACCGCCAGGGTTGGAGCACCTACAACTCCTGAAGGCAAACCGTTCCACCGGTTGATTGTTCTGTCAGGAAATTTCTCCTTAGTTCTAGGTTGGTTTTCTCCTTGCCACACATTGCTTCTTGTTCTGCCCCCAGGTTCTTTGGAGAATAGATTGATCCCCTCTTTTTTGTGGCAGTCCCTCAAATATTGGAAGACTGCTATCCTGTCACCCATGGGAGTCAGTGAAAAGTAATGATGTTTCTCCAGAAAGTCCAGGTTGCTTCTCTTGTCTGTTGGACTGGTAAACATCTTAATCAGTAGAGCACACCAGTAGACCTCCAAGCATTTGCAATTAAAACTTTGAACATCTTTCATTGTACATACCGTGCTGACCAGAATTGTTGTAAGCTTCCAAGGCTGGGCTGAAAAATTTGAATAGCCAGTAGATGAACAACGCAGATCTAGTATTCCTTGTTAATAGAAATTGGATTTAAATAGCATTAAAGGTTATTGTTTCATCAACTCTGATTAATATATTCCTGGTCCCCAGATAGTCTGGTTCACAGAATAAGTGAAATACTTGCTTTGTGGCACAAGCCCTAATAGTGGCTTAATTTACAAATCACAAATAATGGTTTCCAAATGGCTATGACTGAACTTGCTCAGCACAATTATTTAAAAGGAAACTCATTACTACTAAGTACGCTTTGTTCTAGAAAGCAAAGTATTTTCTAGCAATGTATCTTTAATTGTACCTGTGATAAAGCTGCAAAAAAAAATTGCATTCCTAGGTTGCATCCATAGTATTAGAGTATCCATATCAAAAGAAGCAATTGTCCCTCTAACATTCTGTTTAGAAAAACCAGGACATTGTGAACATGATGCAGACAATATTCCATTCAGTTCTGGGCACTATATTTTAAGAAGGATATTGAAGAAGTGGAGCACAAAGAAGACACAAACCAATCTGGGGCGCAGTTGGGTTTGCTGCTGACGTACATTTCGCCTAGTCGTACAGCGGCAGCCCTGCCCGAGCTGCTTGATATCCTCTCAGGGTTGGTGGTTGAGTTTCCCAAACTTATAGTTTTGGGAGACTTCAATCTACCATCCCTGGGAGGCTCATCTGAGCTAGCTCGGGAGTTCATGGCTTCCATGACGGCCATGGACCTGACGCAAGTAATTTCTGAACCAACTCATGAGGGAGGCCACACTCTTGACCTGATTTTTTTATCTAGACGGTGGTTGGATGATCTTGGTGGGGGCTCTCCATTTATTATGCCCCTGTCATGGACCGATCATCATCTCCTGCGGATGGTCTTCCGTTTTGCCACCCCCCGCCGTGGGGATACGGAACCAATTAGATGGTACCGCCCCAGACGCTTAATGGATCCTGACAGATTCCAAGCGGCGCTGGGGTCCCCACCTGCCTCCATTGCTCACAGCTCGGCGGATGCCTTAGTGGAAACCTGGGAAAGGGCAGCCACTGAGGCACTTGACCGGGTTGTACCCTTGCGGCCCCTGACCCGGCGCAGATCCCAGCGAGCTCCATGGTTCTCCGCGGAGCTCCGGGAGATGAAGCGTCGGAAACGGGGCCTAGAGAGCTGTTGGAGGTCGAGCCGATCCGAACCCGACCGGTTGCGGTTAAGAACCTATATTAGGTCTTATCTCGCAGCGATGAGGGTGGCGAGGTGTAATTACTTCTCTACCCTCATTGCGTCCGCAGATAATCGCCCGGCCGCCCTGTTTAGGGTGACTCGCTCACTTCTTAATCAGGAGGTGAGGGAGGATCCCTTGCAGGGTCGTGCCGAGGAATTTAGTCAACATCTGTCGGATAAAATCGCTCGGATTCGGACCGGTTTGGACTCCAGCTGGGCAGAGTCAGGCGATCAGGACACGGACGGTCTTGTCAATGTTATCTGGGAAGAGTTTGATTCTGTGACCCCTGATGAAGTGGACAGGATTATGGGGAGGCTGAGCTCCTCCACATGTTTGTTGGACCCGTGCCCTTCCTGGCTGGTTTATGCAGCTAGGGAGAGGACACGAGGCTGGCTCCTGGCGGTTATATCTGCTTCTTTGAGTGAGGGTTATTTCCCCACCGTCTTGAAGGAGGCGGTGGTGAGACCTCTCCTCAAGAAGCCTGCCTTGGACCCAGCTGTATTGAACAACTTTCGTCCGGTCTCCAACCTTCGCTTTCTTGCGAAGGTTGTTGAGAGTGTGGTGGCGCATCAGCTCCCTCTGGTCCTGGATGAAGCGGATTATCTGGACCCCTACCAATCGGGTTTCAGGCCCGGGTACAGCACGGAGACGGCATTGGTCGCTCTGGTGAATGATCTCTGGAGGGCTCGGGACAGGGGATATTCCTCTGTCCTAGTCCTATTAGACCTCTCGGCGGCTTTCGATACCATCGACCATGGTATCTTGCTGCGGCGTCTCAGGGGATTGGGAGTGGGAGGCACGGTTCTTCGGTGGTTCTCCTCCTATCTCCTGGGACGTTCGCAGTCGGTGTTGGCAGGGGGGCAGAGATCGACCCCGAGGTCTCTCGTTTGTGGAGTTCCTCAGGGGTCGGTCCTCTCGCCTCTCCTGTTCAACATCTACATGAAACCGCTGGGTGAGATCATTCGTGGTTTTGGAGTTGGGTATCATCAATATGCCGATGATACCCAACTTTTCTTTTCGACCCCAAACCACCCCAGTGATGCCCTCGCTGTGATGTCCCGTTGCCTGGAGGCGGTTCGGGTCTGGATGGGGAGGAACAGACTTCAGCTCAACCCTGACAAGACTGAGTGGCTGTGCATTCCGGCATCCCGGGACATTCAAAATGTTCCATCTCTTTCTATGGGGGGTGAGCTCTTACCCCCCGTGGATAGGGCTCGCAACTTGGGAGTCCTCCTAGATTCACGGCTTACCCTAGAAGATCATGTAGTGGCCGTGACTAGGGGGGCTTTTGCCCAGGTTCGCCTGGTGCGCCAGTTGCGGCCCTATCTGGACCGGGATGCCCTGTGCACGGTCACTCATGCGCTCGTGACCTCTCGCCTTGACTACTGTAATGCTCTCTACATGGGGCTTCCCTTGAAGACCACTCGGAGGCTCCAACTGGTACAGAATGCGGCCGCGAGAGTTGTCTTGGGAGTTTCCCGGTACTCCCATGTTACACCTTTGCTCCGCGAGCTGCATTGGTTACCAGTTGTCTTCCGGGTGAGGTTCAAGGTCTTAGTTATGATCTTTAAGTCCCTACATGGCATGGGTCCGGGGTACCTCGGGGACCACCTGCTGCCGGCTTCAACTCCCCTCCGCCCTGTGCGTTCCCACAGAGAGGGCCTCCTCAGGGTGCCTCCGGTCAGGGAATGCCGACTGGCGGCCCCCAGGGGGAGAGCCTTCTCTGTGGGTGCCCCGGCTTTGTGGAACCAACTGCCGGTGGAGCTCCGGACGGCATCGGACCTCCGAACTTTCCGTCGTGGTCTGAAGACCCATTTGTTTGAATTGGCCGGTCTGGCCTGATGGGGGAGTTGGGTTTTAAATTGTCATTTTAGATTGTATTATTGTTTTTTAATTGGGCACTGATTTAATCTTTGTTTTAACTTTTGTATAGTATTGTATTTTTATTTATATGCCCTGTGAACCGCCCTGAGTCCCCAGGGAGAAGGGCGGTATATAAATTAAATAAAACAAACATAAACATACCTAGGACTAACAATTGGAGGCAGTGAAATGATTTGGGGGGGGCATCTGGAAGGATACATAACGGTCAAATTGTTCCAGAAGAAAGGACCAGAAACAATGGTTTTAAAGTGCAAAAAGGAGCAAATATTGATTGTGTTATGTTTCGGGTTCGGATGAGCAGGAAAGACGCCAGGCAGATGAGTACAGAAGAATAGTTGCTTTATTCGTAACTATAACTGTACTGAGAGTTAGGGGTATCCATGCAGTCTTTATATAGTTTTCCATAGTCTGAACAACCAATCAGATTGAACCCATCATTCCCACCAAGTTGACTGCAGCTCGGACTGGAAAGTCCTATCTGTGTTGCTGGAGAACCGTTAGCTTTCCAGCGTACACGTGATAAGGTGTTCCCAAAAGCTCAATATGTAACAGATTGGACATTAGGAAGACTTTCTAAAATGGTAAGAGCTGCTCCACAAGGGAACAAACTGCTTTGGCAGTGGGTAGAATAGTGGATCCCTACACTGAGCAAGCAATTCGACTAGATTATTTCCGAGTTTCCTTCCAACTCTTGCATTCTATAATTTGATTTTCTGCTAGAAGAATGGGACCAGAGCATCTTAGCTCACCAGTCTTGGAAACCACCTTAGAGAATCTTGCCCTTCCTCATACCAATTTCCCCATAATTTTGATTTAAACTGTCAGGTTGGCGAGACATTCTGTTCCATCGATCAAGTTCATGCAGATATTATATAATAGTTTACAATTATATTTATTTATTTATAATAACAGGAAATTACATTTTAATGTATTAAGAATGAGATGATGGTTAAACTTTTAGCATTGATTTTCAAAAAAAATGTAATGATTTCTCAACCTTGATGTTGCATTAATTGCACTTTTATTACAGAGAACAAAATGACAATTCTTATGGTTTGAGTGGAAAATGATTAAAATAATTTTACTTTCAGCAAATTTTATACTGAAATTACATTGTTTCTCTAGAGAAGAAAAATTAGAGTGAAAATTGGCTCCATTTTTATGCCTTTAATTATATTTAGTGCGTTTTAAATCACCAATAAGTAATTTTTTTCTGGGCAGTGTATAAATTAAGAACATAAAATACAGGACAACAATAAAACCAAGATGGTATCCCAGGATAATGACAACTAAGAGACACAAGGCTGCCAAGAGGGAAAATAGAAAGTGTAAAATAATGCAGAGATTTTAAAACAGTTCCTAAATGTGTCAAGAAAATAAAAACACATTTTTTTTCATAACCCCTAATCTGGAACAAGTACAGTTGGTTCTTGACTTACAACCACAATTAAGCCCAAAATTCCTGCTGCTGAGCAAGACAGTTGTTGTTGTTGAGTCGTGGCCCATTTAGCAATTTTTTTTCTTTTCCATAGTTGTTAAGTGAATCACAGCAGTTGTTAAGTTAGTAACATAGTTGTTAAGTAGATCTGGCTTCCCCACTGTCTTTGCTTGGCAGAAGGTCACAAAAAGGTGATCACAGGACTCCGGGATATTGCAACGCTCATAAATATGAGTCAGTTGAATTTCATCTGAATTTTGATCATGTGACCATGGGGAGGCTGCAGTGGTCATAAGCAGTGGTGGGATTCAAATATGTGAACAACCAGTTCTCTGTGTGGATGCCGCTTCCGGAAGTCCATTCTGGGTCTGGGCAACAAAAAATTAGCTACCAGTTCTGTGGTGCAAACCGGCTGAATCCCACCACCGGTCATAGGTATGAAAAACAGTTGTAAGTCACTTTTTTTCCAGTGCCATTGTAACTTCAAAACATCACTGAATGAACTGTTGTAAGTCGAGGATTACTTGTAAGGAATCTCCCTCTTAATAGTTGTGCTCCTTCTCAGTGTTCCATTTTTTCCAGGAAAGTCACTCCGTTCTCCAGCTTTTCCTTTTCTGTTTTAATTGATAATCTGTGCCTACCAAATATGTCTACTTCTGTTGTCCTTGATATGTTCTCTCCTTGCTTTTTTCTCTTTATTATTTCAGCTTTAGAAGTAAGTCCATAAAATTATTAGACATTCAAGCCAATTATATCAAGATCACTACACATGCGTACACTGAAAAAGTATGGCTCACCACACTGGTTATAGATCTAACTAGGCATACAATGGATTTTCCACCATTTGTCTGCAATATTATGCATATCTGTTTGAAGTTAAGATATAAAGAGTACCTTGTTTGCTTTTTTTGTTGCTATGGCAGGGTGTGGAAAGGAGATACTACATCCACCCACTAATAAATCTGAAATCCATTTACTAACTCCAAGCCAGCCTCATTCACTGTTATAGAATTAAAAGTTATGGGTAAATATCTAATTCAAGTACATTTCATTGCTCTTATGCTAGCATAAACCTTACACAAAGGTATAATATGCAGCCTTCTCTTACCACTCCATTCAGATCTCTAAATAAATTGTTAGAGCAAAATTACCCTTACCGGATGCCTTAAACCGTGGTTTGTTTGATGATGTATTCATAAAAATAATCGCTTTAATTTACATAAGGCAATACATCTTTTTAAGGTCTGACTTCCTATTTCAACAAAAGAGACGTGGTCAGGAGCAGCCATTCTTAACACTGCATTGAGTCAGGTCTGTGACCCATTAGGAAATCAGTTATGAGCTTTAAAAAGGCAGGTTTAACTGGTTTAGGAATTAGCAGCGCAACTGCTAATATGCTTTTCAAAAGCAAACTTTAGCAGAAATCTTCTGCCCACCTCTTTTGGAGAAGCCTCCAGTGAATTAAATAAGTAAGGGATCAATTAGATTGTGGTACAACAGTAAGTGTACAATACAATCTCATTCATTTCCTTAGAAATGAATTGCCCTAAGAGTTGCAAGTGGGCCCAGTGGATTTTGTTTCTAGGCAAAGAGTTATTGTACAAGGGAATTAATTTATACCTATATAAATAGATGCAAATAAGCAAATGTCCATTTATTATTTTCCTTCTCTAGATGGGATTATTTTGTATTAATCCTTTTCCTACAAAAAGGAAGTGGTGTCCACAAGAACAATTAAAAACAAGAAATTCACCAATCATAAAAAGTAATAAAATATAGCAATTTTAAGGAATCTGGATTAAAAAGCTGTCCAAAATTGCCATCTAGTCCAGGATAATTTATAATCCTAACTGGCTTCCCTTTAAAACGGCTTTACTTTCTTACCTTTGTCTTTTAAAACAAGAGAAAGTAGTTATAATTTCTTTTGGGATAAAGTTCCATAACTGGAGTGCTGCCACTGAGAAGATCCAAATCCTGGTCCCTGCATTGTGAGTTGAGCTCATTGGTGGACCATAAGGTAAAGGTAAAGGTTCCCCCGCACATGCGTGCTAGTCGTTTCCGACTCTAGGGGCCGGTGCTCATCTCCGTTTCAAAGCCGAAGAGCCAGCGCTTGTCCGAGGACGCCTCCATGGTCATGTGGCCGGCATGATTAGATGCCAAAGGCGCACGGAACGCTGTTACCATCCCATCGTAGTGGTCCCTGTTTTTCTACTTGCATTTTTACGTGCTTTTGAACTGATAGGTTGGCAGAAGCTGGGACGAGTAACAGGCGCTCACTCTGCTATGCGGCACTCGGGGTTTGACCCGCCAAACTGCCAACCTTCTGATCGACAAGCTCAGCGTCCTAACCCACTGAGCCACCGCGTCCCTGGTGGACCATATATTTATATATTTATTAAAGTATACACTGCCTTTCATTCACGAGCTCAAGGTGGCCTATGTAGTGTTTCTTCCTTTCCTTTTCCCCCACAACAATGGTTCTGTGAGGTAGATTAAGATGAGAGAAAATGAGTAAACCAAGTCATCCAGTGGGCTTCCATGGCTGAGGGTACTCATCACTTGAATCATTGTATCGTATTGACTCTTTACAAAAGGAGCATCTTTGCAGCTGACATTAAAATACAGGTTGGTGTTGGGCTGTGATCTTTTACATACGTGATTTAGGACTTTACAGATTAATGTTGACACCCTAATTTGGGATTGGTAACTGACAGATTACAACAGTGACTTCATGTCTGTGCCATTTGATCTGATTTGCCTGTCCCAATTAAGAATCTGTAGTTGGATTCTTTACCAGTTGAAATTTCCAGACACTCTGCAAGGGTAGCTCCATTACCATGATTACTGTAATCCAATTGAGGAGTTTTTAAATCATGGATCAACAAAGCTAGCACACCACCACAGTTGAAGATAGGCTTATTTAGCTACTGAAGCTACTTAGAATCAAGAGGAGCCAGGAAATTGGACCCCAGTTCTTTCCAGAGAGAAAGCTAGGTTGCTCGGGACAAGGCATATTTCTCTTTCTGAGTCGAAAAGTTTGCTGAGACACTACAACTTAAGCAGCATGGAGATGAACAGGAATCTCCCTTTGTGACTCTCTGATAAAGTGCTGAGAGTATAAAAAGAACCAGTGTCATATATGCCTCCAATTCCCAATCCAACTAAGCTTCTCCAGCAGTATTTCATGATCAATAGCTGATGATTAAAGGCAGCTGAAACATCCAGAAGAACCAACTCAGTAGCATTCCCCTGTGTTCATGCCACTAAAGTTCATCAGTCACATTCAGGGTACGTAACTAAAACTACTTCTGTGTAATTTCTAGACCAAAAACTAATCTAAAATAGATCTAGATAATTGGTTTCTTTCAAGCATGCCTGTGCTGGAATAGGCATCCCTCTCTCCATTATTTTGTGCCAAAAATTAGCATGTAGATACTACTTGTCCGGACACATATGTATAAAGTGTTACAAAGAGATAGGCAGGGCTTTCTTTCTCATAGAAAGCCCAGAACGGAGTTCTGGCACCTTTTTTGTATGGAACCTTGTAGGGTAGGCAAGGCGGGTTGTATGACATGTGTGAGTTTCGGCACCTTTTTTTTTTACAAAAAAAGCACTGGAGATAGGTCTAAATTAAGACATTCAGCATAAGCATCTAATACTGCAAGAAATCATATGATCTTAATAAGAATTAGTTTTTTAATAATTGGTGCCATATCTATGAACTATACAAGATAGCTAGATTCTGAAAAAAAACAAAACTTAATCTATCATCTCTTTAAAAGATAGTGTTTCCTATCTTCTGATTGTCTCAACTCTCTCCTTTGCTATTTTCTTCAGCTCCAATTCCCAGAACTCTTAGCCTTTCATTTTTGTGACACCCTATGCAAGTTCTCCAATAAAATCCACCAATAAAAATAATATTTGCGTAAAGAGGCAACAATGACAGACTCTCCTTGTAAATGCATGCGTAAACTATCAAGAGGCTGGCTTCACACACAATTTTAAATGAGGTTGTCCGGTTTGGTTTAGGAGTGCTACTGGGTAGTGCCAATATGCCGCTTGAAGTATTTAAGGTACTATGTGACTGTTTAAGCATTCTGGCTTAATGTAATGAGAATTAAATATGTACTTTCTTTTCACTAAGTACATAGAGAATTGCACAGTATAAGAGCTTTCTGCACAATTTCCTAAGGGTTAGTTCCACCAAAAAGTATCAATGAGTTTTTAAGTAAGGCTGCACAATTCTTTGAAGATGTGCTTTCTATGGAGTTTCATGCAAAATACCACTTTGAAGCAGCTTCATGAAGCAACGTGGCTTCTACCTGCAAACTGGAGGGCCATGACATTAAGCATTGAGAACACTGAAAAAGTAAAGGCTCTCATTCCATGCTTCATATTATCTCTACAATATGAACAGCCTCATTAGATATCATCCACCTTGCATAGTCCCTCTCTGGATTCACTTATATGAAACCCTAGTGCAGACATGTCAAACACAAGGCCCGGGGGCCGGATCCGGCCCGCGAAGTGGTTTCATGTGGCCCACGAAGCCATCCTGGAAACAGTGAGGGAACGGCCCCCACTGCCTTGGCCCTGGCCCAGAGACCCTCCTTCTGCCAAACCCCCTCAGATCTGTCCCACTCCTGCCCAGGCCCCCATAGGCACCCTTGATGCGAACGATGTAGAGCTGGCCACGCCCACGCAGTAGGCCACACCCACCCTGACTATACCCACCTGGCCCCCTGAGGGCAACCGCAATGCTGATGTGGCCCTCAATGAAATTGAGTTTGACACCCCTGCCCTAGTGTCATGCTGATATGCAAATCCTTGTAAATCAAAGGATTCTACTTATTTAATCTTCCATTGAACGGGAGGGAACATACAACGTTAAAAGTCCTTTCACCTATCTAGACAGCAAAGCAGAATATTTTGCAGTGCCTTGGCTTCATTTCCCTATTTTGCTTCCACTTCAGTAAGGAAGCCAGAGTGGCATTTACCCTAATTCACGGGTAGGCAACCTTGGCTCTTTTATGACTCGTGGACTTCAACTCCCAGAATTCCTGAGCCAGCTGTGCTGGCTCAGGAATTCTAGGAGTTGAAGTCCACGAGTCATAAAAGAGCCAAGGTTGCCTACCCCTGCCCTAATTGCAGTGCTTTTTTTGCAAAAGAAAAAGGTGCCCGGAACTCACACATGTCATACAACCTGCCTTGCCTACCCTACAAGTTTCCATCCAAAAAAGGTGCCGGAACTCCGTTCTGAGCGTTCTATGAGAAAAAAAGCCCTGCCCTAATTGTATTAAGGCAGGACAAGTTATAGGATTCTTCCCCAAGCAGCTGTGGCTGGCTGTAATTGGAAGTAGCATGTGAACTGAGTAAAATAGGACCACCCTCCTCCAAACAAAAATCCTAAAAAGCCCCTTGTCAGCAGAATAAATAGAAAATGTATTCTGGCCGCAAAACCAACAACATGTGGCTGGAAGAAGCTAGGTGGTTTTTTTTTCCTAGTGGAATCAATGCAACGAAAGAAAATGCTGGTGTTTTTTTTTTGTTTTAAACATGGGCCGAGCACTCAAAAGACCTTTAAAACCTATGTGTGCAAGGACCTCCTATGAGGTCTGACAAGTGCTCAGCAAGCTGCTGTGGTAAAGCATTACGCAAATAGGCTTCTACGGAACCAGGTAACTTGACTGGCCTGTAGCTCAAACAGCCAAGAAGGGCAAAGTCTAGCTTGGAGGGGAGAGGCTGTGCCTGGAGTAGCCTGGTGTGGCCAATAGGGGAT
The DNA here is from genome assembly GCF_947247035.1 of Vipera ursinii. NCBI lineage: Eukaryota > Metazoa > Chordata > Lepidosauria > Squamata > Viperidae > Vipera > Vipera ursinii. Next base: position 142,570,545 of record NC_139516.1, on the reverse strand, counting down.
CCCCACATTGACCACATCATCAACCCTATTAGATAGGGTTAGGTCAGGAGTAGGCAACCTTGGCTCTTTTATGACTCGTGGACTTCAACTCCCAGAATTCCTGAGCCAGCATGGCTCAGCTTGGAAACCTCTCTCTTTTCCCTCAGCATGGCTGGCTCAGGAATTCTGGGAGTTGAAGTCCACGAGTCATAAAAGAGCCAAGGTTGCCTACCCCTGAGTTAGGTTCAAGGCAAAAAAAGGGTCTCTGGAGAAGAGGGAAAATGCTAGTTTAAAACTGAAACAAGGCAACTTTAAGGTGCCTCAGCTGTGATTTAGGATGAGACAAAGAGAGGACATGGCGTTGAAAATGGTTAATGGGGCATGTTTGTTCCACTCTTAGTGGACGTCAAGATAAACCCCAGGAGAGAATGACCTTACAACAGATGTGAATAGGCTTGGACTACGTTTGTAGATTGAGTGCATACATCACATGGAGCGATGATGAGCTTCATCAAGATTTATGATCCCACAATTGGCTAGTTTTCTCCACCTTGTCCTAAACCCTGGATCCCAACCACGGCTTATGGCTTAGCATGTGGCCTGGGGTTGACCCAACATGTTAGGCGACAAACAATGACTTCCAACTTACAACGCCTCAGCTTCCCAAGGTTCTTCCAAAGCCGGGAAAGCCAACCAACCCACCCTTGCAGCTTTGCCTGCTTAGGCTGAACCCCAGGAGTTCATACTTGCTGCGGCGCCCGACCTATTTTCTGCCCAGACGCTGCTTCTCCAAGCCAAGCCGCCTCCTTCTCTTTGGCACCTCGCCCCAAAGATTCGCCGGCCTGGCTGGAAACTCTCGCCGCTGGCGACGTGTGTCGGGGAGGGGGGGGGCGGTCCCGATCGCCTCCTGCAGGGGGAACCGAGTGACCGCAGAGTCTCAATACGGCAGGAGGAGGAGGAGGAGGAGGAGGAGCAGCAAGCAGCCGCAGGTGCGGCGGCTGCAGTTGTTACCTTTACCTCCGGGAAAGGAGGAGACGGGGGCGGGAGCTGGGTCGTGGGGGGGGGGGGCGGGCTTGCAGGTTGAGAGCCAAGCGGAGGAGGAGAGCCGCGGCGGCGGGAGAAAGAGAGGGAGGCTAAGACGCCGCCAAGCCTCCCCACCCCCACCCGAGAAAGGAGGCGATCCGCAGCCGCGAGAGGACGGGATCCCGCTCTGGCTGGGCGCAGCGAATGCGGTTGCTTTCGACGCTCCGCCCGCTCGCTCGCCCGCTCGCTCCGACCCTCGGCGAAGCGGGATCGTCCCCCTCCGCCGGCGAGCTTAATGGGCGGTAGCGCGGGCTGGCGAGGGACCCGCAGGAGCCGCTCGCCGGATTCTTTTCCTCCCAGCCCCCGCGACCAGAAAGCCATCGCTTAGATCCGATCGCCAGCTTGATCCCGCTCCCGTCGATATAGACCGGCGGCCGCTCGGGCCCGCCGCGGCGATCGGCAGCGGAGGAAACGGCAGCCGCGTGTCCGGCTAGAAGCGAGTGCGGCGAAGGAGACGCAGGAAGGTTTTTTAAGAGGGCAACGTGGGAAGGGAGCGCTGGGTGTGGCGGCCGAGGCGGGCAGGCGCGCTTGGGAAACAAGGCGAAGCGGAGGTGGGCGGGCGACCATCGGGTCTCCCGGGGATCTCGGTGCGTCTGGAGCTGTTAACACCTATGCGCGAGTTAGCCGAGACTCCCGCAGGCGAGGCTTCCGTCCATCTGCCCGGCCGGCTTACGAAACCGCGGATCTCGCCCCGGGCGCCGCCTCCCCACCTCCCCTCTATGTGAGCCGCTGGGCTTGCCTTTCCTCCTCCTCTTGCCGGATGGCGATTGACCGGCGCCGAGAGGAGGGTGCCGGGGGGAGCCGGCCCCTCCCCGAGGAAAACGGCTCTTTGCCTGCCGGGGAGGCGGACCCGGCCACTGCAGCTCCGGCCGCACCCCCTGCAGGGGGTCTCTCGGCGGAGATCCAGAGCCTGCCTCTTCCCACGCCTCCCTCCGGGTCCTGCAGCCCCCTGCTTCTGGATTACGATGGCTCCGTGCTGCCCTTCCTGGAGAGCCAGGGCGGCGGGCACCAGAAAACCCTCATCCTCCTCACCTGGATCCCCGCGCTCTTCATCGGCTTCAGCCAGTTCTCGGACAGTTTCCTCTTGGTCCAGCCCATCTCTTGGTGCAAGGGGACGGATGGGCAGAGCAACTGGACCGAGGTCCCCCCGCAGCCTCCCAGGGGCCTCACCACCAGCCCCAGCTACAACCAGAGCAGCAACAGCTATAGTAGGGGGATCCTGGCAGCTCCGGAACTGCCCACTCCTGAGGGAAAGAATGACAGTTACTGCGACTGCAGCGAGAGGTACCATCGGATCCCTGCAGGCCTGCAGCAGAATATTGTGAGCAAGGTAAGAGTAATGGAGGTAGGAAGCTGCCTGAGGCCGAGTGGGAAGTCACCTTGCCTCCTCTAGGGCAGTGTGGGTCACTGGAACTCTTGGCCTCTTTCCCGCAGCACAATAAGTGAGAAAGGTGCCCCCTCCTCCTACCTGTATCCCTTATATGTGGGGTGGGAGGGAGAAGGAGTGGACCTTGCAACTTCTGATGAAGTTCTCTGCAGTCCACATTAGCTGCAGGGGACGAATGTAATGAGATCATGTAGCTGCAGTTCTTGAATGCAGTTCTTGAGTGAGTTGCTCCGTGCCCGGCTTTTCTAGTGGTGCAAAGCTTAATGTATGCCTGCGCTTGAGAAGATCCCACTGGCAGGAAGGGAAGCAACAAGATTTGGCACAGGAGCAGGGCGTTAGGTTTCTAATGCCTCTGCATTAACAGGAATGTGGCATCATGGGAAATTGTCACAGCCACGTCCGTGTGGCTACTCTGGCATGTCTGAAGTAGATTAGAAGTAGATTAATATGAGCCAGTGGTTCTCAACCTGTGGTCTGCGGACCCTTGGGGGGGCATGATGTCATCACAGGGGATCTGTGAAGGCTTGAAGAAATGTTATGATTTAAATCAGGCATGTCAAACTGCCGGCTTGCAGGCTGGATGCGTCACGCCGAAACTGCGCCCACCCCATTGCTGGCAATGGGGAAAAAGTCACAATACATTGCACAACGTCATGTGATGTCGTGAGTTTGACATGCCTGATTTAAGTCTTGTCCGTGGACATGGTCCGTGCCACAAAAAGTATTTAAAGGGGGTCCATGGTGAAGAAAAGGTTGAGAACCACTGATACGACCTATTCAACCACATTTTCACCTAGCGTGTTGTATGAATTCAGCCCCTGTACTTAATGGTGGGCATGTCAGGTGAACTCAGAAAATTGGGTTAATGGAATAACTGGCTAAATTAATGATGGTAATTAAGCCGTTCAAAGAGGGCCTATTTGTATGGGAGTGATGATCGTGAGCTGTAATATTTCTTCAGCTGCTTCTCAAAGACAATATTGACATGAACCTAATAAAGAATGTTTACTCATTTTGGATAGTTTTTTTTCTTTCCCTAAACATCTGTTGTGTTTGAACTGTATTCTTGCCTTTCCTTTTTCAGGGATACCTTCTTCCTAAGGGTGTCCTTTGTTCTGATGACTAAAGTGAAGGAATCTCTGTTACCTTGGAATTCTTGGACTGCTTTAAGTCAGTGACATATGAGCATCTATTTTCACAATCCTTTTATAACTCATCTGGTTTTAGATTTTTAACCCAAGAAGACACAAAAAAGCACCCATTTTTCCTTTTTTGGCAAAATCAATAATGAAGTTCCTATGATGAGGAGGTCCCTTTTTAATGCCACTGTGGAACAAATCATAAATGAAGTTTTGGATTCTCAGTGACATCATTCAGACAAACCAAATGACCCATGTTACAACACAGGGCAATGCCTATCCGGCTTCTAGACAAAGATTCCTGTGCATGCATTTTTCACTTAGGTATTTTGCTTGTCCCGCTTCATAAGCACTTTTCCCTTGTGATGATATATATCTTTTTGGTGAAAAGCAGGTTGACACAAAACAAGCTTGAAACATAAGGGAACTAACAGAGCTGCTAGCTTTAGACTAACACATTCTAACCCTGTACTTATGAAGAAGTGAAGGTGTCATTGAATGGACTAGTACACTCTCATAGTACACTCTTAATGTGCTTTGATGGGTAACTATGAACTAGTCAACATGAATTTATAATTAGCCAGTTGTTGCTACTTTAACAAATCATGGTTAAGGCCAAATAGAACTTGACATGACTGAATCAGGTGGGTAGGTGGGTGGGTGGGTGGATGGAGCCAGTTAGAGAGATACTGATTACTCCAATATGGGAATGAAGATTTCTATCTAAGACACCAAGATTTTGTGTTCCAAAATTGCAGAAAAACAATTTCACTATAATTCATGATATGTTGATGCTAATTCAGTATAATCTCTTGATATGAACAAATGCTAAATTTATTTGGGACTTTTTAGCACTATATTCTACAGAAGAGTAGGAAACACAAATAGGACTGGTACTCTGAAGGGTGGAACTGAAGTGTAATGTTTTGCTGCAGGAGCTCGTTCTAAATTTTTAGAATGTGTTCCTCACTTCTTTTAACAGCTGATTCTTTTTTTTCTTGGGAAAGAGATAGCTGTTTTGGTGTTTTGCATTCCTCTAGCCTCTGGCATCTAAACTGAGCCAGATCTGCGTAGTACTTAGATGGCAGATTACCTAGGGCAGGGGTGTCAAACTCAATTTCATTGAGGGCCACATCAGCATTGCGGTTGCCCTCGGGGGTGGGTGGGCGTGGCCTACAGGGTGGGTGTGGCTAGAGTGCGTATGGCCTACTGGGTGGGCATGGCCAGCTCTACATCGTTCGCATCAACGATGCCTGTGGGGTCCTGGGCAGGAGTGGGACAGATCTGGGGGTCTCTGGTAGAAGGAGGGTCTCAGGGCCAAGGCAGAGGGGGCCGTTCCCTCACTGTTTCCAGGATGGCTTCGCGGGCCACATGAAACCCCTTCGCAGGCCGGATCCAGCCCCCGGGCCTTGTGTTTGACATGTCTGACCTAGGGAATCCCAAAGCTATAGGTTAGAGTAGGAACTTAAAAAAAAAATCCAGAAAAGGGCAATGATAAACCAGTTCCAAATTGTTGCTAAGAAGCTGCATGAAGATATCCATGAAGTCATCAGGAGTCACGTTTAACTCAAGAGAGAGTTTGCCTGCCTTTCGGCATGACTCAAACAACTATGCTGTAACATGAAACTGTTCATCATGATTGTACTGTAGTTCCCTTAATCCCAAAACACCAAAGCTCAGCAAAATGCAATCCTTCTGGGAACTGTGTTAGAATTAACTGCCCTGAGGTTTAGGCTAATCAAGTGAGTGCATTCTTGCTTTTCTCTTGCAACTTTCACTGCCCGATGATAAGGATTATTGTTTCAATTCCTTCTGAAAATGGTTGAGGACCTACCTTAGTTTATTTTTAAGAGGAGCAACGATGGTAGGTAAAACATGGTATCTTGACAGCGTGATTTGCTTTAACTGTTACATTCTTAATCTATTAACTATGGTTAGGAATACATTTGTTAAAGAAATCGGAGAGGTATCCCACTTGCAAAAATGTGAGTCCTGGTATACAGCATATAATAATAAAAATGAGATTAGTGTCCCCTGAACAGAAGGATTGAAAATCAATAAAGACAACAAATTTACAGTTGGAGCACACCAACATGTATTTCACCACCTAAGACAGACTCATCTAACATGTCAACAACTGAGGAAACAGCCAGTCTTCAAAGAAGACAAACAGAATTGGGGACAATCAAATTCTGAACAGATGGTGGAAGAGATTGTTCCATAGGGCAGGTACCATAGCAGAAAAGAGATCCTCCTAGGTCCCTTCAGATGACATTGTCTCAAGGAAGAAACTGGGGCACATTCTGTCGGGCCTTTAGAAGAAGCCCATAGCTCAAACAGTTATTTTCTTATTCTCTAGGACACAGAAAGCAGGACAAGAAGTAATAGGTGGAAGCTTGTCAAAGAGAGATACAATCTAGAACAGGGGTGTCAAACTCAATTTTATTGAGGGCCGCATCAGCATTGCGGTTGCCCTTAGGGGGCCAGGTGGGTATGGCCAGGGTGGGCGGGGCCTACTGGGTGGGCGTGGCTAGACTTTGTATGGCCTACTGGGTGGGCATGGCCAGCTCTACATTGTTTGCATCAAGGGTGCCTATGGGGGGCTGAGCAGGAGTGGGACAGATCTGAGGGTCTCTGGCAGGAGGAGGGTCTCTGGGCCAGGGCCAAGGCAGTGGGGGCTGTTCCCTCACTGTTTCCAGGATGGCTTCGCGGGCCACGTGAAACCACTTCGCGGGCCGGATCTGGCCCCCGGGCCTTGTGTTTGACATGTCTGATCTAGAAGTAGGAGAAATTTTCTGACAGGGAGAGCAATAATTCAATGGAATAGCTATGCCTCCTGGGATTGTAAGTGTTCCATCATTGCAGATTTTCAAGAATAGTCAGGGCAGCCATTTGACTGGGTTGGGATATAGGATCTTCTGTCTTGAGCAGTGTGTTGGACTAGGAGGAACAATTAACCAGTGGAACAACCTGCCTCCAGAGGTGGTGAATGCTCCAACACTGGAGGTTTTTAAGAAGAGACTGGACAGCCATTTGCCTGAAATGGTATAAGGTTTCCTGCCGGAGCAGGGGGTTGGACTAGATGACCTCCAAGGTCCCTTCCAACTTTTATTATTATTATTATTATTATTATTATTATTATTATTATTATTATTATTATTATTATTATTATTATCATCATCATCATCATCATCATTATTATTATTATTATTATTATTATTATTATTATTATTATTATTATTATTATTTTAGCCCTGTGATTCTATGGTTACTTCATTTCTTTTAGAGGCAAATAATCTTTCCATATGCTTTTATTATTAATCCTGTAGTGCTATGTTATGACTAAACTCCTGTACATCATTTCTGACCAGCCAGAAGGAATGTGGGAAAATATATTCACTGTGGAAAAAAGATTGTTTTAAGAGTAAATAGCATTTTCTAAGACCAGTTCTAATTTTGAGGAACAGAATCCACCCATCGTGTAAAGTCAAAAACAGCCAAGCAATACATAGTGTGAAACTATGTTTGATTTTGGCATACTTATTTTGTTTCTAAACTTTTTATGTCTTAATACATTACATGATGAAACAAACTATGGTTTATTCAATAAAACATGGTTAAACCATGGGTAAGCAATATGTATGAATTAGCTAGCATTAATACATTATTTAGTAGTAATTAAGTAGTAATTAATTTATATTAATTACTAATACAGATAATAGTGTTATCTAGTTTATGGTTGGCTTTAACCAGGATGTGTGAACCATTTTCTTGTTTATTAAGATTGTACAGCACTTCAAATTTGGTGCCCAAAAGTTATTTCAGATTTTCAGGAGTGCAAATATAGCATCGATCAGCAACATTTTAAGACAAGTGTGTCTTTTCCTGGGAGAGTGTGACTGCATTCTGGAAAATCTTTTGGAAATCAAATCCAAAGCATTGTGCAGTATATTACAAAAAGGAGCACAATTTTACAGAAAACCCATATGTACTGTATGTCAAAAAGTAGGAATGAAATTTCATTATTGAGAAAGGTACTAATTATTAGAGTAAAATAAATATTCTTTAGAGCAAGTTGCATTAAGCAAATGAAAGATGTGTAATCTAAAAATGATTGTTGGAGAATGTTTAGCTGGCAGAACTGGGTTTTTCAACACAGTTTTATTTCATGCAGAAGTATGGTACACTGCTTTTCCAGTAATATTCCTCACTGCAACCCAGATTTAATTAAATGTCTCATTTTGATCCTCTGCCTTCCTTATTGTGAATTCACATAGGAAAATGTGTTCTTGCCTAATCACCAGATACACACAGCTAAGCATTACTGGTGATACCATAGCACAATCTATTTTGCATGTAGAAAATCCCAGGTTTTATTTTTAGGATCTCCTGAAAATGGGTGCTGTGAAAATCACCTGCTTTAGACCAAGTATGTTGTTGCTACTTAAAATAAATCAGCTTTCTCCAGCTGATAGCTTCCAGGAGTTCTAGCACTACTGGTATTGGGCTGCAATGATAGCTGTGGGTAATGAGTATTGCAATCCTAGAGCAGTGGGATGCCCATTGCATCATTTACCAATATGATTTTAGATATTGCTGTATACCTAGCCATTGGTAGAGGTGGAATGAATACAAGTTATAACTGAGATAGCTCTTGTGAGGAATATCTTTGTGGAAAACCTTCCTGTCTGATATAGGAGCTTTGCTAAACCTTGCTCCTAGAACTGATGATGGTGAGATTGAAAAACTCAGCTGTTGTGATTGTTCAGGAAATCCTGATTAACCATAGGCTTGACATTGTGTGAACTCATCCTGCTATTCCTGCTTTCTGACATTGAACCCATTATCAGATTAAGCTGTCAGTTTTAGCAATTAGGATTTGAAGCAGATAATACAGAACCAGGAGTCCTTTATACAGCTCAAACAAATGCACCGGAAAAAGTAGCTGATAGCGTAACTCAGATCTGCCACTGAGTGTATTTAATCACAGATCTGGGTTGAGGTCTTGACTCTGGTCATAATTCAGAGCTTGTAATGTTGTGCATCAGTAAATCTCTTGGTTCTAGATTTATCTATCTGAATTCCTTTAGATAATTGGATCTGCAAATCTTTAATTGAATTTACAATGGCTATTAAAGAGTCATCTTTTTTCCAAATAACACAACAATGATTATTGGGCATTGATGGTCCTGGGAGTCCAGTTAGGGGAGAAAACTGCATTAGTGATAGAATTATTAATTAGTTGTTTTCCTTATTGTTATATACTCGGGAAAGAAATAAAGCTACTTACCGTAATTGCAAAATGTTAATAGTGACCTCTCACTCTTCCACTTCTTGAACTCAAATATCTAATGGATCAAGGATATAATTATTGTGTCACTTTCTCAACTTCCAGGTTGATTGGATTACATATTTTATCATAACTAGCAGGAACGGTTATTGGCTGTATTGGTTGGGGATGTTGGTCGTTGAGGGGCATCTGCCTGCGGTACTAAAATGAAACCTGTTGCTCTAAATGGGATTTTGCTTCTTAAAAACAGAGAGTGATGTGTTTTATTGTGAAATTCACTATTTAGTGAACCATGACTTAGTGCAGGGATCTTCAAACTTGGCCCTTTTATGACTTGTGGACTTCAACTACCAGAATTCCTCAGCCAGGCAAGTTTGAAGACCCCTGAGTATTGGTGCAATATGTGAACCCACTCCCAATTATCTTGTTCATACATGGTTTAACCATAATGGTTGTGTTCATAATGCCAGAACAGAAGCATCAGCCATACACAATATGTCCACCTGGAATCAGACAAATCACATTATAGCTTGATGTGATATGTAAGGCCAATCACTGTACATCTTTGCATGTTCTCAGGAGTTTTCCTAAATTTTCAAATTAATGTTAATTCATGATTTAATGTAATGACTTTTCCTTTTCCAGAGATTTGACATGGCACGTATCACTTTCCTTGTGAAAGGTTGCTGTGGCGTTCTTGAAGTAAGGATATTTCTCTACAGGTAGTCCTGTATACAGGCACAACCACAGTTGAGCCCAAAATTTTTGCTGTTAAGCAAGATTTGTTAAGTGAGATTTGCCTCATTTTATGCCCTTCCTTGCCTCAGTTGTTAATTAAATCACGGCAGTTGATAAGTTAGTAGCTCGCTTGTTAAGTGAATCTGATTTACACATTGACTTTGTTTTTCAAAAGGTCACAAAAAGGGATCACATGATCTTGGGACTCAGCAATGGTCATAAATATGAACCCGCGTCTAAATTTTGGGGACATGCTCAAGGGCATGCTGCAAAGATCGTAACTGTGAAAAATGGTCATAAGTCACTGTTGTAACTTTAAATGGACACTAAATGAATTGTTGTAGGTTGAGGACTACCTGTAGTTCAGCTCCTTTCCTGGTATGCAGGATAACTGAGAAACACCAGAACACATGGAAGGAACTAAGGCCAAACTCAAAAAGAGTTTTGTTTGAGAGTTGCTGCTGGAATGAAGAGTCCCTGGATCATGGACATCCCTTGCCTAATCCAGAGCTTTTTAGGGTTATCTCAAGGACATAGGAAGTGTTTTATGAGACAGTTTGGGGGCTGCTGTTGATGAGTAGGAAGTCTGATGCAGAAATCCCCCTGAAAGATGTAATTATTTCTTTGACTCTCCTATTTCTGTGGATATTTAAGATGATAGTTTTGCCAGTTTATTCATAGCATTAGGTCCCAAATAAGTAAAGCTCATAGCAGCTATCTGGTATGTATGACCCAGGTCTTTATGCACACTGAATTAATCTGATCTGATACCTGTTTGCATTACTACTACTAAAACATTACCCCGAAGAATATCCAAAAACTCAGCTGGAGCAAAATATGGTAGCTACATGGCTGTTGCTAACTAATGAGTGAGACATCAATTGTATCACCCCAATGCTAAAAGCTCTGATTGCCAGTCATTATTGGTTTGAATCTTTTCAACTCTAAATTACTACAGTAGCTAGCATACTGAAGTGGCTGAGGTGCAGGTTTGTCTATGGAGATTCATTGTCCATTCAGTTGTGGTGCTTCCTAATGGCTTTGGGCCAATCAGTGTGCTTCAGCCCTATTTATTTGGTGCTGTTTTATTCACTGTGTGAATAGTGTATGCAGCCTTGACTTGTTAGAGATAAGGCAGGATATAAGAGAAACAGAGTAAATGTTTATTGATGCCTGCTCGGCATATGAGAAAAAAATCTTCTGTGTAGTCTTAGACATGATTTATTGAATGCATCCCAGTTGACCAAGAACAGACAATTTCTAATTTTATACCGCCATGGCTGGTTCATAAAGCATGCTAAAGCACAGCACCCCAGGATTCAGCAAAATCTGTGAAATATGCTTCCCTTTGAATCTGCAAGTAGTCGCTATTCCGTTTTTTTATATGGAGTGTGTCTCTGTGTTGCAACATGTATTTAATGTTATACAATATAGGTTTTTCTCTTTCCTCCTTAAACAAGTTCTAGATATGTCAGTTTTGCTTAATATCAGCAAAAACATCTGATAAGGACAATTGCATATATATTTTTGTTTTACTAAAATTGTAATGGTAGAGATAGTAAAGATTTCAGCACTGTGTAGATGTTTCCCAGATAACTTCCAGTCCTTCAGTTCTGCATTTACAACAAGAGTGTATAGGGGCTACTTAAATTTACTCACTTTGTTGCATCCTATGATAAGTTCCTAATCTTCTACAAATTTTTATATTCATTGAATGAAAAATTGGATCAATTTCATAATAGCATCTGTTTCTGTAATCAGATTGAAAGTTATTTGTACCCAAAGTATGTCAACAAAAGCTAATGTCCGTAAGACCTAAACTTTGGTATGCATTTTGTATGTGTATGGACACATTCACACACACTTTCTCTACTAGATATAATTATTTTTATTGAATCTGAGGACACTAGCTTGCTGCTAAGTCTCCTATGGCATTTTTTTTCATCTTTCAGTTCCTTTTAAGCCATACTAATAATGGAAATAAACAAACATTTCTTTCATTCCCAACAGTGAAAAACAGACCTGATCATAATGTTTACAAGATCCATGGCTTACTGTATTAAGTAAAGTATGCAAGGATTCATGCTACAATGTATGTAGTCCACATTTTTGTGATTCTTCCCACTGTCAAAGACTTGGAAATTATGCCTGTTTACACAGCCTTCTCTTTACATTTCTTGAAAGTCTTATTTAGTACATTTCATTATTTCCGTGTCTCTCTGTGTTTGATTTTTTAAAGCAGTTATGACAGCTGTATAGATCAACATTTTCTAATATTCGTGTTTATAGAGAGCTGATTCTGCATACATTTTTGGTGTTAGCTAAATAGACTTACAGACTGGATTTAGTAATGTTCCAGTTCCTATGTAAAATATTTTCATAATATACATTATTTAATTTACATGCGTAGTAAGTCTATTTCAAACTTTGCTCCCAAATCCCAGCTTGATGGTTGTTGCATTTGTCTGACAAATAAATCCTGTCCCTTGTTGTTGAGTAGTCGTTCTAAACTGGATAGATTTCAGGTGTTCCCTGAACTTGGATGGAAGAGAATTACCATTTTATTTTATGCATTTAAGTATATTTTTCTGAGAAGGTTCCATGTTTCACCAGTTTCTCATATGAACAATGCAAGACTTGAATATTTTAGTGCAGACATGTCAAACACAAGGCCCGGGGGCCGGATGCGGCCCGCGAAGTGGTTTCATGTGGCCCGCGAACCCATCCTGGAAACAGTGAGAGAACAGCCCCCACTGTCTTGGCCCTGGCCCAGGCTGGCCAGGAGCCAATGTACAATTTTGTGGTGGTCATCTATGCTGAAATACATTCAGTCTTAGCTCCACAAGGCCATCTGGAAACAGTGAGGGACCGGCCCATGCCATGTCGGCACTGCCCCCTCGGCGCATGCTGGGGAGGTATCACCCTTTGTGAGGAATGAAGAAATGCACCATCGCCTGGAAGTGGCCAGCACATGGTCCTGCCTACTTTGGGCAGGCTAGGGGTTGGACAGCATTGTGCTTCTCTTCAGATTCATGCCACCTGGCTCAGCCTCTCAGCACTGCCTGCCAAAACCGGGGAGGCTGGGGGCTGGGCAGCATTGTGCAGGTAACATTGACTCTCATGCTGCTCATGGCGGTCTTGTCGATTTAATCTGGGAAGAGTTCGATCCTGTGACCCCTGAAGAAGTGGACAAGATCATGGGGAAGCTGAGCTCCACCACGTGTTTGTTGGACCCGTGCCCCTCCTGGCTGACTTATGCAGCCCGGGATGGGACACGAGGCTGGCTCCAGGCAGTGATTACTGCTTCTTTGAGTCAGGGTAGTTTTCCCGCCGCCTTGAAGGAGGTGATGGTGAGACCCCTCCTCAAGAAGCCTGCCTTGGACCCAACAATTTTAAACAACTATCGTCCGGTCTCCAACCTTCGCTTTTTGGCGAAGGTTGTTGAGAGCGTGGTGGCGCATCAGCTCCCTTTGTTCTTGGAGGAAGCTGACTACCTAGACCCGTACCAATCGGGTTTCAGGCCCGGGTACAGCACGGAGACGGCATTGGTCGCGCTGGTGAATGATCTCTGGCGGGCTCGGGACAGGGGTTGTTCCTCTGTCCTAGTCCTTTTAGACCTCTCAGCGGCTTTTGATACCATCAACCATGGTATCCTGCTGCGACGTCTCAGGGGGTTAGGAGTGGGAGGCACAGTTCTCCAGTGGTTCTCCTCTTACCTCCTGGGACGTTCGCAGTCGGTGTTAGCAGGGGGGCAGAGATTGACCCTGAGACCTCTCATTTGTGGAGTTCCTCAGGGATCGGTTCTCTCGCCTCTCCTGTTCAACATCTATATGAAGCCGCTGGGTGAGATCATTCGTGGTTTTGGAGTTGGGTATCACCAATATGCTGATGATACCCAGCTTTTTATTTTGACCCCAAACCACCCCAGTGATGCCCTCGACGTGATGTCCCGTTGCCTGGAGGCGGTCCGGGTCTGGATGGGGAGGAACAGGCTTCGACTCAACCCTGACAAGACTGAGTGGCTGTTCGTGCCGGCATCCCGGGAAATTCCGATTATTCCATCATTGGCCATGGGGGGTGAGCTATTACCCCCCATAGATAGGGCCCGCAACTTGGGGGTCCTTCTAGACTCACAGCTCTCGTTGGAAGAGCATATTGGAGCTGTGACTAGGGGGGCCTTTGCCCAGGTTCACCTGGTGCGCCAGTTGCGGCCCTATCTAGACCGGGATGCCTTGCGCACAGTCACTCATGCGCTCGTGACCTCTCGTCTAGACTACTGTAATGCTCTCTACATGGGGCTACCCTTGAGGTCCACCCGGAGACTCCAGCTGGTGCAGAATGCAGCCGCGCGAGTCGTCTTGGGAGTTTCCCGATACTCCCATGTTACACCTCTGCTCCGCGAGCTGCATTGGCTACCGGTTGCTCTCCGGGTGAGGTTCAAGGTGTTAGTTATGACGTACAAAGCCCTTCATGGCATGGGTCCGGATTACCTATGGCAACACCTGCGACCGGCGTCAACTTCCCTCCGTCCAGTGCGCTCCCACAGAGAGGGCCTCCTCAGGGTGCCGCCGATCAAAGAATGCCGATTGGTGACCCCCAGGGGGAGAGCGTTCTCTGTGGGCGCGCCAGACCTCTGGAACCGCTTACCGGTTGAGCTCCGGACGGCCCCCGACCTTCGCTCCTTCCGGCGCGATCTTAAAACATTCTTTTTCGAACAAGCTGGCCTGGTCTGATGGGATGGGGTTGGGTTTTTAAAATTAGTTTTTAACTTAATATGTATTGATTTTATGGGCATGATGTTTAATGGTTTTTTAATGGTTTTTTAATTTTTGTATTTGATTTTTATTGTGTATTGCCCTGTTCACCGCCCTGAGTCCTTCGGGAGAAGGGCGGTATAGAAATCAAATTATTAAATTATTAATCCCCTCCCCCATAGCCCCCCAAGCCGGATATGTGAAGTAGGCGAGGGCCATGTGCTGGCCATTTCCAGGCGATGGTGCATTTCTTCATTCCTCACAAAGGATGACACTTCCCCAGCTGCGTTTCTTGCCTGTTTTTCTCCCTCCCTCATCTCAAATATTTTCCCACCACTCTGTTCTTTGGAAGGAAGGAAGGAGAGGGAAGGTCTGAGGGAAGTCCTACCTTAGTCCTGCCCTGCTGCCCTTTCACCATCCCCTTGCCCCCTCCTCCTGGCCTATCCTGGGGGGGTCTTCATATTGCTAAGGAAGCTTTGGATACAAAGCCAGGTCTCCTCACATGGAGATGGAATGGGCCTCCCTCTTGATTTTGCCCTCATACTCATCATGAGCAACTTGGCTAAGGAGAGCAAGCACAGCAGCAGCAGCCTTGAGGAGGTAAGTGCAGCTGGGCACCCCCTTGGGGAACTGGGGCTGGGCTTAGTGCCGTGGGTGCTTGAGGGCTGGGCTAGGCATTTGACCTCCGCGCCACCGTCCAGCCCCCCCCCCAATGGCCTGAGAGGAACAGTGAGGCTCCTCTGGTGGACCATGCCTTGGCACTTCCCTGGTCCCATCTCCTTCTGCCAGAGACCCTCAGATCTGTCCCACTCCTGCCCAGGCCCCCATAGGCACCCTTGACACAAATGATGTAGAGCTGGCCATGCCCACCCAGTAGGCCATATGCACTCCAGCCACGCCCACCCAGTAGGCCACGCCCACCCTGGCCACACCCAGCCGGCGCCCCCGAGGGCAACCACAATGCTGATGTGGCCCTCAGTGAAATTGAGTTTGACACCCCTGTTTTAGTGGAATAAAAGTAATAACAGGTACAACACAGTTCAAAAAACAGTAATTGCCATGATGGATTTTCCTGTTGAAGAAGTCAGCTTGGAAACCACTTTGTAATATCTTTAAGAGGTTGTTTTGTTTATAATGGACTTCCTGCTATGTGAAGGCATTGCAAAATTGATGGGGGTCACATCTTCTCTGTATGAGGAAGGCTACATACAGTTTTTGAAATACCCAAAGTGAAATCCTGCAGTTTTTCTTTGTGATGGTTTTCTGCTTCTCAGTGAGCATCCTGGACTTGATTTAGTCTTGAGGATTGTTGTTGGGGTTTTTTTTTCAGGTTCATCTTCT
This sequence comes from Vipera ursinii, assembly GCF_947247035.1. Classification (NCBI taxonomy): domain Eukaryota; kingdom Metazoa; phylum Chordata; class Lepidosauria; order Squamata; family Viperidae; genus Vipera; species Vipera ursinii. Next base: position 142,554,834 of record NC_139516.1, on the reverse strand, counting down.
GACAATTACTTCTTCTTTTGCAAATCCTGGGTTTCCCCCAGATAGTCTTCCCCCCCCCCCTGTTATGCATGAGGGTAGTGTTTTGGTTACACAAGCACAGCAGCATCACAGCTCAGAGTGTAGAAATGGAGGGGTTAACAGTATCCCTCAGATGCTTCTTGTCAATGAGCTATTTTTTAAAAAAAATAAATAAATAACCCAATTTAACATGAGATGCCAATTTAAATAATTTTTGCTTAGGGCCAGTTCTTAGATGTTTGTATACAATGAGACAGTTTTCCCAGATTTTATGTTGCTGCTTGCAAATGATTCCGTTACTACCCATTTGTTAAGGAGGGTCCAGGAAAATTACATTTTCTTAGCATGCTGATATTACAATTAAGAAGGGACGCGGTGGCTCAGTGGGTTAGGACGCTGAGCTTGTCAATCAGATGGTCGGCAGTTTGGCGGGTCGAATCCCGAGTGCCGCATAACAGAGTGAGCGCCTGTTACTCGTCCCAGCTTCTGCCAACCTAACAGTTCGAAAGCACGTAAAAATGCAAGTAGAAAAATAGGGACCACTACGGTGGGAAGGAAACAGCATTCCGTGCGCCTTTGGCGTCTAGCCATGCCAGCCACATGACCACAGAGACGTACTCGGACAAGCACTGGCTCTTCGGCTTTGAAATGGAGATGAGCACCAGCCCCTAGAGTCGGAAACAACTAGCATGCATGTGTGGGGGAATCTTTAAAGGTAAAGGTAAAGGTTCCCCCGCACATGCATGCTAGTCGTTTCCGACTCTAGGGGCCAGTGCTCATCTCTGTTTCAAAGCCGAAGAGCCAGCGCTTGTCCGAGGACGTCTCCATGGTCATGTGGCCGGCATGACTAGACGCCAAAGGCGCCCGGAACGCTGTTACCTTCCCACCGTAGTGGTCCCTATTTTTCTACTTGCATTTTTGCGTGCTTTCGAACTGCTAGGTTGGCAGAAGCTGGGACGAGTAACAGGCGCTCACTCTGTTACGCGGCACTTGGGATTCGACCCGCCAAACTGCCGACCTTCTGATTGACAAGCTCAGCGTCCTAATCCACTGAGCCACTGCGTCCCCTGGGAGAACCTTTACCTTTACCTTTATTACAATTAAGAAAATGCATTTAGTGATAAGGGGAAAAATGTAGGTTTATCTCTTTTTGTAATAGTGGTCCTTTGTTCTCTGCTGTTCAAGTGAATGGTTGTGGTTTCATCTGTGTTTACCTTGAGTCTCACCCTCACAGAATGCCCCAGAACAGGAGAATGCACACAGCACTGTAGGAATCCTTACAATATTTGATTTCTCCAACTTTGCAGCACTTAAAACAGCACCTTGCTATTTGTAGTAATAGAAATAAGAAATGCTGGGGCTCGCAAAGGTAATTCTCGACTTATGATCACAACTGAGTCCAAAGTTTCTGTTGTTAAGTGAGACATTTGTTAACTGAGTTTTATGACCTTTCTTGCCACCGTTGTTAAGTGAATCACGCAGCTGTTAATTTAGTAAGCTGTTTGTTAAGTGAATCTGGCTTCCCCACTGACTTTGCTTGTCAGAAGGTTGCAAAAGGTGACCACATGACCTTGGGACACAGCAATGGCCATAAGTATGAACCAGTTGGCAAGCCTCTGAATTTTGATCACACGATCATGGGGATGCTGAAAAGGTCGTAACTGCGAAAAATGGTCATAAGTCACTTTTTTTCAGTGCCGTTATAACTTTGAATGGTCACTAAATGAACTGTTGTAAATCAAGGACCACCCATATCTTCAAATAACCATATCTGTGATGGATGAACAGAGCCTCATTGATCATAGTGGGACTAAATAAGGTTGCTTAGAAATATATTTATTCATACACATGCACATACATACTCATACAGTAAGTTTGGGTTAGTGATTAAGACATCAGGATAGAAATGAGGAGAATGAGTGACCTTGAGTCAGTTATTCTCTCAGCTCTAGGAAGGAGCTGAGATGCTAGCAGCTTCCAAAAAACCTTGCCAAGAAAACTGCAGAAACTAGTCTGCACAAATGGTGGGAGTCAAAACTGATACATGCACAGAGTAGCTTTTACACTTATTTAAGGTAGACCATTTATATTCCTCACCTCACCTTGGTTACGTTTGAGAGGGCTATCTAAGATTCAGAGATTGTCCCAGGTCAACCAGCAAATATATGGCTTGGCAGCTCTTTGAACCATTGTGTAACTTGACCTCTTACATACCATGCTACACTCCACTCCTTGGATTAAATGCAGACTGACTTATTCACTTAAGGGTTCTGGGTCACAGGAAATTTCTCCTGCTAGCCTCTGGGAAGAGTTTTCCAAGCACTTTGAGAACAAGGTTGCAAGATAGGTGGAGTCTCACAAGATGGCAGGTAACACCATCTGGGACTTGTTTTTGCTTATCAGCTAAGTGTGTTGGCAGGCTCCTCTGTGGCATATATTTATTTAATTTATTTGAAAGTTTTGGATGGCTGCCCATCTTAGAGCACAACTCTGGGTGACATGACATGTGGAGGAAGTGTTACCTGAAGCACCTAAAGGCTGTGAGGGCCTAGATGGGGACAGGCAGACTGCTGATGAATCCCAGCAAGATGGAGTTAGTTTTGATGCTCTCATGGGGGTTTCTGCCTACTGCTTTAAAAAGTCCGATTCCCCTAAAGGGAGTTGGTGTACAACCTGTGAAATCTCTTGGACTCAGAGCTTCTTGGGAACAGCAGGTGAAGCTGTGACCAGGAGATCCTCTGGCCAACTTCAAAAGCTTTACCAGTTACCCCTCTTCCTGGATCAAGAAGTACCAAAGACTCTCAGGATTGTCATTTCTCTAATCCTGATGGTTTAAACCATTTTTTTTCAGGCCAGGAAACCTATTAATTAAAAGAAACCAACAAAAAATATATTAAGAAACAAAGCTTTTAAAAAACTAGCCACTTTTTGAGATGGGCAGCCATATAAATGAGAAAGAAAGAGGGAGGGAGGGAGGGAGGGAGGGAGGAAGGAAGGTTCTAGAATTAGAAAATTGGAAGTAAAACTTTTGTGCTTAATTGCCACCAATTTCCACTTGTCTATAACAGAGGGGCTAGTTAAGTATGGCCTGACTCTGTGCTCCTTCCCGGTGACCTTGCTTAAGGAAAACAAGAATGGGGATGCACAAGATGGTAGCTGTGAGCTTTTCCCACAGGAAAACACTGCACAACCAAGGTATTTTCCTAGGCGTCTTGGCCACCATTTTTGCCCTTTCTACTGTTATTTATAAAAAATTATTATAGATACATTTAAGAGAATTTATTTTGTCTGTTGTCTTTCCCATCAAGTTCTCACAGAACCCCAGGGTTTCTGTGGAACGTCAGCCTACCAAAAATACTCATTCTTTAATAGACTTTTTTAGTTTTATACATTGTAAGCTACCCAGTATCCTATCAGTAAGCAATAGTCAAACAATAATAAACAAATCGGTAAGGAATAGAGTTATCGCAGGAAATTCTAGTACAGTACAGTAAAATAAATCAGATATTTGGAATGTTTTCTGATTAAGTTATAACTAAGTTACTTTCCCTTTGTTCCTCATCCTTGAAACCAAGACGTATTTCTAATCCCTTATCAGAAAAAATTGCTTTAGCAACAAATACCTCACATATTTTTATCTTCTGATTCCATAACTGTAAATGCACAAGTTAAGGCCTGCTTTTTTATTACACATTGACCTGGGAGTAAGTCCCAATAAATTCAGTGGAATGCATTTGTCTGGGCCAGTAAAATTTATAATTGCACAAAGTGGACATTTCTAAGTGGATTAAGTTACTAGTTCAGAACTTTTCCATGATGCTGATGGCTCAAAGTAAATGCTTCTTATCTGTAGTTTTAGAATGGCTTCCCCTTCCTGCTCTTCTGTGGTCAGGGCCAATTATTTACCTCAAACCCTGGGGTCTTTAATTAAGAGTCCTGCTTAGTTGCCTCTGGTGGAACTATCACTCTGAGAAAGGAGCATTGAAATCCCACTGGTTCACTGATAATGTGTGCAGATGGCAAATCATTAATACAGCTAATAGACTTATGTTATAGCCAGTTCTTAAACTGGGACTTTTACAGGTAAGATCTTGGAAGTAATTTCATGTATGTGTAATTTGGTAGGTGTTCTTTCTCTTCGCTGCCTAAAAAAAAAACAACTATAATGCAGCATAACATAGCAGTGTATACTTTCAGGGTGCTGGATTGTCACGGTGCAATTACTGTAAATTTACATTTCAGTGTGGCACTTGTATATAGAGGTTTTGAGGACAGGCAGTAATTTTGATCTTCCAAAGAACTCCCAGAGAGGACCTAAATTTAGAACATACTTAAGCCAGTGCTTTTTCTCCAACACATTTTTTTTACTTTTTTTTTTTTTAAAAAAATCTGGCCACTTGGCTGTGGTCTTTTGAAAAGTTGGCTGGGCTCATTCCTCATACAGAGCCTACACATACAAGCTATATTCATTTGTTGCAAGCATGCCAGTTTTCAGGCATTACTGCAGCTTTTCTCTTTTAGAGACATCCTAGCACTCTACTGTAAATGTTGCTTTCTTGGTTAAAAGCAACCCTCTCCATAATATCTGAGGAAAATCCTCATTTCCACTACCAATGTACAAATCGTATCCGTTCCTTTACCCAGCCTCTAGGTAAGCATCAGAGAGAGCCAGTTTGGTGCAGTAGTTAAGGCATCAAGCTAGAAACTGGGAGACCATGATTTATAGTCCCACCTTGGGCGCAAAGCCAACTGGGTGCCCTTGCGCCAGTCATAACCTCTTAGTCCTAAGTAGTAGGCAATGGCAAACCATTTCTGAAATCTAGCCAAGAAAAGTGCAGGGACTCATCCTGACAGATGCAAAGAGTCAGCAGTAAGTCAAAGGGACATACAGTAAAAACAAATGAGCATCAACATGTTCTCCATATACTTAGCCTCATTTTTAGGATTTTTTATAGTACACCGAGTAGTACTATACCTATCATCTCAATGTTGTGTCTAACTTAATTATGCTTCCTCAGTAAGCAATTGTGTTGTTACGGTAAGGTAAGGTAAGGTAAAATATTAAGGGTAAGGTAAGATAAGTCAAGATATTATATTTCTGGAGCAGGAAAAATGACAGATGATAATAGGGATATACTGTAGGTATAACATGTTAAGGTATCATCCAAACTCTTTGTTTCATTCCATTACATACATATTCTGTCCTTGGCACAATTGCTTCTCACCCAAATATTCTTCTTTGTGTTCCTTTCCTTCTTTCTCCTACCTAAATGTTTCCTGTGGAACAATCACAATTGTTTGATTTCTGATTTCCAAAGTATTGCTGCAGCAAACAGTTGGCTTGTCTTGTAGTTTGTGGACAATGGAAGGGCAAAGATAAATTTTGCAGTGATCTCCTATATATTCTTGCTCCAGCAGGTAGTCTTAAAGAAATCTAGTCAGAGACTGTAGGGTGGGCCCTTTGTGAATTAACGATACTGCATCCAATTTTGCTCACCACAAAAAACATGTTGAGACTCTAGAAACAGTGCAAAAAAGAACAACAAAGATGATTAGGGGCCCGAGGCTAAATCATGATGAATGGTTGCAGGAACTGGGTATGTCTAGTAACTAATGAAAAGGACTTGGGATGACATGATAGCAATCTTTGATATTTGAGGGTTTGTCACAGAGAAGAGGGGGGTCAAACTATTCTCCAAAGCACCTGAGGGCAGGACAAGAAGTAATGGAGAAATCAAGGAGAGATCCAACCTAGATCTAAGTAATGGAGAAATCAAGGAGAGATCCAACCTAGATCTAAGGAGAAATTTCCCGATAATGAAGACAATCAGTGGAATGGCTGGCCTCCAGAGGTTGTGGATACTCCATCACTGGAGGTGTTTAAGAAGAGATTGGACAGCCATTTATCTGGAATGGTATAGGAGACAGGTCTGCAACCCGCGGCTCTGGAGCCGCATGCGGCTCTTTCAGCCGTCTCCTGCGGCTCCCAGTCCTCTGCCATGTGCAGTCCAAAAAAAAAAGTGGGACTAAAAAAGTTCAACCAATCAATTCAAATATGCAGGGTAAGTGCATATCTTGCCTTGGCTCCACTCTTCAGTCAAACCCTGTTCTGCGCATGCGCGCATGTACGCACATGCGCACACATTTTTTGCGGCTCCCAGTTTTTTCTTTTGTGAGTGAACCGGTTCCGAGTGGCTCTTTCACTGTTTCAGGTTGCTGACCCCTGGTATAGGATCTCCTGCCTGAGCAGGGGGTTGGACTAGAAGAGTTCCAAGATCCCTTCCAACTCTTGTTATTCTGTATTCTGTGAACAAATCTGTTGTTGATGTTACACACTCAGGTAATGAAATATTCACAAGCAAGCAACCAAGCTCAGAGAGCACCAAGGACTCCACAATTAGTGAAAACTATCCATTTGTGGCTAATTTGACAAACCATTACTAAGGTTAAAGTGACTCCTATCACTGCTTAAGACAGATCTGTAAAATGTTAAGATAACCTAAGGGTACGTCTTTAAATGTAAGAGATGTGATGCAAAATAGAAACTATAATTAAAACAATGAAACCTATTGAAGAATAATGAAGAAAACCTATTTTTGATTATTGATCGAGTCCAATATGGACAATAGGGGCAGATCAGTCGTTCTAAATAACTTTTCATGAACAGAGGGCTGTGATGCTTCTGTCCTATATATTTCTGTCTTGTTAAAGTAGTCTCCAGCCTTCTATTTCTATATTATTATGGTAGACAGAACACACTGCAACATGGCTCTTAATCTTAGAGGACAGATCCAAACAAGAGATTAGAAAAAGGTCACAATGCATATAAAAAAGGATAGGACTTTTTTTTTACCCTTCCTGTGAGTAGTCCTGAATCCAAGCAAGACTTGAGCAATTGAATGTGAAGCAGGGGTCGGAAAAAGGAAAAGAGCCACTCAGAACCGGTTCCATCACACAAACAAAAAAGTGGGAGCCGCAAAAAGTGCGTGCGCGTGCGTCCACTCACGCGCATGTGCAAAAAACATGGGAGGCATCTGCGCGGCGACGGGTCTCCCCTTTGGACAGGTGCGCGCCGTCCCGTTCGGAGACCTGCCACGTTCGTCAAACACGGACGAACGCGGCAGCTGTGCAAACGGGACGGCGGCGGTTTGGGAGAGGTGCGCGCACACCTCTCCCAAGCCACCGCCATCCCTTTCGGAGACCTGCCGCATTCGTCAAACATGGACGAACGCAGCAGCTGTGCAAACGGGACGGCGGCGGCTTGGGAGAGGTGCGTGCGCACCTCTCCCAAGCCGCCGCCGTCCCTTTGGGAGACCTGCCGCGTTCGTCAAACACGGACGAATGCGGCAGCTGTGCGCACGGACATCCAAGCCCTGTCTAGGCCCAGGGAGGGGGGGAGCACGCCAGGCGAACGCAGCAGGTCTCTGAACGGGACGGCGGCGGTTTGGAGAGGTGCGTGCGCACCTCCGCCCTTCGGAAAGGTGCGCACGCACCTCTCGGAATGGGCGGTGCCACTCTCCATTTGGAGAGGTGCGCGCGCACCACTGCCCGTTCGAACAGGTACGCGCGCACCGGGCGACTGGGAGCCGCAGGAGACGGCTCAAGGAGCCGCATGCGGCTCCGGAGCTGCGGGTTGCCAACCCGTGCTCTAGGGTCTAAACCAGGGGTGTCAAACTGCCGGCCCACGGGCCGGATGCATCATCCAGAAGCCACACCCATCCCATTGCCGACAATGACAAACTGGCCCAGTATGTTGCGCAACATCACATGATGTCACGAGTTTGACATGGCTGGTCTAAACCAAGAAATACACTCAAATAATGAGCATAGAGTAGACTTCATTGCATGTTCCAAGCTGTGTCTTGAATCAGGCACTTTTCCATAAGGTAAAGGTAAAGGTTCCCCCGCACATGCGTGCTAGTCATTTCCAACTCTAGGGACCGGTGCTCTTCTCCGTTTTGTCTGAGGACATCTCCGTGGTCTTGTGGCCGGCATGACTAGACGCTTTTGAACTGCTAGGTTCTCAGAAGCTGGGACAAGTAACAGGCGTTCACTCTGTTATGCGGCACTTAGGATTTGACCCGCCAAACTGCCAACCTTCTGATCGACAAGCTCTGCGTCCTAACCCACTGAGCCACCGCGTCCCACTGAGCCACCACGTCCCACTTTTCCATAGGTTTCCCAATATTTTCAGCATCGGCATTGTTTACTGTAGGCATATTCAAAATATATAAATGCCGAATGTAGAGAATCTTCAAATGTGACAAGTCTTTTGAAGAACCTTTCATCCTTGTCAGAATTACGATTTGTTCTCAGTAAAAAGTACTATATTTTTAAGAACCAGTAGTTTATGGTAATTGCTTTGATATGGCACTTTTCTCTTGTCCGCTGCAGTGGATAAGATGAATGGCTTTTGTGCATGTGCCATTATATTTCTCAGTTATTTTATTATCTGGAAATATTCTTCCTAGCATCTTTACTGAAATTATATTCACCACAAATGGTAAATTTTGTTGCGGTTAAAAACCCCAGAACACTGAAAATGCCATTCTGTATTTACCACCAGGCACTGGATTATATGGAATGAACCAAGAATTCACTGGTGTTTGGGTGGTTTTTAATCATCTCACTTCCAGCATTGCTTTATTCAGACTAAAGAAGAAGCACGTACATTTTGCAAAAAAAGCACATTTGCTTTTTCAGATGGTTTCCTAAAGAATAAAGAATATGAGGAATTGAATGTAGCTTTACCACAATTTTCCTGGGATTTCTGTTTTTACGGAGAGGATGGATGGATGGATGCTGGCTACCATATATCCTGATTGATTGATTGATTGATTATATGTCATCAAATCATTTTTCAACTCCTAGCAATCACATAAATAGATTTTATCGATGATTATGAATTGACAGTGTCTTTGTCATTGTCACTAAAGTGATCATCTGCCTCCAGCGTCTTCCTTTATTGCTACTGCCCAATATAAGTGCCTGCTTGCTTTAGTTGGGCATCTGGGATGACCTTCATGCCTTGGGTGACCCAATATACAGCACTGGGCATACACTCCCAACATTTTTCACTCATTCCTCCCAAGAACAGCCTCCCACCAAAATGAGGCAGCACATCAGGACTTGTTGGGGGATGGGGAAAGGCAGTTATCTGTACTTAGCAAATATTTGGTCTCTCATGAACCATGTTGAAAGTGTTTGTCAAGCCTCCCCACCGGATGCTTCTATTCAATCAACTGGTTGATTTCCTGGGACAAGTTTATCTGGAAGATGATCCCTAAAATTGTGGTTTTTCCAAGCCAGACTGAATGACTTGCCAGGTATGAGTCCTTTGCATTCTAAGCTTGGAATTGCTTGTAGGGGTTAGTTGCATAATTGAAGGTGCTTGCAACTGAGAGCAGCAGCCCTCTCTTTGGTTAGTTCTTACAGACAGTCTTGTAGAATTGCCAAATATGATGAAAGGTTTTCCATTTAGTAGAGGAAGGCCTTCTTGGAACCATCTTTGTGGTGGACTTGAGCCCAAAGTAACTTCTTTTTGCTTTTGCTAATTTAGAGATTCTGTGGAGCATAGCATTTTCATTGATGACCATTTACCCGTCATAAACTGTCTTGGATTCCTGATGATTACATTTCATCGTTATGCAAATGACAACTTGGTGTAAGCCCTATTTCAGTGATTATTAGGCTTCAAAAACAAAAACAAAACCCTCATATGCTGTTCTGTACCAGCCTGCTACCGGCCCTGCAGCAAAAGCAGGGACGACCCCTTTACAAACGGCAAGAGGCTGGAATAAAGCCTGCCAAATTTATTCACATAAAACAAGAGCAAGACAAGACACCAACCATAAAACACAAGCTAAGACGCAGGAACAATCCAAGCAGTTGCCTTCAGCAAACCAGCCCTCCCACACATTCCCCTTAAATACAGTTCAGGGCGTGGCCTCTCTGTGCCTCCTTCCGAGGTGCCCCATTGCCTCCCTCTGTTTACTCCTGACTGACTGCCTCCTGTGTTGGGCGTCCTTGAACAGGGCCAGCTGTGGGTCATCTTCATCCACGCTGTCAGGCTCACACAGCTAGGTCTCCGTGGTGACCAGATGAGAGGGGCCTTGCTGGGGGCTCTCATCAAGCTGTCCAATCCCCTCAGCAAGCTCTTCAACACCCCCCTCCTCCTCCTCTGAGTCGTCCGACCCAACTCCCGAACCCACAGGCTGACCCTGAATCACAACATATGCAAACAAAACCAGCAAGCTAGAAATTAGACCTTGGAACTAGGTGTTGATGTTGAACTGCCGTGGTTTGCCCTGTCAAGGCCCTGTTGAAAGACTCAAACATCCGGGTTGAAAGCATCCTTCTGCCTTTTCAGTGCTGAAGCTTTGTGGTCAGAGAAGTTCCATCAGGTACTGTGTTATGAACTGTAAGACCAAGTTACGTTATTAGGAGTGACAGAATGTCAAAAGGGTAGGTTACCTTAGTAAATTAATTTGCCCAATCAATAAGTAACATGAAAGGGCAGCTGACTTCAGTTTTGCCTCAGCTGGTTTATAGCCACTGAAAAACAGGAGAAAATGTAGGAATCACAATCTTGGGGGCGGGGCTATACTAATATGGGATATGCATAATAACAAACATTATACTTGGTTACCCAGAGGTAGCTGTCAAGATTAATGAACATTCCTTCCAGTGTATGTATACACCTCCTGGGTCTTGAGCAGAGGCCATCTTGATTATACTGAATTATTAAACATTCAAGCGTTGATCCGATGAGTCAGAAGTATTTTTGAGTCAAATCTATGAAATTAATAAAGCAGCTAAATACATATGGATTAAATCTAGATTGTCTGCATCAGTTCTTGGCAGCATTAAGGGTCTAGATCTGCGGTTTTTAAACCGTACAAATCAAGAATAGATTTGAAGGAGATCAACGTCATTTATTGTTTCTGGGGGTCCCAACACTACAGTCTGTACTATTCATGGAGAGGATTGTTCTCACACAATTCGTTATTTTAAGGCACGACAAAATTTAAGGACCCCTGGGCTAGTGAAATGGACAGGAAAGAAAAGGGGGTCAGGTCAGGTGTGGAGAAAAGGCAGACGAGAAAAAGTAAGTGACAATAGTATGTATAGTGATGTGAGTAATGACATGAATATATGCCAGAATTACCCTGCTCTTTTTTCCCTCTTCACATTTCCATGGCAACAAAGCTATAAAATAAAGAGGTGAGAAGTTTGTTTAGAGTGCACAAGCAGATTCAGTAATGAAGCTCATGGTAATTAAAGCTTCTCTGGAGAGTATGAATCAAAGTTTGGGTGCCACCACAGAAAAGTCCTAGTTTCAATAAAAGCCATGTCTGGTAGCTATGCTTATAAAGAGATAAAGACTTCGTTCTTACTATACTGTAGCCTGCAACAAAATTCCCCAATTTAGATTCATGCATGCAAACGTGTTATATTTTGAGATGTTTCTAAATCTCAAAACTTATGGGTTGACTATTCTATAAATAGGCTAGGATGACTTCGACAGTTTCCTTCAGGAAGATGTTATGTCTGGACAGAGGAACCTTTGAAGTCAGTGAGGAAGATTAGAGGAATTAGAGGAATGTTTAGTCTGGAATTAGGACTGATGAGATGTGAGCTGTCTTCATATATTGGAAGAGCTGTCATTTATATTAGTGATGGACAACTTGCATCCGTGGCCTGTAAACACATGGAAAGTGTAATTGCAAGCCTGTAAATAAGTTTAACATAGCTCAGTGGGTGATCCTAGCCATCAAAAAACTACCTAGGCTTGAAGAACAATTAAGCAAAAATAGGGGAAAAAAACCCTCTCAACTCTTGGATTAAGATTATAAGGAAAAAAGAGTAATAAAACATTTAGGAAGCATTTCCTGACAGTGCACCATACTGTTGAGAGGGGAACTGGCTGTCTTGGAAGCTGATGTCCTCCTTTGATGTTTTCAAACCAAAGTTCATGTCAGCTTATTGGTAGTGTTTTAATTGGTTTCATGTACTGCCTGGAGGTGGAGTAGCTGACTTTGGAAGTACCTTCCAAATCTATGGTACAATTTGAGATAGATATTTTATAGCAACAGTTTTGATTGCTATGCATTTCAAAATGGCCAGGGGAATTCACAGTAGATTCCTAGAAGTTTGGCCCCTCTGATCCTAGTAACTTCCAGCTGGACAATCCCAAAGATGCTTTTCCAAAAGGCAACTGGACTTTCTTGGGGTTTTTTTCTGAACTAAAGAAGCTTCTTGGATGAGAAGTGAAACATTTTCAAGAAAAACCCAAGAAAATCCATTTGCTTTTAGGAAAAGCACCTTCGGGACAGCCGTGACCTGGATGATTATCTCCTTTGTTCTCCAGCTGGACAAGCCTCCATCCAAGCTAATGATCTGCTGTTAAGGATATGAGCAAATATAGTTACATGTAATTATCTAAGGCAAGCTTGGGGCGGGGTGGAGAATTGCTGCCCACACAATGGCAATGGTGCACGATTTAAAAATAAAGATGTTGGTGTCTGCTCATGAATCTGTTCCTCTAGATGAACCCATAAAAAGCCTTTTTCATGGCTTCACTTTTTCAAAATATTCTACACAGTAGCTGAAGCGTCAATTAACAATTGAGCTCTTTTCACTTAAAAGGTGTAAATGTAAGATTTCACACTCCTTTGGTGGTGAGAATGACAGAGCACAGCATGCCTGGCATTCTTACCATGGGACTTGCCTGATCTGACATTCTTGGGGATATTATTTGTCCCAAACAGTATAGAAAATAAACAAGGAGAAGGAGAAGAAATGCAAAGACCTATCTAAAGCAAAGATAGCACCAATAGTAATGGGTGCCTTGGGTGCAATTCTGAAACATCTGGACCTCACTTGAACATTGAGAAAGCCACTATCAGTTGTAAAAGTCAACTTCACTTGAAACAGCTTACATTCTGTGACAATCCCTTCAACACCATCAAGCAACATCTGCCTATCCCGGGACCTTGGGAAGGACTCAATGAAAAATGTCAAATCCAATCTAAACATCTGGCTGACTGTGAAAGCAACCATTATAATAAAACATTCGCTATCCTTAGGGCACCATGCAAACAGAGAGAGGCCTGCTTTAGGAACCCTTGAATTAGACATTTAGGGCAATCTTCCTGGGTAAACAAGAGGATTGGTGCGGGCGCTGGGAGCAGCCTAGAAAAAGGGAGAGATTGCAACCTAGTGCGAAAGTTTGTTCTCCAAGATTGTGGGTTCGTTTCTGAAGGTTTCGTAACCAGGCTAGGTAAATCTTTAGCGGTGTTGTTGTCTAGCCTGGTAATGAAATGTTTGGAAACCAGCCCACAAGCTCAGAGAATGAACCTTTACCCTCATCCTACACCCAAACTATTCAACACTGTTGCAAACATTGCAAACTATTGCCTTCTAGTACACTGTCACACTCAAGGTCTCATCTCAGAATGGTTGAGATTGGCTTATGGATAAGTTTTGAGCCTGATGATATGTTTGGATATCTTAGCTGTGGTGCTTTCAAAAAACGTGGTAGATAAGCCTTGCTTGCAAAAGGAGCTATTAATTAATAAGATTAATCACTGTTCTATCTTCAAATATTTTAAAGTTAAGACTAGCCTTTTCAAACTTGGCATTCTCTAAGTAGGATGTAACTTCAACTCAGCAGATTTCTAGACGGCAGGCCAATTCTTCCTGCAGACTCTGGTTGTTGGCAGTGCCCCCCATGTCAGAAAGCAGCAAGTTAGGAAATAGGAAATTAGGAGATTAAAATGATGTTTATTTAGTAAGATAAAGTAGAGAGGCAATGGATAGAAGAATTCCCAAGTGAAAGATTGGAAATTAACTCTGGCTTTTCACTCTGCTCAAATAACTGGAATGGAGTCTGTTACTTTGTGATAATTGACGAAAGAATGTTCCAAATAATATTTCTAAATAATGAAAACAGATCAAGCTTTTCAAAAGTAGGTGGGACCGTTGCCGTGGAGGGACAAGAAATTTTATCTTGGTTCGCATGCATCTTACTAAGATTACTTGGGAGTAGGAAAAGAAATACACTTAGAATGTTCCAGAACAATTTGATCTTAATAATCTGCTGCTGTATTGGGCAGATGATCTGTTTGTACCTGATGGAAAGAGAACAAGAATTCTTCCTTGGGATTCACTTTATCACTTTTTCACCTGGATGGCATTGATGTCCAGTTATGACTTCCGCCAATACGTATGTTTTATTTGGTCTTTGATGGTAGTATTTCGGTTGGGACTAAGGTCTTTTTACAACTCCAAGATGTAGATCAGAAATCAAGTCCACATCAAAGCTAAAATTATGTTTTACTATGATTGGCCATGGTTATAGAATCTTGCAAATATGATTATGTTTTACCTCCTCCCTTTGTCATACTCATGTGAATTAGGGGAGTGTCTGTGATATTTATTCATACTTTCTTCATTGTTTGGGCATAAGACATGTTTCCCTCCCCATTGCTTTGATGACAAATCTCTTCCCTCTTCGTCAAGACCATCTCTATATCCTCTTGCAGGAGATCATCAAAGTAGGTGTATGTAATTTTAGGGCCACCACCAGGTCATTTTTTGCGTCTACCTAATGTCAGATAAATGTGCAATGTGTCTTGCCTACTTAGATTAGATTTCAGTGTTGTTTTATGACATCTTTGAAGTTAGTCCATTTCTGAGACATCTTTGAAGTTAATCCATTGTTGAGCTGAATTTCCTTATTTCTGAACTCATCTCTGACTGAGAACTTTAGCATTCAACTTTCCATTGCACACTGTATGACTCCAAGCTTTTCTGCTTCATATCCTTCACATTATGACGGTGGGGTTGAAGATGCTTGCTCTTGCCTTGGCATTGCCCATTTGTTGGAATATTGACTTTACACAGTACAAGCTGATCCATGCTGCTATTCTACATTTCTTTGACAATTTTGTGTATGCTGTTGATTTTATGGTCAAGATAGATGTAAAAATTCACCTCTTTTATCTGCTCCTTTCCAAGTTTCATTTCATGGTATTGGCAGAATGAGTTGCAGATCCGTTACTTTGGTTTCTATTAGAGATAGTCCTTCACTTATCATCATTCATTCAGCAGCTGTATGAAGTTACAACAGTGCTAAATCAATTATGATTATGGACCGGAAAGTCTGGCCATCCCAGTACTCCTGCGGTCACTTAATTCCAATCTGGGTCCTTGGCAACCAGCTCACACATATGACAGGTTGCAGTGCCCTGTGATCATATGATCACCATTTGCAGCCTACCCTACCAGCTTCCCCGGAAAGTCAATAGGGAAGCCAGCAAAGAATGTCACAAATTGCTGGGAGAAGTCTTTCTCAGTTGTGCACCCTCTCAAAGCCTCTTTGTGCTTGTACCACACTGGCCATATGTGTACCCTTCCTCACCTTCCCTTGCTCCTTCCCCACCTGACAGCAGCCACTACTATCTGCCTCTACTTGCTTGTGAGTTTCCTGGGACTTTCAATTTCCTGTTAGCTTCCCCACTGACTTAGCTGTGGGAAGCCAGCAGGAAGTTGCCTTGTCTAACAACTGTAGGATTTGGTTAACAACAGCAACTGGAAGCTCAGGGAATCCCATCACTAAGCAATGCAGTTGAAGCAGTGCATGTGCAGAAGTTACAACAATGTCTTGATCTTGCAGGGGTGTCAAACTCAATTTCATTGAGGGCCGTATCAGCATTGCGGTTGCCCTCAAGGGGCCGGGTGGGTGTGGCCTGGGTGGGCGTGGCCTACTGGGTGGGCGTGGCTAGAGTGCGTATGGCCTACTGGGTAGGCGTGGGCAGCTCTACATCGTTCGCATCAAGGGTGCCTATGGGGGCCTGGGCAGGAGTGGGACAGATCTGAGGGTCTCTGGCAGAAGAAGGGTCTCTGGGCCAGGGCCAAGGCAGTGGGGGCCGTTCCCTCACTGTTTCCAGGATGGCTTTGCGGGCCGCATGAAGCCACTTCGCGGGCCGGATCTGGCCCCCGGGCCTTGTGTTTGACACATCTGGTCTAGAGGATCAGAGCCAAATTGTTCGTCTTTGGCATATGGCTTGAATCCTCTCTGCAGAATCTCCCATCTGTGATGAACTTCCTTAATGAAGAAAACTGTGGTTAGATTGTTCTGGCCCTGAAAGAAGCCTTTATGGAGAAATAGGAAACCCAGTTTGTTGTGGTTTAGCCACTTTGTCTCATGATGCAGCAGTGAGCATGCCCACTAGCTATCAGATATGCCACAGAAATATTATCTCAACAAAGGGATCGGAGAAGCAGATGATGGTTCTATTATTTATATTCCTGTCTGCCCATTTTGTCTAACAGACCTTCTCTGAATAGTTCATTGAAGAGATTTGGATAATGGGGCAGTTTGTGGTATTTGTTTATTGTGCTGATTTAGTTGAACAGCTTTCTTGAGTAGTGAAATAAAGATTCTTCATAGCAGGATGTCAAGCACCCTATCCTCAAAAAATATTAATGGATTTTTAAACGACCAATGTTTTTTATTGACCTTTAATAAAAGATAGGGCAGGGTTGGTATCTAGGTGGCACTGATGCTACATAAAATTCATTAATTGTAGTGAATTTTTGCCTGAGGTTTCTGCTTGTGTTAGTTATCCTTTCTGCCCCCATCCTTTTGTGATGTAGGAGCATTGAAAATAGTTCCTATTGAATTTAGTATTGGTTGTCTGAAGCTCTATATTTTGTTGCTTAACCCAAAAACATCACTTTCATAGTCCGAACAACTAGGATTTGGGGGAAGCCCTGAAGGAAGTATAATTAAACAACTTCACTTAAATATGTTTTTTCAGTCTGAACTGACTGTTCCGAAAGAGCTTCCAGCATTAAAAAATATTGATATAAACCTTCTTAATAATAATAATAATAAGTTGGAAGGGACCTTGGAGGTCATCTAGTCCAACCGCCTGCTCAGGCAGGAAACCCTATACCATTTCAGACAAGTGGCTGGCCAGTCTCTTCTTAAAAACTTCCAGTGTTGGAGCATTCACCACTTCTGGAGGCAGGTTGTTCCACTGGTTAATTGTTCTAACTGTCAGGAAGTTTCTCCTTAGTTCTAGGTTGCTTCTCTCGTTGACTAATTTCCATCCGTTGCTTCTTGTCCTGCTTTCAGGTGCTTTGGAGAATAGCTTGACTCCCTCTTCTTTGTGGCAGCCCCTGAGATATTGGAACACTGCTATCATGTCACCCTTCTCTTCATTAAACTGCACATACCCAATTCCAGCAACCGTTCCCTATATGTTTTAGCCTCCAGTCCCCCAATCATCTTTGTTGCTCTTCTCTGTACTCTTTCTAGAGTCTCGACATCTTTTTTACATCGTGGTGACCAAAACTGGATGCAGTATTCCAGGTGTGGTCTTACCAAGGCATTGTAAAGTGGTATTAGTACTTCACAAGATCTTGATTCTATCCCTCTGTTAATGCAGCCTAGCACTGTGTTGGCTTTTTTGGCAGCTGCAGCACACTGCTGGCTCATATTGAAGTGATTGTCCACTAGGACTCCGAGATCTCTCTCACAGTTACTACTATTGAGCAAGGTACCACCTATACTATACCTGTGCATTTGATTTTTCCTGCCTAAATATAGAACCTTACTTTTTTCACAATTGAATTTCATTTTGTTAGATAGCGCCCAGTGTTCGAGTCTGTCCAGATCCTCCTGTATCTTAAGCCTATCTTCTGGAGTATTGGCTATTCCTGCCAGCTTGGTGTCATCTGCAAATTTGATGAGTTCCCCATCTATCCCCTCATCCAAATCGTTGATGAAGATGTTGAAGAGCACTGGACCCAGAACGGAGCCCTGGGGCACCCCACTACACACTTCCTTCCATGTAGATGCAGTTCCATTGAGGACCACACGCTGAGTACGGCCTGTCAGCCAGCTATGAATCCATCTGGTGGTGATGCTATCTAACCCACATTTTTCTATCTTATCAAGTAGTAGGTTGTGATCTACTTTATCAAATGCCTTACTGAAGTCCAAGTAAATTATATCTACAGCATTCCTCTGGTCCACTAGTTTTGTCACTTGGTCAAAGAATGTAATAAGATTTGTCTGGCATGATCTGTTTTTGACAAACCCATGTTGACTTTTAGTGATGACTTTTGTTTGCATCAAGGTGTTCGCTGATTTGTTGTTTGATTATCTTTTCCAGAATCTTCCCAGGTATTGAGGTCAGGCTGATAGTTCTGTAGTTTCCTGGATCTATTTTTTTCCCTTTTTTGAAGATGGGAACTACATCAGCTCTCTTCCAGTCCTCTGGTAGTTCCCCAGTGCTCCAGGATCTTTGAAAAATATAGTTCAGTGGTTCTGAGATCACGTCTGCCAGTTCCTTGAGAACCTTGGGGTGTAATCCATCTGGTCCTGGTGATTTGAACTCGTCTAGGCTGGACAGGTGCTCACTTACCATTTTCTTGCCTATCTTAACTTGCGTTTCTATTCTGTTTTTTATGGCACTGGTTTTGGTAGGTTGGACTGTTTTTTCCCTTTGTGTAAAGACAGATGCAAAAAACGAGTTAAATAGTTCTGCTTTCTCCCTGTTGCTTGTCACCTTCTTATCACTTTCCCCCACTAATGGACCAATCATTTCCTTAACTTCTGGAATGCATTGTGATTAAATTCAAGATTTGTTTGAGTTAAATATTTAGTCAAATAAATGCCTTTAGATTGCTTCCTTTTAAATACTGTAATCTTTATTTAAATGGCTTGGAGATGTGGAACTATCTTTAAAAATCCTTAAGTAGTTAACAGTACAAACTGAAATTCTTCCCATTTTCTTCAAGGTGAACATCAGCTTTAGAAGATACCATAAAGGACATTTTACTGAGTCATTTCATGTTACTGGATATATACGAGCTTCCCAGAACTCTTAACAGCTTAACAATAATTCTTCCTTCTCTGATTACAGATGATCTGGCCAAACGGCTGCTATTACTTGCTCTGAATACAGAAAAATAATACGGTTGTTTACCATTTGCTTACATGACCTTAGAGATTGACCTCGACTGAAGAAAAAAAATGAGTTCTGGGTGCCATTAGAATATTTTCTTGTGGGAAATAGAAAAAGCTGGGGGGGGGGGAGGGCAAACAGAGTGATGGAAGTTGATAACCAGTAAACTAGTTCAATAGACAAAAGAGATACTTCTTTATATTGAACATTGCTAGCTCCTTGAAATTTGTGCCAAAAGAAGTTTATAACAACATTTTTTTGGCACAAAAAAAGCAGATGATGTTAGTAAATACATCATCTGCCTTTAAAAATTGGACAGATTTATTATTGATAGATTTACCACAGAAGATATCCATATTCAGAGAATACTGTATCTCTCAAAACTCTGAATTGCCAGAGGGAAGGAAGAGTGAATGACCAGAATTGTAAAATCTTATAATGGTCTAGTTATCAGCTTCTGTAAGCTTTTAGCTAGCTGCTTTTTGCTTTTTTTTTCCTATTGCTAAGACAGTTGTTAAGTGATTTTTGCCCCATTTCACAGCCTTTCTTGCCACAGTTGTTAAGTTAGTAACACGGTTGTTAAAGTGAATTTGGCTTCCCCATTTTTAATTTTTTATTTAATTTTAATTCCATTTATATCCCGCCCTTCTCCGAAGACTCAGGGCGGCTTACAAGCTTAGCAGTAGCTTGATTTTGTTTATCACAAAATCGTAAAAGGTAATCACATGACCCCAGGACACTGCAACCACTATAAATACATGGCAAGAGAATTTTGATCACATGTCCATGGGGATGGTGCAATGGTCATAAGTGTGAAAAAATGGTCATAAGTGTGAAAAAATGGTCATAAGTGTGAAAGATGGTCATGTCACTTTTTTTCAGTGCCGTTGTAACTTTGAACGGTCATTAAATGAATGATTGTAAGTCGAGGGCTACCTTTACTAAAAAGTGATATGTGATTTTGCTCCCAAGTATATGAAAATAACCCTGTCTACTTTAAATGCATCATCTTTTCTTTCTTTTTTTGTTTTTCAGTGGGATCTGGTCTGTGATTCTGCCTGGAAAGTTCACATTGCGAAGTTTTCTCTGCTTGTAGGATTAATCTTTGGCTACCTAATAACAGGATGTATAGCTGATTGGTAAGTTTAACTAGAATCACTACAAAATTACTCTCCATGAGGAAATGCCACTTTCCCACCTCTGGTGATGTTTAAATTTTTCCCCCTATACATTTCCATTTCAATGCACAAAAGCCCAGTATTTCACACCCACAGAGGAGGAATGGGTTCTAAAAATGGTAGAATTAGCAGAAATGAGGAAAACTGACCTGTCTTGTTCAGGATAAAACCACAGGTGCTTTTATAAAAGACTGAAAAACTTTTATGGACTTTTTGTTGAAAATGGAAACAAAGTGAAATAGTGATTTCTGGATTTGAAAAACAAGGGGCTGAACATGCAATAGAAGGAATTTCTGTAATGTAATTTTTAAAAGGGAGAAGGGATAATAAATTCACTTGCAATTGCGAAGAAGATCCGAAGTCACTTCTTTAACTATCTTCTGTTCTTTAATTGTTTCTGCCCCTTTCTTCTGACTGTTTTATATATTTTTACATCTATCTTTTATCCATGTAAAAATCTTTAATAAAGTTTATACGCACATACTACAAGCACAATATTTCACAAAAGACTTGCTACTGGTTGATATTGTTGTAGTGCTAAATAAAGTAATTTTAAATAATAAAAGAAGGCTTTTGAGATAATAGGGATGTCTTAAGCTGATCTGCTTGAATTAAAGCTACCTTCAGCTCCGTTTTATGCTGAAATTCAGCTTCTGGTATCTACCAGCTATTGAGGAAGTTTAGGGAGAATAACAATACTTCTTACCTAAAATATTCTATCCCTGTATAGAATTGTAATGCAGCTTTCCATTTACATTTGCAGCTCCTAATGCCAGGAATTCTACTGGGGCAGAAATTCACTAACACCAGCTTCACGCATTTCCATTTGCCTTGATATCATAGCTTGACAGTTCCCCAGACAGGTTTTTCTAATTGATAATTTGGTCAAGCAGCTTTTCAGTGAGGTTGTTTGGATCAAGAATTTAATGGGAAAGGGAGGGAAGGAAGAAGCATCAAGAGTAATTATCTGAAGCCAAACAAATGTGCCTTATACTTATTTTATTTACTCAGAGTTATATATTCATCTGCTATCATCAGAAAATCATCCAAGTTTTATAGGATAAAAAAGGAAAAAAGAAATTCGCCTTTCCCCCTCCCCATTTTACTTAATGGTGATTTTGCTGGTTTGAATTGGGTAAACAATATCGTGAAATAAAATCATGATTTAGAGCTTTGGTAGGAGCATCTTACAGTTGCTTGGTAACCGACAGAGACTGAGATTATGTTTTATTAAGCAAGCTAGGTACCTGAATCTGGATTAGATGCCGGGGCTTTTTATCTAGATGATGGCTGCAGTCTATCGCAGAGTTATTGTAAGTGGCTATTTCTACCTGCTTAAGCTTCCTAGCTAGATCTGGCTGATTTGGAAAGCAGGCTATTTTAGGGACTAGATATTTTTATTTCCTTAAAAAAAACTACAACCAAAACAAATTATTTTCTTAAAATCCTTTTAGAATTGTCATTCTGTGGGTAGATTAGGAGTAATTATGTGGTGAATGGACATTTAAGAAACTATAATATTAAGTAGGTTTATTCTAGGATATTTTATAAAAAAAATACTACTAAGTTGGTTATTTGAAATAGACCAATACAATTCACTGGCTGCTTGATGCAATTCCATATCTTTTGCAAGAACAAGACAAAAAAAAAGGTATAGTGTTTTTTTTCCTGTTTTTATTTTCCCCTTCTTGCACTGCTCACTAATACATTTTCTTTTTTCTTTTTAATGATTTTATTGAATAAGACAAATTCACATTGTAGAAAAGCTTAAAAGTACTGTATAATGCTATAAATAATATTCCTAAGAAAAATGATGTATGGGATTTATCTAACCCAAGCAACAGAACTTATGTTGCTTCTCCTCCTTCTCCTCTCCATCCCTCTAGCATGCTTCTGATCTTCTCCAAAGGCCTTCCCAAAATTCTGGAGGAAATTTAGTGAGGTTTGGGTTAAGTTGAGGGGACAACGAAAGAATTTCTTTTGATGGTAGATTCTATACTGCCAGGAGAAAGCCATCATTGGCTATAAACCCATCGACGTTTTCAAAGCCAGGTTTTAATCCTAATGTTTATAATCACCAAATATCTATGGTGATTCTCAGTCATCCAGGTCATAGTTATCCCAAAGGTGCTTTTTCCACAAGGAAACTGAACTTCCTTGTTTTTTCTTTGAAGACGTCTTGCTTCTCATCCAAGAAGCTTCTTCAGCTCTGACTGGATGGTGGGGAATGGAAAGATTTATATACTCCTGCAGACAGATGTTCATTTGCATTCTTTTGGCAAGTTTCTGGAGCTGCCTGGAGCCTTATCTGTGTCTCTAGGGTCACCTGAATAATGCAAATGGGTGTGGAGCCTTCTTGGAACTTCTGAAAGGACTGTGTTGTAGACTGGAGATAGATGATGTCAGATCCTTTCCCCCACCCCACCCCATTGAGAGAGGGCTGCTCAATTTTGACATAGTTGGCCTCCTTGACCCCTCTTTCAAACCAGCAGTCCTCTCTGTCCAAAATGTGTCAAAACTGAAGAAGCTTCTTGGATGAGAAGCAAAAGGTCTACAAAGAAAGTCCAATTGCCTCTTGAAAAAAAGCACCTTTGGGATTTATAATTACCAATTTTCTGCCAGGATCTCCAACATTATATTTTTGAGGATCATATAGCTATGGAAACCTGCCTTTTCACCTTCCACATCTAAATTCTACAGTACTTTTCAGTGGTTTAAAGGCTTATTTTCCACATAAAATTAAAAAGGAGGCCAGCATGTTCTAAAGCAAAGGACCAACCTCCAATTACTTTTATTACCAAGAACTCCTTTGGATTCCACGTTGATTCTCATAGGTCCAGCTAGTCCTCATTTAACCACAATTGGTCATGTGACCATGACTTAAAGATTTTATGGCTGGCTCCTCTTATCAACTCTGCTTGTTGGAAGCCAGCAGTGAAGCTTGCAAATGATGATGCCATGACTAAGGAACACTAGAGTGGTTGTAAGTGCAAGAACTGTTTGTTAAAGTTACTTTTCCAGCATCATCGTAACTTTGAACAGTCAGTAAACAGTGCAGTTGCTAAGTGACGACTCCTGTATTTCTTAGAGAGAAAAAATGTCGAGTGATTGCTTTGTCTCCCCCACCAAAAAAAAAAGAAAAGAAAAAGGCATTTTCTCTGAGTGCCCCACATGATTTCAAAATGTGAAATACAGGAAGTCCTCGACTTATGGCTACAACTGAGCCCAAAATTTCTACTGCTAAGTGAGACAGTTGTTAAGTGACTTTTGCCCCATTTTATGATCTTTCTGGCCACAGCTGTCAGTTGAATCACTGCAGTTGTTTAGTAGCATAGTTGTCAGTTCCCCATTGACTTTGCTTGTCCAAAGGTCACAAAAGGTGATAGCTGACGGTTGCAGTGTCCCCTATTTATGCAACCATCATAAATATGGATCGTTTGTGTGGATCGTTTTCACACAATGTTTGTGTGAAAAATGGTCCTAAATCATTTCTTTCAGTGCTGCTGTAACTTCAAATGATGCTAAATGAAAGGTTGTAAGTCAAGGACCACCTGTAGGGCAAGAAGATTGGAGAGTCCTGGTCTTGAGAATCTCTGGCTTTCCAGATACCACTGTGTTACACTTCCTCAAATCCCTTAGGTTTAGCCATGCTGACTAGCGCTCCTGAGAATTACAGTTCAGCGACGTAAGGAAGCTGCAGCATTTTCATGCTTGTTGCATAAAATGAGGGTAAAGCATCAAATAAAAACAATTGTGCTTTTAAAAAATTATTATTGTTGTAATTATTTGGAAAGAAAACAAGGAAGGGAGGGAGGGAAAGAGAAAGTAAGAAAAAGAAAAAGAAAGAAAGAAAGAAAGAAAGAAAGAAGAAAGAAAGAAAAAAGAAAGAAAGAAGAAAGAAAGAAAGAAAGAAGAAAGAAAGAAAGAAAGAAAGAGAAAGAAAAAGAATCTCACCAAACGTTCATCTTTTGTACAAAATAAAACTAGTTCTATGTATATACTCATATGTTTTAGAATTAAATTGTTCAATTTAAGTCATACAACGCCCAAATGTTTAGGTAGCTATCGTAGGAAGATTCCCTTTGGTAAAATGATTGTTTATAAAGGAGAAGTAGGTTTCTCTGATTGTTGTATAACCAGATGAAGAATGGAAGCCCTTTCACTCTTTCAGTGTCAATTGTTTTGCAATTATAAAAGAGAATATTCACTTTCATTGTCCTCTTGTTAATTTCCAAAGTGTTAGAATAAAATCCAGAAGATTATAAACTTGTATAAACGAGACTACAAAAAACCCCACTGTTTCTTCCAGAACAAACTGGATCCACGTGTCTATTGTGTGAAATGCTACCATACCTATAACATTATTTATTCCTAATTGTACTTGGTGACATTCATTTTTGTGGGCCAGGAAAGCTTAGTTTCGAAGGGACGCGTACAAACTTCAAAAATAAATAACTAGAAGCAATAGAATATCAGCCAAAGTTTAACATGATTTTAGCCAGGTTGATTTTTTTTAATGCAGGCATTTTTCAAAAGATATAGGTGGGAACAAAGCTTATTCAGACACATTCACTTCCTCCCTACTTTTTTTGATATGATGCTTATTTTTCATACCACAATTTATATTCTACACAGAGAAGGCTCCAAAATCAATTAATGTAATGGTGTTTGTTTGTTTGTTTTTTTAAAAAAATACATCCAATCAGAATCGTAAATCTCCAGTGAGATACTGTCCCTAAATCATTTTGGAAATATTTTATTTATTTATTTTATTCGATTTATATACCGCCCTTTTCCCGAAGGACTCAGGGCGGTTTACAGGGCAAATTAAAAAAAAATACAATATACAGATTAAAATACAATTAAATTAATAGCCCCAACACTTTAAAATTGAATTTAAAACCTTAAAAAACCCCAGTCCAGGCCGGCCAGCTCAAATAGCCAGGTTTTTAAGTCCCGGCGAAACCAACAAAGGTCGGGGGCGATCCGGACTTCCACCGGCAGCTGTTTCCATAGGGCAGGCGTGCCCACCGAGAACGGTTTCTTTGAAATTGGCTGGGGAACATTGTACCCGGTGCAGAACTCTAATTTGCAAATGGATAATATGGAACATGTAACACATACAGTAAATGCATGTTTCCTTTTGTTCCTCTTTTCTTTTTTTAGGGTTGGCCGACGTCCAGTCCTGCTCTTCTCAGTGTTGTTCATTTTAATATTTGGACTGACAGTGGCCCTCTCAGTGAATGTGACCATGTTCAGCACACTCAGGTTCTTTGAAGGGTTCTGCCTGGCTGGAATAACCCTTTCCTTGTATGCATTGCGTGAGTATTGCCTTCAGAATGCATCTTTGTAAACAAAAAATATGTTTATGTTATAAGCCTCATGCGTTTTCATATGATTGTGCTAAGAAGATTGAGCACCAATTCTATATATATCTCATTACTCAATTTCTTCTTCTGTCAAATTACTGAAAAACTAATCAAACTAGCCGGTGCAGCTATGGTGCAGAATAAGTGATGCAGAATGAAGGTAACCTAAGGAGGGGAGTAAATACTCTGTTGGGTCACATTTAATCTAGCCAACCAAGTATGGCAAGTTAGTATGCTCTGGGAAGTATACTGTATGGGCAGGCACGATTATATAGACCAGATATGTCAAACACAAGGCCGGGGGGGCGGATGTGGCCTGCGAAGTGGTTTCATGTGCCCCCCAAAGCCACCCTGGAAACAGTGAGGGAACGGCCCCCGCTGCCTTGGCCCTGGCCCAGAGACCTTCCTTCTGCCAGAGACCCTCAGATCTGTCCCACTCCTGCCCAGGCCCCCATAGGCACCCTTGATGCGAACGATGTAGAGCTGGCCATGCCCACCCAGTAGGCCATACGCACTCTAGCCGCGCCCACCCAGTAGGCCACACCCACCCTGGCCATACCCACCCGGCCCCCTGAGGGCAACCACAATGCTGATGTGGCCCTCAGTGAAATTGAGTTTGACACCCCTGATATAGACTATACAAGATTGCCTCTTCCATCCCAGCCTTTAAAAATAATTATGCGTTGAAGCCAAATGCCTTTTTCATTGGCCACTGCATCAAAAACATATTTTGATTGCAACTAGGCTCAAAGCCAACATTTCACACTAAAATTTCTCTTTCCCTTCCCAACCTACTCCCGAGTTGCTTTGGAAAACACTGCGCACCCAGATCTTTGAATCTGGGTAGACCAGATATCCTGATTTAGTACCCATAGCAGCTTCCTTTGATTTTTTTTAATGAACTGAACAAAATTCTCATAATATGTCTTGGGAACATAGAAGTGGGATGTAGGTCACAGGATACAATACCACATAAAAAGATACAGGCATGCCACTTAATGACGCAAAAGCTTGTTAAAGATTATCTCGAACAGTTAGAAGACCTTAGGGTTTGTGGTCCTTGTTTTGACACAGTGTTATTTCACCTAATCAGAAATAATTCTTCTAGGAACAGAATATCTTTCTGCTAGCTAAACAACATTGTTGGAACCAAGCCCATTTCAATACAATATTGCTTTCTTTTGTTTAAAGATGCATACTCTGCTTTTCCACTGTAAAAGCCCTTGAGGGGACCTTCAAAAACAGTATTACATCATGTTCAAAGTGTTATACCCAATAGAGAAGTTTAATGAATTGTGCCTGCCAAGTTAAAAGAAAGTAGCAGGGGTGCCAGGGGGAAATGTTTAATCATTAAGAACCATGCAATTAATCTAGATTACAGATGCAGAATACTTTATGCAGTTGTATCATCTGCAGCATCCATCATTTAACTCCTCAAAAGTGGAGTGTTATTACAATTTTAATATGTATAGTTTGCCTAGCTAAGTTCCTCAATCAGTAGGAAAGGAAACTGAAATTTCATGGCCCAGTGGACTACAAATTGATTGACATCTGTGCTGTGTAATGTGCAGTCCTTTTGGTACATAGCATTCCTTTATAAAATGTGAGGATTTGTTTTAAAAAAAAGTGATTTATGGTGTGAGTGGCAAGGAAAGAGAAGGAGAAGATGATCCCACAAGATGGATTGATTCAATTACAGTTATGATGAGTATACCATTGGAAGGCCTGAAAGATCTGGTTGAGAACCGTTTGTCCAGGAGAAAATATATCTGGGTGGTTATTAAAAATCAGTATTGACCCAATGGCACATAATCAGTGCAGTCAGGGCATGAGCTGGTTAAAAATTGCCTTTATGAATGTAATCCTCTATACCACAGGTCGGCAACCTGCGGCTCCGGAGCCGCATGCGGCTCTTTGAGCCGTCTCTTGCGGCTCCCAGCCGCCCGGTGCGCGCGCACCTCTTCCAACGGGCAGTGGTGCGCGCGCACCTCTCCAAATGGAGAGTGGCACCACCCGTTTGGAGAGGTGCACACGCACCTCCCCGAATGGGCGGAGGTGCGCGCGCACCTCCCCAAACCTTTGGAGAGGTGCGCGCGTACCTCCGCGTGAATGGGCAGCGGTGCCGCTCTTTGAGGAAGCTGCCGTGGCCCGTCTCTGAAGCTGCCGAAAGCGGCAGCTTAGCAGACGGGCCGCGGCAGCTTCCTCAAAGAGCGGCGCCCCTGCCCATTCCGAAAGGTGCACGCGCACCTCTCCGAACGACCGGAGTTGCGCGCGCACCTCCGCGCGAAGGGGCAGCGGTGCCGCTCTTTGAGGAAGCTGCCGCTTTCAGCAGCTTCCTCAAAGAGCGGCGCCGCTGCCCCTTCGCACGGAGGTACGCGCGCACCTCCCCAAAGGTTTGGGGAGGTGCGCGCGCAACTCCGGTCGTTCGGAGAGGTGCGCACGCACCTCTCGGAATGGGCAGGGGCGCCGCTCTTTTTGAGGAAGCTGAGACGGGCCGCGGCAGCTTCCTCAAAGAGCGGCACCGCTGCCCATTCGCGCGGAGGTACGCGCGCACCTCCGGTCGTTCGGAGAGGTGCGCGCGCACCTCTCGGAATGGGCAGGGGCGCCGCTCTTTGAGGAAGCTGCCACGGCCCGTCTGCAAAGCTGCCGAAAGCGGCAGCTTTGCAGACGGGCCGTCGCCGTCGGGCAACCGGGAACCGGTTCCATCTCATTTTTTAAAAAATGGCAGCCGCGTGCGTCCGCGCATGCGCAGAAAACCTTTTTGCGCATGCGCGTGCATGGACACACGCACGCGGCTCCCTCTTTTTTTAATTTGTGATGGAACCGGTTCCCAGTGGCTCTTTTTCTTTTTTAGGTTGCTGACCCCTGCTCTATACCTTTGTTAAGAATCAGAAGTATTTTTCAAATCATTTCAACACAGTCTAATACAAACCAAATATTTCTTTCTGAGGCTTCATGTTATAGTAGTAAAGCCACACACCTCTGGAAAGAACACATACAGAAAAGCACTTTATGGAACCTGATTTTTTTCTTCTTCCCAAACAAAAGTGAAAACGTACACAACTACAAGCAAATTTTTATTTGGATTCAAATAATATCTTCATGGCCAAATTAAGATAGTTCGCATTTAGCAACTGCCTCATTTAGTGACCATTCACAGTTATGACAGTGATTAAAAAAGTAACTTTGCAACCAGTCCTCATATTTTATGACCTTCACAAGTTTGTAAAGCAAAGAAAAGGTAAAGAGAGATCATAAGCTAAGCACATTGGTTTGTGCTTAATTGTAAGCCGCCCTGAGTCTTCGGAGAAGGGCGGGATATAAATGGGATTAAAATAAAAATAAAAATAAATAAGCACAGTTGTGGTTTCACTTAGCAACCAGTTTTCATAATGACTGAGTTGCCTGTCATAACTGCAGGAGCTAAATGAGGACTACTTATATGGGATAATAATAATAATAATAAGAAGAAGAAGAAGAAGAAGAAGAAGAAGAAGAAGAAGAAGAAGAAGAAGAAGAAGAAGAAGAAGAAGAAGAAGAAGAAGAAGAAGAAGAAGAAGAAGAAGAAGAAGAAGAAGAAGAAGAAGTTGGAAGGGACCTTGGAGGTCATCTAGTCCAACACCCTGCTCAGGCAGGAAACCCTATACCATTTCAGACAAATGGCTGGCCAGTCTCTTCTTAAAAACTTCCAGTATTGGAAAGTAATATTCCCAGAAAACCTTGGAATTTATTAAATAATTCGTCCTTCCTTCCTTCCTTCCTTCCTTCCTTCCTTCCTTCCTTCCTTCCTTCCTTCCTTCCTTCCTGTAGTAATATAACCATATAAGAAAGTAGTGCAATTAAGCAGGTCAAAAAGTACTGGCTAGCTGCATTAATATTCTGAATTATGCAACAGTCCCTCCTTTCCTACAGGTTTTTTTTACAAAAATATACTTGGCTATGGCTATAAGAGGCATAAAATTAATTGTAATTGAAAATGAATCTGTTTCAGAATGTGACAAAATCATACAAGCTGAAAGGAATCATTCAGGCGTTTAGTCCAACCAGCTGCTTAATGTAGAGATTGAAATGTAAACATTTCTGACATATGGCTGTCTGGTGTCCACTTAAAACAAGTGGTGTCCACTTGTGTACCAGATCACCACAGACAGAATCTAGAGTTACACACCCCTTTAATTGGATCCGGCCAATCTATAATAATTAAGCTTTCACCTCTGTGACATAGGTGTTTCTTGTTATTTTCAGATTGTATATATTCTTTTTAGTCTTTTTTTTTAAAATCAACTCAAACCACAATGGGCCTCTTTAAATCTCTATAAGCTATCATTATGAATATGAATATATTTTGCTTAGTACCTCACTCCGGCTAAAATCCTGTGATCACTTCCTTCGACCACTTCAGATTTAAACTGATCTTTTTAGTTTGTATCAGTTGTGCTCCTCCATAAATCCATTCCATCTAATTTCTGATTTGATCAGCAATTTTTTAAAAAAATTCCACATATAACATGTATTTCTGTATAGGAATATTTACGCCTCATCAGTTGCCAAGTGTATTTTTAAGTTTCTAATTCTATGTATTTTATCCTCAAACATTCAACTTTACAAATATTTGTATTTTTCACATAGAATTTCCTCACTATATAGGAGATATTGACAATCAAAAAATAGCCATGTTCTTTGTTAGTCCTGGAGGGACGCGGTGGCTCAGTGGGTTAGGACGCTGAGCTTGTCGATCAGAAGGTCGGCAGTTTGGCGGGTCGAATCCTGAGTGCTGCGTAGCAGAGTGAGCGCCTGTTACTCGTCCCAGCTTCTGCCAACCTAGCAGTTTGAAAGCACG
Organism: Vipera ursinii; assembly: GCF_947247035.1. Lineage (NCBI taxonomy): Eukaryota > Metazoa > Chordata > Lepidosauria > Squamata > Viperidae > Vipera > Vipera ursinii. The sequence continues at coordinate 142,524,446 of NC_139516.1, read as the reverse complement.
TAAAAATGCAAGTAGAAAAATAGGGACCGCTACGGTAGGAAGGTAACAGCGTTCCGTGCGCCTTTGGCGTCTAGTCATGCCGGCCACATGACCACGGAGATGTCCTCGGACAAGCGCTGGCTCTTCGGCTTTGAAACGGAGATGAGCACTGGCCCCTAGAGTCGGAAACGACTAGCACGCATGTGCGGGGGAACCTTTACCTTTACCTTACTTGTTAGTCCAGGAAATGTGGACCATTAAAAACTTAAACTGAATAAAATGTTCAAATATTCCTCTTTCTGAGTGGACAAATGTAAGATTATTACCCTATTAGTTACTGTGATTGAAGTAAAAACACACATCGGCAATTGAGCAAGGCTGGAGGTAATAACATTTGATTATTTTCAGTGCTGACTAACTCTTTATCTTATACTGGTTATAGCCACTCTATTAATTTTAAGGACTGTATATGTTCGCCCTCTGAATACTCAATCTGGAATACTGACTCCTCATAACTCTGTGTTAAGGAAGCTTTTTTTTTAACAAATGTTCTTCAAAAATAACTCTTCTAATTCCTAATCAATGCATGGGAATTGGAGTCCAATAATACCTAGAATTGGAGTCCAATAATACCTAGAATTTCACAGCTGTTCTTCACTGTTCTACCTCAATCAACGTTTCTTCTCTTTCCTCTTTTAGGAAAGAGCTGTTTATTTCCAGAGTTTCCAAGTCTAAGTAGCAAGTGTTGCTGGCAAAAAAAAGATAAATCTCATATGTATGTGAAAATAGTTTTCCATTTTTTGGGTGGGGGTTACGACTTACGATCACAATTCAGCCCAACATTTCTGTTGCTAAGTGAGTCAGTTGTTAAGAGAGTTTTGTACATTGTACATTTTTTGCCACAGTTTTTAAGTGAATCACTGCCCTGATTAAGTTAATAATACGGTTGTTAAGTGAATCTGGCTTTCCCATTGTCTTTGCTTGTCAGAAGGTCACAAAAGGGGATCACGTGACTCTGGGACACTGCAACCATCATAAATATGAATCAGTTGCCAAACATCCAAATTTTGATCACGTGATCATGGAGATGCTGCAAGGGTCATAAGTGTGAAAACGGTCATAAGTCACTTTTTCAGTGCCTTCAAACAGTCACTAAATGAGCTGTTGTAAGTCAAGAACAACCTGTATTTATATTATTTATTTATATATCACACTTTTCAACCACCCATCTCTCTCACAGTGATGAGATCCCTCGTTTTCCGGATGAAATTGCTGTGATCATTCTCTCTCTAACATGGCTTTAACCTTAATGTGCAAGATGTAGAAAAAAGCAATGTAAAAAGCCAGAAGTGTATCAATATTTCTGGCACATTTTACAACTTTTCTTTTTCAAGGAAGGTGCACGAATATTGAAATGTGCACAAAGATATATTTTAGTGATGCTCTTCCATTAGTTTTTAAAGAGTCTTGTTTGGATGTAGATGGTGATGTTAGATAGGTGAACCCCTCACGTTTCATCCGTGATTCAACATAATATTTATGGTGGTTGCCATTTTATGAGGCTGTTTACCAGATACTTTAACTTGTGCTAAAATGGTAATGTGTGCTATTTTTAAAATAAACATTTTGAAAACAATTGTTCAATCAAACGGAGTTATAGTACTATGATAGAATGGTTGTAATTCTACATTTTAACAAGGCAGTGTTTTAACAAGGCAGCAATTTCTTCAGCAAGAAGAAATTAAATTCTGGAAATTTTGTTTTCTTTCCCAGCATTGTCAAACAATCAGACAAAAAGTACAGCAACCCTGATAGCTTGGAACACTAATTGCAGGTCCTTTTATGGCAGGGTTGGGGAATGATGGCCCTTTTATGACTTGTGGACTTCAACTCCCAGAATTCCTGAGCCAGCTATAAAGTCATAAAGGGGCCATGGTTCCCCACCTCTGCTTTATGGAGTCCTTGACATTCCATACTATCAGGGAAGTTGCCTTGCACAGCCACCTATAGCTGTGACTTTGTATGACTCACATTTGCTCCATTTCATGTGCAGTGTGTGTGTGTGTGTGTGTGTGTGTATTTCTAAAAATCTTGTGAATAAAATTTAAAAATTTGATATTTTACCTAAATCTTTCTCTGATCATAACCCTGTGCTTTGGATACTAGGTTGAATTATAGATAGAGATTAAATGAAGTCATTTTGCAAAAGGAGGTGGTTGTGAAAGATTGAAAAAAGAAATTAAAAGAGTATGTTGCTGATAATTTAGGTAGAGAAACAGCTTTAATATCTATGTGGGATGCAAGTAAGGCTGTTATGAGGGGTTATTACATACAGTATAAGAAGAAGAAATCCCTGGAAAAGATGCAAAAAATATTAGATGAGATTAGACAGAAAGAAATTGAGTTGCAAAAGACACCTACGGATGTAAAAAAATTCACAACAAATTTAAATGTTACAGCAACAACTGCCTATGTTAACAGTTCAAGAAATAGAAACAAAAATGAAGTATGTGAAACAAAGACATTTTGAATTTGCAAATAAACCAGGGAGACGGTTGACATATAAATAAAGGAAGGAAAGGGAAAAGCAAATGATGGAGAAAATTTGTGAAGGGGATAAGGTAGTAACTGATAATGAACTTGTTAAAAAGATTTTCTATATTAAGTTTTATTCTAATGTATATAAACAGGAGTTAGATAGGTCTAAAGTAGATGGATATCTTTTAAGACAAAGTTTACCTAAATTATCACAATCCTAGAGGCAACTTGTGAATGACCCAATAATGAAATATCAGAAGCTATTAAAAAAAATGAAACCAGGTAAAGCTCCAGGAAGAGATGGCCTTACAAGTCAATACTATAGGTTTAGTTTAGTTTATTAAACTTATATACCGCCCTTCTCCCGTAGGACTCAGGGCGGTTCACAAAGTTTTTTTAAAAGAAAACAATACAACAATTACAAAAATGAAAAACAATTAAAATGATTACATTAACTTTGAATCTAAAAATCCCAATTAAAATCCAATTAAAACCCCAATTAATACTCTCAGTCCAGGCCAGAAAGCTCAAAGAGCCAGGTCTTCAAGTCCCGGCGGAATGAGCGGAGGTCAGGGGCAGTCCTAAGCTCTACAGGCAGCTGGTTCCAAAGGGCCGGTGCACCCACAGAGAAGGCCCTCCCCCTGGGTATTGTACGCCGGCAATCTTTTACCGGCAATACCCTGAGAAGACCCTCCCTGTGGGAGCGCACAGGACGAAGGGAGCTTGATGCCAGCAGCAGGTGCTCCCTCAGGTATTTTATTTTATTTATTTTAATTCCATTTATATCCCGCCCTTCTCCGAAGACTCAGAGCGGCTTACAAGCTTAGCAGTAGCCTTCATTCTATGTATATGCCTGCTTATTAGGGCTTTCACACACACCCCAAGCGGCATTATTACAAAGTCAGCTTAATTGCCCCCAACAATCTGGGTCCTCATTTTACCTACCTCGGAAGGATGGAAGGCTGAGTCAACCTTGAGCCTGGTGGGACTCGAACCTGCACTAATTGCAGGCAGCTGGTGTTACTTAAGGAGGCATTAGCCCACTGCTCCACCAATGCTCCACCAAGGTATCCCGGACCCAAGCCATTTAGGGCTTTATAGGTCATCACCAGCACCTTGAATCTTACCCGGAGGGCAACCGGAAGCCAATGCAGGTGCTTCGAGGAGGAACTTCTACAGCCACTAAAGGACATGATGAATGATATACCTCAGGAGGAAAGGTTACCCCAAACATGGAAGGAAGCCAATGTTGTGTTATTACTGAATGAGGGTCAGGATCCTACAAAGAGAAAGGATTATAGACCAATTTCACTACTGAACAATGACTATAAACTCTTTGCTGCCATTTTGGCAGAAAAACTAAAGAAGACCAGTCAGGCTTTCTGCCAAAAAGACAGTTAAGGGATAATGTGAGGACTGTTCTGAATATTATTGAATACTTATAATACCACAGTGAGAAATAGGCAGCTTTAATATTACTAGATGCAGAGAAGGCCTTCGACAATTTAAATTGGATTTTTATGTTTAAAGTTCTGGAAGAAATGGACTTTGGAGATAATGGACTTTTGTATTCAAGGAGTTAAAGCTATGTACACATCACAGCAAGCAAAAATTGTTATTAATGGTAATTTAACTGGTCCATGCAACATTCAAAAGGGTACGAGACAAGGATGCCCCTTGTCTCCCTTGTTGTTTATTTTGGTGTTGGAAGTTTTGAACAGAGACATTAGGTAAGATGAGAGAATAATGGGTATAAATATGAAGACAGAAGTTTACAAATTGAGGGCATTTGCTGACGACTTGGTTATATTTCTACAGGACCCAAAAAATAAGATACAATATATGTTGAGGAAATTAAGTGAGTTTGGGGCTCTAGCATGCTTTAAAATAAATAAATAGAAAACAACAATGTTGATCAAGAATATGTCCTCCCAGGATAGTGATATATTGAGTAAAAGGTCTGATTTCAAGGTTGAGAAAAAGGTGAGATATTTGGGGGGTTATGCTGACAAATACAAACACAAAATTGTTTCAGAATAATTAAGTACCTCTTTGGAATGATATAAAAAGGATTTACAAAGATGGGTCAAACTACATTTATCATTACTGGGCAGAATTTCAGTAAATTTTTTTTATTTTTAATCCCATTTATATCCCGCCCTTCTCCGAAGACACAGGGCGGCTTACACTCTAAGCACAAATCAATGTACTTAGCAATAGCCTTCATTCTATGTATATGCCTGCTTATTAGGGCTTTCACACACACTCCAAGCGGCATTATTACAAAGTCAGCTTATTGCCCCCAACAATCTGGGTCCTCATTTTACCTACCTCGGAAGGATGGAAGGCTGAGTCAACCTTGAGCCTGGTGGGACTCGAACCTGCACTAATTGCAGGCAGCTGGTGTTACTTAAGGAGGCATTAGCCCACGGCTCCACCAAGGCTCATTCAATTAAAATGAATGTTTTACCAAAGATGCTATTTCTGTTCCAGACAATACCAATACTTGCAATGGACATTCCATTTAAACAATGAGTCATGTGATCACCTTGTGCGATCTTCTGACAAACAAACTCAATGGGGAACTTAGATTTACTTACCAACCATGTTACTAACTTAACAACTGCAGTGATTCGGTTAACAACTGTGGCAAGGAAGTTTGTAAAATGGGGTATAACTCACTTAATAACTGTCTTGCTTGGAAATAGAAATGGGCTTAACTGTGGCCAAAATTCATAACACTACCTGTGCAGGACACAAGATTAGCTTCCTTAATATCTCATTATTGATAACATTGGTTCCTTGAACATATGAGTCTTTTTCATCACTAGGGATATAATAAATGAGTGAAAGGGTCTTCACACTTGCTGTCTGTTTCTCATCTGGTCTATTACTAATTAACTGAGTCACTGTTTACAATACAAAGAGGTTTCTTTTCCTCTCTCTCTGTCTCTCACACACATATGTTCTCCTCTCTCGTTTTTAAGATATTTAGTCATTTAGACAAAGATGAGGCTTTATATCTACATGTATTTCTTAATCCAGCTTTCATTTCACTGTAGCCACTTATTTCAGCACAATCATTTTGGATGTCTAATAATTTGTAAAAACTTTGCACGCACAATATAGAATGAGAAGCTGTTGGGGGGGGGGGAGTGCTTTGAGGTGCCAAGCCTCTTTTTGAAACAGCTTATAAAATCAAAAACTCTTATTCCACAAGAATTTTCCGATGCGGCATCCAGGCCACTATCTTTATATACTGAAAAAGTATAATAACAGCATTAAGCTGTTTTTCTCCTTCATTCAAGGACTTGAGCTTTTCTCTATTTTGTTATAAAATCTTGTCTTCCTTCTCCCTTCTCTTCTCTTTTTGGATATACTGTGTACATCTGTATACTGTAAATGGGTGATCGTGAAGCAGTAAATAGAGCAGGCATGTACAAAAGTGGGGGGGAAATAACTGATGTTCAAACTGTAATTCTGGTTGGTAGATCTTGGAAGTACAAGTAAAAACAAAGAAAGCAACTTCCAGGAGCTCATCCTTGGATTGCAGAATAAAATTATACAGGCAATCTATTCTGGCATGCTGCTCTGTTTTGCCAATAATATATATCTTCCAGGACCTTTTAGCCAAGATTTGTGTAGGTGTCTTGATAATGTTATTTGGATGTGGGTTGACATACTTCTTAACTTATCTGAAATAAGATATCTGTTTGGTTATCTTAGATTGTGACCTTTTGTTCCTTTCAACGACTTTTCCTAACAGCCTATCCTAAAGAGTTGTTAAGATGATTGATGACCGAGAAATTCAAAGCGGATGTGGTTCATCTTTCTTAAGTCCGGTTTTCTTAGTAGTGAAACTGAAGTAAGATTTGGCACAGACACGGGAGAAATTAGGTCATTTGTACTTACCTTCACTTCAGTTTTTCAGCCAAGAGCTGTAGGTAGCCTTCAATTAAAATACTAAGATACCCACACACACAAGATGGAACAAGGAGAAAAATTTTGGGGGGATTATCTATTATTTAATTAATTAATTTTAGTTAATGTAATTGTCATGTTTCCGACAGATGAAACTCTTCAAAAGAACTTCGAGGCATTGTTTACCTTAAAGAATCTTTTATTCGAGAAACAATGTATCAGCATTGCATAGTTGAAACCAGAAACTAAATTCCCCTCCCCTGGATGCAAAGTAATAAAGTGTAATTCCTTCCTCCAATAAGCAGTCATAAATCACATCCCCCAATTAGCTTGTAGCTTGGGCTTGCTCTCCAGCCTGCCAAAACACTATCAGCTCTGGGCCCAATGTCCTTGGGTTCCCACGACTAAGTTATTATTGTTACGACTAGCTGGACTTTCATCCCTATTCCCCCTCCCAGCAGCAACTAATTTTAAAAGCAATAGAGAAAATGGCTGCATTTCCATCTGTTGTCAAAGCAAGAACATCCAATGTTAGCAGCATTGACAGTAATTATTTCTGACATTTTGAAGAGCACAATTTAGTGTTCAGTGTGAGAGATCAAGGACCCGTGCCCCAAACTTTCAATTCTAATATTTGCTCTTGTGTATCTTGAATTGGATGTTGTTGATGTTTTTTTACTGGTTTTACTGTTTTCATTATTTTATTTTATTTTTTATTGTATTATTTATTTATTTAATTTGTTTGCTATCCATCTCCCTACACATTTTATGAACTGTAAGCTGCCCAGAGCCATTAACTGACATGGGCTGCCAAAGAAGATGGATGGATGGATGGATGGATGGATGGATGGATGGATAGATGGACGGACGAACGAACGAACGAACGAACGAACAAGCAAACTATAAAGCAAAACTGTATTCAGTATTGGAAGATAAATACTTATATTTATCAACTATAAATACTTAATATTTATCTACTAAGATAAATAAATTCACAGTGCTAAGAGTAGCATTCAACTCTATATCGTTATTGAGAGCTGCTAACTCCAATTCAGGAGCCTGGTTTAAAGAGTCAAACATTGTATTGATGTGTCTCGTGCTGATTAAACTAAAATTCAATGTAGTTGATATAAAACTAAATGTCAGACATTGTGCCATTTCCAGTTGGTGAAATCAAACATTCATTCCTGGTGATACTATAATCCTCCTGTGAGCAGGCAATTATTTTTCATGTTACAATGACTGATTTGTTATTTTCTCCTACAGGAACATTACATATCATTTCAAAATAAACTATCTTGGAGCAAAGACTTTCCTTTGAGATTAGCTGAATTTCTATTGCGTGCAGCCAGATGAAAGTTGATACTGGATATACAACTGTGTGCAAAGCTCACCAGTTCTGGGTAGTAAATATTTCCATAGTTCCTCATAAAATTTATGACATTGTAAATGAAAAATTTAGGCTATATCTTGTTCGACAATGGCTCTCTTATGCTCAGTATATTTCTGAACATGATTCTTTTAAAAATACAACTGGCTCTCAAGTTCTGGCCTTTGATCTAAGTGTACGATAAAGTGAGCTTTTGCTAACAGCCATTAAGGAAACACAGCTGAAAATAAATAAAAGCCTAATGTATGCAGATATTAATAAATAATCTGTCTCTTGGAAGAAATAATTTTGTCCATAGATTTGGCAGTATTCCTACTTTTGAGAAGGATAACATTTACCAACCAGTTTAGCATTACAGCGCTGAAGAAAAACTTGGTTGAATAGAAACTTAGAATCAGGTAATTTCACTTCATTCGTGCTGAATTACAGGGTATGAAAAAACCTACATTGGTAAATATGCATTGAGTAATATATATATATATATATAATATTGCTGCTTTCATTACTCTAGAGGTGAAAGGTAGAATAAAATCCAGGTAAGCCACGGGGCCATTATCATTGTGTCAGAGTATTCCATGTTGTGTAATGTGAAACAGATAAAAGAAAAGTTGGTAATGTTACTGGAATGAACAGAGTTTTTATAGCTGTTGGGTTTGTTTGTTTGTTTGTTTTCCTTTGTGTCAAACTAGACTTCTGGTGATTACCTGGATACGTCTATACAGTTTTCTAGGTAGCATTTTAGGTAGAAGTGGTTTTTGCCATTGCTCTCTTAAGGATGGAGAAGGAATAACTGATCCAAGATCATCCAGCTAGCTTTTGTGCTAAAGTAGGAATAGAACTCAAATTGTTGAATTCCTAATCCAGCACTTTAACTACAAAACCAAATTGGCTCTCAGTATTACAATTATATTTACAGAGTGTGTAGTGTTACAACTACATGACCTACCTCAGTCTGTTGACCTCTAAGTGGACCTCAGCCATGGATACCGTATTCATATGGTGCTGCTGACTGAGGACTTCCACAGACCTAGGATTTGGAAACAATAGCAATCGGTATTTGTTGGAGAGACAGTCTGTTGGATTAACACAGAGAATTTCATTCATGTATCAGCTTAGGCTTCAAGTGTTGCTAATACTGACTGAATTGAGTTTTCTATGACCGTACTTTAATTTGATTGAACTTTTCCACCTACCGGTAAGTAATAGTTGATGCTCTATATAGGTATGGAAAGGCTGGGCAGTAAAACATGTGTTTCTGTCATCTTTTTATATGTTAACTGTAGTGGGAGGATGGTGTCGTATCCCCCTACCTTTGTTATACAATAATTCGAATGGACCTGCATGTAGGAAATTACAGAAAGCAATTTTTTCTTTTAAGTCCCCAGCATTATGTGATAGTTTATAGACATCAAACACTTGGATTTCAACACTGCACGGGAAAGCATTCTTTTGTTATATGCCCAGATATTTGGTCTGTGTTTTAAAAAGCCTTAAAACTATACTGCTCTTTCTTTTTTCCCCAGGAAAGCTTCATCCCTCTCTCCCTCCCTCCCTCCCTCCCTCCCTCTGTGTGTGTGTGTGTGTGTGTGTGTGTGTGTATGTGTGTGTGTCTGTCTGTCTGTCTCTGTCTGTCTGTCTGTCTCTCTCTCTCATTGAATAATAGGTAAATTTTACATGAGCTTTAATATGGTCTTCTCCTGTAAAGTAACAAAGTACTTTGAGATGTCAATGTGCTGTGTTAACATTTGTTCTTTGTCCAGTCATAGGTCATAAATTTGCTTTGTTCTGACACATTACTTATGACATTACGAAAACAAACATCACTGAAATCAAATAAGAATTTTTAGTTACATAGGTCATTTGAGGTTTCATCTGGAGTCAAAAAGGTCTACCCTTAGAATAGGGTAGGGCAGGGGTAGGCAACCTCGGGAGTTGAAGTCCATGAGTCATAAAAGAGCCGAGGTTGCCTACCCCTGGGGTAGGGGAGGGCAATCAGACCAGTTTCTTCAGAATCCTTCAACCTTGAAGATATTCACCTTACCTTAAGCTCTATTTATCTCCAGTTAGCATGACAGAAATGAGAAAATATTTTCCTCTGTCATTGCTCCACCCCCACTTTTTCTCCTTTAGAAAGAGGCCTACATCATTTGTGATCTACTGTACTGAAGAAAGCCCTCCAACTTGTTACAATATAAATTGTGCCAGACGATTCTAAACTTTTGCTTGTTCATATATTTTAAATGCTGATCATCTGGATTCTTGCAGATTTGTTTCCCCATCCCAAATTAATTTCAGCCTCTTTAATTGCATGGTTGTTATTTATGTGGATTATCTAGCAGCATTTGTGAATGTAATGATTATTCGCTAAGAAATTATTCCAAGAAAAAGATTCTCAAGTAAGAAATCATATATTTAAGAACTAACTCCGAGTAACATTCCCTCTCTGAAATACTGTCTGTCAGATGTGATCTTCTCATAAGTTTATGTCATTAGATGGTGCTAACTTGCTTCTCCACCCCACCCCCCAATCATTAAGTACTGTGTGCTACTAACCTGGATCAAAGCATCTGACATAGGCCTTTAGTAGCTATTAGGGAGATATTTGTGTGAGTACATTGACTAATTTGCAAACAAGGATGTTCAGTGACTGTGTGAACAGGGCTAATTGTCCAGGATAATTTTAAACAGGAGCAGGGCTGATCAGGGTCCCCTGTATTTTCAACCATCTTGGCATTTTACCCTATCCCAAAAGATGTCCAAGTTAAAATTGCTGGACAAATATGGAGGCCCACTGTCAATCCTACTCTTCATCAATGCTGTTTCTCCTTGGTATTGCCACATTTTCTTCTGCTCTTCTCTTTATTTAGAATAAACTCTTACCGAGGGATGATTTATCATGACAAGAACAAAGTATGTAATTCAGATGGCAACTCTTGTGTTTTTAAGACCTTTGAATAAGTTGGTGCAAAATGCTTGCTTTTCTGACCCAAGTGTATAACATATAAAATATATAACACCAGCTGCCTGCAATTAGTGCAGGTTCGCATCCCACCAGGCTCAAGGTTGACTCAGCCTTCCATCCTTCCGAGGTAGGTAAAATGAGGACCCAGATTGTTGGGGGCAATAAGCTGACTTTGTAATAATGCCGCTTGGGGTGTATGTGAAAGCCCTAACAAGCAGGCATATACATAGAATGAAGGCTACTGCTAAGCTTGTAAGCCGCCCTGAGTCTTCGGAGAAGGGCGGGATATAAATGTAATAAAAATAAATAAATAAATAAATAAATAAATAAAGTATTATATGGTCATATAATATAATATATATTATAAATTAATATTATCTGAGTAGGATTGGATATGATTAATTAATAAATATATTTTTATTCCTTTAGGGAAGGTAGTTCTTCAAAATTATTGATGCTTGAACTGTTGCATTTTATAGATAAAATCTCAGCTTCTTGTTCATTTTCATTGCTACACTACTAGAAACCCAAAGAAACAAACCAGAATATGATTTGTCTTTTCGGTCCAAGAGGCTTATAGGGGAACTTAAATGTTACCAAGGAAAAATGTGTAGCCTTGTTAATTTTTGCCCATCTCAGTCATCATAAAAACGTCAGGTGCTTCAAGGGCTATGACAGCATGAGAAAAGCTAGAATTTTGTATGGTTTAATATGCCCACCTGTTAAAATCTATCTTCAATGAAGAAATTGAACTAGCACTTGCTACAGGTGCCTAAATTACCCTGCTAGCTCAGGTTAGTAGTGTATCCTAGTGCCAGTCTTGAAGTAAGATACAAACACTAGTTAATTTCCATCTCTGTGGCTATAGTGAAGACTGGGGCTAATGTACTGGCCTTATATGCTGTAATTACTTGCTTATGTTTAAACTGTTTGCTAATGGCTGAATTCACTTGCATGTTTTGTAACAGTTGCTGGGCCGAACTAGACTGGCTGTCTCCAGCCAATTAAGTAGGTTTTTGGGTGGAAAACAGCTGCTTTAAATCTATTGGTCGCAGCCTAGAGACCAACCATATAAATAGCTGCACAGCAGCTATTAGCTTGCTTCTGTTATGTTCTAACCCTCAATAAAGCCTGTTGCTGTTTGAACCCTCCGTCTCGCTCAATGCTTGCAAGAACTGAATACATAACAATGCACAAAATGGATTAGGCTAGCTCACGCAGAAGGAGGCAATTTGGAGCAGAGCCTTCTTAGTATTAACTCATTCAAAAGGGTTGATATATCTAATTAGGCTTAATTTCTTTAAGATACACTTTAACAATCGGTGACCTTCCTTGATACAGGTAGTCCTCAACATACAATCATTCATTTAGTAACCATTCAAAGTTACAGCCGCACTGAAAAAGTGACCTACAGTTGTTTTTCACACGACCGTTGCATGGTCACATGATAAAAATTTGGACGCTTGGCAACTGGCATGTATTTGTGACGGTTGTAATGGCCCAGGGATATGTGATCACCTTTTGAGACCTTCTGTTAAACAAAGTCAATGGGGAAGCCAGATTCACTTAACAGTCATATTACTAACTTAACAATTGCAGTGATTCACTTAACAACTGTGGCAAGAAAGGTCATAAACTGGGGCAAAACTCACTTAACAAGTGCCTTGCTTAGTAACAAACATTTTGGGCTCAATTGTGGTCGTAAGTCAAGCACTATCTGTACTTAAATGTAGGAAAAACGTTTTTTCCCAAAAAAATAAATAAAACAATAAATCTGGCCTTGCATGACTTTCTCCACCTTGCTTGCTTAGGACCAAATTCCAGAATGCTGCTATGCATTCTGGCATGTCAAACAGTTACTGGGCCTGGAATGTGAAGTCCTGTAATCTTTGTGGAGTTAAATATAGCGACAAAGACCTGGCCCCAGATTTTGAGGGCAGACTGGCCTTTCATTATGAAAAAAGCTGCTTGTAGTGCTATAGCATCACTGAAGCAGCAGTGGGACTGTGTAATTAGTTGAGGCGCATGAGAGAAGATGAGTGGGATGGAATGGATCATTCTCACTCTCCAAAATGGGAATATTTTATATGCTACATTCAGAAGTGCCAAAGAACTGGCTGAGATTTTCTGCCGGCTGCTTTCTGAAAATCTGGAAGAAGGATGAAATGTGATCTGAATTAGGAATTCAATCAAGGTGGGAGCTATAGAAGCATAACTTTTTGAGGCACTCTTGAAATTCTTTCATTAGGGTAGCTGGAGGTAAAACAGTAAAAGAGCATTTCAATTTGCTAATGCTTCTTCTAGTCTCTGCCAAGCACCAAGAAAATGCATCCTATTGATTATTTGTTCTTTGAATTGCTTGGTGAGTTATATCTTTGCTTCTCACAGCCTAGTTTCCGTTCTTAAACAGGAGATATACTTCAGAAGAGGATGTGGGGAACAATCAAATTGTCTGGATCCTCACTAAGCTATGGGAAAGTTTATAGGCCATGCTGGTAGAAAATTCTTGCAGCTGGAATTCTAAAATATCTATAGACACACCAAGTAGGTTAATACATCTTTGGGATATAGGTACAGTAGTCCTCCCCTCGCAGCCACATTTGGGCCTAGGATGTTGATATGAGTCAGGGGTGGGCAACCTTGGCTCTTTTATGACTTGTGGACTTCAACTCCCAGAATTCCTGAGTCAGCATGGCTGACTCAGGAATTCTGGGAGTTGAAGTCCACAAGCCATAAAAGAACCAAGGTTGCCTACCACTGGTATGAGTGAAGCCGTCACCATGTGACCACTTTACTTAAGAACCGCAATCTTGTCTCTCCCAACTGTCATTAAATGACGGTATGGGTCCTTAAGTGGGAAAGGGTTCACGCCTCCTGGGCATGATGGGGTGGGGAGAAGGCTGGACCCTCACTGGAGGGAATGATTGTGGGGACAATAGTCAGTGGTGGGATTCAGCCGGTTTGCACCACTTCAACAGAACCGGTAGCTAATTTTTGTTGCCCAGGCCCAGAATGGACTTCCGGAAGTGGCATCCACACAGAGAACCGGTTGTTTACATATTTGAATATTTGAATCCCACCACCAACAATAGTGTTTGCTAGGGTTGTTACCAAATTTAAGGTTTGTTCCTCCAGTGCACTGAAGGAATTTCTCCTCCCCTCCATGCGGGGAGGAGAAATCTGTTGGGTGAACGTACCTCATGCCTGGCGAAAAGACTAGCAAAGGCCATCGTTCTATAAGGCAGGGCTTTTCAACCTTTTCACCTATTGTACCACTTTTAGGATATGGCAACATCCGAGTACCACCAGTCACCTAGCAAGGTGTCCAAAACTTGGTGAACCCCTCCCCAAAATGGGGAAAAAAGTGATGAAGTACAGGTAGTCCTCAACTTACAACAGTTCGCTTAGTGACTGTTTGAAGTTACAAAGGCACTGAAAAAAGTGCCCCCCAAGCCACAGCCAAGCAAGACACCTGCCTGCCTGGCGGCACTCTTCCTCCTGTCCGAGGTTTTCATTGTTGTGAGCATTTCTGTTGAGGATTGGCAGCAGGGGTGGGGTGGGGTGGGGTGTTTGGTTTTTATTCCCCCCCCCTGTCTGCTGGGTGGTTGCAGCAGGTTTTGTTCACTTCACATGACCCTGGGACACTGTGACCGTCATAAATATGAATCAGTTGCCAAGCATCTAAATGTAAATCACAAGACCCTGGAGATGCTGCAACATTCCAGCTGATTGGCGCTTCTTCTGGACTCAGAAGGATCAGCGCCTAGCTCTAGCTAGAGCCTGGCGCTGATCCTGGTGCTTCCACTGAGCCCTGACAGCCCTGCAGCTCCAGCCATCTCTCGTTCAGGCTTGTGCAGTGCTGCCATCGGTTCAGCTCCATCCCCTCCCCCAGTACCACTTTTCTAGGATGGTCGCGTACCACCTGCCACAGGTGGTACCCGTACCACTGATTGAAAAGCCCTGCTATAAGGCTCTTCTGACATTTTTTCCCTCCCCTCCAGAAGAGAAAATACTAGAAAAGGCCATTGTTCTGAGCTCATTCTGAGCTTTTTTTGGAGGGGAAAATGTTAGTGAATGCCAGTGTTTCTCCCTCCCTTCCAGAGGGGAAAATGCTAGTGAATACCTGAAAGGCTTAGAACACTGGTTATGACTGCAAATTAAACAGTGAGCCATAAGTCAAGGACTGCTTTGCATAGGTACTTGTTAAGATATGATGGTAAGATTTTGACTATTGAAGAGAATTTATTTTTTCATATAGACCACTGTTGCGACTGTTCTAGCTGATCCCCGGGATTTTTCCCTTAGCACTTCAAATATAAATTCAAATAGCTGTAGATCTAAATTTATACCTTATCTAAATTAGAGAAGCAGATATAATTAATCTTGGTACTTTTAAGGTACGGTACAGTATTCTCTGTTCTATGCTTATCTTGCTTAGTACAGGAAAACCTTCATGACTGGTCCCTTAATGATCATCCAAAGTTACAACTGAATAAAAAGAAAATGATTTACTACCGCCCTCAGAGTTACGACTGCCACACACAAAAGACCCCACACGGTCACGTGATGGCATGTCAGGCTCTTAGCAACTAACCTGCATCTATGACCAGTTACAGCATCTTGCAATTACGTGACCACAATTTGCAACTGTCCAGTGGGTATGCTGGATTTGTTTAACAGCCACACCTAACAGCTGTGATGACTCACTTAACAACCACTGTAAAAATGGTTGTAAAAATTCAGTCAAGTCACATGGTGACCTGCTTAATGACCAAATGACTTATGATCAACATTTCCGGCTCGGTTGTGGTCATAAATTGACTGCGGTTGCTTCTTATTGAAAAGAAATGTGTGACTTCATCAGTTTGGGGTCAGTATTGAACGTTTTATGGCATGTTGATGGCTACATCCAAAAAGTGGATGTGGTTTTTTTGAAGGTCGGGTTTTTTAATAGTAAAATGTATAAGCTGAGCTCTGCCAAACTCAAGGGCTGTGAAAACCATGATACGCCATACATTTTGTGCTTCTAGAATGCTTGCTCAGAAGTAGATTACAGATATTTCCTTAAGTGAGGTCATACTTGTTTGCCAATTTTAAAGAAGCAACGATGAAAGCACTGCTGTTTGGTTTAACTTCCAATGCCACCTTGGGACATCTAGCTGCATTGCTGACTGGGTATTGTGTTTTCAATGCACCTGGAAGGCATTTTATTAGGAGAGTCTATAGCAAGTTGCCTTAATCCCTGGGGCTGTTGGAGCACTGGGGAGAATTTGGAAAGTGAAAATATACTTATTTATTAATTAGATATTTTGCCGCCTTATTTATTTATTTATTTATTTATTTATTTATTTATTTATTTATTTATTTATTTATTTATTTATTTATTTATGGAACTTATATGCCGCCCTATCTCCCGAAGGACTCAGGGCGGCTCACAACAATAAAACAGCAATAAAAAACAGTAATACAAATATTAAAAAAGAATTAAATTACAAAGCCCCATAATTAATTACTAAAACCGATAAATTAAAACAATATTAAAAAAACCCCATCCTTTAAAAATGGAAAAGTGCCAAACGCAAAGAGGTCTGGAGATACAGATAAGCCCGTAAGCTTTTCAAGAAAACAAAACAAAACAAATTGAGATACCTCTAGGTGGCTTAGAACTATAAAAGCCAGCAAAACCATGGAGAATAAATATTTCTAATAATGGTAAAGATTATAATTAAAAAGATGAGGAGGAAGGGAACAGGAGGCGCAGGAGGGGAAGATGGGGTTTTCTTTTAATGCGTCAACCACTTTTTTTTAAATTCCATTTATATCCCGCCCTTCTCCGAAGACTCAGGGCAGCTTACAAACTTAGCAGTAGCCTTCATTCTATGTCTATGCCTGCTTGTTAGGGCTTTCACACACACCCCCAAGCGGCATTATTACAAAGTCAGTTTATTGCCCCCAACAATCTGGGTCCTCATTTTACCTACCTCGGAAGGATGGAAGGCTGAGTCAACCTTGAGCCTGGTGGGATGCGAACCTGCACTAATTGCAGGCAGCTGGTGTTACTTAAGGAGGCATTAGCCCACTGCTCCACCAAGGCTCTTTGGGCATGATACATCCCCAGGGCAGCTGGCAAAGCCAAATCTTTGGGCCCTTACAGAAGTTCAGAAGGATGGGAACGGATCTCACCTTGGGGGGATGGGCATGATGTTTCAAAGGCCAGGACCACACCAGAAAAGGCTCTTTTCCTAGACCCCACCAGCTGAAGTTCCTTGACTGATGGGGCCTGCAGCGTGCCCCTTCTGCCAGCATGGGTGGGGCGAGCCAGTCCCATTGGAGTGAGATGGTTCCTCAGATGTTACTGAGGGGGTTTTGTTTGTTTGTTTTCATTGCCACTTGTTTTATCGGCATATAATTCTGAAGAATAGATCCTAGTTTCAATTCTTGTTATGAGATTAATAAGCCGGGGATAGAGCTATAGTGTTAAATAATGGAGCTGTGGTGGTTAGAATGCAGGCTAATTCTGCCCACTGCCAGAAGTCTGATCCTAACAGGCTCAAGGTTGACTCAGCCTTCCATCCTTCTGAAGTCAGTAAAATGAGGACCCAGAATGTTGGGAGCAATAGGCTGACTTTGTAAACCACTTAGAGAGGGTTGTAAAGCGGTATATAAGTTTAAAGTCGACTCTTTTGAATTGCTTTTAAGAATAGTTGTTGTCGGGTTTCGGTGAACTTCAGCACGTCACTGAAAACATGATGACATACCACCTTTGACACATACAGCATGTCATAAGTTCACCATCACTGGCTTAGAGCCTCTGGGAATGAGCATCCTACAACTACAGTACAGTGGTACTCATCCTTAATTGTTCCAGGAAGCTCAGTGAGTACCAAAAATGATGAATAGCAAATACATTTTCTCCATAAGGAATAATATAGTGAGTTACAAGGCAGTAAGTTCTAGCTTGTGCATTGAAGTACCAAACAAACAATTAGTACCGGGACAAAATTTTCACATCAAAATGTGTTGAGTGATGGCTCAGTGGGTTAGGATGCTGAGCTTGTCGATCAGAAGGTCGGCAGTTTGGTGGGTCGAATCCCGAGTGCCGCGTAGCAGAGTGAGTGCCTGTTACTCGTCCCAGCTTCTGCCAACCTAGCAGTTCGAAAGCACGTAAAAATGCAAGTAGGAAAATAGGGACCACTACGGTGGGAAGGTAACAGCGTTCCATGCGCCTTTGGTGTCTAGTCATGCCGGCCACATGACCACGGAGACGTCCTCGGACAAGCGCTGGCTCTTCGGCCTTGAAACGGAGATGAGCACTGGCCCCTAGAGTCAGAAACAACTAGCACACATGTGCGGGGGAACCTTTACCTTTTACCTTTACCAAATTCAATGAGTTTTAAAGCTCATTGAAGGTGCCACTGTAAATAAGTAAGAGCTGTTACTGTACATTGAAACTATCTTGTTAAGAAATAAAGCAGAGCACATAGCTGCTGGTTTATAAATCCTAGCCCAGTATCTAGAAGTTATATGAATATTCAAGAACTGTGTATCTAATACTGATTTACAGTAATGCATAAAAACAAAATGTGAACTGAGACATTAAAAGCAATTAAAGTAAATGAGGCAAGGTTTGTTACAGGGTTGTTGTTTTTTTAAGACGGCCAAGGAAGAAAAAAAATTCTCCACAGATGGACCAGCGTGCTAAGCTAAACTGGATCTAGAATAAAAAGGCAAACAACATGGTGAGGCAGATGGCTTGTTCCTTGTTTTATTTATATTTCATAACAGACATAGAATATCACAAAACTATTTATGGATACTTGAAATGTTGTGGGAGCAGGTTCCCTCCAGATTTGTTGCCTACTTGTTCTGGAAATGTAATTCCCTCCTCCACATGAGCACAGACACTGTCTTGCTCACACACACTCTTCAGGTGCTTAGATTCTGTAAGAACTTATTTATGTTCTAGTGAAATGTCACAGGTGCAAGGCACGACTCCAGTAAGCATATATTCAGAAGGAAGTCCCAGTGAGGCTTACCAAATATTTTGAATTGAGATGCATTTCCACTTACCGTAGTTGTTTACTATAAACACACCAAGGCTGTAATATGGATTTACCTGGTTTAGTATTTCTGTAAACCCAGTCAATTGTGGTTTATTAAGTAACCTAGTAGTTTATTCAAGCAAATGGGGGTTAAAAATAAATACCTTTAATATCCTGTAAATTTTACAACAGGATGGATAAAATGAAGAAAATTTTCATTAAAAGAAGGGATGTTCCTTTTAAAATGGGAACAGCTGATAATACAAGCTCTGAATAAAAAAATGGCAGCACAGCCTTATTTTCCTGCACTGAATTGTAACTACCTACAGGAGCTGATCTTGCCCAGTTTCTCACTTTTCTATTCAAATGACTAATTCTCAGAATTAGTGGCTTCTCCAACTCAAAAGGTTTGTCCAAATTATTGCTGTTCAGAAGTGCGAGGAAATCCAAGTGTGGGCTCCAAATCCTATAAAGATCAAGGGTTATCAGCATTTGGAGATCTCTGGACATCCTCAAGACTCTTCTAGGAGGTCTGCAAAGTCAAATATTTTTTTTTCATTTTCTTGTTTTAACTTCTAATACAATATCAATAACTACAATCCACATAAACCAAAGCTGGTTGAGGTCCTCAATCATTTTTAAACATGTAAAGACCAAAATGTTTGTAAATCACTGTTGGTTAATAAAACAAGGATTTAGGTATTAAATGCAAAGTTCGAGAAACAGAGAAGGAAGTTCAGTTTCCTCTCCTAATTAAAAAAAATAGTGTGCTTTTTTTTGGAGCAAGTGATTTCCCCCCCCCTTATATTACATGAATGTTGTTGTGTGAAGGAGCAGTTAGTTTGCATGGCCTGGAGCATTATTTATTTATTTGACAAATTCATATGGCCGCCCAGCACACACAAAGGTAGTTTACAATATTTAAAAATACACCACAGGAAAACTCTACCATACCCTATCCCAGGGGTAGGCAACCTTGGCTCTTTTATGACTCGTGGACTTCAACTCCCAGAATTCCTGAGCCAGCCACGAGTCATAAAAGAGCCAAGGTTGCCTACCCCTGCCCTATCCCATGGCAGTGGAACAGACATTTGTTCTTGCTGACTTTTTCCATATGCAAGAATTTCAGGCAAGAATGCACCAAAGTTCTATTTTTGAACAGTGATTTAGGTGCTACCTATTTGGAATATTTCCTCTAGTTGTTCACAGCAACTAGATGACTTTGTTGTCCCCCCCCCTCCCAAGCAAATATTTAACTGAGATAACACCTACCTTTTTATTTTTATCGCCTAAAAATGTAAAGGGCAAGTTAGGTTAAAGGACAAGGTGTTCCAGCAGAAGGTCTGTATCAAAAAGTAAACGGAGTAAGGAAAATAAAACAAGAAGCAGCAGTTTGTCTTCATGACAGATTAATATTCTCTTTTCTCTTTTGTAAGAGGTAGTCATTTGCCAGAAGTGCCTCAGAGGTAACTTCAAAAGGTGTTTGTTGTTGTTGTTGTTGTTCATCTGTGTTCATAGATGTTGCTAATATGTGTGTGTGGGGGGTTGGGTTTTTGGGTTGTTGTTTTTTTTTTTTTTTGCAGTTTGATAAATCCACCATAGTTGATTGGATTTATATCATTTATTTTTATTTTTATTACATTTATATCCCGCCCTTCTCCGAAGACTCAGGGCGGCTTACAAGCTTAGCAGTAGCCTTCATTCTACCTATATGCCTGCTTATTAGGGCTTTCACACACACACCCCAAGCGGCATTATTACAAAGTCAGCTTAATTGCCCCCAACAATCTGGGTCCTCATTTTACCTACCTCGGAAGGATGGAAGGCTGAGTCAACCTTGAGCCTGGTGGGACTCGAACCTGCACTAATTTCAGGCAGCTGGTGTTACTTAAGGAGGCATCAGCCCACTGCTCCACCAAGTCTCATGCATTGAACCATAAACCAAATCTGCTTCCTCAAAAGATATCTAATTTTTTTCAGTGGAGAAGAAGACTGTGGAGTGTTTCCACAGACAGCCCATAGAGGGGAGAGGACTAATGAAGGACACTCTCTCAAACCCCATACAGTCAGCGATGTGTCACGAATGGGATTAGATTAAAGCATCTAGAGAACACTCCTCCCTCACCTGCAATAAAACCCAAACATTTTGTAAATCATTGATCATGCTCTTATGGCAACACTGTTGCGTTACCTTCTCTCCATTCCAGCTGATCTACCCTCGTACACCAAATGGCATGAAGATTAGTTTTCTGCCAGCCATTTTTTTTAGCCTCCCAGCTGGTGCAAAACAGACCCAAAGGCTGTAAATCACTTTCTGCTTCTTTCCCCGTCACAAGTGTGGGTTTAAAAAAAAGCACACAGTCAGGACCATCACCACCACAGACATAGTTGGAGGACCATACTAACCCATCCATTTCTGCCACTTTTTAATCCTTCACGTGGCCAGAAAACTAGATTAAAACAAAACTTATCAAATGTCACCGGAAACATTACATATTTCTGAATTTTTCTGAAATGTTTTTCCTCCACTCAGGTCCCTTAAATCTATTGCAAGCCAAGCACTACTAGCATGCTTTTAAAATATGCTTAATCTTAACTTGCACGCTCAATTTACTAACACTCTCTGCTCCAATATCCAATGCTGGACAAACTGAAAAAAGCAGTAGCAACATTCAACATAATTGGGGCAAATATGTGGCTTCCTTAAATGTATCTGAGAGCAGAACGTTTTTAAAAGTATACCAGAATCCCTATTTACATTTAAGAAAATGTTGGAGGATATCCTTACTAAACACAGGAAAAGCAATTTTATTTGACACTATTTTTAAAAGATAGGATCAAGTTCTCTCATCTTATCCTTACCAGAAACTGGAAGACAAAAAGAGGACATGTTCAAACTGGAAAGCTTGCTGATATGATACAGTTAAATTATAAATTATTTTGTCCTTCAGGTGACCTTATTTATTGCATAGATTAGGAGCACAAAAAAGTAAACTATTTTTTTCAGTGAGTTAGCTTACATCCATAGGTTTAGGATCTGTCTGTGTTTGATATACTAATTTCATAGTTAGCTGTCTTTTTCACTGTTCTTTTTGTGTGCAAATCAATGCAGCAGAAGGTAATAGCCCATTTCAGAATAACTATATTGTATCTTGTTTCCCAAAGTGACTGTCTACTCTACAGAAATCCAGCTGACCACTATGCAGCAGCAAAGACATGCCAAAATGTTAACCTTTGCTGCCACATATTGGTCGTCCAGATCTTTGCAGCCAATAAATGCTTGCCTTCGTTTTGTTAGTAATACCGTATTTTCTGGCGTATAAGACGACTTTTTAACACATGAAAAACTTCTCAAAAGTTGGGGGGTCGTCTTATACACCCAGTCGTCTTATACATAAATCAATCGAGCGCCCCCGTTCTTGCAAAGCAACTTCAAGCCTCCTTAGTCCAGTCCCCCCTCCAACATGACTCTCCCTTCCCATCCCCAAGAGCCTCTAAGCCCCTTCCCCTCCCCCTTGCAAACGACAGACCCCGGGAGCGGCAGGAAGCCCCTCACCCAAGCGGCATCTGAGCATAAGCAGAGCGCGCCCTGCTACCCACTATCTCTCCCGGCAGTCTGGACAGTGGTACTTGGCGGCCTGGCGCCCCTCTCGCCCGCAGACCAAGCAGCAGCCCTCGCCAGCCGGCCTTGGCATGGCTGCCCCACGCCCGGCTCTCCAGTGCGTCTTCCGGGCCTGCCTGGCCGACCGCCTCCTGGGCGGGGCTTGGCTCCAGACGCGGCAGCTGCTCTGTCTGCAAATGTACTCTGAAAGCCGGATTGCGCTTGGCTGTGCAGGCTGCCGAAAGGCGGGGACTCGGAGTTCCCGCGGTGGTTGCGGCTTCTGGCATGCCATTTGCAGAGTCTGGCGTGGAAGAGCGCGTCATGTGAATGCAGCTCTTGCATTTATTCCAAAGGTTTTGGGCTTCAAAA
This sequence comes from Vipera ursinii, assembly GCF_947247035.1. NCBI lineage: Eukaryota > Metazoa > Chordata > Lepidosauria > Squamata > Viperidae > Vipera > Vipera ursinii. The sequence goes on along the minus strand of NC_139516.1, from coordinate 142,501,644 downwards.
GGGAGGCTTTGCACCATCTGCATCAGACGGGGCTGAACAAGGCTTGTGTCGGACACTTGGCAACTGGCATGTAAGTATTTTCCGGCGTATAAGACGAAAAATCTTGAAAATGTTCTCAAATGTCAGGGGTCGCCTTATACGCCCAGTCGTTTTATACGCCAGAAAATACAGTAAATCTATCCATAAAGAAGTTTGTTCAATTCCCTCCTTTGTTTTATTGGTTGAATTTACTTTTATTTTTGAGACAGAAATCAAGACTTATGTTTTCATAAAAGGTCTCTGATTCCTGAGTTAGCTGCTATGTTCTCTTTCTGCACATGTGCAATACAGGAAAGAAACTTAAAGCAACTGGCATTTTGGTCTAAAATTCTAATGTTTCAATTAATAACCCTGTATTTAGAACTTCTTATACCTGAATATTGCAAGGCAGAATTTTATTTTCCTGGCAAGAATAGAAATGGGGGGAGGGGGTGTCTTTTCACAAAATATGTACCTAATAGCTTGAATATTATTTCGCCTTGGAATAAAATCAGAAAGCTCTGATTAAGGTATCATGGACAGGGAAAGGGAGGTGTGTATTTAGTAGCTTGCTGCTAAAAATAGTGGGTATTATTGTAAGAATGAAAATGTGACTAGAAACGGAATGTAAAATGTTGGAGAGAAATTGCAGTGAGAAATTAATAGTGCTGATGATAATTCTGGTCTATTTTGAGGAACGTTTTATTATAATTACCTTCCCTTTGCTGTACAAAGTCTAGCATGGTTTTATCTGATTAATTTGCCTACTAATAGGTCTATGGTTTCTGATGTCTTCTTTCCATCTTTTCCTCTCTCACTTTCTTACCACAAATCATTTTAAATAAAGCATTACAGAATTGTAGTTTGTAACACTACCTATCCTCCTCCTCCTTCTACTTTGACTCTTCTGTGTTGCCCAAATGATCCAAAGATAGCTATAACTATGTTTAACTGAGCATGATCTTGCAGTCTAGATTCCCATCTAGATTTAAATTTACATTAAATTTTGCAACCAAGTTCAGCCAAACCTACTTACCATGTGATTTTAGGCTTCCTCTGTCAGCACAGAATAGATAGGATTGAGGAGGTGCAGTCTAGAGCAATTTTGTAAACCCTGAAGACAGTTTATGTTTCCCAGGATTCAAAAAACAGCTGTCATATTTCATCCAAGTCAAATCGATGTATGAATAACAGGATCTTAGTTGCTCCTGTGATACATTTAACAGGTGTATGCTTTCTTGCCCTTGTAATTTGATGGAGGTTGGTTGTTTAAAATGTAGCAGTGAGAAAATGATAGCTCAGTTCCACAGTTTCTTTAGACCAGGGGTGTCAAACTCGCAACGTCACGTGACGTGTCGAAACGTATCGCAGCTTTTTTTCCATTGCTGGCAATAGGGCGAGCACAGTTTCACCATGACACATCTGGTCCACGGACCAGCAGTTTGACACCCCTGCTCGAGACCAATCTAACTTACCATATTATGTTTATGATGGGATTTAAATCTTACACTATAAGTCAAAATTATGAAACTGAGTCTCACTTACTTTGGCCATGTCATACGGGGGAATTCACTGGAGAAAGCAATTATGTTTGGAATAGTTAGCGATAAAAGGCAGGCATCAAAGAACATGGTGGCTGGACACCATCAAAGCTGACACCAGCCAGAGCCTAGAAAAACTTCAGACAAGTAATGCAAGATCTGACAAGATGGAGAGACCTGGACCATAGACTCCCCAAAAGTCGAATGCGACTGAATGAATAACATCATCATCCTCACTAAATCCGGAAATATTTTTGCTTTAGAGTTCTATGACTTTTACCATTATCATTAGATGAAGCTTCCTGAGGTTTTTCATGTCATAAAATTCTTTAAAACCTATACCCTCAGCTATCATAACATCATCTTCTTGAGGCATTTGCTAGTTTTGGTGATCTCTCAGTGGAAAGCTCATGCTTAAACTCCATTAGTTTGATTGATTACCTCTTGACTGTCATTTAACATCCACCTGACTTGCTTCTTGACCACTTTTCTCTATGGAACTCTGATTCTCTATAAAATATTTCTTCCCAACCCAAACTGGTCAGTTTGAGATTGATAACTAAATGATTAATTTCTATTTTGTCATGTACAGATTGGTTGTTTTCCTGTTTCCTACATTTTATTATAAACATTCATTAATTTGGAAGCTGAGTTTCACTGGATTTCTATACCATGCAAAGAACTATGTTCTTTCCATACTATGCACACCATTTAAGTTAAACTATGGGCTTTAATTTACTGTAGGACAAGAGGAAAAATAGTCTAATTTGACCAATGAAAATTGGAAGTTTAGTTTATGAACCTACTATTACTAAGTAAATAACTACAGGTTGTGGAAATATCAGGCTGGCTAAACTGAATGATGGCAGTAATAATGGAAGAGAGGAAATATCAGTGATGCCAAATACAAGTTTCACATTGGGATGGCAGTCCTCTTCCTTACCAAAAGTGAATATCAGCTAGGTATTCTCCACCGAAATAATGCATGTATGCCACAGAGACACTATCCCGTATGGTGTTGATAGGGCTTTTTTCAGTAGTCATAAATTTTGTGTCCAACTTGTATTGGTCCACCAGCTCTGTTACTGCTGTTTTGTGAAGTGAGATTCTACTTGAATGTGAGAAGTTTCCAGGTCCAATTTCATGTCATTATTAATTGGATGGCCTTATGCAAAGTACTTTTCATCACCATCCATGTTCACAATAGTTGTTCTAAAAATTGGCAAAATGTTTTTGGGAAGTGCTTTGAACACTTGAAAATACATTATGTCACCTTCCTGAACCTAGTACTTCCAAGAGTTCTCAAACAACATTACAACAAAGGGCACATCAAGAAGATCCAAGACATGACCAATAATCCAGAAGATGTTAGTGTGGGGAAGGCTGATTTACATAATGCTCAGTATTAGCATTACTGTTGTGGCTGATATTATGATTATTATCATAATAACATTTGTGTGTACATTTACCTATGCTGCATTTATCATTTATGAAGATAATTGTTGTGTCTACTATGAATACAGTCTCTTAAGACATACAGTAATTCGATCCAGCACTTCTTCACTTCCACATTCCTTTTATCTTCACATTAAGCTTGAAATAACTATTTATTTTTATTTCTATAAGATAATTGCATTGCACCCTAAACTTGAAAGAGTCAATAATTAGCTACAAGGATAATGCAGTATCAAATCATTTCCCTGTTATTCCTTTTCTCATTTGTAAATGGAGAATTGTCTGAAGGAGGCCGAAGTCAAAGACAATAAGGTTGTGTTATTATTTTGATGAAAACACATAGTTTCACAGATGAATAAATACATGTTAGAATTAGGATTCATGTCCCATCAATCTTGATGTTCTGTGTTCCCTGTTTTATAAAATTAGCTTTTCAAACATACCATTTATAAATTACTATATATCAGTAGTTGCATTTTTAGGAGAGAGAGAATCCTTCGTGTTTTATTCATGGACTACTTGATAAATTTTGTTTTTGTAACCTTTAAAATGTTTATCCTGATTTTATTCAATTGAGAGTGCAATAAAAACAAAAATGTTCACCCAACTCATTTCACACATACCCCAGTGTCATTTACTGATTCTTCCTCCTAATTCACATTCCGTCAAAGTAAGGTAATGTTTCTTCTCAGTTTGAATTGGTTTAATGATTTCATATTTTGCCACCCTGATTGGTCTGGCTTTATTGTACGATATAACCAATCCTATTGGCTGAAATACAACATCACCAACCCTATTAATATCAAAGGTTGAAAGCTCTGTCCACAGTCTAAATATGGTTATCATATAATCCCAGGTTTGATGGCATTCTTTTCTCAGACACTTAGCTTTTTTAGTGATTTTTTTTGCCAAGGAAGAGAGTAGCCAATAGGTGTGCAGAAAAATTAATATGAGAGGAGGGGGAGGAGAATTATTATGAGAACTTCCGAGAAATATTTTGAGTGCCTCAAATTTTGGGTGCCTCCAATCTGTACCTTTGTGGAAAAAACTGCAAAAAGGTATTAAATGTAGGTTGTATTTTTAACTCTAGTCAGAGATGTATGCATCAAAATTATGCCATGTTACCTTTTGGAAAACTGAGAGAAAATGCAAATGTGTACTATTAACTACAATTTTAAGCAAGTTTAAATTTGTTTCAAGGTACAAGTAGGGAGTTTTGAGCCTCAGATTTTGGTGGTAACAGAAATGTACAGCTTTTAGGTAAATATCCAATTGTAAATAAAATAACCTCTTGCCTTTATATCTCAGGAAGCCTATCATGATGTATGGTATTATATTGGTGAATGCAGTCCAATTTTATTGCCTCATGGATTATAAATTACCGTAAACTAATTTGCAAGATTGAATCTAGGTCGGTCACCAGGACCAGAGATTACTCTTCTGAGCTTTCGGTCTCATGCTGAAGCCCATCTTCAGGAAATTTCTCTCTACTGGAATATGTACTTTGGGCTATTCTGTGAGTCATATTTATGTGGTGCCTTCCTATTGGTTGATTGGTGTGGTGATGAGTGGTGATTGGCTGTTTCTTTATGCTGCCAAGCCCTCGGCTCCTAAGTACTTGATAATCTAGGAGCTGAGGGCTTGGAAACACAAGGAAACAGCAGCCAATCGCCAGCCATCAACACATCAATTGACCAGTAGGAAGACACCACATAAATATGATCTACAGAATAGCCCAAACCACATATTCCAGTAGAGAGAAGTTCCCTGAAGATGGGATTCAGCAAAAGTCCGAAAGCTCGGAAATGTAAATCTCTGATCCGGGTGATTAACCCAGATTCAATCTTGCAACATTATCCTGGGACACGTGTATTTGCCTTCATTCGTAAACTAATTTGGAATACCGTAATTTATTGAATACTATTACATCCCTGCTGTGTCTTTGTTATAAAGCAGTGTGAGATTGGTTTGGCTTTCTTTGATTTCATTTTTTTCCCTTTTGCATTTCTTTCTCTTTTTTATCAAGAAGGGGAAAAATAAAATCAAAGAATGCCATCCAAACCTTTATGCTGCTTCGCACTGCAACATGTGTGAGCAATCTTTTCCATCCAAGATCATTTACGTGCATCTTATTATAAGCAAAATGGAAAATGCAGCTCTTTCTTTTTGTTTCCTGCTGGTAGCAGAAACAACTGTGCATATATTATATTTGTAGATTTCCCCCCACTTTTGGGAAGAATAAGTACAGCATAGCCAAACTGAACAACAGTTGAGCTTGCAAGAACTATCAATATTGTGAACTGGAAACAATTGTTTTGTAGAAGCCAGTGTTATTTTTTTTATACAGGCTGACTGATAAGGTCTAGAGCAATAATGTCTTCAACTTTATTTCCAAAACACAGAGTAGAATTATTTTCTAAATATGGTGGGTGCCTTTTAATTTGGTGAACTATGGCACATACTTGTTGACCGTCAAATATTCAGGCCACTAATGATTATCTGGGATGTTCAAATGGGAATAGGTATCTTAGGTTACCACACGAATGTTCAGTATTTGTGGTGGCTATTAAAAACCAAACACCAGAAAAGATGTTACTTTTTTCCCAGTGGTAAAAATAGTCTGGATCCAAGTGAGATGATTATGCCAAGTGAGATGATTATGACAAATTTGGTTGAAAATGATGAGTCTTGGTTAAGTCAAGTCTAACTGGTTTTGATGTGATTCACAGAATATACAGTAGAATGTAGCCCTAACTATTACTAACACATGTTGTCCTGAGCTATTAAGGCTTGTCCAACCCTCAGCTTCTCTATGGATTAGCATTCTCCATGCCCCTCTGTCTCGCACTGCCTCCAGTTTGGGTCATTTCAGTGTCATTTTTTTTACAGTGTCCAGCCAGGGGATGTTAGGGCAGCCCTTTCTTTTACTTTTTTATACCAATATTCATGCAAATAGGGACGCGGTGGCTCAGTGGGTTAGGACGCTGAGCTTGTCGGTCAGAAGGTCGGCGGTCTGGCGGGTCGAATCCCGAGTGCCGCGTAACAGAGTGAGCGCCTGTTACTTGTCCCAGCTTCTGCCAACCTAGCAGTTCGAAAGCACCTAAAAATGCAAGTAGAAAAATAGGGACCACTACGGTGGGAAGGTAACAGCGTTCCGTGCGCCTTTGGCATCTAGTCATGCCGGCCACATGACCACGGAGACGTCCTCGGACAAGCGCTGGCTCTTTGGCTTTGAAACGGAGATGAGCACCGGCCCCTAGAGTCGGAAACGACTAGCACGCATGTGCAGGGGAACCTTTACCTTATTCATGCAAATAATTTGTAAAATGCAGACTGTAACTCCAAGAGAGGTGCAGAACAGCAGCTGGCTAACTTTGCAGTTTTCTTTTATGCCCTAAGGCAAAGTTTGTTGTGTGGAATATTTCAAATAGGAATTATCCTATTTGAACGTACGGTTATTTTTATAAGTACTTGAGAGTGACAGTTGCAAAGACTTTTATCTTTTTTTCTTTTCTTCCTTTTTGGTGGCTCTCAAAACGTTCCTTTATATTTTTCAGGGATAGAGCTCTGCCCTCCTAACCACCGTTTCATGATCACAATGATAGCAAGCTTTGTAGCAATGGCAGGACAGTTCCTGATGCCAGGGCTGGCTGCCCTCTGCAGAGACTGGCAAATTCTCCAAGCTGTGATCATCTGCCCATTTCTGCTGATGTTACTCTACTGGTTGTAAGTATCTGTGATTCTTTACTTTCAGAAGTGGTTCATTAGTAACAGGTGAATGCTTGAAGCCCAACAGAACATTTCAAGTGAAATGAGGTGTTTGATCCCAAATTTCCATGATACTTTTTATATGGAAACTCAGAGAAATAGTGTAAGGCAGGGGTGTCAAACTGGCAGCCCGTGGGTTGGATGTGTCACGCGCGGCCCATGCCAACCCCGGTTTTGCAAAGACAAAAAATGTTGCACTACATCACGATACATCACGTGACGCGATTGAGTTTGACACCTGCCATTTCTCCTCCAACCTGTGGCTCTTTAAATCACAGGCAAAGTTAAAATAATGAGACATCAGAGGCAGAACCAAGTTTCTATCAAATCTGGATGGATTTTTATGGTTTACCTCAATACCAATAGATCATAATAGGATAATACTGTGTTTCCCCCCAAATAAGGCCGGGTCTTATATTAATTTTTGCTCCAAAAGACGTATTAGAGCTTATTTTCCAGTTAGGTCTTATTTTCAGGGAAATACGGTGTCAGGGAAATAAATTAATACTTCCCTATCAGAGGGCGATGAACCGTGGTTCATTTGACGCATGAGAAACACTTAAAAAAAACGCAGTGACATACGGTACTAACTGTCTCTGTCTGGCTGACAGTCTTAACTGGGGCTTATTTTGGGGGTGGGGCTTATATTACGAGTGTCCTGAAAAATTTGGGGGGAAACACGGTCCTTTAATATATGGTAAGTGTGTACATTTATTGTCCTCACTTTTGAATAGATTTCTTTTTTGTATTTTTTTGTGTCTTTTTTTCTTTATGCATCTTGGATTTAGGTTAATTTAGCTATTGATAATATTTGTTAATCATAGTTCAATTTAAAAAAGACAACAAAATATATCGAGACAGAAAAAGGAAGATGACATTAAAAACTTGAACTAAACAAACAAAAAGCTGGCAACACTTTGAGAACCTTCGCTAACACATTCTCCATCTTTGAAGTATTTTCCCAGAATCTCTTCGGTGGCTGATGGCCACACAACAGTTTGAAGCTGCAAGGAAGCTCATCCTTCATTTGACTCACAGGAACAAGGGGAACACAGAGTGTGATATTAAAGGAGTGATGCCTGGTGAGTGTTGGAAGCTATGAGTGCTGGACCTTGAAAATGCACCTGGATGGTTTTCTAGATTGCAGGTTAAAAATTTCAACTTTGCTTTTTGGGGGGGAGAGGGGAATTTCCTACCAGACTCATCTGCAATTTTCCTTCAGGTTATTTAAGTAACAAAATGGAGAAGATAATTACTTGGTTCACGAGGAGAAAAAAATTGGTCCAGCAATTAAGTTCCGTATCTGAATACAGGGTAAATAATACTTCATTAGTAACTTAGTCCTTCATTAATTATCTTGGAATATAGAAATACAGGTAGTCTTCGGAGTCCAAAATTTCTGTTGGTAAGCGAGATGGATGTTAAGTGAATTTCGCCCCATTTTACAGCCTTTCTTGCCAGAGTTGTTAAGTGAATCACTGCAGTTATATTAGTAACACAGGTGTTAAGCAAATCTGGATTCCCCACTGGCTTTGCTTGTCAGAAAATCGCAAAAAGTGGTCACGTGACCTCCTGGGACACTGCAGCCATCATAAATATGAGTCAGCTGCCAAGTGTCCAAATTTTGATCATGTGACCATGGGGATGCTGCAATGATCGTAAGCGTGAGAAACGATCACACGTCGCTTTTTTCAATGATGCGGTAACTTCAAGTGGTTACCTAATGAACTGTTGTAAGTTGAGGACTACCTGAAATGCTTAATATAACCTAAATGAGCTGGGTACATTAATTCCAAGACAGAACAATCAACAGCTTCACAGGGCTAAAGGCTTAAACTGCACACAACATTAGCAGAGACATACCACTATCTTACCTCTTGCAAACTTTGTTTAGGTAACATTAGAAAACAGGACACATCTGTTTCTGCACTCTTGGTACGATTACAATTGGTGTTTGTTTTCCCCCTTCTCTCTCTCCTTTTTGTCCTTATCACAATACTTTTTCTTCTTTAAACTATCTCAAAAGTCCATATGTTAAGTGTTTTCCTGTCTGTACGTTAGTTTCTCAAGGACAAATGTGTCAAGAAAGCACATTTTCACAATGGATTTTACAGAAAATGTCTCATTCTTCCTAAGTTAATTAAAGTAATGCATACTAAATGAGAGGACAACCATTAGGGGAAAAATATCTTAGAAAGCCAGAAAGACAGGAGAACAAACAAAACTAGGAATATAATTTTGTGGCAATAGGTGCTTTGCTCAAAATGATGGCCAAGGAATGCTGACCTCAAAATATTTGGAGAACTGCAGATTGTAATTTTGTTCATTTTTTGCACAGCAGAATTTTAGAAGTCATTGTCTATAATGTTCATTTATCCCAGATAGTTACTTGGTCTCTGATTATGTAAACTGAAAAATGTATGGCAGATTCAAGAATTACAATAGAATAACCATCATCTTGTACAAACCTTCCTATCATACATACTTTGGTTTCCTCCCCACCAAATATCTTGCATATCTCAACGATATTTTGTTCCAAGCTGTGAAATATGGAACAGTACTTGCTATTTAAATGGTCTTGTTCTCTATTGTAATTTGAATCTTGTGTTCCCTTTGATTCATATTTTGGGTGCTGTCATGAACTGGATTTTGGGGAGAAGGATGCTTGTGAATCAAGTGACTAGCTGGATGTTTGTAAAAGCAACTGGCCACATTACCATTGGCTGCTTTAGAATAAAAACTAAATATACAATGGATTCTCCAAAATGTGGTAGAATGATTTGGGCTGTGCTCTGATACAGTGGCTGGCTCAAGAATTCTGGGAGTTGAAGTCCACAAGTCATAAAGGGGCCATAGTTCCCCACCTCTGTCCTAGAGCATCCCTGTGTTCGCCTTATTTATTACATGTATATAATGCTCCTTTTTATGCAGCAAAGTGACATTTATGATGTTCCAGATGATCTGACATCTGAATGCTGGAACTGCTCCAGAGATGAAAATTCATAAGTTTTTAACATATTTTTCTGGATATACAAATTATTGGTAGAGCTAGATCTATTTTCAATAAGACTTTTTTCTTAGCCTTTGTTATTGCAGACATAGCTTAAGAAAGTTGATGCAATATAGATAAAATTTAAATAACTAGCTATGTTAAATCCAGACCATGGCTTTGCAGCCCCCTGGATGGTTGTCTATGAGCTTTTTCTTAGATGTACCTTCTATGCTGACCATGCAGGTCTGTTTTATCATTGTTTATGTTTGCATTTGTGTGGTTGTTAAAGCACAACCCAGGTTGAACTGCCAAAATTCAGTGCTTTATTTTTTTTCCTGGAAAAAGGAAAATAGGTGTACTGGGTACATGTTTGATTTCAATTTTTATTTTATTTGTGAGAAAAGGTGCAAAATTCTTTCCCCGAGTACACTCTGAGAGACCTGTGCAGTGTATACACATACCGTATTTTCCGGGATATAAGATGAGTGGGCGTATAAGACGACCCCCCCCAACTTTTGAGATGATTTTCATGGGTTAAAAAGTCGTCTTATACGCCAGAAAATACGGTACTCTGTTAGTCATTAAATAGTAAAACTCTGCAGAAGGGAGATAAGGATGATCCCTGCTTGTAAATGAGCTTAGTTGCCTGGATGTCAGCCTAGTTTACGCAGGCATGAATGTTCTATGCTTTGAGGACAATAGATGATCTGAATTGGAGAGTCATAACTCTTAGGAAAGAAAATCCTTTATACGGAAATGGTTTATTTAGGGAAACATACACTGCTTCTAATGTTCTTTTGGTAGACTGTGACTTAGACTAAGGGAATGCTGTTTCTGTTGCCTGGTATTGTCAGTCAAACCACTCTTCCTTTACCTGTTTGATTGGCTCCTTCTCACAGGCCACAGGTGGTTGTCCACAGCTCTGTCAGGAAGTAAAGAAAAGGACAGCACGTCCTGGAGCTCTAATGGCTTCGCTGTCAGGGAGTGCCAGATGGGGGATGTGGGAAGCAGCCAAGCTGGAGGTAATGTATGAGCAGGCTACCAGACACAGAAGTTCCATACAACTAACACTTGGAGAAGCAGAGACTCATACAATTAGTTCGCAGATGAGCTACAGATTGTTCTATAAATCGAATATTTGAATGCACTTCCATTTTAAAATACACTTGTGGAAATGGGAATTCAGTGGGAAATACAGTTATGTGATACTGTTCTTTGTATATTGGAGATAAAGCTATGGTGGAATCTTTCTTGTGTCACACTAATTTTATGTGTGAAAAGCTGTCTTGCCTTCAGTTTGAAGACTTAAGAGTGGTTATTTCATGTCAGACTGCTGATCTCCTGGCATAGCTCTCAGGCACAAAGTAGTACAGCTAGTCCTCAATGTATGACCACAATTGAGCCCAAAAAAATTCTGTTGCCAAATGAAACATTTGTTAAGTTAATTTTGTCCCATTTTATAACCTTTCTTGCCACAGTTGATAAATGAATCACCGCACGTGTTAAATTAGTATCGTGGTTGTTAAGTGAATCTGACTTCCCCATTGACCTTGCTTGTGAGAAGGTCGCAAAAGCTGATCACGTGACCCCGGGGACACTGCAACAGTCATAAATGTGAGACAGTTTCCCAAGCATCCAAATTTTAATCCGATGACCAGGGGGATGCTGCAATGATTGTAAGTGTGAAAAATGGTCATAAGTCACTTTTTCAATGCATTTGAATTAACTTTGAACAGTCGCTAACTGAACTGTTGTAGGTCAAGGACTCCCTGCATTTGAGGGGGAACACAATGAAAATTGTATTACTTTGGCAACAGAATGGGCACGATGGGCCGTTCACGTTCTCCATCTTCCCCTCACTCCTGAATCCTCTCTAAAGGTTTAGGAGCACTGCCCGGAGCAGATCTAAAAATGCACAGAGGGAAAAGCAGGGAAGAGATCAGAGAAGTTCCTTTTTTGTGTGTAGATGTCTAATTATGCAATAATAGATTTAGCCTTAAAACAGCAACAGTGTGACCTCTGAGAGTAAATTGCCTAATTTCAGATATACTTCAAACATACAAGAGATGGCATGGAAAAGGTTCTAATTTAAGCAATTTCTGGCTACATTTCTTTTATCATTGGCTGGGATCTCCCTTTAATGTGGTTCCCAAGTTGTTATTGCATTACAATGGTGTGATCTAGGCAAAGTTGCGGATCATGTTTTATGGTTTATTGTGACGGAGGTATTATAGAACTTCTTGCCAGCTAGATTTTAGAGTGCTGGCTTATTCATGTGTTGAACAAGAACCAGAACTGGCAATCTATCCTTTATGTTATGGACATATAAATAAAAAGGTAATTTTCAGAAAAGCTTGCTGCTGAATATATACGAAAGGGATGCAGGTACCTTTTTGAAGAAGTCATTATGTTGTTTGTGCATTTATGAGATGATGGATTTTGCCATGTTTGTTTGTTTGATATCCTGCCTTTATTTTTATTTTTTTTTACAAATAACTCAAGGCAGTGAACATATTCAACACACCTTCCTCCTCTTGTTTTCCCCTCAACATCAACCCTGTTAGGTGAGTTGGGCTGAGAGAAAAGGACTGGCCAAAGACCCAGCTGGCTTTCATGGCCAAGGCAGGTCTTGAACTCACAATCTCTTGCTTTCTAGTGTGGGTAACTTAACCACTAGACCAGGGGTAGGCAACCTCGGCTCTTTTATGACTCATGGACTTCAACTCCCAGAATTCCATGAGTCATAAAAGAGCCGAGGTTGCCTACCCCTGCACTAGACCAAACTTGCTCTCCATAATGTTTTTGCCAGCAATCCCCTTGATAAGCCTAATCAGAAAATGATCAGTGTCAAACACCTCCGAAAATAAAGTTATAGATCCCTGTTCCTTTACACAAAAGCTTCTGTGAAGGATTGTCACACTGAAAACCAATATGTAACCTAACAGGTATTTCAGTTTTTTCCAGGGTATATATCCACAAAGATAGGTTTTTTTAAAAAACAAAAAACAAAAACCAAGAATAACCAGTTCTGCAATGGCCTTCTGTCTGATTATTTTGTTCACTCAGCCTTATCTGTGCTACAGTATATTAAGAAAGTCAGTAACATTTACAAGAAGATGAATTAAAAATATTTTTCTCTCTCTTCTGGTCTTTTCTTCATGTTATATGAGATTTCCTGTGCTTGTGAGATGCTTCTCAGAAGAATTTGAGAGACACTGATCTTTACAAAGATTAATAAGATTCAAAGGAATGGGGAAATAAATCTGTGGACATGCCAAAGCAATTATCTTTATTTCATTTGTGTTTATGGCTTGGTTTTGATGTTTTTAAGCTATGCAAAAGTTTTCTTAAGGCTGATGTTTTAAAAAAAAATTAAAGGGACAACCATTTTTCTGTATAGGATCAGACTAACAATAAAATGGAAAAGATGTGAAATTTTTCAGTTAGAACTAAGCAAAATGAATTAGCTATGGAAAAAGTGTACTAGAATAATAAATGGAAGAAATCCTATTTCAAAATATACAATATCAAGGAGGTTTTACCTCCCTCTTCTTCTATTTTTTTCAGTACATGGCTTCAGTGGACACTGAAATCTAATTGTCTGTTAGTACTTTTATGGTTCCTGTGGTAATTCAGATGGTTATTTATCTATACTTTGGAGACAAGAGCCATGGTGGAACAGTGGTTAGAATGAAGTATTGCAGGTTAATTCTGCTGACTGCCAGCAGTTTGATTCTCACCAGCTCAAGCGTGACTCAGCCTTCCATCCTTCCAAGATCAGTAAAATGAGAACCCAGATTGTTGGGGGCAATAAACTGACTCTGTAAACCTCTTAGAAAGAGCTGAAAAGCACTGTGAAGCGGTATATAAGTCTAAGTGCTATTATTGTTATTGCTGCTTCCTGGTATGGAAGTTGAGTCTCTTTGTATTCTTGATTGTGAAAGGAGACAGGGGAAGGAATGATCAACTCCCACTACGTAGATCCAAATAACTTCCCTACATAGCTTTTTCACACACACACACCGCCCCCAGAAAGCAGTCTCAAGTGTATTGTGTTGTTCAGTTATTCTTCCTGTATTCAATGAATATGAATTCCAACTTGAATGGACATATTAGTATCAGGTAGTTCGACACAGTGACTATATAGTGTCTAGGAACAGAGCCTTGCATGTAAAATTTAGAATATATGCTAAACCTCAGAAAATTTCAGTAGTCCAACAGTTCTCATCTTCAGATGAGTAACAAATACCTAAAAAAAGAAAAGAAAATCCATCTGCCTGCTGGCATTTCTAATTTGCCAAAGACAGTGAGGTAATTGACTGTCTTTATAAGCCTGCCTTAGTTCCAAATCTCTGTCCATTTCAAAACATTTTTGTGGCTTCATTCATTTTTAGCAGCATTAACAACTCTCTGAAGACAGGATAGAACATTTAATCCAAGAATGGGCAGAAGGGAATAACAAATAGATTCTACACTGCCAAAACTATACCAAGCTGAAATAAGAAATCAGGAGTAAGATTTTTGTGAGCATGCACGTTTTGTTCTTTTCTGGTAATCAGACCAAATACCTGGGTTAAGAATTCTTTAATTTTATCTTCTGCCAGCTGCAGTTGTAGAAATCACAACGTAATCCTGAAATTTACGCTTCCTTAATCTAATCATAAAACTCTCCAAGGCTTTGATAGCTTGGAAAGAAAGGGGGAATAGGTTCAATTAATTATTAATTCAGAAATGAGATCAAGATTAGGGGAGGTATATTACTTTCCTTTTTTCTGTTGCACGGTTCCCAAACTTCAGAAACCATGGTGTGTAAGGTTTAAACACAATTCACTGTCTAACAGGACCTTGAAAAAAAAAGAGCCAGAGAGCTTTAATTAGAACTTGCTTCTTTCCACCGGGCTGATCTGCCTCTTTCCCAAATGCCTACCTTTTAAATAATGAAACGTTGCTTTTGTTTCAGAACTAGAGAAAGAGCTTGCCAGGAGACCAAAAAAAGTCTGCATTGTTAAAGTGGTGGGAACAAGGAACCTGTGGAAAAACATTGTTGTGCTCTGCATCAATTCGTAAGTATGGACATGCCTCCCAGAAGGATTATCAAGAGAGTCTCCATAGGCGAGGAAAATAGGGAAATGTTATCTATTAGCATCAGCAACCCCTGTAGCTTGGATGTTAGAGTTTTTTAAGTGAATAATGATATTGTAAAAAATCTGCCTTCATTCTCGCTGCAAGGAAACCAAGAAGTGCATGTATATTATATACCAGCATTGCTACTCTTACCACTGTCAAGAGGCAGTTTGCAACAGAAGAATTGGTTTTAACTGCTTTGTGTTTTGCCATCCATTCCATTAGAGCGGCTTTTCCTGCCTTGCTTTTCCTATGAGTCCAGCTGAGATGAGTCAAAGAGTAAGAAAAGCTGGCCAGAGATATACATGGAACTATGACTGATAAACTCTCTGGATAATTTAGAGGAAATTGGCAAAGATCTCTCATTTCAGCTGTTTAACAATAGCAGTCACAAAATTACTCTGCCTTCCATCCTGCTTATACGAATGTTTGTGTGCTTATTTGTTTGCAAGTTTCATCTTGAAACTTTTTCGGTGACACCATTAGCAGTATTTAAGGTCCCATAGTCTTTGCTGCAAAGTTCACTGAAATCTCACTGAAAAATATGACCATCTGACGAAGGAGCAGAAAAATCAGCTAAAACAATTTGTAGATGTAGATGCTTCTTCGACAACTGAAAGTATCTAAGCGGATGCCCCCCTCAAATTGAACTGATTAGTTTATTGCATGATTTTTTCCCCCTTAACAATATCACTCTGAATAACTGTAACAACAAACAACAACTGAAGAAACGGGGTTGGCAGGTTGCCTTTGGGTTGGCACATTGATTTGGGAGACAAGTTGCCCCCTGGCATAATATTTTTATGTAAGGCATCTACATATCTAAATAGAGAGCATGATAAAAGTTCTTTATAAGCCATATTGAACGATTGCATACGCATGTTCATAATTTGGTGGCTGCAGCATTACGTGTTCTACCAACATGCCCGATGTAGTTCTCATATCGCTCAGTGGTACCTCAAATCACAGAGTCTTTTTTCAAACATCCAACTGCCTGTTGTTGATTGCTGAACAAACCAGGGATTGTTATGGAGATATCAACCCACTATGATGAGTTCATCATCTACACGGGTAGTCCTCGACTTACAACAATTCATTTAATGACTGTTCAAAGTTACAAAGACATTGAAAAATTGATTGATGATTTATGACCATTGTTCATACTTAGCGACTGTTGCAGCATCCCTCATGGTTGTGTGATCAAAATTCAGACGCTTGGCAACTGACTTATATGTATGATGGTTGCGGAGTCACGTGATCCCTTTGACAAGCTAAAACAATGGGGAAGCCAGATTCACTTAACAGTCATGTTACTAATTTAACCACTGCAGTGATTCAGTTAACAAATGTGGCAAAAAAGATTGTAAAATGGGACAAAAGTCACTTAACAACTGTTTCACTTAGCAACAGAAATTTTGGGCTCAGTTTTGATCGTATGTCAAGGACTACTTGTACTGGGTAGAGACGGCTAATTTATCAGGCTCCTGTAGCAAGCAATTCTTTAGCAAAAAATAAATTATCCAAATATTTGTTGCTCTTTTGATTGTGTTAACTGATGCCCTAATCTAATGTAAATTGTTCACTGTGGGAAAGACAAACTGAAGCTCATGGCAAGATAGCTTTTCAGTATTCATATTTTAGTATGAAATGAAATAAGATTGTGCACCATCTAATGGTATATGACTTCATGTTAGCCTTTAGATTCTACAGTTCTTTACTAGAGTAGAAAAATGTCTTTTAGTATTGAAGGGAGAATTCATTATTTAAAACCATGCTTTTAAAAAAAATAATTAAAAGCAAGTTTATAGTCCCTCTTGGTTGTGAACATTGGCTTCCAAGATTTGGTCCATGATTGGTGAAATAATGCTGAAAAAAGTAGCTCATTTCTTATGGACAAGGATGTGATTTTTTTTTGTTCTGCACTGTTCCTTGCTCTTTCCCTAGCTAAAGAGGAGTTCAGTAGATTATGCAAACAATGCAGCTCATTTTATCTGCATAACATAAGCATGTTTTAGAATCTTTATATTTTAATATGGGTTTTCACAGCTTTGGATATTTAATACCAGCAGATATCAGACACTAAAGATTAAAAAAAAAGATTCCTACCAGGTACTACTAATTGCAAATTGCTGCTGCTCCATGCCAAGATTTGCTTAGATTTACGATGGAACAATAATTCTGCTCAGTACAGATATATTGAGCAGAAGTATTGTTCAGTCATGAATCTAAGCCAGGGGTCGGCAACCTAAAAAAGAAAAAGAGCCACTGGGAACCGGTTCCATCACAAATTAAAAAAAGAGGGAGCCGCGTGCGTGTGTCCATGCACGCGCATGCGCAAAAAGGTTTTTTGCGCATGCGCGGACGCACGCGGCTGCCATTTTTTAAAAAATGAGATGGAACCGGTTCCCGGTTGCCCGATGGCGACGGCCCGTCTGCAAAGCTGCCGCTTTCGGCAGCTTTGCAGACGGGCCGTGGCAGCTTCCTCAAAGAGCGGCGCCCCTGCCCATTCCGAGAGGTGCGCGCGCACCTCTCCGAACGACCGGAGTTGCGCGCGCACCTCCCCAAACCTTTGGGGAGGTGCGCGTGTACCTCCGTGCGAAGGGGCAGCGGCGCCGCTCTTTGAGGAAGCTGCCGAAAGCGGCAGCTTCCTGAAAGAGCGGCACCGCTGCCCGTTCGCGCGGAGGTACGCGCGCACCTCCGGTCATTCGGAGAGGTGCGCGCGCACCTCTCGGAATGGGCAGGGGCGCCGCTCTTTGCGGAAGCTGCCGCGGCCCGTCTGCTAAGCTGCCGCTTTCGGCAGCTTCACAGACGGGCCGCGGCAGCTTCCTCAAAGAGCGGCACCGCTGCCCATTCGCGCGGAGGTACGCGCGCACCTCTCCAAAGGTTTGGGGAGGTGCGCGCGCACCTCCGCCCATTCGGGGAGGTGCGCGTGCACCTCTCCAAACGGGCGGTGCTACTCTCCATTTGGAGAGGTGCGCGCGCACCACTGCCCGTTGGAAGAGGTGCGCGCGCACCGGGCGGCTGGGAGCTGCAAGAGACGGCTCAAAGAGCCGCATGCGGCTCCGGAGCCGCAGGTTGCCGACCTGTGATCTAAGCAAATCTTTGGGAGCCAAGTTTATGTAGTTTTCTTGTAGCAAGTTGCTTGGATATTGCAACTGTCTTCTTCCACAGGAGAGAGACTTCTCGCGTAGGTGGTTTGAATTGCATGGCACTGTTGCTTGCGTATTAAGTCTTGGCATGTAGAGGTCCACAAGCTCTCCTAGATGTTTCTAGAATAATTCTGGTTTGGTAAAGATAAATTAGGTCCTGGCATCCCAAGCAAATGGGAGAACTACTTCATTCAGGGTCCCATTTTCCTCGAGAAACCTATTTCTTTGGGATTGAGCTAAGTCCAGCCTGATAGTTCTAGTAATCATTTGCTGTGTGGTTATAAAGGAATGGTTCCTCTTATTTGTCACATGTTGTCTCTCACAGGCTGACTGGATATGGAATACATCACTGCTTTGCAAAGAGTATGATGGGTCATGAAGATAAGATGTCCTTCACCAGCAATTTTTATGCAGATTATTACACCATGGCCAGTATCACTCTGGTGTCCTGCCTGGCTATGTGCCCAGTGGTTGGTTTTCTTGGAAGAAGAGGGGGTCTCCTGCTCTTCATGATCCTCACTGCTCTGGCTTCTCTTTTACAACTGGGCCTTCTCAACTGTGAGTGTCAGCATCCAACTAGTTCGGATTCACTGGGCCCTGACTTTCAGATTACCTCAGGGTTTCAGGTTGATTACTACCCTTAGTCTGTATGTAGAAAGATAAGAGAACCATCACAAGCCCTAATTATGAATAAAAAAGGGGGGGGAGAAGGAACAATGCAAATTTGTACATTTCTTTAGACCTTTCTTTTTACAAAGCTTAATATAGTCTCTCTATATTACCTTGTCTTCTTGATTGCAGTTGATTGCCCATCTTCCCAATTTAACGTTCTAGCAAGGGTATAGAGCAGGGGTCTTCAGACTTGGCCCTTTTTTGACTTGTGGACTCTTAACTCCTAGAATTCTGGGAGTTGAAGTCCACAAGTCATAAAAGGGCCAAGTTTGAAGACCCCTGATACAGAGGGCTCTGTCATTAAGCAAAATGAAGCAGCTTGCTCTGTTGACAAATGCTGAAGAAAGGAGTGGGTGAAGCAGTAGCAAAATGTTAGAAATACTGTGTGTTATGCAGTTTTATTTGCACACTTTAAGTAAGTTATTGTTAGCTATCAGTTACATGGAGGATGCTAGCCCATCATTGCTTATGTGCTGAAGTAAAGAATGCCTTGCATCTAACGGGCTACTTTATTTGGCGGTATGCCTCAGGCACAATACAGTCTTAGGTCATCCTTGCTGTTTTGCTTTATAACTTCCACTTCAGGTAATCCTCTTTTAATAACTACCTCATTCAGTGACCAGTTGCAGTTATGCCAGGGATGGAAAAGTGACTTAATGAACAATCTAGCATTTACAACCTCTGCAGGTCAGTAAAGCAAAGGAAAACAGAAGCAGCATCATAAGCACAGTTACGATTTCACTTAGCAACCGCTTCACCTAACAACCAGGTTGCCAGCTCCAATGTGGCGGCTAAACAAGGATTACCTGTATCAAGTCTCTTCCAAAGGAGACTTCCTTCATCTTATATTTCTGAGGGTTATCCATATGCTACAATTGAGTCGTACTGTCACCAGCATTAGATTTTATAATTATAAAATTTTATAATTAAAGGCAGAAAATTCTAAGAACTTGGAGTGTGAATAAACAGACTGGATCTCACTGTGACAAAACAAAGCAGACCTTTTTAATCGTTCTGGTTTCTCCATTTGCTTCCTATGCAAACTCATTTTCAATTACAGAGCCTTTCATATATATCTTACCCTTTGGGGGAAAGCATCATTATGCAAAGCTCAGAAAAACAGTATGAAACATTGAACAACTTACATTAAAAGTATGTGACAAATGAAAAGAAAGGGAAGCATAGTTATATTATTGTACGTCAACATCATTCCCTACATTCTTCCATATCTTTCTATCTTTGCAAACATTCCTCACTTCTACCATATCCATTCACTTCTTTATACATTACCTTTTGCTCCTGAGAAATTTTCAGGATTTTCTGAACTCTGTCCAAGCATGACTTTCTTTGATTTCATTTTCCTCTCAATCCATTCCCTCTTCATATATTTGTTTTGGGATTTGTTTTGCATTCTCTGCATGACCAAACCGCCAATATACATTTGTCACACTGCTCATTCAGTTTTGCATTCAATCCGCATTCAGTCACCACCCACTCAATCCAGACCCAATCTCTTCTTCTTTCGCATGCACACTAAGAACCCTATTTCTACTGCATTCAATTTACATTGTGTTTCCCTTGCCCTATCCTATTCTCGGGACGCAGTGGCTCAGTGGGTTAGGACGCTGAGCTTCTTGATCAGAAGGTCGGCAGTTTGGCGGGTCGAATCCCGAGTGCCGCGTAGCAGAGTGAGCGCCTGCTACTCATCCCAGCTTCTGCCAACCTAGCAGTTCGAAAGCACATAAAAATGCAAGTAGAAAAATAGGGACCACTACGGTGGGAAGGTAACAGCATTCCGTGCACCTTTGGCATCTAGTCATGCCGGCCACATGACCACGGAGACGTCCTCGGACAAGCGCTGGCTCTTTGGCTTTGAAACGGAGATGAGCACCGGCCCCTAGAGTCGGAAACAACTAGCATGCATGTGCGGGGGAACCTTTACCTTTACCTTATCCTATTCTCACATATATGAAGCAGAAGCACATTCTAATATGTAGCCATTTTTACTTCTTTTGATAGCCTTTCATTCCTCACATAAAAGGCCTATTACCAAATATTGCTTCTCTACACTTGTATATTTGGTTTAGGTATTTTGGTCCGGGTACCACAAATGCCAGTTTTATCCTAGATATGGCAAACTACTCTATGCAGGCTAGGATCTCTGGATACCACCTTATAAGCCAAAATACGGACACCCCACTAGCTAGAAGGCTCATACAGTGTACTAACACCCTCCAAATGCTTCCTTCTGAGAGAAAGAACAAATTATAAACTGATAGTTGCGCCCCCTTGTAATTGTGGTTTTACGTCATGCAAGCTGCTAGTTATATCCATCACTTTTTTATTCAAGGTTGTCATTTTTTGTAGTTCAATTGCACACTTCAGATGGCATCACATATAGCCAAATCTTGCATCTCTGCAAGATTCATTTTCTAGCATAGCCTGTGTCTAGTCTGGATACATTCAGAGGTTGGGGAGAAAGACAATATTCGCTGATGACACATTTCCATCTCTGCCAGATCTATTCTGGGACTTAAGACGTTATGCTACTTTCAATAGAAGACATCTCAACTACTTTTGTGTTCATTTGAATTTGGCTGACGAGCAGATGCTGAGATTGTGAGATTCCCACAAAATCCTCATCTATAACTAACCATTAGCAGATCATAGTGACCCAGATTCACCTTTAATCTCTACTTTTAGTCCAATACCATTTCTCTTTTCAAAGCCTAAATTAATGTTGGCCTTGTGGTTTTTTTTTTAGTAATGCCTCGGAGATTGTTTTGATCAGGTGATTCTGTGGATGACAGATATAATGAAATAGGTCATCAGACTTTTGGAAGGCATATCCTAACAGAAGCTCCATACGATTCATGCTTACATCAAATTTTGAGGATACCACATACAGCTCTTATCAGATGGATATGGATGATTTTTACGGATTCAGAATCTAAGCAGGATTGTGGACATTTCATACATGGAAGGAAGAAGGAAGAACATTAAAGAGTTCCAGTTTCTAGGATAGACTGGGAAACACTTCTTTGGAAGAAGACAGTAACAAATAACTTCCATTCTGTTTTTCAAATGCAGGGATATTATCCATGTAGGGAGACACAGGTCAAGCTTAACCCCAAGGAAATGTTATCTTCATATAAATGCAAATAACAGCAAAGCAGCTCTGTGAAATTTTATATCTGGTTATATTACATAGCGATGTGTAATGTAATATATCTGTATACGTTACATATCTGTATATAATATACATAGTGTTGCATAAAATAACATTGAAATAACCCAAAGATGTCTTGAGAAACAGGAAAAGAAGTAACAATCAGTTTCCACCTGAAGGCATTCACAAAAGGTTGAGTCCTAAGATTTACAATAACAGGATTTTGTGGGAGTTCTCTTCCAGCAAAACTTGCCTAAAATTCTCAAGAGCTTTTGCTTTTTAATACTGAATCTGTTTCTGTCTGGTTTTCTCTCTCTATTTTCCCTACATTATCGATATAAAAGCTTATCAACATAAAAGCCTTTGCATTCATTCTAGGCCTGGAATCCTTCACCATTATGCAGTTCACTGTTATCATCTCATTAGAATTCTATCTTTTTATCAGGAATTGGAGATTAAACGGCAGACCAGGCCACCTGGGAATAGGATATATTTCCACTTTATCAAATCATTGACCAACAAATGTGCTGGGGTAATTAGAGGAGGAATTCTACACTAACTTTTTAAAACAACTGTTATTGGATGAGTGTTTTTCTTCATATGTTCTTATATCTTTTTCTGTTTCCCATGTTTTAATCTTCTTATTGTTCGGAATCCAGTGATAGGAAAATACAGTCAACTTCCAGAATCAGGTACAGTTTCCAAATCAGTTTTATAATGTGATTTATTTAATGTTAATGAATCTTCTTATACATTTCAACCATTTTAAGCACTGTTAGTCAGCTTTGAAGAAATCCTATTTCACCTATATCTCCCCCTTATTTCAGCATAGCTTTTGTCCATTGGTTCCATTTAATATTAATTGTTATTGTGTTTTAACTTCCCCAAAAAGCATGCTTTTAAATCAGGTGAACAGGCAGAAATCTTTTGGTCAAGGCATCCCCCCCCCCATGCTCTCACAACATTCCATGCAACAAAATGGGGGGAAACATCAAACATATGGGAAACAACTAACTAACTATAACAACATCTGTAATATTAACATGTAATTTTAATCAAATGTAAATTTAATTGAATCAAGTTTAGACTTTCCCTGGCTGAGTCTCTTTTTTGGAGCACATCCTTGGGCAGCCTCACCTCCTGAATTTGCACAGCCTTGATTTTAATGGCATAGAAGTATCTATTTCTTGAGCCCAAAGGCATATTTCACCTGCATCTGTAACTATGTTGTGTTTTTTTTCTCTTTAGATTAATTATATTCATGAGAATGGGAGGTCATTTTTATTTTCAGTGCCATGCGTGGTAAAAAGCAGGTTTATCTCTCCATACTTCAGATGAGAGATAAGAGAGTTAGTTTGGTGTCACGGTTAAGGTGCTGGTCTAGAAACCAGGACACTGTGAGTTCTAGTCCCACCTTAGCCACAAAGCCAGCTGGGTGACCTTGGATCAGTCATACCTTCTCAGCCCTGGGAAGAAGACAATGGCAAGCCACTTCCAAAACCTTGCCGAGAAAACTGCAGGAATTATTTATTTATTTATTTATTTATTTTTATTTTTATTCCATTTATATCCCGCCCTTCTCCGAAGACTCAGGGTGGCTCACAAGCTTAGCAGTAGCCTTCATTCTATGTATATGCCTGCTTATTAGGGCTTTCACACACACCCCAAGCGGCATTATTACAAAGTCAGCTTAATTGCCCCCAACAATCTGGGTCCTCATTTTACCTACCTCGGAAGGATGGAAGGCTGAGTCAACCTTGAGCCTGGTGGGACTCGAACCTGCACTAATTGCAGGCAGCTGGTGTTACTTAAGGAGGCATTAGCCCACTGCTCCACCAAGGCTCAATTAGTCCAGGCAGTCATCAGCGGTCAACACTGATTCAAAGGCACCAAATCCCCTCCCTCAGATGAGATTCAGTCAACAATTTTTTAAAAAAGCATTCTTACAGCTTGTCATTTTAACTCAAATAAATATATTACATATCCCATCACTGTCAGATACATTCTAAGTTTTTTTTTCTTCTTCTTCTCCCCTTGGGCAGATATCTCTAATTCACAAAGGCAAAAAGAAAGTGCATAATGGCCCTCATGTTGCCTTACACTTCCTCTTCATCACACTCCCCTAAATGAGTACAGCAAGAGCCAACAGTTGTAGTCGGTAGAGGGGCACTTTGAAACAGGGAGCTGTGGGTCCTTGAAAGCCGAATTCAAATGACATATTCTCATGTGTCTCAACAGGTATGAGTGACACCGTAAAGGACAAATTCTCCATTGCATTTTCCATCGTGGGGATGTTTTCATCGCACGCAGTTGGAAGCCTCAGTGTATTCTTCTGTGCAGAGATCACCCCGACAGTAATAAGGTATTCTGATAAGAGTTCATTCTAGGAAGGCAAGACATTTCTGAAATTCCACCCTTATATAGAAGTTGATCCTTTGATCAACTAGTTTTAGGGTTTATATATTTTGGGGCAACTAGGTCTTTTGGTTGCTACGTAAACTTCCAAAAGTTAGTAAGGACATTGTTTTGTTCTTTTGCATACCACCTGTGATTAGTCCTAAACCAACAACTTTATTGATTAGCCCTTGGGCCATATCAAAGTACAAAGTTCCAGCAACAAACCGTCACCGAAACTAGATAAAAACAATCCAAAATGGAATTTGATAAAATACAATTTAAAATGGAATTAAAATACAATTTAAGTTAAAATAGTAATAAAATACAAATTTAAGATATAGATAAAATATGGTAACATTATATTTCGGAGTCGCCCTTACAATCTACCCCAATCAGTCCCACATATGCAGATCTTAACTGGATCATTTTGTTTAAATACTGTGCTACGTTGAATGTTCTTTTCAAGTTCTGGCCGGACATAAGGTAAGTTATTTTAATATGGGGATCCCAATGGGTCATTCGTTTGGTATATAGACCAAGATACCTGTCTCTCACCCTCTTATACAAACAACAGTCAAATAGGATGTGAGCCAGGTCCTCGTGATTAGTCCATACAGTAGCTTTCATCCTTTAAGGCAGGGGTGTCAAACAGCTGATCCATGGGCTGGATGCGTCATGCCAAAACCACGCCCACCCCGTTGCCAGCAATGGGAAAAAAGTCGTGATATGTCGCGACACGTCACGTGACGTGACGAGTTTGACACCCCTGCTTTAAGGTAATGAAAGGAAAGCTGGCCGCTGTTTGCTCTAATTGGAAATGGTTGAGGTTATTCTCCAGTTGTCCTCTGCATCTCTCTTTTATTTCTGTTTAACCTATATTCCAGTCAGCGTACATAGTTCTCCCAGTGTCTCTTTGCGCCTCATAAAATGATTTGAGCTTGGGGAACAGCGAAGGCTTCAGTTACCAATGAATTAACACACTTAATAAAAATACTAAAAATATTCAGGAAGCTTTTTACTTTAATAGAAAGTTTCATCTGTTTCTCCTTAGTCCTTGTCTTCTAGCCCAATCAAAATGCTGGTTTTGAAGGGATCATCACAACCATATACTTTTTAAAAGGTCTTCTCCATGCCATAGTGTTCTTCAGAATATTGGCAAACAAAACATTTGGCGTGTCTTGTTAGCTCTTTTTACCTGGTTGTTTTATGGTTTACATTTTTGCGATGGACCATTATAGGAACCTTTACATAAGAAGCAACATGTACACTTTTAATCAATTCATAATGATGAAATCAAATTGTTGCATACATTGTTCTAATATTCTCTTTTCAGTAAATTTTAAAATTAGGAAACCCCCTCTTACCATCATGTGATTTGCAGAGTCATTGTGCTGTTGCAAGAGGAAGAACACGAGGCATTGTTTCTTGGAGGGCTATGTGATGGCTTGAGCTCCTTGGACAAAAGTATAATGATTTTTTTTATATAAAATAAAAGTGGATTTCATAATTTTATTGCTAGTGGTTGAATGCTCTGTCCAGGTTTGGGTGGCAGCTGCCAGGCGCTTTGTAACTATCACAGCTTTGGTGAGATCTTGCATCATCTAGCACAGGGGGGTCAAATCTAGCGCAGAGGTGCCAGTCGGATGCATCATGCACAGGCCACGCCCACCCTAGCTCCGCAAAGGCAAAAAATGTCACGATATGGCACGCAATCGAGTTCGACCCCATGGTCTAGTGCAGGGGTAGGCAACCTTGGCTCTTTTATGACTCGTGGACTTCAACACTCTGGCTCAGGAATTCTGGGAGTTGAAGTCCACAAGTCATAAAAGAGCCAAGGTTGCCTACACCTGGTCTAGTCTAGTGGGTATAATCTGCAGAGGAAGCTTCACTGAAGGAGAGGCAATGTAGTATAGTGGTTCAGGGGCTGACTAGGCTTGGAGAGAGACCCAGGACCTTGTCATCCCATAAGCATATAGCCATCTGGGTGACTTTGGACCAGTTAGGTCTATGACAATTTTCTACGGCCAACTCACTGCAGGACAACTTGCCACGGGACAAGAGTTACACTAATATTGAAGAAATAGTGAAATAGTAGTGTTAAAGAAAGGGTACCAAAGGAGGGACAAAATTAAATGTGAATGACAAAAATTTAAAGAATATTTTAATTATTTTAAATAATTAAGTTGAATTGTTGAATGGTCCTGCAGCAAATTGTCCCATGGTGAGTTGGCCATGTCAAGTTATCCCATGGTAAGTTGGCCTTGGGACCAATCATCCCTCTCAGGTCTATTTGTCCCTCCAGATACCTCTGACTGGATTTAGTACTTTTGACTGTCTGATCTTTTCCAAACATTTAGGATAGTTAGAGCAAGGCTTTTCAACCTTTTCACCCATTGTACCACTTTGAGGATATGGCAACATCCGAGTACCTCCAGTCACCTAGCAAGATGTCAAAAACCTGACCAAAACAAAAAAGGAAAAAAAGTGATGAAGTACAGGTAGTCCTCAACTTACAACAGTTTGCTTAGTGACTGTTCGAAGTTAGAATGTCACAGAAAAAAGTGCCCCCAAGCCACAGCCGAGCAAGACACCTGCCTGCCTGCCCGGCGGCGCTCTTCCTCCTGTCCAAGGTTTTCATTGTTGTGAGCATTTCTGTTGAGGATTGGCAGCGGGGGTGGGGGGTGGTGTTTGGTTTTTATTCCCCCCATCTGCTGGGTGGTTGCAGCAGGTTTTGGTCACTTCACATGACCCTGGGACACTGTGACCGTCATAAATATGAATCAGTTGCCAAGTATCTGAATGTAAATCACAAGAACCAGGAGATGCTGCAACATTCCAGCTGATCAGCGCTTCTTCTGGGCTCGGCAGAAGCGCCAGGATTAGCAGCGAGCTTCAGCTGGAGCCTGGCACTGATCCTGGCGCTTCTGCTGAGCCCTGACAGCCCTGCAGCTCCAGCTGTCTCTCACTCAGGCTTGTGCAGTGCTGCCACCAGTTCAGCTCATTCCCCTCCCCTGTTACCACTTCTCTAGGATGGTCACATACCACCTGCTAGGTGCCAATGTACTACAGGTGGTACCCGTACCACTGGTTGAAAAGCCCTGAGTTAGAGATATTGTAGTGTATGCCTTGTTCCAGGTAGTAGCAGTGCTCCTGCTACTACTGCTATTGTTGTTTGTCAAGCAGTCAGCCAAATGTTCAGACTGGATTTGGCATTTTTATCCATCTATCAAGTCCTTCTCAAGGACCTGGGATATGTGCATGTGTTAAAAGATATCGTCATGGAATGTAAGCTGTTCCAATACCTTTAACAAATGTATTATTGTTGTTATTTTGCCTGCAGCAAATGAGATATTAGCAGTTACCGGTATATTAGATTTAGCATCTGTATTACTATCATAAATACTGTAGTCATGGAGCATTGTAAATATTAGATGATGGATATACAATTTTTGCATACTGTTATTACATAACTTTGTAGTAAATCGAATTAATATTGGAGGGGAGAGGATTAAGTTTCCCTTAGCTCTTTTGACAAAAGGAAAAAAATTGACGGGTATAAAATATTAAATTACTTTCTTGCTAAAGTTATTAGGAAAATATTTTAGGTTTATTTTGGGATATAAGCCCAGTTTGATTTTCAAGAACAACATAACTCAAATGGAAGTACCATAATATAAAATCTCCTCAATACCCTATCCTTTACAACGAACCAGCATCATTAAAATTGTGTTTCTGAGTGTGATTTTTTTTCCTGTTAATTTCCCTCAGCTGTATAATTCACTGGCTCTAAATTTGATGAAGATAAGTGCATAAAAACATTTTTAAACTTTCAAAAATCAAAGGTATTGACTAGAGGGGCAATTAGTGACATTTATTAAAACTTGTGTTTAGTCTGAACAACTTCAGACTGAAGTGTAGAGATCCTTTGATACAGTCTCATCCATTCAGATAGATTAGAGGTGAGGAACCTATGGCCCCTCTATAACTTATGCAATGGGGAATTAGGATTCTTCAGAGATGTTTAACTGCTTAGCAGCTAGGAGCAGGAAAAAGCAATCAGAATTAGAGGATCAGTATCTATCTTGGGTGGAGAATTATGGCCCTTTTATGATTTGTGGACTTTAGCACTCAGAAATTCTGGGAGCTGAAGTCCACAAGTCATAAAAGGGCCATAATTCTCCACCCAAAGATAGATGCTGATCCTCTAATTCTGATTACTTTTTCCTGCTCCTAGCTGCTAAGCCAGAGGTCTTCAAACTCGGCCCTTTTATGACTCATGGACTTCAACTCCCAGAATTCCTCAGCCAGGCACGCTGGCTAAGGAATTCTGGGAATTGAAGTCCATGAGTCATAAATGGGCTGAGTTTGAAGACCCCTGTAAGCACTTAAACATCTCTAAAGAATCCTACCGGTAATTCCTCATTGCAAAGGGCTGATAATAAGCATGCTTTCAAATACTTAGCAAAGTGAATACCCTAAACCTCCTATAGCAATTTTTTTCTGTGAAATAACTGTGTATTTTGGTTACTGAAAGGAGAATTCTTTTTAATAGAATAAGATATTTATAAGGGGGGGGGAAAGGTTCAGCAAGAGCACAGGTGGGAAGAAACTGTGTTCCTCTGTGCCTTTCCCGTTTGAAACATTTCTCAATCTCTTTGCCCAGACTGGAATCTGGGCAAAAGGAATAAAATAGAAAATGTCTCAGCTAAGAATCTGTTCTTCTTAGCTTTTGTGTGCTCAGTTGCACAGCCCACTTGTTTTCCACTACACTCGCCTCTGTTTTTCAGTGAAGCTTATCAGTGTGTGATGTGACAAGGACTGTGTTTTTCATCTGCCTTAACTGTTTTGGATGGAGAGGGTGATTGCCGAGGTCGTAGTTCTGTCCCACGGGAGGACCAGAACTTGGCTCTCCTTAGAATCCTGACAAAGCCAATATATTAGTACAGATTCCTGATTGTAAGCATTACTAGAAGCCAATAGATCAGACATGTCAAACACAAGGCCCGGGGGCCGGATCCGTCCCGCAAAGTGGTTTCATGTGGCCCGCGAAGCCATCCTGGAAACAGTGAGGGAACGGCCCCCACTGCCTTGGCCCTGACCCAGAGACCCTCCTTCTGCCAGAGACCCTCAGATCTGTCCCACTCCTGCCCAGGCCCCCATAGGCACCCTTGATGTGAACAGTGTAGAGCTGGCCATGCCCACCCAATAGGCCATACGCACTCTAGCCATGCCCACCCAGTAGGCCACGCCCACCCTGGCCATACCCACCCGGCCCCTTGAGGGCAACCGCAATGCTGATGCGGCCCTCAATGAAATTGAGTTTGACATCCCTGCAATAGATAATGAATTCCACAGACTGAATTTCAGGAGATGAAACAGTGTGATAGAAAGGTGATGAACTGTGAGATCTCAAGAGGAATGTTACCGAGAGATAAAAGAAAGATGGAGAAAAGGACAAATACGTTTATTTGGTGCCTCCCTCACAAAAAAAGCTGACCTTAGATAAAAGATAAGTAAACGTGGACACAACAAAAGTATCTGAATTCATGGATAGTAGGGAAGATATGGATGGAAATTGTTCTGTCTTCCACAAAGAATGGCTTTATTCCAAATAATGTGTTAAATCCAGAGAGTCACACTTAGAAAATATATATATGTATATATTAGAAATTAGTGAGTTTGCTTGTGATTAAAGCCTCTGTCATTGCATTTGTTATATTTGGATCCAGGCCAGTATTGTCATTGGTCTGCTACACATTCATAGGTACTTAATTCATCAACTAAAGAAACATTTTTTTAAAACAATGAAAGCTCCTGAGGGACTTTCAAATTTACAGTGGATATAAAATGTGACAGTGAAGAGTGAGCAGACAGACATGCTGGTTGAGAAGCCGGTCAGCAGTAAATCTTTTTCAGTAACCTGGTTCCTTGCTTTTATATTGCCTGTAAAATAAATTTGGAGAAAGCTTGCTCTCTAGTGATAACACAAAGAATTACATAAATTCCAAGTTTCTGTTTTTGGTAGGATAGGAAACAAAGATATTTATCAGTGGAACAGAAGAATTGTTAATGCATGCCCACATACAAAATACACAGAAAGGGGGAGGGCATTTTAAGTTACTCTACTAGTTTTAATAACATATTTTTTCCCTATTTTTGGATCGTTACTTCATAAATGCAGATTTAAAGCAGGCAGCATAACAGTTTTTTGTGAAACTTCCTCGTTTCTGCTGATTATTGCTAGAACTGAGTTATGAAGTAATTTTCACCTACCGTAAATGCAACCGTTTGGTTTTATTCAAAGATGTACAAAGTATACATATACAATGAATCACAGGGATAGAGAGTATTAAACATCTAAGTAACAGACTTGGCACAATAACACTGAGTAAAAAATTAATTTGATTTCTCAAAATATTTCTTGAAAGGAAATGTTCGAATTCGGTGACTTGCTGTTGCCAGTTGTTGTCAGTTATTGTCACTTATTAGCCAATCAGTTACTCCTTTTGCTTTTATGCCAACCTTGGCAGAAGAACAAGTGTAGTACAGTAGTGGCCAAAATTCTGGAAACCTTTTGGGGAAAGTGTACATTTGAGGTTTGATGGCTAATAACACCACCTTTGTTTGGAGTAGTACCATAAAACTATATATCAATGGAAAGATAATTTAATCAGGAATGTAATGCAACAGAGTTTGTTCAATTATCTGTCTTCTATGAAAAACTATACCCAAATAACCAGAAAAAGAAAGCACAACTTGCTTTAGGTTGATATCAGGTAGCTTTCCTTCATCTGATTGTAGCCAGTGAGCATGAGTATTTAGAGAGCCAATCAGGTGTCATCCTGTATTGGCAATGAGCCAAGTAGATCACTAGGATTCAGTTATTGGTGTCATGTATTGAAGTTGAGAGGAGGACATTTGTCAGTGTGTTACGTGATCGCTATCAAGTTGGTTGGGTTTTTTTGTGTTCCTTCATTTAGTGAGCTTGTAAAATATAATAAAATTAAAGTAATGGTTGCCCAGAAAGCAATGTAAAATAGTATTATTAAGTGAACAAGACTACAGTTATAAAGAAATTAGAAGAAAAAATGGTGGAAACTTAACCAAAGATGGCATTTCTAAGTTTTTGAAGAGATATAAGGAGACTCAGTCACTACAAAACCACACTAGTAAAGGAAGGAAAAGGTGCACAACAGCAAATGATGATAGAAGAATTGTGCCTACGTGACAGAAGAAAATCCTCTGGGTGTATACAAGATGAAATGGTGCAATGCAGTGTGAAGTTGAGTGCAAGGACTGTTTGGCGCAGACTGCAGGAATTTGGCCTAAAATCTAGAATTCCACAAAAAAAGCCACTTTTATCTCAAACAAAGGTTGAAAAGACTAAACTGGGCTAAAACCCATGTTACCTGGACAGAGGAACAATGGGACAGTGTTATTTGGAGTGATGAGACCAAGATCTCCCTGTTTGGTAGTGATGGCATAAAATACGTAAGGAGAAAAATCGAAGAAGATTTGCATCCTGATTGCATTACATGGACCATGAAACACCCAGTGTTATGATCTGGGATTGTACGACATCAAAAGGTGTGGTCAGAATTTGTGTGATTAATGTAAATATAAATGGCCAAAAATACATTAATGAAATACTTGAGCCCAAACTGAAGTCTTCTGCACATGATCTTTTCCAAGACAATGAAGCATTTATATTTCAACAGGATTCAGCTCCATGTCATGCTCCTGCTCTGTGCAAAAAGTGGTTTCAAGATAATCATATTCCACTGCTGAAATGGCCTGGGAATAGGCCAGACCTTAACCCAATTGAAAATCTATGGAACCGACTAAAGAAACTTGTTAGTCAGAAATGACCCAGCAATAAAACCCAGTTAATAGAAGCAATCATTCAATCTTGGTTTCACATTATAACAGCTGCAGAACTAAAGGACTTGGTTCACTCCATGGGAAGACATTGTAAGGCCATAATTCATGCTAAAGTTTACCCAACTAAGTATTAACTGACATGGTGATAATTTTTGTATATCTCATTTTTTTCTATGGTGATAATTTTTGTATATCTCGTTTTGTTCTACGTGTTTCACTTTTCTTCTTTAAAACTGCTATTCTAATAGCAAATCCTTCATAAAAGTTATTGCATTACATTCTTCATTAAATTATCTTTCCATTGATATATAATTTTATGGTACTACTGCAAAAAAAGTGGTGTTATTAGCCATCAAACCTCAAATGTACACTTTTCCCAAAAGGTTTCCACAATTTTGGCCACTACTGTAAGTCCTCAGGCTTGGCTATGATCCATCTTTGGTTCATTCCTGTACTGTATAACGAAATATATTTTAAAAAGTCAATAAGTAAGAGGACTAGTTCCTTGGCTTCTATTGAGATCAAGGATACAGTTGAGTGACTTTCATATTCCGAGCAGATATTGGAAAAATTGTTTGGGATGACTAGTTGCCATCATTATTACAATTCAGTTAAGTAATTAAAGGGTTCTGTTACATATTCTTATAGTTTTAGTGTAATGCTTCAATGGTTGCAAATTGTGTTGAGTTATTTTGGTTTAAAAAAACCCCACATTTTTATATATTTGATGTTAAACAAAAATATTAGATAAAGTAGCCCTATTCAGAGATAAGGAACGACTGTACCATGAAAGCAAGTGCCCAAGCACACCTATTCTGTGTTATTATATATCTTGGACAATTGGCCTATCCTGAAGAACTATGCTTGCTTCCACAGGGGTGGCGGCCTTGGCCTCGTCCTGGCTAGTGCGGGCTTTGGGATGCTGACAGCGCCCATCATGGAACTTCACAACCAGAAAGGCTATTTCCTCCACCATGTGATTTTTGCTTGTTGCACCCTCATCTGCATTATCTGCATTCTCCTCTTGCCAGAGAGCAAAAACCAGAGCTTGCCAGAGAACATTCCACATGGTGAACATTATACCCGGCAGCCTCTCCTACCGCATAAGAAGGGGGAGCAGCCCCTGCTGCTGACGAACTCTGAACTTAAAGATTACTCTGGCCTCCATGATTCGGCAACCGTGAACGATGGGGTGACCGAGACCGTCACTGCCAATGGGATGAAAGCAATGTAGGAGGAGAAGGAGCAGGAGCATTTAGCTGTGGGTTTGCTTCTCATCCAAGATTTACAAACCAGTGAGAAGAAGGGATGGATACATACAGGGAAATTAGACTCTGCTGCTAAAGCCACTTCTAGGAATCTGTGATGGGGATACAAATTGCTTTGGGGCACAGTTATGGGGTGGGGTGGGGGGGGTGGGGAAATGCATCTTCAGAAAAAACTGGCTGGAGATCACTGTCCATTTATTTTCTTCCTACCATGAAATAGTTCTATTTATTTTGATGATTTTTCCCCATGAAGCACTTTATTCTGTTCTTCTCTTGTTGACCATAAACATGAAGCCATGTTACTCTCAAGAAAAACAACCATTCCAGGAAAGAAATCATGAGGTGGTATGGTTTTGGTTTCATTTTACAGTTTATTTTGTTTTTACTAGAGGTATGAGGCATCTCTTGCTGCAACAAT
Organism: Vipera ursinii; assembly: GCF_947247035.1. Taxonomy (NCBI): domain Eukaryota; kingdom Metazoa; phylum Chordata; class Lepidosauria; order Squamata; family Viperidae; genus Vipera; species Vipera ursinii. Next base: position 142,467,792 of record NC_139516.1, on the reverse strand, counting down.
GAATTTGTTGGCTACTGACATTTTGAGTCATCTTTTTTTTCTCCTTGATCTCTCCAGATAATTAATATATCCTCCTTCCAAACTCCTAGTCCAGGGTTAGACAACCTTGGCTCTTTTATGACTCGTGGACTTCAACTCCCAGAATTCCTCAGCCAGCATAGCTTGCTCCGGAATTCTGGGAGTTGAAGTCCACGAGTCATAAAAGAGCCAAGGTTGCCTACCCCTGTCCTAGTCCTACCTGCTGTGAAAGTGTGCACAGACAGCTATATTCCAACTGTGCTTTAGGTAGCAGAAAGAAAAGTTTGCCTCAGAGGCCCTAGGGTATTTTTAACAGCTTTTAATTTAGAAGTTGAGGAATCCACATGTAAACTGCTGTTTACAGTATATAAAAAAAACAACCACTGCACACAGAGGTAATTTTTTTCAAGAAGAGGTTAAATGGATAGGGTTTATAAGTGGGAGAGGTGTTTATTGATGCTTCTCTTAAAAGTCTGCTAATTAAGAACAAGAAGCCATTTCAAAAGGCGCTACTTGATAATAAACAGTATCAAGAATTATTTTTTAACTTTGAAAGAAAGAAGTAGTGCTTTTTAGAAAATTACCTCCAAGCTAAAAGGGGGGTGGGGAATGATGGCAAAATAATTACTGGTTGTTCCAGAAGCCATGGGCTGGGATTCTAGCCAGCCCCAACACCATCATCCTTGTTCTAAGGACTATTTGATTCTGATGGATGAATGCAATGACTTAAAGATCAAGCTTAGGGGGTAAAATATAGGTAAAACAGAGAAGCAAGCAGTTGAAAAGGCCCCTTTAAGAAGATTTTGGAGCACCTTCCATGTGACATCTGAAGTAGGTTTTTCTAGGTTGCATATATTGTCAGCCAGCTGCCCTTTTTATTATTGAAACCTTACAAAATGGCCACCATAAGTGCACCAACACAAAATCCAAAGTGCTCTTGTAGGATTCTTCCTTTTTACCCTACAATAAAAGCCAAGGCCGGTATGATTACTGGGGTTGAAAACAGATTCTTAGCTCCCTGGTCCTAAATAAACCTGAAGGTAACTGCTCTTGAAACTCAGCAAGATCTGCTTCTGCATCAGCTGCGTTTAAGAGCAGGAAGCTAAAGAAACAGAACATCTCTTCCTTCCTTTTTTCCCACAGATTCATCAATAATATCTGCTGGCCATTTAAATCTCTGCTCTTGCTCAAGCCTTGGTTGTTTCAGCAGTGCTTCTTACGCAAGAGTCACACAAAGTCAGCTTCAGGCAAGATGATCTGAACTTGTGGCTAGTTAAAACTATTCCTACTCCCTTTTTACTAACACCACCATCACGCGACTGATTGCCCGACAGGACTGCCATTTAAACGAACACAGCAGCCAATTTGGTGATGTATTCACTTGGTGGTCATTTTGTTTGATGTATATTTTGCATTTGTAGGTAAAGTGTAAGGACCCACTTTTGTGCACCCATCCTTGTTATGCCCCTTTCTTTCTCTATATTGTCTGTTGACTTCTCTGTGTATCTTCTTCGTTCTCCTGTCACTTTTGTTTTGTATAGATCAGAAGTGGGGAACCATGGCCTCTTTGTGACTTGTAGACTTCAACTCCCAGAATTCCTGGCTCAGGAATTCTGGGAGTTGAAGTTCACAAGTCATATCGGTCCACACCTCTGGTGTAGATAGACCTGCATCCATTAGCAAGTATCACACAGCTTCCAATGTTGATGGGCAAAATGGTTCTGCAGAAGAGATGAGACTTTTGAAATACTTGAAAAGAGAAATAATGTCATAAAGCTGCTAACACTCATTCACAGAATGAAAAGCATGGGGGAATCCTTTGTAAACACTCTGATGAGGAGGGAAACATAAAGCAACTGGGTTGTTCAGCTTCACAACTGTACATTTCCCCCCTCAGTTGCTACTGCTGTGTTCACCTCAGTAGAACTTGTTTTTCCAGCTTTTTTTGCACACTCTTAATAACCTGTCTGGTTTTAACAACATGACCACCCCTCCTCCATTAATCTCTTTGACATCACATTGAAAAAATACTGTAAGGCCCTTTGAATTGTGCAGTATTCATGTGCCAAATTTGTGTGACGCCTTTTGCCTTTTATATGATGCTTGTTATAAGTGATATATCAGGAACAACAAGTTTCTAGTATAAATTTATTTTTCAGTGGCGTGGGGCCTTGTGTGTTTTTGGGGAGGGGAATTTGTTATTGACATCCAGGCTCCAAGCAGACACAAAGCACTTTTGCACTCTGTATGCTGTGGAGTAGCTTTTTTTAATTCCCCACTCCTGTACATATAGTCTTTACTACAAACCATGCACTAATATAGGGAATTTCTTGCATTTTACCATGGTTCAAAGTCCCTGTTGTGTTCATTCTGTCGCCTACAATCCTCAACACTTTCTGATGTGATGCTCCTTAACTTTACAAACAAGCAGAGAAAGAGAGTGAACGGTTGAAGATTGTATATTGTAAGGTGAGAGGAGCACTTGGTGATTTTTTTTAAAAAAGGTTTGTTTTTAAAATATGCTTTTTTATTATTTTGGCCTGTATCTGGTATTTGGAATTAATATGCTGTTATTTGTGCCCAGCTTACCTTGCAATTTGCCTCACTTGGGTCCTCACGGCATTTTTGTTGAAGGTAGCTTTGTTTCTAGTAAATCATATTGCACACCTAATTCAAATTACTATTGGATGAAGTAAGTGGGCATAAAATTATCCACTGGGCCACAGGACTCTACTAAATATGCTCAAGTGCAGCCCTGGATTATGAAGACTACTCATAAGAGCTTGACCTACCTGAACTTTGATCCATTTTCAAGGACTCACAGAAGTTTGTGACAGTTGTGGTGGGTCTCTGCTGCTATCTCCTCCAAAAATAAAACTGCACATTGCTGGGGGCTTGCTTATAGCAAACCATTGGCAATATTTTTCCATAGCATCCCATTCAAGTATTCTTCTTAAGACTGGACTACTACATACTTGGCCCTAGGTTGTTTCTGGGAAATCAACTATTGCAACCTATCAAGCATTTGGGCAGGTCTTCTGTTTTTACAGCTTTAGCATATCCATAGACGGTGGCCCCTAATTTAGAGCTAATTGCACACACGCAACCAGAAGTGTGTAACTTTGATAAACTGTCAGGCAGTCACACAGGACTTGGGTATATTTATTTATTGGGCTTTATTCTAGCCACAGTAAATTACACACCAAGCAAAGCATTTTGATGTTTTAGTATTTCCAGTGCGTGTGAAACTTTGCAGGTATGCGGTGTACAATTTCATTCTTCTTGTTAAGTCTGAAAAACAGGTTTTATTAGTCTTTCTGCTCTTCAAAACTGAATGGAGACCAGCAAGAATGAGTCATGTACCAGGAAGATCCATTCTCCACCTTACCTTTTTAGCACAAAGCTATCTTTAACTGGGTGGTATCTTCTTTTTTTCCCTGTTGTTTTCAACTGGTAAGCCAGTTTGAATGTTCATTTGGGACAGAATGGCAATACATGTATTAAATTCAAGTTTAAAAAGAGTTAACAATGTTTTTCTCTAATAGTTTGGAAAAGGTTGATCAACAAGAACACCATCACCCATTTCAAATGGGAGTCCGTCATCTGGCAATTCCTTTCAATGGGTCTAGGTTCAGCAGGAGTGGTAGGAAACTTGTGTCTGCGCATATACTGCAGCATGGGTATAGTTCGACTGCTACTACCACACTCGTATACTGTGAGAATGGCTTGAACGCTTCCATTAAAAATGGATCATTTGAGACCAATCATGTATCTGAGGCCATTTTGTCCTGTGGTGACCAAGCAACAACACACACCAGTGCCACAACGCCCTTTCCCTGCAGCAGCCCTGAAGCTTAGCAATCTGCAGAACCCCAGAATGTGCTCTGTCAGATCAGCTTCTGCTACATCACCACAAGCTGTTGCAATGGGTTATACCAAAAGGGGAGGGATGCTCTCTAGTTGCACAGATTTCAAGACCAGCTTTAGCACAAGAATGCCTGAAAACTGACTGCTACAGGACACAGATCAAATACTTGGTTCTTGCCAAATTAAAAAAATGGCATATCTTGTTTGGCAGTTTCCTAGAAAACCAAAGGGGAGATCTTAAGAACCATGGCAGCCAGACTTTCAGCTAGAAACCTCTACCAGACTGCCTGTCCCTGGAAGAAAGAAAGAAATCCTCGTATTTATCCAAACAGGGAAGCCATCAGTATCTGTTCCGTTCACTTCAATTTTTCTAGTTCTGCTTTTGGTAATTCCAAGTTCAGCCATTTTTTTGTAGGTTATGTTTGTAGCCTTGAAAATAATTTATTAGAAACCTTTGTAATAGCCAGAAAGTTCAGATCGAAATTGAACATTACAAGTCTTTCTGTGCCGCTTGTATCAAAACATTTTGAAAATGGCGTAGAGAACCTTGTTATGGATCATTGTGAGAATGAATTCTTATGAATATTCTGAATTGTTGGCTAATTTTTTTGTTTAAATTACCAACTATTTCTGTTGCCAGATCCTAAAGCCAAACTAAAGACAAAAAAAGTCACCAAATTCAGAAGTGCCACTAAAATGAACTCTGAATGTCATATCAAGTTGCATCTGTAGGTGGGACAGAAAGACAAGTGTGGAATATGGTTCACACTTGATTTTTTTTAAAAAAATAAAAGTTAACAAAACCTCATTTTTTCAATGTACTGTGTGAAAACCTTTTGGAACCGAGTAGTGTGCTATGTCTGTAATGGATGACATCCCCACCCCTTCCCTCAATTTCTGATGATGTTTTCTTGACTAATCGTTGTTACTGTACTTTTTTTTCCATCATGAGTAGTTGGTGCTTCTTCATAGCACAAGCTTAACAATCAACTACTGAAGAACAGTCTTAAAAGCTAAATGTCTGCATGATGTTACACCCGTTGTACCTACTGAACAACTTTGTATGTAAATGTACAGGAATAAAAAGACGTTGCTCCATTTCTGCTGGACTCGGTGCCCATCTGTCTTGTTGGCATTACGCCACTTTGCACTATTACAAATGCTGCTTTGCCCAAAGTTGCTTTTGGGCTTCTCCTCAAGACAACTCTCACTCAAATGCAAGATCTCGTAAGATCTAGGCAAGACCAGGCAAGCTCTAAATGCCCTACTGCGGGTTTTTTATTTTTTGGCCTTCCACAGAGACCTCCCCACCCCCCTTGCCTTGCCACGAACATCTCCCTTTTTTCTATTCGGAGTAGAATCAGGGTGACTAAATGAAGCTGAGCATTTACTGGCCGGATGCCTTTCCTGATACCTACATAGAGATTCACAGCAAATATTTTGTCTTTGTGCTCTAGGACAGAAATATCTGCCCCTAGCTAGGATTAAACTCTCAACCTTCCAAGTGCAAGGTGAGCAACTTCACCACCAAAATTCAGCAGCTGGAGGATTATGTAAATAAGAAGGAAAATAAGCTATTGAAGTCTTCAATGCCTTTAAGACAGCTATTATACTTTCAGGGAAAACTCCTGAAAGCCAAGCAAAAAAGTCAGATCTGATTTAGGGCAACTGATTGGCAGCTTGAGGCAAAGAATACTGGGTTAAATAGACTTTTGCCATTATCTAACAGGGTAGATTTGACTTTCTTAAGTATAGGTTTTAGAGGTTTGGAAAACAAAAAAAAACCAACACAAACTTGTCCTGCAAAACTTGTCCCTAAATAGCCTCTAGGAATTATACAGCAATTCTATAGAAATAGAGTTAAACTTGTTCTCTCAGTTGCAGTGCAAGTTTGCCAATATTTTTATTTTATTTTATTTTAATTCCATTTATATCCTGCCCTTCTCCAAAGACTCAGGGCGGCTTACAAGCTTAGCAGTAGCCTTCATTCTATGTATATGCCTGCTTATTAGGGCTTTCACACACACACCCAAGCGGCATTATTACAAAGTCAGCTTAATTGCCCCCAACAATCTGGGTCCTCATTTTACCTACCTCGGAAGGATGGAAGGCTGAGTCAACCTTGAGCCTGGTGGGATGCGAACCTGCACTAAGGACCCAGATTGTTGGGGGCAATTAAGCTGACTTTGTAATAATGCCGCTTGGGTGTGTGTGTGAAAGCCCTAATAAGCAGGCATATACATAGAATGAAGGCTACTGCTAAGCTTGTAAGCCGCCCTGAGTCTTCGGAGAAGGGCGGGATATAAATGGAATTAAAATAAAATAAATAAAAATAAATAATTGCAGGCAGCTGGTGTTACTTAAGGAGGCATTAGCCCACTGCTCCACCAAGGCTCTGTTATGACATAAGGAGCACAATTTCCTTACAAGCCTTTCGCTGAAATTTCCACTGTAAACCAGGGATTCTTAAGTTAGGGTCCAGAGGTCCCTTGGCAGTCTGTGCATAGGTTTTAGGGGGTCCATAGACCTGGATCGGCAAAACATTCTAACTTTATTTCACTAAATTTAACTGAAATGTAGCTTGTCTTGTAATTGAATTAATGGATGAATCACAAAGCAAATACAGTATTACACATTGGTTTATTGTTTTAACTTGACAGCATAAGTGGTTCTCTTTATAATACAATCTACATCTAGCTATCTTACTTTATACATTGAAATTCATTTTTCGGACTTTGTCTCTTTTCTGCCTCATCCCAGATGTTCTTCTAGATATTTTCCCCTTTCCTGAAAAAAAATGTAAGCCAGCTCACAGCTGGTGCCCATAAAATGGGAAAGTAGTAAAATCCAATTGTACATCGTTCCGTTAAAAATTGCTAGGGAAACTAATAAAACTGTACACTTATTAAGTCTTTTTCCTTGACTCTGTTTGCTATGGGCATATATTCTGCAATGCATCCATTTCAAATCTGATACTTCCCACTGAACAGATTCATTTTATCATTGATTGGATGGCACAGAACTATTACGCATGATTAGAAAATTCAAAATAGATCTATGTCATATCAAGCAGAAACAGTAGGTGGCGATATCTGTCAAATGTTGCTGCACTATATTCTCCCAACAGGAACATCTGAGCAGCTGAATACTTCTTTTCCTTTCCTTTTATTATATATGTAGATTAATTCATTAGTTCAAAAAGAAGCTTAATCAAACTGAATGCATTCTGCCATCCCAAACATATAGCTCATCGACAAAAAAAATGACTTTTTTTTAAAAAAAAATCTTAGAAAAACAAAATATGTAACTATCCCAAACTAAAATTTGTCTGGGAAAGTTGCCATTTCCTCCTTGATACGATTTTCTACAAGTAGTATGAAGCTGCTGTCGGTATTTTGAACGTTATAGCTGACAAAAATCTGTTTTTTAGTCTTGCTGGCTAAAACATAAACAAAGCACAAGTCTATCAACCTTTGAAGGAAGGCATAGCAGAAATCAAATGCTATCATGTGTTTCTCCCAGGTCCAAAGCTGACAAAGACAGATGTGAGTTTGGGAGGCAATTGCTTTACATTTGGAACAAATTCCCCACATAACATTTTGGGAGTTCTTTGGGATAAAAGGCTTACTTTAAACAGGAATTGAATTGCTTTCAACATCCCCAGGTGTTATCTGGAAAGCAGCATTATTTAAAGCAGAGCTGGGGAACATGGCCCCTTTATGACTTGTGGACTTCAACTCCCAGAATTCCTGTGCCAGCAGTCCACAAGTCATAAAAGGGCCATAGTTCCTCACCCCTGATTTAAAACAATAAAAATTAAAGATGCTCAAAGATTGATGAAAGCTCACAAGATTTATGACGATCCCATAAAATCTGGGCCGTTATTTTTAAAAAAACTTTTCTATCATGGTACCCAGCAAATACAAAGGCTGTCAATTATGACCACCTGTGTGGTCATAGATTTTTTTCCCTCAGTTTCCCTGTGTTAAGTTTTTTAAATCCATGCACATACATACCTAGTCTTTGAGCTAAAGAATTTGAGGTGTTGTCAGAAGCATTGCCAAAAAGTAAGGTAGATGCCGGAATGGCGTCCTGGAACGAAGAAAAAGTTTAGGAGCATTTCTGTGCACTCATACATACACAGATCCTCTACTCAGGCAAAAAATATTGCTGTAATTAAGGAATTTTCCCAATGCTGATGCTACCGAAGATACAGTTTTTACATGAACCTTTTACTTAATATTTCTTTTCTAAAAACCTTATTCCAAAGATGCATGAAAAGAACAGAAGTGCTAAAATGAAAGGTCACAAAGCAGAGAGCTCATATCTAACTAGATTTAATGCCTTTAAGAGCCAGGCGTGAGAGCAGGGCAAATCAAATTAAACTGAACATATACAGTACATACTCATAATTATCTTTCAGGTTCTGCAGTATTATGTAGCAGTGTTTTCACAGTGTTAAACATTATGTTCCTACCAGCATAACAAACTCTTACAGGAAATCCTTAACTTACAACCATTTGTTCAACAATCATTCAAAGTAGCTGAGCAAAAGTTCCTACAACTGTTCCCTAAAACAGAGGTGTCAAATTCGCAACATCACGTGACATGTCGCAACGTATTGCAAGTTTTCCCCCATTGCTGGCAATGGAGTGGGCACGGTTTTGGCGTGAGGCATCCAGCCCACAGGCCAGCAGCTTGATATACCTGTCCTAAAGTTACAGCTGCTGTAGGGGCCCCTGAAGTCACATGACTGAGATCTGGGCATTTCGCAAATCATTTATACTTACAACTGGTTGCCAAGTGCCCCACAATCATGTGATACCATTTGCAATTTCTCCTTATGGCTACCCCAGAGACTCACTGGAGAAGCCATCAGGGAATGTCTCTCTGCTCTGGGGTTGAAAATCCTGCTTGGATTTTATCAGGGAGGATTTTAAGCCTCACAATGGAAAGAAAAGAAAATGTCCGTTCTGGGGCTGAAAATTCTCTCTCCAAAATCCAATTCTCTCTCCAAATTCCAATCTGACCAGAGAGACTTGCCTCTCTCTCCACCCTGGGGCTGAAAATGCTCCCTGTCACATTGTTTCTAAAGGCACTCCTTACGGTGGACTCCATTGGCTTAACGACCCACAAAATTGCTTAATGACCACAACCAAGAGTGCCAGGATTGCAGTTGTTAAGCAAAACAGTCATGTGACATCTCACTTACTGACCACATCACTCAACAATTAAGATTCCAGTCCAATTGTGGTTGTAAGTCAAGGACTACCTGTGCAACGAACTGGAGAGTAGCTTAGTTTTATACATAACTATTTTTGTTTCTTTCAACAAACATTCAACACACCATTTTCTACCCACAACTATTCTCACATTGTTTGTCCATAAAGCATATTACAATATCATGATGCACAAATTCATCTGTATAATCTGAAATTCATTGTTCCATTTTCCCTGTCAAACACAACCACCTTGGGTTTTGATACAGTAACCACATGTTCCTCACTGCATCACACAATATAGTTAATCTCTGCAATCATTCAGATTCTGTCAATTACAAGGTATCATCTGCATTCAAATGTGCACATATATTTATATCCTTTACCAACAGACTTTTGCCATCTATAAATGTGTGCCATGGATGAATGAGGGATGTCAATCTTACCTAGGTATATGTCTACAGTGTCACAATGCAAGTACAAAAGGTAATTGTCGCACATGATTCATCACTGTACCACCATCGTAATTAGGAGCAGATATCTATGCTATTATAACAACAGGCACTCCTTACACATTTATCCATGAATACTTTTATTCCTAGGCATAATTTGCTCTCATTATGCATATATGCCAACAATCTTTAGAAGCTCCTGTTAAAAAAACTACAAAACAGTAGCCAAATGGAGTTTCTTCTGGGCAACAACAACAAAAACTGTACAAAAAGTACTGTGAAATAATAAGCACTGATTATAGATAATTAGTACATAAAATGTTGTATATAGCCTTTTTTGACACCAATATCAGCTCAATCCTGTGGCCTCTTAGTTTCAGAAACTAAGATACATTAGAATCATAGGGCTGGAAGGTACCTTAGAGGTCTTCTAGTCCAACCCCCTGATGAAGGCAGGAGTCTTATACCATCAAATGGCTGTCTGTTCTTGTAAAACCTCCAATGTAGAAGCGCCCATAACCATAGGAGACAAGCAATTCCACTGATTATTTGTTCTCACTGTCAGAAAATTTCTCCTTTCTTCTAGATTGTATCTCTCTCTAACACGTTTCTACCCATTTCTTCTTGTCCTGCCTTTTGATGCTTTTGAGAATCCCCTCTTCTGTGAGACAGCCCCTCAAATCCTGGGAGGCAGTTATCATGTCCCCCCATTAACCCTTCTTTTCGATAGGCTAGCTAGCTAGACATACCTAGCTCAACTGTTTCCTGATATAAAACGAACATAGCCTGAAAATTAGGGTAGCATCAGATTCACTGATGCTTAACCGATAAGCACGCAAACCTATCAAGTTATGACTCCACCGATATGAGAAAACATGTCTTGCATCCCCAAATGACACAACCGTAATGCAGTGTAGCTCTGAGTGATGTACAAACCCGCAGCTTAGCCTCAATGATGATTGCTGAGGCTGTCAAAGCAAACCATCTCAGTGATCAATCCCAGGGTCCATTCCTGGGGGGGGGGGAATAGAAAACCCCACTCTTTATTTTGGTGCCGGAAACTTGGAAAACAGATTTCCTGACCTACCTAGAGTTGAGACCAGGCCCTCTTCAAGTTCTTTTCTTAGCAAGAATTTGGAAGTGGGCTGCTCCTGCTCACCTATACAAAAATGATTCCAAGGTCTGGGGATGAAGTGCCCCACCTCAGGACCCTCTAAGAGGGGTGGTACACTTTTCTTACGAGAGTATTTTAAGGTCGCGATGTCCTTGTGGGAATAGTGGGAATCAACCTCTGGGGAAACACAGGTAGTCCTTGACTTACAACAGTTCGTTTAGTGACTGTTTAAAGTTACAACGGCACTGAAAAAAGGGATTTATGACCATTTTTCACCTCAGCACAGCAATGTTAGGGAAAAAAAAAAGACCACGGGTTGCGTCTGCGGAGAAAATGATTGCTAGCTATGTTGGGAGCCAACCGGCAGCTAAGCCCACTTTGCAATATGATGTGCATCGTCTGCAACTTCCTTTATCCTCGCCACCCAGGCTGCAACCCCAGAGGGGCAAAAGGTCCGGAACTCACGCGGGGGGTGCACATGGCCACCGCCAAGTTGCTGAGCTCCGGGCCGTCCCCGATCCAAAGGAAAAGCGAGTCCTGCAGGCGCATGGCGTGGAAGTGCACCAGGTGCTCCGCTAAACGTCCGCAAAAATTGTGCAGCGAGATTCCCCCTTCCTCATCCAGCGGGACGGGAGCCGAAACCCGCTCGGTGGCGTTTCCTTTTCCCGGTTCCTGCGCTCCCTCCATCGCCGCCACTCAGCAGCCGTCGCTGGCAATGGTAGGCCAAAGCAAGCGATCCCCGATCGCGCCGGCACTTCCCGGCAGCTTCTGCTTGTCAATTGGCCAGAAGCGGGCGTGGCTCTCGATTACTTTTTGTCTTTCTTCAAGCGGCATCTTGGCTTACATGGCTTTCGACTTCATTTTCTTTTCTTTTAATAACACGCTGAGCCATAAAGGAATGGTTAGCTTAGGTTAAATTCACCCATCGCTGGCCATAACCGCAGTTTAGCCCACCTTGTTGTGCAATCCTTAGCTTGAGAAACTGTAAGTTACTTCAAAAGAGGTTTGGCTTTTAAGTTGCAGTCCTGTCCGTTCTTACTGCACAAGGTAATTATGATTGGCTTCTTTAACCCGATGTTCTGGAAAATTGGTATCATTAAAATGACAAACAAGCAGATCAGAGAAGAAAGACAGATCAAGAAATGGATAAGAACTCTGCTGCTGAAATGATCTCAATTTTGAGTCAAGGTTTCCAGATGTCTGACAAAAAAGACACGCCCTCTTTTTTTCTCTTCATGTTCTGTGTTGCAGGCAAAGTCTTAAAATCATCCTTTTGAGTGTCTTATTCCTGGTTGTTGGGCAAAATCGTATTGACAAGCAACACTTAGACAAGCAAAAATAAGGGATGCTCCATTCAGTCAGCAAAACCAATACCTTGTGATTGATGACTGCAGTTCCGATTGCAAACTCCTTGCTAAATTGTAATGAAAGGAAATCAATAGAATCACCAGCCCAATACGATATAATTTCAGAAATATTCCAAATTATTGTGCAATGGAGAAAAGGATTAGATTCAATGGATTAGGTTCATTAAAAACAATGCCTGAAGGACTGACATTTATGGTATCATTGAAGAGGAAGCAAATAAAATACCCAAAATGTAAAACAGAAAATAAGGCAAAATAATTCTGTTGATATACTGAAAATATCCAATAAAAGGCAGAATGTAAAAGGCGATAGAAACAGACAGAATTTTGCCTCAGTAAATCTTTTCAGGGAAAACAAGAAGAAACAAAGAGTTCTATAAACAATGCAAAGAACAAGCAAATAAGAGAGATGAAAATTAGAAAAAAATCTCTAAAAATATATTTGGGCAACGATGAGCATGACAAAAGACAAAGAACACAGAGTTACTGGAGAGAAAAAAACATGGTGCAAATATATGGAGTAACTATCAAATATATGGAATAAATAATCTCCCAATCACTGATACATACAAGGTTTGGTTACTGAACTACAGCCAAACATTCTGCAAAAGTAATCTAAAGGGTCCTATAAAATATTACTAATAACAAAGCTGCAGGCGCTGAATATTTACCAGCTGTACTTTTATAATCCTACAAGAGGGTGATACGGTTAAAGTGCTACTTGTGGTTTGTAAGCAGGTATAGAAAATAGAGCAGTGGCCAAGGGATGGCAAAAGATCAGTTTATAGGATAGTGCAAAATAATGTTAATAGAACCACACTTAATCTCATCTTCTACTAAGTTAATATTTTTGCCATTAAGATTGCAGTAATGCATGGAATGAGAAAAGCCAGATGTACAAGCCGGATTCAAAAGAGGCAGAGGGACCTGAGATAATATTGGTAACATTTGGTGCCTGGAAGAGAAAATGGAGTTCCAAAAAGATGTCTAATTTACTTCATGGGTTATATTGAGGCTGTTGATTATGTAGACCATAGTAGATTGTAGGCAATCTTTAAGAACATAAATTGTGCTGCCACCACGTGGTTGTTTGGGGAAATTATAATATGCTATCTTAACCTGGTCAGTCAACTCCTCCTTCCCTATGACATATTTCCTCCTTCTAACCATGTGCCTTACACCCCTCCCCTTTCTGGGATGGACTTCCTCCTTCTTCTCCCTGGGGACTCTCCTCCTCCATAACCGGCAGACACACGTGCTCCTCCATAACTGGAAGATTTCACGTGCAGACACTGTGAGTCATAACTGTCTTTTGACCTTGAATTACCATCCATACATCATTTGTCTACACCTTGTCTGCTGTAATCTCATCTGCATGCAAATAAAGGTTTTTCTGGATGATCAAGGTATTTCATGAGTTCTGCTATCTGGAAAAGAGCTGTTAACAGTGATAACATCTGCTTATACAGACCAGCACAGGGGTCTTAACAAAGGGATCAATCACAATACAGCAGCTTGATCCAGAATAGTCAAAAGACAGTTTGAACTCCTTGCCTGCCTGCAATAAAAAAGGAGATGATTTAATTCGCCATTCTCCAGCTGATTCTGCAAGAGACAGAGTCGTGCTTCTGGGATTTGTGTTTCTGTGAACTGTTGTCTCTTCCTGTTTTCCTGAGGAGACCAGCCAAAAGACCTGTTAAAATCTTACTGCCTTTTTTTGCCATTGAATTTCTAGCCAGCGTCTTAAAGTAATTTGGAGAGACTTTGAAATGCAAATGGGTTTCTGCTCAGATCTCCTTTGAATGTTTACAAATGTTCCTAATTGCAAAGAGAGACTGTTTGTTTGTAATCTTCAAGCCTTTGTGAAATCAAATGCAGGACCCAAAATTTCCCTGTCTGTCTTCTCCAAAGGGAAACTGCCTTTTCCCCAAATTGGACTGGGAAGATCACAGACATCCTGTGTTGCAAACCCAATTTGTGTTTAGAGCTGAATTTTACTCAAAAAAGGAAAAAGGTTTGTCAGTTTGCTAAACTCTTTGTTTAACAGACCGCTGAGATCAGCCATAAAAAGGCCATAAAATAATTAGTTGCCTTGGTAACCAAGCCCCTGGTTTACTGCTGAGTGAAAGAGGCCCCTACTCTTGGAATGCAGAAAGTAAACAGCAAGCTTGGATTTATGTTAAAGCAAACAGCGACCCCTAGAGGTCGAAGGGTGAACTTCGCTGCAGTACCCACTCACGCAAGCAGCACCCAGGTGGCTGCGCAAAGCTGAAAACTGTCTGTACATTGGACTTTGTTTAAACCCTGCTTAAACTGCAATCTGCTTAAACAGACAGTACCTTTTTTTTGCAAAATGTCTAGACAAGGCTCTGAACACTCTTTTATCACTGAATCAAAAGAGATGCATCATGGTTCAGACCTCACAGACATTCAGGGAGCTGAGTGTGCTGATTCTGCTGTAAAACCCAAGCGTACAGTAAGACCACCCCAGAACTGCAAAGGCCTGCAACTCCTCAACACTACAACGTAGGTGCGTCAACTGTACTTCCTACGAACAGCACACAGATCCCAAGTCTGCAAAAGCCTGCACCTCTTCAACGCCACAACACAGGTGCACCAACACTTCAAACTGCATCACTTCTTGCCAATGACAACATAACTTCCAGCAATGAACAACGGTTGAATCGACAGCCAGCACAAGCCTTAGGGACTACACCACAGCTAGACGCTATTGCAACAGCATTCTATCCGGGTATACCTCACCCTTATTCACCAGAGAACTTTCACGCCCAAGGGGTCCCACAAGTTTCTTTGGCATCAAGGAGTGAGACATCACCACAGCTGAATGCTCTTGCAACATCATCCTATCCTGGCATACCTCACCCTTATTCACCAGAGAGCTTTCATGCCCAAGGGGTCCCACAAGTTTCTTTGGCATCAAGGAGTGAGAGATCAGACCATTCTGACTGCGCCAGACATATGACTGTGCAAGAGCGGAAAGAGGTTCTCCAAAAACTTGGAATATGCTACAGGTGCTGTGCTTCATATGATCATTTTGCTAAAGATTGCAAAGCCTTTGTCAAGTGCACAGAATGCAACAGTGACAAGCACGTTACAGCTATGCATCCTGCTCCACTTCCAGGCAATCCACAGCAACCACCTGCATCCAACCCTGCTTCAAACCATGGCGGGGAGCAACTACGTCATGCTCCAGTTACAAATGTGTCATCTTCATGCACCAAAGTGTGTGGGAAAGATTTCACTCACAAATGCTGTGCCAAGATATGTCTAGTCAAGATATATCCAGAGGGTCAGCCCGAGAAGGCTGCCAGGATGTACGCCATAATAGATGAGCAGAGTAACAGATCCCTGGTCAAACCCAAATTCTTTTATATCTTTGGCATAGAAGGACATGCAACACCATATACACTCAACACCTGTTCTGGTTGTGTGGAGACTTCTGGTAGAAGAGCTGATGGGTTCATGATTTCTCATATCAAAGCGCTTAAGGGCATACCATTGCCATCATTGGTTGAGTGTGACCAAATACCAGACAACAGAGAAGAGATTCCCACCCCAGAAGCTGTGTATCACCATCCCCACTTAAGGCACCTGGCTACTGAGATTCCACCAATGGACATGATTGCCGACATCTTAGTCTTGCTGGGAAGGGACATTCTCAGAGTTCATAGAATATGCCAGCAGTGCGAAGGACCTGACGATGCCCCATATGCACAAAGACTTGACCTAGGCTGGGTAATAGTGGGAGATGTATGCTTAAACAGGATGTGCACACCGTCTGAGATCAACTCCTTTAAAACTAACATCTTAAGCAATGGGTGTGCATCTCACTTCAGACAATATCCTCACCACTATGAAGGAGAAGCCTCTTGACATCATCCAGGTATCTGATTTTACCTCTGTTACCTGTGATGACAACTTAGGCAGCACAGTGTTTCATACTACATGTGATGACAACAGAATAGCTATGTCAGTTGAAGACAGAGAATTCACCAACGTGATGGACACTGCATTCTCCAAAGATATGTCTAACAGCTGGGTTGCACCTTTACCTTTTTGTACTACCAGAGCCAGACTCCCAAACAATCGCAACCAAGCTCTATCTAGACTCCACTCACTACAATGAACATTAAAGAACAGGTCTGAAATGAAGGACCATTTCATTGCTTTTATGAAAAGGATGTTCGACAACGACCATGCTGAGCCAGCTCTACCTCTTCAAGAACATGATGAGTGCTGGTATTTGCCTTTCTTTGGTGTGTATCATCCACGGAAGCCAAAGCAAATCAGGGTAGTGTTTCACTCCAGTGCCAAGCATCAAGGTGTGTCCCTGAATGACGCTCTTCTCACAGGTCAAAACTTAACCAACAACCTTGTAGGTGTACTCATGAGGTTCAGAAAGGAACTCGTTGCCATAACCGCTGACATTGAGCAAATGCTTCATTGCTTTAAAGTAAGAGAAGACCATAATGCTGCTCCCCGCCATAATTTGAAGCAGGGTTTGGATGCAGGTGGTTGCTGTGGATTGCCTAGAAGTGGAGCAGGATGCATAACTGTAGCGTGCTTGTCGCTATCGCATTCTGTGCACTTGACAAAGGCTTTGCAATCTTTAGCAAAATGGTCATATGAAGCACAGCACCTGTAGCATATTCCAAGTTTTTGAAGAACCTCTTTCCGCTCTTGTACAGTCATATGTCTGGCGTAATCAGAATGGTCTGATCTCTCACTCCTTGATGCCAAAGAAACTTGTGGGACCCCCTTGGGCATGAAAGTTCTCTGGTGAATAAGGGTGAGGTATGCCAGGATAGAAGGACGTTGCAAGAGCATTCAGCTGCGGTGATCTCTCACTCCTTGGGAAATTATACATTATGCTAATTGGTCAGCCAATCCCTCCCCCTTTCTGATGTGTTTCCCCTCTTTCTGAGCTAAACTTCCTGCTGCTTCCTGGCTCCGTGCCTGATCTCCTCCATAACTGGCAGATACACGTGCTCCTCCATTTCACGTGCAGACACTGTGAGTCATAACTGTCTTTTGACCTTGAATACCGTCTATAAATCATCTGTCTACACATTGTCTGCTGTAATCTCATCTGCATGCAAATAAAGGTATTTCTGGATGATCAAGGTAGTAATATTCCCCCCTTTCCACAAATTATGTCAATAATCAAATAGGCAGAGGAGAAGTTGAAATAGTAAAGACTTAATCTTGCTAGGATGAAGAGTTCACATGAACGGTGACAGTAGCCTTGAAACAAAGAAACATTCCCACTTGGAAGAATGACTGAGTCATTATTGGAGAAGACACTGGTTGATAGGGGGGGGGAAAACAAGCAATTCCAAAGAAGCTGACAAAAGACAGGGTCGCTAGATATGATGGCAGATGCATAACCATCTGAAAATTCAGAAAAATTCAGTGAGACATAATCCTAGTGAAATTACATCTGTCGGATCATGGAGAATCAGGAAAAACCACCAATGACACTAGAGATCTACTAGCAGACCTCTATCTGCTTATGCCTCTACGTATTTACAGTTATGGTTGCAGCTTTACTTCCTATTCCATTATTGGACATACAGTTAGTCCTTGATTTACAATCACAATCGAGCCACAATTGAATCTGGCTTCCCCTTTCACTGTGCTTGTCAGAAGATTGCAAAAGTGGCACAGCGGCCGTCATCAATCTGATCCAGTTGCCAAATGTCTGAATTTTGATCAAGCGACCTTTGGGATGCTGCAATATTGTAAGTGTGAAAAACAGCCATAAGTCACTTTATTCAGTGCCTTTGTAACTTTGAACAGTCACTAAACGAATGGTTAAAAATCAAGGACTACCTCTAATCACATAACACACTAAAGCACGGGTATCAAACTCGCCATGTCACATGACGTGTCACGACGTATTGTGACTTTTTTTTGTATTGCCGGAGCTGGGGTGGGCGTGGCCTCCATATGATGCAACTGGCCCACGGGCTGGCAGTTTGACACACCTGTACTAAAGCATAACTAATAGAACCATTATTTACTGTGTATACCTAGTTCCCGCAGATGATACCACTCTAATGGCAGAAAGTGAAGAACTGAAGAGCCTCTTGTTGTGGGTGAAGAAGGAGAGTGCAAAACTTGAGTTGAAACATAACATTAAGAAAATCAAGATCATGGCATCCGGCCCTCTCAATTCCTGGCAAATAGATGGGGAAGAAATGGAGGTAGTGACAGATTTTATTTTCCTGGGCTCCAAGATCACTGCAGATGGGGACTGTAGTCAAGAAATTAAAAGATGCTTGCTCCTCAGGAGGAAAGCCATGGCAAATCTAGACAGCACACTAAAAAGCAGAGACATCACCCTGTCAACAAAAGTGCGTATAGTCAAGCCTATGGTCTTCCAAGTTGCAATGTATGGCAGTGAAAGTTGGACCATAAAAAAGGCTGAGCGCCAAAGAATTGAGGCCTTTGAACTATGGTGCTGGAGAAGACTCCTGTGAGTCCCTTGGACTGCAAGACGATCAAACCGGTCAGTCCTAGAGGAGATCAACCCTGACTGCTCTTTAGAAGGCCAGATCCTGAAGCTAAAACTCAAATACTTTGGCCACCTAATGAGAAGGAAGGACTCACTGGAGAAGAGCCTAATGCTGGGAAAGATTGAGGGCAAGAGAAGGGGACAACAGAGAATGAGGTGGCTGGATGGAGTCACTAAAGCAGTAGGCGTGAGCTTAAATGGACTCCAGAAGATGGTAGAGGACAGGAGGGCCTGAAGCAACGTTGTCCATAGGGTCGCGATGTGTCGGACACGACTTCGCAGCTAACAACACCTAGTTCCCTCTATTTGCTGAGGACAATGAACCATAAACAATCCAGTTACATTCTCAAACTATGTCTTCTTATTTACAATTTTAATCATTAGGAAAAATGACCTGAAAGCACAAGAGATTTATGAACACGTGTATTGATATGGTCACATCTACTATTTTAGACTTAAATATTGCATAAATGCCAAAACCTGGTCTTCAGGTGGGAAAGAGCTGGGATTAATCAATATATAATGCTGAATCTTAATGTTCTTAAATTCTTACAAAAAGCTTTTTATGTTTATCTGCAAAACTCAAGGAAATCCAATGCAAACTTTGCATGCTACCACCTTTTTTTGTTGTTCATACTGACTTTGAAGCCTTTCATTTGTTAAAAAACTGCAAACTCATTGCTGCTTTGGATTATCGCAGCATAAATGTCAGCCTTGCATCCAAGATCAAGAGATGTGATAGCTCATCTGTCCACTAGATGGAGAATTTTTATTATTCCTATCTGGAGTCTCTGCCTGTTATAAATATTCATGAGGCATCCACAGTTTGCCCATTCTGTTTTTTTATTAGTGTGTAAAAAGTATGCTGAATTTAAATGAAAATTGTACATATTTAACAAACCACACTTGCATGGTTCAAGAATGGTATAAATAAGCAGTTATAAATATCAGCTATTGCCACAATCTCTGTCAGCTTTTTCCAGAGGATTTGATTGTGGATCAAGGAAGACACACAAAGGTTCTTCCAAGCAGTTTCCTTTATTGTTCCTCACCCATAGTTAGAAATCTTGCCAAAATAAAGCAAACTACTTACACTATTAAACATATACTCTGAGAATTCCTAGGGAGGAGCTGTTATGGCTCTCCTCCTCCCACTCAGACTATCTAAACTTCACTGTCTTTTGTTCCTCTGGAATGTACTCCCTCCCTCCTGGGAATCCAGACTACATTCCTCCACAGTGGAAACTGCTTTGTCCACATATTGTCTCATTCATAAAACAGAATAATGGTGCTGAAAGATCTTGCTCAATCTTACTACTAATGAGGAAGTCCTTTATAACTCATGTACGGTTGTCCATCAAACCTTCCCTTCACATTTATAAATAAGCAATAGCACTTAGACTTATATACTATCTCATTGTGCTTTAGAGCACTCTCTGGGCAGTTTATAATGTCAGCATATTGTCCCCAACAATCTAGGGTGTTGTGTTTTTTTACCGACCTTGGAAGAATGGAAGGCTGAGTCAACCTTGAGTCCTGTCAGGATCAAACTCCTGGCTGTGAGCAGAGTTAATCTGCAATACAGTATTGCATTCTAATCACTGTGCCACCAGGGCTCAAATGAAGGTGAATCAACCAGTTTCCATACAACAAGCAAGAAAAAATATTTGTAAGCTCTAGATGAAATCTACTTTGCATTTTTTTTAATTGGCACTCATTAAGCCAACACATTCCTGGAGGAACAAGGAGCAAAACCCAAATTGCTCCATCATCTTGCAACAAAACCTCATATATTTTAAGACAATTATTACAAGACTTGCAATGGTCCCTTCTCCAAGTTAAACATCTGCTTGCTTTGGTTCCAGAAGATTAGGAGTGGAACCACTTGAGTACCCTGAAATGGAACCTAATTTGTTGATATAAATACAGGTAGTCCTCAACTTACAACAGTTCATTTAGTGACTGTTCAAAGTTATAGCAGCACTGAAAAAAATAATGGGGAAGGCAGATTCGCTTTACAACCGTGGTACTAGCTTAACAACTGCAGTGATCCACTTAACAACTGTGGCAAGAAAGGACATAAAATAGGTCAAAAGTCACTTAACAAATATCTCACTTAACAAGAAAAAGTTTGGACTCAATTGGAAGCAAATTGATTTTTTTCTATTACCTAATGGATTACTGTCATATCTGGAATCTATCTGATTCATGTACCAATGAATATACAGTATGTCAGAGGAGAGATTGAGCCCAGCAGCGTAGTTAGTTTATGGTTAAGTGAGATGTCTGAATGCAGGCTGTTAGGTTAAATCAGGAGTAGGCAACCTTGGCTCTTTTATGACTCGTGGCCTTAAACTCCCAGAATTCCTGAGCTAGCTAGGAATTCTGGGAGTTGAAGTCCACGAGTCATAAAAGAGTCAAGGTTGCCTACCCCTAGGTTAAATAAACCATAATTCTGTTAACCACAAGTGAATGTGTTGTGCAAATACTGCTGCAGAGAGACAGGTAAGAGTTTGTACTGAAAGAGGGAGCCAGTTGTTTTCTGGAAATTCCATAGTTTTCCTTTGTCTTGTACTTCCATTATTCTCTGCTTATAAAACTTGCAAAAAAAAAGCAACATGACAAAGTCTCCAGAGCTTTCTTTGTCCTTCTAATGTTGCAGCATGCAGGAATTTTGCAACCAAGTATAGATATGTTTTAACTATGAAACCATTTTCCTTCCTGGAAAGTTTATATGAAAAATTAAGTTTCCCTGTTACATTTAGGAGTTAAGAATTACCCTTCGGGGAAGTAGCTCACTTCTTACTAGGGTGTGCTTGTAATATTAGTCCTTCTGTAAATACACACATTTCTACTGTTTAGAAAAATCCAATTATCTAAGCAAAATGCTTCAGGAAACTCTATATCTCTTAGGTCCTTTCACAAACACCGGACAAGAGCTGATTCTTGAACTCACCTCTTATGAAGTTAGGAAAGGAAAGAATATGTGGTCTCTTAATTCAACATTTGCTACCCTCTTGCTCCAGACAACTTATTTCATTTTATTACTTTAACGTTATTAGTTTTGACTTGTTTGTCACCCATCTCACCTAGAGGCACTGCAGTGAATCTATTAAGCAATAAAATAGGCTGGGCAGGAGTTCTACATGCGCCTCTATGAATGCTTGATATGGATCTTTTGAGCCTCTTTTTCTGCAAATTGGAAGGAAGCGTTTTGAAGATCAATCCATCTGTGTTCATGACCAGGAACACAGGGAATTGCTGCATTTAGAATCTGACCGTATGGGCAACAAGCTCAGCGTTATCTACGATGCCAGCAGATCTTAAAGACCACAGGCTTCTCTACTCCTAACACTAGCTGCCAGGGATGAAACCCTATCTGCACAGAGAACAGCTGACGATAATCTTCCCTTGTTGCTGGATTTTAAGCATGTTTGTTTTGCCTTGTCCTCAAGAGTAATATAACTACTCACAGAAAGTGGTATTACACATACTGCGTTTTTTTACAAAAAGACACAGAAATGCTTAATCGATGCTTAATCAAACATAATTCCCACCATCCTCTGGGTCGGACCAAGATATCTGAATGACATCAGATTTAGAAGCTGTGGTTAACTAAAACCTTTATGGCTCTGGTTTCTCTTTTGAACCTTCCCATGTATCAGTGAAAAAGAGGTGCTGAACCCTGCAATACTGCAGTGTAAGTCTCACTGAAGTCTGTGAGCCTTACATCCAGTGGTGGGATTCAGATATGTGAACAACCAGTTCTGTGTGTGGATGCCGCTTCCGGAAGTCCATTCTGGGCCTGGGCAACAAAAAAATAGCTACCAGTTCTGCCGAACTGGTGCGAACCAGCTGAATCCCACCACTGCTTGCATCTATGAAAAAGTGCATAAAATTATGCTGAATGTCAGTTTCAGATTGTTTTCATAGACTTCCCCAACTAGAAATCAGTCTGGTGGCACCTGCAGGAGGACTTATGTCTTATAATAAAATGTGTTTCTTTTTCTTAAAAGATGCTACCAGACTTTTTGTGATTTTTGACTATCATAGACAAGCACAGTTTTCCTTCTACGAAGTCTACAATGAGATTCCCCCATTAAGTGTCCTGCCGAGGCTATAATGAATGATGGTTGGATTATAACTCCCAGCTAACCATATTGACGGTAGATGTAGACCCATCTGGAGGCCATTAGGCCCAGGATAGAATTGCAATCTGATACGTGTCTATTCAGAATCAAATCCCACTAAGTTCAGCAGGACATATGGCCCCATGTCATTCTAAACTGCAATCTGAGTGGTAGCGGACAAAAGCCTAGAGAGTTTGTCAAAATGGCAGCGCACACTCTTACCTCTTGCATGCGTAAGTGAAACATCACAAGACTCGTGAAGAAGGAGCAGAGTTTGTATTGCAACACCATGATGGGTGTTTTGCAATGTCCCCCTCTCTTCCCTCCCCCAAGGATCCCCATAGTGGTGGTACTGCTGCTCAACTCTGAAATAATATTTTGTGACCTGCCAGCAAGAAAACTGATAGCATTGGGGTCTTAACGCCTTCTTTTACGTCAACACCATAGCCATATGCTCAAACAGCATAGAAAAAAGGTGTAAAATAAATGTTGTTATGGGCATTGTTTTCCAGCAATTCTTTGCTCTCTTTCAAAACTCGGGGGGTGGGGGGCGAAATAACAAAAGGAGATGTTTATTTGTTTCCATAGTCTGGCTTTTTAAGCCATGAGGTATTGTCAGAACTGAAAATGTTACAGGACAGGAAGACAGACCCGTCCTTCTTTTTTTTCTTCTTCTTCTTCTTCATTGCAGCTTGTTTCCAAGGCTAAACTGGTTGCCTAGGAAACCGCAGTAGGTGGAATCTGATTCAGTGTGTGGCCAGACCCAGCGTCAGGGATCTGTGGGCAGAGTTTCAATGAAGGAGGGAGACAGTCTCTGAAGAATTAAGGAAGGCGTAAAATTGAAGAGAAGCAAAACATTAAACATGCACGTTCAGGATAATTCCTTTCCTAGCATGGAATGTAAAGTTGTGCATAAAAATAACTGTATAGGTTTGAGAACGTACCAGAGACTGCGATCAAGAGAGATGCCTTGCCGAGAATAATAGGAACCTGTTATTCTTCAGTATAATGGCTCCTCTAACTACTGTTGACTATGAAATGTGTTCAATTTCTAGCACTCTCGTCCTAGAGATGGGGGAGGGGAAGTCTGCTTTTCTTTTCTTTTTTAGGGCACAGACACGTAGAGTCAGAAAAACTAGTACTTTCTTTCAAACACAAGCCAGCACTATTATTTGGAGAAAAAGGACATCTTCTTTGTTTGGAGGGCGTGATTATCTTCTTAATGTCTGCTAGTAAAATTCACCGAACCAACCCACTTCCACTTTTATATGTGAGGTGAAACTGGTATTTTTGTCGGTCAGGTTTTGGGATAGACCCACAAAACACACACACACACACACATCAGGAATTAATTATTCAATTATAGCCCTAGCCATCATCCAGTGGATGAACGGAGTATCAAATCATTCATAGTCATGCTGGTTTGCGTACCTGCTTTTGACATGCCCTAGTTCTTTCTGACTGCTGCATCACCTGATTCAATAGCATGGATTATATTAATCTTCTGGGATCTGAGGATGTTAATAAAACATTGTGGCTCTCTTGGCCCTGTCTATCTTAATTTATTCATGCTAATTTGATGGAGTGGTAATGCCAACCTTGAAGTGGACCGATCCAACCCACAAAGAAGCTCTTTTTGAAGCCAAATGATTTCACCAAATAATGGCCTTGAGGGGTGGGATGAGGGACAAAGGGCTTGAGTGGGGTGGTCTCTCCACATTTGCAGATTTCTATAATAATAATAATAATAATAATAATAATAATAATAATAATAATAATAATAATAATAATATTATAATAATAATAATAATAATAATAATAATAATAATAATAATAATAATAATAAAGAAGTTGGAAGGAACCTTGGGGGTCATCTAGTCCAACCCCCTGTTCAGGCAGGAAACCCTATACCATTTCAGACAAATGGCTGTGCAGTAACTTCCAGCATTGGAGCATTCACAGCTTCTGGAGGCAGGTTGTTCCACTGGTTAATTGTTCTGTCAGGAAGTTTCACCTTAGTTCTAGGTTGCTTCTCTCCTTGGTTAGTTTCCATCTGTTGCTTCTTGTCTGCCTTCAAAGTGCTTTGGAGAATAGCTTGACACCCTCTTCCTTGTGGCAGTCCCTGAGATATTGAAACACTGCTATCATGTCATCCCTCACCCTTCTCTTCATTAAACTAGACATACCCCTAGTCATCTTTGTTGCTCTTCTCTGTACTCTTTCTAGAGACTCAACATCTTTTTTACATCGTGGTGACCAAAACTGGATGCAGTATTCCAAGTGTGGCCTTACCAAGGTGTTGTAAAATGGTATTAATACTTCACGTGATCTTGATTCTATCCCTGTTAATTCTTGGAGGAGACCAACTATCTCAATTTTTTTTTCAAGTCTGGGTTCTGGCTGATGGGGTGGTAGAATAACCATTGTCATCATGGTACAGGTAGTCAACGTACGAGCACAATTGAGCCCAACATTTCTGTTGCTAAGTGAGACATTTGCTAAGTGAAATTTGCTCCATTTTACGACCTTTCTTGCCTCAGTTATTAAGCGAATTATTGCAACCGATAAGTTAGGAAAAGTTTGGAGATGTCATTCGTATATTTGTGACTTTCATCTCTGTTCAGCTGAGATTGTCAGAGATCCTACTGTGCCTGCTTAGAACTGAAAAGTGCTATCTTGTTTAGCTCACAAACCAGCCTCCTCTGTAATCACATCCCTTCGTGGTGAAATTCACCAGTGGCTGCTGCTGCTGCCGCCGCCTCTTCTAAACAACCTATGGTCCTCAACCTATGGTCCGTGGGCCCCTAGGAGCCGTGATGTTATCACAGGGGGTCTGGCTTGATTCTCAATAAGACGCCTTCATATATTATCGTTAGAGGAAGGATGCCAGGAAAAAGGACGTGGGGATCACAATCAAGTAGCAAAATTGCCTCAAGTAATGCAGTTTCTCCTCAGACGTGAATACAATAATCAATTTTTGGCAAACTGTGCTGGCTAAAAAACAAAAAAAAACCAAACTAACACACACACACCCAACAAAAAACAACACAACCAAGGTTTTTAAAGAGGATTACTCAGTGCTGGAAGGAGAATAGAGAATTCCAGGAAAATGCTATTGTGAGATCTAGAGATTCGTTGCCTAATAAAAATGAATTTGCAACTAACCCCATACAGGTAGTTCTCAACATATGACCGTTAATGGAGTTTACCCATTTAAGTCATAAGTTTTGAGAGTTATAAAACAGATCAGTCATATGACTGAACTGATTTTATGACTTTTTTTGGCAGCTGTCACAAAACTAAGGCAACGGTCGTAAGGCAAACCCATGGTTTGCTATGGGAACTGTTCTGCCAAAAATCCAAAGTTCCGGTTTTCTGCAAAATCATCATAAAATGTGGTAATCTTATTGCAGTATGCTGCAAATGGGCATAAATGTACCTGTGTTGTCAAGTCCCCAAAATTCAGTCACTTGACCATGGAAGGGGCCCAACAGTTGTAACTTTGAAAATGGGTTATAAGTAGCCCCATCAAGTTACGTTCATCATAACTTCCAGTGGTCACCAAGCAACCAGTCATAAATCAAGGACTATCTGTAGCTGGCAGCCTGAAGAATCGAGAATTCAAAATTTTGAAGGTTGTAAGGATTGATGACTGAACTCTTAAATGAGATCTGGAAGATTAACTAAAAATGGTAAAACAAAATATCATTTGCAAGTCAGTTCTGCTGTTTTTCCTGGGAGTAAGATCTAAGACAGGGGTGTCAAACTCAATTTCATTGAGGGATGCATCAGCATTGCAGTTGCCCTCAAGGGGCCGGGTGGGTATGGCCAGGGTGGGCGTGGCCTACTGGGTGGGCGTGGCTAGAGTGCATATGGCCTATTGGGTGGGCATGGCCAGCTCTACATCGTTCACACCAAGGGTGCCTATGGGGGCCTGGGCAGGAGTGGGACAGATCTGAGGGTCTCTGGCAGAAGGAGGGTCTCTGGGCCAGGGCCAAGGCAGTGGGGGCCGTTCCCTCACTGTTTCCAGGATGGCTTCGCGGGCCACATGAAACCACTTCGCGGGCCAGATCCGGACCCGAGCCTTGTGTTTGACATGTCTGATCTAAGAAAATAAGCACAGGACTACAGATTTATATACCCATTTTTATTCCAATGTTAAGATTTAGTGGTTTGATTAGACACATTTTCAGCCGTAAGGGCCCAATCAACTACCAGATCATGGACCAGTCATGTTATAGATCCACATAATTCTCCAAAATATTTTTTCGATGCCCCAGGACGTTTATACCCAGATAATCTTGATTTACCTGCAACTTTCATATGTCTCATTCTCCTTCCTAGCATTTTTCCTGCAAGTGCAGGGCTTGCTTTTTCAGATCAATCAAATCTTGATCGATTGGTTGCAACAGGAAATGACCAACTGGTTAGTAGCCTGACACAGTCCCCTCCTTCTTTAGGCTGAGAGAGAATGACTGGCCCAAAGTCACCCAGTTGGCTTTCATGCCTAAGTCAGGACTAGAACACAAGGTTTCCTGGATCTACCCAGTGTCTTAACCACTAGAAGAAACTGACTCTCTTGCTATATTCATAAATACTTAAATTTACCAAGTCTATTTTCCCCATAGACAGGTATAGAATACACATAGCAGTATATGTGATTAAACAACACATTCCAATTAAAGTAATGTGATTCTTTGCAGTGCTACTTTCCTGAGTTTCACACATTGTATCAGGCCATAACATAGTTTGCTTTCTTTTAGCTAAATTGTAAGTTGAGAGAAAGCCAGTTTGGTCTAGTGGTTAAGGCAGGCATGCCAAACTCGCGATGTCACGTGACATTGCGTGACGTATCGTGACTTTTTCCCCACTGCCGGCAATGGCGTGGGTGCGGTTTTGGCGTGACGCATCCGGCCTGCAGGCCGGCAGTTTGACATACCTGGGTTAAGACATCAGACTAGAAACCAGGAGACCATGAGTTCTAGGCATGACGTAGGACGAAGCCAGCTGGGTGACCTTGGGCCAGTCATCTCTCTCAGTCCAAGGAAGGAGTCAATGGCCAGGGATAGGCAACCTTGGCTCTTTTATGACTCGTGGACTTCAACTCCCAGAATTCCTGAGCCAGCTGGCTCAGGAATTCTGGGAGTTGAAGTCCACGAGTCATAAAAGAGCCAAGGTTGCCTACCCCTGGCAATGGCAAACCTCTCCTGGAATCTTGCCAAGAAAACTTCAGGGACTTGCCTAGGTTGGTGTCAGGATTCAAGACTGATATGAAGCCCCCCATTAAAAAAAAATAAGTGAGAGAGTTAAGTTTGGTGTGGTGGTTAAGGTACCATGTTAAAAACTGAGAGACTTCTAGTCCTGTCAGTTTGTGACCTTGGGCCAGTCACTCGTTCTCACTCCTAGAAAGCATGCATTGGCAATCGACTTCTGAAACCTTGCCAAGAAAACTGCAGGAATTTGTGGAGGCAGTTGCTAGGAGTCAGGACTGACTCAAAGACATTTTTTTTAAAAAGTGTGAACTCAGCATCCTGCTTTCTTAACAATTCAGTTTGTTGTTATGCATGAAATTATGTGTGAACAAGCCATAATTAAAATGTGGATTAATATTGTGTGAACTTAACAGATTTCAAAACAAGTAATACATTGAAAGTGTTAATAATATGCATAATATCTATATTTATGTACACACATACATATGTATGTAGAGAAAGATGTGTCTGCTTGTTCTTTGGAAAAAGATTTGTTCAAAAGAGCACAGACATAATGCACATAATATCTTATCACATATTTTTCTCACATTGCTGAAATGAGAAAATAAGAATGTTCATTATCTAAATCAGGGGTCTTAAACGTGGCCCTTTTATGACTTCTGGACTTCAACTCCCAGAATTCCTCAGCCAGGATGCCTGGCTGAGGAATTCTGGGAGTTGAAGTCTACAAGTCATAAAAGGGCCAAGTTTGAAGACCCCTGATCTAAATCCCCACACCCAAAATAACATCCCATATCATGTAATCTTATGATTATTTGAACCTACAGACTGTATGATCCTCAGGGTAAACTAATTATCTCCAACTATAAATACTATTATTTTAAAGCTGTACATAGGTATTGTATTCCTTGCAGGATTGCTCATCCGCAGCGGTTTCTGGTCATCTTAACCAGATCTGAGAGAGGGTGGGCATGTCCCAGGTCACTTTGGTGAAGCAGTGTCTCTTTATGGGGTCCAAAAAGCAGATCGTTTCAATCACAGTGCTTTGTGGAACAGCTTCCCCGCCCCACAAGATATGGCTGGCCCTGACCCTGACCCTAACCCTACAGGAAGGCAATGAAGACCTGGACCCAGGGTGTTGATGGAGCTGGCATGGTTGCGTTTGCTCTGCAGGAGTAACATTTTTTTTCTATTGTAATAAATATTGGTAATTTTATTTGCATGTTTAATTTTTGTTTGCCATTCAGAACTCCCTTAGATAGGAATATATACTGCTCAAAAAAATAAAGGGAACACTTAAACAACACAATGTACTGTATTTAATAGTAGGATGTCTTATCTTCTGTTCCCTTTATTTTTTTGAGCACTTTATATTGTGCACGTGTACAAAATGACACAGTATAATGCATCATATGATGAGTCCAGAGGCCTATTTCTCTCTCTCATTCTCTCTCTCTCTCTCTCTCTCTCTCTCTCTCTCTCTCTCTCTCTATATATATATATATATATATATATATATATATATATATATATATATATATATATATATATATATATATACATACATACATACACATACATACATACACACACATACATACACACACATACATACATACATACATACATGGGACGCGGTGGCTCAGTGGGTTAGGACACTGAGCTTGTCGATCAGAAGGTCGGCAGTTTGGCAGGTCAAATCTCGAGTGCCGCATAGCAGAGTGAGTGCCTGTTACTCATCCCAGCTTCTGCCAACCTAGCAGTTCAGAAGCACGTAAAAATGCAAGTAGAAAAATAGGGACCACTCCGGTGGGAAGGTAACAGCGTTCCGTGCGCCTTTGGCATCTAGTCATGCCGGCCACATGACCACGGAGACGTCCTCAGACAAGCACTGGCTCTTAGGCTTTGAAACGGAGATGAGCACCGGCCCCTAGAGTCGGAAATGACTAGCACACATGTGCGGGGGAACCTTTACCTTATATATACATATACATATACATATACATATACATATACATATACATATACATATACATATACATATACATATACATATACATATACATATATATATATATATATATATATATATATATATATATATATATAAATTGGCATATGGATTCATCATATGCTGCATTATACTGTGTCATTTTGTACACATGTGCACAATATATATAAAAACCTGGAGGTATGGATTCCTTATTAAGGCTTGCACCGTTGCAAATGTGAAAGCCCCAGCTGAGAGATCCTCTTGACTCGTTTGAGCAAATGTTCCACTAAGAATACAAAAAAGGCTACTCCATGACTTAGGATCACTGGGTTGACAGGGGGTGTGGGGAGTGCTTCCTTGCAAGTTAAAAATCTAACAGCAGGAATTGGCAGAAACAACCAGCAGCATAGGAAAACCCCACCCCCCTGCACTATTCTGCTTCTCATCACAGCTGTTGGATCTGTTGAAGGACACTCAACTGTTTTTCCTAAAACGTGGGAAGCTATTCAATATAGATTTTCCCCTCTTGTTAAAGAAGGGAGAAAACAGTGGACGTGGGAAAAGGGATGATGCTTTTGTGCGGTTTGGTACAAAGAGTTGTCTATTCCGCTAAATTAAACCAGCTGGTTGGGTTTTGTTTTTTTAATAGGAAGGATAATGCTCTTCGGTCTGAAACATTCTGGAAACCGGAGTGTTAATAACTTCGCTCAGCAACGACTTGGGTGCTTACTGCTTCGACACGGCTTCCGTTCTTGACAAAATCCCAGTCCACGTGAGAAAAGGCTCTCGTAGCTCTCTCTCCCGGTTTTCCACCCGTCCTTCTTCTCTCTCTCTCTCTCTCTCTCTCTCTCTCTCTCTCTCTCTCTCTCTCTCTCTCTCTCTCTCTCTCTCTCTCTCTCTATATATATATATATATATATATATATATATATATATATATACACACACACACACAAAGCTATTATTTCCCCACCGCTCCAACACTTCGGATCGCATCACCGTCAAATCTTCCTTCCCACCCCACCCCCACCCCCGTTCGCTCCCATCAGCAACTAAGAGAAACGATCTGATCAAGAGAGACGCTACGCAAAAGACAAATCGGGCCGCTTAATTCGCAAAGCTGCCGGCTGGGTTGTTTTCATACCGAGAGACCCGATGCTGCAATTCCGGGGGGCGGCGGCGGGGGGGGGGGTTGGCGGAGAGAAGGCGCGGGAGAAGAGGGGTGGGGTGGGGTGGAAACAGTAATAAAAGCTAGCCATTGTCTGTCTACAAAGCTGAAACCAGAGTGGATTTCTTTTCTCCCCCCCCCCCCCCACAGCTCGCGCAGGCTGGGCTCCAGGAGCAACCCAAGAAGCCGAGGGCTCGATCTGCCGACAGCTGGCGGAGTTTCTGGAAAGGGCAATGAAGGGGGAGGGGGGAGGGGGGTGGCGAGGAGAAAGCACGTGGGAACAGGGAAACTGCAGCGCGGGACCCGCCCCTGCCCTCGACCACCTTGCAGCGCTGCTGCAGAGGGGGCGGGCGAGCTTCCTAACGAACAAAAGATTTGGTGGGCTGGAGGGGAAAGAAGAAGAATTAGAAGGCGCGGTGCAAATTGCTCTGATGGATGTTCGGAGCCGAAAGCCCAGACGTTGCAGTTTTTTCGCCGCCTCCTCCTCCTCCTCCTCCCTAGCGCCTTAGCACCCTCTCTTTTTTCCCCCCGAGGAAGAAACCAAGAACAAAGAGCCGCTCCAGCCTTCAAAGTTGGGATGCTCCCCATCCACCCACCCACCCACCCTCGCTGCGCAGGCCGAGGCACTCGGCTCCCTAAAAAAAAAGAGACCGCTGGGGTGAAGGGCAGCGGGAGGCGAACCAATGCGGGAATTTCGTTGGCCCGGGTCCCTTCTCTTAACCCGAGTCGCCTTTTCTTGGCTGGGGTTGGGAGTGGGGGGGTGGAGGGGAAGGGGAAGGCGGGGGTTGTTCCAAATTGGGAAGAGAGGGCAAAGGGATTTCATTTATTTCCTTTCATTTATTGAATTTATATACCGCCCTTCTCCCGAAGGACTCAGGGCGGTGAACAGAGCACGTATTGAGGAATTCGGCCTTGGGGGGGGGGGCTGCGATGGCCCCACCCGCGAGCTTCACGTGGGTCTGGTTCCTCTGGAGGAATCGAGCGGCGTTTTTCGCCTCCGCTTGCCCTTCTCTGGCCCATTCTGGGCCCCGCGCTGTTAACGCGCGTTCGATACCACCCCGCTCCCTTTATTTCTATACTACTATGTTACTAGTGCAGATCTCGCTGCTCGGCGTCGATCTCTCGCTCAGCTGTGGAAAAAAGCAGGGGAGTCAACCTGACGACGCTCGATTCCGAACCCCCGGCGTCGATTAAAAAAAAAAAAACACACACCCTCCCCTCTCCTCCCCTCCCCCCGTGGTAGCTGCGTAGATTACAGGGGTCTTCAAACTTGGCCCTTTTATGACTTGTGGACTTCAACTCCCAGAATTCCTCAGCCAGCAAAGCTGGCTGAGGAATTCTGGGAGTTGAAGTCCACAAGTCATAAAAGGGCCAAGTTTGAAGACCCCCTGGCGTAGAAGAAGAAGAAGAGGACCAAACCACCCTCTCGGCCTTCTTTGGGCGGCGCTCGCCCCCTTGCACGCCTGTCCGGAGCCGCATTACATCACCCGAGGAGGGGCGGGGCCGGAAGGGTAGGGAAGGGGCGGGGCTTGGGCTGCAGAAGGGCTCCGGCTATAAAAGGAGACTCGCCGAGCGAGCCTTTCCCTGTCGTCGAGTTGCCGGCGAGGAAGAGGAGGCGGCGCCAAGGCGAGAGGCTGAAGCAGCGGCCAGTGAGGTGGGAGGGGTGGTGCGAGCCCAGAAGAAAGCCGTCGCCATGCGGGAGATCGTCCACATCCAAGCCGGCCAGTGCGGCAACCAGATCGGAGCCAAGGTACCCGAGGGGAAGGGAGCTCCGCTGCCCTCGGAGGCTTCGCGGCGGGGGTGGAAGTCAAAAGCGTCCCCCATCCCCCCCCGGGGTGGTGGTGGTGGTCTCTCTGCATCTGTGGACGGGGCAGTCCTTTTCCCACGACCCGCAGCAGATGTTGGGGGGGGGTAAAAGCCACTGGGAAATGCAAGGTTCTCCAAATCTCCAATATGCCCCCCTCTGAATAATGAAAATAATAACAATGGGAGCGCCTTCGCCATCGGTTGCCCTTTCTGTGAGCAGCTCTCACGAGTGATCGATGGGTCGTTAAGGTGCTTCCAAGTTAAAAAAAAAAGGCAGGATGCAGAGATGCAGTCATTATGAAGCTTTATTCGTCGATAGGTTATACAAAAAGAGCTATATGGCATGGAGGCATCCATGCTTGCATGATAGAGAGAGAATGCATGCAAGAGAGAGAGAGAAAGATGAGAAGGGTAGAGCAGCCCCTGAGCAGAGGTATTTATGGGGGGGTCTCGGCCCCTCCCTAACCATAAAACACTCTCTCCAATGGGGCTGCAGGGGTCTGAGACCCCTGGCTCATCAGTGGAAGCAAAGAAGCCTCTTTGCTTCCATCTGATGACCTTTTTGGGTAACTGCCAATGGCTGGCACAAAACATCTAACACTTTCTCTCCCCCCCCCCCTTTGTTCTGCTTCAGGGGAGGGGAGGGAAGATGGCTTGTCAAAGCGTTCACAGTCGGGTTCGCCTCTGTGGCACAAAGAAAGGTAGCCGGCGGGCGAGCTTTTTTTTTCCCCCGGGGAGGGGAAAAAAAGGCGTGTCTTTCTTTCCCCGCCGCTTCTAATGCGCGGCGGGGAAAAAAAAAAGCCATGCCGGCTTTTAGCAACGCAGTGATTCTCTTGAACCAAGTAAAGAGACCCCCCCTCCCTGGCCACACCCTTACTTCCCTTCCCATTCAGACGTACGCGCTGTCGGAGGTTAGTGCGGAGATAGACTCGGTAAGCTGGAGGACTAACTGCGTATAATTGGAAACGAATTTTCGGTTTCAAAAAAAAAAAGGCACAAGGCAACAAAAAAAGGGGGGGACAAGGTGTAGAATTATAGTCCCCCTGCAATTCTGATATTTTGGTTTTTCACAAGGCTGGTTAAGACTGTTGGATGGTGAACGTGAAATCCAGCTAACAATCGGAGGCGGGGAGGCGATAGAAAAAAATCTAATAGGTCCCTGCCCTTTTAGGCAGATCTGGCTGGTGGTACCCATTGTTGGTGCTTAGACACCACACAGAAACAAGACTCATTAACCTCCTGGGAAAATTGGGACTCAAATGTTCGTTGCTCAGAAGGTTGGAAATGGGATCAATGCAGCATTGTGCGGTTTTCAGCCTTCTGCAGCCCCACCCATCCCAGCCAGCCAGCCAGCAAATGCTCAGCACAAATTCCACAGACCTTAAAAAAATACTAAGGATCTTTTAAGAGGGTTCCTTTTTGTTTTTTTTAAGTGACTTCAATCAGATGAAGTCAAATGCGAACATTTGTTTTATATGAAAGGGAAGGAATCTGATTTTTTTTTTTGTAGGGGTGTGTGTGTGTGAGAGAGAGAACCTCGCAATCCTACATGTTCAGTTATTCTAATGTGGAACACAAAGTATGCATTTACAGGCAAAATATTCTCTTCATTTTCTTCCTAGAAATAGCTGTAGTAATGGTTCTTTGATGTAAAATTGTTCAGGCATCTTTCATAAAGAACATCGAATGTGGGGGGGGGAGAAATCCCCTCGACTAGTTTTAAGAAAGGCGGAAGGCTTTCTTGCTATCTTTCGTTTATGGGTCCCGTCCCCCCCCAACTCTCCTCCTTTGCAAGAATACAGAAGAATGTTTTTAGAATTAATGATCAGTCAGTGACAGATAGAACCTCTTTCTGCCTTCAGTTGCAACTGTGCCATTTCTTTGTGCTTTAAGCTCCCTTCTTTGGCAGAGCTGCCTTGATTTCTGCCAGGGTAGCAGCAGCAGCAGCTCTGACAGCAGAATTAGACAGGGTGTGTCTACAAGAAGCACGTGCTGCTGCAGCAGCAGCAGCTTTCTGGCATTTTGAAAGCAGTCGCTAACAGCTCTCCAAAAAAAAATTCCATTCCAGTTCTGGGAGGTCATCAGCGATGAGCATGGCATTGACCCCACCGGCAGCTACCATGGAGACAGTGACCTGCAGCTGGAGAGGATCAATGTCTACTACAATGAAGCAACTGGTAACTGGGGTAGGGGGGGGGAGAGAGAGAAATCTGGGATGTGACTGAATTTTACAGTAGGAAGAATGCAGCCACCGACAGCAGAGTGTGTGACGAGTCATTGATAAGGCAGCCCAGTTAAATCCCTAGCAAAGTGTCAACGCGTACTTGAAATTCTGTCCTTGTTTCCTTAGACCAGGCATGTCCAGTCCATGCAGCCTTGGACGGCTGCTAATGTGGCCCCGCAAGATAGTAAATGCTATTAATGTCATTTCTATACCTTACTACATTATATATTTTGTATGCAGCCCAAGACGATTCCTCTTGGCTCAAAGTGACCCAGGCAAGCCAAAAGTTTGGACATCCATGCCTCAGATTGTCCTCTTTAAATGTACGACCCCACCCCCCCTTGTATCTGAAGCATAGCTGTGTTTCTTCAGTGAATAGTAATGAGTTGCCAAGAGCATGGAGCAGTTTTGTGTTACTCTTTTTTTTAAAAAAAAAATCGGTTGGATCAGTAATACTTGGTTTTCTCTTTTCGACAGGTAACAAGTATGTTCCCCGTGCAATTCTCGTTGACTTGGAACCTGGCACAATGGACTCGGTCAGATCTGGACCTTTTGGCCAGATCTTTAGGCCTGATAATTTTGTCTTTGGTGTGTAGCTGATCTACATGGCTTCTCTTAAAAAAAAATAATTGTGTGTCTGAAAAGCAAATTGGCCATTCTCAGAGGAAACTGTTAATGGAAAATGAGCTGTTCTTTACTTAGGCACAAGAGCAGGGGTGGGCACTAATTGGTCCTCCATAAAATTTTAAATAATGACTTCCAACACACTTCAGCAGCATGGCCAGTGCTGAGGGAACCCCAATACTGTAGTTTCCATAAATGGCAGAAACCTATACTTGTTTCAAGTCTTTTGAATTCAACACATATAAAGAGTATATGTGAAGGACAGACCACTGATTCTTTTAAATCAACTTCACCTGCATGGGACAAAAACTTTTTCACTCTTTATTGAAAGTAGGCCAAAAAAACCGCCCCCAAAAAACTCCAGCATCTTTAGGCAAGGGAAATTTGTGGTTAAAAAAGGCTAAATCTTGTAGCCTTGGAGAAATTGTTTCCCTAGAATAGGTTACAGCTGAGAAATCAATAGCAGTATCTACCCTACTTATAATAAATGGTGACTGGTTCAGATACAGTCTATTGAATAAATTGCATGTGGTATGCTAGGCTGAGAATAAAAGCTACATTTTAGCTTCGTATGATGTGTGAACTGTGATTATATCTAAATGCAGCTATGAAGTGTTCAGATTTAAGGGAAACAATGATTCGGTATATGCAAGGACACTCAAATTGGATCTGTTGGTAGCTCTTTAAAACAGCTGCATCTTCTCTGATCATGAGGTGATATACTTAGCCCTCATTTAGCAACAATTGAGACCAGCAAGTTGGTGGATAAGCAAAGTGGTTGCTAAGGGAAAAAAATCACAATTTAGTGGTTGAACTTCAGCTGCAAAGGATGTATATGTAAGGATTGGTCACAAAATTACTTTTTCATCATTGTCATAACTGAACAGTCACTAAACGAGGACTACCTGTAAAATATCAATATGTAATGCATCTCCTGCATGTGTAAAAGTAGGCATAGTAGGTAAAGAGCTGTTTTTAGTATTTGACCAAAATACAACTCAAGCATATACGTGAAGTATTTTCTACATACACATGGTGCAAAGTAATACTTGTGAAATAATTATTAACTAATCGTATTTTCTTTTGGGTATTTCATTTTTTTAGGCCAGAGTGGTGCTGGGAACAACTGGGCCAAGGGCCACTACACAGAGGGAGCTGAGCTAGTGGATTCGGTGCTGGATGTAGTAAGGAAGGAGTCTGAAAGCTGTGATTGCTTACAGGGCTTCCAGCTCACCCACTCGTTGGGCGGGGGCACTGGATCTGGCATGGGAACGCTTCTCATCAGCAAGATTAGGGAGGAATATCCTGATAGGATCATGAACACCTTCAGTGTAATGCCATCTCCGAAAGTGTCAGACACAGTGGTTGAGCCATACAATGCCACCCTCTCTGTCCACCAGTTGGTAGAGAACACGGATGAAACCTACTGTATTGACAATGAGGCTCTGTATGACATCTGCTTCCGCACATTGAAACTCACAACTCCAACCTACGGCGATCTCAACCACTTGGTATCGGCCACCATGAGCGGAGTGACCACCTGCCTCCGGTTTCCTGGCCAACTGAACGCAGACCTTCGGAAGCTGGCAGTCAACATGGTGCCTTTCCCTCGCCTGCACTTCTTCATGCCCGGCTTTGCTCCCTTGACGAGTCGTGGCAGCCAGCAATATCGTGCCCTGACGGTCCCGGAGCTCACTCAACAGATGTTTGATTCCAAAAACATGATGGCGGCCTGTGACCCCCGCCACGGCCGATACCTGACGGTGGCAGCCATCTTCCGGGGCAGAATGTCCATGAAGGAGGTGGATGAGCAGATGCTGAACGTCCAGAACAAGAACAGCAGCTACTTTGTGGAATGGATCCCCAACAACGTGAAGACGGCCGTGTGTGACATTCCTCCCCGAGGCCTGAAGATGTCTGCCACCTTCATCGGCAACAGCACCGCAATCCAGGAGCTCTTCAAGAGAATCTCTGAGCAGTTCACAGCCATGTTCCGGCGGAAGGCTTTCTTGCACTGGTACACTGGCGAAGGCATGGATGAGATGGAGTTCACGGAAGCCGAGAGCAACATGAATGACCTGGTCTCCGAGTACCAGCAATATCAAGATGCCACTGCAGATGAGCAAGGGGAGTTTGAGGAGGAAGGAGAGGAGGATGAGGCTTAGAGATTTTGAGTAGGGTTAGTCCATAGGCAAGTGTCCAAGGTGAGAGCTGTTCAGCTGTATGAGTGCATGCTTTTCCAGTTATTCTTGGTGCTTCTCACTGTTGCCTCTGTCAGCAGTTTTTGTAACTTCACTCTTTATGTAACACTAGTTGCAAAAGATTTCTGGGGAAAAAAGTCTTCTGTTTCAATGTCTGATCTCAAACATAAAAAGTATTTGTGTTTCTCATTGGTGTCTGGATTCTTTTCTTACAAAATGGCATAAGGCATTTTCGGCTCATTCAAGGAGTATGGCAAGCCGATACCAATTTCTTTTTCCCTTTATAGTGTGGACTGTCAGTAAAAAAAAGTGTGGATATTGTTCATTCAAGATTTTGTAGTTTTATTTCTCCCCATGAATAACAATGGGTTGTTGCCAAGTAATTATTTTTTTCCCCTATAATGCACATGCTACACTGGGGTAGGCCTTTAGCATAATTTTAGAAAAAGAAATGTATGGGCCTTGGTTATAGATGTTTGAAAATTGTAGCCTGCCAAGCTGCTTTTTGAGGCTTTCCCTGCTGTCTGAAAATTCCAGCCCCGCTGAGCCTTTTTTTTTTTTGGCATTGTGGGGTATTTGTGAGGGTTAAGCAAAATGAATGCCTTAAACTGCAAAAAGATAATTGGAGAGGGGTTCATGATATGCTATGCAAATCCTGGAATGGCCCACAAGCTATCAAAAGTTGGCTGTCCTTCTAAAGCGAAAGACAAAAGACACAGGAAGAATAATTTTTAAAATGAAGATTTGTGACGCTATGGTTGAAAACTGCATCTTAACAAATTCCCTTGCTGTTTTTCTTCTAAAAGTGAAATCTAGTAACTATTTTTAACTTGTCCCAGTACATGGCAGTATAATTAAAGCAAAATCATTCAGAAATGACTTGAAGCAACTGGTATTTTCCTAGTTCTTCCATGTTCATTTCATGAGCATTCAAGCTCCTTTTTAAAAACCACAAAGTTAACTCTGCCTGCAATGTGAAGAGCCAAGACCTCAGCTTGAAGCCAACTAGTGTTGAGAAAAAAGGGTGGGTGTTGATTCAAATCCAGAAACAAGACTCAGCTTGCTTCTCAACTTCACAGGGAGAAGGAATAATTAAGGTATGGCTTTGACCTTCCATCAAATCACTGTAAATATTTTGAAATTGTGTGAAAGAGGTTGTTTTGCGAGTTTAAATATGACAGCTAGTATAGGGTGATGGTACAGGAAGCTAAATCTGTTTAAGTATGAAACTTGCTCAATTACTTTAGCCAAAAATTATCTCGGCCCTTCCTTCTTTGAAATAATATTGAGACAAGCCATCTTGAGTTTTTGCAGAACAGCAATAAATCCAATTTAATAGGAAGATTTCCCCTCCATAGAGAGTTTGTTCTTAATTTGTTGTAGGAGTTATCGGTACTTTATTTGATTATCTTTTCCCAGTGCCTCATTATAGAAAACAAGATCGATCCACTAAGACTGAGGAAATTCAGTTTATTCCAAATTGTAATTTTAGTGTCTTTAAGGTAGAAAGAATACATTT
Source organism: Vipera ursinii (assembly GCF_947247035.1). NCBI lineage: Eukaryota > Metazoa > Chordata > Lepidosauria > Squamata > Viperidae > Vipera > Vipera ursinii. The sequence goes on along the minus strand of NC_139516.1, from coordinate 142,428,339 downwards.
GTTTCCAGGAACTGTATTAGACTTGTTGAATGTATTCATTTTAGGAAAAGTTATCACAAACGTAATTTAAATTCCAAATTCCTTGAAAATATTAGGAATCTAATAATGGTGTATTTTTCTGAGCTTGTGTAGTTGCAACAGCCTTTAAATAGACAAAGAGATATTGAGGCAAATTATTTGGCAGGGAGATTTGATACAAGAAAAAGTTTTGCAGCTGACATGGATGTTCATGGGGATATTATGTTCATGATCTCATACCATATTTGCATTTGGGTCCAAATAATCTGAATGACATCTGACAGCATAGAATGGGCTATGCAGATGCATCCCTGCCTGCCCAATGTCTATATATTTGGAAAACCCACAGCATTTTTTCCCCAAAGCATCCATGCTTTACTTCTAGATACTGAGGCTAAGGGTTGGAAGTCCAGCCATTTTGTGGATAATGCATTTTCATATGATGTATGGATGAGGGAATGGGTTTAAGTGATTTGCACTTGTGTTGTAGAATGTAGAAAGTTCTGTTGCTTCACCTCAGCAAGAATATTCTAGAATGGAGACTGCAGAAAAGAAGAACCAAAATTTCTTAGTTAAGGAGAGTACGTTTTTCTGTTTGTTAACCAGAAAACAGATGGAGTAAATCTTCCTTTTCTCATAATACTAGGATACGGTAAATCCTGTAAATACATACCCAGGCATCCATAATGGGGCATGACAGAATAAAATGATGTGTATTGTGACCATAATAGCACAAACTATGTGTAATGTGATAATTTGAAGTACCGGTACATTTCATTATTTTTCATCATCTTAGTCTGTACCAGACGCCTGCAGCCAGATACTTCCCCAATCCCATTTTTGTCCCCAGAGGTTGATAAAAATAAATGGAGAGGAGACTCTGCCTTAATAACAATTTGATTCCTGGAATGGGTTGGACAATAAGTTAGGTCAAACCATTACATGGCTCAATGTGGGCTAACAAAGTCAGTCACTACTAATGATGTAGCAGTTGGCTTCTGCATTTCTGGTCTTTATTTGCATGACAGGTTGACATGGAGCTTTACTGGTATGAATGAGGACATAAAATTCATATGACCCTGCGCACCATAATGTTAGATTAGTGTTATCTATATTTCACTAATCAAAGCAACAACTCACAACTCACCAATTATGGACTTATCACAAACATAATTTTTTATTTATTTGATTTGTATGCCACCCATCTCATAATACAGTGACTTTGGGTGGCTATAATAAAAGTTAAAAAGTGCAAAACAATTAGAGTAAAAGATAAAAAACTTAAATTAAAAATCAAGATGGGGCAGCCTGGGAGTGAGAATCTTCTTTGTCCTGTCAGCCACTCCCAGTGTAGTGGGCCTGTTGGAGCCCCAGGCCAAGCAGCGGACCCAAGTTTTTAGGCTGTTTCAGAAGGCCAGGAGTGCAAGGGTAGATCTCACCTCTGTCGAGAATGTTCCAGAGGGTGGCGGGCCACAGCAGAAAAGTTTTCTGTGAACCCTGTCAGTCAAAATTCTTTGGCTGAAGTAGGCCCTTTCTGCTGAAATGAGGCGGACAGGTTAGTCCTAATGGGGCAAGGTAATTCCCCAGATACCATGGAAAGTTAATATGCTATTCAATAGCAGTAATAATGGGAAGTGAGTTTATTCTTTTCAAGTCATCCTTGTGGACTCCCTGAAAACAATCTAGTTGGCCAAGATAGCAATAACCTTGTGTAGTATGGGTCCAATCCACTTCTTCCTGTGTTCCAAGGGAAAGATATGTGGGGGAGGGGGGAGTGGTTTTGGAAGAGTAAATTCCCACACAATATTAGAAACTGTTTTTTAAAATGCCAAAACCAGTGTTTGCAGGTGACTTTAGGCCAGTCACTTCTTCTCATCCCTAGGAAGTAGGCAATGGCAAATCATTTCCAAAATCTTGCCAAGAAGACTGCAGGAACTAGTCCAGGCAATCACCAGGATTCAACATTGACTTGAATGTACGAAAAAGGAAAAAGGAGCATTAAATGAAATGACTGCTATTTGAGACAAGTACAAAGTATGGGTCCAATCCAGTTCTTGTGTTCCAAGGGAAAGATACTGAGAGGGGTTGGAACAGTAGATTCCAATAATATAAACTGTTTTTTTGAAGTGCCCCATTGTGCAAACTCCCCAAGTTTGCACAATGTATTTTTATGGAGGGAAGTTTATGTGTGTGTGGCAGGGGGGAGAAGAATGCAAAATAGTGACTGTCTAGAATGGAACAAAATGGTAGTTCAGATGAGAGACAATGTCTATTGATTAGCAGCTATTGTTGCATGATTGACTAATCCAAGGGTAGGCAACCTTGGCTCTTTTATGACTCGTGGACTTCCAACTCCCATAATTCCTAAGCCAACCATGCTGGCTCAGGAATTCTGGGAGTTGAAGTCCACGAGTCATAAAAGAGCCAAGGTTGCCTACCCCTGGACTAATCCATAGTTAGTTGAACCAAGATACTCAACCTAGTACTCTGGAGTCACACATTCAGTGAGCTGTAGGCTAATTATACTGGCTAGGTTAACACTACCTTCAAGATTCAGCCAGCCCCATTATGCAGTCTGGGACAAAGCAGAGATAATAGCTACCCCATTCTGCTGGCCAACATTTTGAAAAGTAATCTTGCACCGCTCAGAATACTCTTCCAAGTTGTGCCTTGGAAGAAAGGAGAAAACATCACAAAGCATTCGGACTTCAACTGGAAAGAAAATTGAACTTCTTCTGGAAGATTTAAAATGGGTTGTTTCAAGATCAGATCCCTACCAGCACACCCAAATTGGTTTGAAGCTTCAACCATTTCTGCATCACTCAGAATACCCTTGTTTGAGATCAGAAAGTACTATGAAAGAAGTTTGTGTATTTAACATTCTACCCCTCTTTTTCAACATCTCAACATCTATACACATGTTGCTCCAGCAACAATTATTTCGTGGGAGCCTGTGGACAGGTGCTTATTTATATTAATTCCTCCTGAGATTAATCAAAATTCATGCTATTTATGAAGGGCACAATATTGCACAGTGTGGATAGATGCAATGAATTACAGGTAGTTCTCGTTTAGTCACTACAATTTGGACCAGCGACTCAATTAAGTGAAGCAGCTGCTAAGCGGAACTTATAGTGCTTGCAGTCTTGCTTCAACTTTCCTTAGCTTTACAGACCCATAAAGTCATAAAGGCAAGGACTGATCATAAAGTTACTTTTTCATTGTTAAGTGTGGTCACTAAACAAGACCACACTTTTAATGAGGCCTATCTGTACTAGATCACCACCTGGAAAGAACTGGGACACTTGATGCAGGAATATTTATTTATCCCGCATTTATTATTTTTCCAAATAACTCAAAGCAGCGAGCATGTGCACATCTTCCTGCTTCTATTTCCCCCACAACAACAAACCTGCAAGGTGTGTTGGGCTGAGAGAGAGTGACTATCCCAAAGTCATCCAGCTGGTTTTCACGACTAAGGCAGGACTAGAACTCTCATCGGTCGCCCACTTTCTAGCCTGGTGGCTTAACCACTAGACCAAAATTGACTACAGTATAAGACCAAATATGAATAGTGTATTATCATAAGGAGTTATCCGAGTAAACAATCATTCTTACTTCTACAGCAGACATGTCAAACACAAGGCCCGGGGGACAGATCCGGCCCGCAAAGTGGTTTCATGCGGCCCGCGATGCCATCCTGGAAACAGTGAGGGAACCACTGCCTTGGCCCTGGCCCTGGCCCAAAGACCCTCCTTCTGCCAGAGACCCTCAGATCTGTCCCACTCCTGCCCAGGCCCCCATAGGCACCCTTGATGCGAATGATGTTGAGCTGGCCACGCCCACCCAGTAGGCCATACGCACTCTACCCATGCCCACCCAGTAGGCCACGCCCAACCAGGCCACACCCACCCGGCCCCCTGAGGGCAACCGCAATGCTGATGCAGCCCTCAATGAAATTGAGTTTGACACCCCTGCCTTACAGTATACCTATTAGTGCAAAGAATCGTGACATTCTTGCCCTTTTGATCCAAAAAAGGGAAAATTGCCTACAATACCCAGGAGAGGAGAATGCAAAATACAAACAGGCCTTCCAAGTAATACCCCCGTGGGTAGAAGGGACTGTGGGGTGATCTCTCTCCCACGAGCATTTCATCTCCTGGCAATTTCAGCAAACAAAAAGTGTAACAAATCATTAAAGCCAAAGAACTCATTAAAGATGACACCAAACACTTCTAAGGTAGTTTGTTATTGAATTGTTAACTGTTAAGTTCAGATTTAAAGTTAAGGGTGATTTTATTGAAAGTGAATAATAATAATAATAATAATAATAATAATAATAATAATAATAATAATAATAATAATAATAATAATAATAATAATGATGATGATGATGATGATGATGATGATGATGTTATTTTACAGAAAGTAGGGCCCATCTATAAGAGGGAGAGACAAAGAACTTAATCCAGTCCAGTTGCTCCTCGGGAATAAATTAAGAGAAGCCAATTTGCATATGTGAGCCAGTTACAGGGTTGTCAACTGGTTTCCAGAGTTCTTCAAACAGAAGAGAGAGAGAGGTTCCATCTTGATTTTGTACATGGCGGTTCAATCAGCTGTACCCCCTGTGACATTCAGCATGCCTTCTGGAGTCTTTCCATAAATGAAAGGGGCAGGTCTAGCAATAAAGACCAAAGCAATTGTTGCAAGGATCCTGACATCTTTATTCACACTAATGCTTTTGCTGTGTAACCTGCAACCAAAATGCAGCATTGTCTGCATTTTAAGTATCTATACCAGGGGTAGGCAACCTTGGCTCTTTTATGACTCGTGGACTTCAATTCCCAGAATTCCTGAGCCAGCTTGGCTGGCTCAGGAATTCTGGGAGTTGAAGTCCACGAGTCATGAAAGAGCCAAGATTGCCTACCCCTGATCTATACTGTAGAACAGGGGTGTCAAACTCAATTTCATTGAGGGCCGCATCAGCATTGCGGTTGCCCTCAGGGGGCCAGGTGGGCGTGGCCTGGGTGGGCGTGGCCTACTGGGTGGGCATGGGTAGAGTGCGTATGGCCTACTGGGTGGGCGTGGCCAGCTCAACATCATTCGCATCAAGGGTGCCTATGGGGGCCTGGGCAGGAGTGGGACAGATCTGAGGGTCTCTGGCAGAAGGAGGGTCTTTGGGCCAGGGCCAGGGCCAAGGCAGTGGTTCCCTCACTGTTTCCAGGATGGCTTCGCGGGCCGCATGAAACCACTTTGCGGGCCGGATCTGTCCCCCGGGCCTTGTGTTTGACATGTCTGCTGTAAGGTTTCCCACTTAGCCTCACAATTTCCCCTGCATTACTCAGGAATTTAAAAGAGCCAAAAGAAACTCCTGAGCTGAGGTTTCAGCAAGCAAACAACTTTTTATTTTGATCAAAATAAGAGTTGGGTGGCCACATCTCTCTTCGTGGCTGGTAGAGAGATGAAGGCAACAACCAGGAAAGATGTCTTCCACCTTTTATACCTTTCCAGAACAAAGAGATCTGGTCTTGGTACTAGGAACCAAAAGGTACAGAAAAATAATTCCTAAATGATGACTCATACACAACAACCCAGCTTCCACCATAACTCCTTTTCCCCCTCCCCTCACCATGCTCTTCATGTAAGCCAGGGGTGTCAAACTCAATTTCATTGAGGGCTGCATCAGCATTGTGGTTGCCCTCAGGGGGCCGGGTGGGTGTGGCCTGGTTGGGCGTGGCCTACAGGGTGGTCATGGGTAGAGTGCGTATGGCCTACTGGGTGGGCGTGGCCAGCTCAACATCATTCGCATCAAGGGTGCCTATGGGGGCCTGGGCAGGAGTGGGACAGATCTGAGGGTCTCTGGCAGAAGGAGGGTCTTTGGGCCAGGGCCAGGGCCAAGGCAGTGGTTCCCTCACTGTTTCCAGGATGGCTTCGCGGGCCGCATGAAACCACTTTGCGGGCCGGATCTGTCCCCCGGGCCTTGTGTTTGACATGTCTGCTGTAAGGTTTCCCACTTAGCCTCACAATTTCCCCTGCATTACTCAGGAATTTAAAAGAGCCAAAAGAAACTCCTGAGCTGAGGTTTCAGCAAGCAAACAACTTTTTATTTTGATCAAAATAAGAGTTGGGTGGCCACATCTCTCTTCGTGGCTGGTAGAGAGATGAAGGCAACAACCAGGAAAGATGTCTTCCACCTTTTATACCTTTCCAGAACAAAGAGATCTGGTCTTGGTACTAGGAACCAAAAGGTACAGAAAAATAATTCCTAAATGATGACTCATACACAACAACCCAGCTTCCACCATAACTCCTTTTCCCCCTCCCCTCACCATGCTCTTCATGTAAGCCAGGGGTGTCAAACTCAATTTCATTGAGGGCTGCATCAGCATTGTGGTTGCCCTCAGGGGGCCGGGTGGGTGTGGCCTGGTTGGGCGTGGCCTACAGGGTGGTCATGGGTAGAGTGCGTATGGCCTACTGGGTGGGCGTGGCCAGCTCAACATCATTCGCATCAAGGGTGCCTATGGGGGCCTGGGCAGGAGTGGGACAGATCTGAGGGTCTCTGGCAGAAGGAGGGTCTTTGGGCCAGGGCCAGGGCCAAGGCAGTGGTTCCCTCACTGTTTCCAGGATGGCTTCGCGGGCCGCATGAAACCACTTTGCAGGCCGGATCTGGCCCCCAGGCCTTGTGTTTGACATGTCTGATGTAAGCAGTCACCTGTACCTAAAACATGAAACATTTGCTTTTATATAACTAATTTCCCAATATAAAGCACCTACAAAGCTGCTTGCACATAAACAAAGATGATTACAAAGTATCACTACTAATATCAATATTACCAACATCAACCTTAAGCATAATAAAATCAATACAGTATCTCATTTTTCACTGAAAATAATATCATTTAGGCACATACGTTACACCCCCCCCCACTTTCTGGTCAATTAGATCTTTTCTCAATGTTAGTTCATAGAGAATATACATTTTAAAAAGTGATGTACAGAGATGTCTTCGCCAATTCAAATAGTGTACTTTTGCAATCAGTGTATTATTTCTTAACTACATGCAGGTGGTCCTTGACTTAGGACCACAATTGAGCCCAAAATTTCTGTTGCTAAGTGAGACAGTTGTCAAGTGAATCACATGATCCCAGGACCTTGCAACTGTCAATAAATATGAGTCAGTTGCCAAGAGTCTGAATTTCGATCATGTAACCATGGGGAGGCTGCAATAGAGCTGTAAGTGTGAAAAATGGTCACAAGCAGTGGTGGGATTCAGCCAGTTCGCACCAGTTCGGCAGAACCGGTAGCTAATTTTTTTTTGTTGCCCAGGCCCAGAATCGAAAACCGGTTGTTCACATATTTGAATCCCACCACTGGTCACAAGTCACTTTTTTCAGTGCTGTTGTATCTTTGAACGGTTACTAAATGAACTGTTATAAAGGGAGGACTAAGCTTGTCGATCAGAAGGTCGGCAGTTTGGTGGGTTGAATCCTCAGTGCCACGTAACAGAGTGAGCGCCTGTTACTCGTCCCAGCTTCTGCCAACCTAGCAGTTCGAAAGCACGTAAAAATGCAAGTAGAAAAATAGGGACCATTACGGTGGGAAGGTAACAGTGTTCCGTGCGCCTTTGGCGTCTAGTCATGCCGGCCACATGCCGGAGACGTCCTCGGACAAGCGCTGGCTCTTCGGCTTTGAAACGGAGATGAGCACCGGCCCCTAGAGTCGGAAACGACTAGCACGCATGTGTGGGGGAACCTTTACATTTACCTGTATCTGAATAGGCCAGATTTGCTTAGTAACCTTGTTCTGGCACAAGGCTAGTAATCGCTACATAATTAGTTGAAACTCTGCATACTAACCAGGGTAAGACTTTCACATCACTCAGACATACTAGGCCAGAACTGAGAAAATGTATCTTGATCTAGTTTTTCCTCTCAAATTCTGTAAGGTTATGAGAATGAAAGTATAAGATGCAATCTAAAGAGTAATATGTATCTTTTAATAAATAAGAAAAGAGATATTAAATGTGGCAATAAAAAATGTTTGCCTGTCTTGCACCTTTTGGGCTCTAATTCATGCCTTTGGGTAGATGTCTGTATCTTAGGAGGAGGGACCAGGGGGGGAAAAGTCATGGATGATTCATCATAAAATATTCTTGTTTCCACCATTGCCACTAATGGCAATGTATTTAATTAAAAGCCAGGCAGTACAATGCTTCAGCAAGGGCTTTATAAACCTTAGGTTTATAAGGAATGCTAGTAAGCAAAAATTGTGAGATTGAAAACAGTACTGTAGGTTTAATAAATCTATGAGAAAAACCTTTAGCACTCCCCAGCCTGTAGTCCTGATCCAAAATATTTATTTATCAAGAAAAGATTTAAATGGCACTCCAGAATGGAATGATTTAATAAAGCTGTGTTGGTTGGACACACCAAACCACAAACCATCTAACTGCAATTTAGCCCAGTCTGTTATGCAAATTCAGTCCATGTCGCTAGTTAATGATTTGTTCATAAACCTGGGTTGTAAACCATGAATCAGAAAAGTATAGGTTAATGCATCTAATGAATACAGCTTTAGGCTTGATCAATAAGCTTTAATGCAAACAATTAAGAACATTCGGCAAGAATACATTATGATAAATTAGCAGAGCTATGTTTGGCAATTGAGAGGGACGCAGTGGCTCAGTGGGTTAAGATGCTGAGCTTGTCGATCAGAAGGTCGGCAGTTTGGCGGGTCAAATCCTGAGTGCCGCGTAACAGAGTGAGCGCCTGCTACTCGTCCCAGCTTCTGCCAACCTAGCAGTTCGAAAGCACGTAAAAATGCAAGTAGAAAAATAGGGACCACTACGGTGGGAAGGTAAGTGTTCCGTGCGCCTTTGGCGTCTAGTCATGCCAGCCACATGACCACGGAGACATCCTCGGGCAAGCGCTGGCTCTTCGGCTTTGAAACGGAGATGAGCACCGGCCCCTAGAGTTGGAAACGACTAGCACACATGTGCGGGGGAACCTTTACCTTTATGTTTGGCAATTACTATTGCTTTTACCTGTACACTTGTGAACTTGTACCTGAATAGAAAGCTTGCAGAATCTATGACTGTGTAGTTTACCATGTTTTCTAATGGCTATCCTTGTGTATCTTTCTATAATAATTATTATGCTTGTATAATTATAACATTCATGCACAGTCACACTGAGGATAATATTTGATGAAGTGAATTGTAATCCATAGAATTACAGTATGGCACAATTAGTGTAAATATATGCTACCTCAATCTCTCTCTCTCTCTCTCTCTCTCTCTCTCTCCCTCCCTCCCTCCCTCCCTGAGAATTGGAGTATGTTATAAGAGGCCAGCCATGTGTCAGAACATATAAGGATTCAGAGCAAATTTGACCAGTTCCCAAACTGAAAAGCCAATCATTCTCGACCAGGGGTGTCAAACTCAATTTCATTGAGGGCCGCATCAGCATTGCGGTTGCCCTCAGGGGGCCGGGTGGGTATGGCCAGGGTGGGCATGGCCTACTGGGTGGGCGTGGCCAGCTCTACATTGTTCGCATCAAGGGTGCCTATGGGTGCCTAGGCAGGAATGGGACAGATCTGAGGGTCTCTGGTGGGCCAGGGCCAAGGCAGAGGGGGCCGTTCCCTCACTGTTTCCAGGATGGCTTCGCGGGCCACATGAAACAACTTCGCGGGCCGGATCCGGCCCCCGGGCCTTGTGTTTGACATGTCTGTTCTAGACCATTCTCTGTCAAGGGGCAGATAGAGGATCCCTAGCACTGCCAATCCCTAATCTTGCCTGCTAGTAAAAAAACAGGTGTACATTGTATTCTTTTTATTTTCAATCAATGTCCTCTAAGAAGGGATGGTTGGAAATGAAAGACAAGAATGCGCCCAGACAAAGGCTGGGCAATAGCACGATTGCCTCATTTTTAATCATTGGGCCTTTAAAGTTTAAAAATACCATCATCACTTGCTTATGAAGTGGCTGCTTTCTTAAAACGGGGAATTGCAATCATGCAGTTACAACTGTTGTGTGTGTGTGTGTGTGTGTGAATTACTGGGACACCTTACACAGGTCATTCTCTGTCACTGTTGAGTGAGTTGGGGGTGGGTGGAAAGAGAGAGAGAGAGAGAGAGGGAGGGGTGAGATCGACAGGGTAGTAATTTATTTCTCGGGGACTAGCCTGATTTTCTAACAATTCTGCGTCCCGTACTAACGGGGCTGAAGGCCCGAGTAGGGGCTCATGGAGAAAGCCAGAAGCCGCAGCGGACGTCTCCAATTGCAACCGCAACTCCTCCCTTCCGTTCTCACCGTTCTTTCTATCGGGGCTTTTGCACAGGAGCGTGGTGCAACGCGTCTTTCAAGAGTATCAAAATGGTCTCTTGTCAAGCTTCAGGCAAAAAAAAAAAACCGCAAGCGGCGACGAATGAATGAACGGGGGCTGGAAAGCCCCACCCGCTGCCTGGTCCCTTTGGAAAATGTAACTCGCATGGCGGATCGTTCCCAAAGGATAATCTTCCTGGTGGGCGGGCGGGCTTCGGCCGCCGCTTCCCCGCCCTCTTTCTCCTGTGCGGGGCAGGTTAGGATAGATCTGCGGGTTTTCTTCCAAGTCTTGCCAAAGAAAATAAAATAAATAAAAGACAATGAAGTCGCGCGACTCCTTTAACTCCGCCCAGTTCCGACTAGGCCAGGGGTAGGCAACCTCGGCTCTTTTATGTCTCATGGACTTCAACTCCCAGAATTCCTGAGTCAGCTACGCTGACTCAGGAATTCTGGGAGTTGAAGTCCATGAGTCATAAAAGAGCCGAGGTTGCCTACCCCTGGCCTAGGCAGAAGAGCCGTGCCGCCGCCCTTTGTGAATGGAGGGGGCGGAGCCACGCCAAGCCCAGTATAAAAAGAGCCGCGGGCGGGGAGCGCGCCTCCAGTTGCCAGCTGCTGATGCTCGGCGTGTAGAGCTGCGGTCCTGAAGGCAGTTCAGTGGGTGGGTGGGGGAGCTCGAAGCGAAGGCGCAAATTCGCAGCCATGCGGGAGATCGTGCACATCCAAGCCGGCCAATGCGGGAACCAGATCGGAGCCAAGGTATGGTTTTGGCCAAGGGGGGCGAACTTCCCTTGTTTTGTCAGCTTGTCTTCTCCAATGTGATGGCCTTCAAGACTAAGACGAATGATGGCCCCGCGATAGCCCTGCGTTTCCATTAGCTGAGGCTAATGGAAACGGTAGTCCAAGCAAGGCTTCGGGAGAGAAATAGGTCGGAGGTGGGGCCTCGTCGGTTCTGGGTGTGGGAACCAGTAGTGCGATTTCTCTTCCCTTTTTCGGGAAAGAGGCGGGTGGGAGGGGGAGGCGGCCATTGCTGCGCTTGTAATAAAATCCTACCGAGCGCCACCTTTAATGCGGAGGAAGAGAAAAGGATCGAATCTGAAAATCAAGGTAAACCGGTGGAGATGGTTCTGCCATGCTCGCCTCTTTCCCTCCTTGCGTCTTCTCAGCTAGAAGGGCGTCTGTTTGGAGACAAAAGAGCCCCCCCTTTTTTTTTTCTTACACGCCGGTTCAAAGAAGCGACCCTTTTTTATTAGTAAGATTCTTTTTTCAGCCCCTGGTTCTAGGAACGAGGTGTCTTCGCTGGGAACCTGGTTCAGTTTGAATAACAGCCTTTGATTGCCTCGCCCATTTTCAGAGGAGGAAACCTGGATAAGAGGCAGGGTGCGGGGGTTTTGCAGACAAATGATATTAGCAGATTCTCTCCTCCATAAAGGAAGCCGACAAGAAAAAGCCAAACCACCCAAGTGTATATAGCCTGAATTTCTTCGGGGCTAATGATGCATTTCTAAACAGCTTGTAGCCATTGCCGCAGCATATACCTGTTGTAACAGCCCGTTTTTAGTAAGGCTAAGAGCTCCGCTTAGACATGACCAAGCAAACCCCAGAGGGGGAAGGTGGGCATGGCTGCAGAATGCGGCTAAGGTGTGGCTGCAGCACATGACGGTGCAGCCTTGTTGGTGTTTTAAAGGAAGTGGCTAATAACACTCAAAAATCCCATTTCCAGTTCTGGGAGGTCATCAGCGATGAGCATGGCATTGACCCTACTGGCAGCTACCACGGAGACAGCGACCTGCAGCTGGAGAGGATCAGTGTCTACTACAATGAAGCAGCTGGTAACCCCTTCAGTCTCTTGCTGTTTTTGAAATGTTTGGAGGTTTTTGTAAATCGAGTAAAAACAAACCTACATGAGGTGGCTCCAGGGCAGAAAAGTTATTGTATCTGAATTGTGTACCTTGGTAAGAAAAAAAAAGACAGAATTTTGATTCTGCTTTTGGCTTGCTCCTCTTTTAAGATATTACTGCTTCTGATGGTATTGGGAGAGATGAGGATATTTTAAAACCACCCCACCACCACCACCACCTCCTCCAGGTTCAGTCTGAAGAAATAAAAGTTATCTTATCAACCATGAAGGCAGAGCCAAATCTGTGTTGGGCATTGATGGGCAAAAAGTGCCTTTGACTTCCTGCTTTTAAAAACTTCAGTATCTATTCCTTCCAACCCTTCAACATGTCTGTCAATCCTTTCCTGCTTGTCTCTACTTCTGCCTTAGATACTGGTGCAGAAGATGAGAATGGGCAGTCTGGATTAACACTTGTCCTCTGACAAGCCATAGGATTGCAATTTTACTAGCAATCAAATGTTTATCCAGTTGGGAAATGTTAGTCATAAAAGACAATTTTGGATTTCCAGAACTGAAGGCAAATAAAAGAAGCTCAGAGATAAAATTTATGGGTCTACTCACCTGCCGTGAATGACCTAGACATCCCCTTCCCCAGGAATAGATTCAGCTTTGCAGGCCAACAGGACACTGGCTGAAACTGTCACTTGGTAATCATTTTTTGAAATTCTCCCGAGGTGAAGGATGCTGCTTCCCAGTTCTTTTTGATTTTTTTTCCTCCAAAGCAAATGGCAGTGTTGTTGTCATCCTTAACCCAAGAACCACACAGAACAATCCAGCTAGAGTTCAGTTCTTTATTTGCTTGCACACAATAAACATCATCTTGCCAGGCTAAATGTAGGTTGTTCTCATTCTAATGGATGTACCCATTAGGGAGATTTTAGGGAGTGTCTGTCTCACTCTCTGTCTCCTATCCAGCTCCAGGCTGTGCTGCCTCTCTCTCTTCCCTCCCCCCCCCACCATTTTGGAATGTGCTCCCTCCTTCCTGGGAAATTGCTGCTTCACTGTAGTTCAGAGGTCTTCAAACTCGGCCCTTTTATGACTCATGGACTTCAACTCTCAGAATTTCTCAGCCAGGCATGCTGGCTGAGGAATTCTGGGAGTTGAAGTCCATGAGTCATAAAAGGGCCGAGTTTGAAGACCCCTGCTGTAGTTCATCACACTACCTCCAACTCCTCAGGAACTATCCCTTATGGCTGCCATTGTGCGCTGGCTCAGGCAGCCCCTCCCATCACCATCTTTTTGTGCTTTTCGCCATTCCTCCTCTTGTGTGGCTAGTGAAAACAGCCAAGACAGGCAGTTGAAAAGGTTCTAGTATTGCCGTGCCACTCTCTGGAAATAAGAATAAACTTACTCCCTTTAGAAGTCATTGGCATGACATGAGAGATTTAGTTTAGACTCTTTAGGGCCATATTTAATTTTCTCTGGCTTAGTTAAGACTTAGGTTTCAAGCCTTAATGATACAGAAGAGTAGTAAATCACTGGAATTTTGGTGAGGTTATGACAATCTTTTTTTAACAAAATTTCAGGATAGCCTCAAGGTATATCATGAATGCTCTATTTTATGTCGCTAAATGGTAATAATCTCCAGAGTATTTTAAAATTAAAATTTTGGCTTTAGGATAGCCAAAATTCCAGACATCAGGAGTATCAGATTGGGCAAAGGTGTTTTTTTTTGTTGTTGTTGCTCTCTTCTAGTCATTGTTAACTCCTGGCAATTGCCTGGACAAGTAAGTGCCTGCAGTTTTCTTGGCAAGGTTTGAAAGTGGTTAGCCATTGCCTTCTTCCAAATGCTGAGAAAGAGTAACAGGTCCAAGGTTACTCAGCTGGCTTTGGGCCTAAGACAGAACCAGTCCTCTAGTTTTCAGCCTATTTGTTAATCACTACACCAAACTGAGTTTCAAAGTTGACTTAGTGGTTTTAATAATCAAAGCTATACCATGAGGATCCTGGAAATTATGTGATCAACATAAGTTAGAGATTCTAAAGGTTCTTGGTAGTTTCATAAAAATATAGTTGTGTGGAGTGTTGCATTTCTGTAGGCATCAAGGGAAAAAAGGTGAATGTTATTATTTGTCTGGATTATGGTCAGAGGCCACACAGTCCTTGATCCATGACCACAATTAAGCCCAAAATTTGTGTTCCTAAGTGAGACATTTGTTAAGTCAGTTTTGCCCCATCATATGACCTTTCTCGTTACAAATGAATCACTGCAATTATTAGTCACACGGTTGTTAAATGAATCTGACTTCCCCATTGACTTGGCTTGTCAGAAGGCCACAAAAGGAGATCACATGATCCCAGGACACTGCAACTGTTATAAATATGAGACAGTTGCCAAGTGTCTGAATTTTGATCGCGTGATCATGGGGATGCTGCAACAGTCTTAAGTGTGAAAAACGATCATAAGTCACTTTTTTTATAATGCCACTGTAACTTTGAATGGTCACTAAGCAAAATGTGTGATGACCCAGAGCACAGCACATAGAGGCAAAACAGTCAACTGGAAGTTCAAACCGCCCTTTATTTGCTCCAATTTTCCCCAAATGCTCCCACATTTCCAGGCAAGCCTCAGAACAAAGTAACACACGCACACACACACACACACCTTCAGCAGCCTCTGGCTGCAAGTAGTTTCACAAGTTTTAAACTCTTCAGGCAGAGAAAGTGTGTGTATGGAACAAGCTATCCTTCAGGTTTCAACTCGCACACAGTTAGATTAGAAGAGTAATTTACTCAAGGCCACGTAGATAACAAGGAAAGAAACATACATCCATGTGGAAATACAAGCTTGCCTGAGCAGTTTCAGAAGAGAAACCAAAATTCAATCCGAGGTCTCTGAACACCAAATCAAGTTTGTCAGCCAGTCCAATGGTCAGCGTTTCAGGGTCTCCAAGCAGAAATCACAAGACAGAACAAGAGATCAGAAAGTTGTTTCCAAGATCAGCAACGATAGCATTTGTTCCCGACAAATGCCCCTCCCCACAGCGTCTCCTTAAGTCTCAGTCTCCAGGTGTGCCTTGTGGAGAGGGGTGAGGAGCTCTCCTCCCGAGTAGTTGAGCCTGCCTGTGTTCTCTCTACTCTCCGTGCTCTAGGATCAGGAGGGGATGGCCCTTGCTCATCACCTGAGCTCTGTCTCATGTTCATCCTGTCCCAATCCTGAAAGGCCCTGGCCTGCCTCAGGCTGCTCTTCCTCACGTCCCTCTGCAACCACAGACACCCCTTGTTGTGTACATAGTTGAGGTAATTTGACAGCCCGGCCATCGGCAGCAGCAGGTGGTGCCGGCATATGCTCGGATTGGCTGGCCAGCATTCGGCGGGATATTCCAATGCAGGGATTGGTCAAAAGCGCACCGGCTAGAGTATTTAAGGGGCTCTGAAAGAGCTCCGTCTTTGTCTTGTTCGGAACTGAAATAAAGCTGGGTTACAGAGTCTCCGTTGTCAGCTGTTCCCTCACGGTCCAGACCACGCTACATTACACCCCTCCCTCGACCTCCATCAGCTCCGGTTCCAGCTCATTTTCCTCAGCAGATTCAGGCTCCGATGGGAGCATGACAAACTGTTGTAAGTTGAGGACTACCTGTATTTCAGCAGTACAGCACATGGTTAGTTAGCATGAGAATTTTCCTTCACACTTCTTTTTGTGGTGTTGAGGTAATAGGGACAAAGAATGCTGTTTGAATTTCTGAAGAGCTGCAAGCTGGTTAGCCAGTGTGAACCTGTAATAACAGACTGCCTGAACTAAGAAGAAACAGCTTCCTTATGTATTGTATGAGCCACCAGTTGGAGAAATTATGATAGAATTGGTTCGTCCATTAAGCTATGAGCTACCAGTCAAACCGTATGAATAGATATATCTAGATCAAATTTAAATAGGACCCAGTTATCTCGAGCTCTGTATAAAGCAGTACATTGTGTCTGGTACAGGCCATTAGACATGGCATATGAGAACTTGGGAGAAAAAAAATGCTCTTTCATGTCAAAACAACAAGCTCTTAGGGAAAATTACAACCAAAAATGTTAACTTTAAGTGCCTTCTGCATATCAGCAATTTCATGAAGGATTTAATCACTATGTGTTTCGGTTCTTGTATGTCAAACTTGGATCTGGCGATTCTGTACTTCAAACTGTCACACTTCTGCAAGCTTTTGAGATTTCACTATTGTGAGTAAGCAGCTCTTTTGAAACCCACTCCCCTCCTTTCCCAGTCAAGTAGGAGGTTTTTTCCAGCCCTCCTTTTTGCAGTAGAGATGGTAAAGGTGAAACGTTCTCCCATTTCACGCACTTTGTAGATGCAGTTTTGTTTCTGCGCATACACTGTAGATAACCATCTGAGACAAGCCATAATATGATGCAAGCTGGTGCAAGAAACTTAACAGAATATTAATCATGGCTGATGTGTTTCAGACTATTTGTTGTACCTTCAGAGTGAGATTTAAAAACTCTGTTCCACAAAGGATTACTTAATGCCATTCTTTAAAAAATGTTGAAGTTGCCAAGGGTACTATAGTCAGGAGGTATTTTATAAGGCTGTTAGGTAAGTCTAGCTTTTGTTCTTTCCATAGGAAATAAGTATGTTCCCCGCGCAATCCTCGTTGACCTGGAGCCGGGCACAATGGACTCAGTCAGGTCTGGACCTTTCGGCCAGATCTTTAGACCTGATAACTTTGTCTTTGGTATGTAATACTAATTATGTTTTTCTATGATTATATCTTAAATAGCTGCAGCATAATTCCTACTATTCAATTTGTTCTAAGTCAAAGGTAGGCACTATGTGTCCTCAGGTGTTGCAAACTTAAAATTTCAAGCAGTCCTCATCAGTGGCCCCAGCTGCTAGGAACTATAGATCACCAACACCTGGAGGCTTAGCCATCCTTTACATCAGGCACGTCAAACTGCCGGCCCACAGGCCAGGTGCACCACGCTGGAACGACGCCCGCCCCATTGCTGGCAATGGGGGGGGGGAAATTGCAATACATCACGATTTTGACATGGCTGCTTTACGTACATCTTATAGATCTAATGAAACATATAAAAATGTACTATGTGTAAGATTCATTGATCAATTCAGCCTCTATATGACCATAACTGAAATGAGCATCACTGCCTAGATAACAAAAAGATGGTCTAATTACAGGCTGACCTGATTTATATGATCTCCCCATCTGCTATCTGATTGGAAAATCTCCCTGCTCCATCTCTTACCTCTTAGCTTCAAATTATGGAATGGAGGAGGCCTCCAAAATTTTGTCTCTTGAAGGAATGCCCTCCAGTCTTTTCTCCTAGAATGCAGTCATTTCTCATCTCTCCATGCTATAGGTGTAGGGACAAATATTTTGACTTTTACTCTGCCAGATGACAAATTTAGCTTGGATTGAATTTGGCCCATAGATCAAATACGAGTATTATTTTAGCATTCCTGGCATGTAAATGGTTTTGTAAGCATCTCTTTTCTTTCTAATTATTCCTTTAGGCCAGAGTGGTGCTGGGAACAACTGGGCCAAGGGCCACTACACAGAGGGAGCTGAGCTAGTGGATTCGGTGCTGGATGTAGTAAGGAAGGAGTCTGAAAACTGTGATTGCTTACAGGGCTTCCAGCTCACCCACTCGTTGGGCGGGGGCACTGGATCTGGCATGGGAACGCTTCTCATCAGCAAGATTAGGGAGGAATATCCTGATAGGATCATGAACACCTTCAGTGTAATGCCATCTCCGAAAGTGTCAGACACAGTGGTTGAGCCATACAATGCCACCCTCTCTGTCCACCAGTTGGTAGAGAACACGGATGAAACCTTCTGTATTGACAATGAGGCTCTGTATGACATCTGCTTCCGCACATTGAAACTCACAACTCCAACCTACGGCGATCTCAACCACTTGGTATCGGCCACCATGAGCGGAGTGACCACCTGCCTCCGGTTTCCTGGCCAACTGAACGCAGATCTTCGGAAGCTGGCAGTCAACATGGTGCCTTTCCCTCGCCTGCACTTCTTCATGCCCGGCTTTGCTCCCTTGACGAGTCGTGGCAGCCAGCAATATCGTGCCCTGACGGTCCCGGAGCTCACTCAACAGATGTTTGATTCCAAAAACATGATGGCGGCCTGTGACCCCCGCCACGGCCGATACCTGACGGTGGCAGCCATCTTCCGGGGCAGAATGTCCATGAAGGAGGTGGATGAGCAGATGCTGAACATCCAGAACAAGAACAGCAGCTACTTTGTGGAATGGATCCCCAACAACGTGAAGACGGCCGTGTGTGACATTCCTCCCCGAGGCCTGAAGATGTCTGCCACCTTCATCGGCAACAGCACCGCAATCCAGGAGCTCTTCAAGAGAATCTCTGAGCAGTTCACAGCCATGTTCCGGCGGAAGGCTTTCTTGCACTGGTACACTGGAGAAGGCATGGATGAGATGGAGTTCACGGAAGCCGAGAGCAACATGAATGACCTGGTCTCCGAGTACCAGCAATATCAAGATGCCACTGCAGATGAGCAAGGGGAGTTTGAGGAGGAAGGAGAGGAGGATGAGGCTTAGAGATTTTGAGTAGGGTTAGTCCATAGGCAAGTGTCCAAGGTGAGAGCTGTTCAGCTGTATGAGTGCATGCTTTTCCAGTTATTCTTGGCGCTTCTCACTGTTGCTTCTGTCAGCATTTTTTGTGACCCTGCTACTTTTAATATTTATAAACTGGCAAGATGATTTAATTAGGGAGATACAAATCCTATAAAGATTGAGTGCTATGAAGTTGAACTCTTCATCAACAGTGCTGGTAGTAGGACCAGCTCTACACTATATATTAAAGTCTGAAGAATAACTTGCTTCCACATTTATGCAACTATAGATTCTGCACCTCTAATTGGTATTTAATATAATTGTCAAGGGAAATTATTGCAGAGATTAAAGTTTTATTAAAGAGAGATGTTAATACTTTATCTAAACTAAGAAAGAGATTTACTGAGTGCTTTAAAAGCAAAGCTTCTCTAGATTGGTATTTTTTAGATGTGTTGTAATTTGCAATTCCCAGATTCTCTAGATATTACAGATTTTCTTTCTTGGGAACAGTAGGAGCTACAGGTACCAGTACTTTTGGAGGGGGCTATATTGGAGAAGACTTGCATACCCCTCATTATTGACCATTGTTCTTGACTCCACTGGAAAGGCAGTAATCAAGAAATGGAATAGTAATAATAGATTTCTCTACCAATTAGAATTATAAAATTATAGTCTACCCCATGAAATGTTTTTGCACATGCTAAAGAATATTCTACACAATTGCAGAGGCAGTAGGTAAACTTATTTTGATCAATTTTTCCTCCTCTTGTGCTCTCACAAGAACGCACACCAGATAGAAGTATTTACAGTTGCAATTAGAATTCTCTGTGTAACTTAGAACATTTTAATTGTGATTTAAACTGATCATTTCCAACTTTTGGGATTAGGCTCTTCAAAAGATGCAGGTATTGGAACAACTGGATTCTAAAACTTTTTTGTAATAAAGGAAAGGATTGTTATCATTGGCTTGTAAAGTTAGGAGCTTAATCCCTCTCACTTTAAGAACTAAGATGGCATTTTTTTAATATTCTGATTCACTGTATGTACAAAATCACGTCTGCAGCCTTTTTCTTTTTTTAAAAAAAGAATAACCCTTAAGACTTGGGGCAGAAATGGGCACAATTGCAACTAAAATACTAGTAGAGCAGACATGAATTCAGACAGCTGGGATTGAGCATGTTTTCTGTGGCGCTGTCTTATGTTGGCTTTCTTTTGTGCATTGTGTAAACTCTTCAAGAATGTCTGCAGTAAAATTCTGCAGTGGCTTTTGTGTAGTGTTCAGTGTTGAGGACTCTGTATCAAGGCATGTATTTTGAATAATGACTTCTATTTGTGCTTTTGTTCAAGGTGAATCTGAGCAATAAAGTATTTATTGAAACTTATGCGGCTCGCTTAACTCTACAAGCTTTTGAGAAAATATTCTCACTTCTAGCAGTTTTTAATCCTTTTCCATGTCCCAGAATTATTGGCATGTATCAGTTTTGCTACCATTCTGAGAAAATATGTTCCTTTGTCACATTCTTTCCCTTAAGAATACAATTCACTGTTGCCAGTTTCAGCTGAAGTTTACCAATCTCTCGGGAACAGCAAAGAAGTAGCTGCTTTACACAAGAAATTCTTCTACCATTTTGTTAAACTCTTCTGCAAACCGTAGATGTAAATTATGTTTTCCTTCAGGCATAAAATGCAACCTGTAATGACAAAGGTTGAATAGGTTAAGTATGCCAAGGAACTGGTACCAGCTGACCTTAACTTGCTGTTTTCCAAATGATATCAAAATTAGAAATGGCAGCCCATGCAGCCAGTGGAAATCCTGCTTTGTCATTCTAAGTGCTGGGGTTTTAGCAGACCAAGGGAACACTGAATTGGTAAAGATTAATGTACACACTTGTATAGAGATGGAGAAACAGGCTGATGCAACAGAAACAAATTGGTAGAGGAATGGAAACATGATCTGAAACCAAAACAGCCACATTTGTAATTATATTCTGCTAAGACTTTTCGATTTATCCGGCCTGGACTGAGGGGGGTTTTAGTTTTAAATTTCAACATTGTTTTATTGTTGGGCTATTATTAATTTAATTCTTTTTAATTATATTTTTATCTTAATTTATATTGTCTTTTAAATATTGCCCTGTAAACCGCCCTGAGTCCTTCGGGAATAGGGCGGTATAGAAAACTAATTAAATGAATAAATAAATAAGACCAGAGTATTTTTTAGGCCTCTGTTAGTACAGATACTGCAATAGAAGCTATTTGTTTCATTGAAGGACCTAAATGAGATTATTGCTGATTTTTAATTCCTTCTAAAGGAAACACTGAATGAACAAATGTCACTTTCCTTTTGGTTATGCTGGTTGTGGGCATAATGGAGGTTGAAGTCAAAAGCACCCACAAGCAACAGATTGGGGACCAATAGGGGCCTGGTTTGGTTCTACAAAAGTTTTCCTTAGAAATATGTCTGTGTTCAGTGAAAGAAAGACATAGTTTTGCCTTACCACTACCAAATACCACATTCTGCTTCTTAAGAAGCAATCCTTGAGTTTTCTTCCTGCAGTTACCTGTCTTTTGACTAAGTGGGCCTTAGAGCAGACATGTCAAACTCGTGACATCACGTGACGTCTTGGAACGTTTTCCCCATTGCCGGCAATGGGGTGGGTGTGGTTTCTTCGTGACACATCCGACCCGTGGGCCGGCAGTTTGACACCCCTGCCTTAGAGGATTCACAATGAATGAGCTAGTCCTGGCAATAAGTATGTTGCCTGAATGAGGGGGTGGTACTGGAGGAGAACCCAGCTAACATTTCATTCTGCTGTTAATTCCAAATTTATTTTTCTCATGCTCTTGCTATTTTTATAAATAACTCAAAACAGTGAATATACTTAATGCTCCTTCTTCCTCTTATTTTACCCACAACAATCACCATTAAGGCGAATGGGCCGAGAGAAAGTGACTGGGCCAGAGTCACCCAGTTGATTTTCCATGCCTAAGGTGGGAGTGGAACTCGCAGACTCCTGGTATCTAGGCTAGCACCAAACTGCCTCCCAATTTGCATTCTCAAGCCAAATAGAGATTTGTGCTTCAGGAAAACTAAGTGCAAGTTAATGTGCAAAACTTAATTCCTTAGCAATCTTGGAAATATTGGTATATTTCTGCAGCACTCTTAAAATTTTTATAGCACCTGAAGTCACTAACAAAAGCAGGAAGGCATGGGAGAGGGCTAATGTTTTACAAAATGATAATATATTCATTACAGCAGGTTTTCCTCTTATTCAACCATTAAAGTATGAGACTTACCGGGAACTTTTGATATGCTTGTGGATATATTCTGCATGAAAACAGGGTACCAATGGATCTTTCTCACCATGTATAATTAGTGTTGGGCATTTAATACGAGGTAGCAGAAGCTGACAGATATCACCTGGGGAGGAACAAAATGAACTAAAACAAATATTTTTCATTTAAAACAAGACAAAAATGTGAAAACAGAATGTACTTCCCCATTGCAAAACAGCTGAATAGCAAATGATAGCAGTTGGCCAAGAACAAACTTTTGCATTGTTTTAATCACAGCTGCAACATTTTTTTGGTTCTCTCCAGATTCCCTCCCAACACTCCAGTTAATCAAGTGCAGATAGTTAAATGAGAAAGCCCATTCAGTTTAATGCAATGGCATTTTATATCAATAGGGTAATCCCAATTTTCTTCTTTTTTGCTATCTAGTTAAAACTCTTTCATAAAGCTAGGAAAGAAATGCAAACAAAATATACTGCAGTTGATACAGATGTGACATTGCATCTTCACATCATGACAAATCATGTTTATGGGTTGTCCAAAGAAACCTGGTTGAAACCTGGTTGATTTTCATGGAAACTTAAGAGCAAAAACTTATTTTGCTTTTGGGGTGATTCAATGTAGCTCTTGTTTTTTTTAAAAAAAATAACCTACAATCATCTGACCAACTAACCAAACTTTATGACCAGCATAAATATAAATTGCAAAAAAAATAATTCCAAGTAAACTAACAGTCTATTGTGTATCTTGTTTCACTGGTTTTATATGAGAAGGGAAAATAAACAATGGTTTATATATCATTAAGTGTAAAATTATAATTAAAAATTATACTTGTAACATGGTTCAGAAAATTGCTGTATCTCTCTCATCTCCGAATAAGTCTAGAAAATTAAATCTTTCTTCATACATGGAACAACGTTTATGTACATGTCCTGATCTAAAGAAACATACGCAAAATTTCATGTGTTTTTGAATAAGACAGCTCTGCCGTGACCATAATGAAAATTTTGTTAGATAAATCTAAAAGATTTCATCCAATTTTTGAAATCACAGAGTAGCATTCTAGGCAGAGCCAGCATTCTAAAGGTTTTGTTGAGCATGTATGAAAATTGGAAATTATTATTTCTTAAATTTGTTTGCCGCCCACTTTCAAAGTTAACTCTATGAATCACCAAAACATTAAACAGAAGGTAGCAATTATGACTGCTGGGTACATTTTCCAGTCTAGATACTAATACTATATCTTTCCCCTAATTTAACCTTTCTGTCCTTGGTATGGTGAACAACGGTTAAACAGAGAAAGCACTTAAGATGACCTTGATGGAAAAAATCCAACCAGGTGGTAATTAGTTTTGAACAATTATTGCTTTTAAACTACAATGATTGACTTAGCTTGGAGAAGCAGAAAAAGGTACAGTTAATATGTACCATATTTAGAATGGTACAAACATCTCATATGCAGCAAAGCAACTTCTTGTTCCCTACATTCCTATCAAAGGTTATTGTGGGGTGGGCGGGGGTGGGAGAGTTATTTTAAGATGTTTTAAAATGAAGTTTTTACCACAAATAAACAGCAAAAGTGATTGTAAACGGAGACTACAAAGAGAACTTTGGGATAAGAAAAGGTACCAGACAAGGATGTCCACTATCTCCATTGTTATTCTAACTTTGGAAGTTTTAAACAGAAATATTAGACAAGGTTCAGAAATTAAAGGACTAGAAATAAAAGGTGAAACTTATAAACACAAGCATTTGCAGATGACTTGGTATTCATCCTAGAGCAGGGGTCTTCAAATTTGGCCCTTTTATGACTTGTGGACTTCAACTCCCAGAATTCCTCAGCCAGCATGGCTGGCTGAGGAATTCTGGGAGTTGAAGTCCACAAGTCATAAAAGGGCCAAGTTTGAAGACCCCTGTCCTAGAGGAACCTTTAGAGATGATTCCTAAATTATTGGAAAAGATAGAACAGTATGGAGAGAGAGCAGGACTGAAAATAAACAGAGAAAAAATTAAAGTGATAGTTAAAATCTCACAGATAAACAAAAAAACCCCACAAATGACAGAAAAATAAAACTGAATCAAATAAAACGACCTGGACAAATGGAAAAACAATTGTCGATGTTAGGAAGAATTGCTATGCTGAAAATAAATATATTACCAAAAATGTTGTTTTTGTTCCAAATGATACCTATAAAACTAGATAATTTTTTTTTGAAGACTTAAATTCACTAATTTTGAAATTTTTTGAAAGAAAGCTAGAATCAAATTGAAAAGAAGCTAAGGAAAATGGAGGGTTTGGCTTGCCAGAATGGGTTTTATATTATCAAGCATCTGTACTAACATAAGTAAAAGAATGGATGACTCAGAAATAAAAGGACATGATTTACAACTTGGTTGGCACACTTCTTATGGAATGGGGAAAATAAAATTCGTAAGTATTTTCAAAATCACCATAGAAGGAACACATTATTACTAACATGGGAAAAAATAAAATGTAAAATATATTTGAAAATTCCAGGACGGCTTTCAACAATGTAAGCATTTGTACATCCAAAGTTAGTAAGTTTCAAGAAAATATGAACATATAAAGATATTCTAAATTCTGAAGGGAATCTAAAATCTAAACAAGAGATGGAAAATCAGGGTATTGATCTATCATGGTGAGCATATTTACAAATATAAGTTAGATATGATAAAGATGTTAAACTGTACAGACTTTCTAAAGAGCAGACCTTGTTTGATCAGACATTATTAACCTCTGATGAGAAATTAAGAAAACCTATAACTTTTTATTGAATTTGAAAATGGAAAACGAGCAAGTTAACGAAACAATGATAACATAGGCAAAGAATTTTGGATATAATATAGATTTAGAAAAATGGCAAAACTTGTGGGAAAGAAATTACAAATTGACAATGTCAACTTCTTACAAAGAAAATCTATATAAAATGTTTTATAGATGGCACTTGCCACCAGCAAGATTGGCAAAAATGTTTAAAAATATGTCAGATAGATGTTGGAAACACAAGTCAGGTACTTATTATCGTGTGTTAAAGCAAAGAGGTATTGGACAAAAATACATACTTGGCTAGAAAAAATGTTGGGAAAACATGTAGATTTTAAACCTGAACTTTTTAAATTAGGTATAATGCCAGAAAAGATTGATAAACAAAGTATATACTTGATTCTACATGTGATAACAGCAGCAAGAATCATATTCACACAACACTGGAAAAATGAAGAAATGCCACCAGAGGAAGAAATAACTAAAAAAAATACTAAAATGTGCGGAAATGGACAGACTTACTTTGAGGTTGAAAGAAAAAGAAACAATACTTTCAATTTGGGACTTATTTTATCAATGGCTGGAGAAAAGAATAAAAGATTAGGAATTAAATTTGTATTAGTGAATGATAAACTCAGACAACACGTTTGTTGAATAAGTACAACTGAATTGTATGAAAAAATAAAAAACTTTATAAAAAAAATTAAAATGAAGTTTTCTTTCAAACCCACATATTTAGGTAAACTGAACATTGCCTCAAGTTAAGAATGGGTTAGAATAATCACACCTGGGTTGTTCTTATGGTCCAGCCTGGAATTAAGAAGCAGAAACCAGTCTGAGGCTTATATCATGTGCTTTGCAGAGTATAATTGACTCAGTAAAGAAGGAGTGAAAGAGGAGCATTTCAGCCAATGGTGGGATTCAGCCAGTTCGCACCAGTTCGGAAGAACAGGTAGCTAATTTTTTGTTGCCCAGGCCCAGAATGGACTTCCGGAAGCGGCATCCACACAGAGAAATGGTTGTTCACATATTTGAATCCCACCACTGATTTCAGCTACTATTTGTCGGGCTCCAAAACATTTTTGTTTCATTCAAGAAACATTATACATTAGTAATTCTTGGTAAAAAAAAATCTATAATGGAAGTTAAGATGTCAGCCTAGGAGAAAGGCTGACTTCAGAGAATTGTTTACACAGCTAAGTCCTTCTATGGAAGGCAACCATTGCTTCAAAGTTTATTCTTCATCAGTAAAAGGAAATGCCTCAGCTATGCTGTGTGAATTTACATGGAAGGTTTGCTTGAATAATTTACTTCATTAGAAGTTGGAACCCTGCCCCCCCCCCAAAAAAAAACATACCTCCCCATCAGAATGAAGGAATTTTGAGTGCAGGGATTTTCTTTTAGAGCTTCAGTACTGTATGGGTAGTTCTTCACTTACAACCACAACAGAGCCTTGGAATTTCAGTCCTAAGTCATTGCAATCATAAAGTGAGGCACCATGTCACCAAACTTGATTTTATGACTGTTTTTATGATGGTTGTAAAGCGAGTCATGGTCATTAAGTGAATCATGTGGTCATTAAGCAAATCCAACATATCTAATGGGTGGGTTTTGTCATTGCAAATCATGGTCATATGACCACAGGATGCTGCAATCAGCTGTAAATGCAAATCAATTGCCAAGTGCCTGACATGGAACTATGGGGAGATCGTGTGGGCAGTGGAGTGGTAATAAGTTGAGGGCTACCTACAATGAATTTATAATCTTTCCGTACAAAAGTCTGTTTCTGGACGTTCTTACAAACTGTTGTAAAATCAAGAACTACCTGTTCTCTGTACCTCAATAAATACTTCACCCTTTGGCACATCCAGTTCTCTACTCAAGAGAAAATGAGAACACGGGCTGATTACAAGGTGATGCTTTACTGTTAAGAGCAGCTCCTGCAATCAAATGGCCTCCAGCTATGTTAAATTACAACATCCCAACTCAGCTACTTTGAGTGGAGGGCATGCTGATTGAGGATGATGGAATTCATAGTCTTAACACCTCTTGAAAACATTAGGCTTGGAGACATTTTTTATTCATTCCCAGTCTCTATGGTCATTTATGGATGCAAAAGGCTCGACTGAGCTCATTCAACTTCATCAGGCATAGCACTATGATCTTCTGAAAGCAACTATGTTGTAGACCCCTTCTCTCTTTCACATGCAACTTTTCCTGAAAACAACATCAACAGAAAGATGACGAGAATGAAAAGTTTGCAGCCAAGCCAGGAGGAGAATGTATTGGGGATACAGAAAGCACAAAATTATTACTTTTTAAATAGATGAGATAAAACAAAGTAGCCTTTGGTTCCAGGTTCTTACCATCTGATTTTTGCATGAACTGGGAGATTCCATCTACCCAAGCTGAACACATTTTGCTCAAATATTCATGCCCATACATTTCTTCCAATGGCTTTCTTACTTTTTCACTCCATTTTGAAACATCTCGGATAGCTGTATGTAATGATAAAATACAGTTTTCCTCTCAGTACTATCTCATGACTTTGTATGCAATTTTTAAAAGCCTGTCTGAGCATTTTGAACCCACAAGGCATTTTAAAAACAATTAAGTTGCTGGAAAATAATTGCATATGGTGTACTTCATATTTTGATACGTTGGCTGCAGAACCAAAATTTTTATATATTTTTACATTATTCTTAAAATGTAAATTCTGAGGAACTGAATCAACTAATGAGTTATTTGGAGAGGTTAGGTGCAAAGACCTCTTTATTCAACTTGGATTATTCAACTTATTCAATTATGGCCTTCAGGATATACTCCGATCACATGGATTTGATCCATTGTAGGATTCAGAGACCAGTCAACGCAGGGTGTCCCAAATATGTCTGTCTGCCTACGCAGAGTTTATTATATTTATACAGTTTAACAAGCAGGAAACTACGCACAGCAAAAGCAATGTTTATTGTTGTACTCCCTAGTCAATCTTAGAGAACATCCGAATCATCCAAGCCAGGGCAGAGTCTCTCTTATCTAGCTGGTTCTTGGCAATGCTTGGCAAGGCTAACTGGAATGAGCTCATGACATGTGGATAACAAGATACTAGAGCAGGCAGTTTGCTGCGCATGGTCCCTTCATATCCTTGACCTCCATCTCAACAATCCATAAAAGTTTATGATATGCTTTAGTAAGATTTTTTTTCCTAGTCTCCAGGCAACACAAATCTCTCTGGGGTTATTGTTGCTCCTGTAAAAGATGACTAAAAGATGGAAACATTTGCATTGGAAATGTGCTTCAATAGGTAGAAAGGTTTAACAAACTTCTAGATTATCATGAACCAAAGACAGGATTTCTGATGAGTTCAACGAACTATTGTATTTTCTCATTACATAATTCCCTGGTACAAAATGAAATTTACCTAATTAGAATGCATGTTGCCTCCTGTCACTTTCTACACTATAAATGAAGACGTAACTTTCTTTCTACCCATAAGCAACTGCAAGGGGATGCCAAAACACGCATTGTGACATCATAATGCAAACCATGTGTCCTACTTATACCTATCTTTGGGTTAGGTTTGTGATATTTCCTTATTTTTGGATGACTGTGGTTTGTATAGATGCCTATACAGTATTCCCATCATTACCTCATTTTTTTTCCATTTGATCTGATAACTAGTTTTAGCAAACTCAAAAGCTGCTTTTATAGCCTTTTACAATAGTTTGGTTGGTGGTATAATATATCGTCTTAATCTAGTTTTAACTTTTTTCAGGCATATCTAAAGCATTAGACAGATTCAGAAAAGATGTTTGGATCCCCTTGCTTCAACTCTTAGATGTGGAAGATGATGCCTGGATCCTGCTTAGCCATCCAGTAAATTGGTACAAAAAGATTTTACATATAAAGGTGTTGAACAGAACGTAGAGTTTCATATTTGAAAATTACATAGGAAACTATATGAAATTCATGATCTACAAGCGTCCCTGGGTTATCCCAGGGACACATTTGAACTCAAAGGATGCACAGTAAGAAAGCTGTTCAAACTGAACACTTCCTTAGAGAATGTAATCAACATTTGGCCCATTTTCATATCCAAGTGTCTTTAGCAGTTACTGTAGCCTATTAAATATTCATTACCTTCAGATGCTTTAATCAACATTAGAACTTTGTCTTACAAACCTGTTTCAGAAATCTTAGCTCCTATATTTTTTATCTAGAAAGTAACATGTCTATTTAAGTGGCATTTGCTGAGGGTGTGGGGGCCTAGGGTTGGGTAGAAAAGCAGAAAACGTATAATTATTGTGCTAATTGGATTATCTTCTTCTGCACCATTATCTGTTATTCAAAGATTATAGTTATTTTTATTTCTTTTGCCTTCTGCGCTATTTCTCATTAAGTAAATCTAAATTATTATTTTTTTAAAAAAAACAACACCAAAGTCGTAGTGGTTGTTTTTGTATGCCAATTGTTAGCCATGCCACTTAATTAAGTGAAAGTGTCTTGTTTGGTTTGCTGGGTTTTAAATCCAGTTAGGACTAGAATAAGGCTCAGACAAAAATTTCTCAGTCGGTTAAAGGCACTTGAGAGGCAAAGCAAAAAAAATAAAATTATTTTGGACTGAAAATTTCTTGATTGAAAATATAGTTATTTTTTAAAATAATATGCATTTATACCAAATATTTATATATTTGACACGCATGTATGATACACACCAAGAGCCTTGGTGGAGCAGTGGGCTAATGCCTCCTTAAGTAACACCAGCTGCCTGCAATTAGTGCAGGTTCGCATCCCACCAGGCTCAAGGTTGACTCAGCCTTCCATCCTTCCGAGGTAGGTAAAATGAGGACCCAGATTGTTGGGGGCAATAAGCTGACTTTGTAATAATGCCGCTTGGGGTGGGGGGGCAAAAGCCCTAATAAGCAGGCATATACATAGAATGAAGGCTATTGCTAAGCACATTGATTTGTGCTTTAAATTGTAAGCCGCCCTGAGTCTTCGGAGAAGGGCGGGATATAAATGGGATTAAAAAAAATTCAGCAGTGCAAGTGCTTTGTTGCCAAAGCATCTCAAATTGATTAAGAGATGAGGGCATAAGTCATTATTCTGAGATCCTCCCACTCCAGGTACAGTGATAACCCCATGCTAATGGATGACCTCTTCTAATGGATTCGTGTACATGTTAAATAAAATAAGGGAGAGAGTTGAACCCCAGAAACTGCATATTGGAGAGCTTGAAAGTTGGTTCAAGGTCACAAATGACATCTCATCTCACAGCAAATGTCTATTTTATCAACATCTACAAACTCAAATGCCTCCCAACATCACTGCAAGATATTATTACCCCATCCACTCTTCAGAATCCATCCAGTTGGCTTCCAACTGTAAACAAATGCAAATTTTATCTGTCAAATGCCTTCCTAAAAGGTTGTAGCAGACCTCTAGTGGTTCTTTCAGTTATTCTTCCTTGACACAGTCTTGGTCACCCTAAAAAGAATTGCTGGAGAGCATATTCAATGGATAAGTGCAGAGAAGTTATGATGTAATGGAGCTCCCTCTGAAAACCTACGGGATCCATCAAGTGATTAGGATGAGCCTCACTAATCTTCCGTCTCTACAGAGATTGGTGGTGCCACTTAGCTCCACTGGTGATCTCCATAACAACAAATTGATTTCAGCATCCTCCACTTCTGAGCTGCTTTGGAACTAGATCCAATGTGTAGACTCCCCAGTGTGTAGCTTATGATGACCATGGACAGGCCTGTGGTTATCACAGTAACCCAAAAATCTCAAGCCAACTCACTCCATCAGGAAGATTGAAATTATCAAGTGCTTACAGACTGACAGACTCAACCACCAATCCATCCTAATATATTTCTGTTGAAAATCATGATATCTAAACAAGATTTTGGCATTTTTGTGTGATTACCACCAATGGTATAAATTATGGTATTCTTATAACAGTGTGAAATATTAGAATTTGAATGCTATATGGATAAATATGCACTAATATCATACTGATGCATCTAGCACTTAAATATTCTTTGTTACAGTATTCATATGCTTTAATATAAATTCTCATTATTATTAATTTAAATTTATTATAGCTGCCCAACTCCAGTGGAACCTGGGCAATGTACAAAATAGAAGATAATCCATAAAAACAGATAAGACTTAAAACCACAAAGAAAGCCCAGACTAAAACAATTTTAAAATGACACAAATCAAACTAAACTAAAGAATACATAGTTCCTGAAAATCCAATACTTTAAGCCCGGGCCTGGGACCAAAGCCTGATTTTAAGAGCTTTCTAGAACCCTAGGAGAGAGGTTGTTGTCCTCATCTCTGGGAGAATGAATTTACCACTGTTTAAAACAAAAACAAAGGAAAAAGAAAAGAAAATTAATTTGGTGTACTGGTTAGAGGCACTGGGCTATAAACCAGGAGTTCCAGTCCTGCCTTAGTCATAAAGCTAGCTGGGTAACCCTAGGCCAGGGGTCAGCAACCTGAAACAGTGAAAGAGCCCCTCGGAACTGGTTCCCTCACAAAAGGAAAAACTGGGAGCCACAAAAAATGTGTGCGCATGTGCGTGCATGTGCAGAACAGGGTTTACTGAACAGTGGAGACAAGGCGAGATATGCACCTACCCTGCATATTTGAACTGATTGGTTGAACTTTTTTAGTCCCACTTTTCTTTGGGGGGGCTGCAGATGGCAGAGGACTGGGAGCCGCAGGAGACAGCTGAAAGAGCCGCATGTGGCTCCGGACTTTCTGTCAGTTCTAGGAAGGCAACAAGCCACTTAACTTTGCCAAGATAACGTGCAGGGACCTGTCCAGACTGTTGCTAGAAGTCAAGACAAACCTGAAGGCATGCCCACATAACCAGGCCTACACAATCCCTCCCATAAACATCCTCTTTCTTAAATTTGGTCTAATATTATAACACTCTGTTAGTTCTCTGGGAAGCAAAAGGAAGGGGAGAAGTGCAAGATTCTGTTACTATAACCTTTCAATAACAGTAGTGTTACTACTCATGATTTGGTTTCCTGTCTGGACTACGTCCAAGGGCTGACAGATACATACCACTGTAAATTTTCACATCCTCTTCTGTAATGAACACATTGGCTCCCCAGACCACCATTTTGTGGATCAAATCTGGATGCTTTGCAGCTGCAATGAGTGCAGTTATTCCACCATCGCTCCATCCCAACAAAGAGAACTTCTGAAACTTCAGTGCCTAGTTTAGCGTAAGGAAACAGACTGGAAACAGTTCTCATTTTCATGGATGAGGGGCTTGGCCTAAAGTCAGCTGATTCTTCGAAAACAATACCTTCTCACCGATACAAAAGGAATTTAACATGGCTAAATTGTGGCTATGAAGCCCAGTAGGTTTACTGAATAGTATTACTAAATCATATATTAATATATGATTCATATTAAATAATAATAACCACCACAATTAGCAGTTTTGTTTAGGTTGCAAGGACCATTGGGCATTCAGAGAAGAAGCCCGGACATATTTACCTGCATCAAGTCAACAGCATCTTTTGCATCTCTTTCAAAATAGTCTAGAGGATAATCTCGAACTGGGGGGATTGATTTTCCATATCCTCGAGGGTCCCAGGCAACAATAGTAAAAATCTCCTTGTTCATATTCTTCAGCTGTGGTTCAAAATCAGTCTGACCGCTGCCTAAATCAACACACACACACAAAATAAAACAAAACTGCAAGATGCAAAAAATATTCAAGAAAAGGATAAAGTTTTGTCTGCAATTGTTTTTATTGGGTATAATTATGGATACTACTGTTGTGGACACTAAGTTGATGTTGAATTTAATTACGGCAGCGAGACTTTTAGTAGCGCAATATTGGAAGAAGGAAGAACTGCCGACTATAGAAGAATGGACTTTAAAAGTTTCCAATTTGGCGGAAATGGCAAAGATTTCAGCGTATTTGAAAGACCAATCGCAACAGAGATATATTGTGGAGTGGAGAAGATGGATTGATTATATCCAGAATAAATATGGAACTAAAAAGTTTCACCTAGCATTTGAATAAGTATTGGATTTATGTGATATATAAATTGCTTGTAGTTATTTTATTAAGAGTTAAAGTGCGATAGAATTTAATATTTTATTGTCGTTTGCATATTGTAGATTATGTTTGTTTGTATTTTTATACCCTGTATTTAGCTCTGGGAAGTCGGGGAGGGGGGAGGGGGAGGGAAGGGAAGAGTTGGGGAGGTTTGGGGAGAGGGGAGGGGGTTGGGAGGGGTTTTGTTTTTAAAAATTTACTGTAAAACTTTTAAATAAAAAAAACTGCAAGATGATCATAATCAAGAGAGAAACTTATTTCACACATATTAACATATGTAAAAGAAAAACTGTTAGAAAAGCATGATTACATTAACTATCTTTATGACTCTTGTTAAGGACAGAATAGGAATAGAAAATTTTGTCCCTTTAATGTACTAATCAGTGTACATTAAAATGAATTTTAGTTGCATTCAGCTCTCAAAGGATAACCACCTCTAATATACACTACATAGACACGAAAGAAACTATTAAGAAAAGTAAGAGATCTTCCTCTTTTGCTGCACTAGGATCAATTTCCTTTGTAAGTTATTCCCCAACCGTTCCAAAACCAACCTTTTTTTTTTCTTGGCTTTCTCCTCACAAACTCACTACCACTGGCTGAGTGACTATAAATCATCACTCACTCTAAGTGGAAAAGTAAGCAGTGTTCTATCTGATGCAGCTTGTATGACAGGAGGAAGAAAAATGCTTGTTTCTTGAGTTGGAGGGATGTTTTCATTGTTTGCAATGTGCAATTTATGGATGTAGGAGGCGGTACTAGATGTTGGAAGATTTCATATAGCGTGCTAAGTTCAAACTAATCAAACTCTTTGATGAAATGGTAAAGTAAAAAAAAGAGTTGTGGTTACTGAAGTCAGACAGAATTTTCTTATGCAGACAATGTCTTCCTAAGATCAAGTTCACTTTTAGTCAAAGCAAAAATGTGTCTATGTTGTTTGAACATGGTCTGGAATTGGAATTACTGGAATTTGGTTCTGAAAAGAGTTGCTGGAAGGCTTGTAGGTTGCCTGCTCCTGGTGTAAAGGATTTTTAGTGCTTTTGCTATTATTTCCTCAAAAGTTTCCTCCGGTGTTGGAATTCTGTGATCTCCATCTAGTTCAGTGGAGTTGCAGTCAAGCACAGTTTGAGAATCCTAGATTGAGAAAGGCTGATCCTGGATCAGACATAACTGATGGGTATTTCTACTGTATAGACAAAGAACATCAAGGCTGAGATTTAAGCAATAACTCCCAAGGTCAATCAAGGCAGATAGAATTTTTTCTGATCATTTTATTTACCATCATTTAGGAAACAGTAATCAAAATTCCTTGGAGATCTCTTGCTATCATCCAGAAGTAAACCAATACATTTTATCTCACCTTTGGTCTGTTTCGATAGTTAGTCTAGTTACACAGATAGGTGATTAGTCTTGTCTAAAAGCAATTATTTTAGAGTCATGCACTACCATACCATAAAGATCTTCTGACAAATATACTTTTTGCATATATTATGCTTTCCAAATAAGTAGCATAGTACAAGTGTTAGATCCACACCTAACATGCCAGGGAGAAGCAGGACAGCATGGTTTCCATTGCCAGTCTGTTGGTAGTGTAGGTGGACGCCATTCACTTCTACTTTCGCTGAGGTTATGGCAGTGCTAGAAGAAATAGCTTCAATTGTTCAATATATTCATATTCCATCTTTCTCCCCAATAGCAAACAGAGTTCCCATTCCCTCTTCCCATTCTTATCTGCACAATAAGGCACAGTATACAATACAGTATGGCTCTTGTCCCTCTTAATGACACCCATAACAATCTAGTAGGTTCAACCGAGATATAGTTTTGTGCCTCAGCTCTAGTCAGCTTTCCAACTCAGATTTTTGCAATAAGGTATCTGTTAGGCACAAAGCCAGCTGGGTGACCTTGAGCCAGTCACTTTCTTTCAGCTCTAGGAAGAAGGCAGTGGCAAGCCATTTCTGAAAAACCTTCCAAGGAAACCGAAAGGATTCGTCCAGGCAGTCTCCAAGAATCGGAAACAATTGAATGGAAGGGGGGAGAAAATATGGCAAATGTGTTTCCCAAAATTACCAATCAGCAAATCCAACAGGATGTTTTGAGTGGCAATTTCAACAATTTTGTTTGGACATTAGGTTAGGAAAGGGTATTTTAATTACAATAACATACTGATTGATTGACTGATTATGTGCCATCAAATTGCAGTCAAGTTGGATCACAGAGACAGACCTTCCCTTGGGTGTTTTATCCCCAACCTGGCCCTACAGGTCTTTTAACAGGGCATCCATTGCCACTGTAACTGAATCGTTGTAGCCATCTTGCTGCTTGTCATTCTAGCGTCTAGAAGACCTCCAAGGTCCCTACCAGCTTTATTCTGAATGAATGGTTCAACCTAGAGTGTACCCACTGAAATGAATGAAACACGTGCAAATTAAAACTCATCAATTGCAACGATTATGACTGAGGTCTGAGTCTAGACCTCCAGAAGGGCATAAAATGAAACTTCATTTATTTAATTTCTAGTAATAATGCTCAGTGTTGATCTTTCCTCCTTTTCCTACAACATGCTAACCCTAAATCGGTAAAACCTGCTGAAAGCACTTCAGAATATAATTTTATTTTGTGAGATTTACAAAGATCACCAATGTGACACAAAGGATAAAGAATACTCCCCACTTATCTGGGATTACGCATGCGCCCCCGTACTACACACACACACACACACACACACACACACACACACACACACTTGCCAAGCAGTTCATATTTTTAATACAAAAGTTCTGAGAGAAAAATCCTTCATCCACATTTGATGTGGAAACACCTCCTGCACGATCAACTTGTCTTACTTGAAGCTATGACTCCCACATGCCCTTAAGAATAATATTGCTGTTTTAAATACTTTTATTCATGGAAATTATGCAATACTGAAACAGTCTACTGTAGATTTCTAATATCTAGTGTCCCCTCAGCATAATTTGCTGTGGAGAAGGGTGAGGCCCATAGGAAGGTTAGGAGGGGTGATGGCATATCTTACAGAGGAGGGGATAGGCTCATTTCACAAAAGGTTCCTTAGTAGAGGAAAGAGGTGAAAAGCAGTGGAAAGAGAGTAATTGTGCCTTCACCACAATAGAATTGCTTTGGCAAGATTTTTTTTGGTTCTGTTATTTTGCTCTATAGGCAAGAAAGTTCATTCTAGAGCTCAAAGTGGTAATTACGTCCGAGTTGGCAGCTCAAAATCCTCAGGCCCAAAGATAACTGTCTGTTCTATGTGTGTAGAGAACTATTCTCCAGTTCAATTCATTGTTGACTGAATTTTAGAAGGAAGGGCAGGATTGCCTCCCTCAAACAAAAGGAATCTTACAGGTGCAGAGAAGAATTTAAATTACACGTCCACAAATTCCATCTGAGCACAACACACTTAAGCAGGTACAAAAAAGATCTAACAGGATTTCCGGTGGCGGCGCGGCGCCGGAGACAGCCTTTTCGGGCTGCCCGCGGCTCAGCTGTGTTGTTTTCACCTGAAACAGCGCCGATCAGCTGTTTGGGTGGATTTGAAGCCCCCTCCTCGGGTGAAGAGGAGGGGGTGAGGCCCCAGGTAGGGGTTGAGTTCTCCGGGGCCGCCTGAGCTTATAGCTTGGGCGGCTGAAGGATTGAACTCCCCCGTAGCCTGGGTTGCTCCCAGCTGTTCAGCGTCTCTGCTCCGTGATTTTTGGAGCGGAGCCAGGCGTTTGCGACCACCCCTGCCAGAAGGAAAGACCATGGAATAAAAGGAGCAGGCAGAGCGGTACAGGAGGAAAAGGTGAAGAGGACTTTTATTGCTGCTTTCTAGCTTAATGGACTTTATAAATCTAAAGTGAAAGTGCGTAGTAAGTGAAAGTAAAGATGGCGGCTAAACCTCCCCCAAAAACTCTTCGGAGTGCTGGAACTTCTCCGGTGCAACAATCATCATTGCAGGCGTTGCTTCCTTCTGATGTATTGACACCGAAGGATTTACAAGATGCTCTTGAAAAACATGCCCAGGTAATTCTGGAATCAATGGGTGATAAATTTGCAAAGATGGAGGAGAAATTGGAGAAATTGGAGGAGAGAATGGAAGAGAGGATGGAACAGAAGTTCAGTGTGATGAAGGTAGACATTTTGTCTTCAGTGCATAAAGTGGCTGAATGTGTGGAAGATCTGGATGAAAAAGTGGAAGATTTGACTCAAAAGAATGCCATATTAGAAGCAAAAGTATTGGAGAATGAAGATTTAAGAGACAAAATGGACAGAGAACTGAGTCTTGCTCAATATTACCAGATGCAGTATGCTGTTAGAATCAGAGGCTTAAAAGAGAATATTAAGGAAGACCTAAAGCAGCTGATTTCTGAGGCTCTGGAAGTAGTATTGAATCAGCCAGCATCTGAAATAAAGGGAGGCATGGATAAAGTGTTTCGTGTGAATTCATGGATTGCTAGACAGAGAAAGCTACCTAGAGATGTGGTGGTTTATTTTGCAAAGAGGGAAATTAGAGATGAAGTTATTCAAGCTGCCTATGATACTAAAGTTGTGATTGCTGATCAAGAAGTTTTGGTTCTAAAAGAAATTCCTCCAAAGATTTTAAGGAGAAGGAAGGATTTTACATTTCTTGTGCAAGAGCTCAAGCAACGAGATATAAGGTTCAGATGGGAGATTCCAGTTGGGTTGATGGTGATGCATGAAGGTAAAAGGTACCGTCTGGCTACTGTGATGCAGACGCGTGATTTTTACAATAATGTTTTAAAAGCAACCCCACTATCACTTCTGGAAGCTGCAAAGGGATCTGGAGAAGGAGAACATCAAGAGGCTGAAGATGGACAGACAGAGGAGAACGGTGCTGGAGGAGACCAAGCTACAACTTCTTTGGATGATCCTAGAGAGCAGAGGGTGACGCGTGCTGCTTTAAAACGATAAAAAAAATAAAAGAACAAGATCAGCAGAAGTCTATGGAACTTCCAAAACGTACTTACAGCCAAGCAGTGGGAGGAGCACGGCCTAAAAAAGATAGTCCTATTAAAGCAGTGCTCCAAGAGCTTTGGGATGATATGCATGGCAACTAAATTTTTAACTTGGAACGTTAATGGACTAAATTCAC
The DNA here is from genome assembly GCF_947247035.1 of Vipera ursinii. Taxonomy (NCBI): domain Eukaryota; kingdom Metazoa; phylum Chordata; class Lepidosauria; order Squamata; family Viperidae; genus Vipera; species Vipera ursinii. The sequence continues at coordinate 142,390,273 of NC_139516.1, read as the reverse complement.
CACAGAAGAGGAAGAAAGTTTTTCAATATTTAAAACAATTCAAGATAGATGTTATATGTTTGCAGGAAACGCATATTAGGGTTGTGGACCAAAAGTATTTATCGAACTCAAGGTTGGGTACGCAATTCGTTGCTTCTGCAATGAATAAGAAAAATGGAGTAGTTGTTTATGTTAAAAGTGCTTTAACAGCGGACTTAATTGAAGCAGACAAGCATGGAAGATACGTTATGATAGAGTTGCTGTTAGAAGGTAAAAAGACACTCTTAGTTGGATTATATGCTCCTAATCAACAACAAGCTGACTTTTTTAGTTTACTTCATTCAAAGCTTACCCAGTTGGATTATAAATCTTTTATTTTTATGGGGGATTGGAATGGTGTTTTGGATGTACAGATGGACAAGGCTGGAGCTTTTAAGCGCGTCCCAAGTCATGCTAGACTGCCTAAATCTTTTTTTGAAATGAAGGATGACTTGGAACTGCGAGATATCTGGCGTGAGAGACATTTGCAGGAAAAGGATTATACTTTTTTTTCTGACAGACATCAATCTTTTTCCAGGATCGATTTTATTTTGTTGACTAATGATTTTTTTTTAAGGACTAAGAAGGTGAAGATTTGTGCAAGAACTATTTCTGATCATAGCCCAGTCTGGCTAGAGATTAATAAGGAGAATAGAGATAGGCGCTCGTGGCGCGTAAATGAGAATTTGTTTAGAAATCAGAGAAATGTGGAAGAATGTAAACAGCGGATGAAGGATTTTTTTTGAGACTAATATGAATAAGGGCACCTCTATGGACATGGTTTGGGATGCTAGCAAGGCCTATATGAGAGGGGTGTTGATATATATGAACAATAAACATAGACGTGCTGTGGAAGCTAGGAGGAAAGAATTGGAGAATGAAATAAAGGAAAAAGAAAAGGCTTTGATTTTGAATTCAGAGGATGTGAAGACTAAGGAGGCTATTAAACTGTTAAGAGGACAATTTGATAAATTAATGGCTGACCAAGTGGCAACCAATTTGCAGTTTGCCAGGCATAATACCTTTTGCAACGCTAATAAACCAGGTAGATGGTTAGCTTATAGACTGAGGAAAAAGCAAAGGGCTTCTAATATAGACAAAATTGAGCATAAAGCAAGGGTTGTGTTTCAACAGGACCTTATCAAGGATGCTTTTGTGGATTTTTATTCTAAATTATATGCTAAGGAGAAGATTAATGAAAAAGACATTGATATATATTTGGAGAATGCTAGCATCCCGGTTCTTACGCAAGTACAAAAAGAGGGGATTAATCAACTGATTACAGAAGAAGAACTTTTTACAGCAATTAAGGAATTGAAGGTGGATAAAGCACCAGGTACGGATGGTTTGACTGCGGCTTACTACAAAAATTTACAATTAGAGATGATAAAACCGTTAAAGGAACTGTTCCAGACAATCCAGAGGGGGGGAAAGGTGCCACCGTCTTGGAGAACAGCTTTTATTTCCTTGATTCCGAAGGAAGACCAAGATGCTACTCAAGTTAAAAATTATAGACCGATATTCCTTTTAAATACAGATTACAAGATATTTGCTAAGGTGTTGGCTAATAGACTGATGAGGGTTCTGCAACAGGTTCTGCAACATGGGGATCAAACGGGGTTTATTAGTGGTAGGTAAATGAAAAATAATGTGAGGCATATAGTTGATGTGTTAGAGTTTTTGGAAAGGAACAACCAGATCCCTGCGGCGCTAATCTTTTTAGATGCTGAAAAAGCTTTTGATCAATTGAATTGGCAATTTTTGATGAAAGTTTTAGATAAAATGGACTTTGGGGAAAATTTTCTACAACCGATTAGGGCATTATATCAAAAACAAACTGCCCGAATTATAGTTAATAATAGCCTGACAGAAGCATGTAATATTGAGAAGGGCACAAGGCAAGGGTGTCTGTTATCGCCCTTGTTATTTGTGTTAACATTAGAGATATTATTGGTTAAAATACGGAATTCGGAAAAAATTAAGGGTATACAAATTAGAGATCAGGATTATAGATTGAGAGCATTCGCAGATGATCTGGTTGTTACAGTGACCCAGCCAGAGAACTCTGTTGTGGACCTGATGGAGAAAATAACACAATACGGGAAGGTTTCTGGATTTAAAGTTAATATACAGAAAACCAAAATTCTGGCCAAAAATATGACAGTTTCGCAAAAGGCTCTCTTAGAAGGATTAACTGGATTTGAGATTGTTAAAAGGGTTAAATATCTGGGGGTGCTTTTGTCGCCCTCTAATACAAAGTTATATAAAAATAACTATGAAAAACTATGGGGGAAAATTCAAAAAGAATTGGAGAGTTGGGAAAAATTGCAATTGTCTTTGTTGGGACGGATTGCAGCAGTGAAAATGAATGTCCTGCCTAAATTTCTATTTTTATTTCAAATGATACCGATTCTTAAGAAAGATTCTAATTTGGAGGAATGGCAGCGAGGTATCAATAAATTTGTTTGGGCAGGGAAAAGGCCACGAGTTAAACTTAAGATTATGCAGGATACTCGTGAGAGAGGTGGTCTTAAAATGCCCAATCTTAAACTATATTATGAAGCTGCTGCATTAGTAGGAATAAGTGATTGGATTAATTTGACACAAGAGAGATTATTAAATCTTGAGGGCCACGATTTGTTGTTTGGCTGGCATGCATATTTGTTGTATGACAAGAAGGTTGACAATGTGTTTAGAGTGCATATTTTAAGACAGGCATTGTTGAGAGTTTGGAAGAAGTATAGACATAAGCTAGATTGCAAGATACCACTGTGGGCAATTCCAAAACACGCAATAGAAAATATACATGCTGGTTTCAAATATGATGTGACTACGTACAAGGAGATTTTGAGCTTGGAAAGAAATGTCTGGTGTTTGAAATCATATAGCCTCTTGCGAGATGAGAAGGTTGTTCAAACTTGGTTTCAATATATTCAGTTACGGGCCAGGTGGAAAGAAGACCAGAAAATTGGTTTTACAATGACTGATGAAAATGTGATAAAGCAAATTAGAAATCAGGGTCCAGCACATATCAAACGGATATATCTTGCATTGATAGAAATTGACTCAGAAACAGAGCTTGTTAAAGATTGTATGATTAAATGGGCCCAAAATATCCAAGAAGTTATTACAATGGACATGTGGGAAAGGATTTGGGTGAGGAACGTAAAATTCACACAAGCTCAAAATCTAAGAGAGAATTTTTATAAAATGTTTTATAGATGGCATTTAGATCCTAAAAAGCTTGCAAGTATGTATCCGAATTATCAGCCTAAATGTTGGAGGTGCGGTGACGAAGACGCAACATATTTTCACATATGGTGGACTTGTAAAAAGGTTAAGGCTTTTTGGATAAAAGTCTGGTGGAACATGCAGAAGATTTTTAAGCAGAGGATAAAGTTTTGTCCGCAACTTTTTTTGTTGGGAATAATTACAGATGCTACAGTTGTGGACACTAAGTTGATGTTGAATTTAATTACGGCAGCAAGACTCTTAATAGGTCAGTATTGGAAGAAGGAGGAACTGCCGACTATAGAAGAATGGACTTTAAAGGTTTCTGACCTGGCAGAGATGGCAAAGATATCGGCCTATTTGAAAGATCATTCGCAAGAACGCTATATTATGGAGTGGAGAAAATGGATTGAGTATATCCAGAACAAATACGGGACTAAGAAGTTTCATGTAGCATTTGAATAAGTCTTCCTTTCTTTTTTCCTTCTTTTTTTAATATATATTTTTATTAATAGTGTTTGTAGTTATCCTATATGAGCTAGAGAGTGATACATTTTAGAGTTTACGGTTGTTAGCATATGGTTGTTTATGATTCTTTTTTTGTTTTTTATACCTTGTACTTAGCTCTGGGAAGTCGGGGGGGGGGGGGGGGAGGGGAGGGGGGGGAGGGGTAAGGAGGGAGGGACAGGGGAGGGGTAGGGGGGTTTGTTAAAGATAAAATGTATGATAAAACTTTTCAATAAAAAAAAGATCTAACAGCAGTTTTTGTGTAATAAGTTGAATAGATTGGGGTTGGGTGTAGTGGGTTGTGTGAAGTGAAATCATTTTCTTAGCTTGGTATATTGGATTAATACTGTACGCAGGTTAAGAGTGTCGTCGGAACTGGTTGTGCCTTACAGAGGTCTCCTTGCACTGGAGGAATACATGGAAGAGGTGACTTTTGCAATTTACCTTTTCCCTTACAACTCCTATACACAAGTATTGTGTGTATAGCAGATCTAACCATGATATGAGACAAACTAAAAGTATCCATGGACTAAAAGTATCCTATTTTTTCGTTAGAATTTTGCAAATACAATACTGTAAGATATTTCTGAGAAAGGAGCCTGGTTTAATCTGGTGTGGGAAGTACCAAAAATGTGGTAAATGGAGGCCTATTTTAATTAAAAACAATTTTGCAAAGAAATCTTTATATAACTTGCTTCCAGATAATTATGCACAGGTGCATAGACCAAAGTATTTCCTTAACAACTATTTCAGCTTTATTAGTATAATAAATAGGTCAAAGGTAGGCTGGCATCTCTCCCAATTTTATTAACTCGTTCATAATTTTATTCTCCCAGACAGCTATCTGCACAAAATATGAGGGATATATGCAATTGTTCTTCTCCCCCCCCCATCTTTCGCCGAACATTCCTGTAGACTTTGCGGGTGCTTTTCCCACTTACCAATATACCATTGCGCTCTTAAAAGGCGAGTTTTGCTGTCCTTTAAAGCAGGGGTCTTCAAACTTGGCCCTTTTATGACTTGTGGACTTCAACTCCCAGAATTCCTCAGCCAGACAAGCTGGCTGAGGAATTCTGGGAATTGAAGTCCACAAGTCATAAAAGGGCCAAGTTTGAAGACCCCTGCTTTAAAGGAAAGGGTCTTTCGAGTATTAAGGTTTTTACATAATTGGATCTAAAATCTGATTCATATTATCGAGCTTCGTTCCAGTCAAGAAAAGCCTGCGCGGGATCCAAACAGTTAAGTCCTTAAACGGCATGCAGTATAAAAAAAAAAATTAACACGCACACACGCCCCGTAGTGAGACTGCCAAGTGCTCCAGTTGGACACAAACCCTCTTTAGCTTTGCAATTAAACCCTGCGTTCCCCTCGGTTCCTTAACTTCGCCTCTGCAACCCGCTTCACCGACGCTTCCCCCAGGTATTAGCCCAGGGGTCTTCAAACTTGGCCCTTTTATGACTTGTGGACTTCAACTCCCAGAATTCCTCAGCCAGCATACGCTGGCTGAGGAATTCTGGGAGTTGAAGTCCACAAGTCATAAAAGGGCCAAGTTTGAAGACCCCTGTATTAGCCATTTATTGCCCTGTACACCGCCCTGAGTCCTTCGGGAGAAGGGCGGTATAAAAATATAATAAATCAATCAATCAATAAAATTTACGACTTTTCGCTGCAACCCGTCACGCGTGCGCACTGCGGTTGCGGCGCCCAGGCTTGCAGATGTTTCCCTGAGTCTCTGTCCCGTCCCGCGGGCATTTGTACCTATAGGCAGCCGTCGATCTCGGGACCAGTGCCAGTGTTGCAGAGCGGGAGAGTTGTGAGAACAGATGCTGCAGCCGCCAAAGCGCTGCGCTTGCAGGCCGAGTCATTTTCCTTCCTTCCCCACGGTCTGTCTTGCGGCTCCGCCTTCGTAGCTGCAAGGGGGCGGAATCTCCAAAAGCTTTTCACTCAAAGCAGGGGAGCCTACCCAACGATTTCCGCAATCGTTCCCTTCTTTTTGGAGAAAAAGGGCCGCATTCTTCTTTTAGGTCTTTTTTTTCCTGAAGCTCCAGGGCATTCAGTGACAAACTCGGGACAGAAGCAAAGCAAATGATTTTCACCAAGTTGTTGGTTTATTAAAGAAATTGATAAGGTCGCCCAGCTCACACAGGAGATAGATGCTCTGGGCAGCTTGCAACTTAAAAATCCGCAAAATACCTGTAGTCCTCAACTAACGACCGCAATCGAGCAATTGAGTGAAACATTTGTTCAGTGGGTTTTGCTCCGTTTTAGGACTTTTCTTGCCACAGCTGTTAAGTGAATCACTGCAGTTAAGTTAGTAACCCGGTGGTTAAATTAACCTGGCTTCCCCATTGACTTTGCTTGTGAGAAGGTTGCAAAAGGTGATCACATGACCATGGGACACAGCAAAGGTCAAATAGGAACCTGTCGCCAAGCATCTGAATTTTGATCACATGATCATGGGGAATGCTGCAATGGTCATAACTGTGAATAAGTCATAAGTCACATTTTTCAGTGTCGTAACTTTGAAGTCACTAAATGAACTGTTGTAAGTTGAATAATATCTGTATAACCATCTTCCCCCCTCCACAGCAGCAACAACACAATGTAACCATTTGATCTGCTCCATCTCTGTTTGGGTTCCCAGATCTGCTGACAGGAACATTATCTTCAGGGCCTTGCAGAAAAGCAACAAGGTGAGGGCCAATCGTACCTCTAGGGCAGGGGTCTGCAACCGGAAAAAGGAAAAGAGCCACTCAGAACCGGTTCCATCACACAAACAAAAAAGTGGGAGCCGCAAAAAGTGCGCACGCGTGCGTCCACTCACGCGCATGCGCAAAAAACATTTTGCGCATGCCCAAAATGGGAGGCACCTGCGCGGCGACGGGTCTCCCCTTTGGAGAGGTGCGCGCCATCCCGTTCGGAGACCTGCCGCGTTCGTCAAACATGGACGAACGCGGCAGCTGTGCAAACGGGATGGCGGCGGTTTGGAGAGTGCGTGCGCACCTCTCCCAAGCCGCCGCCGTCCGGAGACCTGCCACGTTCATCAAACATGGATGAACGCGGCAGCTGTGCAAACGGGATGGCAGTGGCTTGGGAGAGGTGCGCGCGCACTCTCCAAACCGCCGCCATCCCGTTTGCACAGCTGCCGCGTTCGTCCATGTTTGATGAACGCGGCAGGTCTCCAGATGGCGGTGGCTTGGGAGAGGTGCGTGCGCACCTCCGCCCTTCGGAAAGGTGCACGCGCACCTCTCGGAACGGGCGGTGCCACTCTCCATTTGGAGAGGTGCACGCGCACCACTGCCCATTTAAAGAGGTGCGCGCGCACCGGGCGACTGGGAGCCGCAGGAGACGGCTCAAAGAGCCGCATGCGGCTCCGGAGCCGCAGGTTGCCAGCCTGTGCTCTAGGGGAATTGTTTTCCAGAGAAGGGGCTGACACTGAAATCTTTTTATATGGAGAGGGGTTTTTTTGGCATTGATTTAATAGGAGCCCTATTAATCAGCAATGGAACTTCCATATTACACATTATATGTCACTCCAAGGGTCTCCAAAACTATTCTGTACCTCTTCATTCTGGACCAATTGTAGTTTCTGAACGCTCAAGGATAGCTCCATGTAAAGCACATTGGAGTAATCCAGATGAGAGATGATTCAAGAGTATGAATGACCTGAGCTTAAAGTATCTAGTAGCAGGCATAGGAGATATGTTAATAATACCCATGCTCATACCATAGGCATTTGCAGCTTGACATGATGATGCAAAAATAACATATATAACTCAAGAGAATTGTACTGCAAACTGTACCCTTTTCTACTTGGACCCCAACATTGGATGCAGGTATAGGTAGGCCTGGTTTAGTGACCACAATTGGGACTGGCAACTTGGCCATGAAGTAAAATTAGGACTGTGCTTGTGCTTTCCTTTATTTACAGACTTGCAAAGGCTGCAAAAGTCAGGATTGGTAATTGTATTATTCATCACTGTCATAACATAGTGAATAGTCAGTAAACAAAGGCAGGGACTAATACTATTTTTGCATGGTATCTTTTCATTTTCCGCTCTAGGGGAAGTCTGTGTCATTGCTCTCGGGGGAATGAGCAAGAAGTCACACAAGTCCTACAAAAGTGTCCACCAGAATTACCATGTGAACATATAGAACACCAATCTTTACCAGTGCAGTAGCGTATCCTCTGAGATATGTCAGTTTGGTGTAAGTCATCATATTAGAAATTGAAGACTGAGTTCTAGTCCTGTCAGCTTTGTGACCTTGAGCCAGTCTCTCTCTCTCTCTCTCTCTCTCTCTCTCTCTCTCTCTCTCTCTCGCACACACACACACACACACACACACACACACACACACACACACACTGTCCTAGGAAGGCAATGGTAAGCCAGTTCTTGGAAATATTGCACAACTAGTCTGTGGAGTTACCAAAAGTCAAGGGTCACAGATATACACACACACATGGCAAGACTTGCTCCTTCTTTGGGTATTAGGCCACAGGACCAATCCTGCTGCAGTTTCTTCCAATACATCATTTTGTATCAAGCCTTCCAAATTTTCTTTGCCATTTCAAAAGAAAAGGAGAGAAAAAAATCCTCCTTGCTTCAAAGGCAAAATTATGTTTTTCAAAACATGCTGTTACCCTTATGTTTGATATTTGGGGAAATATTAATGGTGTTGTTTTCCCTCCTGATTATTAACACCCATTCCCTTCCCTCACCTTTTGCCTTTATATGTAAGAAAATCACATGTGATCCTATACTGTTCGTCCTTGCTAGGATGGTTGCTGAAGCTCCTGCTCATCACCCCTTGCCAAACTGTTATATTCTTAGTCTGTTAATAAAGATTCAGTTTACTGATTGTAGTGGCAGGTTTTACATAACTGAAAGAGAATGATAAACCAGTTTTATTTTTAAGAAGAGATTCTGGTTTATAATAAGACTAGAATAGCCTTATGCCCATCTTCTGTATTTAAAAAAATTTAAAATTGTACAAAATCATTCAAAATTTGACATAAAACAGGGAGAGGTCTGCATGAAATGGGAAAAAAATGTTGCACTTTATATTTAGGAAAAAGCCCATAACAGTTCAGAAGTTCTGATGAGCCATTTCAAGCCAGTTGTGATTTGACAGAAGTCAGACCAGGAATATACTTTGATAGTCTTGCGTAGAGATGAAACAAATCCAGACAGGTAAATGGAGCTAAATTAGTGGGCATCACTTCCTATTTCCATCATCAGTTCCCAACTGGAACATCTCAGGGGCCAGCCCCACCAATGCTTTCCTTTCCTTCCCCTTATCCATCACCATTGCCACTAAAGGCGCAGTGTGGTGTATACCAAAATTGTGCCCAGCTGCTCTGCAGTTTCTCTCTCCTGCTCAGGCACTGCTGTTGCTCTCCTGCCTCACCCTCACCCTTTTTCTCTGTGGAAGAATATTGTGGACCGTGTCCAGAACAAAACAGCCATTTTGTTCCATGCACGGAGCAAAACACCCAAATTTTGCATGTTTTGTCTGTCCCTGCTGGAAAGTATTCTGTTAAGTTTGCAGCTTTTTTTTAGGGATTGCTATGAAAACCTTCCTTGGGATTGGCCATCATTTGCTCTTTATCTCCTATTCCTTATTCTGCTTGCATAGACTAGCGATCTGTTTGCAGCATTTGTCCTGGCCAATGACCTGTAATGCAAAAATATCTTCTGGAAAAAATGTCCAACCCAGCCAAAGTCCTCCTGGTCTTTGTTTGACTTTTTTATCTATTGTTTCTTCCAGAATCCTGGCTTATTTTGATAAAATTATTGAGGAGATCTATCCGCTTGCAAGCAAAGAGGGCTCTGGCCAGCTTCCCTACAGTTGCTCCTTTGCTGCCTTCCTTCATCAGCCACCTCTGGAACATCTGGTAAACTTTTTCTTTGAGTCCATCCCGTTCGTAATCGTGGTCAATTTCATCCAGCTCTGGGTCACTGAAGCCCAGTTTACGAGCGCAGTGTTTCCACTGCTTGGACAAGTTCTCTCTCACGAGGTTTAGGTGGACATCCGAAACTATAGCAGTGCTCTCTGGTGGTAGAAAAAAGAAAAATATAAAATAAAATAAGGGTCATAAAATTGGGTGTGACTCAGTTAACAACTGCTTTGCTTAGCAACAGAAATTCTGGTCCCAATTGTAAGTTGAGGACTACCAGTATTGAAACCCCTTGATGGGTAAAACAATGAATGAACAGGCTATTGGTAACTACTGAGACGTCTGTTGCTATCTTCAGTTTCTTCATAGAATGAAATACATTCCCCTAGTTGGTGAGAAAGTTTCTCTATATGTAAAGTAATAGAACTGCCTCCTCTATTTCCACTTAAGAAAGAGTCTCAAGTCAGGCAAGAGTTCCCTTCATGTGGAGGTACCCTCTGAAACACAGATCAGAAACTCTGTGAAGATGCTTTGTGTGATGTTTTAAATAAGACGGTTGGCAAGATGTGTGTTAGGCAAACATGTTGCATGACTACCTGGTTGTGACCAAGGATCCCTTCACATGCTTTGGAGTTGAAAAGGGTGTTTCTAAACTTTTTCTAGTGATAGAATAGCTTTGGTATGGTTTGCTAAATTTTTGGCCACCAGATCAGGGCTGCAAAATTCCAGACAACTGAAGATTGGAAACGGAAGGCGGAATCTTCTGTATCTCTTTACTGTCATTTTGTGTTCATTATAGCACAGAGAAGGCAGCTTTACTAAATTTGAATCATGGTCTGCCTGCAAGGACTACAGGCTTTTATAGGATGATCCCTTTAACCTGTTACGTTCCAGCCTACGACCTGCCCTGTTTGAATGTCAGGGACAACCCTTTTTTATAATCAATAGGCTGGAACTAATCCAACCAAATTTATTTACAAAAGTTAAACGAAAAAGTTCAAACAAGACTTAAACCAAAAAGGTTAAACAAGAGTTAAACAATAACAGACCAAGACTCTATCAGAAGCTCTTCAAACGGTTGCCTTCAGCAACCAGCACTTCCCACACATTCCCCTTTTAAACAGCAGTCTCAAGGCGTGGCTTCTCATTGCCTTCTCCCGAGTTGCCTCATTGCTTTCCTCTGCTCAGTTCTGCTAGATTACCTCCTGCTTCTAGCGTCCCTGAACAGAGCCAGCTGTGGATTGTCTTCTTCCAATCCTTCATGCTCAAACAGCTGGGTCTGAGGAGGAACAAGACGGGAGGGGCCTGGCTAAGAGTTCTGCAGTGCATCAGAAACTTCCTCTGACACTACAGGCTCTCCAACCCCTCCTCCTTCTCCTCCTCCTCCTCTTCAGAATCGTCCGACTCAGCTGCCGAAACCACAGGCTGACGCTGAATCACAACATAACCATTCCATCTAATAAGGCCAAACAAGAGTAGTATAGAGCTCCATGGCTATCAATTTTTTGAACCTAAGTCCCTCCATTAAGATTTACTTCCAACATTCCACTATATTAAAGCTATATATACAGTAGCTTGCCTTGGAGTAAATTCATTTACCTAAATGAAAATACTTTTGAATGGATCCTTACAGAACATTAATGTAACTTTCTCCAATTTATGTATTTAAAAAACACTGGATATGAAATCTCTATAAATATGATCAGTAAAACTAAAATATCAAGGAAGAGTGATTCTCCTATTAAGAAAGAAAAAGCTTTACTTTTCTACTTACCAAATATTTTCTGGTGTTCTTCTGCAGAGTAATCAGTTGCTGGTGGGCTGTTCCCTCGAATATCTTGATTTTTAATTTCTAAATAGTTGTAGGAGCCTATTTGAATTCCAGTACTATTATATATGTTGTAATGTGGCGGTTCCTCTGATTATAAGGAAATATTTAGGAAAAAAAGTGTAAAAACAGAGACAAAAGCGTAAGGAATAAATAAATACCAAACTGTAGGTTAATAGATATTTGAAATTTAGAACAGTGTTCTTGCAAAAAATGACAATGGTATATAATAACCTGGGCATGATGAGGCAAAAAGAAGGCCTACTAGGCCTCTTGGGAGTGGTGTGGGGAATGAAGAGGCCCACAGACCAGTGGTGGGATTCAGCCGGTTCGGCAGAACTGGTAGTTAAAATTTTGCTGCATTCGGAGAACCGGCTGACTTCTGGAAGTCCATTCTAGGCCTCGGAGGCCTGGAGGAGGCCTCCCAGGCCTAGAACGGCCCACTGGAAGTGCATGGATGCCACTTCTGGAAATCCATTCTAGGCCTGCATCGAATAAGAGAATTGGTTGTTCAGGTATTTGAATTCCACCACTGCCACAGACTAGTTGGCTGAGGCCTCCCAGATCATGGGAGGAGGGGAGGAGCTGCAGGGCTTTTGTGGTCTTAAGGACAGGTGTGCTGCCAATCAACTGAATTTTGTTCACATAACTCTGGGGGTGCTGCAACTGTCAGAACTGTTAGGCAGGGTTCTTAAGTCCCTTTGTTCTGCACCATTGTAATTTCAAATGTTATTGAACGAATGGTTATAAGTTAAGGACTACCTTTATAGCGCTCTAATAAAGGAGGCATTCCATATATGGGTTCAGTGTTTCAGATGAAGTCTAGATCAGGGGTCCCCAACCCCCGGTCCGTGAACCAGTATCTGGCATGCCAGCAACCGGTCCGCACAAACAAGCAAAGCCCCATCCACAGGATGCAGGCAGCACACAAAACCACACACACTCTGGTCCGCAAAAAAACCTCTCCACGAAACCGGTCCCTGGTGCCCAAAAGGTTGGGGATCTCTGGTCTAGATGGCAACAAAGAGACAGAGAAAAGTCTAAACTTTACATTGCTACTTAGCTGTCATCTGGCGTTTTGGTATGTCATTTGGTATGTGCATCATTAAAAGAATGCATCTGTTTTGTTTTACCTGTAGGTATTCTGCCCATAGGATATGCAAAGTTGAATTTCCTAAAGGGAATCGACTCCACAGGACCTAAATAATTGTACAGATTGTTTCAGAATGATGTCAGAGTCGCTGTTCTTGACCTCTATAATTTTTAAGAGTATAAAATATAATTACCCAAATGAAAATCTGAGTGATGGTAATGGTACTCTGAACTTTTAGCCGGCTGATAAAAAAAAATGACTCTTCCCAATGAAGCAATCTAGTGGTATAGTAGTGTATATGCAAGATTGACTATTATAGACTCTGGTTCCAACTCTCTCTCAGCTTGTAAAAATTCACCAGTTTGGCCATTTTGTGGCAAGTAAGCTTTACTTCCATGTGATTAAAGAGAAAATCTTTACCAAACATAGTTCAGTTTCAAATGAAAATAATGCATTTTTTAAATCACTTAAGATAGCCATGCCTGGGTCAGACCACAGTCCCTTCTTAACTAGGAACTTGAATCTTGAATTTCAATATATTTTCATCTATTCAAATTTGGACTAAGAATTTGTATCCATCAAGTCAATGATGCAACCATGTGCCTTATATACAAGTGGTTCTCGACTAATGACCACAATTGAGCTCAACATTTCTGTTGCTAAATGAGACAGTCAAGTGAATTTTGCTCCATTTTACGACCTTTCTTGCCACAGTTGTCAAGTGAATCACTGCAGTTGTTAAGCTGATAACACAGTTGGAAAGTGAATCTGGCTTCCCCATTGTCTTTGCTTGTCAGAAGTTTGCAAAAGGTGATCACATGACGCCAGGATATGGCAACTGTCATAAATATGAACTAGTTGCCAAGCATCTGACTTTTGATCATGTGACCACAGCAATGCTACAATAGTGTGAAAAACAGTCATAAGCCACTTTGTTCACGGCTGTTGTAGCTTCGGACCATCACTAAACAAAACGTCACAGTAAGTCAGTCGAGGATTACCTGTATATTGTGCTATAATACTTACAATCTTCAAACTCATATGGATGGGCATTCGATTACACAAAGCTGTATTACGGTGTTACAATAGAACTTGCAAAGAATTTCATTCAGGACAGTTATTGTAACAATTTAAATTATTGTAAACCTCCAAGGTTAAGATGTCGATAGAAGTAGCTAAAGCTGGTTAGCTTTATTAGTGTAGGTTGCAGCTGGACTCTGCTTTTCTTTCTTTCTTTCCCCGCCTAGCTAATGGATGCTGTTAAAGAGCGGACACGACCATGATGCAAACAGAAATAAGCAAGCCTCCAAACTCCCACATTATCTCACTTACCCATTTCTGTGCTTAAGCTCTGGGAATAGGGATACGGACTGAATGGCTTGGCCTGACTGTGCACGCCGGTTTCTGGAACTGGTGGCTTATTGAAATTAAAGTTTGCGGCTGAGGGTGCTCCATAGAGATCTTCTGCACTTAGTACCCTTCTGGGATTTGGAGCTCCTGACCCCAAAAAGCCAGTTGGATCTATTGCTCCCGATGGTGCTGAAGGCCATGGGTGACTTGAGTGAGCTGTAGCGATATTGTTGTGACTAACACTTGCTTCGATGTTTTGAGCTCTCGGGTAAAACTCTGGTGTCTGAGGTGTGGCTGGGGCTTTGGCAAATGGGTCGTAGGATACCTTTCTCCTCCTCCTCTCCTCTTCCTGCATCTCGGCACTATACGCGGCAGAAGGATTTTCTGGCTTATCCATCCGGCTGCCGTATAAATGGTAATTTAGTTCATCCTGTAATTTTCTTTGCAAGTTTGCTGGAGGCTCAACGGCATTTTCACAGCTTTCCACCGGTTCATTTTCTGGATAGGGCGCAAACATGTTTTCATCTACGGTGTTAGCTGTGAAACCTTGAGAACTGTGCAAAGAACCAGGTTGATCTGCAGGACAGATGAGAGATTTGATTGATTATCAAAGGTTTCATGGAAAAAAATATCCAGTCCCTTTGTGGGATACCTTATTGACCAACCCCACTGAATGCAAAATTAAGATATTAACCCTATTACACCCGCCTTCCTCAACCTGGCATCCTTCAGAACATTGGGATTACAACTCCCAATGTTCTGTGCCATCAAGTCCTTTCCCACATTTGGGTATAAGTTCCACTGAATGTAGCAAGTCTTACTTAGCAAACAGAAATTTTAGTCTCTTCAATATTATCCCTACTTCACGGTTCTCCTGCCAGTTCAGTCAGCTTGGCTCAGACTGAGTTCTTCACTGCCTGCTATTCTGATGGGTTCTAATTCTGCTCTGTCTTAACCTAGATCTCTGAATAGCATATATTTGCCTTATTATGGAAGAACTCTATTCTCCTTTATAAAGTTTTTGTCATTAGGATAGCTCACATACGTTTTGCAGGTAAATGTTTCCTAGCCTGGTTGTACGTGCCTGTTCCTGTATCAAGAATGCTTTGAAGATGGTCCTTTCCAAGGCAGTACCTATGAAACCAAGTGTTATGGGGCAAACGGAAAGAGGGCATTTTCAATTAAAATGTCCCAATCTTCTAATTCCTTCTATTTTAAGCTTTCATTACAAACTTGGACTGTAAACCCTTTCCAGAAATTTTGCTACTGCGATTTCTGATCAAGGCTCAAGATTGTCCTGTATCGTGGCTTTCAAGCCACTGAGGGTTGTATGTACCGTATTTTCCGGCATATAAGACGACTGGGCGTATAAGATGACCCCTGACCTTTGAGAAGATTTTCAAGATTTTTCGTCTTATACGCCAGAAAATACGGGTACATGCCAGTTGCCAAGTGTCCGACACAAGCCCGATTCAGCCCCGTCTGATGCAGATGGTGCAAAGCCAACCTTTTGAAGCCTAAAGGGGCTTTTCCTTCCACCCACCCTTTGGAATACAAGCAAGAGCTGCGTTCACATGACGCGCTCTTCCAGGCCAGACTCTGCAAACGGCACGCCAGAAGCCGCAACCACAGTGGGAACTCCAAGTCCCCTCCTTTCGGCAGCCTGCACAGCCGAGTGCAATCCGGCTTTGAGAGCGCATTTGCAGACGGAGCAGCCGCCGTGTCTGGAGCCAAGCCCCGCCTGGGAGGCGGTTGGCCAGGCGGGTCCGGAAGATGCGCTGGAGAGCCAGGCTTGGGGCGGCCATGCCGAGGCCGGCTGGCGAGGGCCGCTGCGTGGTCTGCGGGCGAGAGGGGTGCCAGGCCGCCAAGTACCGCTGTCCGAGCTGCCAGGAGAGAGAGTGGGTAGCAGGGCGCGCTCTGCTTATGCTCAGATGCCGCTTGGGCGAGTGGGAGGGGCTTCCTGCCACTCCCGGGGTCTGGCGTTTGCAAGGGGGAGGGGAAGGGGCTTAGAGGCTCTTGGGGGTGGGAAGGGGGGTCACGTTGGAGGGGGAACTAGACTAAGGAGGCTTGAAGTTGCTTTGCAAGAACGGGGGCGCTCAATTGATTTATGTACTATTTTCTGGCGTATAAGACGACTGGGCGTATAAGACGACCCCCGACTATTGAGAAGGTTTTCATGGGTTAAAAAGTCGTCTTATACGCCAGAAAATACGGTATGTTATTTTTACAGTATTTGTTGACTTGTTTGTGATTTAACTGGTGGCTGGGCATTGAGTCAGTGCCCCAAAGCCCCTTTCCTTATATCTGTTAACCTCATTGTTTTCCCAGGTGGACATCTTGAAGTGTGAGCCTGTTGGTTGGGTAAGCCTTTGTAAGATGTAACAATAAAACACATTTCTTTTTTTAAAAAAAGCTTGAAAGTACAGTAGCAGCTAATGCAAAGCAGGAACTCCTTCCCACCTTGTCAGGTGCATTTTGTTCCAGTTGCAGATTTGGGGGGGGGGGTTAGGGGGGGGTAGAAAATGCAAAGCAGTCACAGAGGTCTTACACAGGAACTTTATCTAGTAACATTAGTAAACACAGAGATTCCTGCCAGTCAGTCAGAGGCTCTGAATAATAATAGCCAATGATGAGGGGTAAGAATAATAATTTTAAAAAGCTCTGGGTGACTCCTCAGTGAAACTGCAACTGGACAATGCAGAGTCCCTCCCTCATTCTAGTCAGAAATAGTTAAGGGTAGTGAATTCTGCACCAAAATGCATGCGTTCTGATGGCTGAAGGGAATATGATCAACCCTGAATTTATGATTTCAGTAGCTATGAATCTGCTAGAGATTTTGCACCTGTTAAAGAGTCCATGGTATTATGAAAAAATAGGGATGATCAAAAGATGAGTCATTAAGCAACACAATCCTGTCTGTGCATGGATTTTATCTTCTATTGCAGGGGTGTCAAACTCAATTTCATTGAGGGCCGCATCAGCATTGCAGTTGCCCTCGGGGCCAGGTGGGTATGGCCAGGGTGGGCGTGGCCTACTGGGTGGGCGTGGCTAGAGTGCATATGGCCTACTGGGTGGGCGTGGCCAGCTCTACATCATTCACATCAAGGGTGCCTATGGGGGCCTAGGCAGGAGTGGGACAGATCTGAGGGTCTGTGGCAGAAGGAGGGTCTCTGGGCCAGGGCCAAGGCAGTGGGGGCCGTTCCCTCACTGTTTCATGTGGCTTCGCGGGCCACATGAAACCACTTTGCGGGCTGGATCTGGCCCCCAGGCCTTGTGTTTGACATGTCTGTTCTATTGGAACTTTTTTTTTTAAAGAATCTGCCATGACAGAAATGTGCCGTGTAAAATAAAACAAAAGGAGAGGCTTTACTGGAGGGATCATGTGATAGGAGGTCTGATTAGTATCCTTTACAATCCTGTAGCTTCAGAAATACTCATTTTTCTAGACACGAGTCTCTAATATAGTTTTAGTTGAAAAGCTCTGGCTGATTATCAGGCACCACTACCTCTGGAATCTGTTGGACCAGCAATAGTGTAAATTGGGTATAAATAAAATAAAATACCTGATCGAGCTCTGCTGGGAGTTTCTGACACAGCATCTACTTGGAGAGATTCCATTCGTTTTACAAGTTCGATTGGTTCAGGATATATTTCCTATTATACAGAACAAGTATAACAAAAGGCAATGAAATTGTAGGAAGTATTTAATAGGAATACACAATAGGGTACCTGAGAAAGGTAACCCTGAAGGACTGTAAGCTATGTATTTGATAACTTACTTTTAATTTTCTTACGTTGTCTTCCACATCCTTTTCAAATTTTTCATAGTAATATGGTTTGTAAATCAAATTTATTTCTGCAATAAAAGAATTAGTGGAAAAATTGTAATAAAAGTCAATAATGCCATACTAGAAATGAGCTGTAACAATGTTAATTTATGTTTGCACATAATTCTAAGTTATGATTAGAATTAGAATTGCTTTAGACTAGCATTGTCCCTTGAGTTCTGTAAAAGAAAAGTTCTACAGTAGTATGTAGTTTTCTCTAAATTATTTTAGTACTAATAGTTACAGAAATGATAAATAATCGGCCTGGCTATAATAATAGATTATGTGATATATAGAGATATGCTTAATATCCAGATTTAGCCAGACACACGCTATGTATTTGTAAAATTGAAATCAAAATGTCTCTATATAATTATTCAGGGGTGGGTGGATCAATGCATATGCGAAAGTTCCTTGTAAAGAAACTTTTCACTTATTCCCCGAAAATAGACTAAATAGGAATGGAATGAGAAAAACAAAGTCACTGGACATACTTTGTTATGTAAATCCTTTTTTTTGAGCTTTTACAAGAAGTAATCAATGTATGTTATCAGGTTGCATTAAAGTTCCTACATGTAGTTTTCAAACTATGTTATATATGTGTGAGGTGATCTTACAATATGGTGGAGAAATTATTTAGATAATTTATGATTTATGAGATTTGATATAATGCATGAAAACCAGCTCTCTTCCAGATTTCAGAAATCAGGAAATCTATATAATTCCTTTTCACTAAGTTTTTAGGAGATATGTGAAGTCTTTTTCAGTTCTAGTTCAGAAACCCTTTGAGCTCTTGATGCCTGCATTGTTTGTTTTAATGTGTACAGTGAAATGTTGTGTTGCATGAATCACAAGGCTGTATAAAGTATGGGAGAGTTCCATGTGCACCTTGCCTTGTTTCACTCTACTGCTTACAGAAATCTATCCATATTTTCTTGATGTCCATTTGTGTACTACCATTATCTTTTTGGCTTGCTATAAATAATTAGCAGAAGTATCTTGTATTACCTGCAAAGGTTGGGCGATCATTTGACTGTTGCTGCCAAGAGCGTTCCATTAAACTAATAATCTCATTTGGACAATGGCCTTCCACCTCTTTGATAGGTGGTCTGTTGCCTGCTGTGACACAATAGCACAGTTGTGTATCAGTCACAGCATCTGGATGAGGCAGAGAGAGAAGAATTGAGCGTCAGTAACATGAAGCTGACTACATGCAGCACAATGTTTTATAAACTAGAGATATTTGATCGTCAACTTGGTGTTAAAGCCTTGGTGAAGCAGTGGGCTAATGCCTCCTTAAGTAATACCAGCTGCCTGAAATTAGTGCAGGTTCGAGTCCCACCAGGCTCAAGGTTGACTCAGCCTTCCATCCTTCCGAGGTAGGTAAAATGAGGACCCAGATTGTTGGGAGCAATAAGCTGACTTTGTAATAATGCCGCTTGGGGGGGGGGGCAAAAGCCCTAATAAGCAGGCATATACATAGAATGAAGGCTATTGCTAAGCACATTGATTTGTGCTTCTTAGATTGTAAGCCACCCTGAGTCTTTGGAGAAGGGCGGGATATAAATGGGATTAAAAAAACAAAAACAAAAACTCGTACTCTCATAAGGTTCTTTGGCAGCAAAAATGGCCCATAAGACGATGCCAAAACTGTACACGTCTGATTTCTCCATAGGCACTGCGTTGATGTCCTGCAGATGTTCCGGGGCCATGTAGGAAAGGGTGCCAGCGTTACTCTTGGAATTCTGTTTGATTTTCCTCTGTCGACTGGTCTCTTCTTTAGTCAGCCTGCTCCAGTTTTTGAAACAAGCCACACCGAGGTCTGCTATCTACAAGACAGATGAGAGAAGAACTTTTGGAAGAAGAAGAAGAAGGGAAAGGAGAGGGGTCCACATGGGGTAGGATGATCTGTCCATTTTGTGCTTGTGTCATAATGTGGCACGCACATATAAATAAACTGGAGCTTTTGTTGCAACGAGTGGCCTGCCTCAGAACGTGGCCCAGCTTGAAGCAAAAAAAGACTCTTGACAGGTGACATGCTGACTTGTATTGACTGTTTACAATATATTTTGATATGTCATCCAATATGGTAGGTTTCTCTGACCAGCAAAGCAAAAGCAATATTCCAATGCAAACAAATCAGAAAGGCTTGCAGTACCGTAAGAATAAGGTTTAGGCCAGGGTTTCCCAAAACTGGGCCACACAAACAAGCAACACCCTATCTGAGGGATGCAGGCAAGTGCGCCAAAACCACGCCTTTCTGGTCCGCAGAAAAACCTCTCTCCACGGAACCAGTCCCTCATGTACAAACGGTTGGTGTCCACTGGTTTAGACTAACTTCTGGGGGACACATAGTGACCTGAAGACATCTGTGCAAAAGCAGAGCCTGCAGCACAGATTAAACAATTGGTGAGTAGACCATTATTTGGAGCCTCTCCAAATATGGAAAAGATGGGACATCACCCACATGTGCTCCAGATGGCAGCTTCTTGTAACAGCAGTCTCCCACTGGTTTAAACACTGGAAATGCTTAAGCATTGGAATAGCCCAGGGGTAGGCAACCTTGGCTCTCTTATGACTCGTGGACTTCAACTCCCAGAATTCCTGAGCCAGCCATGCTGAGGAGAAATGGAGAGGTTTCCAAGCTGAGCCATCCTGGCTCAGGAATTCTGGGAGTTGAAGTCCATGAGTCATAAGAGAGCCAAGGCTACCTACCCGTGGAATAGCCTATTAACCATATTAAAGTTATTAGGAACCTTCAGAATAAGTTGGAAAAGTAAATAGGTAAGTTTAGCTTCAACTCTGAATAAAACAAAAATGACAAGATTAAGAACTTAAAATAATTTGAAATAAACAGCAGAAAGCTAAGTAAGAAGGTTATACCGGTACATGGATTAAGGTTCCAGATAAATTTGGAATATTGACTTTTACTATAAGACTTTGGTATTCATTATAAAAAAAATAAATAGCTTCTTGTGGGAACCACGGTTATTTTGACTGTCTTGGCTCATAACAACTCTGATTTTAGAAACTGGACACTGAAGGACGCTAAAGATTCATAGTAGAAGGGGGAAAAAATATAAGCTAGCTTTTTGGTGTCAGTTAACTGGGACTTACAAAACTACACAAAATGTCACAACACTGAAAGTATTAAAGGAGATTTTTGAAAAATGAAGCCAGTTGGTTCTTATTAGCTCTTCTGTCCTATTGAGTTCTTGTGTACAATAGCCAGAAGTGTGTGGTTTAGATCAGTTCCCCAATGTTTCCGGCTTTGTGGACTGGCGGGGGGGGGGGGGAACAGAGGGGATGCTTCTATGCGAGCGCGAACCTCCATTTGCACGAGCCGTGCGCACACACGCTTGCCACTCACTTAAATGTGCTGGTGATGACCTATAAAGCCCTAAATGGCATGGGTCCAGATTACTTACGGGAGCACCTGCTGCCGGCGTCAACTTCCCTTCGTCCTGTGCGCTCCCACAGAGAGGGCCTCCTCAGGGTGCCGTCGGTCAGGGACTGCCGGCTGGCAGCCCCCAGGGGGAGAGCATTCTCTGTGGGCGCGCCAGCCCTTTGGAATCAATTGCCTGTTGAGCTCTGGATGGCTCCTGACCTTCGCTCTTTCCGCCGTGATCTGAAGACCTGGTTGTTTGAACAGGCCGGTCTGGACTAAGGGCTTGGGTTTATTTTTAACTATTTATTGTTAGGGCTAAATTAATTTAATTTTACTTTTAACTTTTGTACGTTGTATTTTATTGCCCTGTACACCGCCCTGAGTCCATTGGGAGAAGGGCGGTATAAAAATAATAATAATAATAATAATAATAATAATAATAATAATAATAATAATAATAACAACAACAACAACAACAACAACAACAACAACAATAATAATAAAAAATGGAGTGTGCGTTCACAGGCGGTTTCCACAGCCCGGTTACAAACTCCTCACAGCCCACAGGTTGGGGATCCCTTATTTAGATGGCCCTTGCTGTAATTTTGTTGAACTGCTTTTTAACCTTATGACTGGCTTGCTTTCTTTCTGAACAAGATAGTCATTAAGTCAGAACTGTTTTTATCTTTTGATTCATGCCTTTTTTAAGAACAATAAAATAGAATTGCAATGACATATAATTTAACAGCATTCGGCCTCCACGTGATCCCCAACCTCTTTCGCATAGTCCATAGGCCCCAAAGACCTACGGACCCCATCTTCTGATGCTATTTTAATCTTGCCCGATGTAATCCTCACTGGTGAAACTCTTAAAAATTAATTATCCTCAGGCCATCAAAAATGCTGATGACCTGACCACAGGAAGAAGCTGATCTGGCAGAATGCAAAATCAACAGTAAAAGCTGAAAAGCTATGATGGTGGCTCTTGTCACTGTTGACCATTCATTCATTTTCTTAGTCCCTTTCTAGAAACCCCGTAAAATATTCCAAAAAGCCATTTGAAGTAGTATGCAAATTAACATTACTATTGTTTTTTTTTCGTCTTCCATCCCAGTTATTTTTCCTGTAACAGAAGTGGCAAGTGATTCTCAGCTCCCTTTTGGTAGCCATGGAACCACGATAGAACATAACGGCTGAAAACTGGGAGAAACGGTTGAGAAATTTGGTGCAAACCTTTACATTTAAGCCACAGTTCACTTGTAAAGAAAATCCTTAAAAACTGACTTCCCTACTAACATTCTAAAAGCTATGCTCAAGCAGGTTGTGATTTTTGATTTTAAGCCTAGAATGTGCAACCTGGTATTATCCAGATATATTGGTTTCTCCTTCCAACCAGCACAATCAGTAGCAAGATGTCAGGAGCATTAAAATCTAGATATCTGGAGGTCATGAGGATGTGACATCATGCATTCTGAGACCCTCACTCTCTCCCACCCTGCCTGGAGTGAGTTTTCTGTGTGAAGAAAGTCTTTTGCACACTTCCTGGCATCTTCCCCTTTGCCCAATACAAAAAACCTGAAATGACATTGCAGGAAGGCAAAGAGTAAACAATATAGTAGAGCGAGAAAGGAAAATTGAGTTCCTCTACCACAAATCCATCTAGTGAAAGTTAAGCTCTCCCATTCACCCCTTTGTAGCCTAACAGACAAGCATACATTTAACAAACACTTGCGTTTCTGATTTTACTAGAAACTGAAAATGTGTCTGTGTGTGCCTGTATGTTCCTGTTACCTTAATGTGAAAATCTTCATCCACAAGAATATTTTCTGGCTTCAGATCCTTGTGCACTAAACCTTGTTCTGTTAGGTAAAGCATTCCTTCAATGATCTCCAGAACAAAGCGTCCTTTCACAGGCAAACATATAGGAGTCTGTAAGAAAAACAACAACAACGCACTTCCAGAAAAATATTGATTACGTTTGGTCTAGATATCTATAAAACTGAATTTACCAGGTCAGATAGAAGGCTATGAAACAATTTCTGAGTTATTTAGATCCATTAATGCAGGACATTGGCTAGGCACGATGGATATTCTAATCCAACACATCTGGAGGGCATTCACTTGGGGAAAGGTTTTCAGTGGATTATGCTGTGAGTTATCGATATACTTCCTACTTACTGCTTTTAGAACAGACATCAAGTCTCCTTTGCGTACGTATTCAATCACAAGGGAGTAGTTTCCATCTTCCAGGATGACACCCAGTAGTTTTACCACCCGATCGTGATTTAGTTTGTGCATGATCATGCCTTCCTTTAGAAGGGAAGCGTTACCTCTGGAAAATAAATGCTATAGGCGTTATCAAGAGAACTAGAGGTCTAACTTTCTAAAATCTATGCTCAAGTTGCGTTTTTTTAGACTTTTAAGCCTGGAATAGGAAACCTAGTATTTTCCAAATATATTGGTTTCTCCTTCCAGCCAGCACGATCAGTAGCAAGATGTCAAGAACATTATAATCTGGAGGCCACCAGGATGCCTAATCCCACTTTAGTTTTATTCACATGAACTTACTGAAATGATGGGTCAAATTATGATGATAACAGGCACAGCTAAACACAAGCCATAATCCCTAGTGCCACCAGGTCTGTTACACTACAAATCTCGCAAACCTTAATCAACTGTGATGTTTGAGATGAAACACACCTGAAGTATACCACACACTGCAGAAAACTGGTATAACGAAACTGCAATCCCTGAAGGGTGAAGGAATGAGAAGTGATCTTGCATATGAATGGCAATTCCTATTATTGCCAGTGGTGTATTTTATATATTTTCATAGCATCAGGAATACTCAAGTACTCAAGTTCATTCTTTTTGGCTTTTACAGTACCTCTTACATTTCAATAAGTATCTGGGTCTGGAGAAAAGCTGCATTTTAATCTTCACAGTAAATTAGTACAGGACATTATAGGAAGTTAAAATGCCTCCTACCATTGGCATCATGTAAAAAAAAAAAAGGACCCTTTGAAATATATGGGGATGATCATCGGCAGATACCTGAAGGAACCCCTCAGGTGGTACCTTTTGTAGAGGCAGGAGTAATGAACCACTTGCAGCAGAAATGCGCTGAAAGGCTCCAAGATCAAAAATCATAGCAACTACTTCCTCCGTGATTCTGAGTTCAATGCGACTTAAATTGGATAACGTATTGTCAGCTGCAGGAGAATAGGGCAAGAGCCCTTGTGTCCTGCTTGCACACTTTTCTCAAGACAAATCTGGTGTGTCTGGGAGAAGCCAAATGCTGGATAAGATAGAGCAACAGTTTGATCTAGCTGGGTTCCTTTTATTTATTTATTTATTTATTTATTTGTTTTTATAAACCGCCCTTCTCCCGAGGGACTTGGGGCGGTGTACAGAATAAGGTAGGTATACAGATTGAACAATAGTGAAAAAAACAATAGTAAAAACAAACTGGGACCCCAATTAGAGCTATCAGGCCAGGCCGGACTGCTGGAACAGGTAAGTTTTTAAGTCGCGCCGGAAGGTGCGGAGGTCGGGGGCCATCCGGATTTCGGTTGGCAAGCTGTTCCAGAGGGCTGGCGCACCCACTGAGAATGCCCTCCCCCTGGGGGCCACCAGCCGACATTCCTTGAGCGGTGGCACCCTGAGGAGGCCCTCTCTGTGGGAGCGCACAGGACGGTGGGGTGCTGACATTGGCAGAAGGTGCTCCCGTAGGTAGTCCGGACCCATGCCATGTAGGGCTTTGTATGTCATTGTTAGCACCTTGAACTTCACACGGAAGGCAACTGGAAGCCAGTGCAGCGCATGGAGGAGAGGTGTGATATGGGAGTATCGGGAGGCTCCCAAGAGTGTCCGTGCCGCTGCACTTTGCACCAGTTGAAGCTTCCGAGTGGATCTCAAGGGCAGCCCCATGTAGAGAGCGTTACAGTAGTCTAGGCGAGAGGTCACAAGGGCATGGGTGACTGTACGTAAGGCATCCAGGTCCAGATAAGGCCGTAATTGGCGAACTAGTCGAACCCGGGAGAAGGCCCCCTTGGTCACAGCTCCTATGTGATCTTCCAGGGAGAGCTGCGAGTCTAGGAGGACACCCAGGTTGCGGGCCCTATCAACAGGGGGTAGTAACTTTTACGTTCTTATTATACACCACTGGGAAAATCTCGCTTTAGTAATAATCTCTGGTAATCAAATCTTTAAAAATATAGAATAAGAACAAATTCAGCCATAAAACCAGCTAATCTGATTTGAAATTACCAGGGTGCTAATGGCCAACAAGTATGTCCTGCCCTCTCCTGTCTGTGAAGAACATTTCCACAACTTACTCTGTGCGTTTAGGTCCAGTATACACAGTTTTTAATACTACAAGCCCATGACTTTTGTGGTAGCATAATGAGACTGCTCCAAAACCACCAGCATTCAGCTGACTTTTTTCCAAAAAGTCCTCCGATTTCATCTGGATGTTATCCAAGTCCATGATTCCGGTTCACAGAGTACTTTAATTCAGGAAAAAAAAATCCAGTGCCTGAAACGTTAATACAGAAGAGAAAATAATTTATGCTCCATCCTTCCATTCCCACTCTAAATTCTGGACAAAGCAGGTACTTTTGTAACCTTCTAAAACGTTCAGAAGATGACTTCACCTTCAGCACACAAGTGCATATTCAGAAGTAAATCCCCAAATATTCAACGGTACATGCTTAGGAACGAAACCCCAAAATAAGTTTGAATTTATTTATTTATTTATTTAATTGCATTTATATACTGCCCTTTCCCTGAGGACTCAGGGCGGTTTACAGGGAGTTAAAAATCAACCATACAAAAGTTAAAAAACCAATTTAAAAAAGATTAAACCAACCCTGTACAATTAAAAACCCCAATTAAAATAAATTTCTCCTCAGCCTGGGCCCGAGAGCTCAAAGAGCCAGGTCTTCAGGCCCCGGCGGAATGATCGGAGGTCGGGGGCAGTCCTCAGCTCTACTGGCAGCTGGTTCCAGAGGGCAGGCGCCCCCACTGAGAAGGCCCTATCCCTGGGTGTCACCCGCCGGCAATCTCTTACCGGCGGGACCCTGAGCAGACCCTCCCTGTGGGAGCGCACTGGGCGAAGGGCACTTGATGCCGGCAGCAGGTGTTCCCTCAAATACCCCGGACCCAGGCCATGGGTATTCGCTGTCTCAATCAGAGTACCTTGGCATCCTCCAGATGTTTTGGACCTCAGGCTAACCATGGTGATACTATAGTTGATGGGAGTTATTACCCAAAGTATGCAAAGAGCAATCAACAAGTCTACTCCCTAATTTAAAGAGGTAAACGGATCATATATTTAAAAACAATATATGGCCAAAGTTTTCAGCATAGCAACTGGATTACCTACTCTCCAAATTAACCAGGGATAGGATTCTGCATGTATGATGCATATCATTATAATGAATGTACGCATCAGTGTTCATGTCTATGAAGATTCTCAGTCATCCAGCTCACGGGTGTCCCAAAGATTCCGTTCGAAAGGCAACCAGACTGTCTTGTGTTTTCCTTTCCTTGCAAACGTTTCACTTCTCCTCCAAGAAGCTTCTTCAGTTCTAAACTTCTTGGAACTGAAGCGAAACGTGTTCAGGGAAAAAAACTGAGAAAGTCTAGTTGCCTTTTGAACAGCACTTTTGGGACATCAGTGTTCGGTAAGTCTAGAAGAGTTCATATAAAAAATAAACAAAATCAGGAAAAAAGGGGAAAAATTTTTTTGAAAAAAAAAAACCCATCACCATATTTTTTAAAAATACATCATGAAGATGGTAGCAAAAACACATAAGCTAGCTGGCTCAGCTGGAAGACACCTCTTCTACAAAGGCTCAGGGGTTGCTGAAGAATCCCGTGCTATAGAGTGCTCTTGCATAAAGCCTTCTTTCGTGGCATCTCAAAACCATCTCCTTGGCCACTGCAGCACTAAATAATAGAATAGATGGGAGTTTTTAGCATTTTGAGGAAATTGCCTTATTAAGTTAAATTTCTTCATTAAATTAGATGTCTTCCAACTTAGACCAGGGCTCTTCAAACTTGGCCCTTTTATGACTCGTGGACTTCAAGTCCCAGAATTCCTCAGCCAGCGTGCCTGGCTGAGGAATTCTGGGAGTTGAAGTCCACGAGTCATAAAAGGGCCAAGTTTGAAGAGCCCTGGTTTAGACAGATATTTTTTCAAAGATACCAAAGATTGAATCTTGGACATTTCCCTTATGTGGAAAGCTTGTGATGATCTATCAGAGACATCTCTTTCCCTGCAGACCTGTAGCACCATCTAAAAGAAATCAGCATGCTTCAGAAAAGTTTCAAAAGAGATGGCACAGAATGCAGAGAATCACAGCATCCCCTTTTTGAAATCTCAACAGATTAGGCTCCATACATAATTCAAGAAGGGGTTCCTTCAGAGTATGGGAAAAACACCCTAAAATGGGTGCTTTAATAAGCATGGTTTGGAATTCAGCACCAACATTTTAAATAGTTTTACATGATAATAAGATAACCTTTATTGTCATTGTTTTACTGTGGGCACAACGGCACACATCAAAAATGAAATTTAGATGCAGGAGCTGACAAAAAGAAAAGATGAGATGTGTATCAGGAGGGATGAAAAAACGATACAATTGCACTATTCTAGGCATGAACCTAGCACGCAAATCAGGAAACCTGCCAATACTGTACAATGTAGAGTAACAGTAACCTGCCAATACTGTACAGTGTAGAGTAACAGAAATCCAGGCAGAACACAACTAATACATGGACAAATTGCTTATCTGTGGAATAAGATATGAACAAATTCTCCAAATTTATTTAGCGTATGGCAAAAATGTTAAAAAGCACACAATTACATTCTCAGTGAGTAAAAGATATTTAGGAGACATCATATACTGGTACCTCTTATTTGCCAGCAGAACACTAGGCACACACACTGAAAAGTTTGCTTTGTAAAGGTGACTCAAAATGATAGACTGAATAAAAGGTGCTTATGGAAGCTAGGGATGCGGTGGCTCAGTGGGTTAGGATGCTGAGCTTGTCGATCAGAAGGTCAGCAGTTTGGCGGGTCGAATCCCGTGTGCCGCGTATCAGAGTGAGCGCCTGTTATTCGTCCCAGCTTCTGCCAACCTAGCAGTTCAAAAACACGTAAAAATGCAAGTAGAAAAATAGGGACCACTACGGTGGGAAGGTAACAGCGTTCCGTGCACTTTTGGCCACATAACCACGGAGACGTCCTCAGACAAGCACTGGCTGTTCGGCTTTGAAACGGAGAGTCGGAAACGACTAGCATGTGTGGGGGATCCTTTACCTTATGGAAGTAAAGTTATGTTTTCATGTGTCTGCTCATGACTTATTTTACTTTGTCATTTTATTTTTTTAAAATTAAAAAAATCATTAATTTTATATATAACCCCCCCTTGGAGCTCTTTCGTCAAAAAGATAGAACGCTGGCATTAATTTAGCATTTCCAGATTTTGCTTTTAGAGGCAATTCCTAGAACTGCCTACCTGAAGGCATTGGGCTACACTTATAAAATTTCTCCCTTAACAGATTCTGTTTGAAAGGTGTCAGATGTGATGAGTAAATAGATTTGGTTAAGGGAGGGGGGGAGCGCATCCCTCCTAAAATTCTAAGGATAAGGAAGGGAGATCGGGGAATGAGTCTTTCCTGGAAGCACCTAATTTCTGATAAGGTTGACTGGATTTAAACCCACAAATCCGGAAGGGCATTAGGTTGCTTTTTCTTTCTGCTAGCTAGCCTATTTTGGTTTTCAGATTTACGAAGTCAGCTCAGTTCCTTTTTTTCCTCAGACGCGCACACTCACACACGGGCTCCGCGCGCCATCACAACTTCAGAGGCATTAAAAAGAAGCGGAGAACGAAAGAGCCGTTTGCGAACTGTTAAGATCTATGGATTTCAGCTCCCCAAATTGCCCCAGCCGTCTGTCCGGTTAAAATCCGCATATTTTAAAAGTTACTGAGGTTGAGAAACGCTGACTTCTGACTGCAAACGGGGGGAAAAAAAATAACGGCTATATCGCGGACTTGGTAGCTGGGCGGAAGGGCTGGTCTAAAGCAGGGGTCTTCAAACTCGGCCCTTTTATAACTCATGGACTTCAACTCCCAGAATTCCTCAGCCAGTGTGCCTGACTGAGGAATTCTGGGAGTTGAAGTCCATGAGTCATAAAAGGGCCGAGTTTGAAGACCCATGGTCTAAAGCAGGGGTCGGCAACCTCGGCTCTTTTATGACTCGTGGACTTCAACTCCCAGAATTCCTGAGCCAGCTATGCTGGCTCAGGAATTCTGGGAGTTGAAGTCCACGAGTCATAAAAGAGCCGAGGTTGCCGACCCCTGGTCTAAAGGCTCCAAAGTCTCAAAGTGCTTTCGGTTTCATTTTCGACTTTCCCGCCTCCCAGTTTCCTCCCGCCCCCCCCCCACCCCGGATCATTAAGGAAATCAACCGCGAGTGATTAACATCCCGAGAGCAAACAAAGGCCATGGCTCTCTCCAACCCCTTTAAGAGTGAGCGACCCATCCTTAATAGTATTTTCTCTTCAGCGGATGCGGGGAAAAAGTAGGAAGAAATGCGCGCCGGGGGGGGGGGAACACTTCAGAATCGTGATGTCTTCGGGTTGAACAGAGACACGGGGAAAACCGACCCGATTCCCTTTTTACCTATTATCCTCCAAAGCGGGGTTCACCCGTTTGCGCGCTTCGGAAGCTTGGGGCTCCCCTCTTGCTAAATACACCGCCGCTCGGAAAGCGCCTCTTTCTTCCTTCTTCGCCGAATTCTTTCGGGGCGGAGTTAGGCGGTGCAAAACAGGCCGGAAGCTCCCTTCAGCCTATGAAACACGCATTTCCCGAGGGTTCACTTGGACACGTGAAGCCTCTTAGATGTCAGGCCTCGGCTTCGGAAGCCAGAGGTTCTGATCCAAATCAAACCTTTATTAGGGTGAGAAGATCAGTATTATTATTATTTTTTTTAAAAAAGAACAGCTACAAAATGAAAATATGAAGCTAAAAAGAAAGAAAATTAGTACAAATTTTCAGATCTCGCATCGAGGCAGAGAACTGGACAACCTGGAAAGCTTTATCCAAACATCAATCAGATAAAGAATGATAAATAGCAGACGTGTTTCCTACCAGAAAATTCTTTCATGATAGATAAATATGGCTCAGAGACTCCCCTGAACCATCCCTACAAGGACATGTAAAGGTAAAGGTTCCCCTGCACACGCGTGCTAGTCGTTTCCAACTCTAGGGGCTGGTGCTCATCTCCGTTTCAAAGCCGAAGAGCCAGCGCTTGTACGAGGACGTCTCTGTGCTCATGTGGCTGGCATGACTAGACGCCAAAGGCGCACGGAACGCTGTTACCTTCCCACTATAGTGGTCCCTATTTTTCTACTTGAATTTTTATGTGCTTTTGAACTGCTAGGTTGGCAGAAGCTGGGACGAGTAACAGGCGCTCACTCTGTTACACGGCACTCGGGATTCGACTGCCAAACTGCCGACCTTCTGATCGACAAGCTCAGCGTCCTAACCCACTGAGCCGAAGTGTACACTGAAGTTTAAAACATAATAACAAGTTCTAACATCGATGGAGTCCAAGCCAATCTCTAAACAAAAGGGACATTTTTAGTGCATGTTGGGACTGCAGGGATAGATGAGATAGCTTCATGGATGTTAGGATTTCTAAAAGGACAGCGTAGAAGAGCTGGGACTTGACCTAGGCTAGGAAGACCTCCACAAGATGCAGAAAGGAAGTAGGTGTCTTTTGAGTAGAAAAAATTCAGGATAGCTGAGGAACTACACTGTGAACCATTTTCCAGATATAGAAAGTGTTTGTGGTCAGGCAAGCCCTGGAATATCCCAAAGGTTTTTCACAAAGCAACTGGGCTTTCTTGTTTTTCATGAAAACATTTCATTTCTCATCCAAGAAGCTTCTTCAGATCTGACTGGATGGTGGGGAATGGAAGGATTTATACTCTTTGCAGACATCTGGTCATTTGCATTCTTTTAGAGTCATTGAGGCCACTTGGAGGTTTATCTGGTCATCAGGGTCACCTGAGTAGTGCAAATGGGTGTGGAGCCTTCTTAGAACTGCTGAAAGGACTGTGTTGTAGATAGATGATGTCGTATCCCTTCCCCCCCTCCCCCGTTGAGAGAGGGCTGTTCAATTTTGAGATAGATGGCCTCTTTGACCCCTCTTTCAAACCAGCGGTCCTCTCTGTCCAAAATGTGGACTTTGCTGTTTTCGAAAGACCTGAATGACTGAGAATCTCCATAGACGTTAAGCTGGTAATCATGGTATTTATAAGTATACCCCTCTCAATATATTCCCATTAATTTGCCAGTTATGAATGTCATGCTACTTTTATACAACTATCAGGACTTCAATTTTCTGACAATGTATTACTAGTTTTCATTCTGAATAGAACAAAACCAAAGTTCTCCATTTCTCTCCTACTCCCACTTAGGAGAGAGACACATTACGTTTCTGCTTATAGAAGAGCTGGATCCACTTGCCCTGCTGATACAGGGGAGGGATGAGTGGGGAAACAAAGGGCTGGAATTATTGGGTTGGTGTTATGTATTGGGCTCAATGGTAATACCACGTGGGTTGCTGGGGCAGCTAACGGCTCTCCAGCAACCCAGACTACAAGTTTCCAGTGCTGCTATTGGCTGTCCCTAGGCGGCAATGGTTGCTTCAAACCTATTGGCTGCCACCTAGGGGCTAGACTATATATTGCGGCTAGTAACAGCCCAATTCTCAGTTCAGATTCTGCAAGCAAATAAACATGACTTTTCCTGAACTCACTTGCCTCGGCTTCATTCCTGCACCAAAGAACCCGCTACACAACAGTTGGTAGTTTGGTTAAAAGGGGGTGAAATGCATCCTGGCCTTGCTGGCCATTTTCTGTCCAGGGGCTGTACCTTTTACACCCTTGGATTGGAGAAAAATAATGCAATTTAAGAAGGGATTGACAAATATTTTTTCTGCAAACAGTTTGGTGATTATTTACTTATATAGGTTAGGTATTTAAATATAATTCTCATTTAATAATCCCTCATTTAGCAAACTTTGAAGTTACAATGACACCGAATGAGTCATATTTATGATAGGACCTCATAGTTGTGGCCATCATCATAGTATCACCATGGTCAAGTAAATGTGATTTGAATGCTTGTTGACAAGGTCATACTTATGATTGTCACAGAATCCCGCAATTACATTATCACCATTTGTGACTTTCATTGTTGGCTTCAGATAAGCAAAGTCAATAAGGAAGCTTGCAGGATGGCAACCATACAATGTCACATTTAATGACATTGTGGGACTTTCTTAGTGATGGCAATTGGGAGTGTCAGAACTGTTGTCACTGAACTGTGTGGTCACATGATGTCTTGCTTTGTGACCACATTGGTTAGTGATAGAATTTTTGGTTCCAAATCCTGTCGCTAAGTAAAGACTAAGGATAACAAATGAGTAACAATGACTTCCAGCTGTACTTTTGTCTTAAGTGGATTCCTTCCAGCTGCTTTTTCCTATCCTAGAACCAGTAAGGATTAATTCATCAATCCCTTCTCAGGTCTTTGGGAAGGACTCAGTGTGGATAAAAATGTCAGATCCATTCTAAATAACTGGCTGACTGTGCGAATCACAATAATGATTTGCTTGGCAATTTAAAGTGCAAGGGTGACATCATGTGGTTAATTCAAAGACCCACATTGTCTTGACATTTGCTATCTATATGGAACTAAACGGATGAAGGCCAAAAGGTGAAAATCTCTGTTCCCATCACTTCTAATCCTAGTCTGGCATTTGAACATTGAGCATTTTTCAGAATTGTCCAGAAGGAGTAAAGGGAAAAAAGAGAGAAACTAATACAAATGGTCAGCTGGCTGCTAGAGGAAGACCATACATTAATAACGATGATCATATCTGCTCATAACTGAAGCAGGAAGTGGCAGGAAAGAGTACTTTGAAGCTCCAAGGAATAGAAAACCAAGTCAATGGTAGAGTCTCTAGTACAGGTAGTCCTCAACTTACGACCAGAATTGAGCCCAAAATTTCTGCTGCTAAGTGAAACATTTGTTAAGTGAGTTTTGCCCCATGTTACAACTTTTCTTGCCGCAGTTGTTAAGTGAATTGCTGCAGTTGATAAATTAGTAATATTTCATTTTCATTCATTTCATTTATTGGATTTCTATACCGCCCTTCTCCCTAGGGACTCAGGGCGGTTAATATGGCTGTTCGGTGAAATTGATTTCCCCATTGCTTGTCAAAAAGTCGCAAAAGGTGATCACACGACCCAGGGACCCTGCAACTGTCATAAATATGAGCCAGTTGCCAAACATCTGAATTTTGCTCACGTGACCCATGGGGATGCTGCCATGGTCATAAATGTGAAAAATGGTCATTTTTCCAGTTACGTAACTATGAATGGTCGCTAAATGAACTATTTTAAGTCGAGGATTACCTGTATTCATGCAACATTGTGCCAGTCTGAGTAACACAAAGAAGGAACTGAACATCCTATTCGAGGAAAGCACTAAAGGATAATTAGGTATCATGGAAGTCTGATGGGGTGAGTTTCCTGATTAGAATATTAAACTTAGACTTTTTATTTGTTCAAAATAAAAACAAAAAACAAAAATAGAGAGGCTGGGCAGTCTTTTATATAAAGAAGCCATATGTCATAAAGAACTTAATGTCCCTAAAACTGGACCTCCATTAAAATTAACAAAAAAGAGAGAGAAAAGGTGACTCTGTAAGTTTTATACAAGTCTCTTCTCTAGACAAGGGGACAATCCCTTTCTAAATCAATTCACAAATATCCTGGTATCTTCTTACTCATTTATGCACTGGTAACCCAAGAGGTACATGACAATTTCAGAATGCAAAAGAAGAAACTCGCCAAATCCTAATGAATGGAAAGCAATTCATGCAAGGTCTGAAAATGTCAGGCATTTCCAGGGACAGCAATCATGTCACGTTGGAGTTCCAAATGACACGGGGACAAAAAGTTAACAGAAGTCACTCATTTCCCTGGACGTCAGAATGGTTTCAATACATTCAGGTGAAAATTCGGAACCGTATCATGGCTTGAAATCCTGAAGAAGAAACAAGTTATTATTTATTTATTTATTTATTTATTTTATTACATTTATATACCGCCCTTTCCCTGAGGACTCAGGGCGGTTTACAGGGAATTAAAAACCAACAATACAAAAGTTAAAACCAATTTAAAAAAGATTAAACTTAACCCTGTACAATTAAAACCCCAGTTAAAATAAATTACTCTTCAGCCTGGGCCAGAGAGCTCGAAGAGCCAGGTCTTCAGGCCCCGGCGGAATGAACGGAGGTCGGGGGCAGTCCTCAGCTCCACTGGCAGCTGGTTCCAGAGGGCAGGCGCCCCCACTGAGAAGGCCCTATCCCTGGGTGTTACCCGCCGGCAATCTCTTACCGGTGGGACCCTGAACAGACCCTCCCTGTGGGAGCGCACTGGACGAAGGGCATTTGATGCTGGCAGCAGGTGTTCCCTCAAATACCCCGGACCCAAGCCATGTAGGGCTTTATAGGTAATGACCAGCACCTTGAATTTCACCCGGAGGGCAACTGGAAGCCAATGCAGCTCGCGGAGTAGAGGTGTTACATGGGAGTATCGGGAGACCCCCATTACAACTCGCGCGGCTGCATTCTGCACCAGTTGAAGCCTCCGAGTGGTCCTCAAGGGCAGCCCCATGTAGAGAGCGTTACAGTAGTCCAAACGGGAGGTCACGAGCACATGAGTAACTGTGCGTAGGGCATCTCGGTCCAGATAGGGACGCAACTGGCGCACCAGGCGAACCTGGGCAAAAGCCCCCCTGGTCACGACTCCTATGTGGTCTTCAAAATTGAGTCGTGAATCCAGAAGGACGCCCAAGTTGCGAGCCCTATCAACGGGGGGTAACACCTCACCCCCCCATCGTTAGAGATGGAATAGTCTGGTTGACCCGAGATGCCGATATGCACAGCCACTCAGTCTTGGCGGGATTGAGACGAAGCCTGTTTCTCCCCATCCAGACCTGGACCGCCTCCAGGCACCGGGACATCACGGCGAGGGCATCACTGGGTTGGTTCGGGGTGGAAAGAAAAAGTTGGGTATCATCAGCGTACTGATGATACCCCAACCCGAAACAACGAATGATCTCGCCCAGCGGCTTCATATAGATGTTGAACAGGAGGGGCAAGAGGAACCCTGAGGAACTCCACAAATGAGAGGCCTCGGGGCGGATCTCTGCCCTCCCGTCAACACCGACTGTGAGCGGCCCAGGAGATAGGAGGAGAACCACCGTAAAACGGTGCCTCCCACTCCCAACCCCCTGAGACGCCGCAGCAGGATACCATGGTCGATGGTATCGAAAGCCGCTGAGAGATCTAATAGGACCAGGACAGAGGAGCAACCCCTGTCCCTAGCCCGCCAGAGATCATTCACCAGCGCGACCAATGCCGTCTCCGTGCTGTGTCCGGGGCTGAAACCCGATTGGTACGGGTCCAGATAATCAGTTTCCTCCAGGAACAGAGGAAGCTGATGCGCCACCACACTCTCAACAACCTTTGCCAAAAAGCGAAGGTTGGAGACTGGACGATAGTTATTTAAAACAGCCGGGTCCAAAGCAGGCTTCTTGAGGAGGGGTCTCACCACCGCCTCCTTCAAGGCGGCAGGGAAGACACCCTCCTTCAAAGAAGCAGTTATTACTGCATGGAACCAGCCTCGTGTCCCCTCCCGGGCCGCATAAGCTAGCCAGGAGGGGCATGGAGCCAACAAACAGGTGATGGTGCTCAGTCTCCCCATGATCCTGTCCACATCATCAGGGGAAACAGGGTCGAACTCAGTCCAGATAACATGCTCAAGACCGCCCAATTCCTCCACATCAGACTCTGCCCAGTCAGAGTCCAGACCGGTCTGGATCTGAGCGATTTTGTCCACCAGATGATGACTAAACTCCTCGGCTCGTCCCCGCAAGGGATCCTCTCTCACCTCCTGGTTAAGGAGGGAGCGAGTTACCCTAAACAGGGTGGCCGGGCGATTATCTGCAGACGCGATAAGGGCAGCAAAGTAGTTAGACTTTGCCGTCCTTATCGCCGCAAGATAAGACCTTATAAAGGTTCTTAACTGCAATCGGTCAGATTCGGATCGGCTGGACCTCCAACTGCTCTCTAGACCTCATCTCCGACGCTTCATCTCCCGGAGCTCCACAGAGAACCATGGGGCCCAACGGGATCTGCGCCGGGTCAGAGGTCGCAAGGGTACAACGCAGTCAAGTGCCCTGGCGGCCGCCGTTTCCCAGGCATCCACCAGAGCATCGACTGGGCTGTGGGTAAGGGTGATGGGTATAGGCCCAAGCGCCCTCTGGAACTGTTCCGGGTCCATTAGGCGCCTGGGGCGGAACCACCTGGTCGGTTCCGCCGCCCAGCGGCGGGGGGTGGCATAACAGAAAACCAGCCTCAGGAGGTAATGATCTGACCATGACAGGGGGGTGATGGTCGGGAACCCCCTCCCAGATCATCCAACCATTGTCCAGATAGGAACACCAGGTCGAGAGTATGATCCCCCACATGAGTCGGGCCCTCAATAACTTGGGTCAGGCCCATGGCCGTCATGGAGGCCATGAACTCCCAAGCTAACTCAGACGACCCTCCCAGTGACGGCAGGTTGAAGTCACCCAGGACTATAAGCCTGGGGAACTCCACCGCCAGCCCTGAGAGAGTGTCTAGCAGCTCGGGCAGGGCTGTTGCCACACAGCCGGGCGCCAGGTATGTGAGCAACAAGCCCAACTGAGCCCGAGGACCACATCTCAAGAGGAGGGATTCACTCCCGGCCATCTGGACAATGGTGGCCTCCCCCGGACACAGAGTCTCCCGAATAACCACTGCCACCCCGCTACCCCTGCCCTGAGCCCGTGGCTGGTGTAGCATCCGGAAACCTGGAGGGCATAACTCGGTCAGAGGCACCCCTCCCTCCGAACCCAACCAAGTTTCCGTAATGCACACTAGATCCGCACATTCCTCCTCGATCAGATCATGAATGAGGGGAGCTTTGTTAACTACGGATCTAGCGTTAAAATAGACCAGCCTGAGCTCAGGGACCTGATCACCCTCATCCCCGGGTAAGAGGGTGCTAACCGGAGGGTCGGAGCGCGCCACCGCTCGGAGATAGCGGGGGCGCGATCCCGGGTGTTGATATGGCCCTCCGTGCAAGCACCTGCTGCCATTCCTTATCGTCGTGGGGATTTGAAGCCCCACCCCCACATTCCCAGAACCAGCAGCCACCTCCCCCGACCCCGTCCCATCAGGACCCCTAACAGGTCCAGACTGACTGCCGGTTAAAGATTCCCTCCCCACCCTCCTATCTCTCCCCCTCCCTAACCTTTTAAAATAACCGGCTAAAAATTTTATCAGGGGCCTCTTAGCACGTCTCAACTCGAGGCCCCTATCTAAGCGCAGCCACCTCTCGGAGTCCCAACACTTGGGCACGTCATTAAGGGGAGTGTGGAAACAGGCGGTAGGTCACGCCCAGGAGGCAGGAACCACCCTGAGGGCATACAGATCAGCTTCGGAGTAACAGAGGCAAACCATACAGCGCTAGAGTAGTCACATAGGGCAGGTGTTACAAATATGTCAAAGGGTAGTTCGATGATATTGTTATAGATGGAAAAAGAAGTCCAGTAGGCATGTCTCTCAATCCACAGGACCATCTCAGCTCTCACCTGAGATGGCAATCAAAAGGGAAGCCTCAGCCGTCCTCTCACTCCGGCTGAGGGGTCCAATCTGGAGTGGAGAGAAAAGGGAGTCCTGGGCCAAGCCCACCCCAACTGGTCTCTCACACCAGTGAGGTGGTCAATGACCAGTCCAAAACTGTCCTCCCACCACGGTCAAGTCCCAGCCAAACTGGACTGTCAATAGGGGGGGTCTTGATTCCCGCCGGGCATGGAGATAGCCATGATGCCTGCCTGCCAGCACAGAAAGCAAAAAAGCAGGCAGGCCAGGCCTCTGTCGATCTTCGTGTCGCCGGCCAATGCCGCCAGTCTGGGGGGGGAGGGCAAAAACATTCTCTCCCCCAAACGCCCGCCCGCCAGTCCAAACGGTCTTCCAGTGGCGGAGAAAGGCATTCCTGGCAGCTGTCTCGAGTCCAGGCATTCACCAGCACGTCTGCCGAGGCCGATGTCCAGGCCCACAGTCCACTGCCACCATCCAGGAGGAGAGAGAGGCTCCGCGCCGCCAAAGACGGCGCCTGCCAGATGATAGTCCTAATCGAATCTCCAGCCGGTGGGATTGTCGCCGCTGCCCCTCCGAACGAGCAGAGGGTATCCACGACGAACGGGCAGGAGAGGAAAGGCAAGGAAGGACGTCCAGAGCTTTCACAGCGTTGCAGCATTGCTCGGCAGGTCGGCAGGCCGGCGATTTCCAAATGCCGCTATTCGGAGGGGGGGCTCAGCGCCACGGAGAACAGCGCCCAGCAGCTGTTTTTGCATCCCCCAGCCCCCGGAGTCGCCCCATCGTACCGTGCCACGGGTGGGCCTCCCTGAACTGACCCATTTGGAGCCCTCGTGGAGCACCCGAAGCTCAAACTGCGGCCGCCGCCATCTTGGGCAGGAAAAAAAAAACAGCTACGGGGAGCTACGGGGAGGACAAAGGGAGATCCTGTTCTAATTTTCAAAGGCTTTCTCTGCATCTGAAAAATTCAACGCAGCTGGTTTTTTTATTATGTTGTTCCAAATTTTCCAAAGCGCTCAAGACATTTTTCTTTTCTAACGTCCTTTAACTGTCTTTTATGTAAAAACCCACAATGATACTCACCAATGAATTCTTGCAAAATTATTTTTAGTCTTTCAGCTGGAATCGTGAACAAGATAGAATTCATTGTGTTTCGTTAAAGATTTTGAAAGTTTATCCTCAAAACATTTACAATTAGTGTGATAATTTATCTGATCCAGGCACCTTTCCTGGAGCGTTTTTTATAATTTCAAAACTTCCTTTATTGTTAATAAATTTATTCATAATTTTCATAACTTCCAACATTTCCCTTATTGTCATAAGTTCATTCATAAACTTTCTTCTTCTGTAATGCTTTGTAGAATTTTCTGCAAAGAAATAAGACATCCTTTATAAAAATTGGAATACTAATGAAATGGGTTTTTTTTTGTACAGCCACATTATCCATTAATAAAGTGTCTCTGTTTTGAAGTTTCAGCATAATTTTATTTTTCTTTTCTAGTTTATATAGCAACCATTGTGGGGACGGGCCGAGGAGTTTAGTGAGTATCTGGTGGATAAAATCACTCAGATTCGGGCTGGCTTGGACTCCGACTGGGCAGTATCTGACAAGGGGGAAGCGATGGGTTTGGCCGATAATATTTGTGAAGAGTTTGATCCTGTGACTCCGGATGAAGTGGACAGGATCATGCCGCCACGTGTTTGTTGGACCCGTGTCCCTCCTGGCTAGTTTATGCAGCTCGGGAGGTTACACGAGGCTGGCTCCTGGCAGTTATTAATGCTTCCTTGAGTGACGGGTGCTTCCCTGCTGCCTTGAAAGAGGCGGTGGTAAGGCCCCTCCTCAAGAAACCTGCCTTGGATCCAGCTATTTTAAATAACTTTCGTCCTGTCTCCAACCTTCGCTTCCTTGCGAAGGTTGTTGAGAGCGTGGTGGCACGGCAGCTCCCTTTGGTCCTGGAGGAAACTGAGTATCTGGATCCATACCAATCGGGTTTCAGGCCCGGGTACAGCACGGAGACGGCATTGGTCGCGCTGGTGGATGATCTCTGGCGGGCCCGAGACAGGGGTTATTCCTCTGTCCTGGTCCTATTAGACCTCTCAGCGGCTTTTGATACCATCGACCATGGTATCTTGCTGCGATGTCTTGAGGGGTTGGGAGTGGGAAGCACCGTTTTATGGTGGTTCTCCTCCTACCTCTCGGGCCGTTCGCAGACGGTGTTGGCAGGAGGAGCTCAAGGGGGAGTTGGTTCCACAGGGCTGGCGCTTCCACAGAGAAGGCCCTCCCCCTGGGGGTCGCCAGCTGACATTGTCTAGCCGACAGCACCCTGAGGAGGCCCTCTCTGTGTGAGCGCACTGGGCGATGGGAAGTCGTTCCCGGTAGCAGATGGTCCTGCAAATATCCCAGGCCTAAGCCATGTAGGGCTTTAAAGGTAAGTACCAGCACCTTAAATCTCACCCGGAAGACAACCGGTAACCAATGCAGCTCACGCAGGAGGGGTGTAATATGGGAGTATCGGGATGCTCCCATCACTACCCGCGCGGCCGCATTCTGCACCAGCTGGAGCCTCCGGGTGGTCTTCAAGGGCAGCCCCATGTAGAGAGCATTGCAGTAATCTATCCGGGAGGTAACGAGTGTGTGAGTGACCGTACGTAGGGCATCTCGGTCCAGATAGGGGCGCAACTGGCGCACCAGGCGAACCTGGGCAAATGCCCCCCTGGCCACGACTCCAATATGATCTTCAAAACGGAGTCGTGAGTCCAGGAGGACGCCTTAAAACATTCCTTTTTCATCAGGCTGACCTGGACTGACGACAGGGTTTTTAAAAATGTTTTTAAATTTTTAATTGTTTAGTTTAACTTATTTATTGGGGCTGTTTATTTAATTTCTTTTAACTTTTGGATTGTTGTTTTTATTGTTGTTAGCCGCCCTGAGTCCTTCGGGAGATAGGGCGGCATATAAGTCTCAAAAATAAATAAATAATAAATAAACCATTTCTCTTTCTTTTTCGCAAAGGTTGGGTTGTTTTTGGTTTACATGGTTTATTTTTATATCCATTTCACTTAATATAGATAGCTGTTGCTATAAAAGCTTAATTTGTTAAAGAGATATTTACTTTCTCTGGAAGTTTCTTTAATCTTTTCTTTTGATCTCATCCAAAATATTTGGGTTTTCCTTTGCCTCCTCTTCTTGAGTTATTTATGTTTTATAAAATAATCTCTAATAAAGGTTTTACTTGCATCCAAGGCCATTCTCAAATCAAGTTGTAACACCTTATATTTAATTTGTGGATTTTTCCTGCCATAACAAATTTAGAATTGCCCTACAAATTTATATTTGCCTTTTGCCATTGTTTAATGCATCAATTTTCAAAACAGGTATTGTTTGAAACAAAAATAACATTCTAGGTAAAACATTCAACTTAATCACAGAAATTCCTCGCAGTAATGAAAATTTTATTTTCTCTTAATGTATTTTTTAAAATTTCATTCCATGTCTTAAGGTAACTATAGGGACGCGGTGGCTCAGTGGGTTAGGACGCTGAGCTTGTCGATCAGAAGGTCGGCAGTTTGGCAGTTGAATCCCGAGTGCCGCGTAACAGAGTGAGCGCCTGTTACTCGTCCCAGCTTCTGCCAACCTAGCAGTTCGAAAGCACGTAAAAATGCAGTAGAAAAATAGGGACCACTACGGTGGGAAGTTTACAGCGTTCCATGCGCCTTTGGCGTCTAGTCATGCCGGCCACATGACCATGGAGATGTCCTCGGACAAGCGCTGGCTCTTCGGCTTTGAAACGGAGATGAGCACCGGCCCCTAGAGTCGGAAACGACTAGCACGCATGTGCGGGGGAACCTTTACCTTTACGTAACTATTTTGGAATAATATACAATTCATATTTTTCATAGTGATATTCAACTATTCTGCCTTTTTCTCAATCTTAAAGCCTATTTTATCAATTTTGTTTGATCTTGTATTTTCATATTTTTTGTTAACATCTATGATTATTATTGTTAAAACCTGCTAATGAATCCAAATTCTTTTGCTTATTGTTTGAAATCCCTTTAAAGGATCTTCTAGACCAGGCATGTCAAACTGCCGGCCCACAGGCTGGATGTATCACAACGAAACCGCACCTTCCTCAGTGCCAGCAATGGGGAAAAAGTCGAGATATGTTGCGCGACGTCATGTGACATGAGTTTGACATGCCTGTTCTAGACCCAATAACAAGTCATCTGCAAAAGCCCTTGATTTATAAGTCTATTTTAAAATCTAT
The DNA here is from genome assembly GCF_947247035.1 of Vipera ursinii. Lineage (NCBI taxonomy): Eukaryota > Metazoa > Chordata > Lepidosauria > Squamata > Viperidae > Vipera > Vipera ursinii. The sequence goes on along the minus strand of NC_139516.1, from coordinate 142,348,082 downwards.
TTTTAAAATCTTTCCTCCCAAAGTATCTCATCCTGTCTTATGTCTCTATTCGGTATTTCAAGAACCAAAATAAATGGAAGAGGGAACAATGGCCAGCCTTGTTTTGTTCCTTTTTATCTCACATGATTTTACTAGATACCCAGTAACAATTATTTGTGGTTTCTTTGAAGTATAAATTGATTTTACCCATTTTATAAAATTATCTGCAAAATTCATATTTCCCAAACTAAAGAAGAAAGGATCCTAGCAGGCTCCCTTTTGAGTGGAGATTTTCAAACTGGGGCTGGATGTCCACCGACTGGGATGGAGACCTAAGTACTTTCAAAATTCTATATTTTGTATTTCAAATTGCTGAAAATCTTACCCAGTTCACCTTCTGCTAGGCAAGTGACCAGGGGCTAGGATTCAATGAAATCCATTTACCTTAGTCTTTCTCTATTCTTACCACTGCGTTGACTTATTAATCCCATTACACCATCCAACATGATTAATCCAATTGTGGTTAATCAAACTTCTGATGCAACATATCAGGAAATTCTAAGATTGAGAAGGGGTATGATATGGTGTGGGGATGAATAGAATGATTCAATAGAAATATTTATTGGTGTGTCCCATTAATAATCTAAAAATGCAGTTAACTTTCACTATCACAAAGTTGCTGCATTATTCTTTTTCTTTAATATGTTTTTAAAGGGTAGATTAAAAACAATGAAAACAAATATAAAGTAAGAAAAAAGAAAAGAGAAAAAAGAGAAAGCTAAAAGTGCAAGAAAGGAGAAAAAAAAACAAAAGGAAAAAAAATAAAATAGAAGACATAAATACCTTCCAATCTTATTTACAGCAGTTTTAAGTAAATTATACATTTATCTCTTATTCTACGGTTACAACATAAGGTTCTTCTTTCTACAATCTGTCCTGTCCAATCATCAAAACCATAAATCATACATTCGTTTTTCCTGATCGTGCAAATTGTCTATAAGGGCTCTTGATTTTCTGCCTTAGTCTTGATGCCAAGAAAATGGGCGGGAAAATAAGACAAGATACCCAGTCTCCAATTTAATTTAATTAATTGGCTCTGTACAGCCCAAGATGGTTAGGGAAATTACAGAAACATATATTTGTGGGTCAAAGTTTCAGAAAATACTTTCATCTTTTTGCATTTATCTCCCTGCTCCATTTTCAAATGTCCCCAAAGTACCATTCCGGCACACAATTAATAGGTTTCTCCTCCCAAATGGTTTGCAGCCGTTCGAGCCATGAAGTCAACATCTGTTCTCTTTTCTCTTCTGTCACATACTCGGGGGCAAAGCAGATCTGAGGGGAGAGTACACTGAACCCACAGAAGTGTAGGATTCCATGCTGTAATTTAAAAAAGAAAGAGACACAGTAAAAATCATAATGTTTGGCCTGTGATTAGACCATGGTTGATGCAGTTTTTTAAAAAAAATAGTAATATTGTAAAGTTGAATATATAGCAGCTTTCTAGCAAAGTTGCAAGAGGGAGCCAGAATGAATGAATGAATGAATGAATAAATACATAAGTAAATAAGCACAGAGTTCCAATACATTTATAGGTTTGTATGGCAGCAAACTTACAAATTTAAGAATTCCAGTCCCAGATAAGTGAAGGCTTTAAAGATAAATATAAGTATTTGGAATTCCACTTCACACATATTGGTCAATAGGCCAAGTGAACCCTATTCCCTGGTATATTTGTCCAAGCAATTATCCTATTATGGCTATTCCAATGAATTTTTATACAGCTCTTATGGACAACATAGATACCGCAGGTTCATGATGCTTCTCAACCACATGAAGAATGCAGGCTTAGGACAATTAAGAGTTTGCAACTTTATCAGGTCTGACTGAATCATCTTGGAGCCTTGGTGGAGCAGTGGGCTAATGCCTCCTTAAGTAACACCAGCTGCCTGCAATTAGTGCAGGTTCGCATCCCATCAGGCTCAAGGTTGACTCAGCCTTCCATCCTTCCGAGGTAGGTAAAATGAGGACCCAGATTGTTGGGGGCAATTAAGCTGACTTTGTAATAATGCCGCTTGGGGTGTGTGTGAAAGCCCTAATAAGCAGGCATATACATAGAATGAAGGCTACTGCTAAGCTTGTAAGCCGCCCTGAGTCTTTGGAGAAGGGCGGGATATAAATGGAATTAAAATAAAAAATAAAAAAATAAAATCTATCCACCCATTTATCCACCTGCTTGCTTACTTACACCCTTAGATAGCTTATAAACCATTCCAATCAACCAAATATGAGTGATTTAGAACTCTCTAAACTTGTCATTAAAAACAAATACACAATCAAATTTTAAACTTTCATCAATACGTTAGCTTATGGAAGAGAAGGAAGACTATTGAAGTGTCATTGTTCTATAACATCCATTAGTCCTGGTAACTGGCCGTGCCAGCTAAGACTAAAAGCAGATGTAATCCAGCAACTAATGCAGACTGAACTGAATTGAAAACCTTCCGAGTTCAAAACGACCCAATTCAACTATAAAACTCCCTATTCAGTTCTCAGACAGTGCTCCAGTTCTATTCCCACCATTGCAGAAGTGTTCTGAGCACTAATCTGGACACCTTTTTTATTTTATTTATTTATTTTATTTTAATCCCATTTATATCCCGCCCTTCTCCGAAGACTCAGGGCGGCTTACAATTTAAGCACAAATCAAATGTGCTTAGCAATAGCCTTCATTCTATGTATATGCCTGCTTATTAGGGCTTTCGCCCCCCCCCCCCAGCAGCATTTTTACAAAGTCAGCTTATTGCCCCCAACAATTTGGGTCCTCATTTTACCTACCTCGGAAGGATGGAAGGCTGAGTCAACCTTGAGCCTGGTGGGACTCGAACCTGCACTAATTACAGGCAGCTGGTGTTACTTAAGGAGGCATTAGCCCACTGCTCCACCAAGGCTCTTGGCTTTTTTTTGAGCTTGAAACACTTCTAGAATTATTGGAGCACAGTTGGGAGACGTCTATGAACTTGGGATGTTTTGCCCATCCCTATTAAAGGCCAAGAAACTGAACTTTATTTAGCCAACTCCTGTCTCCCTAAATCAATGGCTATATACTGGCCAGCCTTCATATTCCATGTAAGCAAGAAGGAAAGTTTGAGGAAAGAAAAAGGAAAAGGATTTGTTCTGAAGGGCTTCCTAGCTCAGTTCTCTTAGGTCAGGGGTAGGCAACCTTGGCTCTTTTATGACTCGTGGACTTCAACTCCCAGAATTCCTGAGCCAGGATGGCTCAGCTTGGAAACCTCTCCATTTCTCCTCAGCATGGCTGGCTCAGGAATTCTGGGAGTTGAAGTCCATGAGTCATAAAAGAGCCAAGGTTGCCTACCCCTGTCTTAGGTATATGCATATGACATATATCTCTAAAACACTAATGCTAACATGATTTTTTTTTTACATTCTCAATTCTGCTTTGGGAAGGTCATTGGCAAAAACAACATATTTAGAAACATAAAAGGATATTGGCTGTTTACTGATCATGTTATTCTTCATGATGTGGGCAAAATAAAAAAAAAGCCAGTGTCAAAAGATTCCCCCCATTATGTTTTGAAGCCCTAGTCATATAGAGCAGAGCTCCCCAACCTTTCCAACTTGGCGGCCTGGAAGGAAAGGGTGGAGCAGGGAAATGTGCGCGCACACGGCAGCGCTAGCACACACGTACGCACAAATGGGCCACACACACCTGTGCAAACAGGCCGCTGGCACCTGCGCATATGCATAAACAGGCCACTGGCACCAGTGTGATGCTGGTGGCAGTGCTAGTGCAAATGGAGCCACTAGTGCCTGTGCGGCGGCACTACCATGAGTGGGGAGACTTGTCAGTTATTCCCGCGGCCCGGTGGCCAACAAGCCATGGTCCACAGTACCGGGCAGTGGACCATAGGTTGGGGACCCCTGATAAAGAGGGAAAGTGGGACTGCTGCTTTTGCTTGTACTTAACTACTCATTCATGAAGGATGAGTCCATATTTCTTGGATTCTTATTCAGAGATTGGTAGCTGGAAAATGTAGAAGCTGCAGTCCCAACAGAACCAAAAAGCACCACCTTGAGGAAGACCACAAAGCAAGAATAAGAGAAGACACCGGTTGGTTGGGGAGAACAGAAAGTCTGTCCAGTGGTAAGCACAGCTGAATACTTGTATCAGTTAGCTGCACAGTGTGCTTGCTATAACTGGCTGACTGAGATCTCCTGAAAAACTGAAAGAGGAATTCAGTGCCTACCTAATTCTCCCAAAGCCAACTCTGAGCCAGCATTTGCATTTAGTCTCCACTTACCTGCATGGGCCAAAGAAGGTAACGAATATTATCACTGGGTCCTCTCCTTGAATACATCTCTTCGTCTCCTCCAGTGGTAAATGAAAGTAAAGCTAATTTATTCTGGAAGGGAACACATATATTCTAAATCAGGGGTGTCAAACTCAATTTCATTGAGGGCCGCATCAGCATTGCGGTTGCCCTCAAGGGGCCGGGTGGGTATGGCCAGGGTGGGCGTGGCCTACTGGGTGGACGTGGCTAGAGTGCGTATGGCCTACTTGGGTGGGCATGGCCAGCTCTACATCGTTCGCATCAAGGGTGCCTATGGGGACCCGGGCAGGAGTGGGACAGATCTGAGGGTCTCTGGCAGAAGGAGGGTCTCTGGGCCAGGGCCAAGGCAGTGGGGGCCGTTCCCTCACTGTTTCCAGGATGGCTTCGCGGGCCAGATGAAACCACTTCGCGGGCCGGATCTGGCCCCCAGGCCTTGTGTTTGACATGTGTGTTCTAAATTAATACTCAAACCAAAGCCCCCACAGTGCAACATACGTACATAATACAGCTTAAACCACAACAAAGTTACATTGCAATGTGATTAAGAAAACAATAGAACAGTATCCTTTAGAATAAATTAGAAAGCATTTCAGAAAGCTGCATTATGTTTTAAAAATATGAAATAAGGCTTTAAAGGCCAGTTTAAAATCCTGAATTGATAGAGCTATACAATTAGTACTTTAGCAACACTCCATAAACAACCATCCACAAGGCCAGCCAATTGACTGCCAATTGGGCCAAACTTCACTAACAGGTTACAAGTTTCCATAGGTGAACTCAGGTTAATATGTTAATTACACATTGAGTGCATCTGAAATACATTTCTTTATTATAGGTCTTTTTTTTCAAGTTCTTTATTTTGAAGCCAATTTTTCACGCAGTTAAATTTTTGAGATCTTTAATTTGCCACAGATTCACAGATTCTAGTGGCATAGCACAGGCCTTTTCAACCAGTGGTACGGGTACCACCTGTGGTACATTGGCACGTAGCAGGCGGTATGCGACTATCCTAGAAAAGTGCTAGTGGGGGAGGGGAATGAGCTGAACCAGTAGCAGCACCGTACAAGCCTGAGCGAGAGATGGCTGGAGCTGCAGGGCTAAGCGGAAGCACCAGGATCAGCGCCAGGCTCTAGCTGGAGCTCAGTGCCGATTCTGATGCTTCTGCTAAGCCCAGAAGAAGCACTGATCGGCTGGAATGCTGCAGCGTCTCCAGGGTCTTGTCATTTACATTCAGATGCTTGGCAACTGATTCATATTTATGATGGTCACAGTGTCCCAGGGTCATGTGAAGTAACCAAAACCTGCTGCAACCACCCAGCAAGGGGGGGGGGAATAAAAACCAAACACCACCCCACCCCACCCCCGCTGAACTGGCAAAGAAATCCTCCGGCTCTAATTTAATGTCTTTCTCTTCAGCGACTCAGCTTCTGAAGCTGGCTCACAAATACAGGCCTGAGACCAAGCAAGAGAAAAAGCAGAGACTGTTGGCCCGGGCAGAGCAGAAAGCTGCGGGGAAGAGCGATGTTCCAACCAAAAGGCCGCCTGTGCTGAGAGCAGGTGTCAACACGGGTCACGACCTTGGTGGAGAACAAGAAGGCTCAGCTGGTGGTGATCGCACACGACGTAGACCCCGTTGAGATTCATCATCACTGGGGTGGGGACATCCTGGGTCCCAAATTAGTCGCTTGGATTACTAAACTTGAAAACCCAAGGCTAAGAGCTGGCCAGCAAGCTTGGATAGATGTGTCAGTTTTTCTGTACATAAAAATAAAATTCTAAACAACAATAAAAAAGAAATGCTCACAACTATGAAAATCTTGGACAGGAGGAAGAGCGCCGTTAGGCGGGCAGGCAGATGTCTTGCTCGGCTGTGGCTTGGGGGGGCACTTTTTTCAGTGCCATTGTGAGTTCGAACAGTCACTAAGTAAACTCATGTAAGTCGAGGACTACCTGTACTTATTTTTTCCTTTTTTTTTTTGGTCATCAAGTTTTTGACACCTTGCTAGGTGACTGTTGGTACTCAGATGTTGCCATATCGTAAAAGTGGTACAATGGGTGAAAAAGTTCAAAAGCCCTGGCATAGCAAATTTTTGACATTGTACTGATTCATGATCTTAGGAAATATCAGCCAAAAATAATGAAAACATTTATTATAAATCTATTGCTTTTCAAAATTCCTTTCAAAGCTGCCAATTTCTAAAAAACCTGAGCATTGCTAATGAAAACAGCACATTTGTAAAGAAAGGCTACAACTGGCTGGCTATATCGACTACCAAGATCCTGTAGGTAAGAAGTTTACACTTCATATCATGCAGTTTTAGCAGAGTGTTGTGACACATGAATAATCATCATGAACAATTTTTGAGGATTTGCTAGATTTAAAAGGAATTTGGTGCCACAGAGAGTTATTAATGAAGTTTATCAACCTTAAAATAAATTTCCAGAAGCTTTATAAGACTTTAAAGAGAGAAATTGTCATATTTAGTATAAACGTTTTGTGTAACACTGATGAAATTCCTTTGCTATTAAATATTCATGTAATCTACCTTCAGAGGTAGATTACATGAAAATTTAATTCTGGGAGTTGAAGTCCACACATCTTAAAGTTGCCAAGTTTGAAAAACACCACCTAGATGCTTTACCTAGAGATGACTGACCTTGCTTGGTTTGCAGTGAGGTTGATATTTGTGACCATTCTGTTTGTGAAATACATTCCATAGTCAAAGGGTTTCTATTACTATATCTTCTATTTTTATTTGGTTCCTTACTTATACTTTGTTAACTCTCTTCAGTACAGATACAAAGGCAAGATATTGTCAGTAAAATCTTAGTTTAATGTATACTTATAGCCCACCTACCTTGAGTAAACCAGAATCATAACACTTTGGGAAATCATGAGCAAATCCTTGGACTAAGACTCTGTCCATCCAGCCCTTCAGGATGGCTGGCATGCTGAACCAATATAAAGGAAACTAGATAGGATTACAAGAGAGAAAGGAATAATATATTTGGCTTTAAAATATCCATAAACACCAACCTTTTCAGAAAGGCAACAATCAAGCAGGACATATTGCAAATAAGTATAAATTAACAAAGTCTGCAATTATTATTACAACGTTGTCCCTCTAACATGGATCCTTCTAGATCAGTATAGTGATTGGCAACACACACCAAAGGTCAGATATATCCCTTCAGCAAATGTTTTTATCTACATCAGAGATGGGGAACTATGGCACCTTTATGACTTGTGGACTTCAACTCCACATGGCTGGCTCAGGAATTCTTGGAGTTGGTCCACAAGTCATAAAAAGGCCATAGTTTCCCATCCCTGATCTACATCATCTGAAGCAATCATTTTTCTTACTTGTTCAATAATAATTAAAATTAAAAATATCTGCCTTTATTCTAAAACAAAACCAGATTTATATACAAAGCACAGAATTGGGAAAGTTAATCAAAATAGATGAATCTATTGAACTGCATGTAGACATTCTCTTATCCCAACTAACTTGACCCCAGGTTGAATGGTAGAAATGGAAGATGGACTTCAACACATCTGGAGGACAGCTAGTTCAGAATGTTGAAGAACATACTACACTCACCAGCAACTATTGGACCAAAGTGTAAGGGATAATATTTGAAAAGTTCTTAAATGATATGATCAAACCAAAGCAAGCACAAACCTAAAATTTCTTTAAATTCCAAAGTTATATCAACATGTTCCAAACTCTTAAACCAATTTGATCCAGCACCAGAAATCTCACATAAACAAGCTTTTGAAAAAATAATGACCTGGAAAATCACCAAGTCGGCTTTGTTCACTTTCTTTTGCTCCTCAATCAAATCTTCAGTCAGACATCCATTTTCATAAGCTTTCCAGGCTTCAGTTCCGTAATTAAAATTATCAGGATTGTATAATTCACCTATGGGCACAACATGACACAATCTAGTTGCATTTGAAGTTACCATCCCATCTTTTTTTAGCATAGGATCTCTGTCATCTTTCACTTAGATTTAACTCAGATCACAAAATATCATGTAAAATCTTAAAGGAACGGAGGATGCAGGAAAATCAGTATCTTTTTAGAAGTCTAACAGCCCTCAGATTAGTTTGGATATTAGAACTCACAGCCTGAGCAAAAAGACTTCTGTTTACCCCTCATTTTCTTCATTTCAGCAGTAGTATTTGGAAGGAATGGGAAAGTGTTTTGTTGCTGTTATTGTTAAACAATTCGAGTCAAAGGATGCTGTTGGAAAACTCCTGAAATCTTTGTTCATGACCTATCCATCCTTCACTCAAGTCATCACCTTATTAATTTTACCTACTGTAAAATTGATTTGGCTAACAAACACATTTTTTTCCATATACAATTCTTGTATCTCAGTAAAATGTATTCTTGGGACAGTTTCTTGGAAATACAAACCACAAATGTACTTCTACCTCATCAATGGCACCTACCAACTATATCTTTCCTAGTTGTTCTTGGCTCAAATTGCATTTCATACAAGTCTGAAACAGTGACAGTACAGCCTTGCTTCTTCAGTTCTTCCACTGTCAAGGTTTTAAACGAACCATTTAGAGATTTGGGCTCTTGGTGTGCATAGACAATCAATACTTCTTTCCCTAATGTTTAAAAAGATGAAGAAAAGCAATATTTACTTAAAATAGGAATTCCAGAGGCAGATAAAAATCAAGGTGAGAAGATTTTCTGCAATCAGCAACAGCATTCCAGTTTGAACATTTAGAAGCCCGTAACTGCTTTTTTTAAAAAAATAATCATCCTTATTCTTTTATTTTATCTTTTTATCAGTCAGACCAAGGTAGATTTTTTAATGCTTTTGTGTCAATCTTAACTCCTGGTAGCTATATGGACAATGTCCTGTCATCTTCTTAGCAAGATTTAGGAAGTGTTTGCCATTACCTGCTCCCTAGTGCTGGAATTGAGTGACTGGACCAAGGCTACTTAGGCATTTTGTGTCTAACGCCGGCCTAGAACTCACAATCTCCCAATTTATATGCCGATGCCTCAACCATTACACCAAATTGGCTGGAGGTAGCTCTTCCTATCCTAATTTTATCCCACAGCAACCTTTTGGTGTCAGACTGAGTTAGCAGTGATTGGCCCAGGGCCATTTCATATAGTTTCTAGCCAGGATTCTTTAAATATAATATTTTTAAATATGAAACAAGGCAATCTGTTTGTTACCCATTGATACCACCATCTCTGCTGTTCCCTGACCCAGCTAACATTTCCTCTTATCATTTCTTTAAAAAAACAAAATGGAAAGATGGCTTACTGCACCTTTATCTTCCTAAAGGCTTTTGGACTCCTCCTAGACCCCATGGCATTTTAGGAAATAAAAATATTAGATGGCTGAAATTTGTAAATATCACCCCTCCTCCCCACCACAAACACACAATGACCATTTGGAGAGAACATCCATAGTACTTTCTAAATATCTCTGTCTACCAGTCTAGTTGGGTATCCCTATGGAAAATGGGGAATCTTGGGGGACCTCTTAATTCTCCTTTGATAGAAAGATGATAAAAGTACAACTTACCTGACATTTTTTTCAATACCCTGCAAGTTTGTCGCAGTTGAGAAAATGTGGTTTTGAAAGATTCTTGTCAGGACTGTTACAAAAAGAAAGATAGATACTAAATTTCTTTCCTTGGTTTTCAAAAACAAATATTACTTGAAGCTGCCCATCTTGGTGAACTAATAATGAGAACCACAGAAAAAAAAACAATAGACACACAAACTTAAGCACAAAAGCATCAGCAGAAATATTCTAGCTTAATAGCTCTTGGCAGTAGAAAAAGAAGCAGGTTTTAATTCCCTCTCTCTCATTCCTATCCAAGTCCCAAAGCAAAGCAAAGTAGGTTCAGTTTCTTGAGATCTCTGGACTACCCTAGCACCCAACACCTGGAAAAAGGAGAATGAGAGTTTGCTGCTATTTGAAGCCATAGGGATGTGGATTCTCAGGAAATTAGTTCTGTTTTGAACTAAGGATCAAAGACACAATCTTATGGAGTTCTGTCAAAGGTTTTGGGTCAATCGCAGTTTAACAGAAGTGAAACATCTAACACTTAAGTTGCTGCAACTATTAGAGTAAGAAAAACCAGGACAATGCTAGCTATCAATCACACTCCCTGAGACACATGGTCTCAAACTAAGCAGGAGTAAGCTCAGTAGACTATTGGTTTATATCATGGCCCTTTTATGACTTGTGGACTTCAACTCCCAGAATTCCTCAGCCAGCATTCTGGGAGTTGAAGTCCACAAGTCATAAAAGGGCCAAGTTTGAAGACCCCTGGTTTATATTCATAATAAATTCACACACCCTCACCTGTCCATTATACCTAAGGCACACAACATCTAAAGAAATAGTTTGTTTATTGGAAGAGATGCGGACCAATCTGCCACAGCCTTGAATGCAAGTTCAAGAAAAGGAAACTAATCAGCCTATCAGAACATAAACATTAAAAAAAACCTTTCAAAGTGTAAAACATTTTCACTCACTTTACGATTATGCAGTTTTGCCTTACAGCACTTTACCGCAACGTGCCTTAAGCACGCTGAGTGGCTTTTGAGAATTAACACCTGTACCGTAACGGAGGATTTCGGATTCCCACAAGGAAGCACATTAGCAGTACCATTTTATACTGTATTGCACCGCTTACTCAGGAGTAAGCTCCGTCCGTGACTTTACTTCCAGGCAGCTAGCCTTCTACTTCCGGTCGTTCGAAATAAACCCGCGTTGACTATTATTAGCCCAGCTAATTCACGGATCAAAATAAGTGTTAGTAAATGATAATTAATTTCTGAATAAGACAGCATGTACGAGTGGGCTACGGGGCGGTCCAAGATATTTGGATGAACTACAGTAAGTTTTAGTAAAAAGGACAGTTTAGGGTTCCCCTTTTATATTATTTCCAGACTTCTCAAACTGTAAACTTTACGTGGATTTTCTTTCTTCTTCTTTTGCAAGCCGGTTTCCTTACTTGAAACTCGTACTGGAATATTAATAAAAACCTAACAATAGAATATAATCAAAATTCTTATTAAAAAGTTGGAAAGGAGAAGATCGTACCTGAAAACAGCACAGTAACCAGGCGGACAGGATAGGATCAAATCACCTAAGGCTAAGCAAAACAGGATCGATATAGTTAGTGCGACTAGTAGTGCCTGGCAATTTAAAAAACGGGGTGGTGGGTCCGCCCCTTTCTTAGTTACTTCTCACAATTATATGATTTGGAGCGTGTGATTGATTGTCTTCGCCGTTGTGAATTTAATTGCGTTTTCATCCGTATCTGAATTGCAGTTTTCCAGTCTGAGACAGTACTGGAGAGAGGGAAAAGGGGTGTTTCAATTAAAATGAGATTTCTGTTGAATAGCAAGTGCCGTAGATAGAAACCTCGTACAGCCGATATCGATTGGGTTCACATGACAAATTGAACGAAAAGACTGTGATCATGCATGGATTAGTGTGTGGTGGGAATCCATTTGATGTGCACAACATAGTGAAGTCCCAGCAAACTAGGGTAGCTGAGTTCACACAACATGCTAAGCTAAAATATATTTGGATAATTTATGGTTCAGTGTACTGTGCAAACCAACCTAGTGCTGTTAACATGATTCAGTATGTATGGTATTGCTTTAATTTGATAAACCACAGAACAATTAACTGAATTAATGTGTTATTGATAACTGCTAATTTTCACTGGGTCTTATGATTAAGTAAATATGCATAGAAAATTATTCAGAGCCTCTTGTGTATGAGGAAGTGGAGACTGCCTTCTTACTGTTTTCCAAATAATTAGATATTCAGAACTTGATTATTAATTAATGTTTCCAATGTTTAGAACTATTGCATGAGCAATACAACCCTTACAATCATGGAATCAGGATGAGAAAGGGCCTTGGGGAGATACTAGTCAAATGCCCATTGCAGAGCAGGAATTTTCAGGCCATCCCAATCAAGGGCTGGCTAGCCTTTTCAAAATCTCCAATGATGGCACACACACAACTCCTGGAGTTGTGGACATATAAGAGATGAGGGCAGGTTGAGAATAGCGATTGGCTTTTTGTGAGCTCATGCCTTCCTTTTTTTGAAAAAATTTTTTATTAGTTTTATAGGGTTAATAAAGAAGGTAGGGGAAAGGGGACTTGGAATAGGGTAGAGGAAAGGTTAAGGGTAGGGGTTGGGATATATACATATATTTGTGAAGCAATATAGTGGTTGGGTAGTCCAAAGTAGCAAATAACAAGTTGTTTGTAGATAGTTCAGGTTGCATCAATAAAAATTCCCTCTGATTCCCTTAATTTTCACATAGTCAAAGTAATTAAGTTAATACAGTTCTAGTTATGAGCTAATCAAATAACAAAGTTTTCAATATAGTTAGACTAATACACATCAAAATCCTGTTTTTAAGTTTTACCTAATTGCAATATAAATTAAGGTAGCCTATGATATGCAGAAAAGAGCTTACTTTTTGGGTAACCTACAATTCCCTATTTCAGTAAAGAATAATTCTCTTGTCTACAAAACTTACATTGTTCATTACATATCATTCTTATGATTTAACAGTAAAATCTAATTTTCATCTTGACACATCACCAGTTTATTAAAAAAAATTTCATCTTAACCATTCAACACTTAATAAAATACTATCTTCTATTATAAAATTCTAAATTCTATTGTATAATTCAAAGTTTTATTCTAAAAGCTTAATTTTGTTTTCCTTTAAAAATGTAAAACCTAAATATAGAATCAGTTTATATTTTTTTAAGATTCCCCTTAGTCCATCAAAAGACAGTTTTTAAGTTCTGTGTTTACAAATCCCAAAAAAAGAGACAAGTCTAGGTCTTTAAATCTAACTCTTGCCTTCTTTTTGTGCCAATCAGGCTTCCAACTTAGTGCTTTTAAGTTCTCCAATGTGTCTCCCTTTCTTCCTCCACCTCTTATTTGAATCCACAGAGACCATCCAAATGACAGTTTTGCCAAGCTAATGTCCCCTTTATAATCATTGAAGTATTGCTTTAATAGCTGAGTTTTTGATGTTTGCTGTGATATGATTGTCATTAATTCAGTCTGGTCTTTATCTTGTTCGTTTCCATCTGGGTTAGGTAGTAAGTGGTAGCCAATGTTGTTATCACTTGATTAGCTGAATCCTCAACACACTGTATTTGGAGGCCTTTGATATCTTTGCTCTTAATGTTGCTATCTTTGGGTATTGTTGTTTTTTGAGTTGTAAGTTTTGTAGTTAAAGTTGGAGTTTGGACTTTGAAGTTCTCTGTAGGCTGCATTTGTTGCTCTTTGAAGTCTCCTATTTTAATATTGATTTCCACTTCTGCTTGTTTTTGGGTTGTCAGTTCATCATTTAAGGTCAAAGTTTGGTTTGGTGGCTTTGAGTTGTCAGGTTTATCATGCAGTTTGGCTTTAATTTGTTCAGTTATAGCCAAAATTGTGTCCAAAATCAATTTGTAGTTAAGTGGTGGGATATAATCATCCATTTCGTTAGTGTTTACAGCTAAGTCTTCCATGGAGGCTATTTTAATAAGAGTCAGTAATTTTCCACCTCCATTGTTTCTAGAGGTTGTTTTCAGTGCCAGGTGTTCCCACACTTGTCTTTAAAGATAATATCAAGGACGGCTCTCGGCTCTCAAAATAAGCAAAAGGTTTACTTGCAATTCCAGGTTTAGCCACAGGATGTCATCAGTAGCATATAGAATAAGTTGTAAAGTTCTTTCCCCCCCACAAATTAATATAAAGCTTTTATATAGTTAGTCCATTCTTTTTTCCTTAGTTCACAACTTAAACAGAAAATAGGATAGTAGATCCCCACAAAATAGGAACTTTTTAGTAAATAAGAATGAGATTATTTAATTTCCGTGTTTAATCAGCTGGGTTGTTTTTTTCCTCCCTTCAACACTTTAAGGCTTGAAATGTTGATCCCCCAGGTATAGAGAAGCCGTTTTCTCAAAAAAAAAAGGGGGGGGAAGAGAATTTTCAAAAAAGTCCCACAGGCAGGCAGTTAGGGGAATAGAAAAGGAAAGGTCTCACCCAGGTCCTCCAGATTGCTTTGTTGTGCTAGATGGTGCTTTTGGCTTTTGGCAGGGAGCGGCTTAGTGATATGTTGATGACTGGTCTCTTCTTCGGGCCAAAAGGAGCTGCTCCGAATTCAAACAGAGGGCTGCCACCCTTTCACGATCACAGAAGGGTCTCCTGTTTTGAAGGGCTGGCTTCTAGATGCTAAATCTCAAAACAAACTTGATGAGTAATACTATGAGGGAACCCAGTTTATAACTGACCCTGGATGCCAACTTAGCTCTCATGGGTCCTAATTTGGTACTCCAAGGATATCAGCCTGGCTTCTTCAGTCTCATAAGATTCACAACTATTTCTTTTCCAGCTAGATTTTGGATTGTTTTGAAATTATAATTACACTAATTCTTTTAGCCACATTTAATTTTTTAAAAATTGAGGTTGATGTCACATTCAGGATTTTCCTACCTGATAATGGCAGGAATATCATCTATGAATCTGTTAGGCAAACCATGATGAAATGGAATTACAGCTTAGTGTAGTTAATGAACTAAAACACATTGTGTTTCCAGATTCTATTTAAAGGGCTGGAGATAATTTTTTGCCTTTAAGAACAATGGACTCGAAGTACAAAACAAAATCACTATATCTGTAATAAAATGAGCTTGTATGAAATGCTCTTCTGCAGTTGCCTGGCTACTCTGTCCCATCATCCCCCACAAGCGTATTCCTGGATCTCAATTCCACTGAGCTGGTTTAGTCCTCACTGGGTTGTTTTGTCAGGATGATCCTACTATAGAATTTTTAAAAATTATTGTCAAGATGATCTGCAAACTTTGAGATTCCCCAAGCCCACCCCTTTTTATGTGGATAGAGTTGCTTTAATTACATACCTAATTAAACAGAAAGAACAATGTCATTAACCATTCCTCTACTAACAGTCTTGGCTTTGTTCAACAAAAGATCTCTTGATAGAAAAAAATCTGGTTGCTGAAAGAAAATGACTTTTTGGTCTTTGCAGACAAAGCTATAATGTGTGGGAAGTGTTTACATTAAGGAGCCTTCTACACGCTTGAATTGTATCAGTTTGGGATGGGGATTACTCTCCTGGATGGCCACAGTTTTGGAGAGGAGTTCAGAGTAGCCCACCTGATTAATGGAACTTTGAATGGCCTCCCAAGCTCAGTCTAGAAGTGCACTACTCAAACCCAGGTCCAGTATGAAGATACAGGCACAGTAGCTTAGCTTAATCCATGTGCACTGGTTGACTCATGATAGACCCAGATTGGCACAACCACTACACATAAGGGGTCTAAACTGTTGTACAATTCCCATTAATGGAATCTAACCATGACAATATTCAGCATTTTTTCTAGCTCTTGACTTCATACTTCTATAGACACATTGTTTTTACTCTTGCAAAAATCTTATGAATTACAGATAAAAACCATGTTACTGATGCAAAGGAATGGAAATGACCATTGATTATACCTGCTGATTTATTGATACTGCAATGGTAGGCAGAGTGAAAATGCATGGCCATTTGTATTTTTCTTTTGAAATAAACTTTGAAAATTTTATTGCCTTTTAACAGTTGGAAACGTACCGGGGAACTTTGCCATCAAATTCCTTTCCCAGGATCTGGAGGCAATAGGGATCTGTATGGGGAAGGACAGACTTTGGCTTAACTCTAGCAAGACTGGTTGGTTATGGGTTTTAGGGCTCCCCACGTATTTGGTCCTTCCATGGCAGTACTTAGTACCCAGAAATAATGGGTGTGCAATGGGGAAGGGGGTAGTCTTGAATATTTGGTTGAAAGAGAATGAGCTTATGGCAGCAATGGCTAGGAAAGCCCTTTTCATAATTCAATCCTGAGTCTTTTCTTAGATTGAGAGGCCTTGCTCATGGTCACTCATGGTTTAGAACATGATTTTGGTTGGATATACTATAATTTGATTATCTTCATTTCTAGTTTGACAGTCATATAATCTCATTAAAATATCTTACGATTGTCTGAAAACAAACACTGTTTTGTATCAGTAATGAAATTGTGATGCATGTTTTATCATGTGCCCTCCTTATCCCCCTACTGTGGAATTCTATGCCAATACAATTTTATTACTTCCTCATGACTATCCAATTTGTTAAAAAAAAATGCATTTTTATCTTAGATTTTGAGGTCTGAGTGAAGTGGTAGGTAAATTCTGGAAAATGCTAATAAGGAGAGGTCTGACACTTTAATCAATTCTCTATTATTTTAATCTATATCATGCTTTTTTACCTGTAAGACATTTAGGAGAATAAATATCAAAAATAAATAAATACATCAGATTGAGTTATCAATGACTTTTCTTCTTGATGGTAGTTTGTAGAACAACAGGCCACATACTTTAATGGCTCAGGAATTCTGGGAGTTGAAGTCCACAAGTCATAAAAGGGCCATCGGTCCCTACCCTGCTTTAAAATACTAGTTTTTCCCCTTCTGTTCAATCATGTCCAAAACATATAGGGAACAGTTGCTGGAATTGGGTATGTGTAGTTTAACAAAGAGAAGGGTGAAGGGTGACATGATAGCAGTGTTCCAATATCTCAGGGGCTGCCACAAAGAAGAGGGAGTGAAGCTATTCTCCAAAGCACCTGAAAGCAGGAGAAGAAGCAATGGATGGAAACTAGTCAAGGAGAGAAGCAACCTAGAACTAAGGAGAAACTTCCTGACAGTTAGAACAATTAACCAGTGGAACAACCTGCCTCCAGAGGTGGTGAATGCTCCAACACTGGAGGTTTTTAAGAAGAGACTGGACAGCCATTTGCCTGAAATGGTATAAGGTTTCCTGCCTGAGCAGGGGGTTGAACTAGATGACCTCTAAGGTCCCTTCCAACTACTACTACTTCTTCTTCTTCTTCTTCTTCTTCTTCTTCTTCTTCTTCTTCTTCTTCTTCTTCTTCTTCTTCTTATTATTATTATTATTATTATTATTATTCTTATTCTTATTCTTATTCTTATTATTATTATTATTATTATTATTATTATTATTATTATTATTATTTCTGATTTTTTAGAGACTGCCTGGACAAGCTACTAAGTGGTAAATGGCGGAAGAGGACTATTATCTCCTTCTCTGTTTAGTGAGTTTTTGGAAAACACCTGCTCAACTATTGGAGCTGATTTCTTAATCTGGCGTGACTCTTCCTAACTCTTAGCGAAGATGGAAAGAACAGGAATAAACAGTGGCCCTAAAGGACTACAATCCATAGTTGGACAGCAACGCAGGAAATAGACCTTTCACACATACTCCCCAGATGGGCTTTTGAAAGCTTAGATTTCTTTAAGAGACCCTCACCTGCCAATAATGCTTGGATGGGTTTGGGACAGTTGCTTTCTCATAGCTTCTAAAGACCCCACTGCAGAAGGTGGCTTGAAATACAAAAAAAAAAAAAACCAAATACCCATTTTCGGCAAAGAAAAAACTAGCATGGAGTTCAAAAAGCACCCTGAAACAAAATAGCAGTTTCTTATATTTACATTGTATGGGCTATAAATACACTAATTAAACAGCAGCAAAGAGCTACAGCAAGCCCATTTTTTTCTGACATTTTTGTAGTCTACATCTGAGAACTCTCACAATACAGAAAAATCTGTTCACCCCTAGGAAGGAACTGATGAATCTCATTTGATTGCATACAATTGATGTTGGGACAGTACCAAGTTGCAGCTGGTAAGATTTAGTGACTGTTTGAAGTTACCATGGCACTGAAAAAGGTGATTTCTGGCCATTTTTGAAACCATTGTAGCATCGCTCAATCAAAGCATATTCATCCCCACCTATGTCACCAGTGCCAAACATGGAGACATTCAATAAAGTAGAAGTGAAAGTTAGTCACCAGGAAACGAGATGTTTGGGGAAAGCTTGCCAGAGTGACCAGAAGGGATAAAACTCAAAAATGAGATCATAAGAAAAAGAATTGGAATAGAACCAATCTTAAGCTACCTACAAAGAAAGCAAGTTAAGTGGTTTGCTCATCTGGAGAGAATGTCTTGGGGCTCTATACCATACTAAAGGTAAAGGTAAAGGTTCCCCCGCACATGTATGCTAGTCGTTTCCGACTCTAGGGGCCGGTGCTCATCTCCGTTTCAAGGCCGAAGAGCCAGCGCTTGTCCGAGGACGTCTCCGTGGTCATGTGGCCGGCATGACTAGACGCCAAAGGCGCATGGAACGCTGTTACCTTCCCACCGGAGTGGTCCCTATTTTTCTACTTGCATTTTTACGTGCTTTCAAACTGCTAGGTTGGCAGAAGCTGGGACAAGTAACAGGCGCTCACTCTGTTACGCGGCACTCAGGATTCGACCCGCCAAACTGCCAAACTTCTGATCGACAAGCTCAGCGTCCTAACCCACTGAGCCACCGCGTCCCTATACCATACTAGGCACATACAAAAAGAGCAGAAGGCCAAAGATCCAGGAGAAGATGGAGAGACAACATCAAAGACACACTAAGACAGCATCAGTGAACAATGATTGAGGCCATCAGAAGTGCAAGAACCAAAACTTTGTTTCTCCCTCGACAGCCAAACTAGTAAAAGAGGAAGTTACATGATCAAAATTTGGATGCTTGGCAAGTGGCACGTATTCATGACAGATGCGTTGTCCCTGGGTATTGTGACCACCATTTGCAACGTTTCCAGTTGACGTCTGACAAGCAAAGTCAATGGAGGAAGCTGGATTCACTTAACAACTGCGGTGATTTGCTTAAGTGTGGCAAAAAGGTTGTAAAAGGGGGCAAAACTCACTTAACAGCCACCAACAGAAATTTTGGGCTCATTTGCGATCGTAAGATAGAATACCTGTACTCACATTTTTCGTTGCCTCTGGGGTGTTAATCCTCATTTATTTTTTCTGCCTTGTTAGATTTATGGGTTCCAGTAAGTTGCTGGAACTTGTCCATGTTTTTTTTTAGCCATGGGATGGAATTTTCGGGGCATTGTGTTAAGACAAAAGTGATAAGGACTGTTGCAAGCCAAGGGCTGATTTCAGATGCTACAAGTGTGTTATCATCTTGGCTCCTCCCATAATTATTTAAGACGTTTGTGTGTGTGTGTGTGTGTGTGTGTATGTATATATGTATATGTGTATATATCTATATCTATATTTGTTTTCTGAGGTTTTCGCGGGTGCCTGTATGTGGATCCTTGGTTTTTCGGGTTTTTCCCCGCGTAGAACTAAAGGTGTAGGCGCAACGTTTCGACGAAATCCCATCCGTCATCATCAGGCTAGTGGTTTCTGCTTCCTTCTTCTGGGAGAAGTATGTGGCTGTTTGTTTTTCTTTTTTAAACTGCTATCTATATATGTATAGGTTTGTTATTATCAGCTGATCTTGATTAAATCTTAATTATACAATTCATGATTAACTTGTCCCACTGTTTCCAATGAACCCAATTAAATACGACTGGATCCATCGGAATAAAGTATTTCTACATTATGGCTTCAACTTTGTTTTAGTATTTCTTTTTGAAACTGAACATGAACAGGTTAGGGCAGACATGTCAAACACAAGGCCCGGGGGCTAGATCTGGCCCGCAAAGTGGTTTCATGCGGCCCATGAAGCCATCCTGGAAACAGTGAGGGAACGG
This sequence comes from Vipera ursinii, assembly GCF_947247035.1. Lineage (NCBI taxonomy): Eukaryota > Metazoa > Chordata > Lepidosauria > Squamata > Viperidae > Vipera > Vipera ursinii. Next base: position 142,328,073 of record NC_139516.1, on the reverse strand, counting down.
CCGCCGCTGCCTTGGCCCTGGCCCAGAGACCCTCCTTCTGCCAGAGACCCTCAGATCTGTCCCACTCCTGCCCAGGCCCCCATAGGCACCCTTGATGCGAATGTTGTAGAGCTGGCCACGCCCACCAAGTAGGCCATACGCACTCTAGCCACGCCCACCCAGTAGGCCACACCCACCCTGGCCATACCCACCTGGCCCCCTGAGGGCAACCGCAATGCTGATGCGGCCCTCAATGAAATTGAGTTTGACACCCCTGGGTTAGGGAATACTCTGATAAATGCTTTTGTGTATTCTCCCTTTAATCTTTCATTAACTTTGGCTAATTTTCCAATTTACCTGAAGGCGTTCATGTAGCATGCTTTCTCAATTAAGTTTTCTCAGTTCACACACCAATCCATACACTAATCACACTACCTGGACTCTCACAACATGCCAAGCTGAAATGACTCATTTGTGGTTCAATGCATTCTATGTCAACAGTGTAAGCATGTATAGAGTCAGAACTGGAAGGGTTCAATGAGTCCAACCCATCTTTTAAGCAGGAATCCAACTCAAAGCATTCTAGATATGGCTGTTCAGTCTGTCTTGAATACAGCCAGTCACCTCCAAGGGGAAATATTACTGCTGTCAAACTGCTCTGTTTGGAAAATAAATGCAGTTTGAGATACAAAAATCAGTTGTAGAATTGGATCAATCCATTAGGGTGGTGTAAAAGGCAAGTTAAGTAGCTAGGTGGAAAACTAATATCGCTTTATAAATCCATAGTAAGACCACACTTGAAATACTGCATCCAGTTTTGGTCATCATGTTACAAAAAAGATGTTGAGACTTTGGAAAAAGTTCAGAGAAGAGCAACTAAGATGATTAAAGGCTTGGAGACTAAAACATATGAAGAACGGATGCAAGATTTGGGTTTGGCTAGTCTAGAGAAAAGAAGGACTAGGGGTGACACAATAGTAGTATTCCAGTATTTGAGGGGCTGCCAAAAGCAGAGGGAGTCAACTATATTTCCAAAGCACCAGAGGGCAGGACAAGAAACAATGGATGGAAACTGACCAGAGAGAGAAGCAACCTGAAATTAAGGAGAAACTTCCTAACAGTGAGGACAATTAACCAGTGGAACAGCTTGTCGTCAGAAGTTGTGGGTGCTTCATCACTGGAGGTTTTTAAGAAGAGATTGGATAGCCAATTGTCTGCATTGGTATAGGGTCTCCTGCTTGAGCAGAGGGTTGGACTAGAAGACTTCCAAGGTCCCTTCCAGCTGTATTCTGATTAAGATTAAATTTTGGTCCTCTTGAATCCCAAATCAATTGTATACTAAGAGAGACATCTGCCTGCCAATATTGGCACTCCTCCTGCATGCATTATATAGAGAAAAAAATGTTGCTAAGGATATTCCCTCCCATTACTGCAATACATTTCTGGTGAAATACTGATTAGCAGAATGTCTGCATCACTCATGTTCTGAAGATTAATTTAAAGATAAGTCTCTTAGGTTTTATTTGGGGCGTCTGCTTTCCATTCTTTCAGAAATATGCCACTAGAGGGAACTGTATAACAAAGCAACTTTCCATGCTGATAGTTTGCGCAGTCTGTGCAAAATTTCCTTTTATTAGTAAATTGAATGTATATATAGAAAGGTGCATATGTGTTTAGAGCACCGATTGGTGCATCTAACACATAGAACAGGGGTGTCAAACTACTGGCCCACGGGCCGGATGCCTCACACAGAAGCCGCACCCACCCCAGCTCCAGCAAGGGAAAAAAAAGTCACGATATGTAGCGACACATCACGTGACTTGATGAGTTTGACACCCCTGACATCACTTTAACTACCTTTAATTTCCCAACAGACCAGACAGAGAAAAAAAAAAATCCCCTCTGGTCTTGCAAAACCCTTTGAATTAAGAGATTGTTTGCACCGTAGATATTTTCTCCAGATCCAAAATATCTTCATTGAAAAATTGACCTGCTCCATTTTAAGTAAGAAGAGTCAGACCAAGGAGGTTTTGCTTTTAACATGGAGACACACATGTTCCTTTACAGCTCAGAGGTTTATGCCCTGGTCTCAAACCACATTGTTAAACCCGGTATGCTCAAATACTGCTGTAAAGCCAAACCATGGCTATTGGAAGAAATTTCAGGCAGGTGCTATGTTTACACTCCTGAAGCTCTGATAGACATTTTGGAATAGACTCCAAGGCACAGCGCAACAGCAAATTTTTCAGTGATTCTTTACAGACATCTGAATACAGAGAACATTACACTTTCGCTATCCTTGGACTTTGTCTTCTATCAGCCCCAGCTAGCAAGGGCAAGGAATATGGGAGTTCTGGTCTGCAAACATTATTTGAGCCACAGATTGTCTTGTTCTGAACTGAGAACAACTCTTTCTTTTTCCATGTGATGGATCCCAATTTTAAAATATTTAGGAATTTGTGAATCTGAGGTCTAGTGTTGTTGAGCAACCTGTACACTAAGAAAGAAAGAAAGAAAAGGAAGGAAGGAAGGAAAGAAAGAAAGAGAAAGAAAGAAGAAAGAAAGAAAGAAAGAAAGAAAGAGAAAGAAAGAAAGAAAGAAAGAAAGAGAAAGAAAGAAAGAAAGAAAGAAAAAAAGAAAAAGAAAGAAAGAAAGAAAGAAAGAAAGAAAGAAAGAAAGAAAGAAAGAAAGAAAGAAAGAAAGAAAGAAAGGAAGAAAAGTTGAAATCAGGCTGACATAGAAATATTTTGGCATGTGAATATTGGAATGAGGAAATGGAATGAATTTCAGTTTAATAAAAGATACTGTTGTTTAATATAAAGTACCTGGTGCTTGTCAGTAGGCTGGGTTTGCCTTCTGCTGGCAGCTTTAGGAATGTGTGTGTATAGGATAGTAACTTGAACGCTCCTGACAGGGCTATAGTAGTTTAAGAACCTGAAATAAATAGAGCCCAGCCAGTTTAAGATTTTTTGCTATCTTAGATAAAAGCTGAGATGGATGAATGCCATTCCCTGCAGAGAATTATTTGTGTTAGTCTCCTCATGAATACTTGATAAGATGTCTCCAGGGAATGGTTCTCAATCAAAGCTAAGGGTAGGAAGCAATCCAGGATCCCACAGTTTGGGTCTCCAATGTGACCATCTGTTGCCTGGTGTGGCCAATTCATCCTGCATAACGCTAAGCCCACTCCTGAACTTACTGCAAACTGCTTTTGCTCTTCATTCATTTTCATTAAGACAGCAATCATTCTGAAAATTGTCTATATTAATCACGCTCATTGGTCTCAAAGCTACCACTCAACATCATTAATGGAACTGTATGGATGGCTTCTTCATCTCCTTCCTCTACAGAATAACAGAGTTGAAAGAGACCTTGGAGGTTTTCTAGTTCAACCCCTTGCTCAGGTAGGAAACCCTATACCATTTCAGACAAGTGGTTCTCCAACCTCTTCTTTAAAACCTTCAGTGTTAGAGCACCCACAATTTCAGGAGGCAAATTGTTCCAATGATTAATTGCCCTCACTGTCAGGAAATTTCTCCTTAGTTCTAGGTTGTTTTTCTCTGTTGGTGTAGCCCAGGGGTCGGCAAGCTGAAACAGTGAAAGAGCCACTCAGAACCGGTTCCTTCACAAAACAAAAAACTGGGAGCCGCAAAAAATAGTGCGCATGTGCACGCATGCGCAAAACAAGAGGCTGATCAGCGGTTGTATGCGTCCTCCCGGGAGCTCTGGCAACTCTGTAAGGAAAGCCCCGAACTTCACAAGTGGAAATTGAGGGAGATTGCCAGGAACACGAGATCAGCGTTTCTCAGCCTGCGCTGATCTCGCCCTTCTTGCAGTCCCCTCTCTGTTTCAGCTTGCTTTCGGCTACTTTTCTTTCGGGGGATCCAGTCTCTGCCACCCCCTTCTCTCAACAGCTGGATGCCCTGAAAGAAAAGCAGCCGAAGGTAGCAGCTCTGCAAGTCTCCGCCAAGAGAATGGGCGGCAAGCCTCCACCGCCCCATTCTCTCAGCGGAGCACTCCACCGCCCCATTCTCTCGGCGGAGCACTCCACCGCCCCATTCTCTCGGCGGAGCACTCCACCGCCCCATTCTCTCGGCGGCTTGCCACCCCATTGTCTCGTCTCGGCAGAGCCCAGCTGAGAGAAGTGGGCGACAGAGGCTGGATCCCCCGAAAGAAGTCTCTGCCAAAACGAGAGAATGGAGCGGTGGAAGCTTGCCGCCCATTCTCTCGGCAGAGACTTCTTTTGGGGGATCCAGCTTCTGCCGCAACGCACCGAGAGAACAGCAAGCCGCCCCGTTCTCTCGGCGGAGCGCTCCACCGCCCTATTCTCTTGGCGGCTTGCCGCCCCGTTCTCTCGTCTTGGTGGAGACTTCTTTTGGGGTGGCAAGCTGCCGAGAATGGGGTGGTGGAGCGCTCCGCCGAGAGAATGGGGCGGCTTGCTGTTCTCGGCGCGGCAGAGGCTGGATCCCCCAAAAGAAGTCACCGCCGAGAGAATGGGCGGCAAGCCTCCACCGCCCCATTCTCTCAGTGGAGCGCTGTTCTCTCGGTGCGGCGCGGCAGAAGCTGGATCCCCCGAAAGAAGTCTCTGCCGAGAGAATGGGCGGCAAGCCTCCACCGCCCCATTTTCTCGGCGGAGTGCTCCACCGCCCCATTCTCTCGGTGGAGGCTTGCAGAGGTGGCGGTGGAGCTGCGCACGCAGCTCTCCAAACCTACACCGCCCCGTTTGGAGAGCTGATGCCTTCGTCAAACATGGACGAAGGCAGCAGTTTTGCAAACAGGGCGGTGGAGGTTTGGAGAGCTGCGCGCGCAGCTCTCCAAACCACCGCCGCCCGTTTGGAGAGCTGATGCCTTCGTCCATGTTTGACAAGGCAACAGCTCTCCAAACGGGGTGGTGGAGGTTTGGAGAGCTGCTCACGCAGCTCCCCAAACCTCTGCCACCCCATTCTCTCAATGGGACTTTTTTACTCCCACTTTTTTTCCAGAATGGCAGAGCAGGACAGGGAGCCGCAGCAGATGGCTTAAAGAGCCGCATGCGGCTCCGGAGCCGCGGGTTGCCGACCCGTGGTGTAGCCAGTTCTTTGCAGGCATTGAGCGAGACAGAAGGTTCAAAACAGCAACAGGCTTTATTGAAGGTCAAACATAACCGAGGCAACAAGGGAACTGCTGCACAGCTATTTATATGGTTGGCCGATAGGCGACGACCAATGGGTTTGAAGCAAAGGTTTCCCACCCAAAGACCTACTTAGCCAGCTGGAGACAACCAGTCTGGGCCAGCTAGCAACCGTTACAACATACACATGAACTAGTACTTAGCAATTGAATGCAAGCAATTAGCAAGCAGTGCAACAAGAGCAAACACTTACGACATATACAAAAGGCCAATACATTACACCCCTTCCCCCTGGATGGAACACACAATTATTTGCTTACAAAATCTTGAAGATATTTGGGGGGGTGTCTTCGGGCTCGTTCAGAGCATCGGGGGGTTGCTGGAATCTCCTGGTCTACCGGTTTGTCTACTGTGCTTGGTAGACTTGGGCTCTGTGGTTCGGTAGACTCAAAACAACTCGAGTCCCTTTGGCTGGCCTGTCCCTGTTGGTCTAGCCCAAAGTCTAATGGTGCCACTAAATCAGCATGGCTGCTTCTGGGTGTTGGGTGACAGCCCAGCCCCTGCGGTCCAGTCGGGGGAAGCGCTTTTATGGCCCCGTCCCTGTTCTCTGTCACGCAAAATGTCTCAGAGCATCCAAATTGCTCTGCTGAAGTGTGAGGTTGCGGACTTCAGGTCTGCTCCCCTTGGGAGACCTGAGCCGACGACTGCTCTGTTAGTCACCAACGCAACTGATTGACATGTCGGCAAATGACTCACCCATCTTCCAGGACCACCTCATAGGAGAGTGGTCCTGACACTTTAACAATTTTCGCTGGCATCCACAACTGCCTTTGCCTGTATTTCCGAGTCCAAACCCAGTCCCCCACCTGTAAATGCCTAGGTGCCTTCAGACGTGCTGTGTCAGAGGTTACTCTATCAGGGTGCAGTCTGTCCAATTTTGTTATTAGTCTCTTTCCCCAATGCAGTTCTGCGGGGCTCTTGCCTGTAGCCATACAAGGCGTTGTATGCTGGCATAACAAGAAGTTGGCCAGCCTGTGGTGCCAGTCCCCTGTAGTAATGCGTTTAAGGGACTCTTTGGTTGTGCAAGCCATCCATTCTTCTTGCCCGTTCGATGATGGGTGAAAGGGAGCCGACGTGGCGTGTCTAATGAGATTGGTCCTGAGAAAGGCCTGGAATTCTGACGTGATGAACTGGGCTCCGTTGTCGGAGACTACAACATCCGGAAGCCCATGCATTGCAAACAGTGACCGCAACACCTGGATGGTCCTTGCAGTAGTCATATTGGGCATTGGAACCACCTCCAACCATTTAGACTGGCTATCGACCACGATTAGAAACAACTTGTCAAAGGAGTAAATAAAAAAACTCCGTATCAGAGGTCGATGAACCGTAGTTCATTTGACACATGGTGAACAACAGGTAAAAGAAAGAAAACCCGAAACATATTCTACTGTAAAAAAAAACTTTAATCAGAAAAACAAAGAAAGACTCTTAACTGACTACATGCTCTATCTCACCAGACAGCACAGAGAGAAAGAAAAAAGAAGAAAATACTTTGTTTGGACATGCGCGCATGGTAGTAGAGCCAGACATGAAACCAAAACATGGTTGAACATGTGACACTCGCCATGGTTACAATGATAAGATAACAGCACAGCTGACAAAGAGCAGACTGCAATGTGCTTGCTGACAAACACATACAAATGCAGTGACACAACTGTCCCTGAAAGGGCCTGGCAAAATCGATGTGGATCCTTGACCACGGTGTGTGCGTTTCCTCCCATTGGTGGACAGGGGCCTGTGGCATCTCCGGTCTGGACTGTTGACACATATGACACCCATGTACTTGGACCTCGATAGCTTTATCTAGCCCTGGCCACCAGAGGTAGCTCCTTGCCAGTGCCTTCATCTGGACGATGCCCGGATGGCCCTCGTGCAGAGACTGGAGAACTCTGGGCCTGAGTAAACTGGGGACTACGACCCTGCTACCCCAATGGATGCACCCCTTGTGAGCCGAAAGCTCATTTTTCTGACTGAAAAAACTCTGGAACTCGGGCCCCCCACTATTTTCCAGCCATCCTGTGTGAATCCAAGCCAACACGCTAGTTAGGATTTTGTCGGCTGCCGTTTCTGCAGCAACATCTCCTGCATGTAGAGGAAACTCTGGCAAGTCTTTTTTTTATATAAGTTTTTTAATGATTTTCCAATGTTACAATAATATCTTTGAAAAGCAACGTGATGTCTGGGTTACAATAGTTCTGTTTCATACAAATACATATTACAAATCTCCAATTTGTTGTAACCAGAATTTCCTCTCTTTTTTCCTTTGATACATATTATCTCTTATCTAAATTAACATACTTCTTATTGTTATCCATCAGTTATTTAGTAGTTTTCTTACATTTGTCAATACTTTTGTATATTTTATATTTTAACATTCCATCTTTAAGACATCAAACACCTTATATACCTTTCCAGCTTTAATTTTGCATTGATATTAAAGTTAAACGTTTAAAGTTTCTCATTCCCTTTACACAATTCTCTCCAATATCTAGTAATATAAATACACTTCTTATCTATCTCATTTCCATATCAACAAGTTGGTAATACAATATAATATTCTTGTTTTTCATTATAATTTCCACGTATTAAAAATTAGCCAAAATTTCTCCCATTTCAACATTTAATACATCCTTTCATCATTTCATACCACGACATCCAAGTATATTAATTACATTATATCATTCTTAACTTATATACATCTTAATCAAATTCATTTAAACAGCTCAATATTTCAATTTAACTGTTAATATTCATACATCTGAATTTTTTTAATTAGCCAGTATTTTTATCTACTCATCAAAACAATCTCTCATAATCCAAGTACAATCCTGTCTATTTTAGTATTTTCCATTTCAGGCCTCTTAAATATATCCATTCTTCTTCAATCTTATTCTTGCTTTTTTCCTTTGCCATATCATTTTTCGCTTCTTTGCTTCAGGGTCATCAAAGAATCTTTGTGTTATTGTATCATATTGAAGTGACCCTTCAATCTTCCTTTTTGAAGGATTGAGGGGTCTACTAAAAGCACCAAATCTTCTCATTATTCTCCTGTCAATGTATTTGATTGTTCAATTTCTTCTGTTATGTTCTGTCCCTATAAAGTATTAGTTGTAGTCACACTTTGAGTTTGCTTCTCAAAGATGCTTTCTAGTTTTTTTCAAAAGCTCTTATTTCATCGCCGGCTTGGTAGGTTATTTTCATCATAGCATAGATTTGTTTTTGTATTTCTTTCATGGTGGAGTCTCACATCTGGTGTTCAAGGTTAGTCTTATCTTGTTTTTCTAAGGAATCAGCCAAGTCTCTTCTCTCTCTCTCTCTTTTTTAAGAGTGTCAGATTGCAATTTCAAGTTTATCCACTGGGTGTCCCCCAAGTGCTTAGAGAATTCTTTTCTGTTTCTTTTAGGGAACTATCTGTTAATCTCTTTTCAATTATTTCTATTTTAGAAGAGCAGAGCCAAATTTTCAAATAAGAGTAGGAAGTAAGGAGTAGGTAGTCAAAAGCTTTTAGTCCACAAGTTATAAAGTTCTACTTGAGGTCAATTCTTTTTTTCAACGTTTTTTTTTAAAAAAACACCCCTGGAGGCTTGATCGCCACTATTTTGAAGGGAGGGTTGAACGCCCCCCCACTCCACAGGGAGAGAAAGTACTTAGCAGCTTATTTAGGTGAAAGGAAGAAGATTGGAGTATAAGAGAGGAATCTTACCCAGTCTCTTCCACGCTGCTTTAATGTTGCCTGGTAGTAAGTGTGACTTTGGCTGTCTGCAGCCTAGTAACCGGCCATGTTGCTATGGCCGGTCTTTCATCTGCCGGTTTGAAGGAAGCCCCATCTTGCTGGTTGCCCCTCCAGGGTGACTCTTTGGCCCTTTTAGGACCCCCCAGTGATGCAAAACTGGATGTGGAAGATGAGAGCTGTCCTCCAGACGTCCATAATAGCGGTGTTGGCAAACCAGAAGTCAGCTCTGGCAAGTCTTGAACTGCTAAAATGCATGTAGCTGAAGCCGGATCGGGCTCCACATGTGGCAAGGGCAATCTGCTAAGGCCGTCTGCATGGCCCATTTCTTTACCAGGTTTGTGAACCAGCCTGTAGTCATGGGCCAAAAGGAAAATAGACCACCTCAACATTTGTGGCGACCGAATTTGAGGTGTCTGCTTGTCCGTTGTGAACAAGCCTAGCAAGGGCTTGTGGTCAGTAAAGACCGTGAACTGCCTCCCATATAAATAGTCATGGAACTTCTTAACCCCGGCCATGATGGCCAAGGCCTCTTTGTAGATTTGCCCGTAGTTACGCTCCACTGAGGACAAGGTCCTCAAGTAATAGGCGATGGGTGACTGTCTCCCATCCACTGACAAGTGACACAGCTCCAACCTCGTATGGGGACACATCACACACGATCCAAATTGGCAGCTTTTTATTAAAGTGCGTGAGCACTGGGTTCGAGGACAACAACGCCTTGACTGCCTGAAAACTCCTTTCGTGGAGCTTGGTACACTGCCATGGGGAGTTTCTGTCTAAGAGCCGGGGTAGAGGCTCTGCCACTGTGGCCTTGTTGGGGAGGAATGAATGATAAAAATTCAGGAGGCCCAAGAAGGCTTGAAACTCTCCCTTGGACCTAGGGCTTGGTGCCAGCTGAATCGCTTTCAGCTTTGACTCTGCAGGATGGATGCCCTCGGCATTGATTCTAAACCCAAGGAATTCTGTGGACGGAACCCGAATCTTACATTTGTCTTTCCTTAATCTAAGTCCCGCGGTGTGGAACCACTGAAGGACGGCTCTAAGCCACTGAGCCAGAACTTCTGTGAACTCCCTGGCAATGAGTGCATTGCTAAAGTAGGGACAGAGCCCTGGAATACTCTTGAGTGTGCGCTCAATGATCCCCTGAAAAATCCCTGGGGCTACACTTACCCGAATTGAAGGCGCTTTACCTTGAAGGCCCCCCTGTGCGTAGCAATCACACTGGCATCTGTTGGTAGGCCTGCGCTAAATCTAATTTACCGAACACGTGGCCACCTTGCAATGACGCCAGAATATGGCTGATGACTGGGACGGGGTATGCGTGCTGCTGTAGTGCCCGGTTAATGGTACACTTGTAGCCAGCACATATTTGTACCTCTCTGTTGGCCTTGAGTGGCGTTACGATGGGGGTCTCCCACTCCCCACTGTCTACAGGCTCTCTGACTAACAAGCTTGTCCAGCTCTGCATTGATTTTATGCTTTAACGCAAATGGCACACGGCAGGGCTTAGCCCGAATTGGCGCGACCTGGGGATTAAGTTTAAAAGCTATTGGAGTGCCTTTGTACTCTCCCAAACTTGGGCTGAAGGCATCTGTGAATTTCTTGCAGACAGAAGACAAATCTGTTGTTTGAGTCCGGTGAATGTCGGTGACCTGAATGCCCAATGCATTGAACCAATCAAGCCCTAAGAGGCTTGTTCTTTGGCCATCTACCACAATAACATCGAGTGGGCCTGAAAACCCCTTGAACTTCACCGCAAGTGTGGCCTCGCCCTTGACTGCCACTCTGGAATTCTGGAAGTCCGTCAGAAGGATATTAAATGGTTGTAGCTTGACCTATCTCTGTTACTATGGCTGCAAATGTTCCGAAAAGTTCCAGTGGAGATGATGGATACAGCAGAGCCTGTGTCCACTTCCATTTTACATGGAATGCCTTGAAGTTTGACCTGCAGTCGCAACTTCTGTTTAAGAGATCGATGGGCACCCATGTGAAAAATGCTCCAGCATCTAGAGCAGAACCCTACTCAGTGTTGCCCTGGGGCCCCGGTACCTCTCCTGAAAGTCTTGTCCGGCTGGCAGTCCCTCTGGTGACCTCGACAGACAGCAGCAATGTGGCCTGGTTTTCCACATGCCCGGCACATGGCTGTCCTTGTTATGATTCAGGGTCAGCCTGTGGGTTCGGCAGTTGGGTCGGGTGACTCAGAGGAGGAGGAGGGGGGTGTTGAAGACCTTGCTGAGGGGGTTGAAGATCTTGCTGATGAGAGCCCTCAGCCAGGCCCCTCCCACTTGGTCACCACGGAGACCCAGCTGTGTGAGCCTGACAGCGTGGATGAAGATGACCCACAGCTGGCCCTGTTCAAGGACACCCGACGCAGGAGGCAGTCAATTAGGAGTAAACAGAGGAAGGCAATGGGGCTTCTCGGCAGAGAGAAGCCACGCCCTGAACTCTATATAAGGGGAATGTGTGGGGAGGGCTGGTTTGCTGAAGGCAACCGCTTGGATAGTTCGTGTTTCTTAAAGCTCCTGTTTCTTGGTTCGTGTCTTGTTTGTTTTTGTAGCTATAAATTTGGCAGGCGTAATTCCAGCCTCTTGCCGTTTGTAAAGGGGTTGTCCCTGCCTTTTCTGCAGGGCCGGTAGCAGGCTGGTACAGAACAGTCCTGGAACAGCAATCTGTGCATTAATGGCGGCCTTCGCAGCCCAAACAGCTTGGGAGCAGAACTGCCTTGTCAGCCGGCCTCGTTCCTCTTTCGTGGTGCCGCTGAATTTTGTCAATTTCGTGGTCGGAGTCTGTGTCTTCCACTCACTCGGTGTCCTTGTGGTGGACGGTTTCTGTAGATGGCGCACTTTTGGAGGGCTGCAATGCCTTCACAGCCCCTTCAGCGGCTTCGTCTGCCATAACTTCCTTTAAGTCTTCTTGAAGTGAGAGAATCTCCTTCACAAAGAGTTTTTGTTGGAGCTCTCTGTTCCTGAGTCCACAGACTAAGCGGTCTCTTAGTCACTTCTCTAGGTCAGAGAAATTGCAGAGTCGTGAAGCTTGACAAAGTGCTGCAATGAATTCTGTCACCGACTCGCCGGGTTGTTCACGATGATCGAAGGCGTGCCTCCACGCTATCACTGAAAGCTTTAGTTGCACAGCTTCTTCTTTAGGTCTGCATATGTGATGGTTTCCAATGGCGCCGGGGTGACCAAGTTCTCTGCAATATCGAAGGTGGCTGGGCTGTACACGCAGAGGAGAGTCGCAGCCTTCAGCCCATCTTCGCTGACTTGATTTGCACGCAGGTAGTTCTCCATGTGGGAAATGTAGGACGACCATCTCTCTGGGTGCGTCATGTCGAATTCTTCAAGCTTTCCGACCTTCGCCATGGTGTGTAGTCTTCGCGGCTCGTGTCTCGCGTTGCCTCGTGCTGCTGGCTTCTGAGTAGGCCCTGGGACTGGTCCTCAGGGTGGGGTGGTCTCCAGCATGGCTTGCTAGGCAGACCAAGTCGGGGGGAATGCTGTTCCCTACCAGGCTCTGTGCTGGTCTCATTCCCTAGTGACTTCAGGCTCTTACAATGAAGCAGCACATCCCACCTTTGTCGCCAGTGTTATGTAGCCGATTCTTTGCAGGCATTGAGCAAGACAGAATGTTCAAAACAGAAACAGGCTTTATTAAAGGTCAAACATAACAGAAGCAACAAGGGAGCTGTTGCGCAGCTATTTGTACGGTTGGCTGATAGGTGGTGACCAATAGGTTTGAAGCATAGGTTTCCCGCCCAAAGACCTACTTAGCCGGCTGGAGACAACCAGTCTGGGCTGGCTAGCAACCTTACAATATATACGTGAACTAGCACTTAGCAATTGAATGCAAGCAATTAGCAAGCAGTGCAACAAGAGCAAACACTTATGACATATACCAATACATTACACTCTCCTTGATTAGTTTCCATCCATTGCTTCCTATTCTGCCCTGAGGTGCTTTGGAGATAACACTACGAACACTTTAGGGAATAACTCTAACGCTTCTATGTTTCCCTCTGCTTCTTTTCTTTATTCCAAAAAAAACCAAAGAAGTGGCAGAACCACGCAAGGTCTCTTGGTTGTAAGGAAGGATGCACCTTCTCTGAAAGTATCATTTATGTCTGGGACAGCAAAGGCCCTTCACTGAAAACTGCCTAGCCATGAAGCTCACTTGAGAAATCTCATCTTGATCTTCCTACAAAATTGTGATAATGGTGATGATGATAGCGTTGATGAAAAAAGAGAGAAGCTCAGAAAAATACCCCTCACTCAGTTCCCATAGTTTTGCTTTGCTGGATGCCCCCAAGACATATGGGAGAGAGAGAGAGAGAAAAAAAAAACCTGGACCCCAGTGAGAAAAGACCAGTTCTTGCAATACAAATGCTACTTTCATTCTTTGCAGATGGTTTCGCTGTGATTCAGGTCCCTTTTCCTCTTGAAGAGGTTTCCCTCTTGGGGACAATATGACTGCTACCAGCAAGTATTTTGCTTACAAGGTAGTTCCTTCCAAATTTCTAATAACACCTGTTTCCTGAATTGTTATGTAGAGAAAGGGGGAGAGAGAGGAACATAGATAATGTTTTTTATTTATTTTTTTATTTATGAACAGTAACACACACATAAAATCCAGTCTTTCTGAGTTTGCTTTGAGCAAACGGTTAGCCTAAATGTTTATGAGAAGAATACCTGGTGAAAACTTTCTTGGTGAAAGCTTTCGTTTAGAGTAAAGTGAGATTTCTCACCGCTAGTGTAATATTGCAAGTCCTCCTTAGCTATAAACCAATCTGATTCAGACTCCAGAAAGTTATTGCACAACACGTCCCTATTAATGAGTGATTCTTTTGCTTTGTTTTCTTCTTTCATCCTTTTAACACCATCAGTGGAAAAGGGTATACATTATGATATATGGAAAGAAGAGGAACTCTGGTCCTGTGGACCATTATTAGATTTAAAAGTAAAGGTAGTCCTTGACTTACAACCATAACTGAGCCCCAAATTTCTGTTGCTAAGCGAGACAGTTGTTAAGTGAGTCTTGTCGCACCATTAGTTACTTCAATTGCTCTTCCTCCTCTGTTTCTGAGAATCTACAGCATTGTTACTGTACGGGGATTTAATCCTAAAATGCCATTTAATTCAGTAGTGGAAGCAAAGGTCACTGTTTATTAAACGTGCAAAATTAATGCATACACTTTTCGAGTTGACGAAGAATTATTCCACTTCCATTACTTAGTTATCCAACAGGAACACTTCCACCCCAATCTCTGACCACCTTCCCCAAAGGATTCTGGTATACTTCTTTAAGAGTTCAACTAAAAAAAGTCAAGAGTACCATTTCGGGATCAAATAATTAACTCTTCCCTTAAGCTTATGTAACTGGCAGATTAGTTTAATTATTCAAAGAGGAAAATCAATGTAGAAAGCTGCAATAACTTTTTTAAAATGCTCTTTAGCCAACCTGGTGACCAATGGCAGCAAACATCGCCCAGTCAGGGTCACGTAGCTGCCATTTTAATTCTCACAATATTGTTCTGGAATGCAGACCCTTTTCATTTCTTCCAATACCATTCAAAGAGGTGGTTTAAGAAGAGCATGCTGGGAAGTTAAAATGATAGCTACCTGGGTTCTGATCAAAATGTTGACATTTAAAGAAGCCTCAGTCAAGGAGCAGATGTTGCTCAAAATGAGGGTCAGGGAAGTCACCCTGTTGATTTTAAGTCTGTGACTGTATTTAACCACAGTTTTTTTCCCCAGGGTTTTCTAATGCCTAATAATGGACAGCAAACTGATTTTCTTCTTGACCGTTGCATTTAAGGGTTTTTCCCTATTCAAGCTTTTCATCCTGTTGTCTTTTCATTTTGAGCCATATCTTCTCTTTCATATGTCCACACTTCAGTGTCATTAAAGGTAAAGGTAAAGGTTCCCCTGCACATGCATGCTAGTCGTTTCCAACTCTAGGGGCCGGTGCTCATCTCCGTTTCAAAGCCGAAGAGCCAGCGCTTGTCCGAGGACATCTCCGTGGTCATGTGGCCGGCATGACTAGACACCAAAGGCGCATGGAACGCTGATACCTTCCCACCGTAGTGGTCCCTATTTTTCTACTTGCATTTTTACGTGCTTTCGAACTGCTAGGTTGGCAGAAGCTGGGACGAGTAACAGGCATTCACTCTGTTACGCAGCACTCGGGATTCGACCCGCCAAACTGCCGACCTTCTGATCGACAAGCTCAGCGTCCTAACCCACTGTGTCACCGCATCCCTTCCAGTGTCATTACCCAATTTATTTCATTTTATTTGTATTTATATTTATTTATGTGTTTGTTTGCTTGTTTGTTTGTTTTTAAAAATCACCTTGGCACTCTCAAATGTTGCTTCAAGTGGTTATGCTACCCAGAAGATAAGCATGTATTTCTTTACAAAACAGTCATTTTCAGAATTTAATCAAAGACCTGAAAGGCTGGGGTTAACTTCATGATTTTATAAAAATGGAAATATGAATAATCTGCCTCTCACTTAAAGAACATGCTGATTCACTGAAATCAAGTTCCTACTCCAAAAACATGTCTTAGAATTTCATCCTTATCCTAAATGCATTGTGAGAGCATATTTCCAGATGCAGCTAGAAAACTGAGGTTTTGCCCTGCTAGTAAGATGTATTTCTGCAAAGTATTTTTTAAAAATGGAATTTCTAGTTAAATAGGATAAATTCGGCCATCTGTAAGCCTTCCCTCTAGCTTTTAAGTTCACTCAAGATTGGCTATGTGGCACTGTCTTCTGAGAAAAGGGTATTTGCCTAGAAGTCATGGATTTTTTAAATTTCATTTGCAAGGTTACAAACTCCATCGATAATAGTAGATTTCATCCGAGTTTCTCTGACTACATTTCAACCACCTTAACTTTCAATGAATAATCTGTAAAGGCTCTGTGAATTGGGTCTAGCTATTGGTAAAACTGTAGTTGTTCTCTATAATGACTTTCCCTGGCCTTTAAGATCTTTGGGTAAATCTCTTCTCTCAGTTCTGCCACTATCAGAAACATGTGAGGACTGTCAAAAGAGGCTTTCTTGAAGAAGACTCTCTTCTTTGACCCTACCAGTCAAAATTCTTTAACTAGTGAGGTCTGTAACATGCCTTTCCCTCCTGCCCAGGTGGGATGAATCAATGTAATTGGGACAAGATGGTTCCTCAAAT
Source organism: Vipera ursinii (assembly GCF_947247035.1). Classification (NCBI taxonomy): domain Eukaryota; kingdom Metazoa; phylum Chordata; class Lepidosauria; order Squamata; family Viperidae; genus Vipera; species Vipera ursinii. Next base: position 142,312,006 of record NC_139516.1, on the reverse strand, counting down.
ATCCTGATCCCATGCCATGAAGGGCTTTAAAGTGATAACCAATATCTTGAATTGGACTTGGAAGCAAACTGGTACCCAATGCAGCTCATGCAGCAGAGGTATTGTATGTGCAGTCAGTAAGGTGTCCAAAACTGCTCACATGACTACATTGTATACTAGCTGCAACTTCTGAATACTCTTCAAGGATAGTCTCATGTTGAGTGTATTGCAGTAGTCAATATAGGAGATGACCAAGGCATGAATGACTGACAGAAAGGCTTCCTGATCCAGGAAAGGGTGCAAATGGAACACAACACAATGTTGCACAAAAGTTCTGCTAGCTATGACCACCATTGCTCCTCAAGAAGCAGTCATGATCCAGGAGGACCCTCAGATTACCCACTGGATCCATCCAAGACCAGAGATAGTAAAGCCATACTCAGAGTAATCTCTTACCCACAGCCACTTCATCTTACCAGGGTTCAGCTGAAGCCCATGTTCCCTATCCAGATCCCATGGCCTCCAGATGCCACAAAAGAACATCCACAGCATCACTTAATTCAGCAGATATACAGATTGGGTATCATCTGATGATGGATGATCTAGTCCAGCAGCTTCATATAGATGTTAAAAATGAATATAGTACCAAGTTCTGTAGCACCTGCAAAGTGGGAGCTATCAGCTAGACCTCTCGCCGCCTATTAACACTGATTAGGTATGGTCATGAAAGAAGAAGGTGAACCAGAACAAAAACTGTGCCTCCCCACCACAAACTCCAAATGAATACCCTGGTTGAAGGTATCAGAAGTTGCTGAGAGTTCAAATTTCAAATACAAAAGGGAACACGGCAAGGTTGCCCCTTATCTCCACTGCTGTTCATATTGACACTAGAAGTCCTAACGAGAATAATTAGAAATGATCCACAGATAAAAGGATTAGCTATTAAAAAGGAAACTTTTAAACTTCAAGCATTTGCGGATGATCTGGTCTTTATCATGGAGGACCCATACCACACGGGACCAAAATTACTGGAAGAATTAATTAAATATGGTGAAGTTGCTGGATTGAGAATAAATAGACATAAGACTAAGATGATTGTTAAAAATATGACTAATAAACAAAAAGAAAAATTGGCTGGAATTATGGACATAGAAATAGTCAAAAAAATAAAATACCTAGGAATCAATATCACGGCTAGATGCACTTCACTTAAAGAAGATAACTATGATAAAATAGTGAAACAAATAAAAGGTGATTTGGAAAGATGGGGAAACCTGAAAACTTTCATTATTGGGGAGAATTGCGGTTATCAAGATGAATGTCCTGCCCAAAATCTTGTTCTTGTTCCAAAATATTCCAATACAACTTGACTCAAAATTTTTCCGAAATCTGAACAAACTGTCATTAAATTTTGTTTGGCAAGGGAAAAAACCAAGAATCAAAATGAAATACTTGCAGGATACAAAGGAAAATGGGGGTTTTGGATTGCCAGACTGGGAGTTATATTACCATGCTGCAGCGTTAAATTGGATTAGAGAATGGATAATTTTGAAAAATAGATTACTGACTTTAGAAGGTCATGATTTACAATTTGGTTGGCACGCCTTTTTATGGACTGAGAAACAAGGATTATTTTCTCACTTTCAAAAACATCGGATTAGGCAAGCATTATTTAACATTTGGAACAAAATTAGAACTCACAATTATACTAAAGTACCAGTCTGGCTATCCACTCTCGAAGCAATTGTTTATCCAAATCTATTCGATCTGGGCAACATAATTTTATATAAGGATATCATGAATGATGAGGGGGAATTGAAGTCTAGAAATGAATTAGATTTACAAGGAATAAAACTAGATTGGTGGGCCTATTTACAGATTCAATCAAGATTCGGGAAGGATAAAAAAGAATGGGGGATAAACACCCAGGAAACGGCCTTGGACAAAATATTATTGGGCCCAGATAATAAACAGATAAAGAAATTATATAATCTGCTTCTGGGATATAAGCTGTTCGAGGAACAAGTGAAGCACCCTATGTTGACTTGGGCTAAAAATCTGGGACACGGCATTGACCTTGATACATGGCAAACGCTCTGGGACAGAAATAAAAGAATAACACTGGCTTCATCTTACAAAGAAAACCTATTCAAAATGTTCTACCAATGGCATCTTCCTCCAGCACGTTTAGCCAAAATGTATAAGACAGTATCTCCCAAATGTTGGAAATGCTCCGAAGAATTAGGTACATATTTTCATACGTGGTGGTCCTGTAGCAAGTCACAAAGATTTTGGCAAATGATTTGGACATGGCTAAAAGAAATATTAAGACAAGAAGTTGAGTTCAGTCCAGAATTTTTCCTATTGGGCATAACAAAAGAGAAATACCCCAAAGACGAGTTGTATCTGATGATTCACATTATTACAGCAGAAAGAATGTCATTTGCCCAGAATTGGAAAAGGAGTGAAATTCCAGTAGAAAACGAGGTAATAAGGAAAATTTGGGAATGCGCAGAAATGGATAAATTAACTTTGGAAATTAAAAATAAAGACCAATCAGGTTACTACAAAACTTGGAATAAATTTTATCTTTGGCGGGAACAAAAGGAAGGTCTCTATTAGAATTTATAGATTGGCTGATTGTTCTAAGTATTGTATTATATATAATTGATTTGTATCTTAAGTGTATTTTATGTGTACATATACATATATGAATATTGTAGACAAGAAGGTATGTCAGTCCGTTTGTACCGTGTCCAATGTTTTAAATAATAAATTTAATAAAGTTAAAAAAAAGAAGTTGCTGAGAGTTCAAGAAGACCGAGAATGGATGAAGTACTCTCTCTCGTTTCAGCCAGAGATCATCCAGAACTGCAACCAATGCTGTTTCTGCACATATCCAGGTCTGAAACCAAACTGGAAGGGGTTCAGAATTTCTGCTTCATCCAGGACCCTCTGAAGCTGCAATGCCACCAACCTTCTCAACCACCTTCCCTAAAAAGGTGACTTCCTACAAAAATTCCCATAAAAATTATCCAAAGTGTGTGTCTGTGTCTAGCAAAGGCCTTTTGAGTAGAGGATGAACTAGCATCTCTTTAAAGTGTGCCAGAACACCCACCCACCCACCCACCCACCCACCCACACACACACACACACACATCCCTCCAAAGATGAGTTATATATTGACAGCCCCCACCCACGTATCACTTCCTGGGCAGCCTTGACCCAGGAGGGACATGTATGGAGTTCAGAGGTGGTCATGTTTACAGTCCTGAGGACTCTGTTCAATTCCTTGGGTCCAATAAAATCCAGATTATCACATAAGTCCTCTTATCTGATTATGTCCAAAGAACCTGCTCCACCCTTGAACTCCAAGTGAAAATGGATCTGAACAATTTTATCTGCCAGATGTACGGAGAATTCATCTATGAGACCCTGAAGGCAAACCACTGGGAGCCCTTTTCTTAGAGGGTCTGGGTAGCCTTAAACATGGCCACTGGGCAACAATCTGCAAATGCAATAAGAGCCGAGAAATATTGATATTTTGCTGCTCTTACCATCATAAGGCAGGCCTAATAGTGGCCCTAACTCAGGCATGTCAAACTCATGACATCATGTGATGTTGCACAACGTATTGCAACTTTTTCCCCATTGCCGGCAATGGGATGGGTGCAGTTTCAGTCTGATGCATCCGGCCTGCGGGCCGGCAGTTTGACATGCCTGCTCTAACTTGTCTTCAGTTAGATTCATACCTTGTCTTCCTCCAGCAGCATTCTAGATCAGTGCTCTCCAACCTTCCTGACTCCACAATGGCAGTGGCGCGGGGTGGGGGGAGGGGATGGTTTCACGTGTGCAACTTAGTTGTACACATGCACAAATGAAGCTTTGTGTGCTCACCTGCCACTTGTGTGGCCTGGTTCCCAACAGGCCATAGACTAGTACCGGTCTGCGGACTGGGGCTTGTGGGCCCCTGTTCTAGATCACTTGATCCTTTTCAGCTACTTCAATTTCTTTGTAACCACTGTCAGGAGTGATGGCCCAAGAGAAGTCACATGGGCATAATCCTGTACACGGCCTCAGCTGCCTGCCTATTCCAGATAGTGGCCAATGCCTCAGGAGGACCAAGGCAGCAGAGCCTCAGGTATAACGCCCCCAGTTTCCTTTGGAATACTGCAGGGTCCATCAGTCACTGCAGGTAAACCAATCAAATGGGTCCTACCTCCCTGTGGAGAGAGCAGCATAAGAGAATCTTAAAGTCACCAGGGTGGGATCTGACCATGACAGAAAGAGAGTCCTTTGAAACCTTAAGCTGCCTCCAAGGCCCATCCAAGATCATACATTTGGGGGATTCCACAGCCAACCATGAGATGGCCTCCAGCAACTCAAGTAGCAGAGAGGCTGATATAATAGCAACAATCTCATGAGCCTACCTTTTGAAACAAGGTCTCACCATTTGCAACTTGTGGAGCAGTGTCCGTGAAGATCAGCAGCAATTTCCAGGTGACAACTGCCACATCCCTCGTGTGCACTGGGGGCTGCACCTGGTTTCGTACCCTAAACCCGGCTGAGCATATTTCACAGAGGGAACCCCCCTCTTCTTTCCCTATTGAGAGTGAATGGGGAGGAGAGAGTTGCTTCTGCAGCTCCAACAGTAGGCCAAAGAGGCTAAAGGATTACCTAAAAGTATTGCAATGTTATTTGACATCTATAGATGAACATTTAGAGACAAGGTGTATCCAGGTCTTTTTGTCCCCAAACTCTTCCAGTGTTCTCTTTCAGCACTCAAAACTTTCATAACAACAACCCATAAGTAAAAAAGTAAGATTGATTTTTCATTTTTCACTATCCCCTGCTGCCCCATTGACTTTGGGAAATACTAAAGATTCACGCTTTACCCTGCTCTTATTTGTTTCATACTGGGTTTCTCTACTCTATGGGGGAACTCCCACGTCAAAGGGAAATTCAGGTGTCAACGGGAAATTCACATAGCAAAGGGGGAACCCCTGAGATGTGATGCATTCATGATGAAGGAGAGCTCTATTTTTTTTTTAAAAAAATGGCCACATGTGGATTAGCAAACTTTTGCAGATATAGAGAATTTAGCTTGCTTTCCAGGTGGCAAATTGTTTCACCAAGGCTACAGTTTTGGACAGTAGGAGATCTGAATAAGCTGGGGATCAGCTGGTACAGAGAGCCCAGTTCAAAAGAACTGACTTTTCCTGCTGCCAGGGCCAGTCTTATTGTGCCCACAAACTGGAAGGAGGACTATTCCTATATTAGCTTAAGGGACCCAATAGGTGCTAGAATAATTCCACCCTCTAAAAGTCACTTAACTGTGAGACTGGCCAGATGCTTACTGAAACATGCCAGATCACATCTATCATTAAGCTGCTTTGGGTTTATGGCTTGCTTTAGGGATAAAACACATCTTGGACATGGTGGGATTCAAATATGTGAACAACCGGTGCTCTGTGTGGATGCTGGGCCTAGGCAACAAAAAATTAGCTATTGGTTCTGCCGAAGTGGTGCCAACTGACTGCCTCCCACCACTGCTTGGACACCAGAAGAACTAAGGATGACTTTAAGCTTCCTCAGTAATGGATTGGAAAGAAGATGAAGGGGACATGGAAGAAAAAAAAGAGATTGTGATGAGAGGTTGGTGCTATGGTTAGATGCAAGTGGGCAAAGGCATATGCAGTTAACACCCTTTTTTCTATCATCACAATTTTCTTTTGGCATCTCTTCTTTCAGGGTTTGTAATGGACTGTGAGAAGAGCCTTGAGAGACAGGAGGAAGAGCCGCAATCAGGGCAACCATCGGCCCACAAAAGCGAAGGGGTTGAGAAAGTGTCCCATAAGAGAAAGTATCCCTATTTCTCTGGAAAGTAAAGGCAGGGAGGAGGAAGCATGTTCAGATTTGCAAGATCCTGTTACTGTAACTTTATAATAAAAATAAAATTAATGGTCATGGTTTTGGTTTCCTTTCTGGACTGTCTTAGGGGACTGGCATGATCCAGTGCTTCTACACCTTCAGAACACTTTAAAGCGCTAGGAAGTTAATTTTATTTTATTTATTGCATTTTTAAACCATCCATCTCCCTCAAAGAGGGACTATAAGTTTAGCTATACTGTGTGTAAGCCCCACTGTTTCCCCATCCTATTCCAGTTCTCTTTCTCTCCCTCCTCTTCTCCCTCCCACCCTCAGCAGAAAACACATTGATACAGAAGGGACAGTTTGTGTAACAGAAGGAATCCAGAGTACGTGGGAGAAATATTATTAATTGCTCCAACATTCCCTGTCAATTTTAATAACTTTTCCTTGAGCATCTGAATTAGGTTTGTTTCCTTCCAGCGGGCAATCTTAAAAAAGGCAGCAGAAGATTCAGAGCCAAAATGGAATCAATTATTATTTTGTCAACCAAAGTTATGACTGTTCCCACCAAAAAGGGTAGTGAAATAGCACCTAATGTGCCTCTAGAGTTAGTTGATTTCTTCTCTTTCCTTCAATAGACAGTGGTATCTTGGTACTCAACTGCTTTGAAACTCATCGGATTTAGTACACAATGCCTTCTGATGTTAAAATTTTGTCCTGGTACTTATCATTTCTTTGGTACTCAATGGACAAGGTAGAACTTGTTGGTGTTGGCTGACTTGTGACTCACTACATTATTCCTTATGGGAAAAATTGGTTTGGTTTTCATAGTTTTTCGTAGTTATTGCACCTCCTGGAAGTTTAGTATAGCTAAACTTATAGTCCCTCTTTGAGGGAGATGGATGGTTTAAAAATTAGTTTAGTTTAGTTTAGTTTAGTTTTATTATATTTGTATGCTATTAACCATGAGTACTGAGGCCATTAAAAGGGATGCGGTGGCTCAGTGGGTTAGGACGCTGAGCTTGTCGATCAGAAGGTCGGCAGTTTGGCGGGTCAAATCCTGAGTGCCGCATAACAGAGTGAGCGCCTGTTACTCATCCCAGCTTCTGCCAACCTAGCAGTTCGAAAGCACGTAAAAATGCAAGTAGAAAAATGGGGACCACTCCGGTGGGAAGGTAACAGCGTTCCGTGTGCCTTTGGCATCTAGTCATGCCGGCCACATGACCACAGAGACGTCCTCGAACAAACACTGGCTCTTCGGCTTTGAAATGGAGATGAGCACCAGCCCCTAGAGTTGGAAACAACTAGCACGCATGTGCGGGGGAACCTTTACCTTTACCTATTGAGGCTATTGTAACTTGCAAAATTGCAGATCTTTTTTAGATGCCAGCTCCTGAAACATTTCCAAGGCAGTGTTAATATTTACTCCTATGTAAGGACAGTTGAAGTACAGGTAGTCCTCGGGTTACGATGACAATTGAACCCAAAATGTATATTGCTAAGTGAAACATTTGTTAAGAGAGTTTGCCCCATTTTATGACTATTCTTGCCAAAGTTGTTAAGTGAATTATTGCTTTTATTAAATTAGTAATGTGGTAGGTAAGTGAACATGGATTCCCCATTGACTTTGTTTCTCAGAAGGTCACAAAAGGTGACCACATGACCCCGGGACTGTCATAAATATGAACCACTTGCCAAGCATCTGAATTTTGATCATGTGACCATGGGGATGCTGCAACAGTCATAAGTGTGAAAAAATGGTCATAACTCGGATTTTAAAGTGACATTGTAACTTTGAATGGTCACTAAATGAACTGTTGTAAATAGAGAACTGTGTGTATAAATTTTTAAGCCAATTCACAATTCCACCTGATCCACTTAAGGAAAATTTGATCTAGCTGAACCTGATTTTCAGTGAACCACATACTGTAGAGGAAAGAAGGAAAGAAGACCTTGAAAGACAGGAGGAAAAAGGCAACAGTCAGAGAAAAGCAGCCTAAGTCTGGCCCAGAAAGTAGTAGTAAACGTCTCAGTAAACGTCATAAGCGTCTCAGACAAGGTTCACAAGATAAAGGGAGGGAGGGAGGGGGAACTGTTCAGACTTGCAAGATTCTGTTACTATGGTTGTTACAATAAAAATAATCCTGACCCATATGGCTTTGATTTCATAGTCTGCTCTATCTTGAGAGGCTGACATATATATTTCCATGTAGTTTCCTTGGCAACCAGGGGCATCCATAGAATCTGATGATAAATGTTATGATGTTGCAACCCAAGATCTTCCTTCTGTTTGTGTGTGTGTGTGTGTGTGTGTGTGTGTAACATATACAATGCTAGTTTTCCTATTTACCACCTTTTGTTTTCCCATGGGTAATGGCAATTGTTTGCTGTTGCCTTCTTCAAGGATATTTTTGTGTTTTTATTCTAGTCTTCAATTCTTTGATTTCTCAGTGTCACCCATCCATGGACTAAGCAAGTATTTGTTAGTATGAGATGTTTTCTTTCTTCTCTGTTTACATTAATAATGACGATTCTCCCAAAGGTACTTTTTCAAAAGGCAACTGGACTAACTCAATTGGATTATAAATCTGTTATCATGATGGGTGATTGGAATGGTGTTTTGGACTCAAGTAAAGACAAGAAGGGATCTTTCAAAAATTCTCCTAATCATTCTAAAATTACCTAAAGGTTAGAGTATTGATCTTCTCTCTTCTATTTTGTAACTGATTCCTTGGAAAAGATCTCAAAAGCAAGAAATCCTCCAAAAGTGAAGGGAAGGAATTACATCCCCACCCCTCCATTGACGAAAGCAGCGAATTAATTTCCAAGGGGGGAAGAAATATACTGAAATCAAATTAATATTACTATAGTCTGAATAAATCTGAAAATTTATTAAATAAATTTAAGAGCCTTGGTGGAGCAGTGGGCTAATGCCTCCTTAAGTAACACCAGCTGCCTGCAATTAGTGCAGGTTCGCATCCCACCAGGCTCAAGGTTGACTCAGCCTTCCATCCTTCCGAGGTAGGTAAAATGAGGACCCAGATTGTTGGGGGCAATAAGCTGACTTTGTAATAATGCCGCTTGGGGGGGGGGCGAAAGCCCTAATAAGCAGGCATATACATAGAATGAAGGCTATTGCTAAGCACATTGATTGTGCTTAGATTGTAAGCCGCCCTGAGTCTTCAGAGAAGGGCGGGATATAAATGGGATTAAAAAAAAATTAAGAAAACCATTAAGATTTTATATCCTAAAGAGTCCTGATGAAATTAAAAAAAGAAAAATAATTCTTTGTTTGAAAAATTTGGAAAATAAATAACTACTGACATCTAGTGGAGAACTAGAGCATAGAACAATAGTATAACACTGGCTCAGAAACTGGCAAGATGCCCAGAAATAAAGAACAATCTGTTCCCTTGAATTTTAACAACCCTCAGCTAAATAGAAAACTGCTGAGAACAAAGAAAGCTTAAGAAATGTTTGCAAACCACCACCCCCAACTTTTAACTGTTGTCTAAGCTCAAGAATTGTTTGCAGAGAAAGAAAAACTTTGGCTCTTGGCTAATCTTCTAGGGGGGGAGATTTACTGGAAAGCTTTATGGTGGTGAAACATTTTGCTGCAATTCTGACTGGTTGATAATTCAAAGACCCCTGAACAGAAGATTTTTTATAAAACACTGCTTTCACTGATGCCTTGATAATTGGAAATGCATTGGATTATAAAAACCATATATAAAGATAAAATCTATATAAAACTTGGTTGTTTGGATTTTAAGATTGGCTGGTTTGATAAGGCTAAACACAGAGACTATGGTACTGGTGAAAGACTACCTAGAGCAGGGGTTGGCAACCTGAAACAGTGAAAGAGCCACTTGGAACCGGTTCCCTCACAAAAGGAAAAACTGGGAGCCGCAAAAAATGTGTGCGCATGCACATGCGCAGAACAGGGTTTGACTGAAGAGTGGAGCCTAAGGCGAGATATACACACGCCCTGCCCCCTCCACTCTCATTCACTCATGTTTTGTTTGCAAAAGCTTCTCTCTCGCTCTCTCATTCACTCACACTCTGCTCGAAAATGCTTCTCTCTCGCTCTCATTCACTCGAAAGGCCAGCCGCGGCGCCTCCATTGACTTCCATGGGGACGCTTGGCAATGAAAGGACTGTTTGAAACTGCTCCCAGTAGTGCTGCTGCTGCTAAATTTTCCACTTGCTGCTTGGTTCTGATGAAACTGGAGAACCACTGGATGCCACTGAGGGGGTGGAGGAGGCTGCCTGGGTTCGGCCGTAGCGGAAGCCAACAACAGTAGTGGTGGAGGCGGCAGTGAGAGAGACACTGGAGGTCCACTGCATCTCCATGGTCCTCCACCTCTCCTGCAGAAACAAATTCCCAGGCTGGCCCCCATGGCAGCAGCGGGCCCCAAGGGCCCAGCAATTGCTCCGGTGGTGGTGGCTGCTGTTGTGGAGGCCCAGTGCACTCACTGAGAGATACTGGAGGTGCTCCAGGCTGGCATGGTAGCCGCTGTGCTCGCCATCTTTGGCCCGAAGGAAGAGGAGGCAAAGGCTGCAGCTCCGCCAGCCTCCGCTGCCCCCTTCTTTCCACTGCCTGGCCCAAAGGAAGAGGAGGCAAAGGCAGCAGCTCTGCCAGCCTCCGCCACCCCCTTCCCTCCACTGCCTGGCCCGAACGAAGTGGAAGGGGGCAGCAGAGGCTGGTGGAGCTACTGCCTTCGGCTCCCCTCCTCCGAACACACCGCTGCCGTCTCACCCAACTCTCTCCCCACCCCACTCTTTCGCAGCAGGGCTGTTTGGCCATTTTCCCATCTGCTGCTCCTTCCTTGGGCTCCCCTCCTCCGAACACACCACTGCCATCTCGCCCGACTCTCTTTCCACCCTATTCTTTCATGGCAGGGCCGTCTGGCCCTTTTTCCATCTGCTGCAATTTCCTTGGGCTGCCCTCCTCCACTGTTTCGCCCAGTGAGGTCAGGAGAGAGTCGGGCGAGATGGCAGCAGTGTTTTTGGAGGAGAGGAGCCCAAGGAAGTTGCAACAGGTGGAAACAGGGCCGGATGGCCCTGCTGCAAAAGAGTGGGGTAGAAAGACAATCGGGCGAGATGGCAGCAGTGTGTTCAGAAGAGGGGAGCCCGAGGAAGGTGCAGCAGACGGAAAAAGGGCCCACTCACCTTTTCAGCAGTCCTCCAGTCTCTTCCTCCGCTGCTGCCATGTGGAGTTTGAAGAAGAAAAGAGGTTTGTGAGCAGTTCCACAAACTAAAGAAGTTCAACCAATCAATTGAAACTTTGCAAGTTTTTTTTTTGTGAGAAGTTTGAATTGATTGGTAGAACTTTTTTAGTCCCACTTTTTTTTTGGGACTGCACATGGCAGAGGAGGACTGGAAGCCACAGGAGACGGCTGAAAGAGCCGCATGCGGCCCTGGAGCCATGGGTTGTCGACCTGTGACCTAGAGGGAGGAGACAAAATGAATATTGCATACCTATCTAAAAGTGACAGGAAACCACTCTTAATATTCCTTTCTGAAGGACCTAGCCTGGAACATCAAAGATCTGCAGGAGCAATATTCCAAGATGAGACAAATACTTTCCAAGAGGAAATGTATGAAATGCTACAACAGATTCAAATGACAATATTACCACGATAAGATTAAAAACCATTTTGACAACATAAATGAGCACATCTTCAATTTAAAATCACAGATAAAAACTCTCAGAAAATGATGATAAAGAACGAACAAACCAGATAACAGAACACAAACTAGAAGAAAGTGACTTAAATAGGGAAGCTACAAATCAAGAGAATTACAATTTAATACAAACAGAAAAAAGTCTACAAAATTTTGCCACGACAATGAAAATGGAAAATATATTATATCTGTCAGGACTTTAAAACAAACTTGAGGATAAGAAAAAAGATTTAATAAAATGGATTAGAGAGCTGCCAGGAGAATTGTTAGAGTCTGGGAGACAAAAAGCGTACATCATATACAACCTGTCTTTCTCACTCCCAACAATATTTACAAAAATACAGGAATCCCTGGCAAGCAGAATGTACTAACTTGGAAAGCTACTTGGCAAAAGAAGAAGGCTAGAGTTAGATTCAAGAGACCTGATTTGACTTACCAGATGGAGCACAACATGATTAAACACTTGTTTGAATATGGTTAAAAGAATAGATAATTTTGGATATAAAGGAGCTATAGTAAGAGGGATGAGAGACATAAATAGTATAGCATTTTTTATAATATATGAAATGTAAAAATATTGGGATGATGTACGTGAATGAAAAGTTAGGACATTTAAAGGTAATTAACTTTGAGAGAAGTATGACCGAGAAGAATGATTTTAATACTGAGGGAAAACTAAGCTTAAATAAAAATTTTGAAAACAGGACTCAGGACATATAGTGACTTAACAAGATGAAATTTACAAATATAATTGAAACATAAGTCGACCAGAAAAGATGTTATATGTGGATGTTATAAGATATATAAGTAGTATAATATCTTTATAATATATAAAATATGAAAATATTGGGATGGTATAAGTAAATGAAAAGTTTGGATATTTAAAGGTAACCAATTTTGAGGAAAATTATGATTAATAAGAATGGTCTAAATATTGAGGGGAAATTAAGTATAAATAAGAATTCTGTAAACAGGATGTATAATGATTTAAAAAGATGACTTTTACAAATACAATTGAAATATAAGTCAAGCAGAAAAGATGTTATATATGGATGTCATTGTTACTTGTGCAAATACAAAAAAAGTCTATATCCAACTTAGTATGTATTGAAAATATTAAGAAATATATCTGTCTAATGCTGATAAAGGAGAATATTATTGGAAGAAAGGAAGATCAAGGAAACAAACTATTAATTAATATATTGATTATGAAATTATAGAAATTATTGACTGTTTTTTAAATATATGAACCGGACAACATGCTGTTTACTAAGCACTAAAGATTGTCATTGTAAAAAAATCAATAAAATATATTTTAAAAAAGAAAGAGCTCAGGGACATCAGGGATATTAGCTATTTCAGCAGGCAATAGTTGCCGGTTTCATGACTGAAAAATGTAGGGCATAAGCTCTGTTCAATCATGGAAAAGGTGAGGAAAAAACAGCGCTGGAATTAAAATACGATAGGTACAAAACAGGATTATCCTGCCAAATTGACAGAGAACAATCATTTTAGTAACTCCATCCAAGTATGCAACAATAGTTCTTATCTAGCCATGCCATATTATGCTATGAGTGTTTATTCAGGTTTGATCCTAAGAATCTAATCAAACTATGCTGAGCTGCTGATCAAACTAACCACACAGCAAATCCCTAGATCACATTTGGTTGGTGAGATTTCCAAAGGCATCTGGCTGGCTACTGTGCAATACTGGAGACTGGAATAATTGGACCCAATTCTGATCTGAACAGTTTGAATTGTCCTCTCTATAGTATTAACCCCAAATATGTGGTTGACAATTATTAAATCATCCATTAAAGGGATCATTGTTTATGTAAGTGAGTCAATGTATGATAGAACTTTATTCAATCATTTAATTATTTTGAGTAAGAAGAGCAGAGAACTGTATGACAGCATTGTAAAATATGAGCAAACAAGCAAAACGTTTTTGAAGTTCTGGCCACAGTTTCTCATTTCATGTCTATTTGTCTGCCAGAGGAAAAGGAACTTGGAGATTTGGTAACTGAAAATATTTATTTCTTCTTGTTTGATCTGATCAAAGTTATCTGGAATCTCTTGCTTATGAAGATCTCAACTAAGCAGTATTCATAGTCATAACTAAGATCTATCTTTATCCATTATTTGGCAGAAAGCAGTTTGGTGATAACAGTTCACTAAAAAATGAAGACCTCAATGGCTTCCAGGAAATCAGGTTATACTGAGAAGAATCATACAGACTTTCTAGAAATGAACTTCATAAAAATAAGCAAACCTTTTATTTCTCAGTGAAGTAAATATTGTGAATTCATTCTGCCACCACAATATGGATGTAATTGCCCCCAAATGCTAGTCTTTCATGACAACCATAGTTAATCAGCAGCTTTCAGTTAAGAATTATTCCCTCCCTGAAATATATGTATATATATATATATGTATTCTATAATTTGCTAATGGGTACTATGATGCTTGCTAATGGCCAGTTGAAGCCAAGATCTTTAAATATTGGTCTCTCCTACATTTAAGAGCACAGATGTCAAACTCGCCACATCACATGACATGTCACAACGTAACACGTGTCAAGTTTCCGATGGCATGAGCTTTTCAAAAGACTCTGAGGCATTGTTTACCTTAAAAGTCTTTTATTAGCCCTATAACATCGGCAATCCTTGCTAGGAGGAGCAGGAGTCTGAATTCCCCTCCCCCTTAGCACAATATGTTAAGTTCAATTCTCCTCCTTTTCATTGCTGTCATAAATCACATTCTCCAATTAATTTGAAGGGTCAGTTTTCCCTTCTGTTAGACAACCCACCAAATTCTTATCTTCTCTTATTTCGTAAGGGCCTTGAGAGACATTCTTCCTCCTCCCTCCCAGCAATAACTAATTCTAGCTTTAACAGTTACACACAAGTTTAACATATGAAATTTATTTATTTATTTATTCGGTTTATATACCGCCCTATTCCCAAAGGACTCAGGGCAGTTTACAAGGCAAAATTTAAAAACAATCCAATATAAAATTAAAATAAATTAAATTAAGTCTAGCCGCAAAAATTAAATCACAATTTAAAAACATTAAACCCCTCAGTCCAGACCAGATAGCTCAAAGAACCAGGTTTTTAGGTCCCGGCGAAATGAACGAAGGTTGGGGGCAGTCCGGAGTTCCATTGGCAGTTGATTCCATAGGGCAGGCGCGCCCACAGAGAATGCCCTCCCCTTGTGGATCGCCCGTCGGCAATCCTTGACCGGCAGTACCCTGAGGAGGCCCTCCCTGTGGGAGCGCACAGGGCGATGGGAAATTGACGCTGGCAGCAGGTGCTCCCTTAGATAATCCGGGCCCATGCCATTTAGGGCTTTATAGGTCATCACCAGCACCTTGAATCTCACCCGGAGGGCAACTGGAAGCCAATGCAGCTCGCAGAGAAGAGGTGTTACATGGGAGTATCAGGAGACTCCCATCACAACTCGCGCGGCTGCATTCTGCACCAGCTGAAGCCTCCGAGTGGTCCTCAGGGGCAGCCCCATGTAGAGAACATTGCAGTAGTCTAGCCGGGAGGTCACGAGCGCATGGGTGACTGTGCATAGGGCATCTCGGTCCAGATAGGGCCGTAACTGGTGCACCAGGCGAACCTGGGTAAAAGCCCCCCTGGCCACGGCTCCTATATGATCTTCCAAACTGAGCTGTGAATCCAGGAGGACACCCAAGTTGCGGGCCCTATCAACGGGGAGTAACACCTCACCCCCCCATAGTTAACGATGGAAAAGATTGGTTAGTCTGAGATGCCGGTATGCACAGCCACTCAGTCTTGGCAGGATTGAGACGAAGCCTGTTTCTCCCCATCCAAACCCGGACCGCTTCCAGGCAACAGGACATCACGTTGAGGGCATCACTGGGTTGGTTCGGGGTGGAAAGAAAAATCTGGGTATCATCAGCATACTGATGATACCCCACCTCGAAACCACAAATGAGCTCACCCAGCAGCTTCATATAGATGTTGAACAAGAGGGGAGAGAGGACCGACCCCTGAGGAACTCCACAAACGAAAGGCCTCGGGGCGGACCTCTGCCCTCCCATCAACACCGACTGCCAGTGGCCCAGGAGATAGGAGGAGAACCACTGTAAAACAGTGCCCCCCACTCCCAACCCCCTGAGACGCCACAGTAGGATACCATGGTCGATGGTATCAAAAGCCGCTGAGAGGTCTAATAGGACTAGGACAGAGGAACAACCCCTGTCCCAAGCCTGGCAGAGATCATTCACCAGCGAAACCAATGCCGTCTCCGTGCTGTACCCGGTCCTGAAGCCCGATTGGTATGGGTCCAGATATTCAGTTTCCTCCAGGAACAGAGGGAGCTGATGTGCCACCACGCTCTCAACCACCTTCGCAAGAAAGCGAAGGTTGGAGACCAGATGATAGTTGTTCAAAATACAGCTGGTTGAGGGCAGGCTTCTTGAGGAGGGGCCTCACCACCGCCTCCTTCAAGGCGGCAGGGAAGGTACCCTCCCTCAAAGAAGCAGTTATTACTGCCTGGAACCAGCCTCGTGTCTCCTCCCGGGCTGCATATACCAGCCAGGAGGGGCACGGGTCCAATAAACACATGGCGGAACTCAGTCTCCTCATGATCCTGTCCACCTCATCTGTGGTCACAGGATCGAATTCACTCCAGGTAACATTCTCTAGACTGCTCGATTCCTCCCCGTCAGTCTCTGCCCAGTCAGAATCCAAACCGGCTCGAATCTGAGCAATTTTGTCCATCAGATGATAGCTAAACTCCTCGGCTCGCCCCTGCAAGGGCTCCTCCTTCACCTCCTGATTAAGGAGGGAGCGAGTCACCCTAAACAGGGCGGCCGGGCGATTATCTGCAGATGTGATGAGGGCAGCGAAGTAATTAGACTTCGCTGTCCTCATTGCCGTGAGATAAGACCTTGTAAAGGTTCTTAATCGCAACCGGTCAGACTCAGACCGGCTGGATCTCCAACAGATCTCTAGACCTCGTCTTCAACGCTTCATCTCCCGGAGCTCCACAGAAAACCATGGAGCCCACCGGGATCTGCGCTGGGTCAGGGGTCGCAAGGGTACAACACGGTCGAGCGCCTCGAGGGCAGCCCTTTCTCAGGCATCCACCAAGGCGTGGGCCGGGCTGTGAGCGAGGGGGATAGGTATAGACCCAAGCGCCGTCTGGAACCGTTCCGGATCCATTAGGCACCTGGGGTGGAACCACCTGGTTGGTTCCGCAGCCCAGCAGCGGGGGGTGGCATAGTGGAAGACCAACCGCAGAAGGTGATGAAATAGCTGTTTCTTCATCTTTTGTCAAAGCAAGAACATTCGATGTTAGCAGTGTTGACATTGCGGGTTTTGGTTTTTTTTTTGCATTGCCAGACCTGGGGTGGGTGTGGCCTCTGTATAATGCAATCGGCCCACGGGCTGGCAGTTTGACACCCCTGTAAAATTTAGAGGATGAACCTGGTGTTATGTAAATTGCCAGCAAGAAGAAAAAAATCCTATTTGATGGATGACATATGGGATTATCAACGCAAGTTCATCTCAGTCATTAACTGAACAGTTATGTGGGAGCTGATGTCTTATTATGGTGAACAGTTTATGAAAGCAGTTAATAAAGATTACCCTCAACTTTGAATTGTGATGCAGTGCTGGCAATGGCAGAGAAGCATACAGCAAATAAATAAATAAATCTAAAGCATGCAATAAATAAATAAACAATAGGCAGGAGAATATTTTATAGTAGAAACATCTGTAAGAACAATACATAGTAATAGTATTCATAGCTATGAAACTAGAAGTTCTTAAATGCACAGAGAATGACCAGATTTTGGTAACAAAGTGGTATCTGACTAGATGAGGATTATTTATTGTTCAGGAAAATAGGTCAAAGTATCAGTTCAGCCTGATTTGACCCCTGCTTTTAGAAATGTTCCAAAGTTTATCTCATTCCATTTTCAAATTATGAAGGCAATCTGAACAACGTTGATATTTATTATTTTATTTATTTGATTGATAAAATTTTAAGCATTTGTTTGAAAATGAATCTCTGGCTTGGTTGCAAAGACCACATCTGTGTAGATCAGAGGTCCCCAACCTTTTGGGCACCAGGGACCAGTTCCATGGAGAAAGGTTTTGCCATGGACTGGAGGAGGCCTGGTTTTGAGTGCCGCCTGCATCCCATGGATGGGGCTTTGCTTGTTTGGGCAGACCAATTGCTGGCATGCTGCGGTCTGGTACCAGTCCACGGACCGGGGGTTGGGGACCCCTGTTGTAGATGCTTCATCACTTCCCTCATTTATCCTGGCCATATGATGTGTAGTTAAGCTGAACTATAACCCAAAATGAAGCTAACTCTGAATTCAAAGGGTTATGTACACCACACTTGTAGGGCTTTAAACTGAGGAAGATTGAACACATAAATCCTTCAGTCTTTCTTTCTATCCTGCTTTAATCAGCAATGGAGTCATCTAAGCTTTTAAATGTTAACTAAAACAACCTTTAGTTGTTTCCTTTAAGTGTAGATTTTTAAAGTGTATTTAAGTGTTTTATCAGTATTTTGCATTAAAATATTAAAAATGTGTTTCAAGAAATTGGGGAAAAATTTTGCACAATACTAAAAGATATACCTTTCATGTCTGCTGCTTAGGTCTGTTATCTGTTAATGGAACTTGTGTTGCATTTAGGATACTGTGGTAAAATAAATAATACAGAGAACTGAAGTTTCCCAGTAAAAATATTTACAGATTTATTTTTTTGAACAGTAAATAGCAGATGGGGGGGGGGAACCTTGTGGTATTAAAGTTTTTGAAGATGCCAGGTATGGGTGAATGGATGAACATGACTTACATTCATATTGAAACTGAGTTATCGAATGTAATATCACAGACAATAGTGTGATATTTGATAATATAGTTTTTATGCATTATTGAAAGATTTACGCCTTAGCATGCACTTTTGACCCACTCTTTCGCAGCAGGGCCGTCCGGCCCTTTTTCCATCTGCTGTGCCTTCCTCCGGCTCCCCTCCTCCGAACAAACCACTGCCGTCTCACCCAACTCTCTTTCCACCCCACTCTTTCGCGGCAGGGCCATCTGGCCCTTTTCCCATCTGCTGCGCCTTCCTCGGGCTCCCCTCCTCCGAACACACCGCTGCCGTCTCCCACCCATGACAGCAAAGAATGCACCAATCACTTTAATTTCCCTTAGCAAGCTTTTGAAGATTGTAGTTTCCATTTATAACTTTTTATATGAGTCCTCTTCAAACTCTTTTCCTTTTATTTGACACTTTCTATCTGACCTGTCTAACAATGGACCACTACAAAGAAATAATTAATGTTACCAATATTGGTCTAAAACAGGGGTCGGCAACCGGAAAAAGGAAAAGAGCCACTCGGAACCGGTTCCATTGCACAAACAAAAAAGTGGGAGCTGCAAAAAGTGCACGTGCACGCGCATGCGCAAAAAACATTTTGCACATGCGCAGAATGGGAGGCACCTGCGCAGCGACAGGTCTCCCCTTTGGAGAGGTGCGCGCGCACCTCCACCCGAACAGGAAGTGGCGCCGCTCATTTGGAAAGCTGCCGCGGCCCGTTTGCAAAGCTACTGCCTTCGGAGGAAGGCGGCAGCCTGCAAATGGGCTGCGGCAGGTTTCCAAACGGACGGCGCCACTGCCGTGCAGTACACCTAATGTATAGTTGCAAAATGAACCATCAGTAGGTATGGTTTAATATCAGAAGTTTCGAATTTGGAGATTGGCACATATTTGTAGTTACAAATGGAATTCCTGCTGGACTCCAGCCAGCGATCTCAGAAGCAATTGTTTTAACAATTATCATATTTCAGTATCTCGAGATTTATTAGTTTTTTTTCCTCTCAAAGGGGGATTTATTCTTAAGTGCCAATGTAAGCGGGTCAGCCGAGGCTTCCACGCAAAAAGGTTTGTGCTTAATCTTAAATAAATTGTAAACTATTTTACAGAATGGGAGAGCTAAGTGAAAGTACTGGCTCTTTTCTGAGAAAAAAGTTCATTCGCCACTAACAACCCCCCCCCCCCGCATTCCAGTAGATACTTACAGAATTCTTTAATATTTTGGGGAAATCTTCAGTAGCCTATGTGTGAGCAAGATATATCTTATTTTCTAGTTGGGTGCTAAATATGTGACATACGGGATATGTGTGTGCACAATTGTATTTCAATTAAAAACAACGAGATTTTCGGATCTCAGCAAACAGCAACAACAATAATTTTCAGCCGCGTTGCTGGAACCCTTTGTTCTCTCCGAGGTGCTTGGAAATAAGCAATCCCGCATTTCTGGGATTTTGGGATTGCTATAACATGAAGGACAACTGAGGCCAAGTCTTGCCTCTCCCGTTATCTTTTCCATTCATCCATCCTATCGGGTGTTAGAACTGAGTAGGACCCAGTGGCCGGTGGGCACCGGGGGCGACCAGTGTTCTCCAAGGCACCAGGTCCATTGGCAAGGGGGCGCACCGGTTGCTCCCAACAATCCCTTCCCCCCATCTCTTCATTCAGTCCGCTGCTCTGGTTCCCGTCCCTCAGGGGGGCCGTGAAGAGCGGGCTGACGGAGAATCGCGTAGCCGGAACAGAAAACCGGGTTTGCGAGAGGCCATAACCTTCTGCATCCCACTAGAAACCATCAGTGGCTGTTGTACGGCAGCATCTATAGACTCACCCAGTCCAGCTGCAGGGGTCTCATGTGTCAAGTTCTCGGCCCTAGTGGCTTTTGTAAAGCAGAAATTCCTTCCAGCGGAGTCTTTTCCCTCTATTTTTTTCTACAATAAGTTTCTCCTCCCTCTCCCCTCCCTCAAAAATAGAGGGACCCGGGTGGCGAGGTACAGTTGAGGATCTAATCTGGCCGGGAGTAGAAATCCCGGAACTGGGATGGGCTCAGGCACAAGGCGGGAAGCAAACGGCTTCATCGACGACACCTCCCATCTCGTGGCGCAGGCTAGATTACCTCTCTTGGAATCCGTGCCTTTCTAGAGAGGCCAAGGAAACAACCCCGGCCAAGGGCCCCGCGCCCTCGCCTCCACACCTGAGAGTGCTCCAACCCATCCGCAGCCGCGTCTCTGCTGGTCGCGCCTGCTACTTAGAGGTCCCCCAACTCGGTTTCCCAGTGGCTGTGTCCCAGAGCCGAGTTACGCTCAAGGGGCCGGTCTTCCCGACAATACCCCCCATCCACATCCCCAGGGCTCCTGCCAGGGAGAATGTGCAGGTTGGCAGCTTTAGCTCGGCGCCAGCCTCCCTTCTGTTTGCAGGCCTTGAGTGGATGGATCCCCGCTGTTCTCTCGGTTTGAGGCTTCCCCATCTCTCTCTCCCCGCCGCCCCGTCTGAGGTCGATGCTCTGGTAAATAATAAATCAGTTGGAAAACAAAAGCCGCTCGGATTTATGGTCCGAAGCGCTAATTAGAAATATCATTTGAGCAATAAACTTAAACACTTTCGAGCAAATAATGCCTGTAGAAAAGAGAGGGAGCGAGCCAGGAAGCTGGTCCTCGCCTACAGTGGCTGGGGCCCGGTGGCTTTTAAAAGCCCGGGGCCTCGCCGGGAACGGAATTTTTAAGGGACAGCTGTGAGAGGGAAGATGGAGGATTTTCACCTGGAGGTTGCGGGGCATCTGGCAGCTTTCCAAACAGATGGCGCCACTGCCCATTCGGGCGGAGGTGCGCGCGCACCTCTCCAAAGGTTTGGAGAGGTGCGTGTGCACCTCCGCCCGTTCAGAGAGGTGCACGCGCACCTCTCGGAACGGGCAGTGGTGCCCTCCGTTTGGAAAGCTTCCGCGGCCCGTTCGCAGGCTGCTGCCTTCCTCTGAAGGTTTGGAGAGCTGCGCGCGCACCTCCGCCCATTCGGAGAGCTGCGTGCGCACCTCCACCCATTCGGAGAGGTGCGCATGCACCTCTCCAAATGGGTGGTGCCACTCTCCATTTGGAGAGGTGCGCGCGCACCACTGCCCGTTCGGAGAGGTGTGCGCGCACTGGGCGACTGGGAGCTGCAGGAGACGGCTTAAAGAGCTGCATGCGGCTCCGGAGCCACGGGTTGCCGACCTGTGGTCTAAAAGAAGAAGGACTTAACCCCTTCTCAAAGAGTGTTAGCCAAGTCCAACCCTTTCCTCCATGCTTTCCAAAGAGGTCAGCTAGGTAGGGCATGGATCCTGCTCATGCATGGCAGAATTCGTATCCTATTCAAAACAAGCCAAAATAAATTCTAGAGAATATCTCTAGAGTTTATCCTAAGTCACATCCTCTGATTCTACCCATTTGGAATCAGTGATTAACCTGCAAAATGCTATCTCTAGCACAGGGGTGTCAAACTCAATTTCATTGAGGGCCACATCAGCATTGCGGTTGCCCTCAGGGGGCCGGTTGGGTATGGCCAGGGTGGGCGTGGCCTACTAGGTGGGCGTGGCTAGAGTGTGTATGGCCTACTGGGTGGGCGTGGCCAGTTCTACATTGTTCGCATCAAGGGTGTCTATGAGGGCCTGGGCAGGAGTGGGACAGATCTGGGGGTCTCTGGTGGAAGGAGGGTCTCTGGGCCAGGGCCAAGTGGCCGTTCCCTCACTGTTTCCAGGATGGCTTCACGGGCCGCATGAAACCACTTTGCGGGCCGGATCCGGCCCCCGGGCCTTGTGTTTGACATGTCTGCTCTAGCATAACATTCCACAATTAGTTGTAGCCCTGGACTTTATAAAAGATGCAGAGTTGTCTCCTGAAAACCCCAAAGATTTTTCAATACAGTCTTTAACGGAGAGACACCAGAGTTGAAATGTAAAGCCAAAAATTTGTACTGTCTCTTGAATAAGAAGTCATTTATTGTATCAAATTCTGTCAGGTCTGAAATAAACTACAAGCTGTAATTCCTCAAAGATCTAAATAAAGGTTTTATTTTTGATGAGATCAGGAAATGAAAGCAATATCACAGACAGTGGGTATTACCACTTTTAAAGAATTATCAGAACAGCAAAAGTGAAAAGCATTTTTGCTTATGATGCCTTCATCTACAAATGTTTTTGGGGGACATGTTCAAACGCAAAAAATGAACATAACGTACACCATGGGGGGGGGGGAATAGCTACAGTTCTTTGAAATGTGGCTTTGAAATTTGTGAAACTCAAATGGCCTGTGGCAAACTATTTTTTATGCAGTTCTGGAACTGTTGAACCAGCCTGTATGTAACTTTTGGGGTGAAATACCATATGAAGAGATGTGCCTTCTTATTTGATGCCACTGTATTTACTTGCAAGCTGCATCAAAGTGATTGGAATAGTTATATGCTGTCTGGTGCTTCTTGTGGAATTTTGCCCAAGTAAGGAGCACAAGGGATGTGGTGGCTCAGTGGGTTAGGACGCTGAGCTTGTTGATCAAATGGTTGGCAGTTTGGCAGGTTGAATCCTGAGTCCCGCATAACAGAGTGAGCGCCTGTTACTCGTCCCAGCTTCTGCCAACCTAGCAGTTTGAAAGCACATAAAAAATGCAAGTAGAAAAATAGGGACCACTACAGTGGGAAGGTAACAGTGTTCTGTGTGCCTTTGGCGTCTAGTCATGCC
The DNA here is from genome assembly GCF_947247035.1 of Vipera ursinii. Taxonomy (NCBI): domain Eukaryota; kingdom Metazoa; phylum Chordata; class Lepidosauria; order Squamata; family Viperidae; genus Vipera; species Vipera ursinii. The sequence goes on along the minus strand of NC_139516.1, from coordinate 142,288,903 downwards.
GGCCACATGACCACGGAGATGTCCTCGGACAAGCGCTGGCTCTTTGGCTTTGAAACGGAGATGAGCACCGGCCCCTAAAGTTGGAAACGACTAGCATGCATGTGCGGGGAAAGCTTTAAGGAGCACAAAACAAGAATAACCATGTTTATTGCAAAAATTGTTGGATGTCTGCTTTGCAAAAAAGCAAAGATTTTTATAGACATTGAGGGCTACCACACAGGAAATCCTAAGAATCTGATTAGCTGGCCAGTTTGGAGAAGCTGGGCGAGTGCTTGTCAATGTAGATGGGGTGAGTTCTATTGTTGGGCAAAACGGGCTATCTGGGACTACAGCAGAGCTGGGGAAACCCATTTATGAAGGTGATGAAATGTTAAGGTCTTCAGCTGACAAGAAGAAGGAAGGTATTCAGAGGCTACAAAGCCCATTAAGAGCCTTCTCTGAAGCCACTTCAAGAACCAAGGCCTCGGTGACCCTTGAGCAGCCTTGTGTAGGCCACAGGGACCTGTCAACTGAAAGAGGATGCTGTCTAAAGTAAGTTGCATGGGGCAGATCCTGGGGAAGATTAGGCCATAGAAGCAATGTTGTTGTTGTTAGTTGCGAAGTTGTGTCCGACCCATCGCGACCCTATGGACAATGTTCCTCCAGGCCTTCCTGTCCTCTACCATCTTCTGGAGTCCATTTAAGCTCACACCTACTGCTTCAGTGACTCCATCCAGCCACCTCATTCTCTGTTGTCCCCTTCTTCTATTGCCCTCAATCTTTCCCAGCATTAGGCTCTCCTCCAGTGAATCCTTCCTTCTCATTAGGTGGCCAAAGTATTTGAGTTTTAGCTTCAGGATCTGGCCTTCTAAAGAGCAGTCAGGGTTGATCTCCTCTAGGACTGACCGGTTTGATCGCCTTGCTGTCCAAGGGACTCACAGGAAGCAATACTACCTGTTAAATGGTGGGCTCTTTGGTGCAGGAATGAAGACACGAGGCTGAGTACAGGATAACTCATACTTTATTTCTTGCTAAAACTGTACTGAAGCATGGGCTGCAACCAGCCGCAATATATAGTCTAGCCCCTAGGTGGCAGCCAATAGGTTTGAACCAACCATTGCCGCCTGGGGCTAGCCAATTGCAGGACAGGAGACAGTTAGTCTGGGTTGCTGGAGAGCTGTTAGCTGCTCCAGCAGCTCACGTGATGTATCATCAAAAGCCCAGTACATAACATCCCTCCCCTCTTAGATCAAACTATGACAACCACAATTAGTCTTGACAGTTTTCAAGATTTATTAATCAACGCACACACGATAAAGTGATAATAATAAAAAGAATAAAATCACTGTGGACTACAATGAGATTAAACAACGTCTAAATGATCAAGCTTCCATTTGCAGTAATAGGCAGTTACACAAAGCACTAGTTTCTGTAGTTTAGTGGCAACAAGTGTTACAACAATATATATCTCTTTATTTTACAATGTAATCTGTAACGTACGAAGGAGGCTTGTGTGGCCTAGAGGAACGTCTCGGAGTTCCCATCACTTTGTGGTCTACCAGCTTATCCAGTGGGCTGGGTAGATTTGTGTCCCTTTGTGCTCCTGAGTCAAGGGGATTCAAAACACTCTGGCTGGCCTCACCAGGTTGGCCCACCCCACAATCAGTCTGTTCGGCAGAGTAGGCACAGTGGTTGCTGAAGTTTGGTTGGCTTGCTTTGTCAGGGGGTACATGTTGCACTCCCGAGATCCCCGGTTCTCCCTTTGGTTCCATCTCTGCTGAGAAGGAAAAGTCCTGGTAGTCCATGTGAGGGCTGGCTTGGCCGCAAGTTTGAGGACCTTGGGAGGGACTTATGATGAATTAGTGGCTGTTCTGGAAACCTTTTCCTGAGCTGATCAATGTGTCTTCTGACAACTTGCCCTCCCTCCAACCTCACTTCATAAGATAGGGGTCCGTATGCCTTGGTGTTTTGACCAGGAACCCACAATTTCCCCTGACCATAGTTCCTGGCCCAAACCCAATCACCCATGTGCAGCCCCCTCAGTGGTTTTGGTCAAGAGGCTTCTGCTGCCACTCTGTCTGGATGCAGCCTGTCCAGTTTAGTAATCAAACGCCTCCCTCAATGTAGTTCTGCAGGACTTTTACCTGTGGCCGTGCAGGGCATAGAATGGTGGCGGAGTAAAAAAACCTGCCAATCTGTGATGCCAGTCACCTGTGACAATGCGCTTGAGTGCCTCCTTCGTTGTCCTCACCATGCGTTCAGCTTGACCATTAGAAGATGGATGAAAAGGTGCAGACGTTGCATGTCTGATGAGATTAGCTCTAAGGAAAGCCCCATTGTCTGAAACTAAGACATCAGGCAACCCATGTGTTGCAAAGAGTTTTCTCAGCACCTGGATGGTCCTAGCAGTAGTCATGTTAGGAACTGGAATTACTTCCAGCCATTTTGAGTGGCTATCCACTACTATCAGGAAGAGCTTCCCCTGAAAAGGTCCAGCGTAGTCTATGTGAATCCTAGACCAGGGAGTGTGCGTTTCCTCCCACCTGTGAACTGGGGCCTGTGGCATTTCAGGCCTAGATTGCTGGCATGTATAACAACCATGGACTTGACCCTCAATGGTCTTATCAAGGCCAGGCCACCAAAGGTAGCTTCTAGCTAAAGCTTTCATTCTGACAATGCCTGGATGGCCTTCATGTAATGAGTATAAAACCCTGTCTCTTGGGGAAGTGGGAATTATGACTCTGTTCCCCCATAAAATGCACCCTTTATGTCCATACAACTCATGCCTCCTGACAAAATAACTTTGAAATTCAGAGCCTGGACTTTTTTCCAACCAGTCCGTGTATACCCATGACAACACTCTACTAAGTATTTTATCTGTGGCAGTTTCAGCAGCAATGTCCCCTGCATGGAGGAGAAACTCAGGTATATCCTGTATGGACAGTATTCTAGCAGCAGGAGCAGGATCTGGATCCATTAGTGGCAGTGGTAGTCTGCTGAAGCCATCAGCATGGTCCATTTCCCTTCCTGGTTTGTGAATTAATTTAAAATTGTATGCAGACAGAAAAATAGACCATCTCAACATTCTTGGAGATAGTATGTGGGGGGTTTGTTTGTCTGTTGTGAACAGTCCCAACAGAGGTTTGTGGTCAGTGTAGACAGTGAAATCCCTGCCATATTAATAATCATGGAATTTTTAAATTCCAGCAACTATGGCCAGGGCCTCTTTGTCAATCTGGGCATAGTTGCGCTTAGCAGAGGACAAGGTCCTTGAGTAAAATGCTATAGGAACCTGTTTTCCATTTTTTTCTATGTGGCTTAAGACTGCCCTCACCCCATAGGGAGATGCATCACATGCAAGACATACAGGTTTAGACTCTATGTAATGAGTTACAGTGGACTTTTCTGACAGTAGTGCTTTCAAGTCCTGGAAACTTTTTCGTGTAATTTAGTCCATTTCTAAGGACCTTTTTTGTCAGGTAGCCTGTGGAAGGGATCTGATATTGCTGCCTTATGAGGTAGGAATGTGTGATAAAAATTTAGGAGACCCAAAAATGCTTGAAGCTCTCCTTTTGATTTGGGCCTAGGAGCCATTTTAATGGCCTTCACTTTAGAATCAGCAGGATGAATGCCGTTAGTATCCATGCGGAAACCCAAGAATTCTGTTGATGAAGCCCCAATACTACACTTGTTCTTTTTTAATTTGAGGCCTGCTTCGCGAAGCCTCTGTAAAACAGCCCTGAGCCTTCTGGCCAACACTTCTGGGGATTGCCCTGCAATAAGAACATCATCAAAATAAGGGCAGACACCCTGGATACCCTTAAGTGTACGTTCCATAATCCCTTGGAAAATACCCAGTGTAACACTGACTCCAAACTGTAAGCGTTTAACTTTAAATGCCCCTCTGTGAGTCACGATCGTTTGAGCCGCGGCTGTGGCCTCATCAACGGGCAATTGCTGATTTGCCTGTGCTAAATCAAGTTTAGCAAAAATAATTCCCCCTTGCAAGGAGGCTAAAATATGGTTGACCACTGGGACCAGGTAAGCGTGTTGCCTTATTTAATGTGCATTTATAATCAGCACAAATGCGAATTTCCCCATTGGCTTTAAGTGGGGTGACAATAGGAGTTTCCCACTCCCCCCCATCAACAGGCTGTAACACGCCCTGTTCTACAAGCTTATCAATTTCGGAATCAATTTTATGTTTTAAGACAAAGGGGAGGTTTAACCCTGATTGGAACAACATTGGGATCCAACTTAAAAGAGATAGGCGGGCCTGAGTATGTCCCTAGGGTTGAATCAAAAACATCCACGTATTCTTTGCACACTGACATGAGGTCTGCAGTTTGTGTCCGGTTTATGCCAGTAATCTGAATACCTAAAGCATCAAACCAATCAAGTCCAATTAGACTTGTTCTCTGGCCCCCTACTACTATTACCTCCAGGTGCCCCAAAAACCCTTTAAATTTTACCAATAAAGTGGCTTATCCCTTAACTTTAATGTGAGCATTTTGAAAATCCGTTAAAATGATATCTGAGGGTCTCTTAGTTTGGCCCAATTGTTACTGCGCCTACACACGAAGTTAAATGTGTCTTGCGAAATGATTGAGACTGCAGAGCCGGAGTCCAATTCCATCTTACATGGAACTCCTTGTAGCTCTACCAAGAGCTTAAGTTTGGGTTTGAGAGGGCATCGAGCCTCGGTGCAGCAAACACTTCTACGGCTTCTGAAGAATCCCACACTAACTGGACCCTGGGCCCCAGTACCTCTCCTAGTCAGTTCTTCTGACTGGTGTTTGGGTGGCCGGTCTCTCTGGCGGGCTCTGCAAACCACCGCAATGTAGCCTGTTCTTCCTCAAGCTCTACATGTGGCCGAACGAAATCTGCAATTGGTGCGAATATGGTTGCCTCCGCACCCCTTACATCTCGGTAAGAGAACTGCCTTGTAACCATCCTCTCGCTGGTGGCTGTTGCGGTGTTGCGCGTTGGGTTGCCTTTGGAGTCAGTTGATTTCAGGTTCTTCTTCCTCTGACGATTCTCCGGTGCATTTGGCGACCTCAAGATGGACCGATACTTCGACTTTTAAAAGTTTGGTGGGCTGAGCTGTCTGCACTGCACCTCCGGCGGCTTCGTTGGCCATCACCTCGTCCTGTGCTTCAGAAAATGTTAAATTGGGTCTAGCAAATAGTCTCTACTGAAGCGTTCTGTCCCATAGGCCACAGACAAGCTGGTCTCTTAGTCGTATTTCTAAGTTTGAGAACTTGCATAGGCGTGCGGCCTGTCTTAGGCCCGCTATGAACTCTGAAGCTGTCTCCCCGGGTAGCTGCACTCTCTGATCGAATTTGAATTGCCAAGCCATCTCAGACATCTTGGGCTGGAAGTGCTCGGTTAGCTTCTTTTTTAGATCTGCATAAGAGACCGCTTCGATGGGTGTCGGCATGAAAAGATTCTCAGCCAAATCAAAGGTTGCTGGACCACACATGAAAAGCAGCATTGCAGCCTTCAGTCCTTCTTCTGTGATCTGATTGGCTCTGAGATAGTTTTCCACTTGCGAAAGATAAGATGGCTGTTCCGCCTTGTGCTTCATGTCAAATTCTGTTAATTTGCCGACCTTCGGCATTCTTCCTTCTGGTTCCTGCGACCTTCGGATCCCACTTCTAGGCTCAGGGAATGCGTCCACTGAGCACGAGGCCGCTAGTGTAGCTTGCTAGCCGGCCTTGAGGGGGGGAATGCCTCTTCCCTCCGGCGTGTGCTGCCTACCCCTTGTTGACCAGCTCTTAATCAACGAAGTAGGATCCCACCTTCATCGCCACTGTTAAATGGTGGGCTCTTTGGTGCAGGAATAAAGACATGAGGCTGAGTGCAGGATAACTCATACTTTATTTCTTGCTAGAACTGTACTGAAGCATGGGCTGCAACCAGCCGCAATATCTAGTGTAGCCCCTAGGCAGCAGCCAATAGTTTGAACCAACCATTGCCACCTGGGGTTAGCCAAATGCAGGACAGGAGACAGTTAGTCTGGGTTGCTGGAGAGCCGTTAGCTGCTCCAGCAACCCACGTGGTGTATCACCAAAAGCCCAGTACATAACACTACCCTTCTCCAATTCAGAGTGGCCTAGAGGGAGGGATGGGGGGGGAGAGAATTGTTTGTTTTGTTTGGGGAGGGTGTTTGTGATATGCCAGCAGAGTCAAGTTAGGCACTGTCTGAATTTTTTATTCCAAAAAGGTTCACCATCACTCGATTAGAGACTTCAGGGCTTTAATAACTTTAATAAATAAAGATGTCTAAATGCATGCGAGTCACTGGTGTGTATTAGCAGCCAATCAGATTGGATGGTTAGCATTCACTCATATATAACACCCATGTGTTATATAAGCCTACACAAACAGTCTGAGCTGCTTAGTACTTGTTACCGTATATACTTCAGGACAGTATTAAAACATTAAACTTGACTCTATTGACTGCTTTGGGAAAATGTTACTGAAACAGCTGACAGAGCAGGCAGAGCACACCTGTTTCATAATGCTGAAAAAACCAGTGAAACCCTGAAAATGGTTCACAACACGATTTCATCTGAAACTACAACAAATTTCAATTCTGGCATAAAGCTTTAAGATTCACAGGAAACCTTCCTTCATTTCTATAGTGCATTACCCCTGAATATTTGCTCGGATACAATCAGCTTATATTAAACAATAAAATTACTCAGCAGTGGAAAAGTTCCCGAATATGAAATTGTCTTTCTACATTTCAGTTCTGTTCAGATATTCAATGAGATTAAGATAAGTTTCATTTTCTGCGCGACAGTGACAAATAAAAGAACTATCACTGCAGGTGAAATAGCAACAAAAATAATAATAATAAGACAAAAAGATATTGTGAAATTTCCTGAAGTGTCTGCTTACTTTATTTACAGAAATATTGGTGAAGTGATTAGTTTGGTAGAAGGCTAAGCTTTCCCCCCCCCGCCCTGTGAATGTTTGTGGAACTGTAGTTTTGCTCTCCTGCATTCTTATCTGCTGTCTCTCTTTTACACACACACAAACACAGTGGTGCTTCTGGCGCACCATTTCCTGCAACAATCAAGTGTCTGATAATGATTGAGACAGAAGCCAAAACATTGGGAAAAGTTGTGTTTTTAAGATGGCTCAAACTCTTCAATCTTAGCATCAGAAAATAAATTAGAACAGTTTCAGTTGTGTTACAATGGCACTGTGACACATGGCATTGGCTGTTTTTCACTTACTACCATTGCAGCATCCTTGTGGTCACATGATCAAAATTCAAACACTGCGCAACTGGCATGTATTTATGACAGCTGCAGTGTCCCGGGGTCATGTGATCACTTTTTGCAACCTGACACGCAAAGTCAAAGGGGAAGCCAGATTCACTTAACAACCATGCATGTAACAACTGCAGTGTTTCACTTAACAACTGTGGCAAGAGAGGTTGTAAAATGGGACAAAACTCACCAAAGAACTGTCTTGCTTACTAACAGAAATTTTGGACTCAGTTGTAGTCATAAGTTAAGGACTACCCTTTGTATTCCCTTGTTGCTCAAGAAAAGTTTTGAGTGCCCTGCCTTTCCCTGTAGGTCAGGGGTGTCAAACTCAATTTCACTGAGGGCCGCATCAGCATTGCGGTTGCCCTCAGGGGGCCGGGTGGGCGTGGCCTACTGGGTGGGCATGGCTAAAGTGCGTATGGCCTACTGGGTGGGCGTGGCCAGCTCTACATCGTTCGCATCAAGGGTGCCTATGGGGGCCTGGGCAGGAGTGGGACAGATCTGAGGATATCTGGCAGGAGGAGGGTCTCTGGGCCAGGGCCAAGGCAGAGGGGGCTGTTCCCTCACTGTTTCCAGGATGGCTTCACAGGCCGCATGAAACCACTTCACGGGCCGGATCTGGCCCCCGGGCCTTGTGTTTGACATGTCTGCTGTAGGTGTCTTTAGTTAGTTACATAATAGAGTTGGAAGGGACCTTGGAGGTCATCTGGTCCAAGGCTTTTCAGCCTTTTCACCCACTGTACCACTTTTAGGATATGGCAACATCCGAGTACCACCAGTCACCTAGCAAGGTGTCAAAAACTTGATGACCCCCCAAAAAAGGAAAAAAGTGATGAAGTACAGGTAGTCCTCGACTTACAACATTTGCTTAGTGACTGTTCAAAGTTACAATGGCACTGAAAAAAGTGCCCCCTAAACCACAGCTGAGCAAGACACCTGCCTGCCTGCCTGGCGGTGCTCTTCCTCCTGTCCGAGCATTTCTGTTGAGGATTGGCAGTGGCATGGGGAGTGTTTGGTTTTTATTCTCCCCATCTGCTGGGTGGTTGCAGCAGTTTTTGGTCATTTCCCATGACCCTGGGACACTGTAACCATCATAAATATGAATCGGTTGCCAAGTATCTGAATGTACATCACAAGACCCTGGAGATGCTGCAACATTCCAGCTGATCGGTGCTTCTTCTGGGCTCAGAAGCGCCAGGATCAGCACCAAGCTCCAGCTGGAGCCTGGCACTGATCCTGACACTTCCGCTGAGCCCTGACAGCCCTGAAGAAACGCTGATACTGGCGCTTCTGCTGAGCCTTGAGAACCCTACAGCTCCAGCCATCTCTCACTCAGGCTTGTGTGGTGCTGCCACCGGTTCAGCTCATTCCCCTCCCCCGCTACCACTTTTCTAGGATGGTCGTGTACCACCTGCCAGGTGCCAATGTACCACAGGTGGTACCCGTACCACTGGTTGAAAAGCCCTGATTTAGTCCTATCCCCTGCTCAAGCTGGAAACCTTATACCATTTCAGCCAAATGGCTGTCCAGTCTCTTCTTTAAAAAATGTCCAGTGATGAAGCACCCACAACCATTGAAGGCAAGTTGTTCCATTTGTTCATTGTTCTGTTAGGAAGCTGCTATAACTGGAACATCAAAATCGAAATACACTTCTAGAAATAGACTTCTAGAAAACAGCTCTGCAGATAGCAATTTACTGGAAAAGGCTCGTTTAATTTGGGGCCGTTTTCTCACAAAATACGTATTTGCATAAGCAGCGATAAATAAACTATCTATAGAAAAATGCACGGCGTTAACTGGGAGGCTGCCTTTGCCCAGAAACCAAACACGTCCCACCGCCTCCACAGCGTGTATCAAAGAAGCCGCCGGCGCTTACTCATCCTTTCCAGGAATGAAAGTAGGCGGAGCTCTCACAACTTTGTGTACGTGGTCAGGAAGGTGGAACCTAAGCTTGTCGCTGTGCATGCCGGGCGTTGTAGTTTTTCCATCCCGCTTTCAGCCAGCGACCGAACGGGCGTAAAACTACGAATCCCAGAAATTTTAGCGCTGTTATTTGGAGCAATTTTCACGGCGCCTGGAGTTTAATCACACGTGGGAGTGGTAAGATCAGAAAGGTCGGATTGACCGAGACGTAATTCCTGGCAGTATAAACTTGTAACTAGTTCATCTGGGCTTTCATCCAGAGAAATCCAGGGGCGGATTCCGCTTATAAAATACCTTAAGAGGAAAGTCCCGGCTAATTCTGATGGACGGGAGATTTTTTAGAACTCCTGCGGTGAAAAATAGTTAACAATATAATCGCTTCTATATTTGATTGCTCACTCATACAGAGTAAATACCGTTGTTTCCCCGCCCCAGTATTTTTATTTGCAGCTTCCTAGTCAATTGATTGCTTCCAGTCTCTGGTGCTAAAGTTTCAGATCGTTTAGAGCCATGGGGAATGGGATGAATAAGGTAAACTCTGCTTATCTTTGTTTTTTATTTTCGGGGTTGTGCTCGCGTGCGAGGGTTTAGGGGACACCCCCCCCGGACAGAAGCCTTCCGAGTGCCCCCCCCCACTTCGGGTCCTTGCTTTGATCATTACAAAAGGGTATGTTGACTAACACTTTGAAGAACATTCTAGATGCTGCAAGGACTAAACAAATTACAGTAGCGTTTCGTTTTAAAAGCGGGGGTGTTTGCGGAAATCGGACGCGTGTCCGCCTCTCTGGGTGATTGCCATCTACACGTGCAACCAGATCCAACGCCTACAATGTATTCGGAAGCGGCTCGCGCTGAGTTCAGTGGATTTTGATCGCCGTTTATTCCTGCCCCTTCCTATCGGGGGTTGCTTAAACAGTAACAACTCCCGTTGGTCTCTAAATGGGGCTTACTCGAAGGTCGGCGGATTTAAAGTTGGGAACCACGCGTTTTGCGCCGCCTCTGTTAGAATACCTTGGTTTAGAAGAGCGAGGGGGAAAAAAACACAGTTGTCCTAAAAACAGAAGACAAAAACGCTCGTCTCCCTCATTAAAGCTGCGCCGAGGCCCCCAACGCGCAGCTTCGAGGTCTGCATTTTGAAATTTTAAAGCTTAGCTCCCCTTCCCCAGTGACTATTGGCGTCTTTCTCATTTGCATATAAAAGCCGGAAATGCTTGAGATCATCAAAGATCTTGCAGCTGGGTTATTATTCAGCAGCTGGGCGAGGCTGCCTGGGCGCTTTAAATCGCTCGCATACCTCGGGAGCTTTTGCGAGTATCTTGTCTGCCGTTTGCACTTTGCCAGCGATGCTGTGATACGAAAAGGGAGGCCTATCGGCTCGCTCTGCACACTCCTCATCTTCCCCCCCACCAGCCCCAAATCCATTATTTCCATTTCCATTATTCTGCTGCTCGAATGGTGGGAGATGTTTATACATTTTCATTTTCAGTTATAGTGAAATAACTTGAAGCTGATTTGTGACGGTACTTTTGCCTGTACAGGTAGTCCCCGATTTACAAGGGTTCATTTAATGACTGTTTGAAGTTAATAACCACACTGAAAAAAGAGACGACCTTTTTTCACCGGTAACAATCGTTGCAGCATCCCTATGGTCACCTGATCAAAATTCAGAGGCTTGACAACTGACTCATATTTATGATGCTTGTAATGTCCCCTGGGGTCATGTGATGACATTTTGTGACCACCTGACAAGCTAAGTCAATGGGGAAGCCAGATTCACTTAGCATCCAAATGTTCCTAACTTACCAATTGGAATGATTTACTTAACAATTGTAATAAGAAAGGTTGTAAATTCACTTAAGAGCGAATTTTAGAAAGTTTAGAACGGCAGAGATTCCTGAAGGAAGTTGAAGTTATGTTTGAGTTATAAAACAATCAAAAATAGCATGCTGAAATTGAATCTGGGGTTGAATAAAGTTAAAATTAACAGGTATGATACATTCAAAATTTGTAATTTGGGTTTCTACAAGCTATGAAATTTATTGCCAAGAGATAATTTCTATCATTTAAGTCTAAAGTGGTTGTGATGCTGAGGTTAATAGGAATTTTTATGCTATATATTTGGAGAGCCCCTAGTTGAGACATGTCAAACTTGTGATGTCACGTGACGTATCGGGACTGTTTTGTCATTGCCAGCAATGGGGTGGGCGTGGCTTCCGGATGACGCATCAGGCCCGCCGGCTGGCAGTTTGACACCCCTGCCCTAGTTGGAGAAGATTGCTATAAGTCACCAACACCACCCCAAATCTGGTAGCATATAGTAATTGAAATTTACAAATTGTTTTAAAGAGGGCCTTGTCATGGGTTGTGATATTGTATTCAGTTCTTTAGATAATCACCACATAATTAGCCTGAGCCACATCAAGACTTTTTAAGGAAGGTGGTGGGATGGAAGTGCTATTTCTATTTGCTGATGATTCATAGAATCATAGGGCTGAAAGGGACCTTGGAGGTCTTCTAGTCCAGCCCCCCTGCCCAAAGCAGGAGCCCTTATACCATCCCAGACAAATAGTTGTCCAATCTTGACATGGAGCACCCACAACTCTGGGAGGCAAGCTGTACTGTACTATTGACGAATTCTTTGACTGTCAGGAAAGTCCTCCTTATTTCCAGGTCGAATCTCCCTCTGACAAGTTTCCACCCGTTGCTTCTTGTCCTCTCCTCAGATTCTGTGGAGAATAAATCAATGCCCTGTGACAACCTGTCAAGTATTAGAAGAATGCTGTCATGTCTTCTCTGAGCCTTCTCTTCATTAGGCTAAACATACCTAGTGCCCTTAGCCGTTCATCGTTCATCGTATGATTTAGCCTCCAAATCCCTTATCTTTGTTGCTCTTCTCTGCATTCTTTCTAGGGCCTCAGCATCTTTTCTGAATCATGGTGACCAGAACTGGATGCAGTATTCCAAGGGTAGTCTCACCAGTGGAGTGTAAAGCAGTATTATTATCAGGTCCCGTAATCTTGATGCTATCCCTTTGTTGATGCAGCTTAGAATTGCGTTAGCTCTTTTGACAGCTGCCGTACACTGCTGACTCATACTTACCTCCTATTCTGTAACTATGCATTTGGTTTTTCCTGACTAAGTGCAGGACCTTACATTTCTCACCACTGAATTGCATCTGGTTGGATAGGGCCCAATGCTTGAGTGTGTCAAGATTCAGAAGAATCTTGAGTCTCTTCCAATGTGTTGGCGTGTCGTCCCCGCACCTTCCCACCCCCCACCCCCCCAAAAAAAAGCATTGCTAGGAGAACCATCAACTTGCAGAGTTGATCTTTTGGGCCAATGCATCAGGTTTTTTTTTTCTGACAGAGGATGCACTGCTTAGCTCCCAAGAAAATAGTCTGGCCACAAACAGCATTTCTGACTTGTCTGTTTTAAGGCTTTTTAAAGCGTTGGCTGCATTTGTAGGTTTCCACCACTAAAAAATGTGTTGCATGTTTCCTATAACCTTAAATGTTCATATAAATCCGGATTGCTTACTTATAACTATTATTCGTTGTGTATAAGTACCATGACTTTTTTTGTTTTTTTTATTGCATTCACTTTTAAGTTTTTATTTTTTAAAAATTGTCCCTTTTATTAGTTTATAAAATAAAATACAAAAATACAAAAACAATAGGAAAAATAGGGGAGGGAAAAGGGAAGGGAAGAGTGTAGAAAAGAAGGGAAAAAGAATGAAAAGGCATTGACCTCTGTTCCCTTTGGTGCAGTAGAATAAGATAGTAACAACAAACCTCAACTTTTTACTTTTACCTAAAAATAGTATAAACTAGCCATTTACCTATTAGATCAGGGGTGTCAAACTCAATTTCATTGAGGGCCGCATCAGCATTGCGGTTGCCCTCAGGGGGCCAGGTGGGTATGGCCAGGGTGGGCGTGGCCTACTGGGTGGGCGTAGCTAGAGTGCATATGGCCTACTGGGTGGGCGTGGCCAGCTCTACATCGTTCGCATCAAGGGTGCCTATGGGGGCCTGGGCAGGAGTGGGACAGATCTGAGGGTCTCTGGCAGAAGGAGGGTCTCTGGGCCAGGGCCAAGGCAGTGGGGGCCGTTCCCTCACTGTTTCCAGGATGGCTTCGCAGGCCACATGAAACCACTTCGCGGGCCGGATCCGGCCCCCGGGCCTTGTGTTTGACATGTCTGTATTAGATAGATTGGTTGATATAGAAATGGCACTATCACTTTTTAAAATTATATATCATGTAATCATAGATTACATAGATTACATAGCTAATTTGTTAACATAATTATCCTATCTGGACCTTCAAGATAAGAAAACAGCTGTTTTGAATTTTCCCTGCCCCTCTAGTATCAGTTTTATTGATTGATTGCTTTACTTTCCATTCAGTTATGTCCAGTATTTGGAGATTGCCTAAATCATTTCCTGCAGTTTCCTTGGCAAGGTTTTTCATAAGTGGTTTGCCATTGCTTCCTTCCTAAGGCTAAGAGAAAATGCCTGGCCTAAAGCAGGATTAAAACTCACAGCCTCCCATTTTCTAGCCTGATGCCTTAACTCCACTATACCAAGTGACCCTCACAGGATATCACATTTCATAGTGGCCTTTGTCTTTAAAAATGGGTTTGTCTCTCATATTTGAGCTCTAGGTTTTATTCATTTTATGAAATTCCTGATGTTTGCACATCAGAATTTATAATAGCTAGCGGTGCAGGCTTATGAAGGTGAAGTCCTGCACATACTATTCCTTTCATGATTATCAGCATAGAAATGGATGAAAGTACAGAAATAATGTAACTGATTTGATTGTAAGGTTGGGTAGAAGGTGAATGCCTGCTCCAGAACTAAATGCACAAATTTTAGAAAGGAGGCTTGAGCTACATATCTGCAAATAAGTAGAATGGAGAGATTTCCCAAGAAAACATTCCTTGTTCTAAATTTCAACTTGTCCGTGTTGATTGTAACTTTATTAGCCTATAAGGTTTGGAGAGGCAACAGGGAATAGCTTGAATGTCTATTGTTGTTTAAGCTGTGCTTAAGCTCAGTTGTGATGACTTCATTGCAAGGTGTGAGGGGGGCACAATAAGGGAAGTGGGTGTGACCATAACAAACCCCATCCACTTTGCACTTTGATACTTCCCTTTGTAAGTAATGGGCCGTCTTGGCACAAGAACAAAGGATAGGTTGTAGCAGTTGCCCTATTGTATTCAGGGTCAGCTTGGAATGAGTAAAGGAAGTTCCTTGCTGAGTGAGGGGGCTTGGCCATATTTTTGTTCAATGACAGTAGCTGGAGCAAAACTCTGTTTGGCACCAATACAGCATCCAAAGGTCTAATGAAAATCAGGTGCTAAAACGGCAAATTTATATGCCTCTGGATCTGATCTGACCTTCATGAATTGCCTTAGTTGGTCAACTGAGTCTATCCTTTGGTCAAAGCTATATATGGTTTGGACAAGAGAAATCTGCTGATGGGATTACTTCAATTTTCAAAACTCCCTTTGTTCTTAAGCCGGAGAGGCTTACTTCCTTCCCCTTAGTGACCAGGACAACCCCCATAGCTTGCAAACAGCTGCTATTGCCACAGTTGGTGCTTGGATCATCTGGCTATTGTTTGTTCCTGTCTGACCAATCGGTAATGCCACCCAAGGTAGCATGTCCGCTCTTGGAACCTACATAGAGTGGAATGAGAGACATTCGCTCACATTCTTCCCTTCACACTCTTTTATTTGTCTCCAGGCTGTTTTTCCTTTTGCCTTATTTTAGATTAGACGCTCTTTAGCATCATAGGCTTGGCTGGATTGCTTCCCGCTTATTCCAGAGGATGGTGTAGCTCATCTTGCCCACTAAGATGCTATAAAGTAAGAGGCAAACTGGTGTCTTCCCTTTGGCTTACATGGGCCAGTCTTGGCACAAAAATAATGGCCAGGTTTTGCATTGCATCTTCTTTCATAAACCAAGGACAATGGGGCTTTAGAGCAAGCATTGGACATGGGGCCGTTTTATGCTACTATATGCCAAAATGTGATATATTACTGAGATAACTGTCATTTCCCGGTTGTCATATATATAAATATTTATTAGATATTTTATTCATGTGTCATTTCTCTCTTCAAACTAACTCAACATTCTCTTTTTTTTCCTTTTGCCATTCTGAGCTGGGCATCTTCTTATCTGTATTTTGCAGTCTTTTTAGAAATGAAGGCTGATTCATGGCTTCCAGGCAAAATCAGCCTCTTCTCTAAATTTTCCTAGTGGCAGCATCTACTTATGGCTTTAAATTATATTATGAGAGCACATTATAAGATGTTTCCCACTTTGACTGTAATGTAAAAGCAGGAAATACGTACATACATACCACCCAAATTATTATACTTAAAAGACGTAAGGGTTCTTCCATACATCATCATTTTCATTTCCTGAACCCTCATCAAAAATATTTTGAAGCTCAGTTGCGATATTGAGAATAAGTGAAAATTACTGTTCCACCTTGAACTGTCGTGGGCCCCGCAGCAGCAGAAAACCTCACCCACATTCCTTCTGAGGAAGAAACCAACTGAATATTTATGACTTTTTCATTGTTTTCATAATGGAGAACGTACAAAACTCTTGTTAATATTGTTGCTATTCATCTTGTGTGAAAGGAAGCTGCAGAGGTCTCAAGTTAGCCTTTCTCTTGCAAGACCTTAAACCCAGGAATTGGAAAAGGGGGTTAGTGTAGCAACAAAAAAAAAATCCTCTTCAATGGAAGGAGCATCTCAAATAATAGCAGAATATTTTTAAATTTTAGTTCCCCTGGCCATATTCCAAGTGAAGTAAATCATTCAAACCTCTGAATAAAACCACGTTTGAAATGTGAATTCTCTACACTGTATAATTGCACAAGATGCTTTCTAACACCCCATCATACATTTGCTTAAAAATTATCTAGTTAGGTGGGCACACATCCAAGCAATCATTGACCTGCATTCATGGTTTTTCCAAGAATTTGTGGGTCACACATTCTTTGCAATTAAACTGATAGGAGAAATTAGTACTTTGTTTTGCAACATTCTACAACTATTTTTTTTTAAAAGTCAGGCAGGGTAAGGAACCTGGCAGGGTTAAATAATGGTGGACTTGTAGTGTATTAAATCTTTATAGTTTGATTTGATAATGTGCCACCAAGTCAGTGCTAACTCTTAGGAACCACCTAGATCCGTGGTGGCGAACCTATGGCACGTGTGCCACAGGCGGCACGCAGAGCCCTCTCTGGGCATGCACACCGTTGCCCCAGTCCTAGGCCTTCAGCTGGGTTTTATAAAACCTTTTTGCTTTAGGCCTCCACTGCTGTATGCAAAAAAAAGGGTTCAATCAATCAATCAATTTCAACTTATCTGGGGGGGGGGGAAAGATCTCGCAAAGTTGGAATTGATTGATTGAACTTTTTAGTCCCATCCAGTCGGCCGTTACCACCTCAGCCACAGCCACCCAGTGGGCCACATCCACCCAATGGGCCATGCCCACCCAACACCCGACAATGCATAAGTGGGTTTTGGGTTGCAATTTGGGCACTCGGTCTATAAAAGGTTTGCCATCACTGACCTAGATAGATCTTCTTCAGTTTGATCAGTCTCTTGAGTTGGCTAATCCTGTTTTACTTTGGTAATACAGAAATACACAACAGCTCAGAAGTCCTACTGCAAAGTCTATAATGTTCTTGCTGCAGAATAATTGTGATCACATTATTTTTATCCCTTCTATTGGATTGGGACAGCCTCCTCCCCCTGGTTCCCCCCCCTCAATATTTGGGCTACCCTGTCAGTACTGCATTTTCAAAGAGCCTTGGAACTCTGGATCTCCAGGAAGATATTTTGGGAAACTTGAAGATCTTGCTGTCTATTAAAGGATGTTGTTACGTTATAGTTAAGTTAAGTTAAGTTAAGTTAAGTTAAGTTAAGTTAAGTTAAGTTAAGTTAAGTTAAGTGTGGATTGTTCATTTTTTAATGTTATGTTTATTATCTGTGAGCTGCTTGGATTCTTCAGAAGTGGAATTGCAAACAAGATGAAGTAATAAATACCTCTGATGAACTTTGTCAGTATTGTTATGAATGTCAATGTTAAACAGTAACATTGTTTAATGAAGTGGAAACTAATGTCATTCATCTAGAATTCTGAGATATCATAATTGGTCATGCTGGCTTGGGTTTCTGGGAGTTCTTGTTCTGCTACATCTGAAGTACTACTAGGATCGCAACTTTGTAAAGGGGTGTATTATTGGCCCTTACTATGTTATGCTCCTAGGGCAGAGTTCCCCAACCCTTTTGGCTTTGCGGACCAGCAGGGGCGGGGGGGAGAGGGGGATGGGTTCAGCAAGTGGTGGGCAAGCACATGTGCAGCTCCATTTGCATGAACGGGACCACTGTCATAGGGTAATTAATATGTTTAGTTGTCCATGTCTGTAATTTTCATATCTGCTCATTAGGATTGGATCAATATGAAAATAGTTATCTACTGGAAATATGATTCCTTCTAATGTTTTTTATTATTACAGGATAAGGAGAAATTAGGAATCTTTTCATAATATCTAGCTCTAATGCACTTGACTGTGGGGAAACAGAAGTCTTGCTATGGATGTATTAAAATACCTTGATATTGCTCATTTAATCTAAAGTGATATCTGGTTATTGCTGTAACTGTTGGAACTATCACCTACATGTTAATGTCTGCATATGCATATTATTATTATTAATCATCACAGAGTCAGCCAGATGTTCGGTCTGGGTTTGGCAGTTTTGTCTGTCTATTCAGTCCTTACCAAGGACTGTGGATGTTTGATGGCATTACAGATATTATTGCAGGATGGAAGTTGTTCCCAGTAAAGATGCCTTTTGCAACTGACTGATGGTGCATTTTTCAAGGCCAAAGGTGTTCAAGTGGTGCTCCAGTTGTTTTGGGATTGCACCCAAGGCACCTATTACTATTGGTGCTACCCTTGCTTGCCTTTGCCATAGTCGTTCTGTTTCTATTTGTAGGTCTTTGTATTTTGTTAACTTCTCCAGTTCTTTCCTTCTATTCTCCTGTCTCCAGGCACTGCCACGTCCACTATCCAGACTTCTTTGCCTTTCTTATCGACAAATGATAACTCTGGGGTGTTATGTGGCAAGTGCCTGTCTGTTTGAGTTCTAAAGTCCCAGAGTAATTTAACTTCTTCATTTTTATGACTTTCTCTATTTTATGGTCCTACCAGTTCTTGCTTGTAGGCAAATAATATTTCTTGCAGATGTTCCAATCCACCATTCTTGCTACTTGGTCATGCTGCTGCTTGTAGTTAGTCTGTGCAATCTTCTTGCAGCAGTTTACCAGTTAGTGCACTGTTTCTTCACTCCTCTCCTCCTCCTCCTCCTCCTCCAGATTGTGGGGTGCTAGTCTGCAAGCATCCTATGTCATGAGAATGTGGGAACAATCCCAAAAGTAAGCCATGCTCAAGAAAGAACGGCAAGGATGTGGTAAAGGAAGTTAGCAGTGGTAACGAGTTCCCTAAAAAAACCTGTATCCTAAATATTATTATTATTATTATTATTTTAGCAGTGTTTTATTTTAACAATATGATGGGACCAGTCTTTCTTAGAGTTGTTTTTGGTGGTAGCAGAAATGACAGCTATGATGGCTAAATGGCTCTGTGTTATGATTTGTAAATAAACAGGCCATTATGTGCTTGCTGACTTCCTCAGAGAGAAATGTATAATAGTACCCGACAATCCTAGGACCTGTTCTGCTAGCAGTTTAGTAGCTGTTAAAGGAAAACAACAACAAAGTAAAACCAAAGAAAATCTCCTACTGCTTTAAACAGGCGTTTGCCACTTGTTGCTGATTTATCACAATCTACAAGGCATAGTATTCCAGGCAAATGTTGTACCTCAGATATCCTATACGGGGTGCATTCCTGAAATGATGAACAAGTTTCCTGCCTCCTCCTTTCCCATTGTCAAAGGAGCCGACCTAGGAAAGATCATGATTGGCAAGCTAAATCTTGACAGTGGATTTTGTGGAAACAGGTAGGCTTTTTGGTATGTTGGGTTAAAGAAGGAGAGATCTCTGGAAAGCTGGTTTCCTTTTGAGTTCAGGCTTTTCCACGCCTGCCGGCATTTCAGAATCAGAAATAGGAGCCTGCTAGCCTCTAGGCAAGATGAGCAGCATTCAAGTCTAATAAATAAATAAATTCATTGTGCCTTGGGCACGCCTTTCAACGTTGTTATGGGTGACCGTCCTAAGCAGCACCCAGCGTGCTAGACATCCAGATGATATAAATGTTCCTTGACATACAGCCATTCCTTTAGAGACTGTTTGAAGTTACAGGGACTTATGACCGTTGCAGCATCCCATGATCCCATGATCAAAATTTGGACGCTTGGCAAGCGGCATGTATTTATGACAGCAGCACTATCCGAGGGTCACGTGATCATGATTTGTAATCTTCCCAGTCGGCTTCCAACAAGCTAAGTCAGTGGGGGAAGGGGGGAGGGGGGAAAGCCACATTCACTTTGTTACTAACTTAACCACTGCAGTGATTCCCTAACAACTGTGGCAAGAAAGGTTTTAAAAGGTAAAGATTCCCCCGCACATATGTGCTAGTCGTTTCAAACTCTAGGGGCCGGTGCTCATCTCCGTTTCAAAGCCGAAGAGCCAGCGTTTGTCCGAGGACGTCTCCGTGGTCATGCGGCCGGCATGACTAGACGCCAAAGGCGCGTGGAACGCTGTTACCTTCCCACCGTAGTAGTCCCTATTTTTCTACTTGCATTTTTACGTGCTTTCGAACTGCTAGGTTGGCAGAAGCTGGGACGAGTAACAGGCGCTCACTCTGCTACACAGCACTCGGGAAAGAAAGGTTTTAGAATGGGGCAAAATTCACATAACCAGTATCTCGCCTCGCATTGGAAATTTTGAGCTCAGTTGTGGTCATATAAGTCAAGGACTGCCTATATTTTGGGGGAAATTGGAAACGCCCTTCCCTTGACTCACATCGTGGATTGCAACCTTTTGGGGCTCATTTAGAATTGTGTGAGTGTGTTATGAGATACAGTGAGGCAATTTGTCTTTTCACAAAATGACTGCTATGGTGGGTAAGACCAAGAATAAAACTGGTAAGGTAGCTCCCAAGCCACCTCTGCTTGTCTTGTTCTAAGAATTCTTATACTGTACAGAGTCCAGAAATATACAAGAAACCAATTCAGAAATGACATATGTCAGTTTAGAGGCAGAGCAATTAATCTTCTAACTGTTGAACCCCGAGCTACGAATATTCTCTTCTATTGCTAATCTTGCAACCCTCAGATGTTTTGGCCTGTAGAACATTTAGAGGGAACCAGATTGTATACCCATGTCTGGAGTATTATTTCTTCTTACTGTCCTTAAATTATGGGACATTGTAACTGAAAGGTACAAACATGCCATTTAAGTGTAAAACAGTGTGGGACTGTGACAAGAAATAGCATGTAAACCTTACTGTGCTTGAATAGTGTTATGTTCCCCTCTGTATGCAAATTGAACTGCGTCATACCATATTACCACAAAAGATTGACATTTGATATTATTTTTTTCCTTTCACAGATACTTCCTGGTTTGTTCCTTGGAAATTTTAAAGGTAAAATGAATTTTATTAGCAGCTATTGCAAAGTACTATGCATTGCATCTCCAACATTGGGGGGGGGGGTTACAACTCTGTCCGCTTAGAGGTTTTGCTTAGTGCTCCCAAGGAACAGTGGCTCAGTTTGACTTATTTGAAAGAAATATGAGTGCCCTTCTGATCAATTTTTCCAAGCGGTTTTAAATAACAAATATAAAAGTAAAAAGTAAAAACAATCTTGGCTTCGAGGGCTAATATTCTATAGTAAGGGTCACCAGACTTGGCAACTTTAAAACTTCTAGACTTCATCTCCCAGATTTCAAGTGGATCTTCTTTAGAAGGGAGAATTGGGCCAGGGAAATGCCATTTGCTCCACCTTATCTAAAGTGCTTGCTGATCTTACTTTCTTTTCAAAATAGATCCATTATTATTGCAGCTACTCACTTTTCCTTAACTGTTATTTTCCTAGGCCTAGGGGATGTTTGGCATTTCCAGGCTGTTCCCTCCCCTTTCAAATGTTTCACACTTGAGTTCCAGAACTTGAAAAATCTAAATAGGTAGAAACCCATGTCCCTGTAAGAAAGAAAATAATTTCACTTTATAGTTTCCATTAAACTTTACTTTCAGAGTTAAAAGGGGGACGGACATCATATCCGTTTCATTTCTTCTGTGAATATTAGAAACAGTGGCCAGAAAATGAATCCTGCCCAGCCTTGCTTTCACATGCTGTCTTTTCATTTTCTCCAGCCATCTCTGAGGAATGCTGCCTTTTAAATGTCCTCTATGGCCTCTGGACAAAGTATGGTTAATTTTAAATATCATTTACTTGAGTAAAACAACTTCATACTTTGGCTTATGAAGCTAACTTGTTTAATTGGCCATATTTAATATTCCTCGTGGCTTAGGGTTTTGACAGACCCTCTCATCCAGGCCTGACTGAAAATAGAACCAAAAGCTGTAGGAGAAGGTGAAGGGACCAAAACTACTTTAATTCAGTTAAGTTGTGGTTTCATAATTTGAACCAGTCTCGTATGCTTCGTTGGTCTCTTAAAAGATGAAATATAGAAGTGTTTTCCATTTGCTTCAGCATTCCCCTTTCGATTTTGAGACAAAAATGAAATGACAGACCCTTTTTGCTGAAAAATTGTTCACTGTTATGTCAGAGAAAGGGTGTGCTAGATCAGCAGACCTTTGAAGGTTAACCACACAATGAAGAGAAGATAGAATTGTAGGCTGTTACTTTGAAAAGCACAATTCCATGCTGCTAAACCGTGCATCTGAAGTCGGGTGAGAGAGCGCACCATTCCTGATCATACTTCGACATTGTGTTCCTGTTTCATCAGAAACCCCACAATGCATCACATTTTATATGAATGACATCAGAATGATTAACATAAGTGCTAGATCGTGGCCTTCTCTCTGGTTAAGAATACTGCATAGATGTTTGATGGAATGTAAACAATAGAATGGAAAATAACATCAATGACCACTTTCCTAAAGCTAAAAAATTGCATCAAATGGGAGATAGGTAACCTGGATTTATTAACAGAGGGGACACAGGTTTCTATCTGTAAGGAAACAGATCGTGGATTGGTGCACAACAATCTCATCTGAAACTTAGTAGAATCATACTGTGAGGAAATTTGCTTTGCAATACGAGCTTCAAGTCAGAGCACCCAATGTGGTGAAACCAAGACCTGGTATCTGTTTCCCAATTTGGTTTTTTAAAACCTTTCCTTCTGTAGTTAATGAAGACCAAAATATAGCTTAACATTTTTTTTAAAAAAAGTGTTTATGGCTAGCCTATAGCAAAAGTCAGAAAATCTCCAGTCTTGCTGCTTGTGTTGTATAAAACGGCCCTTGAGATACTCAAGCCATTCCTATAGGGGTAATACATAAATAACTTGAAAGTAAAGATAAAAGTATTTTTGTGGTTCCCCCAGTAGCCAATATATGGATATATGATTTGTTTTATCAGCCCAATATTGAATATCAGGATTAACATAATTTCTTATTGAATATCAATATTCTCATATTCGATATGCACATCTATAAGAAATGGAAGATTATTCTTAATGTTTAAATTAAATATACAGATGATGCTCAAGTTACACATATTGAATTGGAAGTGTGGTTAAAGAACTTTCTCTCGCATTGTCTCGAGATTGTTATGGTCTGAAAATAATTCAATCTCAACATGACAGGGTAGCTTTGCATCTGATAATCTACTAGTTCTCGATTTATAACCATTCATTCATCAACAATTTCAAGTTATGAGAGCCTTGGAAAAGGGACTTGCCACCTCTCCTCAGAGTTACCACCCGTGTAATCACATGATTGCAATTTGGGCACTTGGCAGCCAGCTTGCATTTATAATGATAGCAATATCTTGCAGTCACGTGATCACGGTTTGCGACTTTCCCAGCCAGCTTTCAACAAGCAATGTCAATTGGAGAAGCCAGATTTACTCAATGCAGGGTTCCTGAAACTTGGCTACTTTAAGACTTGTGGACTTCAACTCCCAGAATTCCCCAGCCAGCCACAAGTCTTAAAGTGGCCAAGTTTCAGGAACCCTGACTGAATGTGATTCACTTAACAACATGTGATTCACTTAATAATGAGCCCTGGTGGCAAAGTGATTGGAACACAGTATTGCAGGCTAACTCTGCTCACTTTGCCAGTAGTTCGATTCCTTTTATCCTGACCGGTTCAAGGTTGACTCAGCCTTCCATCTTTCCTAGGTTGGTAAAATAAAAACCCAGGTTGTTGGGGGTAATATGCTGATTCTGCAAACCACTTAGAGAGGGCTGTAAAGCACTGTGAAGCGGTATATAAGTCTAAGTGCTATTGCTATTAATATCCATGGGTAAAATGCAATAAAATCAGGTCTGGTCACGTGATGGCTCAGTAATGACTGCATCACTTGGTGACCAAAATTCTGGTCCCAATTGTGGTTGTAAGTCAAGAATTACCTGTATTCCATTTTTTGGTTTGGATGGGTCACACCTGAGCAGAACTTTCTGTATTTTGGTATCTTCTTGAAGAGCTTTTGCTCAAGGAACAACCAGCTGCGGCTAAAAGGGCTTTTGCTCAGCTCCATCCTGGTGCCAGTTGCAGCTCAGAAAAACTTTCTTTATGATTATTCATTCCTTAGTCATTTTTTTCTTTGGATTCTGCAATGTGCTGCATGTAGGCTTGTCTTTGAAGACTATCTGGAAGTTCTAGCTGCCCCAGGATGCATCAGCTTGGACATTTATGAATACCAATATTTTGCCCATACAACACAGTTGCCTCAAGAATTGCACTATCAGTTAGTTTCCATGCGCAATTCAAAATACTACTGGTCATCTTAAATCTCCTCTTGGCTTGGGTTCCGGGTATCTTTGGGAGTGTCCAGTCTATTATATCTTTCTAGTAAGAGCTGGAAACTGTGAAAGCTCTCTCTGACTTCCTGCTTGGAGAGAGTTCTATCTGCAGGGATCTTGGTCCTTCTCTGTAACTCTCTCTGTCACACGCTCTTCTATAATGTTCCCCTGAAGACCAAGCCAGTCCCATTCCTTCTGAGCTTTCAAAAGCAGTCAAGATTTCCAGCAAGTCTTTGGGATCTAATGTATAAAATGGATCCTCCTAGGAGGAATGGTGGCAGTTCCAGGGGATTTCTGGCAGTTAAGAGTCCACACATTTTTAAATTGCTGGAGTTGAGAAATGCTGCCCTAAAATATTGCAGGGGAAATTTTCCAATTTCTTTAGAATTAATGTTGCTACAGCTTGTTTGGGGTTTTTTTTTTTGCTCCTATAGCTACACCAAGCAAGCTATTAAGCTGATTATTAATCCAGATTTGTTTTCTTCTCATGACATAAAATTCATATGATACTAATTTTGAAAATAAGTGCTACTTTTAAAAAAAATAGTAAAAGATTAAAACGATTAATCGGATTATTTTGTTTCAAGCATTACATGATCATCAGCAAGTTGTTTTGTGCTAGTTTAGTCATTCGTAATGGGAGAAGCCTGGGAGTTTCCCTTTTGCAAAATCTTTTTTTTCTCTTGACTATGTTTAAGCAGCTTTTTCTACTGTAGGGAGTTGTGATGAAGGGATAAGCTATTGAATGTACTTGTTCAATTAACTGTAAATTTTGACCTTCTTTATAAGACACAGAATAGTTTGCAAATAAGTATATGAAATTCAAAACATTTCAGGTAACTTTAATAATGCTAGAATCCAGCTACGTCATAGTGGCAAACCTTATAATAAATCTTGTTTTCTGATTTATTAATTTCATGGAATCAAAAAATCAAAACGCCTCCAAATTATATTTTGAGTTCATTTTCCATGACCTTAATGGGTTAGTATGATTCTTCCATATTTTACTTTCATAACAAGCCAAAGTGGTAGGTTACACTAGAGAAAGACATCTCAATGTTATTTGGATGCTTATAAGAAGCAAGATAAGTGCAGCTGATAATTTTATTTCCTTGTCTCCTCTTTGTTACAGATGCTCGTGACACTGAACAACTAAAACAGAATAACATTACACACATTCTTTCAATTCATGACAGTGCTCGGCCCATGTTGGAGGTAGGATAAGAAACTCACCAAACTTAAACCAATGTGGTATCAGTAGGAATAAGCAGGCAAATGCTGTTTTAGCATTAGTACAATATTAACTTAGGACTATTTCTATAAAAGACTGTGGATAAGAGGAAGGAGGAAGTTGTTCAACAAAGATTGTGTAGGTGCAAGAAGGGGGCTTTTTCTCAAGAACTCTGATTACCATTTTTCCATTAATCTGCTCAAATGAGTCTAATGTCATAATCACGTCATGATACGTCAGTGTCATCTAACTTCCATGTGATTTAACCAGTGTTGATTGTCATTGTACTTCTGAATATCTGATTATCATCAAATGGGACTACAAATGGCAATGTGTATTCCTCCAGACTTTGAACCTCAGCTACTATCAGCTTTTGCGAGTATGGCCAATGGTAAAGAATGATGGAAGTTGTAGTTCTAAACAATAATGTGGCCCATTTCTTGGGGTTCTGTTAAAAAAATAATTAGATCCTATAAATCATAAAACTTTGTTCATCCCAACTTTCAAGATTGAAGATATGTGTCTATTTTATTGCAGTCAAAAAATTAATGGGAATGTTACTCTATGTATATCCTGTAATTAAAACTTGTCAAGTGAAATATATAATTATATATTATATATTATGTATATAATATATAATATATAATTATTTTTTTTGGCTTGCTAACAGAATAAAGGGAGCCAAAAAAATTTACACAAATATGAGCTGCCACTGCTGTGGCTACTGCCTGTAGATGGCCTTGGGCTAGGCTGAAACAGGAAATAAGATTTGTCCCGTGTCTGGGACTAAGCAAGTGCACTCTAAATACTTAACAAACATTTAAAACATACACACACACACACACACACACACACACACACACACGCACACACACACATATATAGCCCTATCTATCTTTCATTTATATCCCCTTGAGATCAGTAAGCTTAGTCTGGGATCTGGTGATATATAAGCCTTGAGACAGAAAGAATGTGTACATGACAGTACAAAAAGTCCTTGACTTATAGTTATAACCATTCATTTAGTGACCATTCAAAGTTAAAATGGCACTGAAAAAAGTGACTTGTGTCCATTTTTCACTCTTAACAACTGTTGCAGCATCCTAATGGTCACATGATCAAAATTCAGATGCTTAGTAAAAAATTGGATTGGCAGGTAGAAGAGAGTACATTGATCAAATAATGAGACATAGTGTCTGGAGAGTGTTGATAACAGTAAACTGTCCTTAAACGTGGAGCGAACACAATTTGAAAGACTAGTAGTGGCATTTTCTCTTTTTTGGTATTGCAAAATGGTCTTTGGTCTTTTCATGATCACAGGAGTTCATGGCTTCCATGACGGCCATGGACCTGACGCAAGTAATTTCTGAACCAACTCATGAGGGAGGCCACACTCTTGACCTGATTTTTTTATCTAGACGGTGGTTGGATGATCTTGGTGGGGGCTCTCCATTTATTATGCCCCTGTCATGGACCGATCATCATCTCCTGCGGATGGTCTTCCGTTTTGCCACCCCCCGCCGTGGGGATACGGAACCAATTAGATGGTACCGCCCCAGACGCTTAATGGATCCTGATAGATTCCAAGCGGCGCTGGGGTCCCCACCTGCCTCCATTGCTCACAGCTCGGCGGATGCCTTAGTGGAAACCTGGGAAAGGGCAGCCACTGAGGCACTTGACCGGGTTGTACCCTTGCGGCCCCTGACCCGGCGCAGATCCCAGCGAGCTCCATGGTTCTCCGCGGAGCTCCGGAAGATGAAGCGTCGGAAACGGGGCCTAGAGAGCTGTTGGAGGTCGAGCCGATCCGAACCCGACCGGTTGCGGTTAAGAACCTATATTAGGTCTTATCTCGCAGCGATGAGGGTGGCGAGGTGTAATTACTTCTCTACCCTCATTGCGTCCGCAGATAATCGCCCGGCCGCCCTGTTTAGGGTGACTCGCTCGCTCCTTAATCAGGAGGTGAGGGAGGATCCCTTGCAGGGTCGTGCTGAGGAATTTAGTCAACATCTGTCGGATAAAATCGCTCGGATTCGGACCGGTTTGGACTCCAGCTGGGCAGAGTCAGGCGATCAGGACACGGACGGTCTTGTCAATGTTATCTGGGAAGAGTTTGATTCTGTGACCCCTGATGAAGTGGACAGGATTATGGGGAGGCTGAGCTCCACATGTTTGTTGGATCCGTGCCCTTCCTGGCTGGTTTATGCAGCTAGGGAGAGGACACGAGGCTGGCTCCAGGGGGTTATATCTGCTTCTTTGAGTGAGGGTTATTTCCCCACCGTCTTGAAGGAGGCGGTGGTGAGACCTCTCCTCAAGAAGCCTGCCTTGGACCCAGCTGTATTGAACAACTTTCGTCCAGTCTCCAACCTTCGCTTTCTTGCGAAGGTTGTTGAGAGTGTGGTGGCGCATCAGCTCCCTCTGGTCCTGGATGAAGCGGATTATCTGGACCCTACCAATCAGGTTTCAGGCCCAGGTACAGCACGGAGACGGCATTGGTCGCTCTGGTGAATGATCTCTGGAGGGCTCGAGACAGGGGATATTCCTCTGTCCTAGTCCTATTAGACCTCTCGGCGGCTTTCGATACCATCGACCATGGTATC
Source organism: Vipera ursinii (assembly GCF_947247035.1). Lineage (NCBI taxonomy): Eukaryota > Metazoa > Chordata > Lepidosauria > Squamata > Viperidae > Vipera > Vipera ursinii. Next base: position 142,260,912 of record NC_139516.1, on the reverse strand, counting down.
TTGCTGCGGCGTCTCAGGGGATTGGGAGTGGGAGGCACGGTTCTTCGGTGGTTCTCCTCCTATCTCCTGGGACGTTCGCAGTCGGTGTTGGCAGGGGGGCAGAGATCGGCCCCTAGGTCTCTCGTTTGTGGAGTTCCTCAGGGGTCGGTTCTCTCGCCTCTCCTGTTCAACATCTACATGAAACCGCTGGGTGAGATCATTCGTGGTTTTGGAGTTGGGTATCATCAATATGCCGATGATACCCAACTTTTCTTTTCGACCCCAAACCACCCCAGTGATGCCCTCGCTGTGATGTCCCGTTGCCTGGAGGCGGTTCGGGTCTGGATGGGGAGGAACAGACTTCAGCTCAACCCTGACAAGACTGAGTGGCTGTGCATTCCGGCATCCCGGGACATTCAAAATGTTCCATCTCTTTCTATGGGGGGTGAGCTCTTACCCCCCGTGGATAGGGCTCGCAACTTGGGAGTCCTCCTAGATTCACGGCTTACCCTAGAAGATCATGTAGTGGCCGTGACTAGGGGGGCTTTTGCCCAGGTTCGCCTGGTGCGCCAGTTGCGGCCCTATCTGGACCGGGATGCCCTGTGCACGGTCACTCATGCGCTCGTGACCTCTCGCCTTGACTACTGTAATGCTCTCTACATGGGGCTTCCCTTGAAGACCACTCGGAGGCTCCAACTGGTACAGAATGCGGCCGCGAGAGTTGTCTTGGGAGTTTCCCGGTACTCCCATGTTACACCTTTGCTCCGCGAGCTGCATTGGTTACCAGTTGTCTTCCGGGTGAGGTTCAAGGTCTTGGTTATGATCTTTAAGTCCCTACATGGCATGGGTCCGGGGTACCTCGGGGACCACCTGCTGCCGGCTTCAACTCCCCTCCGCCCTGTGCGTTCCCACAGAGAGGGCCTCCTCAGGGTGCCTCCGGTCAGGGAATGCCGACTGGCGGCCCCCAGGGGGAGAGCCTTCTCTGTGGGTGCCCCGGCTTTGTGGAACCAACTGCCGGTGGAGCTCCGGACGGCATCGGACCTCCGAACTTTCCGTCGTGGTCTGAAGACCCATTTGTTTGAATTGGCCGGTCTGGCCTGATGGGGGAGCTGGGTTTTAAATTGTTATTTTAGATTGTATTATTGTTTTTTAACTGGGCATTGATTTAATCTCTGTTTTAACTTTTGTATAGTATTGTATTTTTATTTATATGCCCTGTGAACCGCCCTGAGTCCCCAGGGAGAAGGGCGGTATATAAATTAAATAAAACGTAAACGTAAACGTATTCATATTATGAATTTCAGTAAACATTCTAGAAATAAACAAATACACTAGAACTCTATTAAAAAATGAAGTTATCCTTCAGAATATATAGTATACTTCCATTTCATTCTTTTTCCTAAAGGAGGAACAAGCTTTCCGCCTGTGTTTATTTTATTTAGTTGGTAAGACTGTAAAATAAATAGAATGAGCTCCTTGTGGTAGACATGAATCCCACCTACACATCAAGAAAGAGTTGAATTCTCTTTGAACATGATTGCTAGGAACTGATGGTATAGCGCCTACCGTTTTAAAGCGGGAAGCATATAAAATTTGTACTGTGAGGTTTAAATCTGGCATAACAAAGTTAAAATACAGAGATGCCACTCTCCTTTTAAGACCCAGTCCTACAATTTATGAGATGTGATTCTACCAGTTTGAGGTCTCTTTCTCCATGTTGACAGCCTTTGGTAATCAAATGATGCTTACATCTGTTACCTGGAAATAGGTTTATAAATCCAGAAACAGAGAATATCATAGATACATCAAGCTTACAACAGGCCACATATCTTCACAGATCTAACTCCCATAAATATAGTGATCTGAATTAAAATAGATTAAAATAGAAGATTTTTTTAAAAAAACAATAAAAGAGAGGACTTCAGCTAGTGCTTCCCAGAAATTAGTAAAATTTTGTGATGGAGAGCACTGCACTAGTATCTCATAGCTATTCATTGTGCTTTGTTTGAGAGAGCTGTATGTAGAAGAAGTTTGGAGTAACCTTGGATTCCATTAATGCTGAATTTTGGTACAGGGCTGGAAATGAAATTTTTAAGTCAATGTTCTTCATTATTCAGTAGTAGTTACTGAGATGGCTGAGATTATACATTTTTTGTACACATTTGTGCCAACTCCTTAGAAAATCTCACTGGCTTTTCTTTAAACACCAGCGACCAAATTACATTTTTGCTTATTTCTGCTTAAAGCATACAAGAATTGAAGTTAAAATGTAAGGACTTTTTTCATCTGAAGTATTTAAGATGAAATATTTATCTTCTCTCATCTCACAGGAAGTTAGCTATCCTAACTGAGGTTCATTTAGATTGTCCTTAATATCCTTTATTAATAAGAAGACTTTTAAAAATAGTTTAAAACTTCATAACTGTAGTCTTATGGGAAATGTTGCTGTAAATATTACCAGATCCTGAACCATAATTACCATTTTGCCAACACAAATTTACAGTGTGAAGATTCAGAAATAATATATCGGAAGCATTTAAATCCTAAATGTTTCCATGTTTTCATTAAAACTCTTCTATATGTACCTTACATATTAGCAAGCCCATTTGACTTTTAATCCTGTTCACAAAACTAAATGTAGTTCTTCCATCTTTTTTATTCCTAAGGAGTCAAACAAAATCAACACTTGAAAATAAATAACATAAATAAATTTGTTGATCTGGGAGAAGTTTACTAATCTTCAGTGGGGAAGTCTCTTCTTAATCTTTTTAGAGAAAAACTTAAGTTTCAATGATGTGGGTGCTTTTTTCTGAAATGGCTTTGAGTCTTTGGCTTACTAGTTACTTTGATACAATATTCCAATGATATTATATGACCTTTATAGACATTTCTGTATAATCTAAACTGGAGAGATTCATTTAATTTTTTAAAAAGCAAATACACCCCCAAAAATATGATTCAGCAATTGTTTCACTAATGTCAAGATCAAACAAGCTTTGTGATATATTCAGAGTAGTAACATATTGCATAACCCCCAACCCTTTGTGGTATGTGTTTGCATATGTGTAACAATCTGTTTTCTTCATATAGTAGGATGCTCATCTTCAGTGGTGAAGTAACGGTACATTGGCTTCACTTATTGCTGGAATGTTTGAATATTTTCAATAATAAAATGAGTCAAGAATCTCATGTTTTACCCTGGGTGACTGCTCTTTAAAGCAACTGAAAGGACAAAGGAACAAAGTTACTCTCCGCCACCTGCCCTATTTGGTCCTGTAGTTGCGCTGGCCAGAACTCTTAGTAACCTCTTGTTGTTTTAGTTTTGAGAAAACCATGAGAAACCAACTGCTTCCTACTTGGGCCGTTTCTGACGAAATGTCCCTCATGAAAGAAGAGTATCCATTCCTCATCTGTTGATGTGGCATGTCAAAATAACATATGGGGGCTTTTTGGGTTAACCTGAAAGAACTTTGCCAGGTGTTTGAGGCTTCTTATTTGCATCTGGCTTCACAATTAGGTACCCTGAAGTTTTGTTTTTGGCTGTTAAAAATATTTCTTAGAAGTCATCGTTGAAAAAATTTACATAAATTTTAATACCGAGAAGTGCTATGCCAAAAATAATGTAATGCTTATTGCTCCCTCTCCCCCCTTCTCCCCCCCTTTCTTGTTTATTTCAGTCTAGAAATTTGTACTGAGGTTCAGACGGTTAAAAGATTTCGTTATTACCCTTTAAATTAAAAAAAGGAGTGATCCATTGATCTGTAAATGGATAGGGAACTGAAATGTAAAGTTATTGTAGTGTCTAAGAGAACTTGCAAAATGGACATCCAGGTTCCTATAAATTGGTTGTCTCATTCAAAAGAATATATTTTCTAATTCTAAACATAATTATAGAAAATGTCTTTAACAGAATGTGCTTAAAATTCAATGGCCACATTTCCAGCATGTGGATTATTAATTTTATGCAATCAAGCAATACACTGTCAGCTAAAAGCAATTCTTATGAAAGAATTGAAGGGTTTTAATATGACTTGTTTGCTCAAGCAATACACTTTGTCATCTAAAAATTCTTATGAAACGGATTATAGAAGGGTTTTAATGTGACTTGTTTGCTGCATCTGTGATTGTTTGAAAGTAAAAGATTTCCTATTGACTTCATTTTTTTAACAGATTAGCCACAGGAATAGTTATTTCTAGGCGTTCTTTGAACCGTATAAAACTTGAATGAATGTCGTGATCTCATATTTTTGACATTTAGATTTTCCTTTCTCAAGTTCTACTTTAAAAATAACAATCGTACAGTTTATCCATTCCATTAAGTAGAATTTATACCCAGGTTGCTACTAAAAATTAAGAAGAGATTTTAAAAAATCCAGATAAAAACAAGATTAACTGTAGACAAGAATGATGATTATGTGGTAACCAAAGTGGAATTGCATGTTCCATGGTTCTGTAACTCTTAAAGCAAAATAAAACGCCTTTTTAAAATATTAAACAAAATATACATATTAATATGTTTGTAAAACTTTGTAAAGTTTTGTAAGATTTGTAAAACTTTGTTTTACACCTATAATTTGTGATTAAAAATCCAATAAATATAGTTCATGTGAACTATAAATTACCTAGCTTAAAATATTGTCATGGTTATATTCTAAATAAAGTGTATATTTGGATATATATGTAATCTGAAATTCTTGGACATACTAATAAATTAAGCATAGTGTTTCCAAAACAGGCTTTGAGCAAATTTTCCTCAAACAGTTCCTCAAGGTCTATTGAACTGGTACGATTTTCTAGGCAGTGAGTACGCATGTTAGAAATTTGGCTGAACTGGCTGCCAAACTTGAAAGAAGCAGCTCTTGAAATCAGAAGACTTGCGCTAGTTTTGTTAACTCTCCCTTTGTATCGGTTTAACTGTTTTCTTGACTTTCAGGGCCTAAGAGAAATAAAAGGTTTATGCTTGTGGTTACTTTTGTCTGATGAAATAGAAAACTGAGAGGAAAATGAATTTATTGGCTTCCCATTCTGTCAAGCAGATTTAGATGCATTGGAATTTGGAAGAGTGGATCTAGAGTCTGGCTTTTGCCAGAAAGTGCATTCGGTTACCTGTTGTTTTATATGCTCCTGGGGCTATCCCAGCATCCTGACATGACCGTTTTTCTGGTGTTTTCGTTTATAGGATGTGCTCCATTGCCATTTCGCGAAATTCCTACTCACAGGTGCTGCCTGGAGAGAATGAGTGTGAAACTACTTCTGCTTGATTGTTTTGCATGTGTACAGGGCTGTGTTTGCTGACACTTTCCAGAGTATCTACACTATTATTTATTATCCATATTCTGATTTCCAATACTTACTCAAAGAAGAAACCCCTTTGTAGTCTTCTTTCCATCCATTTCTGGACACATCCAGATGCTGCAAAGATGCTATTGAATCGGGTGGTACCAGCCAGAACAGTATCTGCTGGCAAAAATATTGCATGAATAGCAGAACTTCATGGGGGACAATAAGTGTGTGTGTGTGTGTGTGTGTGTGTGTGTGTGTGTGTATATATACATATACAAAAAAATTAGAGGAACTTTGCAGGTTTTGGAATAGTAAAGCCAGATCTCTTTCTCTTTCAGTAGTTTGTTAGATTTCTTCCAAAAATTCAAAGCATAGCATTCTCATCTCCCATTTTTCCAACAACAATCTTCTGGGCTATATTGGTCCAGAGGCTCCAATGAACATCCTTGACTAAGGATGGACTCAAATATGAGTCTTCATTAACCATGATGACACACTGGTTTCTCTTTCATTTGGAGTAGAACATAATTCTGGAAATGTTATAAGTTTTTCCAAATTATGTAGACTATAGTAGTGGTATTTGCACTCACCTGTAAATAAATGTTTACCCCTTTTTGTGCCCACTCTACCTATTTCCTGAAACTGAAATAGCTTTCATCCAGTCAAAATGGTTCCTAATTCTGCCCCTTCTACTTACTAAAATTATCAGGAAAGTAAGGTTTTACAATTGCAGGATGCTACAAATGCTAGATTAGTCTCCAGAAAAACAGATAACATTTGTGATAAAATAGCTCAAGAGGCCTACTTGGTGTTTGTCACAGAGACTTTCATTGTAGAAGTTGATTGCCTGATGCAAAGTGAATGCATACGACACACTATTTACATCTGTCAGTATACTGCATTGGGAAAGAATCAGTGGACATCAAGTATTGGAGAATAAATAATATAGCGATATGTACTTCCATGGTTATAGAAGCCAAGTTTAAGAGAGTTTTTTTGAGAGTAGCAGAATGTAGGATTACCACAGTGTGTGCTTTTTAAAAGGGTCTCTCACTATAGGAACTGACTATACATAATAGATTCATTCTATTAATGAACTGATAGAGGCAGGAGTAAAAATTATTACACCACAAAGAATATTGTGGGCCAAGAAGATGTACAAAACTGACTATATTAAAACTGGAGTAGTAATATGTAAAAAGTTAACAAAGTAGCTTTTAACTTGTTAGTAGGTGAGGGGAATATTTCTCTAATGAGTATACAATGTACAGCCCACCAATGCCTTGAGTATCCTTAGTACTTTCCAAAGGTTGCAGTTCAGTTGTAATTTTAATATGACAGAAGTGGAAAATTATTAAACATATGGGGAATAATCAAATTAATTGTTTTTAATCAAGTAAATCACATTTAGATTTTTTCTTGACCGCATCTGCTTTTTGTGGTATGGCTGCTCAAATGCCTTTAGATTTTGGATTTAGGTCCCTGCTTAATAGTTGGGGGAAATAATGGTTTTGCAGCAAAGTTTAAGCATAGCACCTCCCCATTTCATCCCCATAAGTAGGAAGGGTGATAATATGAATCGCTAGGAAAAAAAATCTGAATGTACAAGCTAGCTTTCGATTCACCCATCCAGCAGCAAGTATCAATTGTTTTGAAGAGATTTTGAGTTTTCAAAGATTGGGCAGCCTGATGTAAGAATGCTGAAATACATGAGCCATTTTCACGTATGGTTTGTAGGGATTAGCAATCCAGAGGATTGCATAGCTGGTTGTACAGTACTGTCTCCCATATCTGCCAGTGATGAGGCACAGGTAGTTGAGGGAGTTTAATATTATGCTTGTACCTGTTATGGAGTTGGGGACTTGAAAAATCAAGGGCACATCATTTGAGGAGATTTATATGTAATGAGATCTTGAACATCTACTTTTCATCCATGAATGTTGACAGGCAGGCTGATCTATGACTTTACTTATTTTCAGTGTCGGTTCTCTTTTACACAGAGACAGCATCAAAGATGCTTCATGATGTTATTTGAATCCAGCAATATATGATTTTTTTCACTTTTCATTCCTTCTGTTTTACATACAATTTTTGGTAAGGGCTGACCAAAAAAGTGAATATAGCTTATTAGAAACCAATTAAGACTTTAGGACAGAACTTTAATAATCTTCAAAAAGGAAAGTGTCTATTTTCAAAAGCCCATACTAGACTTTGTTTGATTTTTTAAAAAGTAATGAAAACCAATTATGTATAGCACTGAAAATAATAACCATCTTCCCCAAGGGACACATGCATTTTATTTTCCATATTCATGTAAGAAAGGAAGAAATGCATGTCAGACAGTTGGTAAGCAATTTATAGCATTACAATGAAAAAGATACATTAAAATGTGAGAAATAAAAGAAAAAAAAGCTGTTTCCATTCCAGCAAAAAAATCAGGCTGCATAAAATCTGGTTGATGAATCTTAATCTTAAAATGTTTTCTGGGCACCATCCAGAACAAAAGTAGGTTCCTATCTCTGAATATGTTTTACTACAATTTTCCTTTTTCCTTTCTTTACAGGGAATAAAATACCTATGTATCCCTGCTGCAGATTCACCCTCACAGAATCTGTAAGTATTTAAAGCAGTGATCAATTTCACCACTAGATAATAGTCCAGTGTTGTTTAATGGAAGCAAAATACACCTGATTAGATTTGCAAATATATCTAGCTCCTTGCCTTCTTCAATTTTTGGAAACAACAGCTAGTCTTTCTGTTACAATGTGGATACAGGTGTTTGGGAAAACATCGCAGGAAATACAAGTCCCTATCTCTGTCATAAGATTTCATTCAGTACATAGTTGTTATAACTATAAAATAAATCAGCTCCAGGTTTTATGGGAAGAAATCTGTAGGATTAGATTAGTAATGGCAGTACTGAATTGAGTCTACTAGCATCTGACTTTGATTAGGAAGGGGAAAGAAACCTGCACAAACCAACTTGTAAAAGTTGGCTTGTGCACAGCAGGTTGTAAAAAGATCAGTCTGAAAAAGAAAGCATGTTCTTGAAGGTTGCATAAACAAAAGGGTAGTTAAATTTCTCTGAAGTAAACTTTTTTACAAAGACATTTTAACAGCCAACAACTAAGGAATTAACATAATGTAGCAAAGGAGGTGCCGTGTAGCAGAGTGAGCGCCTGTTACTCGTCCCAGCTTCTGCCAACCTAGCAGTTCGAAAGCACGTAAAAATGCAAGTAGAAAAATGGGGACCACTCCGGTGGGAAGGTAACAGCGTTCCGTGCGCCTTTGGCGTCTAGTCATGCCGGCCACATGACCACAGAGACGTCCTCGGACAAGCGCTGGCTCTTCAGCTTTGAAATGGAGATGAGCACCAGCCCCTAGAGTCGGAAACGACTAGCACGCATGTGCGGGGGAACCTATACCTTTACCTTTAACAAAGGAGGACATCAAGAAGAAGGTGAAACCTTTTATAAAATGTTTTGGGATGAATTGATGCTAAAGCTGCAAATATTAGAAAACACTGTATACAATATTGTAGTCCCTCTGTATTAGGGAAAGCTAATAAAAGAAAACATCTATGAATCTTTCCTGTGTCTATTTACGGAAAAAAATACTTCAAAACTGATACACTGGAAAAGTGATGTATTAATGCAGTTTACTAAAATGGTCCTGTTTGTTGATGTTTTGGTGGTTAAAAAGAAGCCACCTTGTAGTGTGTGGTTATATGTCTGGATAGATGAATAAGAAATAGGTGGCCTTTTTGATGGAAACACTTGTTCTACCCAGAGTAATGACATAGCAGAATTTGCGGCAGCCTCTCAAATGTTTAATTATCTCCCTTTCTTTTTGAACCCGCTTAGTCTTTTGAGGGCTATTTAAATGCCTGACCGTCCATAGTACTTGGCTCTTTGGTGTGTACATTTTTGCTGAATCACAGATGAGCCGGGCCTATTCTCAAAAGGCTTTTACTTCATGGCAGAGTTGCTCAGACTTGCAGCTAAAGTGGAATGATACAAGCTGCCCAAGAATATTTGAGCAGCAGCTGTGCTTTGGGTAGCCTTCACTGTTTGTACTTACAAGAGGTAAAGAAGAGGAAGGGGGGGGGAGAGGCACTTCCTGATAATCTGATTTGTAGAGAAACAAAAGTAGTTTCAAAGGGAGCCCACGGAAGGAAGTGGAGCGCTGCCTTTTCGCTCCGAACAGAGTGCTGCCTCTTTCACCCGATGCTTTCGAGATATATTTTTAGCATATTTGCTTCTCTCATAGAACAGTGAGTTCCCAGTTGCACTGCATCAGTTGATGATTTCAGCCCACTGGAAACATCAACAGGACTCATGTTTTTTCCAATCTTTTCCCAAGTGATGGTTCACGGTACACTGCCCACTGCATCAGCTTCTTAAGATGATCCCAATATTCCCCTATGAGAGGCATTTTTGCTCTTTCCATATGGGTCAGTGGTTAAATCCAAAACCAGAATGCTTTTCTCATCTTCATCAACTCTCATCTTCCTTGCTACTTTCTCCTATTGGTATATTATGATTTAGCAGTTGTTGTTTGTATCTTATAATTTATGATCTAGGACTTATCACTTTGTTGTTTGTATGTACACTGAGAGCTTATGCACTGGAGACAAATTCCTTGTTTGTCTGATCACACTTGGCCAATAAAGAATTCTATTCACACAAGCAGTGCTGAGCATGTCATGACCTTCCCCAATTTTCTGCTCTTCGTATGTTTTGGACAGAATTTCTGGGACTTAATAGCCATTGGCTGGCAGCAGATGTTGGATTTTCCCCTTTACTGTTAATTTTCAAGGGAGGTCAGTATTATAATATTGCCTTTTGATTTCATCAGGCACCCAAAGCAACTCTATCTGATCTCTGTTAAAGCTTGCTCGTTCGTTCGTTTGTTCATTCATTCCATCCATCCATTCATCCATCCATCCATCCATCCATTCATTCATTCATTCATTCACTCATTCATTCATGGTATATTAGTTAGCTTTTGGACCAAAGAAGACTTGCTATTTAGATTAAACTGTTAATTTTCTCCCTCTTCCCAGCTTTACAAGTAGTGTGCTAAATGAATAAGACAAATAGGAAGGAACTAATTTAAAACAGAGTTTAGGTGCATTTAAATTAGTTGAAATGCTAAGCTTTGTTAGGGATGTTAGGCTTTTGATAGGCTGTCTGAAGTGAAATAACAAAGGGGCCAAATTAGCCTTCCTCAACAGAGAGAGTTTCAGATTAGTGCTCTTACAGAGAAGACTCTCTATAATGTTGATGAAATTGAGAAACAAGTTATGTAAACTTTATTCTAAGGGATTCTGGACATCACCTGATCTACTTCAGGAACCTGATCCAGGCTTCCATAAATGGCCTATTATGGTCTCCAGGTTGTTTCAGGTGCAGTTCATCCTGACTCGGTATCCCAGATCTGAAAAAGGAAGTTCTTTTTCTTTTTTTTAAAGAGAAGAACTGGAAGTTTGGGGATGGTTTTATTCCTGTGCAATTTCTCCATCCACCCAGTTCTATGTCCCGGACAATCAACAGTAGCCCAATTACAAGGACCCAGTCAGATTGTAGCCAGGTCTTTTTGTTATTTATTCTTTATAGTTCCACTTCCCCACCAGGGGTTTTTATATATACAACAAAATATTTATGAGGGGCACTGATGCTATGCTTTCCATTTGTTGTAACAGACATTTACAATCTGGAGCTCCATAGATGCCTAGAATTGGAATGGACCAGGTTCAGATCCATCTGCTCTGCCCCATTTAAATGAAAATCTGTTCAAAAACATTTACTCCTGATTTTAAAGTTTACACAAGAAGAAATGTTGACCTTGAGTATCCTGGCTTCTCAGCTATTTAGTTACACCTTTGCCCACCGTTATGTCATGCAGAAAATAAACTTTTTTTTGAAGATCCATGATTATACCAACCACTATCTGCCTTTTGTGGGGAAGGTACTCAAGCAAATACACTGGTTTACATACCCTTGAATGACATTGAGGATATAGATCCATTTCAGCATAGTTTCTGCTTGGATTTGGCCTTGAGTTTCCTTTATTTGCCTTGGGCCGGTAGAAGAATGAAGGAAATGAAGCATTGTTTATTCTCCTGTCAGCAGCTTTTAACACCATCATCCACAATAACCGTCTGAAGCAGGTGGTTGGGATAGAGTTGGATTGATGTGCTTTAGTTGTTCCAGTGTGGAAGTCAACTTTTATTCTTAGCCCTTTTTCCAAAGCAGTGGAATTCAGTTTGGATCACTTATATTAACTAAAGGGGGGGAAAAACCTTGTTTATTTGAAGGATAAATGAATTGTGACCTTTTTGAAGAACATCCAGATAGAGTCACTGAAGCTTTACCTTCTGAAGTATTTTAAACAAACAAACCCTAGCAGATTTGTAGTCTTCAAAACAGGCAGTTTTGAAATAATTTTTAGGACATCAGTTCTATCCCTTGGTGGATAGTATTGAAAAGATTTCACTGTGATTGTGATGTGTTCCCTTGATGGGTCTTGCTTACAATTTGTCCTCCTGAATTGCTTGATTTGAATTTGAGTTGGAAGTTTTTTTTTAGCTTTCCCCAATGGCTGGCATGTGGGAATCCTGTATCCGGGGGGGAGGGGGGAAACCACCCACAAAACCAGTGGAACAACCTGCCTCCAGAAGTGGTGAATGCTCCAACACTGGAGGTTTTTAAGAGGAGACTGGACAGCCATTTGCCTGAAATGGTATAGGGTTTCCTGCCTGAGCAGGGGGTTGGACTAGATGACCTCCAAGATCCTTTCCAACTACTACTACTATTACTACTACTACTACTACTACTTATTATTATTATTGTTGTTGTTGTTATTATTATTATTATTATTATTATTATTATTATTATTATTATTATTATTATTATTCTCTCCATAGAATTCTGTGTCATTGGCTTTTTGTTGTGTGCTCTAGCCTTCATAGAAGCTTATCCTCTGAAAGCAAGGCTGAGAATTTTCCCACTATTAGGGCAAATGTTTATTCCAGACTAAGAGAAGGGGGAAAGAAAATTTCCCCCACTTGTATTTTAAAGAACAGTGAAAAATGTACCTTAGCGGAGCGCTAAGCCTGGAGTTGGTTTGATTATCACTACAATAATCCCCATGTGCCTCATATACTAGTACTCACATTCTTTTTATTGTAGATGGCAGCTAGTAAGGTAATTGTCTGTCTAAACCAGGCTACTCAGTGAGTTTATAGCTAGATTGAATATTCTAAAGAGCTCAGACTTAAATGAAAATATCGTGATAACTAGAACATGTTTTAAACTGTTGTGTTGTAGTCCTTGTGGCACCCTTGATAGTTTGGTAGTGACTGACTGTGACGTGTTTAATTATGTAATTGAGTTGAAAAGTGCCCAACTAGTTGAGTTCAATATAAGGCCAATCTCCATATACCTGCCTATGTAGAGGTGGGGAATCTTTTTCTTTCTGAGGATCACATTCCATGTGATGCTGCTGATTGTGAGAGTAGCCAGAGCTAAGTGGAATTTGAGTGAACACTTTTTTACCGCTCTCTTCCTTTCTTCTTCCCTGTCCAGCAGGCATATTAAAAGGTCTGAACTCTGTGTTAAGGGTGTGTTAATAATACTTAGAAACTTAAGGCAGCTTTCCCAAATTTTGTTTGGGATTAAGAGAATTGAATATCATACAGTGTTTTATCAGAATTTATTTCAAAATGATTTTTTTTTAATTCCAATCCTTTCTTATGTTGCATAGTAAGAGTAGCTTTATTCGGTAATGTATCTGTCAGACATTTACATTTTATGGACATAGGCAGGGCTTTTTTTCTCATAAAACGCTCAGAACGGAGTTCCGGCACCTTTTTTGGATGGAACCTTGTAGGGTAGGCAAGGCAGGTTGTATGACATGTGTGAGTTCCGGCACCTTTTTCTTTTACAAAAAAAGCACTGGACATAGGGATATATTATGTATGTTTTCTATTTATGTTGCAGTTCATGTAACAGAGAGACCTACTTCAGCAGTTTTAACTGTCTAAAACACAGACTGCATACTGGAACATAGTAAACTGAGATGTTGGCAACCCAATAGTAATGAAATATCTTGGATAGGGTTCTATCAAACGTGCACACCCAAGAAACTTAGGCAATACACTCACACATTCATTGCAATATCTTTTTAAGTCCATCCAAGTCAATTGGATTACGTTCACTGCTGCACCAGATTTGTCCCAATGCAAACTGCTCTTAACTTCTTAAAGTCTACTAATAAACTTTCTTCTTCTTTTTCTAGAACAAGGCACTTTAAAGAAAGCATTGCTTTTATCCATGAGTGTCGGCTTAGAGGTGAAAGTTGTCTTGTCCACTGGTATGTACTTAACAAAGAGGTTTTCCAAATTGTATTCTTTTATTTATGGATATACAGTATGGGTAGCCCCCAACTTATAGCCACCATTGAGCCCAAAATTTCTGTTACTAAGTGAAACATTTGTTAAGTGAATTTGGCCCATTTGACGACCTTTTTTGCCACAGTTGTGAAGTGAGTCGTGAAGTTAGTAACACGGTTGTTAAGTGAATCTGGCTTCCCCATTGACTTTGCTTGTCAGAAATTCACAAAATGGTGGTCACATGACCCCGGGACACTGCGGCTATCATAAACATGAGTCAATTGCCAAGCCTCTGAATTTTGATCATGTGACCATGGGGATGCTGCATTGGTCCTAAGTGTGAAAAATGGTCATAAGTCACTTTTTTTCAGTGCCGTTCTAACTTCGATCGGTCACTAAATGAACTGTTGTAACTGGAGGACTAGCTGTAATACATTGATTCCCCTTTGAAGCTGTTCCATTTCTGTTCTGTCACCCTACCGGATATAGTAGCGTTACTCTCCCTGTAGATGGTCTTTTGTACAAAAACCCTACCATTTAGAAAAAAAATAAAGCTTGGCTAAATCATTCCTTCTAGTATGGGTTATAATCCCATTGTTCTTCCCCCAAAGAACTTGGAGAACTATATTTCTTTAAGACTGAAGCAGGAATCTATATAACATGACGAGAATTCTTGGAGTCTATGTCAATTAAATATGCGTATAAAATGGGGATGTTTTGTAGGATTTCCCTCACTTCAATTTTCCTAACTTAAACACTGATGTTTTAGAGACTGTTTTGTATTTCAGTCTGTTGGTGATGTTGACTGACCGCTTTGGTCCACAATTTTAGAGCAGAATTTCACCAGCTTGACCTGAAATTGCCAAGGATTAAATATGGGGATGTTCTGCATGCAAAGCATGTGCTCTGTCACTGAACTAGAGTTTCTTTTCGACATTAGTTCATTCATATCTCATGTTGGTTTGTTTATTCTCCTGGAATGTTTATCATGCTTCTTTTCTACCGAGCAATGTTCTTCAGGCTAATTTACTACATATTTTCACCTTGCATCTCTTTCCATTTGTATTGGGATGGTGATGCAGTCTTGCCGGTGTTTCCAGGAGTGCAACCTTGGTTGTGGCCTATATAATGACTGTCACTGATTTTGGCTGGGAGGATGCATTGTCTGTTGTCCGGGTGTCGAGATCATGTGCCAATCCAAATGCAGGCTTCCAGCAACAGCTTGAAATGTTTGAAAAAAGTGAAGTGGCCCAGGTAAGTTCTTGAATCCTTGGCATCTCCAACTTAAGTTAGAAGCCATGAATCAACTCTCATTACCATAAAAATTATTTTTGTTTGCTCCGAAATAGGAATTTTGCAAACCCAGTTACTGTGCTGCATAACTTATTTTCATGGCTGGGATCAGAATGAGTTTTTCTTAATGTAAAATGTTGATTGGGTTATGTGACCCTTGCTTCCATTCGGAAAAGAGATGGCCATTCCATGGAATGATTTATCTTGTACAGATGCCAATAACCTTTTCAGACTGGAGGACTTGATGTGCACACATTGCTACTTTGAATACGCTCTGTTCTGCATGACCTTCTGAAGCCAGTCTTCAGATTTTTGGAGAAATTGGTATTTATTTTTGGTTTTGTAGGGCACTATGCTAGCAAAAGCCGAGATGTGGATGAAGGATGGACTATAGGCACCATAAGACAGTTGCTGGAGGCTCATATGACTAGGCACCTACCTTGGTTTAATTTTCCAGAACTGAGGAAACTTCTTGGATGAGAAGTGAAATGTTTTCAAGTTCAGTTTCCTTATGAAAAAGCACTTTTGGGACAACAATGATCTGCATGATTGAGAATCTCCATAGACAATTCTCCATGTAGGACAACCGGATCTGTCCATTGCTATTTCCCTAGTGCCCCAGTGTGCTACTGGATCAAATATCCTGAATGGATTAGCCATCAGACTAACATTGTTGCAGCTCTCAGCTCATAAATCTAAAGCCTTCTCAAACTGATCCTCATTCCCAACATACCAAGTTTGTTATCCAAGTGTGAAAAAATTGGGACTCAAACCATGTTTAGCTGTTTCAAAGTCTTGGACCCTGTACCATTAAGTTGTAATATCAATACAACAGAAAATAAAGCAATGTTGAATACTTGGGGCATAATAACAGTAATAAATTAATGCTTAATTAGTATTTGTAAGTTTAAGCAGTTTTAGTACTAAATATTGACTTTTCAGAACTGTAACCCATTGCACTTCATTGAGAATTAGAGTAAATGGAAATATTGCTGACTAGAGGCATTAAGGGAATTTCCAATCCGGATATCTCCCTCATTAATTTTCAGACCTTGCAATAATTTTATAGTTAATAGTTAATAAAATGCCCTTGCATTACATAAATACTGCATCTTTTTAAGAAGATCAGTGGATATGATCAGTGTCTGTGTGTGTGTGTGCGCGCACGTATGTGGTTGAATTTCAGTGTCATAAGATAATTTCTTCACTTGTCCTCAAATGAATATGTTGAGTTTTAAAAAGGTATTACCTTAGCATAGCCAGGTAGCCCCTGTAAATTCGTGGCCACTTAACCAGCCTAGTCCGTGTGTGAGTACATTTAAAAAATGCAGCTTAATCATGACTTCTGCTCTAAACCCCAGATTGCTTTGCCTCCCCCCATATTTGAGACATGCCCAGTGATCATCATGGTATGATGTTAATGGGAATTTACTGAGGGACAGAGCCAGAAGAGCTTGAGATCTTGCAGTCTCAAATCCATCAGCCCTCAATCACTGCTAAATTGTGACTTGTAATGTGCTAAAAGGGACGCGGTGGCTTTGTGGGTTAGGGCGCTGAACTTGTCGATCAGAAGGTCGGCAGTTTGGCGGGTTGAACTCTGAGTGCCGCGTAACAGAGTGAGTGCCTGTTACTCGTCCCAGCTTCTGCCAACCTAGCAGTTCGAAAGCACGTAAAAATGCAAGTAGAAAAATAGGGACCACTCTGGTGGGAAGGTAACAGTGTTCCGTGCGCCTTTGGTGTCTAGTCATGCCGTCCACATGACCACGGAGACATCCTCGGACAAGCACTGCCTCTTCAGCTTTGAAACGGAGATGAGCACCGGCCCCTAGAGTTGGAAACGACTAGCACGCACGTGCGGGGGAACCTTTACCTTTACCTTTAATGTGCTAAAAGGAAAAATAGGTGGAGAGTCCTAAAATTGATTGTGTAGCCCTGATCTACGAATGAGGCGTGAGTGTGATAATATGATTGTCAATGAGATTTCATTTAATTTCTCAGTGCAGATATATTAAAATGATTTGTTGGGCTTTGGTTGTTTTTGCGCAGTACTTTCTAGGTCCCTGATGCTGTTTTCCTTTGCACAGATGTGCTTTCATGTCACAAGGAAAAGGAGCTTGGACCAGGTTTTCCTTTGAATCTGTATTGAGCCATTGCAGAACGAGGATCTTTTTTTTCTCTGATTCCTTTTCCCCCCCTCTCCTTCAGAAGAAATCTGTCCCAGTCCCACACAGGGAAATATTTCCTGTTTGTATTATCCAAAGAACAAACAGGGTGACTTACATCCTCCTTCCCTAGCACAAAATAATATATTGCTGTGGATTCAGTATCCTAGTATGGAAACAGCTCTTAGAGAAAACTAGGGTGCTGCCTTCTCTCTTCAATGGGGTGGTCAGTAGGAGCCTTTGTCCGCAGCACTGTCATTCGGATATCATGTAGCCAGGCAGGTAGTCCTTGACTTACAACACTGCATTTAGTGTCCGTTCAGAGTTACAGCAACAAAGAAAAAAAATATGAGCTCTGAGCATTTTTCACACTTAATGACCGTTGTAGAATCCCCATGGTCACACAATCAAAATTGGGCTGCTTGGCAACCGACTCATATTTATGACATTTGTAGGGTCAGGGGGTCATGTGATCTCCTTTTGCAATCTTATGACAAGTAGAGACAGTGAGGAAGCCAGATTCACTTAAAAGCTGTATTACTAACTTACCAATTGCAGTGATTCGTTTAACAGCTGTGGCAAGAAAGGGGGGGGAGGTCATTTGATAACTGTCGCACCTAGCAACAGAAATCTTGGGCTCAGTTGTCACAAGTTGAGAACTACTTGTATAAATTATATGTATGTTGTATTCACTGAAATACTAAACACACATAGGGCAGATTTTATAAAGCCCAATAGTTTCTGTTGAGGTAGACAAACTGATCTACTTTTTAAATGGCTGATGTGACTGGAAGGCATGTACGCTACACATACCCCCATTCAAAACTTGAAGTAATGTTGAGCTGAAGAGGAGCTGTATAGCAGCAGAATAACAAAACTCAGTTGTAACTATAGTGTGGATGATCCAAAAAATAGTAGCTGAACTCATGAAACTCCATTAAATCCTAAACTGAATTAGCTATGTTCAAACAACTACCATGTCGGGCGTATCTACATAGGCTTGTCTATGCAATCAGTTAAGATCCACAAGACACTGGGACACAAGAGAAGAGAATACCTATAGCTCAGGTTTGGACTGTGGAATTCTCGGCACTCACTGAGCTTGATTGTTTGCTTACAGACATTTCATTACCCAACTAGGTAATCTCATTGGTGCAAGGTATAACTTCATGTTGTGTGAAGCCAGCCATTGTCTAAGGCAGGGGTCTCCAACCTTGGCAACTTTAAGACTTGTGGACTTCAACACCCAGAATTCCTCAGCTAGCAAAGCCAGCAAAGCTGGGCTGAGGAATTCTGGGAGTTGAAGTCCACAAGTCTTAAAGTTGCCAAGGTTGGAGAACCTTGGTGTAAGGGTAATCTTGTCCTTTCCCCATGTTTTGGAATCACGCTTCCTTTATTCTCATGTTTTTATCTAAACTAATTTGCTTTTATTTAATTTTGGTCCAAATCTTCTCTTTTTTTGCTATAGCACCTTGTCTTCCATTTTACTGGACTCAGGGGAGAAAAGGTCAGACGTCTTGATCATGCTGTTGTTCTTTCTGTTGGATTATATCAAATTGTATTAAAACAGAATGGCTTCTGTGTAGATTTTACATTCATTTTATAGAAGCCACTTGATCATTTCACTAAGCCAGTTGTTGCTAGGTATAGCTTTA
Source organism: Vipera ursinii (assembly GCF_947247035.1). Taxonomy (NCBI): domain Eukaryota; kingdom Metazoa; phylum Chordata; class Lepidosauria; order Squamata; family Viperidae; genus Vipera; species Vipera ursinii. Next base: position 142,242,145 of record NC_139516.1, on the reverse strand, counting down.
GCTGTTGCAAAAGGACTAGAAAGATCCAATCAACTCTTGTTGATTACCAGATACAAAACATTTTTTTTGCAGAGTTCTGGATTCAGTTCCTGACATCACAGGACAAGAAAGATCTTGAGAATAAGACTGCACAAGACCTTCCCATTGCTATTCCAGCTATGTAGCTATTCTTATTACAATTATTTCTGGACTGCCTTTCCACAAATATCAGCAAGATGGTGTGATATAAATCAACAGACAGAAGTTAATAAAATATTAGATATTAAAACAACATTGTGTTTTGGGGGGGGTCTAATGTATTTCTAGAACTGTGCTGCTGTTTCAGCTGATCTCTGGTGCCTATTATGTTACATGTGACGTGCTTTTCTTCTGGAAAATATCTTCCAGATATTTTAATGGCTAAAGTGTAATGCTGTTTTTCAGGTGCTTTGCACTGCTCTGAACAGCTTCAGTAAGGGTGGTGTAGAAATACTCTTTAAAAGCCACTACTAGCAATTTAATAGGCTAGGTTTTTAAAAAAATATATCTTGGGTTTATTTCAGTGCAAGGTAAGTAAGTCTTATCTTGCACTAAGATAAACTGCTTTGATATAAAGCAGTTTCATGCACAATGGCTGGCTTCACATTCTACATTACAGCATGGCTTGGCTTGGCTTGGTTTGATTTAGTCAGATAAGCCAGCTGTGGCTTATTCATTCTTCTAATGGAGCACAATTTGTGAACTTGGCTTTATAGTGGTGAAATCTGGGAGAATGTCATTCTAAAGCAGGGGTCTTCAAACTTGGCCATTTTATGGCTGGCTGAGGAATCCTGGGAGTTGAAGTCCACAAGTCATAAAATGGCCAAGTTTGAAGACCCCTGTTCTAAAGAAAACGAAGCCAAATGTTGGTCAAGTCTACAAAAGGCAGCAAACACGAGCAAAATTTCTCAGCTTCCTCCAATACAGTTGATGCTTTCAGAAGTTGTCTGCCTATTTGATTGTTACTAGTCATTTCGAACTTTGCAACCAGTGTGACACTTGACCACAGTCATATGAAATGTGCTGTATGTCATGCTATTTAACTTAACCATTAGATAGATTTGGAATATCATTGAATATGCAGGAAATTTTTGGTTATATATTTTTTTTCTACTGGGGAAGCATGTTAGATTTCTCCCTTGGACACTGGAGCAGTCTTTCTGCCCCCACACAGGCAAAATGTCTTTATTCTTTCCTGGGAGAAGCTGTAAATTAGTTATACATTTATTTCACACATCTGGGACCATTTCTACTGCTCATATTCCAAGAATGGCATTTCTAATATTACTGATCCAACACAGACTTCAGCTCAACTTCTGATCTTTCCTGTGTTACTGTGGGTTTGATTTATTTTGTGTTTGCATAAATTACACACCTCATTTTGCCCAAATATCAAATTGATGCTGAATAACATTTGAGTAAAACTTTGGTATGCTAAACGTGTATTAATTAGAAATGAAAAGTTTGGCAATATTTCAAATTGGTGGGGGGACGGTTGGCACTAATGAAAATTATCAAGTCGTTTGATTTAAAAAATAGTTTTGTATTCATGCAGCTGTTCTGAATAGGAATTTCCAGCCTGGTTTATTTTAGCCCTAGTGAGGACCCAGATTGGCACTTAAGAAAATAACAGAATAACAGAATTGGAAAGGGACTTTGGAAGTTTTCTAGTCCAACCCCTTGCTCAGGCAGGAAACCCTATACCAGGGCTTTTCAACCTTTTCACCCATTGTACCATTTTTAGGATATGGCAACATCCGAGTACCACCAGTCGCCTCGCAAGGTGTCAAAAACTTGGTGACAAAAAAAGGGGAAAAAGTGATGAAATACAGGTAGTCCTCGACTTACAACAGTTCGTTTAGTGACTGTTCGAAGTTACAATGGCACTGGAAAAAGTGCCCCCCAAGCCACCACCAAGCAAGACACCTGCCTGCCTGCCTGGCGGCGTTCTTCTGTCCAAGGTTTTCATTGTTGTGAGCATTTCTGTTGAGGATTGGCAGCAGGGGTGGGGTGGGGGGGTGTTTGGTTTTTATTCCCTCCCCCCCGTCTGCTGGGTGGTTGCAGCAGGTTTTGGTCACTTCGCATGACCCTGGGACACTGTGGCCATCATAAACATGAATCAGTTGCCAAGCATCTGAATGTAAATCACAAGACCCTGGAGATGCTGCAACATTCCAGCTGATCCGTGCTTCTTCTGGGCTCAGCAGAAGCGCCAGGATCAGTGGCGAGCTCCAGCTGGAGCCTGGTGCTGATCTTGGTGCTTCCACTGAGCCCTGACAGCCCTGCAGCTCCAGCCATCTCTTGGTCAGGCTTGTGTGGTGCTGCCACTGGTTCAGCTCATTCCCCTCCCCCACTACCACTTTTCTAGGATGATCGCGTACCACCTGCCAGGTGCCAATATATCACAGGTGGTACCCGTACCACTGGTTGAAAAGCCCTGCCCTATACCATTTCAGAACACACTTAAAAAATAATGAATCACATAGAAATTAAACAAGACTAAAATGAAGAAAGAAAACAAGAAAGACTTTTTGAATAAGCTAACTGGAGTTCTTTGTTTGAATATGGTCATTCTTTAAAAGATAATGCTGCTGTAGCAATTTACACTGTTCCAAAAAAAATAATACTGCAATCTTAAAGTCTATAGCAATTAACTTGATCTTATACTGTTTTCAGAGGATCCAAGTCTCACATTTAACAATGATCATAATTAATAATCCTGTGTATTATGGCCTCAACAGGCTTCTTTGCTTATTTAAGAGGATAGAAAATTGCTTTTTTTTTATGGTAGACACAGCCTTCAGTGTTTTGCTATATGGGTAAGCAATGAATGTTTGTAGAAGAAAAGTACCATGTATAGAAAAGACTTATATATTGGTTTCTGTCTATGGTTCTTATTAAATATCCCTAAATATCTTATCTAAATGTAACCATTACAGGAAAAATGAAAAATCCCGAAACCTTCATTCTATATTCATCAGAATCATAGCCACATTTATTACCAAATTATTATATAATCCTATACTTCTTCCTTAAAAATAACAATCTGGTTGAGTTCTTGACTGGTTTGATGTCCAGTATATATATATTTTTGTTTGGGGGAGATTTACAGCAGAACTAGAAAATCTGTAACCTGACTGTTTGCAGTGTTTGTAAGCCACCCCTATCATTAAGACTCTGGGTATTTTATTCAACATGGAATAAAAACAATCAAAGAACAAATTAAATTTGCCAAAGCCAGTACAGTATGTTACAATAATTGAAAATCACCAACAGCCATCCCAGGTCCACAGAATGATAAACAAAGCCTTGTTGGGTTGGGACCCTGTTCATAGCACAGGGGCTACTACTAAAAAGACATACTTGCATCCCTTTAACTTATGGGATGAGACCTTCTGCAGTGCAACCGATATATTGTCTCCTATGTGCATTGTATTGCTTCTTATATGACTTGTATTATTAACATTTACCTACATAGTTGGACTAACTCGAGTGTTGTCTCTTGAAATTTAATGTATAAATTGTCCTTACCCACCTTCCTTTAAACCTTTCTGAATTGTCTCTTGTGCTTCACTCTTTCCAGTTCCGAGATTGGCTTAAAGCAAAGTACGGTGAAAACCCTTTGCAAGACTATCAAGAAGCTCAGGCTCTTCTGCAGAAGTACAGACTCCACACAGCGGATCCTTACAAAGAGTTCAGGAAGGCAGTAGAATGATATTCTTGCTTCGGTGACTGATGATCATTTATTTTAGCGTTCAGGATATAGTTACAACTAAGCAGGGCAACTTGCACCCACATCTTCCTGCACGTGCCGAAAAAGGATTGCTTGAAAAGGAATAATTGGGGGGGGCCCACAGGGGCTATTTGGGTTTTTATAATACACCTTTCTTTAAATATTCGAGGAGTGGGACTCCAGATCGTGGACCCTGTTATACTCGTGGTTGATCTTGCCTTTTATTATGTGGAGGGCCTACTCTTTTCCAGCAGTGTGAAAACAGCATGCCGCACTCTGATGGCCAAATACATTTTTACAGATACCTGCTCTTCGGGCTGCCTGCAAAGACAGGGTTTGGCACAGCTGTATTTTTTAAAATTATGTAGGGTTTTTCTAAAGGAGGGGGGAATGTGTACCCCAGGGAGCGACTTGTACTCAACGGGAGTTCTGGTTTCGCTACTGCCAGGCCTAGAGCAGAAGAAACAGCCTGTTTAAAATAGCAGTGATGTTCTTCAGCAGTGAGAAAACGTTGCAACCAAATTAAGCAAGGCTCTGTTTGTATGCATGGTTGCCGCTCTCGTGTGTATATCTTCATTTAGAAATGATTTTTAAAAGAGATTCCTCTCAAATGTTTGTTTGAATCGACTCATGCAAAAATATTACAGATAATGTTGCAGTATTTATTGCCTTGGTGTTTGTCTCAGCCATGTTGCTCACTCTGTTTCTTTCATCCTTTTAATACTTTAACAGTGGAGGACTCTGACGGTATATTGGAATGTACAGAATATATTTAAAGATTAAGAAAGAATGGTAATGGCTACTGTGCTATAATAATGTTGAAAATTCCCCCAAAATACTACTGACTAAAATATTTTATTATATATTGGGTATCTTGATGAAGTTTCATGTTTGACTGCTTTTCTCAGTGGAATATATTCAATAAAAGCTTCAGGTTTTTTTTAAAAAAAATAAAGTATGATAGTATGTCACCACTTTTAGAGGTTACCAACAATTGTGGCAGAGAAAACGTTAAATCATTGGTCCCCAACCTGTACAGCTTGGTGGCCCAGTGGGGGGAGGGAGGGAGAGGGGAACCAGCCCACCGCTTCTGCAAGTCAAGCTGCATCCCCACCTGTTCTGTACCAGCCTGCTACCGGCCTTGCAGAAAAGGCAACCCCTTTATAAACGGCAAGAGGCTGGAATACGTCTGCCAAATTTATTACAAAAACAAACAAAACACATACCAAGATACAGGAGCTTTGAAACACTATCGGAGCGGTTGCTTTCAGCAAACCAGCCCTCCCCAAACATTCCCTTTATAAAGAGTTCAGGGCGTGGCCTCTCTTTGCCTCCTTCCGAGAAGCCCCACAGCCTTCCTCTGCTTGCTCCTACTTGACTGCCTCCTGCGTCCTTGAACAGGGCCAGCTGTTGGTCATCTTCATCCACACTGTCAGGCTCACACAGCTGGGTCTCCACCAGGTAGGAGGGGCCTGGCTGGGGGCTCTGCGGAGCCTCAAAGCCATCATCAGCAAGTTCTTCAACACCCCCCTCCTCCCCCTCATCTGAGTCATCCGACCCAACTGCCGAACCCACAGGCTGACCCTGAATCACAACACCCACCCATGTGTCGGCCAGCTGTTTGCATGGCCCAGTTCCAAATGGGCCACAGCCTCATAGTGGACCACAGCCTGAGGGTTGGGGACCCCTGCATTAAATGGTCAAGCAGAAGAGAATATTCTGCAAAGACTGGAAATTATACTGGAAATGATTTGGTCTCTGAATTATATCCCACACTAGAAGGGAAAAAAAATACTTTCAGCTCCGTGCTTCTCATTACATCATAGAATATGACATTCTCTGCAGATCATTTGGATTCTCAGCCAAGCGCACAACATTGCCTTTTTATAAAAGTACACACACACACAAACACTTGACATTCCTAAATGCATCCTAAAAACTAAACGGCCATTACCTTTCCCTGTCATATTCCATAGTCAATGCTGAAACACCCACAATGCATTTAATAAAGTACAGTCCTGTGCGAGTTTTTACTTCTCTCATATACTGCTTTTACCATGTTTAGTGATCGACTTGCAATTCTATGTCCACGTAAAATGTTCCATTATTCAAATGTTTTGAATTTTATATATTTATTTAAAACGTGTGTGACTGCCTAGCTTCAATAGAGCACGAGTGCTTAAAGCGTAAAGTACTTTATATTGAAAATATAAAGTAATATAATGGTGAGCCAATGCATCCTCATCCAATTGGGATAGCAACATATCATGATCCAAAGACCCAGGAAAGAGCCAGGGACTTTTAAAGCCCAGCATGGTCAGAGTCAACTAAAGGTCAGGAGGAAGATCATTTCATAAGATAGGGGCCACTATACACCCAATTGGAGCACATGGGGCAGGCAGATAGCCTAAGGAGAGAAGGTAGATCCTGCAAACAGCATCTTGCACTGCATCAGAAGCCTACTGGGAGTCAGTATAACTGGTAAGGTAGTGGTGTCACATGGCTATAAGTACGGTGCTGCATTCTGGATCAATTGTAGCTGCCAAGTCGTCTTCAAGGGCAGTCCCATGTACAGTTGTTGGCAGAGGTGGGTGACCATAGAAACTGAATGAATATAAAAAAATTTAAGTTCAACAAGAATCAGATCAAACACTACTAAATACGTGAACAATACAGAAGTGAGATTTCCCTTACTCTATCAGAAACCTCCGGTGTAAAGTTCCCCCATTGGACCCCCATCCAATTGGCCCAGCCGAGTTTGGAGACCCTTCCAGATATCCAAGAGGGTGTGTGTGGGGGGGGGGAGGATTTCACTTCTAGAAGCCAAGTTCCCAAGGGTGGGGGCCACAGCAGAAAAGGTTCTTCTCCTATACCCCACCAGCTAAAATTCCTCAACCTCTTCTGGAGTGAGATGGTTCCTCAGATAACCTGGTCCCCATGCCAATTAATGTTCTGCAAGACTGATAACCCTATATAAAAAAACCAGCCCAGCTGATAGGTTGGCGGGTCAGAGGAGTGATGTGGGATAAAGCTCCTCACTGTTCACATTTACCAGTCTTGCAGAAGACCTGTAGAAGCTTTTACCATCTTTTTGTCCCCTGGGGTAGAAGGGGAAACTGGTAGAACATTTGTCAACTTCATCCAGGCTCCCAAATGTCTCAAACCTATATTTGGCAGCAAGGGGCTGTAGCACTTGCACCCAGAAATATCGAGTGTGCAAAAAAGGTGTTAGAGCAGGCAAAATAGTTCTGCCTTACTGCAGCTACCTTGAATTTCCTCTGTCAGGGGATAAACAGGGACAAGCAGGTTAAAGCAGCTACCCCATTGCCCACTCATAGAACCTTCATTTCGATAGTGGGCTGGTGTTTTACCAGGACAGACTGTTGGGCTGGTGTCTCAAAATACTGGTGTCTCCAGGTGTAGATGGAGTCCTCCTCAGGCTTGAGATGTCTCACAAAGTGAAGCACAATCAGGATGGAGGTGGGAACATTCCTTCTGAACAGGGCCAGACAGCCCAGGGTAAAATTACTCTGAGAAGGCAGCTACCAGTGATTGCATGGGAGAAGCAGATCTGCAAGGGCATACATCAGCCAACAAAAGTGGGGGCATGACCTACAATGAAATGAACTGTCACAAACACTCCACACTGCACTGTGTATGCTGGCAGAAGTTAGAAAATACTTTTGATTTGAAAGAAGAAAGAAGCTAGCCTCCCAGTGAGCAAGGGTCAGGTCAAGGACATTAGGTGTTCCTATCCCGGGCCATCAGTTAGTCAGTATCTTTGCATGAGGCAAGCAGGACTTGTGTATAATATAAGAACATTTTTTTTCCCAATCATCAGGCACAAATAGCACCTTCAAATACCATCTCAGATCATTGTGGTCATCCAAAACTCTCCACTGAAGGCTAGAGACATGGGAAATCAGTTCTAGAGATCAAAAAGATTAGAATTTCTTGACAAAACTGTGGATTTCCTATTTGGGTCACAATACTAGTAATGTATATTAGTTATCAACCCTAGTAATGATAGTAGTGGTGTGTTCTTTTAAGATTCAATAGTATCCACGTGAATACGAGAGGTTTCTGCAAGCAGAACAGCCCAGGGATGAATAAACATTTGTGCTGATCACAGAATATTTTTCTGCATTGAATGGAACAGAGCATGCTGAAGAAGGGCATGGCTAGTTGCTGGATTTGTAATACAGTAGAAGCAATTTATTGTGGGTCACAGTTATTATTCCACTTATTGTGCCTCAAGACTCCAAGTACATATGACAGCCAAGTAAGACACATGAGAGTTGTAATTTTATAATTCCAAATGGGACATAAGACAGCCAAGCAAATTCTGGCAGAATCAAAATTTGAACAAGTAATTATAAACAGAAAGAGTCATTGCTGAGATATCTCTCTTTCAAGTTGGTTTTTAGTAATAGTAGTACAAGGAGGAGGAGGAGTTAGTGATGTATCCATAACCTTATGTGGGCTGCTGATAATAGAAACTGCAACCCAACTCACTTGGAGGGTCCTTGGATGGGAAAGATTGAGAAATTGTGTGTTCATGTTGATATACACTGGCAGATTTTTGAACTTGAGAGGGCTATAAATGTAGCACAGAAATCTGGCTTCTGAATAATAGTTGTTATCATCCCCTATATGATAAGATAATCTTTATTGTCATTTTACTGTGGGCACAATGGCACACATCAAAAATGAAATTTAGTTGCCCGCTCTCAAAGTGAAACATACATGACACACACCTAAAACATACTATATACAACATATGTATACCCACACTCCTACATATACATGATCAAATTAAAGGAAAAACAAGTTAATGATTCAGCAGGAGTTGGGTCAGCGAGTCATTCAAGATATGTAGATGACAATGGTTAATGCCTTTGAGAAAGAACATGAGGGAAACCGAAAGATCACAGTCATTGGTGGTCTAAGGCCTATGCTCAAAAATTCCATGCTCTTCTTCCCTCTTTCAAGTCCTCACTCAGTACGAAGCACTTCTAATTTGTGTCAGGCTTCATACCGATTGTTTGAAGTAAACTGATTAATTTACTGCCAATGCTTCAGTGGATCTAAGGGACATTCCAAGAGGAATAAGTATCATGCTGGCCTAAGTTAATCCAGGTAACTGAAAATTACTTTTTATTCTTTCTTCTTTCTCCTCCTTTTATTTAATTCCCACCACTACTAAAATTCTTATTAACGGGCCTTCTACCTTCACTATGGGTCTATAGATGTAAAATTTCCAAAATTCTTAAAATTGATCCTGAAGATTGGAAATTCTGAGAATTCCAGTTCTAACATCTATCTGGTGGTTATCCAGTTAAGGCTCTACCTGGTTCTCTAAGAGTAGTTTGCTTTGCATTTGATAAGTACAGGATTCTTCTGTAAAGCTCCACTTAAAGCAATAGAACTTTTTAAAGGTTGGCTATTCTGATTCATGCTCTTCAGAAATCATGCTGTGTTGCAGTCATTTAATTTCCCCAAGCTGGAATCATTCAGGCATCTTGATTAGCAAGTCCTCTAGGGCAGGGGTGTCAAACTGCCGGCCCACAGGCCAGAGTGTCACGGAGAAACCGCGCCCATCCCATTACCAGCAATGGGAAAAAGTTCCGATACGTCGCGCGATGTCACGTGACATCGCGAGTTTGACATGTCTGCTCTGGGGTCAGTATTTACCAGGCTAGGTAATCACCAGTCTTTCCACAAATGAGCGTTAGAGGATATGTGACTATCACTGATGGAACTTTTGTGTATGTATGTTCTTCCTTCCCCTGAAAAACCTTGTAATTGACACTATCCCATCCAATGCCTCTACCAATGGACTAGTAAAAAAAATGTTTTACCATTATTTCTATGACTTGGACTGGAAGAGGAACCTACTAGAACTCTTGTCAATTTTTCCTGGTGAAAAAAGAAGACAGTTCCACCATTAGTGGACTTATTTCATTAGTCAACTTATTAAAAAAATCAGAATTTTACTCTTAATCCTCTCACTTAGCCTGCAAGGAGGGAAAGGGTAAAAACTCTTGTCAATTTCTTAAATTTGGCCTTAAATGAAAGATTCACAGTTCCTTTAGTGAACCTTTAAGGAAAAATAAAAAAAATATCCAGCCTATCCCTCCTATAACCAGTGAGAAAACCTTTCCTTCTGCCATGCAGGATAAAATGGCTGTGGAAGTCACTGACTAGTGATTGGTGGTGAAGTGACACTGAGGTAACTTGGTTGTACAGAACAGTCCATGGCATTTTATTGAGCCACTTCAGCCTCTATCTAATTTACCATTTTCTGTAAACCACAGCAAAGAACACTAATTGGAAATGGAGGGAATTATGAATTCTATTAAGTCTTAGAAATGGAAATACCTGGCTCATCTTGTCAGGCATGGGAAGCTAAGCAGGCCAGGCCTGATTTATACTTGGATGGGAAATCCTTGGGGAATTTTAGGATTGTAGGTTACCCTGAGGAGTTGAAAATATTGTTTCAGAATTGGCAAATTACTGCTGTATTGCTGCAAAAAAAAAACTACTGGATGTATCTATGAAGTCAGAGGTGTCAGTTCAAAGAAGACTTCACTTATTTAGGATTAATATCTTGAATATTTTAGTCTTGGATTGTTAAAAGAGAGAGAGAGAGAGAGTGCCAGTAATATGGTTAGATTATGTTATGAAGATGCATACCATGAAAGCAGTGGTGGGATTCAAATATGTGAACAACCGGTTCTCTGTGTGGATGCCACTTCTGGAAGTTCATTCTGGGCTTGGGCAACAAAGAATTAACTACCGGTTCTGCCGAAGTGGTGCGAACCGGCTGAATCCCACCACTGCATGAAAGTCAGTGCATTACATTAGTGGCAGCAGCCTTGCCTACCAGGATGCTTTTAAGATACATTGGATGTCAACTGCCCTTATTCCCAAAGTCAGAATGCTGTGTTGGCAGGTGTGATCAATTAATCTTTATTACGGTTACAGACCAGCAAATAAAAGCATTACAAAAACAATAATAGTAAAAAAAGTAAAAATAAAAGACAGAATAATATATTGCAATTTGGTGGTGGATTAACATAAACTTCATGCCAGCATGACATGAGGTATAGTATTGGGGTGGGGTGGGGCTTTTTTGGTCCTTCCCTCTGCACTGGGGTGGTGATTTCCCCCCCCCCCCAAATCAAAACAATACAGTTTGGAGAGAATTAGTTGATACTGGTTGTGCTCCCCAATTCATTAGGACTGTATTTCTAGGTTTGTTGAAGTGATGATAAAGGCTGGTCAACTTTAAACTTAGCAGTCTGGAAGACAGCTGGATTTATTATTTACAGGATAATTTGAGCCAATTTACTCATAGAAGAATAAATTTATGGGAGGGGAGGAGGAAAGGACTTACTGGAGAATATAAATGCAATGAATGGACACTTTTAGTAATCATAGGGACCTATTCTGATTCCCATCCTTGATACAGATAGTCCTGAACTTACAGCAGTTCATTCAGAGTTACAACGGCACTGAAAAATTGATCCATGATCATTTTTCACACTTATGACCTTTGCAGCACCCCCACGGTCATGTGATTAAAATTTAGGTGCTTGGCAACTGACTCATATTTGTGACGGTGGCAGTGATCACTTTTTGTGACCTTCTGACAACCAAAGTCAATGGGAAAGCCAGATTCACTTAATAACCATGTTACTAAGTTAACACCTGCAGTGATTCACTTAACAACTGTGGGGAGGAAGGTTGTAAGATGAAGCAAAATTCATTTAACAACTGTCTCACTGAGCAACAGAAATTTTGGGCTCAACTGTGGTCATAAGTCGAAGACTACCTGTGATTCCATTTAGACATTCCTCTACCAATTTACCTTCAGGTTTAACTGCTTTGTAACATTCATCTAGGGACGCGGTGGCTCAGTGGGTTAGGACGCTGAGCTTGCCAATCAGAAGGTCGGCAGTTTGGCGGGTCAAATCCTGAGTGCCGCGTAGCAGAGTGAGCGCCTGTTACTCGTCCCAGCTTCTGCCAACCTAGCAGTTCGAAAGCACATCAAAATGCAAGTAGAAAAATAGGGACCACTACAGTGGGAAGGTAACAGCGTTCCGTGCACCTTTGGCGTCCAGTCATGCCGGCCACATGACCACGGAGATGTCCTTGGACAAGCGCTGGCTCTTCGGCTTTGAAACGGAGATGAGCACCGGCCCCTAGAGTCGGAAACGACTAGCACGCATGTGCGGGGGAACCTTTACCTTTACCTTTTAACATTCATCTAATTTTTGGGGCTTTGGGACTGTGAATGCCTTTTTGTTGTGTTTCCCTTTCTAGTCCAGATATTTTATTAAATAGTTATGTCCAGTGGTGGGATTCAGCCGGTTCGCACCACTTCAGCAGAACCGGTAGCTAATTTTTTGTTGCTCAGGCCCAGAATGGACTTCCGGAAGCAGCATCCACACAGAGAACCAGTTATTCAGATATTTGAATCCCACCACCGGTTATGTTTTAACGGCTGTTCAATTCATTGCTGTTCAGTGCACAGAATTTCCTAGCCTTATGATACTATTGCGCAGAAGCTTCTACAAACTGAGAAAGCGGTGTTATTTTTGCGTTTTCAGTGAAAGCTTATGGAGGCCCCCCAGTGGCTGTCTTAGTTTTTTAATTTTTAACTACCTCCCTAAAGAAACTTTGTACAATTAAACAAGACAAGGAGAATAGTAAAGAGCTGTTATTGTCTTATGGTAAGGACTAAGAAATTTATTGTGGGAGAGTAAATTAGCTAGGTTTTAAAGAAAGAAACATTGTGGTTGTTTATTTTGTGCAGTTTGTGGCACAACAATTCAAGGCTCATTTGAGAAGGAGTATTTTTAAGAAGTACCTTTATTATCCTTGGAAAATAGGTTCATTTTAGATTTGAGTTAAGGTAAAAAATTTCAGTACAGAACATGGCAACATCAAAGATTTATTTTCATATATGTGCAAAGCAGAGGTACCCAACCTTTTTGTGCACCAGGGACCGGTTTTGTGGAGAGAGGTTTTTTCATGGACCGGAGGGTGCGTGTTTTTGTGTGCTGCCTGCATCTTATGGATGGGGCTTTGTTTGTGTGGACCAGTGGCTGGCATTCCGCACCCCAGTACTGCTCTACGGACTGGGAGTTGGGGACCCCTGGTCTAAAAGATCATAGAGAATAGGCTCTCATTGATTAAGATGTAAAATGATTTTGTTGTGGCTTACCTCTGTGTATACACCCAGCCATTATGTCTTGTAAATCATGGCTTATTTTAACCTTAACTGGTTTTGTGAATATTCAACAAACATGGCTTCAGCATACTATGGCTTAATGCCAAGTGCATCCATATTTTTCAGTATCCAATTTGGTCCAACTAGGGTTACCAAATTACTACGGCAAAAATGCTAATTTTTGTTTTGTTCACTTCATCATCATTAACAAAACTCAGCAGACTCAGCAACTTTGAAACAATTTAGCCATTTTATCTGCTAACATATACAGGATAAGATGACACAAGATGCGGGAGGCAGTAAGCTGCTAATAAATGCAGAAAAAGGTTTGAAAAAGGAGTTTTCAACCCTAACTCTATATATGGAAAGGTGAAATCATGAGGAAACTTGGGGTCAATGCAAAAGATAGTGTAGCATGCTGTTTTTAAAAAACAAAATGTGCATTAAAAGAAGAAAAATTATAGCAGCGCAGCTTGGCAGGCCAGGGAGGAGCTGGGCTGCAGCTGGTACGAAATTCCCCTTCTGCATAACTAATAAAGGTGCAATAATTTTGTCCCCTCTTTTGCTCCTTCTTCCACCAGTCTTTCCTAGTGAAACTATTTATTCTTTGGCGCATAAAGGTCTGTTTAATCACTCACTTCTCTGTAAAAAGGTCAGCTCCTTGATCAAGGGTGGATAAGCCAAATTTCATACACTGTAGAAATGCCCATTGCGAATGACACCTATGAAAAAAGGCTCAAGTAAATATGATGTTGGTCTAGTCTGGGAGTCAAAATTAGTTCTGGTTAATTATAGGGTATTAGCATCACCATGTTGCTATCCTCTTCAAAGGCAGGATCAACCATCTTCCGGTGATCCACCTACATGATAATTCTTGGCCCAGCGAGCAGGAGTCTTACCGAAAGGTGCTTATATCGGGCTAGCAGTTTGACATCATGGAAGATGAGCAATCAAGCCATCTTGTTTCAAAGGAAGGAAAAACGTACTCTCTAGCTTACAACTCTCTCAAAGACTATTTTCCCCCCATCTTAAAATATAGGTAGTCCCTGATTTATAATCATAACTGAACCTGGAATCACGGTAGTACGTCATTGAGGTTGTAAGCTGAGGCACCACATGACCTGATTTATTTATTTTTTACATTTTTTTTGTAGCAGTTGTTAAGCGAATATCACAGTCATTGAGCAAATCAATTTTCCTCAATGGAAACTGGAAACTGGAAGCAGATGCTGGAAAACAGCAAAAAAAAAAAAGTTGTAAGTCAAGGTCATGCAACTGCAGGATGCTGTAAAGGTCTAAAATTTGATCATGTGACTACAGGGGTGTGTGCAGCCATTATAACTTTGAAAACAGGTTGTAAGTTGAGATCCGTCATAACTTTAAATGGCCATTAAGTGACTGATGGTAAGTTGAGGACTGCCTCTAATCATTTTGTTCCTGTGAAGACCAATAATGTTCAATCATAAGAATAAAGTTCTGTGTATAGCAAAAGCTGGGTCTGCTGATGCTGTGTCTTCCCAACTTCCATATGCTTGAGACCTACTGAGATGATGATCTTTCTACCAGCAGTATCATTATGTTATCAGTCACTCCTGGAGTTTAGAGTAACAAGATACACAAAACAGTAAACCCAGCTAATCTTCTTCCAGCCCATCCCTGAGGTATGAGCCATCCCCAGTTTTGTCCATAGTTTTTAGGAGGAGAGTAAAACTGAATACAATGCTCACGTAATTGTGGGTTTCTTGTTTGGCCAATTTGTTCCAATCCATACTTCTGATGCTGATGGGATGGTCTAATATACCAAGACAATTTCATAAGATCATCTCTTCCCCTTCTGAAATCAGGAAATGCTTGATGAGCAACATTTCCTTCAGCTAAAGCAAGACGATTTTCCTTTGCTTGCACAGTATGGAGTTCTAGCATTTATTAGCTGCCAACGTTTACACTGATACTATTGTATCTGTATTTAATTGCAGCCCAGTGGATAAAAAATTATAGAAACAAATATAATATAGCACAGGACAGAAAGCAAAGGATGTGGCTAATAAAGTGATAAACCACACTAGAAGCTATGAATTCTTGCCTTGCTAGAATTATGAAACAGTGGATAGCCAGATGCCAAGTTGCTATTATAGCTTATGCATTAAGCTGACCAAGGGAAATCCATTGTTTTCCATAATCGATACAAGACCTTTAGGCCATTTTGTTTCTGGCCACTGAGAATCCTGTTTGTCTCCAAATTATGATAAGCTTCACACGGAGATAACCAAAAATCATACTATTATTGGAAGAACAGGAATAAGAACTTTAATTTGATTTTGTTTGTTGCTGGCAACTTTGTGGGCTATACCCTCCAACAAAGTGCCCTGAAGATTATTAAACCCCATAATTCCCAGATAGTAATGGGGACGCTGTGGCTCAGTGGGTTAGGATGCTGAGCTTGTCAATCAGAAGGTCGGCAGTTTGGCAGGTTGAATCCCGAGTGCCGCGTAACAGAGTGAGCACCTGTTATTCATCCCAGCTTCTGCCAACCTAGCAGTTCGAAAGCATGTAAAAATGCAAGTAGAAAAATAGGGACCACTACGGTGGGAAGGTAATAGTGTTCCGTGTGCCTTTGGCATCTAGACATGCCAGCCACATGACCACAGAGACGTCCTCGGACAAGCGCTGGCTCTTCGGCTTTGAAACAGAGATGAGCACTGGCCCCTAGAGTCGGAATCGACTAGCACGCATGTGCAGGGGAACCTTTACCTTTACCTTTACCTTAATGGCACTAGGTGATGGAAGTTATCCTGCTCAATAAAGGAAGGGTAGCATTTAGTTTAATGCTATAATTTAGTTTAACTGAATAGTAAACAAAGTAGTACTGAATTGTATGAGCAAGTTATTACTCTGTGAGAGTGTGCCACATTTCATCAAAACATTATTTGCATGGATTAGTTTGCATTATCAGTAAAGTGCAAAAAAGCATTTTCTCTTCTTAGAGTCGACAGTCTTCTTTTATGAAAGTGAAAAAGATGTCTAATTTTAATAGCATTTTTTGTAAAAAAAAATAGAATTATATTCAAAGATGTATGATGTGAGGACATGTAAGCCTGCACACACTCCTATCTATAGTTGTCAATAAAGTTACAGCTATATACACTTGCAAAGACCTCATGGAAAGTTTGAAGAATGGAAAATTCGCCACAAGGAGGGATCAAGAAAACCACCCCTCAAGGTCTGCTAGTTTGTGCATTCAGGAAGTGATTTACAACGTTCCTAACTCAGCTGATGGTATGTGATCTCTGTAAAAATCGGCTTATTTGCATAACAGCCAACAATCATTAAGGAATCTGTATAGTCAAAAGTATACTTGTTCACATGTGGTAACTTACGTGTCAGAAAAAGATATTTTCTCTTGCATAAGAAAATGCAGCAATAGAAGGGACAAGCATAATCCTGATCCAAAATGGAATAACTATGAATTTGTCAGATCTTATTATTTCTCTTATTGAGTATAGGAGAAAAATAGTGATCTCTGAAAGAAATGTTTCTCCTGCACAAGCAAACTGAGGAATAATTGTTCTCTGAGTCATGGATTACTTTGTCCATGAAAACAATGTTTTTTTTTTGTTTTTTAAAAAATTAAAAAACGAAGTGGTACTATGTTCATGTCCTTGGGCTACCTTGTAAAGTGGACTTTGGATTTATGCTGTTTTATTACATTTATACTTTTTTTAGCTTTGGGCAATCAAATAGTCAATGGATGCAACAAGTAAACTATCATTGCCTGCTGCAGAGTCAATGTGGAGGGGGAAAAAGGAAAAACAAGACAGCAGCAACTTTGCCCCTTTTCCCTTTACTGTACATTGAAAGGCTGAAGCTATTGTAAAGAGTGGACACAGACACCAAATTACTTTCTAATGTTACACAGGTCTGGGTGCGAAACCTGCTTTAGGAACTCCATGGAATGGTGATTGCGTGATTAAAGAAGTATGAGCTATCTAGGTGCCAAATAAATAAAATCCATCATAAATATTGTCCAAGTCATCCTGTCTCAAGGGAAGACATTAGGGTGGAATCTCCCCCCATGCAATATATTTCAGAACAGGATGTGTGAGTAGCTGGGAAAACAGCAGAGCGACAGAGAGGGAGGTAATAGGGGAGAAATCAATTGTAATGATTTTCGCCATCTTGCAATAACCTGGATTCAGAAAGACCACCAGCAGAAATGTTCAAGCATCTTGAAAGTAAGGCAGAAAAGTAGAAGCCCTTTTCACAGGTGATGCAGGGTTGTTGTTTTTTTTTTGCAGGAAATTAATTTCTGCCTCTGTTTTCATTGTTATAAAATCTGACGAGATTCCATTTCCCATTAGTTCTTTGCTGTATTTTATCTATGCGTGTGTTTTACTTTTTGTACTTGTGGCAGGGTTATTCTCTTAATTTTTTTTTAAAAAAAGAATAAATAAACATTATGGTTTTTTAAAAAAGAGAGAGAGAGAGGCATGCTCAACCATGCTCGTAGCTCAACTTTTCAAGTATTCTTCCTGTTCGCAGGAGCAGCCAAGCGTTCAAGCAGCGTTCTTGTTCGTGAAAAGACAAAGGCGATGCACTGTTGGATCTAATGAGATGCAGTTACGAATCTATCAGCTGTCAACAGTTATTGCAGCTGCTATTTAGAGAGGGGGAAAAATGTGCATCAATATTAACTGTCAGACAAATGTAACAATCTGCTCAGAACCTATTTATGAATTTCTTCCAGTAAGATTGAAAGACTAGAACAGGGTGCTGTCCTTGCCACTGTTTGCTAGAACGGTGCAAATTTGCAAAGAGATGTTTCCCTTTGACTTGAAAGCCCCTTGGCACTGCCTTGTACCTATCAAAGCCTTGGCCTGGTTGACTTACATCGTAAGAAGGACTTTTGGTGGCCTTCCATACTTGTATTTGCTTAGCTCAAAAAATATTTCTGCTGGCATTTCCAGCGAAGAAGTCAGTTGAAGGGAAGAGGTCCACTATGAAATTTGAAGGTGCCAAGAAAGATTGTCTCATTTTTACAGGCTAAGGAGCTGCAGTAAACTAAAGTGACATGGTACTGCTTCCCTAGGGACCTACTGTTTCTGTATTTCAAAAGAAATGTTTTGAGGTAGATTTGACCAGAGTACACATGTATAGGATCGGATTGGATATATTGGACAATGCATGGAGCCATAGCGGTGCAGTGGTTAGACTAAAATAATGCAGGCTAACTCTGCCCATAGCCTGGAGTTCGATTCTGACCAGCTCAAGGTTGACTCAGCCTTCCATCCTTCCAAGGTCGGTAAAATGAGGGGCAATATGCTAACTCTGTAAACCAGGGCTTTTCAACCAATGGTACGGGTACTACCTGTGGTACATTGGCACCTGGCAGGTGGTACGCGACCATCCTAGAAAAGTGGTAGTGGGGGAGGGGAATGAGCTGAACTGGTGGCAGCACTGCACAAGCTCAAGCGAGAAATGGCTGGAGCTGCAGGGCTGTCAGGGATCAGCGGAAGCGCCAGGATCAGTGCTGCTTTCCAGCTGATCGGCGCTTCTTTGGGGCTGTCAGGGCTCAGTGGAAGTGCCAGGATCAGCGCCAGGCTCCAGCTGGAGCTCGGTGCTGATCCTGGTGCTTCTGCTGAGCCCTGGAAAAACACCAGTCATCTGGAATGTTGCAGCATCTCCAGGGTCTTGTGATTTACATTTAGATTCTTGGCAACTGATTCATGTTTATGACAGTCACAGTGTCCCAGGGTCATGTGAAGTGACCAAAACCTGCTGCAACCACCCAGCAGACGGGGGAAATAAAAACCAACCAACCCCTCTGCCAATCCTCAACAGAAATGCTCACAACAAGGAAAACCTTGGACAGGAGGAAGAGTGCCGCCAAGCGGGCAGGCAGGTGTCTTGCTCGGCTGTGGCTTGGGGGGGCACTTTTTTCAGCGCCATTGTAACTTCAAGCAGTCACTAAGCGAACTGTTGTAAGTCAAGAAGTACCTGTACTTTATCACTTTTTTCCTTTTTTTTTTTGGTCATCAAGTTTTTGACACCTTGCGAGGCGACTGGTGGTACTCGGATGTTGCCATATCCTAAAAGTGGTACAGTGGGTGAAAAGGTTGAAAAGCCCTGCTGTAAACCACTCACAGAGTGTTGTAAAGTGCTATGAAGCGGCATGTCTATGGAGAGTCTCAGTCATCCAGATCATGGTTGTCCCAAAGGTGCTTTTTCAAGAGGCAACTTGACTTCCTTGTTTTTTCTTTGAAGACATTTCGCTGCTCATCCAAGAAGCTTCTTCAGCTCTGACTGGATGGTGGGAATGACCTATAAAGCCCTAAATGGCTTGGGTCCGGAATATCTAAGGGAACACCTGCTGCCGGCATCATCTTCCCATCGTCCTGTGCGCCCCCACAGGGAGGGCCTTCTCAGGGTACCGCTGGTTAATGAATGCCGGCGGGTTATTCCCAGGGGAAGGGCGTTCTCTGTGGGTGCGCCTGCCCTATGGAACCAACTACCCACAGAACTTAGGACTGCCCCCGACCTTCGCTCATTTCGCCGGGACCTGAAAACTTGGCTCTTCGATCTATTTGGTCCAGACTGTGGGGTTGTTAATTTAACTGGGTTTTAGATTTACTCTTGGGGCTTGAATTTAATTTGTTTTAATTGTTTTTATTTTTTGTATTCATGGTTTTAACTGCCCTGTAAACCGCCCTGAGTCCTATGGGAATAGGGCGGTATACAAATCCAATAAAATAAATAAAAAAAATAAATAAAATGGAAGGATTTATATTCCTTGCAGACAGCTGGTCATTTGCATTCTTTTAGAGAGCCATTGAGGCCACTATGTCCTCAGGGTTACCTGATTAGTGCAAATGGGTGTGGAGCCTTCTTTGGAACTGCTGAAAGGACTGTGCTGCAGAGCTGTGCTTTCTGCAGGATCTTTCCTGCCCTGTGTCCCTTCACTCTTGAAGACAGGCCCAGGCTGTTGGGGATGAGTCTGTGTGGCCTGCATCTCAAACTGAAGTGCAAGTGGTTCCTGTGGTCTGGAAATGGGTTTGTACATCTGCACCATTCGAAGGGTACTCATCCCAAAGTGCATAGCTAAATGACTATGGAGATTCTTAGTCATCCAGGTCATGGTTGTCCCAAAGGTGCTTTTTCAAGAGGCCACTGGACTTTCCTGTTTTTCTTTGAAGGGCATTTTGTTTCTCATCCAAGAAGCTTCTTCAGCTCTGACTGGATGAAGAGGTATATACGTCTAAGTGCTATTGCTATGGCTGAAGTACACTGTGGTGGTGATGCAGTATCAGAGTTGAGTGAGGATCAGCCTATTGGCAAGTTGTAGCCCAGCCAGTTCTAATATAACTCACATTCCTCTCTTATTTTGAAGTTTCTCTCTCTCATTTATTCTGTCTTGGGGTTTGGGGAAACTTTTTCCATACACACCTAAACAATGGAGCAGCAATGGAAGAGGGATACATGTTATGTTTCGTATGTCTTAATTTTAAGCCATGCAATTATAATAAAATCAAAACAGATAGGTGTACATATATTAGATAGTATAGGTAGTCTTCAACTTACAATAGTTCGTTTAGTAACCATTCAAAGTTACAACAGCACTGAAAAAAATGACTTATGACTGTTTTTCACACATATGACCATAGCAGCCTCTTCATGATCACGTCATCAAAATTCCAATGCTTGACAACGGACTCATATTTATGATGGTTGCAGTGTCCCGAGATCATGTGATCACCTTTTGCAATGTTCTGACAAGCAAAGTCAATGCGAAAGCCAGATTCAGTGGTGGGATTCATCCAGTTCACACCACTTTAGCAGAACCGGTAGCTAATTTTTTGTTGCCCCCAGGCCCAGAATGGACTTCCAGAAGCGGCATCCACACAGAGAACCGGTTGTTCACATATCTGAATCCCACCACTGGCCAGATCCACTTAACAACCATGTTACTAACTGCAGTGATTCTAACTGCTGTGGCAAGAAAGGTCATAAAACGGGGCCAAGCATAACAACTGTCTCATTAAGCAGCAGAAATTTTGGGCTCAGTTGTGGTTGTAAGACGAGGACTGTCTGTACATCAGGCACGGTCATAATTTGGAGGAGTTATTCCTCTCTGAATGTTGCACCCTTTTCCACCCCATGACGCAATGGTTTGGTACTGTGTTTGTGAAATGAGATGATGCTAAAGGCCAGATCATCTGCTCTGCTGTCTCTTCAACTTCCTATACAACTCAGCTTCCTATCCTATATATTATTGCTTTTCATACTAGATAACTGTGAAAGGACAATAGCTTTCAGAAGGCAAGAAATTTGCTGGAGGACTCCCCAGACGAAGGCTTCTAGCACCTTATCCAAAACTTGTTTATCTAACTGTTCTACTGGGTTTAGTGGCTCTGTAACTCAAAGCAAGTATCAGCTTGGCACAAAGTTGTATGGGCTGCTGTGTAATTGTGAAACAGTCCCCATGCTCCCGATTACAATAACAAAGTTGAATTAAGTTAGTGCTTAAAGGGCTTATGGAGCTAATAATATCCACCACCTGTCTGAACCAGTGGTTTAATTGCAAAAATGGTTATAAATCTCCGCTAAATAGGAAAATTTACACAACTGGTGAAAACAAGCCCAGGTTGTCGAGTATAAGAACTCCTTGCCTTTTTAAAGATCTGGTAATGTAATGTAATCAATTTCTTTCCAAAGGCTTTCTTTTGGTCTGTTGGATCAATTCTTCTCAAGGACTGATCTGCAATTTTGTTAACTTTCTTGAGACATCTTTACTTATTTCTAGATTGTCCTCTTACATCCTCCACTGAGATTCATAAATTTTTCCTACAGGTAACTGAGGTCATTTTCAGCAACAGTTCCATTAAAAAAAAAGTAAAAGCAAATCTGGCAAATTTCCATCCTATTATTATCCTAGCTTTAGTTATAAAACTGTTTGATGAAAACCTACAATAGAAGCTGACTGGTTGGCTGATCAAGAAAGTTGTCGGCCAAGGAATAAGCTATGTTTGATACATTCGTAGTGATAAATAATGTAGCAGAGGGAAAAATTGATCTAGAAGTGCTCTACATGTTGCTTTTATTGATTTAAAGTTGGCATTCTACTCCCAGAGATACGCTTTGAGAAAAGTATTTCAGATGATCTGTTACTTTTGATCACAAAACATCATGGATTTTATGCAATTTGACATTCCCCCGAGTGCCTTTTTATGCCAATCATCATCCCACAAGAAATAATCTCAAGCCCATCTTCTATCTTTCTATCATCTATCATCTATCTGTTCGCCCTACAATATCTATCTATCTACCCACCCAGTTCTTTTTTGTCTTCTGTCTACCTATTTATTGAACAGCCTAACTTTATTTTTCCGCCATCCTCTTCACAATCCAACAGGACTTAAAGTGGAGCCTTCAAACTCTTGCTCTAAAGATGAAATATTTATTACTTATTCTAAGACAAAAATAATGTGTTTTTTTTAAGTTTTGCCAATTGCATACACTCCTGGCAAATAAATAACATATCCATAGAACAAATTGAAATATTTGAGAATGAAATCTGGGATTTATTTATTTATTTATTTTTGCCTGGTGGGAATAAATAAAAACTCTTACCGATCAGCTCATAGGACCACTGGTGCCATTCTGCATTTTGCAGGGTAGCAAAGGCAATAATTATGTAGCCGCTTCTACTGTATAAATCTCTGTAAAGTTCAAGCAGGTAGATTTTTGCTTCAAGTTCCAAGATTTGTATTTCCAAAAATTCAATCGCCCTTGAAGAGTTCTAATCCAGAATCTTAAGATCTAGATTTTGAGTTCCTTGGAATGTATCTGGGCCCTGGTTATGTTTGAAATCTGCCTATCTTCTTTATACATTCATATAAAGCTATGATTCTGGTCAATATTGATGTTTAATGAGGGATTTCTGGCTTCCTAAGCCTTTCGGAGTAGTTTTGAGTCTTAGGCAAAACGGTATTAAATTAGAAGCTGGATACTATGGCATTTCAATCCAGTGCTTATTTTTACCCAGGAATAGGGGAGCCAACATGAAACTGAAACAAAGCCTCATCCACTTCATCCTCCCTGCTCTGGTGCCAAGATGGCCTGCTAGCAATTTGTGGAGATCATGTCAATGTGATCCAATGTTCTTTTCCATTTGAAAGTACAAAACAGCCTTCCTTTGTGAACCTTTTGATTCACCTGGAGGAGGAGTATGAGGGAGGCTCCAACTAGTCTGGTGCAGGAACACCCTCTTTATGGCCAATTTTACCTTGGTTGCCAAAGAGCACAAAACCTTCCTAGCAACAAACAATGTTTGTTTGTTTGTTTCTTTTCTCCTTCCTTCCTTCGTTTTTTTTTCTCATCCCTCTCTCCCTCCCCCTCCCCTCCCTCTCCCTCTCCTCCTCCTCCCTCTCCCCTTTCTTCTTTTCCTTCTACTTTTCTCCTTCTTCCCCTTCTCCTTTTTCTCCACCCTGACTTTGGTTGGAATATTTATCTTCTGGACAGTATTCTGTCAGGTGCCCCTCCCTATAATTAATCTCTGTTGCTACATTTCACAAGACCTCCCCATCTTCCTCCCATAAATTGTTTGTTTACAATTGCAAAATTCTGTTGATTTTTAATGTGGAAACAGAGCAGACAAAAAAAGAAAAAAGAAAAGAAAAAGATTTTGAAGAACCTCAGCCATTCAAGAGATAGTAAGTAAACACATCAGGCTTCAATCTCTTACTGAAATATTGGCCACAATTTTTCTTCTCATTTCTTAACTTGCTTCTAACAGCCATTGCTGAAACAAACAAGCACACTGTTTTTTCCTCTCTTTTTAAATATATCTTTTGTAATAAAACAATATTTAATGCAGTGTATGCCTCCCAGCATACACAAAGGACAGCACAGCAGGAGGCTGATGGTGCAGGTCAGCAGGGGGGTTGGACAGCTCCAGGCGATAACCGCCCACGTGGGATAAGCCTAATGAGTTAAGCTGTTGACAGCCCCAGGCATGGTCAGCCTGGCGGGAAGCCAGGATTTAAACCCATTGGTCACCTGCACTGGCGGGAAGCCCAGGTTTGAACTGATTGGATGCCACCCACCTGGGCAGGTACAAATAGACGCCAGGTTCCCCGTTTCCCCAGTTCGTTCTGTTCTGAATAAACTCATCGTTACACAGCTCTGTGTCCGCCTCTCTGTGAAGCACGTGACTTTACATTTAATCTTAAACATTTTTTTTAAAAAATCTTCAAGTTTATATTATTAATTTTAAAACCTTTCTCTGACATTTAAATCTGAAAGAAATAAAGCCTAAAAATATAAACCCACCAGACAACAAAAAGCTTATTTTAGGTTAGAAATTTTCTGTGTTCTCTATGAAGCTGAACAAGTTAACTATCTATACAGCCTTATGGAAGTTTACTCAGAAACAGATTTCACTATATTCAGTTGATAACTATCCCTGTCCCCCATAAAAATGTGAAATGAAATATGTTCAACTTCTTGTTTTACAAAGTTGGCTGCCACTGATGAGAAATTCATCGAGATGACTGACTTGAAATTCTCCCCCTCCATCTGCGATTGGATTCAAGACTTTCTTAGGGACCGGTTACAAACAGTGAGGGTCGGGTCTGCTTTGTCCACCCCCCTGAAGCTTTGCACCGGCTCGCCACAGGGCTGCGTACTTAGCCCCTACCTGTACTCTTTGTACACATATGACTGTGTATCATCCGACCCATCTACTGCGATAATTAAGTTTGCAGATGATACTACTGTGGTGGGTCTTATTACAGGTGGGGATGAGACAGCATACAGGGCGGAGGTACAAAATCTATCCATACGGTGTTGTAACAACAACTTGCACCTGAACATCGTCAAGACGAAAGAGATGGTGTTAGACTTCTGGAGAAAAAAGGAGGAACCTGCCCCACTTTATACCGGGGAGGACTGTGTGGAGAGAGTTTCCTCCTTTAAATTTCTGGGAGTCTACCTCTGCGAAGATCTTACCTGGAAAGTTAATACAACCCAGGTTGCTAGAAAGGCCCAACAGAGGCTTCACTTTCTCAGGGTCTTGCGGAAGAACAATGGCTTATGACTCTCTTTTACCGGTCTACTATAGAGAGCGTCCTCTCGTATGGTATTGTGGTTTGGTATGCTGGTCTGAGATCCTGAAGCTAAAACTCAAATACTTTGGCCACCTCATGAGAAGGAGAGACTCACTGGAGAAGAGCCTAATGCTGGGAAAGATTGAGGGCAATAGAAGAAGGGGACAACAGAGAATGAGGTGGCTGGATGGAGTCACTGAAGCAGTAGGTGTGAGCTTAAATGGACTCCAGAAGATGGTAGAGGACAGGAAGGCCTGGAGGAACGTTGTCCATTGGGTCATGATGAGTCAGACACGACTTCGCAGCTAACAACAAAAACAAATGCTGGTCTGACAGCCGTGGATAGGAAGGCATTACAGAGGGTGGTGAGCACAGCACAAGACATTGTGGGCTGTCCCCTGACACCACTGGATGACATCGTCAGGGCTCGCTGCCTTGGAAGAGTGAGGAAAATTCTCAGCTTTTATCCATGGGCTGTTAGGCTCTTGAACGGGAAATAATTTTTATAAACTTTATGCATAATTGACTTGCGAGGCTGGTGTGTTGTGCAATTAGTTCACATGGTGTAATAAGATGGAGGGTTTGCGTCCCTGTAAGTTAGGGACGCGGTGGCTCAGTGGGTTAGGACGCTGAGCTTGTCGATCAGAAGATCGGCAGTTTGGCGGGTCAAATCCCGAGTGCCGCGTAACAGAGTGAGCGCCTGTTACTCGTCCCAGCTTCTGCCAACCTAGCAGTTCGAAAGCACGTAAAAATGCAAGTAGAAAAATAGGGACCACTACGGTGGGAAGGTAACAGCATTCCGTGCGCCTTTGGCGTCTAGTCATGCCGGCCACATGACCACGGAGACGTCCTTGGACAAGCGCTGGCTCTTCGGCTTTGAAACGGAGATGAGCACCGGCCCCTAGAGTCGGAAACGACTAGCATGCACGTGCGGGGGAACCTTTACCTTTTAAGTTAGGGGGTGGGGGCACGAAGGGAGGCTCAGCCAATCTCAATGTATACATGGTTGTACTTTGACAATAAAGGTTCATTCATTTATGAACCTGGGACACCCAGAAAGTCTAGTAATGCAGTGATAAGAATCTTTAACCCTCTGGGGGAGAAGTTAGTCTATTGGCCAGCTTGATTGGTGCTGATGGGAATTTGAATCTAGAACATGTGAAAAGTCACAGCTCTCCCAATACTATTAGGTAGGAAGGGGAAATCCAACACAAGGCTACCAATTTGGGATAGCAGTCCTGTGTTTCTTTGTCCTCAACTGAAAACAATTCATTTAATGACCATTCAAAGTTATAACATCACTGAAAAAGGTGACTTATGACTGTTTTTCACCCATCTGATCATACCAGTATCTTCATGTTCACATGATCAAAACTCAGACGCTTGGCAACTGACTCATATTTATGACGGTTGCAGTGTCCCGGGGTCAAGTGGTCACTTTTTTAACGATGTTTTGATAAGCAAAGTCAATGGGGAAGCCAGATTTACTTAACAACTGTGTTACTAATTTAACCAGTGCAGTGATTCACTTAACAGCTGTGGGGTCACAAAGGGTCACAAAATGAAGCAAAACTCACTTAACAAATGTCTCACTTAGCAACAGAAATGTTGGGCTCAATTGTGACCGTATGTCGAGGACTGCTTGTATGCTAAGAGAGAAAAGACTTAGCAGAAAAATACTGAGAAATCTTCACGAGGAAAATTGCCAAAACCTTCCAGAAGTCTCTCTCATACTGAGCAGGATAACTATCATAATAGCATTCTGGAGACAGCAGGGTGTGTTCTGATTTAGAAGTAGTCACCAATAATTATGGCAGCTTGGCTTCCATAGGCTTTTACCAGGCAATAAAAAATAAATCTGATTCTGCATTTCCCTGTCTACTGAGAAGCAGTCTTATCACAGCCACACTGATAGGATTCTGATTCAAAAGCTGCAGCTGAACTGCAAGCATCGCAGCTACTTATTGAAACATACATGTTTCATGGCTCCTATGTAGTAAATTCAGTCCATAATCATATTAACCTCAGGAATAAATGAATTTTATGGGGATATTTCCAGGAGTCTATAAGAATACATATGATTGTCACCTATTTCAGAAAGTACAGACTCAGTCCAGATTCACACAAATGGATGAACCTATAAGCCTACTCTGCTTCAGAGTTTTGGAAAGTAATTGGAATCTTTTATTATTATTGTTGTTATTATTATTATTATTATTATTATTATTCTTTTAAAGAACAATTTTTGTTAATTAATTGCCAGCTTGCTACCAGGTTGGTGAAACCCTTAAAAAAAGTGAAGCCCTTTCTTTAAAATGTGAAGCCCATTCTCCCGCTAGGGCAGAGGTAGGCAACCTTGTCTCTTTTATGACTCGTGGACTTCAACAGGAATTCTGGAAGTTGAAGTCCAGGAGTCATAAAAGAGACAAGGTTGCTTACCCCTGCGGCCTAGGAAAATTAACTCTAGCTGATGCTGGGCCTCTGACTCGCCTCAGCCTATATAGACCAACAACTATAAAAGTCCCTGACACCCATTATGACACATAGGGGCACAATTAGGCCCCTCTCAATTTGCAGCTTTTTTGTATAAGCGTGCCATTTCCCCCAAAGTTGTTGAAAACAGTGACTCATCATTTTCTGGGAGGTGTTGGACACATGAAATGGTCGCTGATGGCCTTGAGTTCTCTTTTGCATAGTTCTACAGTTTGGTTTTTAGGCATGTTAACACCACCCACTCCCCACTGAAGCAGCTTCATTTCTCTAAGTTACATGGATATCTTCCTTCCAGTAACAGGCTCTGCTGAGAAAAAGGCAGAAGGTTAGATCAGAGGGGAAGTGTAGTTCAGGGCCAAGATGATCAAACCACTGCTAGAGGGTGATTTTTTTAAAAAAAATTAAATGGTATCTTGTGGCCAGAGAAAATGGGTCAAAAATGAGTGGAAATAGTACTGCTGCTGACTACCTCACCCACATTTGTGCTCTTAAAATGATGATCTTCTGTCCTTTAGGCATTTGTGAATTTTCATGAATTTGCTTCCTGACAGAAAAACTGGAGGATCCTGTGATAATCTTCACCGATTGGATGTGAAGTATAGCTTCTATTCTCTCCAGAAAGAATGTGTCTTCTCTGGGAGCTTTCTCCAATTTGCCACAAACTGAATATTTTAAACTTATCCAACTAGAGTCCATAGGAGTTGGGTAGCTAATAAATTCAAATAATAAATCAATAAAATCATATTCACTAATCGCTGATATAGGCTAGAGCAGGGATGTCAAACTCAATTTCATTGAGGGCCGCATCAGCATTGCGGTTGCCCTCAGGGGGCCGGGTGGGTATGGCCTGGGTGGGCGTGGCCTACTGGGTGGGCGTGGCTAGAGTGTGTATGGCCTACTGGGTGGGCGTGGCCAGCTCTACCTCATTCGCATCAAGGGTGCCTATGGGGGCCTGGGCAGGACTGGGACAGATCTGGGGGTCTCTGGCAGAAGGAGGGTCTATGGGCCAGGGCCAAGGCAGCAGGGGCCGTTCCCTCACTGTTTCCAGGATGGCTTCGCGGGCCACATGAAACCACTTTGCGGGCCGGATATGGCCTTGTGTTTGACATGTCTGGGCTAGAGGATGATGGGGTCTGTGATCCAATATATTTAAAAGACACTTGTTAGAAAAAGCTTTTCTACATAAGAAAAATTTCGTCATATTTCTAAAATGCCTTATATAATTCTTTGAGGCATTTACCCAATATCTTTCATTGTTTTAGAAATCATATTCTACTGCAATCTGTTCTCAATTGCCCATATATTCTTCTGGAGTTGCCTGGTGTCTTTCATTAAACTTACATATGGTGACAAAAATCCAATTTCCAACTGATTTGCAACAGGAAGTTGGCTTGAAACTGGCAGAATGTATCCCAGGTAATACTATATAGACTGACTGGGATGGGCATTATAATGAATAATCATATATTGATGACATGACTGAAAAAGATGGATATGATCAAACCTCTTTAAGGCTATCCATTTTACATTTATAACACATTTGTCTGCTTTGTGAGGTACCTTAGTTTGAATTTGTAAACAGCTGTACTGTACATGAATAGTAAGCATGCATTCAAGCCTGCGTAATGTGTTTACAATTATTCCTCATAGAGATTGTGTCAGCTTCATTCACTTAGCAATTTATTGAAATATACACTTGGACCAAAACAGCCTAAATGTTTGCATGCAACTGTCAATGAGTGGGCCTATAGTCCAAAGTTGGCTCTATTTATGTCTATAACTGCCCAAATATTCTCTGGTAAATTATATAAAAAACACAAGTACTGAATAATCAAATTGAAAATATAATACAATCCAACAATCAGAACAAGAAAAAAAAATTGCATCAATGCAGCCATCCACACAGCATTGTATATGTTATGTCACGTCATGTCACCTCAACAGTCATGTTTTTCTTTGGCATAATTGATGCACGATCAGATTTTGACCCAAATGAATCCAAGACATCAGTGATTGTTCACTAAATTTTGAATTAAATTTAACTTTATTTCTTCAGGAAATTTTTATCCCATCTTCCATTTATTGTCCAAAATAGCTCAAAGATTTAAATCTAATGGGAATATCAGGAAAAAAAGTAAAAACAAGGTATAATTTGTAGTTATTGAGAGAACACTAGAAAATAAAAAGGAATGGAATGATAGAAAAAGGAAAACATGAAGTGTAAAACATAACTGCTTTAGAATATTAATAATATTGTCTTAAGGAGCAAGAGAAAAATTTGCTGAGGAGGAAGGGTATATATGAATTTAAAAATGAATAAATGGTAGCATTAAATTCAGCAATCAAAACCGATAATGAAAGCACTTTAATGCAAAGATGAATAGAAAGATGTGTATATGGGTTTCTTCTCTTATAAGCTGAGAACTTCCCTCAATTCCCAGGGGGTTTTATAGGTAGTTGAAGCACAGGTGGGAAAGCCCCTGAATTAAGATTAAAGAAGCAATATATCTAATCCTGTTACTATACACTGCTGTGACTGGTGAAAAAAAGTCCTCAGTTCAAATTACTATATTTGTCAGTCACTAAGCCAAGATGTAGAGCCTGAGTTCATAACTTGTAGCCTGGGGATAACTACAGGTTGAATGACAGAATAACGGAAGGGACCTTTGAGGTCTTCTAGTTCAAAACCCCGCTCAAGCAGGAAATCCTGTAACATTTCATTTGTTCAACCTCTTCTTAAAAATCTCCAGTGTTGGAGTATCCACAACCTCTGGAGGCAAGCTGCTCCACTGATTAATTATTCTAATTGTCAGGAAATTTCTCCTTATTTATCAATTGGATCTCTCCTTGATAAGTTTCCATCCATTACTTCTTGTCCTACCTTCAGGTGCTTTGAAGAATAGGTTGACCCCTCTTCTTTGTGACAGCCCCTTAAATATGGGAACACTACTACCAGGTCACCCCTAGTCTTTTTTTGAATTCAACTAGACATACCCAATCCTGCAACCATTCTTCATATGCTTTAGCCTCCAATCCCCTAATCATCTTTGCTTAGAAAGCAAAGCAGTCGCTTCATGCATGAACTGTACGCATGGATCCCAGAGGTTTTCTTGGAAAATAGAGTCATTGCACCAAGGCCTTTGTTTGCCTTCTGGTCGATGGGTGTTTTGTGACTGGCCACATCTACTGTGGCAACCATTATATATGAGTGCTCAATGTACAGCCACAAAATTGCAGATGGATCACTGGCTCCAGAAATGTGGGGGGCCCAATCATATAAACTGTAATATGAAAATACAGATACTGGCCAGTCTCCTTAGCCTGTTGCTGATCAAATCCTCTTCCTTAGCTGATCCTTCCAAATTTAGATGTTGACTCTACTGATTGGAGATCATAGAAACTGAAGTCCAACATGTCTGATGGCGGCAAACTGAGAGGAAGGCTGGAGTATATAATATTGTGTACCAGGCAGCTAAAGGGCTAAATAAAGGTGGGATAAAAATCAAATAAAAAATAAATAAAGAAAATGTATTTTTGAAATAATTTCCTGATCAACACTTGATTTCCCTTACTCACAAGGAAGTCTCCCTTGGAAAGACAAGGATGGCTTTTTCCACTATTTGTCTTTGTGGCCCACTCTTCCTTTGGCTTGTCTAGTGACAGAATACTCCTGCCAACAGAGTTTAATAAGGATCCAAGTTGTAAATCAATATAGAAACAAAAGTAATCATAGTAAAAAAATATGTAAGGATTTAGATCAGTGTTGGATGAAGTAGGGTTGACCAACTATTGCTAATTACCATCACTGGCATCTTGTGTTACTTGCAGTGTTTAGCAACCACTGAAGAATTACTGGTCTCATCTAACCTCTCATCTAAAACACATACAATTTTAAGTGCACCTTCCAAAATTAATACTTCTGTTAAGTCCAACTTTTCAGTTAATTTCCAGATCCTTATTAATTAATATGGCACGGTATTCACAAGAGTTATTTAATAACTCTAATTATAACCAACCCTGAGTAGTGCATCTACCCAATTCCAGGAAGAAGGTTAAGATAAATATACAGAAATATATAACAAGCTGTCTGAGGAACAGCTCTACAACAATTTCTTACTTTTCATCCATAGATGGCTCAAAACAAATACACCAGCTATCAAATGTTCCCTGAAAAAGCCAGGCTTTGATTGCTTTTTGAAAAACTCAGGAGTGCTGAAGCTGATACCATCTCCAGGGGAAGATTTCCTTGGATTTTGTAGGAAATTGGGTTTTTCAGAGAAGGAGGAGCAGCTGAGGAGGCACTTCCAGTGGTCCCTCCAGATGACACTCCTTAGAGAAGAGGTCCCCAACTTTTTAGGCACCAGGGACCAGTTCCATGGAGAAAGGTTTTTCCGCAGACTGGAGAGTGCGTGGTTTTGTGTGCTGCCTGCATCCCACTGATGGGGCTTTGCTTGTTTGTGCGGACCGGTTGCTGGCATGCCATGGATCGGTACTGGTCAATGGACTGGGAGTTGGGGACCCCTGCCTTAGAGGTAGGATCCTGGATGAACCTTCCTTTTCTGGATCTTAATAAATGGGCCGACAGAGAATGAGGTGGCTGGATGGAGTCACTGAAGCAGTAGGCGTGAGCTTAAATGGAGTCCAGAAGATGGTAGAGGACAGGAAGGCCTGGAGGAATGTTGTCCATAGGGTCGCGATGGGTCGGACACGACTTCGCAGCTAACAACAACAACAACAATAAATGGGCAGAAAGCCTCAGAAGTAGTAGGTGGTCCCAAAGATACCCATGGTTTAAAGTTGATTACCAGCGCCTTAAATTGCATTTGGAACAAACTGTGAAGCTCTCAAAGCAATTTGGTTGCATGATTAAACCAACTGGCGCCCGTGATCACCTCAACCATTGCAGTCTGGACTAGCTGAAGCTCTCAAGTACGGTAATGCTCGAGGGTAGCCCCAATTTACAGTAGCCCAAACAAGGGGTGATCAAGATGTAAGTGAAAAGTAAACAGATTATCCCAGTCCCAGATAAGGTCATAATTGAAACACCATGCAAAAAACTTCCTTTCCACAACAGCATTTCTATGCTAGCAGATGACTTCATTGAGAAGCCTCAGCTGTGGAATGTATCTGTATAGTTTATCTGGGATTTTAAAAAGGCAACTCTTATCATAAAGAGCAGCAATTTCAAAAGCATAATGCTAGCACTGGATAGATAAGGCTGCATGATTCTTCCTTTAAATCTACTTTAACACATGAAGATGTTCATATTTAAAAAAAAAACAAAGCAAAAACAACAAAGCAAAACAAGCAAAAAAAAACCTTTGAGAAATTCAGTTATGGTAATGATTTATTTATGGTAATGATGAGGCAGGGTGTTACATAAATAGTACAAAATATTTAAATACCCAGCAATCTTGCACTAGATCTGGCAAGGTGGGTGGAAGTCTAGATTCTGATCCTTTCTTAGCATGAAACTGGCTGGTGTTCCTTGGACTACTAGACACTCATGACCTAGTCTACTTATGATGAAATGGAGATGCTGGAAGGGTATCAAGAAAAGCTTGAGTTCCCTGCAAGAAAGTTGATAAAAAGATGAAAGATGAAGTGTTCTACTAAACCATTTACTGAACATGTAGAACAGGGGTGTTAAACGGCCGGCCCGCAGGCTGGTTGCATCATGCGGAGGCTGCGCCCACTCCAGCTCCAGCAATGCGAAAAATGTCACGATATGTCAGGCACGTCACGTGACACAGCGAGTTTGACACCAGTGATGTAGAAGATCCCAAATTCAGTCTGGGATCTCTGTAGCTTATCTCTTCAGACCAGCTAGAACAAGGGTCTTCAAACTTGGCCCTTTTATGACTTGTGGACTTCAGCTCCCAGAATTCCTCAGCCAGGCACGCTGGCTGAGGAATTCTGGGAGTTGAAGTCCACAAGTCATAAAAGGACCAAATTTGAAGACCCCCTGAGCTAGAAAGTGGCGAGACAAATTTCTGGAGAGCCGCTGTTAGACAGATGTTTGTATTTTGATGCAAAATGTTTATTTATTTTTATGCTGCCTGTATTATTTTTACAAATCACTCAAGGCCGCAAACATACCCCACAGACCTCTTGTTTTCCCCACAACAACAACAACAACCCTGTGAAGTAGGTTGGGCTGAGAGAAAATGATTGGCCCAAAGGCACCCAACTGGATTTCATGGCTAAGGCAAGGCATGAACTCACAGTCTGTTGCTTTCCAGCCTGGTGTCATAACCACTAGACCAAACTGGCTCTTACAGAAGGCCATCATATGGAAACAACATCATATGGGATGGATTTTGAGGCCAGCCCTAACTGTTAGGCAAAGCAAGGAAGCAAACTCCTTGCATCTAGTTGTCAACTGTTGAAGGGAGGATGTACTAGATAAGATATTTATCAAGTTCAGCAGAGCTTTTACTATTGCCATTTCCTCCAAAAGCTCTTCATCATGAACACAATGGATGAGCAGAAATTCTATTTTATTTGGCAAAACTGGAGTTTAATGTACACACACAAAATATTTTTCAAAACCAGATCACTTCAAATATATGAAGAAGGATAGGTGAAATTTCCTGAAACCACCCAAATTTCTAAGGGAAGTCATGTCTACCACATGGGGGAAAGTATAAAACTTCTGGGGAAATTTCTCTTTCACGCCTGTTTGCCAGATCTGTGCAATGGTGGGGATCTGCCAACCAACTGGATTCTTCCAGCTACACATGGCCAGGTTGGCAGGTGCTTTTGCAAACTTCCTGTTTTTTTATAATAGTCCTAGACAGGTGACAGAATCAGGAAGTTCATTAAACCAAGGGGGCTAACTGTCTCTGAATTTGACTTGGTGAGCAAGTCCTACTCTTCTCAAAGAATACTGTTAATAAAGACAAATGTATATGTGTATTTATGAAATATATTTATTGGCTTGGTTGACTGGGGCTCCAACGAGTATTATGATGCCCAACACTCCAAATTAAGGAAACGTAACAATATATATTACAGTACAAAATAAATTATAAACCCGGTAAAACCATTTCAAATGTTGCTGGCTTCACAGTGATGAATACTCCAAAGCCTTTTGGAAAAGCGTTCACATGTTAACAGGGAAAGGAAACCAGGCCAGCACAGAAAACAGTAGCTGGATGCCATCAAAGCTGACACCAGCTGGAGCCTAGAAAAACTCAAAGAAGTAGTGCAAGATTGGAAGATGAGGAGAGACCTGGCCCAAAGAAACACCAAGAATTGGACATGACTGTATGGATGTCACCACCACCATCAGCAGCAGCAGCAGCAGTGTTACAAATTTCTGGAATGCTATGAAAGTGTGAGCCCCCACAGGCAAGTTATTCCAAAGGAAGAGAGCCCCCCCCTCTCTCTCTCTCTCACACACACACACTAAAAATTCCCTCCATTGAGATCCTTTTATTTGCAACTGGTGGTAGGAGAGGACCCTGTGCAGACAGTATCTGATCATCAAGATTGAATGTTAGACACATTAGTCCAGGGGTGTCAAACTCAATTTCATTGAGGGCCGCATCAGCATTGCGGTTGCCCTCAGGGGGCCAGGTGGGTATGGCCAGGGTGGGCATGGCCTACTGGGTGGGCGTGGCTAGAGTGCGTATGGCCTACTGGGTGGGCATGGCCAGCTCTACATCGTTCGCATCAAGGGTGCCTATGGGGGCCTGGGCAGGAGTGGGACAGATTTGAGGGTCTCTGGCAGGAGGAGGGTCTCTGGGCCAGGGCCAAGGCAGTGGGGGCCGTTCCCTCACTGTTTCCAGGATGGCTTCGCGGGCCACATGAAACCACTTCGTGGGCCGGATCCGGCCTCTGGGCCTTGTGTATGACATGTCTGCATTAGTCCATTTGAATAGTTGTTTACATCATACCCGATGATCCACAATTCATAGGCATAACTGATTCCTTTGTCGCCCAGAGGCCTTCGATTAGTGAAGAGATGTTCTTTGATTTTTGCTGAAGCACACTAAAGAAAAGAACCTCATATTCTTTGCCATACACTCCTTTATGTATTTTCAAGGGGGCTTCGTCCCAGGTGAACATGTACCCTCCCCACCCTCCCCAATTTGGGCTGCTGAGAACATTGTGGTTGCTGAAGTTCTCCTGGAATGACCAGTCGCTAACTAAAGAGTTAGAAATGGGAGGCAAACTGAAAAATGATATGGGACCATTAATATCCCTAGCCACATGTCGGTGATCTTGGGGAATGCAGCTTAATCCGGTTCTGCAAAAGGAGAGAGCTATATTTTGTGTTGACCCTTGATTTTCAAGATTTGTAAATAATGCAGCTGCTAAGGCAGGAGTTGAAGTGATCAACAAGTTCTGCAGAAAAGGTATGCTTAATCTTTTCCCCTTTTTGCTTTTATCCCCCCCAGCTGAAAATAATCTAAACTGGGGAGTATGTCCTCTCCAAATTAATTCTGGAGACTGAAAAACATTCTTAGAAGTAAGGAAGGAAGTTACCTCTTTCCCCTTTGTTGCTCTGATATTTCATGTCAAATATCAGTCCCTATAGCTGCAATAAATAACAAGAAAATAAAAATTGCTAAAAGCACAGCTACCCAATAAAAATGTACCTAGGCTCGTGGCTCTCCCAAAAATGAATCTAAAATGTAACTAAAAATTTGGTAGGAAAAGAGAAAAGTATTCCGTTTGAATTTAAAACGATAGCAAAAGTACAATAGGCTGAAACAAGGTATTATTTTATTCTGGGAAGGATGCTTCTATCTTTAAAAAATGAAAGAAACACAAAATCAACACGTGCAGCTTCCCACTTAGTGTGGTAAGGAGAGGGACACCTGCTGAATTATTGCCTATGGTTTGTTTCATAGAATCCAGTCAAAGTTGACTTTCCTTTGCTTGCTAACTTATTACACTGCATTCTGAAAACATGAGGGTAGTAGAAACATTAACTGTTTTCTGGCAAGCGTATTAGCAGTTAACAGTCTGATTATAAGAAAACCACACAGTGGATTTTCCTCCTCAAAGATCTCTCATTCAACCACTTTTACATATAAACAACTTACCCAAACCAGACCTATTTATTTTCTCCTTTAAACCGATTCAAGAGGTGGATTCTTTAATAATTTCATTTCCCCTCTTGCTTTATAATAAACCTTCCCTACAGTGTCACTGCATTGGAAAATTTGATGGTACTAAACAAAACTCTGCAACCAATTCCTGGAAACGATCGTGATTAACATTTTTATTTCATATAACCAAAACTAGAGTCCTGGAGGCAGCAGGGAGATCACTATAAAACAACATATTTAAATGTTTCTAATATTCCAAACGTAAGAAAGAGAGGATGGGCTCAATGCAAAGAGACCAAAGAGACTCATTTGGAAACGCCACCCATATTCAGTACCCTAAGTTAATCACATAAAATGAAGGACACACACACACACACACACACACACACGCATGCATGCATGCGTGTGTGTGTGTGTGTATGTAGCTTGATCCCCCTTCCCTTGACTTTCAACCAGTGGTTGTTTTCCTCCAAAGATATGACCAAACCTCTTCTGTTGGAAAGTGTAGTCTTTTAACTTTTTGTTGAATGATGGAAGTGCTAAATAAAGTTAAAGCATCATTTGAGCAAGCTTAACTGTTGGTGACTATAATAGCAGATTTATGTACTTTTCTTGAAAGCAGCTGGGAATTGTTTGGTATTGTCTTTTTCCAGGATGTTTTCTCAACTTTTCTTCTGGTGATCTCCCAAGTCCAGTTCTGCTTAGCTCAGCCAAAATGGTTAGAGGTTGCCATTTAGCAGAAAACAATGCGACATCTGCAAAGATGATTCCATGATTCTATGCACTCAATCCAGTATATTTAGTTAGTATGTTAACTTTACAACCACCCACCCACACACACATATATATAGGACTTGTCACACATGTCAGGAGATTTAAAGCAACTAATATGCTCAATTAAAACACAGTAATAAAAATGACCCGGCTGGAGGGAGGGGGGAAACCCACACAAAAATTAAACAAACA
Source organism: Vipera ursinii (assembly GCF_947247035.1). NCBI lineage: Eukaryota > Metazoa > Chordata > Lepidosauria > Squamata > Viperidae > Vipera > Vipera ursinii. The sequence goes on along the minus strand of NC_139516.1, from coordinate 142,204,534 downwards.
AAAAGAATCTCAATGGTGGGTTCACACAGTGTCCTCACAATGTGCTTACGAGAAGAGTCAAGTCCGTGTGGAAAATGCTGCATCGTAAGGCTAGCAGAGCAACAGAGGAGACACATTTCCTGGGTCCCATAAGATGAAATGGATAGATGGCTACCAACTCTGTCTAATTTTGTCTGGCAGGCAGAGGCAATTGGAGAAAGGTGGCCCTGCAAATATCCAGGTCCTATTTCACAAAGGGCTTTATAGATTTATTTATTTATTTATTTATTTATTTATTTATTTATTTATTTAATTAATTTATATACCGCCCTTCTCCCGGAGGACTCAGGGCGATGAACAGGGCAATACATAAAAACTAGATACAAAAATTAAAAATTATTAAAACGTGATTAAACAATGCCCATAATAAATTAATACAGATTAAAATTAAAGTTCATTTATAAAAATCCCACCCCGTCCCATCAGGCCAGGCCAGCTTGTTTAAAGAGATGGGTTTTAAGATCGCGCCGGAAGGAGCGGAGATCGGGCGCCATCCGGAGCTCGACCAGAAGATGGTTCCATAAATCCGGTGCACCCACAGAGAACGCCCTCCCCCTGGGGGCCACCAGTCGGCATTCTTTGACCGGTGGCACCCTGAGGAGGCCCTCTCTGTGGGAGCGTACTGGGCGGAGGGAAGTTGACGCCGGCTGCAGGTGCTCCCCAAGGTATTCCGGACCCATGCCATGAAGGGCTTTGTAGGTCATTACTAACACCTTGAACCTGACCCGGAAGACAACTGGTAGCCAATGCAGCTCGCGGAGCAAAGGTGTGACATGGGAGTATCGGGAAACTCCCAATACAACTCTCGCGGCTGCATTCTGTACCAGTTGGAGCCTCCGAGTGGTCTTCAAGGGTAGCCCCATGTAGAGAGCGTTGTAGTAATCAAGACGAGAGGTCACGAGCGCATGAGTGACCGTACGTAAGGCATCCCGGTCTAGATAGGGCCGCAACTGGCGCACCAGGCGAACCTGGGCGAAGGCCCCCCTAGTCACAGCTACTATATGGTCTTCTAGGGAGAGCTGTGAATCTAGGAGGACTCCCAAGTTGCGAGCCCTATCTACCGGAGGTAATGACTCACCCCCCATAGTGAGGGGTGGGATGTCCTGAATATCCCGAGATGCCGGTACGCACAGCCACTCAGTCTTGTCAGGGTTGAGTCGAAGCCTGTTCCTCCCCATCCAGACCCGGACCGCCTCCAGGCACCGGGACATCACGTTGAGGGCATCACTGGGGTGGTTTGGGGTCGAAATGAAAAGTTGGGTATCATCAGCATACTGATGATACCCAACTCCAAAACCACGAATGATCTCACCCAGCGGTTTCATGTAGATGTTGAACAGGAGAGGCGAGAGGACCGACCCCTGAGGGACTCCATAATGAACAAGCACATTGAATTGTGCCCAGAAGCCCAGTGGGAACTAGCACAATCTACTGTATATATCAGAAGAATTACATGGGTAGACTAAAGTACACCCAACACTCTTTGTGCTGCTGCGTTATGATCACGCTGTAGTCTTCAAAGGTAGGTTCATGCTTTCCATGAAGAAAGTCCAAAGATCAACTCCTTGCATCTCTAGATAGAAATTGGAGGGTTTCTTGCCTGGAGATCTGTTGCCAGGGTTCTCGCTCCTAGGATAAAAGGAAGGATAACTGAATGCAGTACTAAGGCAGTTGCCTCTCTAATTTCAAGGCAATGAAATAATTCTAAATTGATGGGCTGCCAAAGGAGGACAGGTGGAGCCTTTCCAAGAACTCACATTCAGTCTCATGGAATTGGGGGACGGATAAAGGATGGAGGGCTTAAGAAAGCCAGTTTGGCTTAGAGACCAAAGTATGGATTGAGAACTCTGTCGTTGTGTCCAGACTGGGCCATAGAACAGGGTAGCTGTTGCAGGGATAAAACAAAGGGAGATCCACATAAAAACAACACCTTCCACGGATGAAGGCAAGATAGATATAAATATATATATATATAGAGAGAGAGATGTACAGTAGACCCAGACATTTATGCTGATTCCAGATGATGGTCAGTTAAACACATAGATTGGATGGAAGATACATATTTTTGTTTCTCTGAATCCATTTCCTGAGTCCATCATTGCTTCCAGCAATTCCGCACTGAGGTCAGGACATTTGTCAGAAGTGACAACTCCAGACATATAGGAATGGTCTTTGCTTTAAAAACATGTGCTCCTCTTTGATGAGACTAGCTCAGCCTTCCCCAGCATGGTGCCCTTCCGATGTGCTGGACTCCCAATTATTGATGTTGAAATGCAACCCCATCTGGAGTTAGTTTGGTAAACCTGATATGTGCTGTATTACATGTGGTTAATCTGCAGTTGCTTAGTCCACTCTCAAGTCATTCTGATTCTGAACCTAAACACAAATGTGTGTGAGATGGTTAATGAGGAACTATCTTGTAACCTTCTTTGACCTTCACCTTCTCTTCTTTGCATATCCCCTGGTGTCTTGGGAAAGCTGATTTGGCTGGTTTGGAAAGCAGCCAAGTCAGCTGAATGTCTGGATTTGCATATATATATATGTAGATGAATAGGTGACACCATCCTATGCAGATCATGAGACTATGAAATCATGTGCAATGAATACGTGGAAGAAAGATGAAGAGAATAAAATCATTTTAATTTCAAGAGTCAAACTAATTGATTCAAATTATGCATAACTGATTCTATTTTACATTTCAGAGTAAACAGGCACTCTCTGCTACCTCCACAGAGGTGTTTGCTTCAATCCCAGTTCTCTTTTTAATTGACCAATATTAAGCATGAGGCTCTTGTTCCTATGAAATGCCAAAAGTTTTCTTCTTTCATCTCTGAGCCGTTCCTGTATGGCATCAAAATCTGTCCAGCATAACCTTCGCCATCCAATTCTGTGCCTCCATGATGTTACAGAATTCAACTTCAGCAGGGCAAACTTGTCTAGGAATGACATGAGTTGAAATCCAGCTCACCTGGACTGGGAAACCTTATATGAAAGAGGCAGGTCAAGATCAAAAGAAATTTTCTTGTTGATAGATTCAGATGGATAAATTGGAACCAGAATTTTCCTTCCCAGAATATTTCTCTTACTGATGAAGACAGATTATACTGATTATAACTTTAATATCCCTCGTTTCCTTTCCAGGGAAGCTAGAGAAGTTAAACAGAAGGGGCTCATTACTGCACAATGTAAACGATGTGTATGATGTGTGTGTGTGTGTGTTTTAAAATAAAAAACCCTATATTGCCCTCAGTTCCCCACCTAACCTAATGGATGAGGGACTTTTTTTTCTGCAAGACGTGCCAAAGTCGCAGTTCCAGTTTAGGTGCTGTGAGGATTCCCACCCCTGCCCCCCAGAATAAATTTGACCAATTTAACCCCTTAAAAAATTACGGGTTACACAATTGGGCTCTAAAAGACAGTTGAGATCCCCCCTCCAGTTTTCATGTTACTAACTCCAAGTACTTGGGAGCAGATTCACATCTCCGTGTATATCACGCTAGATTTTTACTCTACTCAGTCGGCTGAAAGTGGGAACTAAATTCGGCTGTCAATCATGCTGCCCGAAGTTAAATATATATATATTTTTCCTGAGATGCCCCAGAGCAGTTGATCATCTCAAGAGACTAGTCTACTGCTATCATTAAGACGCTAGCATGCCCATGGGAACCCATGGCGGGGTGGGGGTTAAATGGGATATCTTCCAGAGAGAAGACAGAAACGTTCACAACCTCTTGTCATTTTGACCGGCGTTGTGGGTGAGCTTCTTAAGCCTTCCTGGGCATCCGATGAGGTTGCTACGCCCTCTAACGTGCGGTTCTATTAACCCCGTTGCCATTCTTCTTAAAATCTGATTTATTTGTAGGGTGGGGGGAAAGAGAGCGTCTGACAGTTTGCGTGAAGGAAATCTCGTGTGGTCGGTCTGTGCGTGGTTCCATCGCAAACTGCTCGCCTGAGAGCGGCGTGATTTCCCTCCAATGGAAAGCAAGCTCTTGCCATCCTTCAGGATCTGGCGAGCGCATCCCACCTCACTTCATCCCTCAGAACAGTGTTTTTCGACCTGGAGCCTTTTAAGAGGGGTGGACTTCAACTCCCAGAATTCCCCAGCCAGCGATGCTGGCTGGGGAATTCTGGGAGTTGAAGTCCACCCCTCTTAAAGGGCTCCAGGTCGAAAAACACTGCCTCAAAAGACCGACACCCTCCCTCCCTCCCTCCCTCCCTCCCTCCCTCGCCGCACCCCTCCGGCCGTTCCTGGCCCCGTAGGATCGAAGGCGGGCGCAAGCCCCGCCCCCTCCAAGCCCCGCCCCCTCCAAGCCCCTCCTCCCCCCTACGTTTCAGCTTCAGACTTTAAAGTTCCTCTTGCGCGTCGTTTCAACTCAGTTAATGTTCTCCTTTGAAACCTGATCCCATCATCCTCTCTGCCCCCACCCCCACCCCACCCTTTCTTAAGTCGTTTTCAGAAAGCGGCGTTGAGCGCATCCTCCCGGAATTTGGAAAGAAAGTGAGAAAGAGAGAGAGAGAGAGAGAGAGAGAGTGAGTGAGAGCGAAAGAGACGGAGGTAAGGGACTTCACACTTTCTGTGGCTATTTCGGATCGGGAAAGTGGGAATCGGGAAACCGTCTCTGAGAAGAGCCGGAGATCGGAGCAGCCAAACGGAGGACTTGGGTGTGATGTGGAGGGGCAGGGAGTGGGGGGGTGGGGTGGGGGAGAGTTATTCCTTGTGAGATGCCCAGGAGCTTTGGGGGAAAGGCAGGAATACGCCGGTGCCTTTTCTCAGGGGCGAATTCTATCCCATCACTGCGAAAAGGTGCAAAGGGACGGGCTGGTGGCTGAAGAGAGAATAAAAAAACCAACCGTGAGCCAATGTTCCCTTTCCAGAAAGGCCTATCGGATCCAGCAAGAACAGACTAATTGCCGATCTCTTTGCTGGATCTCTTTCCCCCCTCCTCCCCCCCCCCTCCCCAGAATTGAACTTAGCGGATTCACCTGTTTATCCGGCAGAAAACCTGGTGAGGTTAAACTCTTCCGCCTTGAATTTAGGAAAGTGCCCGCGTGGAGGGTGGGGATTCCTGTTAATGGTACCCTCCTAACTTCAGGTAATGGTCGTAAAACGGGAAGAAGGTCCTGCTCCGTTCCCTCGCGCGAAGGCATTCGCTCATAACTCCCTTTAGTCTTTTAAAAAAAAGGGGGAGGGGGGGAAAGTTTGACTTGATTCAAAATCCATACTGGTAAGACCAGCCGAAGATTTCCAAAACAGCTTTGCAAACGTTTGAGTTTCTCAGTTCTTGTCCTTTGAACGCGGTGTGTGTGGGGGGGAAAATAAGCATTAAAAACGAGGCAGAGAGGAAGAAGTTGGTATGCTAGACAGGGCATTTTATTTATTTGTTCGATTTCTATGGCCGCCCATCTCGGTCAAAAACACAGCAACGTTCGGCGTTGTACAGATTCATACTGTATATAGACCTGCTGTTGTAGTCCACCAAAAATCAGCCATTATTAATTTCGAACCGGGGTGTGTAAATTATCCCCACGTTTGGCTCCAGATCCTAAATTCTAAAACCGTGTCGGCTTCTTTCATGCCAACCCCCTTCCAGGCTGTTCGACACCTTTCTTTAGTGCTTTACTTTAACTTCCCCATCCTTGATCAGCGGCGTCGCATTTTATGAATGAAACTGAGTATAAGATACTCTGAGAGGGATCCGCGTCGCGTGGAGAGACGGCGCTCCAGCTTGCTGGAGTTAGGGACCTCAAGAGACGAGTTGTGGAACCTGATGGTGGGAGTTGTTTAAAAAGAGGGGGAAGGGGCGCCGGCAGGAGGACCGGGGGGGGGGGGCGAAATGAAGTCCTGCTTGGTCCATGTGAGGGTAGATCTGCGCCCTTGGAGGTGGGTTTCCTCTCCGCTTTAATTCTAATCTTCAGCTCCCAGAAGGGAACCTCGTTCATGATGGTGGTGATGATTTGGGTCCCCCCTCCCTCTTTCTTTTAAGATGATTTTCCTAATTTGGTCCCCTCCGGATATTTTGGAGTTCAGATCGCATAGTCCCTAACCAACTTTGCTGGTTAGGAATTATGGAAATTGAATACACACCTGAAGCCGAGCAGAAGCAGGAAAGTTGCACCAAATGTGCCTGCAAAATATCCTCTCTCGGTTTGCACGCGTATTTCAGTCGAGTTAGCCTATAAACTTAGTCCCCCTAAATCAATGGGATTTATTTCTTTGCATGTACGGTCGGAGGCAGGAGTTTTAATCGTGGCAAGATTTGCTTATTTCTTCTCTCAAACGCATGCACGGAGATTCTAAAACTCCTTGGAAAAAATAAGGAGATGGGCCACATTTTATTCTAGGTTACTCCAAAACTTGCTAGTTTGTAGAGAGGCTGGGGGGAGGGAATTAACCTTTTACTAGGCTATACTGGCACAGCGCAATGTATATATGATATTGTGCAAACTAAGCTCCCCCGTGTTTAGTTGAGGGGAACATGAGGGGAGAATACACACACACACACACGTTCATTTATGGCCAAATCTGTAAAACCGGTTTGAATCTCCTCTGTTGGTGAACTGGTTTTCTGGATCCCTGCAGTTTTCTGAGCCAGAATTGCAGAATCCCGCGAAAGGAACTGGTTTGAATAGTTCGTTGCATATTCTGCTACACAAATGGCCCTCTTGCCTGTTGAAAGAGGCAGTCGGGGTCGCTCCAAATTTTCTTGCGTTAGGCTGAAATTTAGCCCGACTGACCCGAAGGGGATCCAGGATTGCCTTGTATCCACTATCTCCACTTTCGGGAAACTGGATCTTCAAGAGTTTTACTGATTTTGAGTCGTTAGCTTTCGCTGATGTATCTGCATAGCGAAGAAGGTGTGTGTAGGGGGGTGTGTGTGTGTGTGTGTGTGTGTGAGAGAGAGAGAGAGAGAGAGAGAGAGAGAGAGAGAGAGAGAGAGAGAGAGAGAGAGAGAGAGAGAGAGAGAGAGAGATCTACCGACAGCAATTTAAATCTCAATAAGCAGTATTTAAATAGCCTCACTTAATACGTTTATCCTGCCAGTATTGATAACCGAGTCGCTGCAGAGGACTTAGAACTTCATTGAAGAGTTTGTTAATCGCTTCTGCACTTCCCACCATTCTCTTCATAATAATAATAATCATCATAATCATCATAATCATAATCATAATCATAATCATAATAATATAATAATAATAATAATAATACAGTTGGAAGGGACCTTGGAGGTCATCTAGTCCAACCCTCTGCTCAGGCAAGAAACCCTATACCATTTCAGACAAATGGCTGTCCAGTCTCTTCTTAAAAACTTCCAGTGTTGTTCTGGAGGCAGGTTGTTCCACCGATTAATAGTTCTAATTGTTCTACTTCTCCTTGCTCATCACCCTCTCTCTGCCTCCTCAGGTATGCCCGTAAGGCTTCACTGGAGAAGAGGGTGAATCCCAATCTGGAATTCTTTATGTCACTAGCTGGGTTTGCTTCTCGCTTAGTTTCGCCTACCGAAGCAAGAAAGTAGTATGGATTTGTCCTGACTCTCTACCAGACTTCCCATATTAATATCTTTTTCTGCCACCCATTCACAGATCACCCTAGATGTTTTCTGGAAAGCTATAAGCCGGGTTGGAAACCAATTGTCTCAAAGTTGGACGATCCATTTAGTTAGGTATATATTCCATGGACTTACAGAACTAGCCATGGGTTCATTGAAAAGCCAGGGAGAAGCCATCACTTTTCCACCTAGGGAAGAAGGCGGGAGACAACACTCAGGAATATAGAGGGAGCTCAAATCTAACTTTTTCTCTGAAAATAAATTGAATCACTCATCAGAAATTAAGGCTGGCCAAGGTGAAGGTGATGAAACTGTATAGTCTCTCCAACAGCTTTTGGAATCCAGTAGCGTTTAAAGCCTTTTTTTAGTTCTTTGGGAGATTTGCTGCAGAAATATTAATAAACAGATTATTCTCTTCTCCCCAGAAGGGGGTACTTCGGTCTCAGAAAGTAACATCTGGGCAGGGTTTTTTGAGACAGTTTCTGTCAGTAGCTATCATTGCATCAGTCTGATCAAAAGCTAGCCACTGGCTTTGCAACGGAGTTCTATCAGTTCATGGAATATATACCTAACTAAATGGGCCGTCCATCTTGAAACAGTGGGAAAGGACAATTGGTTTCCAACCCTGCTTATAGGTTTCCAGAAAACATCTGGGGTGGTCTGTTAAAGACTGGCAGAAAAAGATGCTAGATATTTGGCAAAGAAGCAGAACAAATCCATACTTCTTCCTTGCTTCGGTGCCACTGGGATCCAGAATAGTCAGGTTCAAGTTCCTACTTGACCATGGAGCTCACTGGATGATTTGGGAAGTCACTCTCATTCACCAAGCATAAAATGAGAGGCAGTGTTCTTGTAAGCCGACTTGAGCTCCTTTGAAGAAAGGCAGGTTTTGAACGGGAGGAAAATAAATCTACAGATACACAGAGCTATCCCCAAGTCTTCCAAAAATGCGCGGGAACTACGTTTCCCAACTTCGCGCTATCCACATGGGAGATATGGAGATGCTGGGATGCGGGAGTTATTTTAGAAGGCAAGGTGCTATGTACGTTGTTTGGCTGGATGAAACAGAACCTCTGAAGTAAATTAACTCGAAGTTGGATCAAACGAGCTTTGATTTTATCTCAGAGCTCAGTTGCCGCAGAAGCTTTCCTCCGCTCTCTGTAGGAACGGGGCGAACTTAAACATTTTAGAAGGAAAGAATGAAAACTGGGTTGAAGGGGTTTGGAACCAAATCCACACCAAAGCGCCTCATAGACCAGGATCCTACGTGGAATTCACGACCATTCGAATTCCTTACCGACGAATGAATAAACCGGCCCCCAGTACACCAGCGATCTGGCCTGGGATTAGGGAGGTTGAAAGTCAGCACCTGCAGCGCCCCGGGTGGGGAAGGCGGTGAGTCCCAGGCCGAAACCAAAAATCTGGGGACTGAAAAGGCTTTGGAATACCCCATCCCGCAGACCGCCCGAAACCAGCACCGTTAGAGATGACTGTTTGCCAGTTCCGTGTAAAACGTCCATACTTTCCTTTCTGCTGTCCCCTCTCTACGATTTTGCCCACAGAGTTTAGGATTTTTTTTTTTTAAAAAAAGATCAGATGGCAGCAGCAGGCTTATCCCTCCCCCATCCCTCTTCTTACCTGTTTATTCCCACTCCCGGAACGGCTTCCCTTAAATACTGTATAATATCTTCCTTCTAAAAATGGAAGCCCCCCACCTTCGTTTCCTTGATGGTGCAAGGCATCTGCTCAGGTTAGGCGGCTCTATCAAAGCGCACCGGCGGCTCAGACGACCAAAGTCTTATGACTCTGATCATGTTCTGCCTCCCACGTTCACGGGCAGAAATTTCCTTTTAATAGCCACCCAAAGGAGCCGGGCGTGGGATGGGGGAAGAGAGGGGAGAGGTTTTTCGAAGTATCTAGCTGCCCATTGAAATGGGCTTTGCTTTGAAATCCACCCCCTTTCCGGGTTTTGTTACTTTATAAACTGCAGTCATTAGCCGTGCGTGCGGGCTTTTAGAAATCCTTCGAAGAGACAGCCATTTTTCCCCCCCCCCGCTCTCTTTTGGCCGTCCCGCCGAGATTTTGACCCTGTTCGATGAGGAGCGGGGTGGGGAAGGCTGGCGTGCCCTAACCTCGTGCTTGGAGTCTACGGATGGGAGGAACTGGACTTCCCCATTGACACATTCTCAGGAAAGATGCGCTCCGGCTGGTGCGTGCCTTTTTTCCTGCAGCAGAGCGACTCCTGACACTCACCCTGCCCGTGACGGAATTCGGCCGAAGGAGGCCGAGATGCCCCCAAGGCAAGGATGCTGGGGCAGAGGCGCTAAAGCCGCAGCGGAGAATCCCCCGAAGTCTCGGGCTCTTGCGGGGAAATGAGTCCTGAAGTGGCGGGGGAGGGGGGGCAGAGACTCGCGGAGGCGCTTTCGGGAGGTGTGCAATGTGAAAGGGCAGCAGCAACGCCGCCGCCGCCGCCCTCTCTTCTTTCCTAACCACGCGAGTGGGCGCAGGCATTGACGGTCGGCGCTTGGTAAATGTGAGGAGTTTCCCGCAGAGAAGCCAGGGCGCGACTTACGTGGGAAGGGAGAGTGGCGCGATTGGAGTTGATGCGTGAAAAAGAAAGGCGAGCGGAGTGTCATAATGCAAATCTAAGAAGGGAGAGCAAAGAGAATGAGGGAGAGAGAGAGAGAGCGAGAGAAAGAGAAAGAGAGACAGAGAGCGAGAGAAAGAGAGAGAGAGAGAGAGAGATCTCTGAGGAATGGCGAAGAGTGGGAGGGAAGAAACTGACACGCGGGGAGATGGGTGGGTGAGAAAGAAGGGTGTTTGCTCCTGGGGGTAAAAAGGAAAAAACTACAGATCTCTGGAGAGAATCAGCGTCAAACAAGGTATGTCAAGAGGAAGTTGTATGTACGTGTAGGAGAGGAGGGAACTGTGTGCGCAGTGCTTCGCCCTACGGGGGAAAAAAAGTCTGTCTAATAGACGAGGAGTACGCCGAAGTCTCGTAGATGCAGGTTTGCGGGCAAAAAGTCCGGATTTCAGCAGAAAGTGCCCGGAAAGGCAGAGAGCTTGCTTTTTTTTAGTTAGGACACCCGTATAACTAAGCCTTTTGCTCCTCGTACTTGAAGGAAGAGAGAGAGAGAGAGAGAGAGAGAGAGGAGGGAGGGCAAGGGAAAGCAAATGTAGAGAAGAAAGAGACAGTTCGGGAAACCGTGTGTTAGTCCTATAGGGCGAGAAGGTGGGGATGGGGCCAGTGGTTGAAGGAAGGCCGTCGCCCTGCAGCCTCTGAAAGAAGGGACCTAGAGGGGAGAAACAGCTGTGGATCCAGTCGTTAAAACTTAACAGGAGGGGGACGGTTGGTGCTGGTGGAATCATTGGTTGATTGATTGGGGCAGAAGGCTATGCTGCAGAGGGATAACGAAAAGGGAGGGGGGAAAAACACACCCCACCAACTACCACCTAATCTGAAGATGTGTGCACGTGTATGTGAGTCTCTTTTTATAGGGTTAGGTAGCAGGCGATTCTAGAGAATCAGGCGAGCTTGATTTAGTGAGGATGTAGAAGATTCAAGGGTTGGTCTTCTCCAGATTGGCTTTTTTTGGGGAAAGGCAGTGCTTAAGTCAGGGTTGGTGTGTTTTCTTTTTTTCTTTCTAATCATGTATTCCTGGAACCTAGTAGTCCCTACAGTTTCTTTGGCGAGATTTTCCGAAGTGGTTCCTGGGGGGGGGGGAAGAAGAGAGTGGGGGGCTGGCCCAAGGTCATCCAGTTGGCTTGATGCTTAAAGCGGGGCTAGAGGTCACGGCCTCCGGGGTTTCTAGCTTGGTGCTCGAACAGCTCCGCCAAGACGGGCTTGGAAGCCCCGAAAAGGCGCGGTCGGTGAAGGTCAGCCGTGGGGGAAGGCAGGTGGATTCTGACGGGCGTTCCCAAACTGCTTTGCCCCGTCAACCCCCTAGCCAGAGCAGCTCAAGGCTGTCGGCAGAGGGAGAGCCTGTTCAGGTGTTGAGGCGTTGGGGGCTCGAACGCCAAAGTTCAAATCCCCCCCCCGCCCCACACAGACCCACCACCGCAGCGCCCATTAGCGATCTCAGCCTGGCAGCCGAGCGAATCCGGTGCGGTGAGGTGTTTTTTTTTTTTTTTTAACTGAAACCACGCTGGGGCCGGCGCGTTGTGAAGAGAAGAGGCGGCCCAGAAATAACAGGGAAGGGCGGAGACACAGAGAAGCGCGGGGAGCTTTACTGGAAACGGCCTTGGGGGACGCCGAGGCTTTCCCCTCGCGCGCGCGCGCGCGCCGGCGCTCGCTGGCGCGCGGGGCGCATTCGCCTCCTCCGTGTGGAGAAGAAGCGGCCGGGCGAGAGCGGGAAAGAGGCGGCGGGCTCTTGTCTGGAACTGACGCGCGCGCCGGGCTGAGGCTCGGCACGTGACTGAGCGGGGCGCTCACTTTCCTCCTCCTCCTCCTCCTCCTCCTTCCCCCCCCCCATCTTCCTTCCTTCGTCAGGGGAGGAGCCGAGGCTGGCGGGGCGCCTGGTATGAACTTAGAAGGCAGCCGCGGCGGCAGCAGCAGCAGCAGCAGCAGCAGCAGCAGCAGCGGCGTCGTCGAGGGCGGCGGGATGAACTCGGTGAGCTGCGGCAACGGGAAACTCCGCCAGTGGCTGATCGAGCAGATTGACAGCGCCAAATACCCGGGCCTGGTATGGGAGAACGAGGAGAAGAGCATCTTTCGCATCCCCTGGAAGCACGCGGGCAAACAGGACTACAACCGCGAGGAGGACGCCGCTCTCTTCAAGGTAGCGGAGACGCTTTCCCTGAGCGGGAGGGGGGGGGAGGGGGTTGGTGGTGGTTTGAGGGGGGTGGGGGGAGGGGAGGGGGAGCGCGCGCGAAGCCGTCAATCAGTCGCTGGCAAAAGCCACCTTAAAGTTGGCGGCTGGCTGAAGGGCGCCGTGGCCACCTGCTTGCAGAAGTTGAGGGCAAGGTCCCTCTGAGGAAAGTGGCCTCAGCTTTCTTCTCTAAATCTGGTCTGCTTTACTAGTGCTACCTTTACAGTGACCGCGTGCTCTTTATTATAAAGCAGCGTTTCCCAACCTTAGGAACTTGAAGATGCGTGGACTTCAACTCCCAGAATTCCCCAGCCAGCTATGCTGGCTGGGGAATTCTGGGAGTTGAAGTCCACGCATCTTCAAGTTCCTAAGGTTGGAAAACGCTGTTATAAAGCAGTCTTCTCCCCCCCTCCCCACACCCCCCCTCCGGAAAGCTTATCCTTTAAGGTTAATTTAATTTCATTATTTATGATCTCGGGTTTTCTTCTTGATTTCCACCTCTCTCTCTCTCTCTCTCTCTCTCTCTCTCTCTCTCCCCTTTCATTATATTTATAATTCTGCTTTACGATTCATTTTTTCTCATCTTGAGGAACCTGCTTCAGATTTCTCCCTTTTTGCAGGTTTTCCTGTTTTATTCCTCCTTACCCACCCACCCCCCCCCCCCGTCCCTCCCCCCACACACCTCCAGAAAGCTTATCCTTTAAGGTTAATTTAATTTCATTATTTATGATCTCGGGTTTTCTTCTTGATTTCCACCTCTCCCCCCACCCCCACCTCTCTCTCCCCCCCCCCTTTCATTATATTTATAATTCTGCTTTACGATTCATTTTTTCTCATCTTGAGGAACCTGCTTCAGATTTCTCCCTTTTTGCAGGTTTTCCTGTTTTATTCCTCCTTACCCACCCACCCCCCGTCCCTCCCCCCACACACCTCCAGAAAGCTTATCCTTTAAGGTTAATTTAATTTCATTATTTATGATCTCGGGTTTTCTTCTTGATTTCCACCTCTCCCCCCACCCCCACCTCTCTCTCCCCCCCCCTTTCATTATATTTATAATTCTGCTTTACGATTCATTTTTTCTCATCTTGAGGAACCTGCTTTCAGATTTCTCCCTTTTTGCAGGTTTTCCTGTTTTATTCCTCCCCCCCCCCGCCCGTCCCCCCCAAGAAAATATACTCACCTGATATAGTCATTCTGATAAGGGTAATGGGAGTTATTCTCATTCTGATTAAAATATACTCATTCTGATAAGGGTAATGGGAGTTATCGTTCAGGGCATGAAGAGGGTATCCCATCTGGGAAGGCTAGTTGGAACAATTTTCACGTTAGATGAATCAGCCTTCATTCAACAGACTTCATCTGGAAAATGAGATCCTTCCACCCACCCCCCACACACACTCAAATTGGATCTTGTGCATACTGCACCCCAAAATGAACTTTGTAGAGAAAGAAAGAAAGAGGTGCTCTGATATCGGTTGGAGTTGACAACGCCAGTGGGTTTCATTGATTGCTTTACTTATCGACTCTGTGAGAGAGACAGAGCACCTGTAAGATTTCTGGGACTTGCAGCTTTTACCTATTTGGCAGTGGCGGTCAGTTGGAGCTTGCTAATAATGGTGAGATTATCAGAGTTAATGCTTGAAACCTAGGATTCATTTCAACCTGCATGTTCCTCACATAGGGACTATAATAAAACATCACATTTTCCAGTGGGGAGAAGTCACATATGTAACCATGCACATGCATGGGTGTGAATTCAAGTGTGCCCAAAGAATGAATCCATTTTTTTTTGGTTTCCACAACAAGATAGAAGCCCCGAGAGGCACACTAACAAAGGATACCTAATAAATGAGTTATCTGGGATCTGAATCTAGGTTTCTCAACTCTAATTCCAGGCACTGTCCACGATTAATTAAATTGTGAGATTAATTTCCCAATATAACAAAACCTTCTCCAAAGCTTAAAATGGGAATTGTCACAAACTGCATTTATAACCTAGTAGTACGCGCTAGAACAAGGAAAAAAAATACTAGAATTAAGCAACTTTTTAATTTTATTTTAAGGCAGTTTTTGCTATTACTTCAAGCAAAATGTCATGGAAATCACAAGAAAAAGATAAAAATTGCAATAGATCCAAAAGGCTTTTTGAGTTTCAGGTGTTTTATAGCATCTCCCTCATCTTCAACATCGGGGTACTTTAATGAATAAAGCTTGAGGGAAGGGGAATAGAAATGGGTTTTTGTATGAATGTGGGATGAGCTCTGTTTTGCTGCTAAAAACAAATTCCTCCATTGCAATGCACTTAGATTAAGGAGCAATGCCTTGCTCCTTAATCCTCTGTGGGCATCCACCCTTATTTCTGAGCTGCTGTTTTGCATATAGTTCCAGTTGGTAGATCTCACCCTTAACTTAAATTACTGACAATACTATCTTATTTTCTTTCTTCAACTTACATCCTAGATGTTGCTGAACTAAAATGCTTTTCTGTCACACTTGGCAGATTCCTACCATGCTGTATAATTTCTTTTTTTCTCATTTGATTAATTGCCCCAAGGCTTAATTCATTAGGTCTGCAAGCCTGATCACAGTTGCATATACTTTAATCCCATAGATATCAATTGGACTTGTGTATAATTTTGAATAGGATTGCAGACTTTTTCATTAACTTCAGCAAGCGCTATAACTGTTTAGTAAGAATTTATTTCTAAAAGTCCCTTGTTTATATTGTTATTGAGGAGTATTACCTGAAGCAATGCTGTTAAATTTCTGCTAAAATGAGTTCAGCTAATTACTTTTAATAGTAAGTATTTTTTTTTTAAAAGCAACTATACCCTACTGGTAGAATTCATATGGCACAATCTTTCTCCTTAGTTATTCAACCATCACATTTAACATTAGTGCGCTTGTTTATTGAGTACACATTGTTTTCTTTCTATTATATTTTTTTTACTTTCTGCCATCTGGATTTAAGGTTGGTTTAGAGGTCACACAACCTATAGAAGATGCAGTAAGGTTTCTGTGCTTGTTTTGGTTGCCATATCTCTGCAAAGAAAACTTGAAGTGGTGAAGAATGGATTACAAAGGTTTTTGAAAAATGTCACACCATCTAGTTCTTATAGAAGTGAAATGGATATAATGAATCTGGAAACTGCTGAATCTGCTCAAGGGTTGTCCTACACTGACAATTAGATTCTAGACAGAACTACCCATAGGAAACTATGAATCCCATAGCATGCCCCATGATAGTTCTATGGAAATTGATTACGGTATGGAATTTATTTATTAGTGTGGTATTTATATTATTGTTGTTAATGCCATAGGCTGTTCTGGAGGAACCATATTTTGATTAACTTCTGCAAATATTTTTCAGGCTTGGGCTCTATTTAAAGGGAAATTCAGAGAAGGCATTGATAAACCAGATCCTCCCACTTGGAAGACAAGGCTGCGTTGTGCTTTGAACAAGAGCAATGATTTTGAAGAACTGGTGGAAAGAAGCCAACTGGACATATCAGACCCATATAAAGTATATAGAATAGTACCGGAAGGAGCAAAAAAAGGTAGGGCAGTGCCTTAAACTGAGCTTTGAAAGCATCTGGCAATCCCTGTTTATGCTTCATTGGGATTTGAATATGATACTCCTCACTGGTTAATAATAGCCTAGAGCTACAGAAAAGATGTCGATAATCTAGAACAGCGATGGCGAACCTTTTAGAGACCGAGTGCCCAAACTGCAACCTAAAACCCACTTATGGGTGGGTGTGGCCCATTGGGTGGGTGTGGCTGCGGTGGTAATGGCAGACTGGGTGGGACTAAAAAGTTCAATCAATCAATTCCAACTTTGTGAGATTTTTCTTTTCCCGTGAGAAGTTGACATTGATTGATTGAACTTTTTTTTTTTTACACACGGCGGCGGAGGCCTAAAGCGAAAAGGTTTTATAAAACCCAACTGAAGGCCTAGGACTGGGGCAACGGCGTGCGTGTCAACAGAGAGGGCTCTGCGTGTCACCTGTGGCACGCGTGCCATAGGTTCGCCACCACGGATCTAGAAAAGAGTGTAGAGAAGAGAAACAAAGATGATTAGGGGACTAGTGGATAAAATATGCAATAAACCGTTACAGGAACTGGGTATATGTAGTCTAAGGAAAAGAAGGACTAGGGGTGACTTGATAGCAATCTTCCAATATTTGAGGGACTGCCAGAGGAGAAGGGATTGACTTATTGTCCATCCCCTGAGGGCAAGACATGGAGTAACGGATGGAAACTAATCAAAGAAGCAACCTAGAACTAAGGAGAATTTTCCTGACAGTGAGAACAATTAATGGAACAACCTGCCTCCAGAAATTGTGGGTGCTCCAACACTGGAGGTTTTTAAGAAGAGACTGAACAGCCATTTGTCTGGAATGCTACAGGTCTCCTGCTTGAGCAGAGGGAGGGGGTTTGGACAAGAAGGCCTCCAAAACCCCTTCCAACTCTGTTATACTGCTAATACCTGTTTTCTCCCTTTCAAACGTGGAGTCTTATTTCTCTTCCACCAGCTTTTCCTCTCTCCCCATAAAAATAATTTCTGTGCCACTATACAGTGCTCCGCCACTGTTTTCCCCACCCCTGCATTGCATCTCCTTGTGCCAGCCAGATATCCAATAGTCCAAAAAAGCAAAAGTCAGCCAACCCATTTCCCACATCCTTGCTTTTCATCTCAACATGTTTAGTTTTTTTGAATCAGAGAGGTGGGGGAAAAACCCTTAGCTTCTGGAGAGGGAGAGGAGGAAGAATTCTGGAAGCAGGATTTGAGAAGAAAGTTACCCAATTCAGAGAAAGCACTGTAAAAATATTGCAGTGGAACAGGTGCTCAGCCAATTAACTGCTAGTTAATTATATATATATATATATATATATATATATATATATATATATATATATATATATATATATATATATATATATATATATATATACACACACACACACACACACACACACATTAGGTAGGTAGGTAGGTTTTCTCATTACACACTTTTAGATTTCTGTCTTTTTTCTAACAATATTTCTGCTAGAAATTAACAGTAGGGATTTCATTTTTAAATACTCCCAAGATACTATTTTTACAAAGTTATATAAATCACCCTGTTTTTGTCTACAAATAATGTACAGGATCAAAACAACTTAGCCTGGAAGATCCACAGATGATTATGAACAACACTTTCACTCTAAATCCATCATATTCTGCATTACAGCCTCAGGTATGACCCTTGCATTTATTCCAGTTTTATATGTTGGAGAATTAAAATGTAAATATGACACATTTGTTTTTTTTCTTGTACTACGATAAGAATGAAAACAAATTGCAAAAAATATCCAATATAAACAATCAGATATTTTCAAAGGATTTTATAGGTGTTCTTGTGATAGGTTTTGATTAGTATTAGAACTTTTACCATATTTCATTTCATTTCTCCTGTATATTTCAGTATATAACTGAAATATTTTATTTTTGCTTTTAAATAACAGCACTTAATTTGTGCAGTTGTATTCATTGCATTGTTTAACTATATCAATACATTCTTCGCTGTTAGCAAATTTCATTCTACATATTCAATACATTATAAGCTTAAAGTCCCCCTGTTAGTCCCTTGTATTTCCATGAAACACTGGACATACAGATAGTCCTCAACTTACAACGGTTCATTTAGTGACTGTTCAAAGTTATAATGGCACTGAAAAAAGTGACTTATGGCTGTTTTTCACACTTAAGACCATTGTAGCATCCCCATGGTCATATGAACAAAATTCAGATGCGTGGCAACTGATTCATACCTTTATGACAGTGGCAGTGTCCCGGGGTCCTGTGATCACCTTTTGCAACCTTCTGACAAGCAAAGTCAATAGGGAAGCCAGATTCACTTAACAACTGCCATGATTCACGTAACAAATGTGTCAAAAAAGGTAATAAAATGGGCTAAAATTCACTTAACAAATGTCTAATTTTGGGCTCAGTTGTGGTTGTAAGTTGAAAACTACCTGTACGTTGCAAATATATCTACAGAAAACTGGACCTCCACAGAATCATATGATGAATTTCAAGAATTATTGAGTCTTCACTGTATTAGATATAAAGATATTAACTTGATTCAGCTTCATATATATATATGAAGTTAGTAAAAATACAAATGATGAACTCCGGGATATAAGAGAAAATTCTTCTTTACTGCTGAGCTTTCGTCAACAAGCTGTTGACATCATCAGAGCAAGGGCTGAATGATAAGGGAGTCAGTACATACACTTGTATGGCAGTTATAACGTTCAAATTGTGGAATGTGGGTGTGGCCTGTTCGTGACAAGCTCGCTCGTTTATAATTACAGTGGTTCCGGCTTTGACGGAAAAGGCCGGTCCCTGGTTGATTTTTAAAAGTCGCGACTCTCTTATATCCCGGAGTTCATCGTTTTTATTTTTACTAACTTCAAATGTCTACACCCGGGATTCCAGTTTTTAAATTTATTTTATATATATATATATCTTTGTCTCTCCAGAAACTCTTTATTATCTGTAAGCAAGCTCAACACTGTGTTTGTCTGAGTTTTAATTTTACAGATATACCAAAAAGGGGAATATAATTAGAAAGCTGAAAATGAATTAGCACTGATTTTTTTTAGTAACTGGCTGCAAATAAGATATGTGATATTTTAATAAAATATACAGGTGCCTAACTACATGGTGCCTCATGACCGTAACTGGAGGGAATACGTACCAGACCAGTCCCATCCTGATCTTTCATACCAGTGTACAAGTGTCTCTTTTCCACCTCGTAATCATCACTGGCAAGGTCCGTCGTGTCAGAATGGTAAGACATTCTCATTGTATTCAATAGAGCTGCAGACTATTTTTATTTACGTTATGAAATAAATAGTGGATGGTTCCTGATTTAGGGTTGCATGTGGATCTGAGCCAAGAAAAGAAAATTTTAAGAAATTGGATTTGTTTACTTCAGCAGAGAGTAGAAATTCAATTCAATCAGAATAGAGCTGGAAGGGACCATGGAGGTCTTCTAGTCTAACCCCCTGCACAAGCAGGAGACCCTATACCGTTTCAGACAAGTGACTGTCCAATCTTTTCTTAAAAACCTCCAGTGATGAAGCACCCATAACTTCTGATGGCAAGCTGTTCCACTGGTTAATTATCCTCACTGTTAGGAAGTTTCTCCTTAACTTCAGGTTGCTTCTCTCCTTGATTAGTTTCCATCCATTGTTTCTTGTCCTGCCCTCTGGTGCCTTGGGAAATGAGTTGACACCCACCTCTCAGTGGCAGCCTCTCAAATACTGGATTACTGCTATCTAGTCCTTCTTTTCTCTAGACTAGCCCTACCCAATTCTTGAAATCATTCTTCATAATGTTTTTGTCTCCAGGCCCTTAACCATCTTAGTTCCTCTCCTTCGCACTTTTTCCAAAGGCTCAGCATCTTTTTTTTTGTAATGTGGTGGCCAAAACTGGATGCAGTATTCCAGGTGTGGCCTTACTAAGGCTTTATAAAGGGGTGCTGATATTTCACATGATTTTGATTCTATGCCTCTGTTTATACAACCCGGGATTGTATTAGCTTCTTTGGCGGCTGCTGCACACTGCTGGCTCACATTTAAATGGTCATCCACTAGGGCTCCAAGGTCCCTCTCACAGTTACTGTTTTTGAGCCAGATTTCACCTAATCTGTACTTGTATCTTTGGTTTTTTTCTTGCCTAGATGCAAAAGCTTGCTTTTCTCCATATTAAATTTCATGTTGTTGGGTAGGGCCCATTATTCAAGTCTGTCAAGAACTTTTTATTTATTTATTTATTTATTTAATTAGACTTATATACTGCCCTTCTCCCGTAAGACTCAGGGCGGTTCACAAGGTTTTTTTAAAAACTACAGCAAATTACAAAAATTAAAAACAATTAAAATGATTACATTAACCTTGAAATAAAAACCCCAATTAGAATGCAATTAAAACCCCAGTTAATACTCTCAGTCCAGGCCAGAAAGCTCAAAGAGCCAGGTCTTCAGGTCCCGGCGGAATGAGCGAAGGTCAGGGGCAGTCCTAAGCTCTACAGGCAGCTGGTTCCAAAGGGCCGGCGCACCCACAGAGAAGGCCTTCCCCCTGGGTATTGTCCGCCGGCAATCTTTTACCGGCTGTACCCTGAGAAGACCCTCCCTGTGGGAGCGCACAGGACGAAGGGAGCTTGATGCCGGCAGTAGGTGTTCCCTCAGATATCCCAGACCCAAGCCATTTAGGGCTTTATAGGTCATCACCAGCACCTTGAATCTCACCCGGAGGGCAACCAGAAGCCAATGCAGCCCGCGGAGCAGAGGTGTTACATGGGAGTATTGGGAAACCCCCATCACAACCTGTGCGGCTGCATTCTGCACCAGCTGAAGCCTCCGGGTGGTCCTCAAGGGCAGCCCCATGTGGAGAGCGTTGCAGTAGTCCAATCGGGAGGTCACGAGTGCATGAGTGACTGTGCGCAGGGTATCTCGGTCCAGGTAGGGCCGCAACTGGCGTACCAGGCGAACCTGGGCAAAGGCCCCCCAGTCACGGCTCCTATATGGTCTTCAAAACTGAGCCGCGAATCCAGGAGGACGCCCAAGTTGCGAGCCCTATTGACGGGGGGTAACACCTCACCCCCCATCATTAAAGGTGGAATGGACTGGTTAGTCCTGAGCTTGTCTTCTAGTGTGTTGTCTATTCCTGCCAGCTTAATGTCATCTTCGATTCGCTCATCTAAGTCATTTATGAAGATATTGAAGAGTCCTGGGCCTAAGACGGACCCTTGTGGTGCTCCATGCGTACTTTGGCTTGCATGAAGTTTTCATCTCCACTAAAATGACTGAGCTCATTCTGGCAAGGGCAGAACTTTCTATGTGCCTCACAATTCCTATATTTGCAAGAAGTCGGCATAGTATAAAGAAGAATATTATGATACAGACTAAAGAAAGTGTTTTTATATTGAATTTCAGAGAATTACAAAATTACTTGAATAGTTCAACATTCCTGAAATCTTTTAAAAACAGTTAAGTGCAGTTTATACTATGCAGGTAGCTAAATGCATAAAACAAATGTTATATTCTCAGTGAAGATTGGAGTGCTTTGCTATGCAAATCTAAAATAAAGGAGAAAACAAAGCAGATAAGGAAGAACAGCCAACTTCTGATTACGAATGTATTCAAGTTTTTTAGTTACCATGAGAACGGTTTATTTTTACCTTCATAAACTTAAAAAGTTATACAAAACTAAAGAGACAAAAAATACCGCTTTCTTTCTTTCTTTATGTCTATTCCCTATATCAGACATGTCAAACACAAGGCCCGGGGGCCGGATCTGGCCTGCGAAGTAGTTTCATGTGGCCCATGAAGCCATCCTGGAAACAGTGAGGGAACGGCCCCCACTGCCTTGGCCCTGGCCCAGAGACCCTCCTTCTGCCAGAGACCCTCAGATCTGTCCCACTCCTGCCCAGGCTCCCATAGGCACCCTTGATGCGAACGATGTAGAGCTGGCCACGCCCACCCAGTAGGCCATACGCACTCTAGCCACGCCCACCCAGTAGGCCACACCCACCCAGTAGGCCACACCCACCCAGTAGGCCACACCCACCTGGTCCCCCGAGGGCAACCACACTGCTGATGCGGCCCTCAATGAAATTGAGTTTGACACCCCTGCCCTATATGCTTATTTATGAACAAATCCCATCAGTTTTA
The DNA here is from genome assembly GCF_947247035.1 of Vipera ursinii. Taxonomy (NCBI): domain Eukaryota; kingdom Metazoa; phylum Chordata; class Lepidosauria; order Squamata; family Viperidae; genus Vipera; species Vipera ursinii. The sequence goes on along the minus strand of NC_139516.1, from coordinate 142,182,415 downwards.
GTGCAATAGAAATAAGCTAGCATTTGGCATAGTGCAACAAAAATTAAGCAGTTCTGAAGTGCATGGATTTCAGTGATTGAAAAATTACTTCTCAATGTTTTGACTGATATTAATGAAACATTGTAATTCTTTTTGAATGGATTATACTTAGGCACTTTAATTTCTCCATGTTTGCTGTCCACCTTTACAAATTCTATGACAAGGGATTGAATGAGGAGTAGGTAAAGTAGGGATTTCTTGGGTTCTGGAAGGAAATGATGTTATGATCTGCTTTTATTGTGAGAGAAAACGGACACTTGCAGTCTGAATTTATCATCCAGGGCATCAAAGCATGTTTGTTTGTTTTTTTGTCATAAGAAAAATCTTCTCTTGTCATTATTGGAACACTAACTTATTAATGTCACTCTGACTTCCCAAAAATGGAGATTCCTTTCATTAAAAGAAGGAATTCCACATAGAAAAATGCAGCTGGTTCTCATTTAGCAACTGCCTTGCTTAGCAGCCATTGACACTTATGAGGGTGATGAAAAGTAACTTTGCCACTAATCCTCGCATGCAGAACCTAATTAAGGCTTTCTGTGAGTTTCATTTTAATACTTGAAAGGTACAAATGATAATTTAAGGTGAACATCCTGGTGCTCAGCTAACACTAGATATAAAAAAAATCGCTGCGGGGATAAGAAGATTTATTTACACTACATACAGGATCTGACTTCATACAATATGCTAAGCTGCAAAGCCATGTCAAGAATGTGCAAATACACGTGACATGCTAGGCCACAATAATAAAATATGACTAAATGTGGATATCAGGCTTGTACAATGTGTTAAAATATTTGTGTCCCCACAACCTAGGAACCACAAAATGCCTGATCCCATTTTAGTCTTCTGTGGTATGCTGTATCGTGTAAACTAAGCCAGGATGACTTTACTTTAAATTTGGCCCCGCTAATTGCTTGTAGAGCTAGCAAAAGATACATTTGGACAGAATGTAATTCTATAGAACCTTACATTGGCCTTCAATGTATGGTAGCAAATTTTGGCATATGCATTTAAGGAAGGATTTATTTTAATGAACATACAGGATGCTAGCTGATTTCATTTAGATTGAAATACTAGGACAGAAGCCCTTGAACTTAAAATAATTTTCATAAAGCAAATCATTGTCTTCTGGAAACAGGTGATGGCTCTAAAGCAGTCCCCAAACCGTTACTTGCAATAAAGAAGAGTACAAGAAGACCCATCCAATCTTATTATAAATATAATGCTAATGTGAGTTAAAATGGATAAAGCGCCCCCATTTAGTTAGTCTTCCCATCGCCCTTAATTCCCCAGTTTCTTTGTTCATATTATTGTGTTCAGAGGGGATAAAAGCATTATGATTTATAGAGGTTTCACACAGTCAGTTAGTGGGAAGTTCTGTCAGATGATTCACCGAAGAAGCCATGGTTTAAAAAAGAAAATGTATCAATCTTAAGAACGAACAGCGGAAAATATTTAAAGGAATGAGAGTATTACATATTGATAGTTGTTTCCATTCTAGCAGATGAAAGTTTTGAATGTGATTGGCTGATCGGTCGGGTTCATTTTGCTTTGTGAAAACTTTTTTTTTTTTGGTATGAAAGTAGGTTGTCAAGTAACTGGGACTTTTTATGCTTGTGCACCACCTGAGACACAGACTTCTGGCATCCCAATAGAGGGAAATCTGAGATCTACTGAAGGTCTTCCCTTGTCAGGTATGTACACCATCACCATCTAATAAATCACAACGAACTTGTGATTGGAAAAAAATGCTCATAAGGGAACGTTCATCTGCATTTGTTCTTCTGTGTAAAAATACATGCACATTTAATTGAAAAAGAGCCAGTTTGATGTGGTGGTTAAGGAAGCAGGCTAGAAACAGGGGCAGCATGAGTTCTAGTCTCGCCTTATGCAGGAGGCCTGATAAGTGACCTTGGGCCAGTCACACACTCTCATCCCTAAGAAACTAGCAATAGTAAACCACTTCCAAAATCTTGCCCAGAAAACTGCAAAGGTTATAAGAGTCAAAAAATGATTCCAAGACAGTTGTCAGGAATCAAAATTATCTCAAAGTACACTCTGCATGCCACATCGAATTAAGAAAGGAATGCATATTACAGAAAATTTGGTCTAGTGCAGGGGTGGGGAACCTTGGCTCTTTTATGACTTGTGGACTTCAACTCCCAGAATTCCTGAGCCAGCCAGGAAATAATACAGGCCGTGTAAAAATAAACATTTTGCATAAAGATACAAATATCTGCCTAAAAGTGGCTCTCCAGAAATTTATCTCACCACCTTCTAACTAGTCTAACTAATCCTAACTAGAGATAAACTACAGAGATACAGACTGAGGAGGAAGGTGTGCCGAATACATTCATTGCCTTGAATTATTTGTAAAAAAATAAAATAAAGATAGGACACAAATAAATAAAATTTGGTGGAAAGGTGAAAATTGTAATTATGGATTAAACTATTTGAGAATTTTATTATCCTATATCATATTACAAACTAGAAGTATCAGGAATCTTCAAAAGGCGTCCTGGGGTTGATGATGAGAAAGAAGATTTAGTTGGAATAGACAGGGCCTTTTTCAGAGTGGCACCTGCTTTGTGGAATTCCCTTCCCATTGTAATACTGATCACTTCCGGTCTGTCCTACGTCCCTTCAAGAAGAGTCTAAAAATCTACTGTATACCTCCATTTTTCCCCTTTAGGATTATGGCTTTATGGATGGTGGTTGGATTGCACTTGTCTGTAGTTTTTTTAAAAAAAATATTCTATTATTTGATATTATTATTTGTGCATTTTATGTTGCATTTTATGAATGTAATTATAATTTTGTAATTGTAAGAGTTTACTGCTGATCCTGTCTCATATTGTTAATGGCTACAGGCTGACTTTACTAGGAGCAAGTGGATTGTAAAATGTGAAAAAATATAAATAAATATCATTTACACAGGATGCATATTAAATTGATTAAAGTTCATAATATTAGAATTAATGTTTTGATTGTCTCATTAAATACAAATTCTGTTCTCTAGATTACCAGAAAGTGAAGATCTTACCTAGGAATGCAGTTTTGCCCAGAACTCTGAGATTACCATAGTTTTTGAAGCAATTCAACTAATATAATCTCCTTTTGTTTGCCAGCTTCCTAATTTGATTTACAAACAAATCTTTTCTTATTCCCCAGAATATGGTTCATACCTGTTTACACTATTGCCTAACAGGGAAAATTGATATCTACTGAATAGGTCAGTTGGTGAATGAGCAGGAAATTATTTTTCAAGGATTTTTGGCCCTTTACTCTCTAGCAGTATTTAAAGCTATGATTATTCTCATATTACACATATTTTCTTTGGCTGCATTTCTTTAAACCATGATAGTGCTAAGAAGTGTTTCATCTGTGTTATAAATGAGCCCATAGCATGGTTCTTAATAAACCAAGAAATTATACTCCAATATCACACATTATGGTCCACTGACATTACTGAATTTAGCAGTGGTTAGCTTTATTAAATATTGTATAGAATATTTTTAACATGTAGTTATATACACACATGCACACATACTTATGGGAATAATGCTAAGGCAAAGTATGCTTAACAATGATTTGTTGAGTAAGCCACAGTATTTTGGCTTCACACAATGTATTATGCCAAAATGTTACTTAAATAGTACTTAATGCAATATTTGAACTCAGTTACTGTTAATCCACTACAGTCTCTATCATAGTATATTTGAAGGAGAAATAATTATAATTTCCACATTAAATGCTAACCTGAGATTCAGAATATGGCCTTAGGCCTTTTATTTTTCTCAGAGTTCTACTGGACAGAATGGGACCTGCTTGTGATAGGTTTTGCTTATTGTTTATTTAATAAATCAGGAATGGGTGAAAACGTATTGCTCAAGTCCATTTACACTGTTAAACTATAGGAAATGGAGCTGTCCATTACCAAATGTTAAAAATAATTTTGCATAAATGTGTTTTCAGATTGTCGATTGCACATCTGCTTGTATTATCATGAAACTCTTGTAAAAGAAGTCACAACTTCAAGTCCTGAGGGCTGTAGGATAGCTCACGGTCATAGTTATGAGATCAGCAGCATGGACCAAGTTATGTTCCCTTATCCGGAAGATCATAACCAGAGGAAAACAACGGAAAAATTGCTTTCTCACCTGGAAAGAGGAGTAATACTCTGGATGACCCACGATGGCCTCTATGCTAAAAGACTTTGTCAAAGCAGGATATATTGGGATGGGCCTCTGGCGTTCTGCAGTGACAGGCCTAACAAATTGGAAAGAGAGCAGACGTGCAAGCTTTTTGATACTCAGAAATTTTTATCAGGTAATTTTTTAAATATAAGTTACCATTGTGTTTGCAATTGAGACTTTGTCCTTAAAATTGGTTCTTTTGTTATTTTACACTTCCTATAACCATATATAGAATTTGCAGCTGCTCCACCCTATCAATTTTGAATCGAGCCTCTGGGCTTCTGCAATATCTGAAACCCAGCCTTTGTTTCCCTTTAAGGTTGCCCTTTCCTCAGCTTCTCTGCTTTGGCAGTAGAGAAACGCATCTGCATACATACATTCAAAATGCAGCAGGGTTTTAAATATTTATTGATTTTCATTTAGATATGTGATATGGTTAGAATTTGGAGATTTGTTTTGAAACCCCAGCTCTGTTGGGGATATGGCAAACCTTACTCTGCTTAAGATTTATTATGCCCCACAAATAGATGATTCTAGAATTAACAGAATGTAAGGAAGTAATGCTTTTTCCAATACATTGTGATGTACATAAGAACTTTTAAAAGCTCTGTTCCTTTCATACATATGTAATATTAATATTCGGGTCGTAACAGTGGGTTAATGCTTTTGTCATTTACTCCGCTTGCCGTCCCATCACCTGCAGATGCCTCTGAGCTGAATGCTGATGAGAATATAACTCCAAACAGATAGTTCTTCGATTTGTAGCAACCGAGTTCCACTATTTTAAGCAGGGGTGTCAAACTGCCGGCCAGTAGGCCGGACACATCACATGGAAGCCACGCCCACCCCATTGCCAGCAATGGCAAAACTGTCCCGATACGTTGTGCGATGTCACGTGACGTCGCGAGTTTGACATGTCTGATTTTAAGATATAGTTACACTTCTCTTGAAAAAGGAATTCATATTTTAGGCATGTTCCTAAATCCAACTTTGCCACTAGAAGTCCTGTTAAATTTAATGATGGATTGCTAACAACTGCAGTCTTTGGAGTTAAAATCTTGTCTTGATTATTCATGATCTGTTAATTTGAAGTTTATTGTGATGTGTTAGTACTTGTGAACATTTTTCATAACCTAAAGGTAAAGGTTCCCCCGCACGTGTGCTAGTCGTTTCCCACTCTAGGGGCCGGTGCTCATGTCCGTTTCAAAGCTGAAGAGCCAGCGCTTGTCCAAGGACGTCTCCGTGGTCATGTGGCCGGCATGACTAGATGCCAAAGGCGCACGGAACGCTGTTACCTTCCCACTGTAGTGGTCCCTATTTTTCTACTTGCATTTTTACGTGCTTTCAAACTGCTAGGTTGGCAGAAGCTAGGACGAGTAACAGGCACTCTGTTACGCGGCACTTGGGATTCGACCTGCCAAACTGCCAACCTTCTGATCGACAAGCTCAGCGTCCTAACCCACTGAGCCACCGCGTCCCTTATTTTCATAACCTAGTAGTACATAATTTGGCAGCCAAAATTGGGACATATTTGTATTTTAAGTAATATACTATCTTATTTCTTTTTTTCCTTTTTTTTCTTTTTTTGAAGATATGAGAAATGTAAAAGTGTTGGGATGGCCTGTATGAGGAAAAAGACTTAAATACTTAAATGTAATTAATTTTGAGAAAAGCTTAACCAGTAAGAATGTTTTAAATATTGTGGGGAAAACAAATTTAAATAAGAATTTTGTAAACCGGATTTATGATGAGGCAATCAAGATGATCAGTTAGAAAAGAAGCTTTATACTGATGTTATTATTTGCAGAAATATTAGAAAAATGTCTATATTTGCCATTTATCCAAATAATAAGAATTGTATTAATTCAAGGTTGGCAAAAGAGACTATTATTGGAAGAAAAGAAAATCAAGCAAAGCTATTATGTGGACTATAGAATTATAGAAACTAATTGTTATTGATTGTTTTTCAAATATAAACCCAGACAACACACTGTTCACCAAATATTAAGGTGATTTTGTTAAAAATAAATAAAACATATTTTTTTAAAAATGTAACTACAATAGATAATTTTCAACCAATTACACAGGATTACCTATTAGTTCTTGACCTAATTCAAGGATTTCATTCTCTTAAAATTGTACACATCTGCAGGGTTCTTTCTTCCCATACAAAATCTATTATGAAAGTTACTGTATTCTTGATGTCTTCGTTATCAGAGTCACAAAGAATTGGCTTCAGATACCTTGCTGAAAATATATGTCTAGTGCTTACTTCATAGCCAACTTTGAGCTCTGTCCTTACAGTATAAAAAAAAGGCTATTGGTGTATATTGTTGGATGTCATATAATATTTTAAATAATGACATTGATTCTAGCTTACCTTTAGCCTAGAACTTTATGTATTACCTTTGGCTATAATAATGATTTTGAAAATGTGAATTTGAAGAATGAAATTGTTTTAATTGTTACATTCTCTAGGGGTTTTATTGATTTTGTTTTATCTATCTGTAAGTACTAGGGCAGGAGTGTCAAACTCTCAACCTCACGTGATGTGTCGCAATGTATTGTGACTTTTTTTGCCATTGCCACCAATGGGGTGGACGCAGTTTTGCTATGATGCATCCGGCTCGCAGGGCGGTAGTTTGACACCCCTGCACCAGAGGATGTTTCATTCTTTTTGTAAGCTATTCTGCTTTTTTTTAGGGATGAAATACAGTTTATATTATTGTTTCTTGCCCAGGAATCATATCAGATGAAAGAAACTGTAGGTTTTTTTTAAGATAGAAGGAAAAACAAACTGGAACGGCTTTATCTATTTTTTTTCAAATCCATGTAGATAATAGGGTTCTTTTTTTAAAACAAAATTTAACCTGATGAATCTATGTAAGATTATTTTTCATGCATTATTCCACCACAGTTGTAAATTTAGTCCTCAAGGTATAATATTTCTGTTTGTTTTCTAGAACTGCAAATATTTGCTCACCATGGGCGTCCATTACCTAGATTCCAGATTGTGTTATGTTTTGGAGAAGAGTTTCCTGATCCACAAAGACAGAGAAAGCAAGTTACAGCCCATGTAAGTATATGTGAATTGATTTACATAATACAGTATATAAATGCTAAAGACATGGCTAATAAGAAAGTAGGGGACTGAGATAAATGCTTGATAAAATTGATTTACAATATTCAAATGCTTGATCAATTGATATGTAGAATACAAATGATCTGCAGTTTCAGAAATGTTCAGCTCTTCTTATATCATCAGGTTAACCTCAAACCAAAGCTACAGATGTAAATAACTAATATTGCTTGACAATATAAGCACAGTTTCTCTAACTATACTGAGACACAATATACAATCATAATTCCTATGTAATTGACAATCATATCTTTACTTTTAGTGAATGCTAAACATTTGAAATTTCAGTTAATAAATCAGCAGCAAAAATCCAACATCCTTACATGGAAATTATCATATATTCCATGGTCTGGCTGAGCCAGCAGCTAATATACTTACAAATCCAAACTGCGCTGCTGGAAATCACCAAATTTAGATTGCTTTATTTTTAACATTTTTCCCTAAAAAGAATTCTGAATAGCTTAATAAATTAATGGTAATGAATAGCTTAATAAAGACTCTATAAAGTTAGAATACCAAGTCAATCCTTTTAGAGCCACTTGACCCTTGGTGTTTGTGTGGGGGTGGGGAATTGCAAAGCAGGTTAAATAATTTCACTGTAATTCAGGTGATATCTTAGATGTGCCCCCTATTGTTATAGTAATAATAAAAATAATAAAAAAGGAGGCTTGTGTGCAATCCACAACATTGCTGTCTTAACCTTATATATTTTGTCTGCTATGTATTGAAATTTGCCAGTACTATATTTGCTGTCATGATAGCAGATACATTCTCTTTGTTCTGGCAAGCTATTTGTATGCATGCTTACGGTGAGATTTTTATGAACTGCTATTAGCTATTAAATAAATAATTAAATAAATTTTTGGAACATTATTATTAAAGAACATTATTACTCCAGCAATCACCATTTAACTCATTACTTTTTCTGATTTGTTGTTAAGGTTGAACCCGTGTTTGCTAGGCAGCTGTACTATTTTGCACAGCAAAACACCGGACCGTTTCTGAGAGGCTACGACATATCAGAACAGATAACCACTTCAGAAGATTATCATAGATCCATCCACCATTCCTCTGTTCAGGAATAAACACAGGAACACTGAAGTCTGAATTACATTTTCAGAGGTAAACGGAAGACAAGGAACTTTGGATCACAGCTAAAGGATGTAAATCAGTACTTTGAATTTTCCCAGGAAATCATCACCAGCTGGAAATGGACAGGAAATGCCCATATTCAATATAAGAACTTAGAACTCTTGAGTGAGAACTCTGCCATGTTTTTTGGAAAGCTGCCCTCTGCTTGTGGGATGAGCTGTAAAAAAAAAGACAAAATACCTGATATGTTTACATGTTCTTAAATAAGGACAGTGTCTTGGAGACAACCTGAAATTATTTCAAGCCACTTTATTTATTTTATTTGATTTGAAATCTCAGGGCAAGAAATTCTAAACCTAAGCAACCGTTTGCTATGGTATAAGGCCATAAGAAGGCATGTTATTCATAAAAATGGGATAGATATGTTATTTTTGAAAAGTTTCAAATAATCAAAATGTTGAATGCTGTGTGTTTGTGTGTGTGTGTGTAGAAAATATAATTACAGGTGGGTTTTTCCCCCATGAATTTTAAAAAAGCTGTTTTTTGTTGCTGCTGTTTCTGAAATGGGCATGAATACTAATTCTGTGGAATCTATCAGAAATCCTCCCATGATAAAACATTATATCATTGTCCAATATTTACATCATTATATCATTTAATTTGTATAAAATTCAATGGGCTAAGTTTATTCATAACAAATATTATGCTGAGACTTTATTCCTATACAGACCAGACCTTGCCTGAGAGTGATTTTTCAGATGGGCTTAACTTTGCATCCCATAATGCTGTAGAGGTCATGGAACTGACATTATTATCCATCTAGAAATCTTCAGGCTGAGGAAATGAACTTATTAGAGAAGGAGACCAATTTAGTGCATTGAGGCTTATACTGGAATATTTAAGATTGCATAAGTAAGGAGTGAATGTGTAAAAATTGAGAGCCAGTTTGGTCTAGTCCAGGGGTCTTCAAACTTGGTCCTTTTATGACTTGTGGACTTCAACTCCCAGAATTCCTCAGCCAGGCATGCTGGCTAAGGAATTCTGGGAGTTGAAGTCCACAAGTCATAAAAGGGCCAAATTTGAAAACCCCTGGTCTAGTGGTTAAGGCACTAAGCTAGAAACTGGGAGGCCATGAGTTCTAGTTCCACCTTAGGCAGGAAAACTGGTTGGGTGACTTTGGGCCAGTCATTCTCTCTCAGCCCAATCCACCTCACAGTGTTGTTGTAATAGGGAAAAATAGGAGGAGGAAGATGTGTTGGCTATGTTCGCCACCTTAAATTAGGTATAAAAATAATAATGGCAGGATAAAAATACATAATTTTTTTTAAGTTAAATTGAGACTGGGAGTGCATATCTTGGTATGTTTTGCTTAACTGTAGTTTATTGAGAAAACCACGTTTTCCATCAATTATGCTTCATGACTACAATGGTTTCCTGCCATATGCCAAACCACAACAAATCACCCCATGATGACGTAGGATATTTTCTGAACAAGTGTGATGAACTAATTTCAACATATTATAGGGGAGTTTAATCTGAATAGTCAAACAGTGTTTGGACATATTTATCTTTATTTCAGAGGGTTAATGTGGAGAGATGTAAATAGTAATTGTGGTCCACTGTTGTATTGTTCCAAACAGTGTACTGTATAGAAGAATAGATGAAACTTATTTTCTAGTTAAAAATAAGAAAGGACTTTAATTTTTTTTGAGGTAGATATTCAGCAGCCTTCTTAAATCTGTTGTGTTCAGTTGATTTAGACTAGACTTCTTATTGTCCCTGGCCAGGGAAAACTGAGTTACAGTTTGAAATAGCAAAGAGAACTTTTGGATCAAGGAAGAACACTCAATGTGATCTCATTCTCTTAAAAATAGTGGCAGGTATTTCAGTGTCTTATTACTGAAAGATTTCCATCTTGTAATTAAAAATATACTGAACCTGAATATTTAATCAGGGACGTATTGTATATATTGTTAGTCAGTTGGCGCTAGATTCCTGTATTTATACATCTTAAAGATGCATGATGTCTTGGGATATAGTATCCATTTCCTTCTTCTCCCAGAAAACTCCTTTTTATATGATACATTTTTCCAGGATATAGTTAGTTACAGTCCTTAGCACATATTGGGAGTAAACAAATTGAATTCAGTGGAAGTTATATCTCAATAAACATGGATAGGTTGCACTATTAAATCCCTTTAAGCTTGATAAATGATGATAACTCCACATAGCTCTTTGAATCTTTTCATGATTGTGGGTTTGTCTGATATGTCAATATACATTATTAATCCATTTAGGCTACAAACCTTATTTCTGTGTGTATTTCTAAATACATGAGGTATTTCTTGTACTCGTGTCTCTTAGTTTCTTTTATTGGCTACTTCATGTAATTATATATCAGAATGATCTGTTATGCCAAGTATGAAGCTCAGACTGTTTATAGTTTCAGGGGTTTATTACCCTTTGTATTATATGTAAGTGAGAATTATGTGACTAGAGCATTGACCCAAAATAAAAAAAGGAAGATTTTTCTATTGATTTCAGTGCAACCTATTACTGAGCCATGCTTTCTTGAGAAGATTGTTGATGGGTATTATATCGGCTTTGTAGACTTGAGCACCACTGGAGGAAGTGCTTCAGGATTCACATAAGCACAGGACGTCTCTGTTGTTCATTAAAGTACACATTTTTTAAAATAATATTGTAGAGCTGCCAACCTTGGGCTGGAAAAATTCAGACTAGATGGCCACAAAGAAATGGTGTCTGTTGTTCATTAAAATACACATTTTTTTATGATATTGTAGAGCTGCGAATCCTTGGACTGGAAAAATTCAGACTAGATGGCCACAAAGAAATGGTGTCTGTTGTTCATTAAAGTACACATTTTTTTTATGATATTGTAGAGCTGCGAATCCTTGGGCTGGAAAAATTCAGACTAGATGGCCACAAAGAAAACTCTAGCTCTGTGCTGCTTTGTAATCATCATCCAGATTTTTCCAGCCCAGAGCTGGCAGCCACAGATAAGGAAATCTTAAATGTGAAATCCACCAATCAAAATAGAGTTGGAAGGGATTTTGGAGGTCTTCTACTCCAATCCCCTGTTCAAGCAGGAGACCCTATACCATTTCAGACCAGTGGCTGTCCAGTCTCTTCTTAAAGCCTCCAGTGATGAAGCACCCACAACATCTGAAGGCAAAAGCTGTTCCACTGGTTAATTGTCCTCACTGTTAGGAAGTTTCTCCTTCATTCCAGGTTGCTTTTCTCTTTGATTAGTTTCCGTCCATTGTTTCTTGTCTTGCTTTCTGGTGCTTTGGAAAATAATTTGACCCCCTCTTCTTTGTGGCAGCCCCTCAAATACTGAAATACTGCTATCATGTAGTCCTTCTTTCTCTAGACTGTTGTTGTTGTTAGTTGCGAAGTCGTGTCTGACCCATCGCGACCCTATGGACAATGTTCCTCCAGGCCTTCTTGTCCTCTACCATCTTCTGGAGTCCATTTAAGTTGACGCCTACTGCTTCAGTGACTCCATCCAGCCACCTCATTCTCTGTCGTCCCCTTCTTCTATTGCCCTCAACCTTTCCCAGCATTAGGCTCTTCTCCAGTGAGTCCTTCCTTCTCATTAGGTGGCCAAAGTATTTGAGTTTTAGCTTCAGGATCTGGCCTTCTAAAGAGCAGTCAGGGTTGATCTCCTCTAGGACTGACCGGTTTGATCGCCTTGCACTCCAAGGGACTCGCAGGAGTCTTCTCCAGCACCATAGTTCAAAGGCTTCAATTCTTTGGCGCTCAGCCTTTCTTATGGTCCAGCTTTCACTGCCATACATTGCAACTGGGAAGACCATAGCCTTGACTATATGCACTTTTGTTGACAGGGTGATGTCTCTGCTTTTTAGTGTGCTGTCTAGATTTGCCATGGCTTTCCTCCCGAGGAGCAAGCGTCTTTTAATTTCTTGGCTACAGTCCCCATCTGCAGTGATCTTGGAGCCCAGGAAAATAAAATCTGTCACTACCTCCATTTCTTCCCCATCTATTTGCCAGGAATTGAGAGGGCCAGATGCCATGATCTTGGTTTTCTTAATGTTTAGTTTCAACCCAAGTTTTGCACTCTCCTTCTTCACTCGCAACAAGAGGCTCTTTAGTTCCTCTTCACTTTCTGCCATTAGAGTGGTATCATCTGCATATCTTAGGTTGTTGATGTTTCTTCCGGCAATCTTAATTCCAACTTTTGATTCTCTAGACTAGCCATACCCAATTCCTGCAATCGTTCATCATGTTTTTGTCTCCAGGCCTTTAATCATCTTAGTTGCTCTTCTTTGCACAGATCAAATGATGCTTAAATGAATCAAATTGTTAAAGCTTTGTGTCTTTAATATCTTAGACCAGCCACATTTTTTAGGTATGTGCAAAAGGCTAAAAAACCATGGTATGAATAGAAGTGCTGTATTCATGTGAGGCCTGTAGCACTTTTCCAAATCATAGCCCAGTTACAAATAGACAGAACTTGTTATTTCATGCCACAATGTTCAGTTGTTTTAATTAATTTTTATTTTAATTATTAAGTTGCATGCTCAACGGATGTAAATGAGGAAGAAGCTTTTAAAGTCTGCTTGTTTCTACAAATAAGGAAATAGTCATGCTTCAAAAAATGTTAAAAAATTTTTTAGGATTGCCAAAATACTTTAAATTGCTCTTCCTTGGTGGAGCAGTGGGCTAATGCCTCCTTAAGTAACACCAGCTGCCTGCAATTAGTGCAGGTTCGCATCCCACCAGGCTCAAGGTTGACTCAGCCTTCCATCCTTCCGAGGTAGGTAAAATGAGGACCCAGATTGTTGGGGGCAATTAACCTGACTTTGTAATAATTTAATTTAATTTAATTTAATAACATTTATATACCGCCCTTCTCCCTGAGGACTCAGGGCGGTTCACAGGGCAGAATAAAATAGCAAATACAAACATTAAAAAAGATTAAACAATTGCCCTAGTTAAAAACAATGGAAATACAGTGCTAAAAACCCCAAGAAAAATTAAAAGACCAAAGATAAAACAACCCCAGCAATCCCCATCAGGCTAGGCCAGCTTGTACAAACAGAAATGTCTTAAGATCGCGACGAAAGGAGCGAAGATCGGGCGCCATCCGGAGCTCTACCGGTAGCTGATTCCACAGCTCCGGAGCGCCCACAGAGAAGGATCTCCCCCTGGGGGCCACCAATCGACATTCTCTGATCGGTGGCACCCTGAGGAGGCCCTCTCTGTGGGAACGCACAGGGCGCAGGGAGCTTGATGCCGGCAGCAGATGTTCCCTGAGGTACTCCGGCCCCATGCCATGGAGTGCTTTGAACACCGTTACCAGTACCTTGAATCTCACCCGGAAGACAACTGGCAACCAATGCAGCTCACGGAGCAGAGGTGTAACGTGGGAGTATCGGGAGACTCCCAACACCACTCTCGCGGCTGCATTCTGTACCAGTTGGAGCTTCCGGGTGGTCCTCAAGGGCAGCCCCATGTAGAGAGCGTTGCAGTAGTCCAGACGAGAGGACACGAGCGCATGAGTGACCGTGCATAGATCATCCCGGCTAAGATAGGGCCGCAACTGACGCACCAGGCGAACCTGTGCGAAGGCCCCCCTAGTCACAGCTCCTATATGGTCTTCCAAGGTGAGCCGTGAATCTAGGAGGACCCCCAAGTTGCGAGCCCTATCTACGGGGGGTAATAGTTCACCCCCCATAGCCAGAGGTGGAATGTCCGAATAAACCCGGGATGAAGGTATGCAAAGCCACTCAGTCTTGTTGGGGTTGAGTTGGAGTCTGTTCCTCCCCATCCAGACCCGAACCGCCTCCAGGCAACGGGACATCACGTTGAGGGCATCACTGGGGTGGTTTGGGGTCGAAAAGAAAAGTTGGGTATCATCAGCATACTGATGATACCCAACTCCAAAGCCACGAATGATCTCACCCAGCGGCTTCATGTAGATGTTGAACAGGAGAGGCGAGAGGACCGACCCCTGAGGAACTCCACAAATGAGAGACCTCGCGGTCGACCTCTGCCCCCCTGCCAACACCGACTGCGAACGTCCCAAGAGATAGGAGGAGAACCACGGTAAAACTGTGCCTCCCACTCCCAATCCCCTGAGACGCCGCAGCAAGATACCATGGTCGATGGTATCGAAAGCCGCCGAGAGGTCTAATAGGACTAGGACAGAGGAATGCCCCCTGTCCCGAGCCCTCCAGAGATCATTCACCAGCGCGACCAATGCCGTCTCCGTGCTGTGCCCGGGCCTGAAACCCGATTGGTACGGGTCTAGATAATCCGCTTCATCCAGGACCAGAGGGAGCTGATGCGCCACCACACTCTCAACAACCTTCGCAAGAAAGCGAAGGTTGGAGACAGGACGAAAGTTGTTCAATACAGCCGGGTCCAGGGCAGGCTTCTTGAGGAGAGGCCTCACCACCGCCTCCTTCAAGACGGCGGGGAAGATACCCTCACTCAAAGAAGCCGATATAACTGCCTGGAACCAGCTGCGTGTCCTCTCCCGGGCTGCATAAACCAGCCAGGAAGGGCACGGGTCCAGTAAACATGTGGTGGTGCTCAGCCTCCCCATGATCCTGTCCACTTCCTCCGGAGTCACAGAATCAAACTCCTCCCAGGTGATATCGACAAGACCACCCGTGTCCTGATCGTCAGACTCTGCCCAGTCAGAGTCCAGACCGGTCCGAATCCGAGCGATTTTGTCCGACAGATGTTGGTTAAACTCCTCGGCACGTCCCTGCAAGGGATCCTCCCTCACCTCCTGATTTAGGAGGGAGCGAGTCACCCTAAACAGGGCAGCCGGGCGATTATCTCCGGATGCAATAAGGGTGGCGAAGTGATTGGACCTCGCCTCCCTAATTGCAGCGAGATAAGACCTAATATAGGCTCTTAGTCGCAATCGGTCGGGTTCGGATCGGCTGGACCTCCAACCGCTCTCTAGGCCCCGTCTCCGACGCTTCATCTCCCGGAGCTCCGCAGAGAACCATGGAGCTCGACGGGATCTGCACCGGGTCAGGGGCCGCAGGGGTACAACTCGGTCAAGGGCCTCAGTGGCCGTCCTTTCCCAGGCTTCCACTAAGGCCTCGGCCGAGCTGTGAGCAAGGGAGGCAGGTGGGGACCCCAGCGCCGCCTGGAACCTCTGGGGATCCATTAAGCGTCTGGGGCGGTACCATTTGAGTGGTTCCAAACACCCACGGCGGGGGGTGGCAAAACGGAAGACCAGCCGCAGGAGATGATGATCGGTCCATGACAGGGGCATGATAATTGGAGAGCCCCCACCAAGATCATCTAACCACCGTCCAGACAAGAAAACAAGGTCAAGGGTGTGGCCTCCCTCATGAGTCGGTCCCGAAATTACTTGCGTCAGGTCCATGGCCGTCATGGAAGCCATGAACTCCCGAGCCAACTCAGATGATCCTCCCAGAGATGGTAGGTTGAAGTCCCCCAAAACTATAAGTTTCGGGAACTCAACCACCAGCCCAGAGAGGGCATCGAGCAGCTCAGGCAGGGCTGCTGCTGCGTGACTAGGCGAAAGGTACACCAGCAGCAAGCCCAACTGCGCACCAGGGCCGCATCTCAAAAAGAGAGACTCACACCCGACTATCTGGGGAACGGTGGCCTCCCGCGGACACAAGGTCTCCCTCATAACAACAGCCACTCCCCCACCCCTACCCTGAGCCCGAGGCCGGTGCAGCACCCGGAAACCTGGTGGGCAAAGATCAACCAGAGGAACACCGCCCTCTGGGCCCAACCAGGTTTCCGTGATGCAAGCCAGGTCAGCCTGCTCCCCCTCGACCAAGTCTCGGACGAGAGGGGCCTTGTTAACGACCGACCTGGCATTCAAATACACCAGCCGGAGCTCAGGAGGCTGCACATCCTCACTCCCGGGACCTCGGGGCGGAACCAGAGGGTCGGAGTGCCTCACCGCTTGTAAGCAGCGGAGAGGCCTTCCCTGAGACCGATACGGCCCTCTGTTCCTACACCTGCTGCCATTCCCTATCGTCGTGGGAATAGATAATCCCACGACTGGCCCTGGAGCCCCAGACGCAGCCGACCCCCGCTGGGGGGTGTATGAAAGCCCTAATAAGCAGGCATATACATAGAATGAAGGCTACTGCTAAGCTTGTAAGCCACCCTGAGACTTCGGAGAAGGGCGGGATATAAATGGAATTAAAAAATAAAATAAAGTAAAATAAAATTTCAAAAATGCATTTTTATCACTGGGCAAAAAAGCCATCTCATGAATAGAACTGGTAACTGTAGTGATCTTATTAGCTATTTCCAAATATTGCAAATTCAAAATGAAGCATTTTTCCAAGTGGAAAACTAGATAAACATACTTCTTGATTTTTTTAACTGCAAAGGAGTCTTGAAAGTCTGATTAAACCCCCCCACACACACACACACACTAGCTATTTTTTCTCCTGCTAGCCTGTTTTCTCTGGTTCCTTCCCCCTTCCCCCAAACTCTTTCTGCTTGAATGAGAGTAACACATACCTAGAATCTTTGCAAAAAGAAAACTGGGAGAAAATAGATTTTGGAAGGAAAATGCATCAAGGCCACTGTAGTTTGGGAAAGCTTTGATCTCACAAGGAATTTATTTTAAGCTGTACGACGACATGCAATTTCTAATATTAAATGATACGAAGTATTTCAAAAAGTGAATGTGAAGCTCTCTAAGAATATCTTGATTTAAGTACACATTGCTTTAGCCACGTGATGATGGATTTCTCTCTAAGCATACAGTAATAATATGCCAGCTTTTAAAAGGGCTCTGTCCCTTCAGTCAGCTTATGCAAAGGCAGCACTCAGGAAGATAAACAATGCTGTGTTAGTATACTAGGGACAATACAGTCATTTACGCACTACTGTGTATAGGAGAAAACTCAGGGTCACTGGTTCTGCTCAACTTCAGTTCTGCGGCCTCATTCCCAATCTTTGAGAAAGTCTAACTGTATTGAATGAATTCATCTTAGCAATGCCATTTAATTAACATGCTGAATATGGCCTGCTCTGTCTGACAAGTTGTAAAAGACTAATCTGCATTGTACATCTCAACTGTATTGCTGAATTAATTGGCTGAGAAATGGTTAAGGGCACTTTTCATTCATAGTGATTTAAGCCTAGAAAAGTGAAATTGAAAAATTAAATGTGTGTGTAGTTTTTCCCGTTCTAACCAGAAGTTTGGAAGAAGCTTAATAATATCTTAATCATGAGTTGTGTGTGATTCTGTGACGGAGTCGTGATTAAAATGTGCAAGAGTGGAGTTAAAATGAAATCTGTGGGTTCACTAAATGCACATCTAGAGTCTGAGCAGTTGGTTCATACCTTTTATTATTATTATTATTATTATTACTATTAAATGCAGGTGGTCCTTGACTTATGACCACATTGGGACCTGAAGTTCCATCGCTAAGCGATGTGGTTGTTAAAGTGAGTTGCACCTGATTATATGACCTTTCTTGCCACAGTTGTTAAGCAAATCATCATGGTCATTTTAGTGAACCACATGGTTGTTAGGGAACAACCTACATTGACCTTGACCTTAAATTTTTATCCTGCCTTTATTATTTTATAAGTAATTCAAGGTGACAACTAGAAGCCCTTTGGGGAAGTGATAAATGAGAATCATGTGACCCCAGGACCCTGCAACCATTTTAAATGAATGCCGGTTGCGAAGCACCCAAATCTTGGTCACATAACCCCGGAGAGGCTTCAACCGTTATAAATACAGGCCAGTTGCCAAGCACCCAGATTTTGATCGCAGTGATGGTAATAAGTGTGAGGACCAGTCATAACTCACTTTTTCAGCACTGTTATAACTTCAAACAGTTGCTAAACGAATGGTCATAAGTAGAGGACTACTTGTGCTGTACCTTACTCTTTGGGAAATTCACAATACATTAAGCATTCCTACAACTGACAATGATAAAACTTTGCATAGCACTGATTGCACCAAGTAATAGAAATAGTTTTCATTTTGATTGTAAAAGTTGTGCACAAATTAAATAGAAAAATATGTGAAAGTGATCAAATAGGAACCTTAGCTGTGAAAAAAAGGCATCTCACCTTCCTGCCTCATTACTCTTTTGGTAGACTATGAAAATGCAATATAAAATAAAGCTGGAAATGTTTGTTAACAACTATAAGCGCTATAATTATGCTGTACATAATGTTTAAATTTAGATTTATGTTTGACAAATAAAATGTTGTTTTTAATCCAGTTTTTCCAATCTTATTTTCAGATAGCTACTGAATAACTTCCCCTTCCATTTTAAATTTTGATATGACTTCTGAGGTTCATTTTCTTCCTGCAACTGCAGTATTATTGCATTTTATTTAGTTATATTTATATACCGCCCTATTCCCTGAGGACTCAGGGCGGTTTACAGGGAATTAAAAATCCAAAATACAAAAATTAAGAACAAATTAAAAAGTATTAAATTAACCCTGTAGTCAGTTAAAAAGAACCCCAAATTAAAATTTTGTCATGAAACTTAAGCAGATTTTTTTTTTTTACACATTAGCTGGTGGAAGTAAACAACCTTGCCCGGATCAAATGCTTTGCTACAATTTCTCAGAAGACACCAATACTATAAATTATATAAATATGTGTGGTTCTATGACATACCTATTGCTGAAAATCATGGCTGGCATCCAGATAGGCTTACTATTCTTTCAGTGAAAATTAAGTGCATACGTATGGAATTAAATATGTAATAAGGCAAATATGATGCTAACTTGGCTGTGCGTACTCTTTATGAGCAATAGAGTTCCCAAGTATTAACCTCAAATAAGAGAATTGTAGCAAGAGTACAATTTTTCTTTGGTCTTTACATCAGCAGTTGTCACCGCCCCGGAGGTGGGGGAAATACCATCAGAGCTCTTCAAACAGCTTTCAGGGAAGAAGAAGAAGAAAAAGGAAAGAAAAAAAAACCAGCCCACTGCCTACAAAGTATAAATTAGAATGACATTGTAAATGTGAATTTTGTTAAATGAAAGCTAAATCAGCTTACTTTACAGACCTGTTAGAACAAATGTGTTCATTGACTGCTCAGCATATTACCTTGCTTCTTCCCATGAATTCACAGGAAAAACCACTTCCTCTCCCCCCCCCCAATATTGTTAGTATTTCTCTGCCTTCATTAAGAGCCAAATTATGGCTCTTTCTTTAGGAAGAAATCCCATTCTGTTCAAAGATCGTAATCTTTGAAGTTCAGTTTCAACACGCAGATTGACCACCCCCCCCCCCCGTGTGCTTCGGACATGTGCCATATTTTATTTTTAAGCAGCAATTTGCCTTTTTTTTTCTAAAAAAAGATGCATTTTGTATAAACAGTAAACTTCTGTAACATGAATAGACAGTGCTTTTTTTGTAAAAGAAAAAGGTGCTGGAACTCACACATGTCATACAACCCACCTTGCCTACCCTACGAGGTTCCATCCAAAAAAGGTGCCGGAACTCCGTTCTGAGCGTTCTATGAGAAAAAAAGCCCTGTGAATAGAAAAATTCAACTCGGGAGTAGTAACACCCAGGATCAAGTTCAGTTTTAGCTCTGGAAGCTCCCTGGCTGACTTGGATCAGTCACTCTCAGCTCAATCTGCCTCACAGAGTTGTTGCAAGGAAAAAAAAGCAGGACGATGCTATGCATGCCTCATTGAGCTCTTGAATGGAGGGATACAAATCAAAAGAATGTATCAATATTGAGACAGGAGGGATGCAAAGTGCAAGAGACACAGATAAAGTCCTTTCAAGTGTTTGCTGTGATTGGTTTTTTTTTAGGCTATCCCACAACAGTTTTGTTTTTGCTGCAGTGGACTAACACAGGGCTTTTCAGCCTTTTCACCCATTGTACCACTTTTAGGATATGGCAACATCTGAGTACCACCAGTCACCTAGCAAGGTGTCAAAAACTTGATGACCAAAAAAAAAAAAGGAAAAAAGTGATGAAGTACAGGCAGTCCTCGACTTACATCAGTTCGCTTAGTGACTGTTTGAAGTTACAATGGCACTGAAAAAAGTGCCCCCCAAGCCACAGCCAAGCAAGACACCTGCCTGCCCGCCCGCCTGGCGGCACTCTTCCTCCCAGTGCTTTTATATTTTTCTGTCCCATCTCACAAAACTCTTCAAAACTTTAAAAAGCCTTTTTTTTTTCTAAATCCAATAAAAAGAAATATCCAGGCCACTCTCTTGTTTTTTGTTTGTATATCCCTTTTAATTATTAAGACAATAGCTAATTTCTTTTGTATGATCAATGTAACATCATTTTCTATGTCTGTCTTGGTCTTGTCAGGTGTTCCATAGCATCTTTTATTTTATTTATTTATTTTATTTTAATTCCATTTATATCCCGCCCTTCTCCGAAGACTCAGGGCGGCTTACAAGCTTAGCAGTAGCCTTCATTCTATGTATATGCCTGCTTATTAGGGCTTTCACACACACCCCAAGCGGCATTATTACAAAGTCAGCTTAATTGCCCCCAACAATCTGGGTCCTCATTTTACCTACCTCGGAAGGATGGAAGGCTGAGTCAACCTTGAGCCTGGTGGGACTCGAACCTGCACTAATTGCAGGCAGCTGGTGTTACTTAAGGAGGCATTAGCCCACTGCTCCACCAAGGCTCTTAGACACTATCTACAGAGGTAGACGCTAGTAAAATTAACTTTTCTTAAATTGTTTTAACTCTTCCTAACAACTAGACACAAAGCGGTTCAATATCTTCTATTCTTTTTAATTCACTGTATCCCATTCCCCTTATGCTGGTCTATGACTATAATAGAGATTAGATTGAACCAGTAGTGGGATTTAAATATGTGAACAACTGCTTCTCTGCATGGATGCCACTTCCAGAAGTTCATTCTGGGCCTGGGCAACAAAAAATTAGTTACTGGTTCTGCCGAAGTGGTGCGAAACGGCTGAATCCTGCCACTGGATTGAACCGAATAAGATTTTTTTAAAAAAATAGTATAAGGTTCAACAGAAGGCAGGTGGAAAGATAATATATTTTTCTAATTCTCTAAGCCTGCTTCCCAGAATTGGAACTAAATGAGAAATATTGCTCATTTCTGACCTAACTTCCCATCTCTTCCCCTTCTCTCCTATCATCTCTCTCTCTTCTATTTATTTAGTTTTCTTTCTATCATCTATATCTATCTATTGTTATCGTGATGTATCTATCCTATTTTGATCTGTCCAACACCAAGTGACTAGGTGACTCACAAATAAGAGCAACATAAAAACAATAATATACACAGAATTAATTGGAACAAGTCTTCTATCTGATCATTGAACCTTCTAAAGTGCCAGTCTTTAGGCAAAGATCTTTCCCATCAGTTGTTAGTTGGTGGTCCTTTTAATAGTGCAAAAAACCCGAATAAACCACTTTCATATACAATACCTATGGTCTGCATTCATGTTATGGTGTTTCTTCAGAAAATGCCAAGAGCAGGGCTACGTCGATTGTGCCTTTATTCTTTTCCTTTAAGGTAGTTTTCTAAGGCCCATTTAATCCGTTCATGTCTTTAAAACCTCTTTGGGGCAAAAAGAAATAATGTTTTGATTTCTATGATCTTTAAAATTAGACAACTTTTGTCACACAATAAAGCTTGTATTTTGTTTTAGATATTTCTTCCTGGTTATTACAATATCTTATCTGAAGTGCAGAATGCGTTAAGCACTTCGATGTGCGGGCCATGTTTTGAATAAATAAGCTCCACTGGGAGACTAGACATGAATTTAAACATTTACCAATGGGATTGTAAAATCCCTAACTTCTATTGGTATGACTATATATCTGATATGACTCATGCACTGCAGAATTATACAAACTTTCAAAGACTCCAGGCACATTAACTTCAATGGGATTTTCATATACTATCCTGTGTTTTTCTTATGGCAGCTTTTAATTGCGTTCATTGTATTTTTAATTGGGTTTTTTTTAAAATTGTTTGACTGTTATTCTCATTGTGTGTGCAACCCAGCATCACAAGTGAGATGGGCGGTCATATAATTGTAATAAATAAATAAAAACATGCTGCAATCATGCTTATAATGTAGTCTTGTATTCACTTACTTAGATATAATTGAAAGGAATAATACTGTACAGAAGTTTGACAGACCAAGTTTAGTACACCCAGAACTAGGATACAGACCCAAAAGGCAAATGGTGTTTCAATTCAGTGTGACAATCCTTTATGCTCAGTGATTTATATTTGCTTAATTTGACACATACTGGTTCAAATGATTTGGGAATTTTGAAAATAGTCCTAAGTAAGAAAAGGAAATCCTGTTTAATTTATTTGTAATTAGATACGTTTGCAGTAGTTTTTTTTTTCTTTTCATAGGAAATCTAAAAAACCCTGTTATTTAAAACAACTTGCAAGAGAAGACTGGGGAGAGAATTTAAAACCATCAGCAATCCACTATTAAGTGCAGTGGGTTTTTCCACTAAAAATGGTTTTCTCATTCTCAAATAGTTGCTTTTTAAATCCAGCAGTTTCACCCCCTCAAGCAAATTTTCATGGCTACTCAAGAAATAAAAGCAAACAAACCATGTGAGTGATGACAAAATCCTGGCAATAAAATGTAATTGAAGCAAACTTGTCTCTAAAGCATATTGTGGGCTTGAGCTGATTGAAGAATAATTGGAATGGAGTTTATGGCAAGCAAGCCTCTATTAAATCCTACCATACCTCATAAGAAGAACCTCTTTTGTCAAAACGTATCCCAATTTGAAGCGTCAACTGCTCACAAAGAGACAGGTTCCTATTTCTGGTGTCCATATATGTCCACATGGGGCAAGCGATGAAACCTCAACGCACAAACAGTGTGTCATACTAGCTTGCATCAGATGTCATGCATCATCACAGCACCATGTACTTGTCTTCTTGCATTATTCTGGCATGTTGAATAGTTGACGATTTGTAAAATAGGGGTATTTATAAAAAAATAAGACAATCCATGCTACTGTTACATGCCCAGTTATGTACTAACATTACTGTACGTGCTGCTGCATAGATGACACATCCATTTGGATGTGAAAATGCTTAAACTCCATGTCTCCTTTCTTTTAAGATGGCTCTCTTGGCTTGTGCATTGCATTTCAGCTGCTGCTGCTGCTTCCAGTCTGGGAAAGGTTGAGTCAGAGTGGGTAGGTTGGGCTGTTTTTCCTTTGGGTGTTCAAGGTTTTCCCCCCCTCACTTCACTGGTGTGTTTCTGCTGGGTTTATATTACAAGCTGCTCACCTCATCTAAACATTGCCAATGAGGCAGTTTACAGGCTGATTGTGTTAAACAAGAAAGGAAACGATCACATATTCATTAGAGAAGTGACTGAAAACTGTGATAATTTCAGAGGCAGCAATGCCAGGGCTGGACA
This sequence comes from Vipera ursinii, assembly GCF_947247035.1. Classification (NCBI taxonomy): domain Eukaryota; kingdom Metazoa; phylum Chordata; class Lepidosauria; order Squamata; family Viperidae; genus Vipera; species Vipera ursinii. The sequence goes on along the minus strand of NC_139516.1, from coordinate 142,158,546 downwards.
TAGTTCTAGCTTGGTTTCTGGACAAATATGCACCCTGGGCAAAAAAAAGAAGTAAACAGGAGAAAAGGAGAAATACACCTTTGAGCATGTCCTTCAGAAGATGAAATCATTCACTCCATTTTTTTCCCTGTGTTGTCTTCTGTTGTTCTTCTTGTTGTTAGTTGCGAAGTCGTGTCCGACCCATCACGACCCCATGGACAACATTCCTCCAGGCCTTCCTGTCCTCTACCATCTTCTGGAGTCCATTTAGGCTCACGCCTACTGCTTCAATGACTCCATCCAACCACCTCATTCTCTGTCGTTCCCTTCTTCTCTTTTCCTCAACCTTTCCCAGCATCAGACTCTTCTCCAGTGAGTCCTTCCTTCTCATTAGGTGGCCAAAGTATTTGAATTTCAGCTTCAGGGTCTGGCCTTCTAAAGAGCAGTCAGGGTTGATCTCCTCTAGGATTGACCGGTTTGATTGCCTTGCAGTCCAAGGGACTCGCAGGAGTCTTCTCCAGCACCATAGTTCAAAGGCCTCAATTCTTTGGCACTCAGCCTTTCTTATGGTCCAACTTTCACAGCCATACATTGCAACTGGGAAGACCATAGCCTTCACTATACACACTTTTGTTGGCAGGATGATGTCTCTGCTTTTTAGTGTGCTGTGTAGATTTGCCATGGCTTTCCTCTCCAGGAGCAAGAGTCTTTTAATTTCTTGGCTGCAGTCCCCGTCTGCGGTGATCTTGGAGCCCAGGAAAATAAAATCTGTCACTACCTCCATTTCTTCCCCATTTTTGCCAGGAATTGAGAGGACCGGATGCCATGATCTTGGTTTTCTTAATGTCTTCTGATAAATTTGCCTATTCCTGAGGCCTTTGGCTTTTTAAATCTCCACAGTCTCCTTTTCTGTGCTGGACTTCTTATTACAAAAGTCCCACTGATCAGCACTGCCTGCTATGATTTTCATCATCTTGGGGGCCTTCAGGAAATCTGTCCTTTCTTACAAGTCTTTTGATGTGGAGATTCTTTCCGTGGATCTTGTAGCTTCTGTTTTCATCTCTTTATCACTGCCTTTTCTAATTTGATGCTCTGCAAAGGTTTGGACTGCCTTCCATCAGCCCAGGCAAACTGACCAAAGGTTAGTGAGGACTCAGACTGTAGTTCGTCTCAGCTGGAGGGCCTCAGGTTGAGGAAGGAAGCTTTATTTTCTCCTGGTTCTTCTGGCTTGTTGGTGAAGGTTTAGAATGTAGCTGATTTCTGCAAGCTGCCTTTTGGTGAATAATGAAAAGAATGAAAGCTTGGTGGAGACCTTAAAAGTAAAGGTAAAGGTTCCCCCGCACATGCGTGCTAGTCGTTTCTGACTCTAGGGGCCGGTGCTCATCTCCGTTTCAAAGCCGAAAAGCCAGCACTTGTCCGAGGACGTCTCCATGGTCATGTGGCAGGCATGACTACACGCCAAAGGCACACGGAACGCTGTTACCTTCCCACCGTAGTGGTCCCTATTTTTCTACTTGCATTTTTACGTGCTTTCGAACTGCTAGGTTGGCAGAAGCTGGGACGAGTAACAGGCGCTCACTCTGTTACGCGGCACTCAGGATTTGACCTGCCAAACTGCTGACCTTCTGATCGACAAGCTCAGCGTCCTAACCCACTGAGCCACCGCGTCCCTGGTGGAGACCTTAGAGCAGTGTTTTTCAACTTTAAGATGGATGGACTTCAACTCCCAGAATTCCACAGCTAGCCTGCTTCATGTTGCTTCAAAGTTGCCCAGTTTAAAAAACACTGCCTTAAAGCATTACTGTATGGGTATTATTGATATGTAAACCAAACAAAAGATAGTTAATTGTTTGATATTGGCAGCTTTTCCATTGCTTCTTTCAGGAAATCAGCCTGCGAAAGGCATTTCTGGAGAAGAATATCCTAAAATATTTGGGTCAAGTGATGAGCTGTGCTTTTTTTTCTGCAGACCAACTCTTTGGCATCAGTTATTTCCTTTGAACTTGATCTCAACTGGCATTTGCTGTACCTGAAGACCTTAGCTTGTTTTCAGGTTGTGTTTTTTTTGTGGTTAGTCCTGGCCTTTTGCTGAAGTTGAGTAAGTACTGCAGGATTATTTGAACTCTTGCTTTTATCAGGATGCAGCAAAACTGAGAGAAAGGTGTGACATTTCAACTGTGTTTTCACTGAGATGAAGATAATTTACTTAAGACCACTGTGTAGTTTAAACAAAAGTTGGGAGATAGGTGTCTTCTTAGAGTCTTGGGGGGAGGGATTTTTCTTCAAAGTTAACCGAATGCTCTCAGCTTCTAGTTCAGTCTAAGCCTCAGAGAAAAGCTCAGAATCTCTAATAAAAAAAAACAGTATCCTGGTACAGGAGTGTTAAGAGAATGGAACTGAAATCTCACTCAGTAGCCCACAGGTCAATGACCAGTAAGGCTGGTTTAACTAATGGGTTACGGTAAATCATTTTTTGAAAGATTAGACAAGTAGTTCATTTGAATTTTGTGGTCTTTGTGTTCACAGTCGTATGAATACATGTCCAAACTTGCCAAGATTTTAGCAGCAGCTTCCAAGTCCAGTTGATATTCAGAAGGAATGAATCTTCATGGTTTTCCTAAAGAAATTCTACCAAAGAGTTAGAAACCCTTTCACGCTGGTAAAGTTGATGCTGCGGAATTGGTGTTGCAGTGTTGGCTCTAATTTCAGATCTTAAGGGGAAAGGGAATTCTTCCAGCTTTGAAGAATTAAGAGGACATACATCCTGAAAGGCTAAAATGATGCTTTTGAATGGGAATGAGAAGACACAAAACCACCGATGAGCAATTTTAAAACTCAGGTCTTCCGTATTCTATTCTGGGAACTCTGAGGCAATGTTTCAGCAGACAGCCGGGCAGTGAATGATAGCGTAAGATAAAAATTCAAATCCATTGAGTCTGTTTTTCAAGGAGGGCTTTAAATCTATTTGGATGCAAGGTTGTGGCACTGAGACAGATTGTTTGGGTTGCCTTCTATTACAACACCTTATCAGTGATGGGATTCAGCCGGATTGCACCACTTCGGCAGAACTGGTAGCTAATTTTGTGTTGCCCGGGCACAGAATGGACTTCTGAAAGCGGCATCCACAGAGAGAACTGGTTGTTCACATATTTGAATCCCACCACTGCACCTTATGCTTACAGCTATTCTCTATTTTATTAGCAGAAGTTCAGACTTTGTATCTTACCTATTGAAAGATAAGCCATTTCTATAGAAGTCAGGAAATGTTGTGCCATTGTCAGAGCGTGCTAGCACTGTCAAGAATGGTTTCTGACATACTAGTTAATATAATAAAATTGACTTTTCCATATAAGAGTGCATGTATTTGTGTATACACACACAGGCACACTTTTATTTTTATTTTTTCTTCTTTTTACCCACTGCTGTTACTTTTTTTTAACTATTGTTTTGGTCTATGATAATGAAAGACTTTCCTCAGAGATCATGACTGATTGGATTTCAATCTTTATTTAGAAGTGAAAGAGCTAATTTAATTGCTCAATATTTATGTCAAAATATATTTCCAATACTTGGGATGTTGTCTCCTTGGCTCAGCAAAAGCATGTAGAAAATTACCTATACAATGTCTTCTTTTTTTAAATTGACCATGCTTTTCTGCAGTAGATTATATATTAATCTACTGTAACCTTGCTGGTAGCAGGTTGCCGTCCATTACTTTTTGTCCTGCCCCCAGGTGTTTTGGAGAATAAGTCAACCCCGTCTTCTCTGTGACAGCCTCTCAAATGTTGGAAGATTGCTATCATGTCACCCTTAGTCTTTCTCGTCATTAGACTAGACATATTTAACTTCTGCAGCCGTTCTAACACTCCTTCTATCTCAATTTCTACATCTCTTCTCAAAGGCTAAATATGGCCATCTTCATGGCAGGATCTCCCTCTCCCACTCCCTCCCTCCTTCCCCCTCAACATTCAGTAGTGACTTTATGATTTCCTAAATTAAGTCTGGATTGTGGTATTCTGGATATTGTCTGGTTCCATTTTGTCCAGAATCCTGTATATGGGCGATTGCATTTAATTTACAGTTCAGAAGATTTAACTTCTAGAAAAAAACAAACACCAGGCCACTGTCAGAACAACTGAATCAGTCATCTGAAGGGTTAATGGAATCTTCCAGAATTCTCTGTTCCATTTCATACACAAGCGCCTCATTTTTAAATCACATGTGAACTGGTCAGGTCTTCAGATAAGGGATGGTCCTGTAGAAGTAGCTCAAGACCAACGGCTTACCCAGAATGGTGGGATAATACGGCATGTCCCTTATTGCATGTTCAGAAGTTTACTAGATTAGGAATTGAATCTTATTTCAGCACGGCTGTTGTATCAGCATTCTAATGGCACTTTCTTGTCACGCTCTGCATGTCAATTAATAGTAAGCTTGGTGCTGAAACCTTTCAAAGGCAGAGCTGTTATCTGTGAAGCAGGTCATGTGGTCATCCAATTACAATTTGTCACATGTACTACTCCTATTAGGCTTGATACATTTCTTCTATTTCTTACTATACATGCACTTGGTACTCAGGTACTCAGTTCATGGCTTGCCCCTTAAGTAGTCCCCTGTGGTTTCCCTTAACAATATTATAAAAATTGTACTGAAGGAAAAGACTGTGATGATCTCAGATCTCCAGCCATTTATATTCAGCTTCCCTTGGGGTTTTTCTTCCATCATTAAGGACCCAAACCAGGATTTCCCCCCCTCACAAATAGGGATCAAAAAATGAACTTTTCCTTCTCAAAAATGCATGAAACCCCCCCTTTCAAAAACTCTCACTTACTTTTGAAGGTCAGGTAAATGGCAAGTGATTTTCTTAACCTTTTCACTAAGATATTATCTAGAAACAAATGCTAGCTGGACTGTTGCAACCTTGGGGAAGAAACAAATTAGGCAATTATATTTTCTAGGATTTGCTGAAGGAGAAATAGGGTGAAAAAGAAATGCATCATGAATGCTATTCTACATAGTGTGAGTGCATGTGTATGCACGCCTGCAGGCAGGCAGACCTACGTAGGATGTCAGTTATTAATCTGATAGTATTTAGTAACAGGGATGTGGTGGCTCAGTGGGTTAGGACGCTGAGCTTGTCGATCAGAAGGTTGGCAGTTTGGCGGGTTGAATCCCGAGTGCCGCGTAACAGAGTGAGTGCCTGTTACTCGTCCCAGTTTCTGCCAACCTAGCAGTTCGAAAGCAAGTAAAAATGCAAGTAGAAAAATAGGGACCACTACAGTGGGAAGGTAACAGTGTTCCGTGCGCCTTTGGCGTCTAGTCGTGCCGGCCACATGACCATGGAGACATCCTCGGACAAGTGCTGGCTCTTCGGCTTTGAAACGGAGATGAGCACTGGCCCCTAGAGTTGGAAATGACTAGCACGCATGTGCGGGGGAACCTTTACCTTTTTTATTTAGTAACAGTAGCAACAGTAGTAGATGACATATCTTGGTTTGCTTTTTTTTCCTTCTAGGTCTATGGCTTGTAGTACAGGTAGTCTTTGCTATGATAGTGCTAAAAATGTAACATTATGATCCATTCCCATGGTCATGTGACCAAGATTCAAGCACTTTTCAACCAATGGGTCCTGCAGACCTGTGATTTCACATTTGTGCATTTCATAACTAGCTTCCAGCAAGCAGAGTCAGGCCAGCCATAAGATTACAGTCACGAGACCTTGTTTAACACCATGGTATTTAGTGACAGAGTTTCCCATCCTAACTGTGGTCATTGAGGACTACTTGTTATCTTCATAAGGAAGAAAAGGAGATTCAGGTCAGATGATGATAAATGCAGCACACGTATTATTCTTTTCAAAGAATGTCATCGTCATCATCAATCTTATTTTTCCAGAACGTCATGTAGACCATCCCTGTTGGATTAAAGAAATTAATTGGAATTTCACAAAAGCCTTAAATAGCATTAGGATCAGTTTTTTCTACAGGATTGTTCACTTCTAAGGTTATGGGCCTGTCCCACACTTTCCAGTGAAGGTAAACACTGTGGATCCCTTCATTAAAACAATTATGGGACCCAGGATGCTTGTCTTCTTTGTGGCAGCCCCTCTTCCCCTAGATATATACAGTTGGCCTCAACTCTACAAGCTTACAAGAAGATAGTGAACACTTGACTCTTCCCCTGGGTTTAGGGTCAGGTTGAGCCTAGTCTTCAGGGTGGGTTTGGAGAAGATTTCAGTTCTGTTTGTCATTTTATTGCATGTTTTAATGAGCTACCTTAGTTCTCAGCGGGTTTTTTTTTGTCTTTTTGTACACTGCCCAGGGTCACAAAATTTGAGTTCAGCGGTTGTATAAATTCATAAACAAATATCAATGGGGAAGAATGTGTGAAATGATGACAGCAACTGATAAAGGTGCCAAAACATGGCATATGTAATAACAATTACTGAATCATCCTTGTTCAGACAGCTTCACTTGGGGAATGGGAGAAAAAGGAAAGCTTGATGAGAAAGACACATTGCCTCAAGTTCTGAACTTGAAGAAATACTTCACAAATGAAAATATCTGCATTACTTTTAATCTTGCTATCAAGATAATTGACTTCACTTTGTTAAGACTACAAGATACCGTAATTGAAGCACCAATACTAAAGCAGATATTTATGAATACACATTTGGGGTTTCCAAGTTTGAATTTGAGGTAGCAACATCAAAAACTGAATGACTACTTTTTAAAGGTAATAATAAGCAGACTGGCTTGAAATAAGTTTTACGATGCACATTAATCCATTTGAAAGATATAAATGGTCATGATGATGATTTTTTTTCTTAGTACCGTGATTCATAACATTTAAAAAGCTGAGTAAAAATGGAATGCTTTTTACTTTTTCAGGTTCTTTAGAATTGTGTGTTTATCTACAAATCTTATAATGTTTTCTTGTAAAGGAGGTGTTAATAGTTGTAAACCTGCCTATAGATACACTTGTATGAATGTAGAAAAACCATTATGTACTTAGCTTGCTGGCTTATCTTTCCCAGATTTCATGTATGTTCTCAACTGATAATATTTTAACTTGTATATCATCTCAATGGTAATTTGCTGATGAATAGTAGTTTACCTTGTGATACTATGCAAACTAAAACTGAACTTGAACCAGGATATAAAGAGGATCGACGCTTTTGAGTGCTGGTGCTGGAGACAAACCTGACAATATTATGGACAGCCAAGAAAACAAACGAATGAATCACAGAACAAACCAATTCAGGGTTCTCACTCAAGGCTCAAATTATGATCTTTTGGACACATTATGTGAAGATCCTGTGATCTGAAGAGGTCTGCAAGTGCTGGGCAAGGTGGAAGGAAAGATAAGATAAGATAACCTTTATTGTCATTTTTTACTGTGGGCACAACGACACACATCAAAAATGAAATTTAGTTGCCCGCTCTCAAAGTGAACACATACATGACACATACCTAAAGAGAAAGAGGATGACCAGCGAAAATATGGACTGAATTTCAGCAGTAATGAATGCACTATTGAATCAACTTGGAAATCTACCTAAATGATCGCTAAGTCAATAGTGACTTGATGTTACATAATCAATTCATTGATAAAAGAGTTCTACTGCAACGCAACATGTTGTTGGCCTTGTGGGGTAAATTAGATACAAATCACAAGCAGATGAGCTAATTCTAATTTATTGTAAAGCTACAGAATCTTGCAATCTCCTTTACAGCTTGAAAAGTAGGGAGGGTCTCTCCTGAATTTCTTGCCCCGCCCACTAACTAGTTGTGAGCTTTTCTGTCTCTCATCTGATCGTTTCCTTGGCAGTGTCTCTTGGCCTAGTCCAGGGGTAGGCAACCTTGGCTCTTTTATGACTTGTGGACTTCAACTCCCAGAATTCCTGAGCCAGCCATGCTGAGGAGAAATGGAGAGGTTTCCAAGCTGAGCCATCCTGGCTCAGGAATTCTGGGAGTTGAAGTCCACGAGTCATAAAAGAGCCAAGGTTGCCTACCCCTGGCCTAGTCTCCCAAGGTCTTTCCCACATACCATTATACCTATCTCTACTGATATGGAGAATTTTAGAACACTCTGCTAAATATGCTCAGAAATTTAAGGAAACTGGTGACACCACTTGTCAACATTTATTAGGATAATGAATACAACCAACTTGCCAAGCTATTAAGCATACTGTGATATATTGCTGTTTACAATGTTTCAGAATAAATTTTCATCCAAACAAAATGGCATTGTTTACTATTTCTAGAAGCATTAGGTCTGCTAATAATTTTACTCTGAAGTTTGGTTCAGGAAAATGAGGTGACAGAAAAGAATAGTACAGTTACTTGAGAACACGACGGATGGCATTTACAGTTCCTTTTTCATGAAAAGAGTTCAGTTTCAGAATTAGGTCTTCACCACTGTGGAAGAAGCAGCTTGAAAGCAAGTGAGCTGAAACTGCATGCTGCTCTTGAATATGTTCAGCAGTTCTTCCAGCAATCTGCAGAAAAGGAAAATATTTTAAGATATAGACTAGAGTTGAGGAGTTCAAAAGCATTACAAGAACAATGTCAGGCGCAAGCAATCAGAACTTCTCTTAGGTCAGGTCAAGAGGTTTCTTTATTGTTGATTCACCAGTTCACAACAAATCTCACCAGATTTGACTGCTTTTCCTGGGAAAGCCTGATATAGAACAAACTCTATATAAGTTTGATCTCATATGCTTCCTCCCACCTATGGAATCCAAGCTGGAATCTCTCTTAAGTCCGCCTACCGGACTTCCTTCCTGTCAGCCACTGATTCCACCACACAAGGTGGAGGCAAGAACGGGGGTGGTATTGGTGGTGCGGTAAATGGATCTATCTTGCACTAGCAACTTTTCAAAGATGTAATTGAGTTCATCTATAACAAAGCCAATGCATCATACAAAGTATGCAAATTTACTAAAGCCATGGTTCCTGACAACTAGAGAACATTGTAGATACACGAAATGGTATGCTGAGTTTACACTATCTGTAAAATGGATCTTGTTACTGCACAGTCTCTATTTTTTTTACTAATTTTGTTTCCATGCAACCTGTTCTCTAGCATACAACCTCAGTAATTCAGAGTAACCTACAAACACTTCTACCAAAATATTTAGCTTGTATTTCAAGATGTGAGAAATTGTTATCAATAAGACTACATATGCAGATGTGTTATTTATAAGTGTGTAACTTCAGCCTTTCTTATTTTGTTTCCTAATGTATACATGTGCTTTTTACACAGATTGAGTCCTGCTGGATGGAATAAGATTCACAACTTCAACAGCATTTCATGTGTTCAAAATAAATTGCAAACACAAAACATAATTATACGTATACAAATATTTTTAGCTTTTTCATAATCAGGAAAATGGATATTCTTAAGAATAATTTTGTGTGGTGCCCCTGACAAAAATATGAGAACTAAAAAAGGCAATTTAATATTACATTAAAATGTTAAATTATATTTTAGGCGGTAACTGATTTCCTTTTTGGAAAAAAAAAGAACAGTATTTAACAGCTGCAGTAAATTCCACAGCTGTATAATCTTTAATAGATCCAATGACTAACAGTTGAAAGCATGTATCTACTCCTTTAACATCTCCCTGCGGGAATAAGTACAAATACAGCATCTACATATACTGTTGTCAATATTTCATAAGTCAGTCTTAAGCCCAATTTATTACTAGCAGCAGATTTAAATTCTTTGAATTCATTATTAAAAATGCTGCTGTGTAACCAGTGTTGAGCTTGCAGAAGCAACAAGAGTGTGTGTTTTAGCAGATAAATTGCATTCTGGGAAAACTATTATTTAATGTATCAATAACACTTTGAAGCTCACTACTGAAGGAGTTGGAAGCAACTTAGATTTCAGCTTCCTCCAATACTGAAATGAAACATTACTGTTTGTTCAGTTTAGCAGAAATGAACAAATAAGGGAATATTTCAGGGCCACTGGAATGAATTAAATAAGGGGTTCTATTTCGGACATTGATAATCCAAGAATAAATTTCTTCTTGCTCTCGAGTGTCTTGCTGATGCTTCAAAAAGTCATTTGTAATCTTTGGAGAATTGTTATAATGATAAATCACATTAAAGTCCATATATACTGTGTGCATGGAAAATGGTGTAATGGAAACACCACCACTATCACTGTATTTGCTATGCCTTGGATCATAAATAGGGTTTTCCTCAAGGAATGAATGCTTCAACTGCTTTAATATTTGCAAAATACACCTTCTAAATTATAAAGGACACCAACTTACTTTTTATCTGCACCACTTGACAGCTGAGGCAAGGCTTCCAGAGCTTGCTTAAAGCTTGAGCTGTAAATTAAACAGATATTTCCCTTACACAAGTTGACCAAAATTATTAATTTCCAGTCTCTATGTGTATTAGTGTGTGTGTTATATATCCATGCATTTGTATCTAGACATGCAACATGCAAATTCCTACAAAATATTGCTCATTAAAATTAATACAAAATAAGAGCCACTTATAGGAATGGTCTCTGGATAGCATTCAGAGTTCATTTGCATAAACACACTCAGACACACATACATATTTGTACATGTGTACATGCAAAATCTTCATTTTATTCCACAGAATTTAAAGCTTTCATCACTCGGTTTTCAGTTCAATTTTGACTTTGCAAACTTATCTTGCCTTCTAAAACTATCTTTCTTATGTGGATATTTCTAAACCTTATCCTTTAATAAAAAGACAGTCTTTTTTTGTATAAAAAGGATGTTGTTACAGAGGTGCTGCTTTCATGTGACGTACTGATCACTCCTCACAGTTGGTGTCAGAGAACAAATGGACTGCTTCCATTGAAATGTGGTTAATCTGTGCTAAGCATCTGTGATATACTTTCAAACTCATCGAGGAAGCCTCTATGCGCACTGATGAAACCATAACCCTTAGCCAATGATTTAAGGACTATTGCAGTATAACAGCAATCGGTTATCATAGGAAGGATATTCTTTTTGAATTCCATTTACTCAGGAAGATCCGTAACTGTCTAAATGGTGGCTAAGAACTTGCTCAAGGATTTTTCCTGAAAAATCCAGATGGACCTGTGACACTAATGTATTTACACCGAAGGAAATACTTAAAAAATAAAGAATTAAAAACCCCTTAGGGAATATCTATTTATAATAAACGCTCGTCTGATTTCCCATATACCATAACACTTCACAATAGTCAGGAAAACAGAACTCCTGAGAACAGATAGAAAATGAATTGTATGTTGTTACTCGGTGATCATGATACCATTTATGAAGGCCAGTTTGGTGTAGTGGTGAAAGTGCTGGCCTAGAAACCACGAGACTGTGAGTTTTGAGCCTTCCTTAGGCATGAAAGTTACTGAATGATTTTTGTCCGGTTCCTCTCTCTTCAGTCCAACCCACTTCATAAGATTGTTATTGTGGAGGGGGGGGGGGTTGTATTTAAAAATGTATTGTAAAACTTTTCAATAAAAAAAAGATTGTTATTGTGGGGAAAATAGGAAGCAGGAGGATTAGATGTGCTTGCTACCTTGAATTGAATAGATTATTGTTCCCGCCCTCCCCTTTTATTTTTTACTAAATAAATGAAACTGTCAAATAAGTACCAAGAAAATTACAGAGTCATATGTGATTTTAAGCTGAAATAGAAATAGGTAAATAATCGGTTGACTACAAGGGCTCAACTTAATGTTTTGGTGTGGACATGAACATAATCGATCAGGATAATGAAGCAAATTAAGTAAAATCAAGATGTTAATTTTTTTCCCTCCAATTTTTGGGGGTGATGTCAATTTCCCCCCAAGTTTTATCAATTATGGTGAGACTGCATTAATGTGTGCGTCCACTTGTGTGTGTGTGTGTGTGTGTGTGTGTGTGTATGTTTCTCCTCAGAATTAAGAGGAAGCCTCTACTAATTTTCTGTATCTGACTGGAGGTCGTTCCAGAGGTCACAAACATGGTGTTGGAAATCTCAAGTAACCCATGTTTACATTAAGGCATTTTATGAAGTCCTTTTGGTTTGGGGGATATTTTATGATTTTCATAAAAGAAAGTGTTAATTGATGCTGTCACTTTTTTTTCTTACTTACTTGCTTTCAGAAGTGAGGAATACAGACACGGAATCTCTCAAGGCACAAATTTCAAGTCGAGCCTAAAGGACAAAAATATTCCAGTGTTACAGCTTCAAACATCTGATTTTACAATGTTTAGGATTTGCTAATTTTAAGGGTAGTTTTATAGTAGCAAGCACAACATTTTAGAAGTTAATTTTTTTTGTTGCTATATTATTATCTCATTTAATAAATAAAATAAATAAAATAAAATAAAAAAATAAAATTTAACAAATGTAAGGACAAGTATAGATTTGGACATTCAGATATTAGTTAAAGCCCATCTGAATACTATATAAAGTTTCCATATTTAGATTATGCTTTCTTTTGACCTGTATAAAATATGTTGAATATAACTTCTACTTAATATTTTTTTAACCCAGAAAGGATATGGGTTCTTAATATGTCATTTACTAAAGAGGAAGGAAGTTCAAGAGAGTAAAATCTGCATTTTGTTTTCGTGGGGAGGGAGGGTAACTGCGTTTGTGTGTGATCATGCATGAGTGAAGCCTAAAGAGAAGCAGGGGACAGACAATGGCTAGAATGATGATGACGATTAATGTTTGAAGAACAATGTGGAACTAAAATAATTCATTCCTGCACAATTAGCCTGCTTCTCTTAGCCATCTGATACAGAACTTAACTAAGATATTTTTTCTCAGACTTACTGTGCAGTCAAACAGCTATAACCATGGGATTTTATGAAAACTGCATCAAAAAGAACTCTCTGTCTGAAAGCACCCAAGGTAGTAGCAGAAATACATATTTGTTAACAATAACATCCCCTAACTTGACTACCTGTAGAGCACCATTTCTGCTAAAAGATGAAACACACTGCATTAGTCTGCTGAGTTCTTCGGCAACTGCTTCAACAATCCTTGACAGAACTCTGGGTACAAGCTCCTTTGAGATAGTGAATACCTGCAGATTTTAAATGAAACACAATGTAACGTTTCAAATTTATTTTTCTGTGTATTTTCCTACAATTGTTATCATGACAGCAATTTTAGAAGGTAGACTTTCCTGACAACAGTTCTGGAGAAATCTAAAGCCTGCACATACTTATATGCCTTCAATTGGTTTTTCTAAAGGCACTCTTCTGCTGTGGATTTTAACACTGGTTTCCCATGGACAAAATCAGATACCATCATTTTCTCTCTTACTTAATCTTTAAAGGAAATAGCTGGCACAGAATGGGTGCAAAAATCAGTTAAACAAGCAGGAATGTGCAACAAATTTTTTTCTAAACCTCAGCAACTTTAAGGTCTGTGGACTTCAACTCCAAGAATTCCCATTGGCTGGGAAATGCTGGGAGTTGAAGTCCACAAGTCTTAATGTTGCCGAGGTTGAGAAAAACTGTTCTAAAAGGCAGCTGCAGTGTTGGTGCAGATGAAGCAAGGGTCATAACTATCAACTGAAGACCTCACCTTTTGTGTAACATTTTTGAATCTATTTTGGGGGCTGGAAAACAAAGGTCAGTTAGGCTTTTTTGGCACTCACTGTGGATAATAAGTTGCATTAGTCTCACCTCAGCATGTACAGCAATTATGTGTACTAAAGCTTCCTTTAAGTAGTTTCTGACACCTGTAAATAAAAAAGGACATAAACAAACACATAAAAAGTTGTTCAATTTATTTGTACCATGCTGGCTTACTTGATTAAAACGCAAAGTTAATATCAGCATATAGAAAGTGAAAGCTTCTTCCAACCACACCACCACATTTATTTCCTTTTTGAAAACAAAATGGGGAAAGGCACATTTCCTTATTGCAAAGATTACTAGCTGTAAGTTCCTAATCTTGTCTGGCATTATTTTCCCTTCCTTCTTTAAAACAATTTGTGTGTGTGTGTGTGTGTGTGTTAGTTAATATTCAATAATAGAGAGCATTGATTCTAATGACTTCATTGTCTGAATTATGGAATATACAACCATAAGACAGCTACAACTGGTTGTGACTTCATTTTATGAAATGAATTTCTGCCAATAAAAAAGACACAGATTTCTACAGGATGGAACTCTTGGTAGTATTTAAATAGATTGTGCAATTAAAATACCTATACTGAGAGTGAATGGGAACATATTTTAAAATATTTCCATTTGAAATACGTAGAAACTTGTAGTGCAGTTAATTTTGGACTAATCTAAAGAACTGTCCACATATGCTATTTGAGACTATTTCTCCATTTTTTAAAAGTATGACAGCCACTGCAAAGATCTCAAGTGCTATTACCTCCAATATAACTCAACATTCAAGAAAACAAGCATGTAAAACACTGTTCTTGTAAATTAGTGAACAGGTCCTGCATGATCAATGTACTATAGCACAGGAACATTTAATTAAAGGAAACCTTGAATTCTGAAAATAATCTGCTAACCTAAATTACACTGAGGGATATATATGTGTAGATGTCTGTCCAAAGCAAATTGTTATACGAGACAAATTGTACATGACAATTTTCATTTGACTATTTATTATTAGTGAAGCTTGTATCATATTTGATAGGTATGAGAAATGGGACCGAGTTCCTGTTAGGAAAGACAGGCTACAGCAATGCCTAGTTCAAGAAAAACAAAATCAACTCATTATTTTGCAGATACTATTTGCCTCATCTTTGCCCTTTCAAAAGCTACAGAGGCAGGTGTAACTTATACATTTTAAACAGGAGTGCAAAGTACCAGCTTAAGGCAGTGACATACAGAGCTATTCTCACTATACTTGAATGCATGCTTTTATGGATTCTTATTCATTATTTTGTCATTATTCTACAGGTCAGTGATGATTTATAAAAACCATAAACCTCGTAAGACACAGGCACCAAATGATGTCATGGCATTCAAGAGAACTGCCCCCACCCACATACCTCCTGACTCACTGGGTAAAAAAGGCAGAGCTCTATCTTGGAAATTCCCCAGGGACGCACATAATATGATGTCTGGCATTAAGCAGACATGATTAGCTCACTGAGCAACTGGATAAAAGGAAGAAATTATGAAGTTTAGCAGTATATGGCATTTGCTTTGCTTTGGGAGATAAAGAACCACTTCCCCCACTCTTATTTTTTTTTATCAGTAGCCATCTTGATTCCTTTGGAAAGCCACAGGGACAAATTTACTGATAAAATAAATGCATTCATGAAATCGTAACGAGAAAAATATCTGCTCGTTTTTTTTAAAAAAAAAAAATGCTACCAAAGAAGACTCCTGCGAGTCCCTTGGACTGCAAGGTGATCAAACCGGTCAGTCCTAGAGATCAACCCTGACTGCTCTTTAGAAGGCCAGATCCTGAAGTTGAAACTCAAATACTTTGGCCACCTAATGAGAAGGAAGGACTCACTGGAGAAGAGCCTAATGCTGGAAAAGGTTGAGGGCAAAAGAAGAAGGGGACAACAGAGAAAGAGGTGGCTGGATGGAGTCCCTGAAGCAGTAGGCGTGAGCTTAAATGGACTCCAGAAGATGGTAGAGGACAGGAAGGCCTGGAGGAACATTGTCCATAGGGTTGCGATGGGTCGGACATGACTTCACAGCTAACAACAACAACAACAACAAAATGCTACCAAAGTGTCCATCCACAGTTTTATTTCTGTAGCAAAGGGTGAGGGCATTAAAACTTTGACCAGAGAAAAGGAAAATCAAATCACCCCAGTAGATTGGGGATCGAGAGAAGGGGCATCCTGGAATAATTTCTGGAAACTGAAATCTCAGAACCAAACATTCTTTTTTAAGGAGGGATAAGATGTCTATTTGGCCATCTAGGATTTAATCTCTCTTGAAGTGTTGCTCCATCTCAACAAGACAAAATGCCTATTGGAGGCAAGAGCATTTGATCTCACAAGCACTGAAGCGGAGTGGATCTGCCACAGTCAACTGCTTCATTTTGATGGAAAGTGTTTCTGCAATGCCTGTGCCAAGAGGCCATTTTTGTCTAGTACAGCAAAGTTAATGCAGTAGAAAAGGGATGGCACAATGAAAGTACTCATGTCAAACCACGGTCACTAAAAGACTACTGCAAAGATGTGCACAGCCCTGCAGGCTACTTTATAGGAACAGTATCAGTTCTCACATCCTGGCAGGTTGCTGAATGGGTTGAGAGGAACAAGACAGCAAAAGTGATTGAGCATTTGAAACCCAGGAATGCATGAAAATGGTGACTGGTCAGTGTCTGCTTAAAAAAAGGTCTCTTTCCAATAATGTGGTTTTAAGCATAAATCTTTTCATGCTGAAAACAGAAAAAAACAAATGAAGTAAAAAACAA
Source organism: Vipera ursinii (assembly GCF_947247035.1). NCBI lineage: Eukaryota > Metazoa > Chordata > Lepidosauria > Squamata > Viperidae > Vipera > Vipera ursinii. Next base: position 142,142,176 of record NC_139516.1, on the reverse strand, counting down.
GATTGCTGCATTCTGATATAGAGTGTACATGAAATAAAAATAATCCTAAAAATAATAATACTAATCTTTCCATCTGGGCAGTTTTTCCATGCTGCCATTAGAAGAATTGGGAAGAGTCTCTTTGTAATGCTCTAAAATGTTCGACAGTGCTCTAAGTCCTTTTCCTCCCTTCAAATCACATCTGGATGGTAAAATCAGGGTGAATTCATGCCTTCAAGAATGACATTTAAACCAGCGTTTCCCAACCTTAGGAACTTGAAGATGCGTGGACTTCAACTCCCAGAATTCCCCAGCCAGCTATGCTGGCTGGGGAATTCTGGGAGTTGAAGTCCACGCATCTTCAAGTTCCTAAGGTTGGGAAACGCTGATTTAAACGTAAGCAATCTCTTCAAGTCTCGTCTAGCTGGAACTGAAGACCCTGTTCCCCTATATAAGCAACTGCAAAAAAGAGTGTAAAATTAACATCTGAGAATTGAAGCAGCAGTCCACTGGCATAAAATGACTTATTACTGTGCTGAACTCCCTCCATGGTTACCTCCATAACAAGAACACAGAAGATGTAGCCAAAACTTGTTAAATCAAACTTGCTGAACAGCGAGCCCAGATTAGTAAGTAGGTATCTCCCAAACCATGTTGAAAGACTGAAGGGACTTTTAATGCTTATAGGAACCTGAGCAGCTAATATATGGAGTGCATGCATCAGTGAGAGCAGAAATTTAAACCATGTTTATTTCCAATGAAATCGCATTTAATACTGTAAAATGCCCCACAATTGGATGCTGTTTCAATGAGAAGTGAAAGAGGAAGCCCCTTTTCAAATCTAAGCCAGCAGTGCTAATCTCATTTACCGTATATACTTGAGTATAAGCCGACTCGAGTATAAGCCGAGACCCCCAATTTCACCCCCAAAAACTGGAAAAAGTTATTGACTCGAGTATAAGCCGATCCACCGTTCTGCAAGCCTCTGCCGCCAGCAGAGGCTCGATCCGCCATTTTGCAAGCCTGAATACACAGGAATACCCTGTGTAGCCGCGGCTCGTCGGCAGGTCTCCGTTCCTCCTGCCGACCTTTGGGGAGGTTTGGGCGCCTCCCCAAACCTCCCCAAACCTCGGCAGGTCTCCGTTCCTCCTGCCGACCTTTGGGGAGGTTTGGGCGCCTCCCCAAACCTCCCCAAACCTCGGCAGGTCTCCGTTCCTCCGTGCAGACCTGCCGACCTTTGGGGAGGTTTGGGCGCCTCCCCAAACGTCCCCAAACCTCGGCAGGTCTCCGTTCCTGTTTGGGGAGGTTTGGGCGCCTCCCCAAACGTCCCCAAACCTCGGCAGGTCTCCGTTCCTCCGCGCAGACCTGCCGACCTTTGGGGAGGTTTGGGCGCCTCCCCAAACGTCCCCAAACCTCGGCAGGTCTCCGTTCCTGTTTGGGGAGGTTTGGGCGCCTCCCCAAACGTCCCCAAACCTCGGCAGGTCTCCGTTCCTGTTTGGGGAGGTTTGGGCGCCTCCCCAAACCTCCCCAAGCCTCGGCAGGTCTCCGTTCCTCCGCGCAGACCTGCCGACCTTTGGGGAGGTTTGGGCGCCTCCCCAAACGTCCCCAAACCTCGGCAGGTCTCCGTTCCTGTTTGGGGAGGTTTGGGCGCCTCCCCAAACGTCCCCAAACCTCGGCAGGTCTCCGTTCCTCCGCGCAGACCTGCCGACCTTTGGGGAGGTTTGGGCGCCTCCCCAAACGTCCCCAAACCTCGGCAGGTCTCCGTTCGTGTTTGGGGAGGTTTGGGCGCCTCCCCAAACGTCCCCAAACCTCGGCAGGTCTCCGTTCCTCCGCGCAGACCTGCCGACCTTTGGGGAGGTTTGGGCGCCTCCCCAAACGTCCCCAAACCTCGGCAGGTCTCCGTTCCTGTTTGGGGAGGTTTGGGCGCCTCCCCAAACCTCCCCAAACCTCGGCAGGTCTCCGTTCCTCCGCGCAGACCTGCCGACCTTTGGGGAGGTTTGGGCGCCTCCCCAAACGTCCCCAAACCTCGGCAGGTCTCCGTTCCTGTTTGGGGAGGTTTGGGCGCCTCCCCAAACGTCCCCAAACCTCGGCAGGTCTCCGTTCCTCCGCGCAGACCTGCCGACCTTTGGGGAGGTTTGGGCGCCTCCCCAAACGTCCCCAAACCTCGGCAGGTCTCCGTTCCTGTTTGGGGAGGTTTGGGCGCCTCCCCAAACGTCCCCAAACCTCGGCAGGTCTCCGTTCCTCCGCGCAGACCTGCCGACCTTTGGGGAGGTTTGGGCGCCTCCCCAAACGTCCCCAAACCTCGGCAGGTCTCCGTTCCTGTTTGGGGAGGTTTGGGGAGGCGCCCAAACCTCCCCAAAGGTCGGCAGGTCTGCGCGGAGGAACGGAGACCTGCCGAGGTTTGGGGAGGTTTGGGGAGGCGCCCAAACCTCCCCAAACACGAACGGAGACCTGCCGAGGTTTGGGGACGTTTGGGGAGGCGCCCAAACCTCCCCAAAGGTCGGCAGGTCTGCGCGGAGGAACGGAGACCTGCCGAGGTTTGGGGAGGTTTGGGGAGGCGCCCAAACCTCCCCAAACAGGAACGGAGACCTGCCGAGGTTTGGGGACGTTTGGGGAGGCGCCCAAACCTCCCCAAAGGTCGGCAGGTCTGCGCGGAGGAACGGAGACCTGCCGAGGTTTGGGGACGTTTGGGGAGGCGCCCAAACCTCCCCAAACAGGAACGGAGACCTGCCGAGGTTTGGGGACGTTTGGGGAGGCGCCCAAACCTCCCCAAAGGTCGGCAGGTCTGCGCGGAGGAACGGAGACCTGCCGAGGTTTGGGGAGGTTTGGGGAGGCGCCCAAACCTCCCCAAACACGAACGGAGACCTGCCGAGGTTTGGGGACGTTTGGGGAGGCGCCCAAACCTCCCCAAAGGTCGGCAGGTCTGCGCGGAGGAACGGAGACCTGCCGAGGTTTGGGGAGGTTTGGGGAGGCGCCCAAACCTCCCCAAACACGAACGGAGACCTGCCGAGGTTTGGGGACGTTTGGGGAGGCGCCCAAACCTCCCCAAAGGTCGGCAGGTCTGCGCGGAGGAACGGAGACCTGCCGAGGTTTGGGGACGTTTGGGGAGGCGCCCAAACCTCCCCAAAGGTCGGCAGGTCTGCGCGGAGGAACGGAGACCTGCCGAGGTTTGGGGAGGCGCCCAAACCTCCCCAAACAGGAACGGAGACCTGCCGAGGTTTGGGGACGTTTGGGGAGGCGCCCAAACCTCCCCAAAGGTCGGCAGGTCTGCGCGGAGGAACGGAGACCTGCCGAGGTTTGGGGAGGTTTGGGGAGGCGCCCAAACCTCCCCAAACAGGAACGGAGACCTGCCGAGGTTTGGGGACGTTTGGGGAGGCGCCCAAACCTCCCCAAAGGTCGGCAGGTCTGCGCGGAGGAACGGAGACCTGCCGAGGTTTGGGGACGTTTGGGGAGGCGCCCAAACCTCCCCAAACAGGAACGGAGACCTGCCGAGGTTTGGGGACGTTTGGGGAGGCGCCCAAACCTCCCCAAAGGTCGGCAGGTCTGCGCGGAGGAACGGAGACCTGCCGAGGTTTGGGGACGTTTGGGGAGGCGCCCAAACCTCCCCAAACGTCGGCAGGTCTGCGCGGAGGAACGGAGACCTGCCGAGGTTTGGGGAGGCGCCCAAACCTCCCCAAACAGGAACGGAGACCTGCCGAGGTTTGGGGACGTTTGGGGAGGCGCCCAAACCTCCCCAAAGGTCGGCAGGTCTGCGCGGAGGAACGGAGACCTGCCGAGGTTTGGGGACGTTTGGGGAGGCGCCCAAACCTCCCCAAACACGAACGGAGACCTGCCGAGGTTTGGGGACGTTTGGGGAGGCGCCCAAACCTCCCCAAAGGTCGGCAGGTCTGCGCGGAGGAACGGAGACCTGCCGAGGTTTGGGGACGTTTGGGGAGGCGCCCAAACCTCCCCAAAGGTCGGCAGGTCTGCGCGGAGGAACGGAGACCTGCCGAGGTTTGGGGAGGCGCCCAAACCTCCCCAAACAGGAACGGAGACCTGCCGAGGTTTGGGGACGTTTGGGGAGGCGCCCAAACCTCCCCAAAGGTCGGCAGGTCTGCGCGGAGGAACGGAGACCTGCCGAGGTTTGGGGACGTTTGGGGAGGCGCCCAAACCTCCCCAAACAGGAACGGAGACCTGCCGAGGTTTGGGGACGTTTGGGGAGGCGCCCAAACCTCCCCAAAGGTCGGCAGGTCTGCGCGGAGGAACGGAGACCTGCCGAGGTTTGGGGACGTTTGGGGAGGCGCCCAAACCTCCCCAAAGGTCGGCAGGTCTGCGCGGAGGAACGGAGACCTGCCGAGGTTTGGGGACGTTTGGGGAGGCGCCCAAACCTCCCCAAACGTCGGCAGGTCTGCGCGGAGGAACGGAGACCTGCCGAGGTTTGGGGAGGCGCCCAAACCTCCCCAAACAGGAACGGAGACCTGCCGAGGTTTGGGGACGTTTGGGGAGGCGCCCAAACCTCCCCAAAGGTCGGCAGGTCTGCGCGGAGGAACGGAGACCTGCCGAGGTTTGGGGAGGTTTGGGGAGGCGCCCAAACCTCCCCAAACAGGAACGGAGACCTGGGGAGGTTTGGGGAGGCGCCCAAACCTTCCCAAACGTCGGCAGGAGGAACGGAGACCTGCCGAGGTTTGGGGAGGTTTGGGGAGGCGCCCAAACCTCCCCAAAGGTCGGCAGGAGGAACGGAGACCTGCCGAGGTTTGGGGAGGTTTGGGGAGGCGCCCAAACCTCCCCAAACGTCGGCAGGTCTGCGCGGAGGAACGGAGACCTGCCGAGGTTTGGGGAGACGCCCAAACCTCCCCAAACGTCGGCAAGTCTCCGTTCCTCCGCGCCCTGCCTGCCTGCTTCTTTCCGCTGCGGAAAGAAGCAGGCAGGCAAGGCGCGGAGTTTGGGGAGGTGCGCGCGCACCTCCCCAAACCTCCCCAAACTTCGGCAGGTCTCGGACGGCGGTGGCTTGGGAGAGGTGCGGGCGATCCCGGAAGCACCAAAGCCTCGGCCGCGCACAAGTCCTCGGTAAGTTTTTTTTGTTGACTGGAGTATAAGCCGAAGTGGAATTTTTCAGCCCAAAAAGTGGGCTGAAAAATTCGGCTTATACTCAAGTATATACGGTACATCTCCCCGTTCAACACCTTCTTCAAAGCTTTTTGATCATGAAAAACTCCAGCAGTTATTTGTAATAACTGACATTTGTCAGTTAGCAGACAGATTAATTTATAGAGGGCTTGATACACTTGTGCTTAAAGTCCTTGACTACAATATAAGAAGCAATTCTTTAAGAGAGTGATTTTGTTCTTTAAAGAATACTCACAAAGAGACAAAAATTAATCAGTCTGCATGATCCAAACAAATCTGCATAGGAAATCTTGTATTAGAATTTAAAATTTAAAACTTCAAACAGGCGATAGATTATATGAAGAGAATATGACTTGCTTTAAAGCAGAGGAAAAAAAACCAAACAATTGCTGGAAGTGATGATCATCTGCATGTAAGAAAGCTCATTTCTTTCTCTTCAGTGAGTAATTTCCTGCTTTTACTGGAAACATTCCACCACTAATCATAGAAGGATCTGAAGATACGATAGTTCAATTTTGCTTCGATATTGTTGTCAACAGAAGAAAACGTGAATTGTGTAGGCAAGTTCTGGAAAGTCTTCATAAGGACAACCCACCTATAATTACATTTCCTGTTTTTAACCCCTTAATTCTGCACAAGCTCTACCTGCTTGACAAAAATAAAATTTCAGAAAGCTGGTTATTTATATCTCAGGGTTTCCCCCCCTTTATATGTTAAAAATAAAAATGGCTAGAAAGACACACTATTTAATTTATAATCACATTTGTAGAGTGCTGACTGCTGGAGTATCAGATGTAGTTTACAAATCAAACATAAAATCAAAAGTAATTTAAATATTTTTGGCTGAAAAAAATGTTAATGAGACCAATTTTCTCCATTAAATGTAAGTCCACTAAGGAACCAGTGATGGCTATAAAGAAGGAATGACCAAGCTTTCATCAGATGACTGAGCTGAACCTGTTGGTTGACCTCAACAGATAATCTCAATATAGTTGGAGGCAGTTCCTCAGTTAACCCAGACTTTTAAGAAAATGTCTGAGAAATACAAGGTAGTTTATACTTTTGCTTTGCATCAATGTGATTTATTATTATACCAATATCTTCAATAAACCAAACAGTTTAAATATGACGTATGTCCATAACCTGTGGCTGCCCTAATAATGGCCTGCCGCTGTCTTTGGGAGATGAAATGACAGCTATTTTAAAATGAAAAATGGACTTGAAGATATGTAGGGTTTATGAATTTATTTTGATTGTCATTCAAACTTTATGAATATTATCCTGGAGCTTCTAAGGAAAATGCAAAAGGGAATCCGCTGATTTGAGAAAGGCTTACATTGACAAAAATACCTGGAATGCCGAGGAGATAACAGAAGCCCAATTATATTAAAAATATATTCAGATTTTCTGATAAAATGCCAAATTGTTTGACAAAGGTACAGACAGCATACTGTATAACCTAGCCATAAATACCTGGATCATGCTCTCGGGCCCAGGCTGAGGAGAAATTTATTTTAATTGGGGTTTTTAATTGTACAGGGTTGGTTTAATCTTTTTTAAATTGGTTTTTTAACTTTTGTATGGTTGATTTTTAACTCCCTGTAAACCGCCCTGAGTCCTCAGGGAAAGGGTGGTATATAAATGCAATAAAATAAATAAATAAATAAATAACTAATCTCTCTCTGCATAATATTATTTGCTTTGCCTTTCAAACTAATCATAAAACAAGACAATAAAATGACTGTGTGTTTATTAAATAACAGTTAAAAGGACAGCTCATCTTCATTTCATGAATGAGGTCATGAACACTAAGACCAAATATACAACCCCCCCACCCCATAAATAATTGCTAGTTAGAAAGCCAATCAGGCCATTCAGTGCTTTCAGCTTTCTCTATAGTACAACGTAACGGTAATATTTTATATGTAATAAATCCAGAAGTAACGGGAAAATAATTGAGCCACTTAATTAGAGTAGGTCAGTGTTTTGATTTGTAGTCATGGGATTTTTTTAATGATACTTTGTTAAATTAGATGACAAAGATGCCTTTTAAGCAGTAGTGCAGGGGTAGGCAACCTTGGCTCTTTTTATGACTCATGGACTTCAACTCCCAGAATTCCCAAGCCAGCTGGCTCGGGAATTCTGGGAGTTGAAGTCCATGAGTCATAAAAAGAGCCAAGGTTGCCTACCCCTGCACTAGGCCATACAAGCAGTCCTTGTTAAGTGACTGCAATTGGTTACGACAACCTACAGGTGAAACTGGAAAAATTAGAATATCGTGCAAAAGTTCATTTATGTCAGTAATGCAACTTAAAAGGGGAAACTAATATATGAGATAGACTCATTACATGCAAAGCAAGATAGTTCAAGCCCTGATTTGTCATAATTGTGATGATTATGGCATACAGCTCATGAAAACCCGAAATCCACAATCTCAGAAAATTAGAATATTGCATGCAATCAATAAAACAAGGAGTGTTCCTAGAACAATATTGGACCTCTGAAAAGTATAAGCACACATATGTATTCAATACTTGGTTTGGGCCCCTTTTGCAGCAATTACTGCCTCAATGCGGCGTGGCATGGAAGCTATCAGCCTGTGGCACTGCTGAGGTGTTATGGAAGACCAGGATGCTTCAATAGCGGCCTTCAGCTCTTCTGCATTGTTCGGTCTCATGTCTCTCATCTTTCTCTTGGCAATGCCCCATAGATTCTCTATGGGGTTCAGGTCAGGCGAGTTTGCTGGCCAATCAAGCACAGTAATCCCACGGTCATTGAACCAGGTTTTGGTGCTTTTGGCAGTTTGGGCAGCTGCCAAGTCCTGCTGGAAAATAAAGTCAGCATCCCCATAAAGCTCGTCTGCAGAAGAAAGCATGAAGTGTTCCAAAATCTGGTAGATGGCTGCGTTGACCCTGGATTTAATGAAGCACAGTGGACCAACACCAGCAGATGACATGGCTCCCCAAATCAACACAGACTGTGGAAACTTCACACTGGACTTCAAGCATCTTGCAGTGTGTGCCTCTCCATTCTTCCTCCAGACTCTGGGTCCTTGGTTTCCAAATAAGATGTAAAAGTTGCTCTCATCAGAAAAGAGGACTTTGGACCACTGAGCAACAGACCAGGTCTGTTTTTCTTTAGCCCAGGTAAGACGCTTCTGATGTTGTTTGTTGTTCAGGAGCGGCTTGACAAGAGGAATACAACATTTGAAGCCCATGTCCAGGATCCGTCTGTGTGTGGTGGCTCTTGATGCACTGACTCCAGCCTCAGTCCACTCCTTGTGAAAGTCCCCAACACTTTTGAATGGCCTTTTCCTGACAATCCTCTCCAGGCTGCGGTCATCCCTGCTGCTTGTGCACCTTTTTCTTCCACACTTTTCCCTTCCACATAACTTTCTATTAATGTGCTTTGATACAGCACTTTGGGAACATCCAACTTCTTTTGCAAGTACCTTTTGAGGCTTTCCCTCCTTACGGAGGGCGTCAATGATGGTTTTCTGCACAACTGTCAGGTCAGCAGTCTTCCCCATGATTGTGATTCCTACTGAACCAGACTGAGAGACCATTTAAAGGCTCAGGAACCCTTTGCAGGTGTTATGGCTTAAATTAGCTGATTAGAGTGGGACACTTTGAGCCTAGAATATTGCACCTTTTCACAATATTCTAATTATCTGAGATTGTGGATTTGGGGTTTTCATGAGCTGTAAGCCATAATCATCACAATTATGACAAATCACGGCTTGAACTATCTTGCTTTGCATGTAATGAGTCTATCTCATATAGACGATATTCTAATTTTTCGAGTTTCACCTGCAGTTGTTAAGTGAACAACTCATCAGATAAAGTTCCACAGTACCTGTGCCTAACTCATTTTCTCCCATTTTTTGCCCACTCACAGGGCAGAGAGTTGTTTGAACAATTGATCTCTTCCTGAACTTTTTTCAGCAGTGACACACTTTCCTTCCCTAAAAAGTTCAGTTAGTTGATTAGAATGCTGGGCCTTTCAGCTGCCTGAAACTGACCAGACTTAATCAGTTTCACATAGAAGGCTTTTATCATAAGCAATGTGAGAAAATTGGTCAGAAAATTGTTATTTTTTTATTACCATTTTTTACCGTCATGTTTGTGAACGGTTGCTATCTTAATACAGTTGCTAAATAAGGGCTAAAGTAATAAACGCGAGAAACTGCTGCTTTATTTTAATTGCAAAATAATTTATTGCTTGTAATCAAGTAGTAATAATACCTCCTATTTTCTAGATTATATAAAGTGCAGGAAAATGTGCGCTAATGTGTACTTCTGTGGAAGTCAATTAAAACTTGTTCAAGAGTGGTGGTCAAAGATTATATTTTTGGGAAGGAAAAGCTTTTAGTTTAGATGAGAACATTTGCAGCAAGCTCAATAAAAATAAACAATGTTTTTAAATGCCAGGAACAATGGTAAATTTGTACCTGAACTGAGAGGCAGTTTTGAGTTGATATTAATCAATCTTGAAAAAAGATTAGGATCAGATTTGGTTGGAATGTCATCAGAAAATCCCGGAAATGAAGGTTAGATTGGGAAGTTAAAAACAGCCAGAAAAAGATAATGGCAAATCATTTCCATATTGTTGCAGGAAAACAACACGGACATGTCAATGTAGCCATGATCAGCTGAAGGAGTTTTAAACTTTAACTTATTGATATAAACCGAATATTTTACTCATGTGTTGTTTCTTGGATATTATTATGTTCCTGGTCATTCATAAATTCTCTCATTCTTTTTAAAGAATTATCACCCAAATGAATTCATAAGCTTGAATATTGAAAAAGCAACATAAAATATTCTGTGTGAGGTTTTTATTCTCCTGGTATGTGCTAAATATAGCTAAAAATTTAACTTATCTAATAAACTTATAAATGAAATAGAGAACTGGAAAACAGAATAATTTTTACCTGTTAAAAGTCAGTGATTTGAACATTTTGAATATCATTTTGAATAATTTCAATCCAAAACTATACTACAGACATGTCAAACTTGCGACGTCACGTGATGTCGCGCAACGTATCGGGACGGTTTTGCCGTTGCCGGCAATGGGATGGGTGTGGCTTCCGGATGATGCATCCAGCCCGCGGTCCAGCAGTTTGACACCCCTGCTATAATCTCACCAAATGTTAAAAAAAATGGGAAGTGCTTTTGGCCAAAATCTTTGCATTACAAGTGTAATATAATGCAACACACAGAGTCAAATATTATGCCTCATTCTAACATAGCTAATAATCTCACTTTTAGGTGTAACATGGGAAAGCACAGTTCTGGTTTGCTTTCTAAAACAAAGTATTCTACTTTTTTAAAACTAAAAATCCATAAAGTGAAAGCAAACACAATATGGTGACACCTCATGTGACAGACCCAGTTACTTCCTGAATTCCATTATTCATACATTGAGCCAACTTGTGTATATAAATTCAAACATCCATTATGAGTAACTACAGCCCAGAAATTCCAACAAGACATATCAATATATTCACTGTGAAAATAAAAGTCCTGAAATTGGGAAGAGTGCAGGTTAGATATCAAAACCTTCGCTGAAACCTGGAGTCGGAAGGAAGATCTATACTCATGTTTATTTACAAATTAATAAAAAATACAACATTCAAGCTAGCTCTACACACATTCCTCAACTGATTGCTTAGTGACTGTTTCAAGTTAAAACGGACCTTAGAAAAGATACAACCTGGTTCCAAAATTCCAATTGTTGCTTCCTCCCCCTCGGTCCATAGTCATGTGACTGCATTTTGGGTGTTTGGCAAATGATCTGCATTTACGGCCATTTTGTAGTGTCCCATGGATATGTGATTTACATTGTTTTTTCTGAATAGTGGCGTTTACTTTTGGTTTCAGTAAAAACATCCCATAGTGACAAAGGGTTCACTTAATGAGTGTAGCATTTGCTTAATGGCCATGGCAATTTGCTTAATAACCAAGGTTGTTAAATTGGGTTGGTTACGTGATGACTCACTTTATGACCATCCAATTTATGACTGTAATTAGTAGGCTCCATTATACTCATAGATCAAGAATTACCCATTATTAGGGTTCCTGATCATGCAAGAGATCTACTAATATCCAGATTAATTCTGTGTAAATGTCCCTCAAAACTAACAGTCAAAACAGGAATGTCAGTGACTCAATTAGCCGCCTGGCCCTTGTTTCTATCCTAGCCTGGAGAAGTTGAGCATCAACATGAGATGAAATGAAATTTTGCTGTTTTTAAACAACCGGAAGTTGGGGGATTCTTGTTAATTTAGTTTAAATCATCAGGAAATCTATTGATCTCAGGTTCCTTAGCTCATTTCTGCCTCCCTCTGTCTTAAATAACTTTCTATGCATAGAACTGACTGAAGCGGTTTATGTGTGCAGAAACAGTTACATGCCTATTCACTCAGCCAACAGCAGCATTGTGAATCATTGTATGTAAAAATGAATCAGCACAGGATTCTTATAATATGAATCAGTCCAGACACTGAGCTATGAACCCTGAACCAGTCCAGACATTGAGCTATGAGCTCTCTAGTAATGAGTACTATAAAAAAAATGCACACACGTACACACACAGATTTTAGTGATATGGGATATTTGAAAATGTTAAATCATATTTATCCATACTAGTTATTCCAAGAATTCTACTAATACTTACCTGTTGGAAGAAGACAATCTTTCCAATCAAAATAACCGGCATAAATTCCAGGTTCCAATGAACCTACTATAGGATCAGCCTTTAGTTCAATGTATATTTCAAACAGCCGCTGATCTAATTCTTTTAATGAATCCATACTAACCTAAAATAGAGACATAATTGTAACATTAATAATATCAAGAGAGAGAATTTACATGTCACATCCTTTAATCTTGCAAATATACGTTAGGTTGATTGCATTTTTTGCCAATCAGTATAAAATATACAGTATTGGCTGTGTATAAACCAAAGTTACCTGTTACAAGAACAGAATATTGGACAACTTCCCCAATATCCCATTTGGTTCAATGAGAAAAAGGCATCCAATTATACTAGTATACAGGAAAAGCAGGTAACATAACAAAAGTTGTTCTTTCTTTATTGCTACTGTTGTTTTGAGCTTGTAATTCCCATCTACAAATACCCAAGAAAAACTGTTTTTTAAACTTTCAACAGGGAAGAGATAAAAGTAATGTTTTCCAATGTAAGAATACATAGCAAAGGAGACAGCAAGGTGCATGGTGTATTAATTGGTATTTCATAACCTTATGCTGCTTAAATTTGATTGGCTGAAGTGACATAAAGCATTTGAAATAATGGTTTATGTGTATTTTATTAGTATGATTTGAACCACATGACAACGAAAAAACCTTTATAGCTATCTTTCCTTCAAAGTAGGCGAGGTAGTAAAACAGGAACTGTAAGGATTGGTATTTTGTTATTATAGCATATAATAAAAGGAATCTTGAAAGCTTGTCAAAATTTCTGTCTTTCCCATCTAATGCTAAACAAAATTAATTCAAATTTCTCTTGCTTTCTTCTTTCTCAAGACTATTTTTTTAATAAAAAAGTCACTCCTTTAATAGTTCACTCATTCCTTCCTCATTGGAAGTCAGGTTCATGTTCCTTCACAATGGGAAACTTTAAATTCCAGTTTGATAGGCGGAGGCATCCAATAAGGGAAATGTTTGCAAGCTGATCTATTCTTAAGTAAAAGGATAAACTTTTTTTCAATGAATCAAAACATTACAGCAGATTGAATCCATAGCTTGATTCTTGGCTGCAGAGGCCTTTCCGGAAAGGCCTCTGACTGTGAAATGCAGGCCGGAGCTCCATTGTCAGCTGTGAAATAAAGCTGCTCCTTCGGCTGCAGAAGTGTCGATCAATGGGAGACCTGGCTGCAATGGTAAGCTCCCCCTCCCCCACCCCAGCTTGATTTTTAGGTGTGCACCCCGGTCCATAACTGGGGCTTATTTTGGGGGCAGGGCTTATATTAGGCCCATCCCCCAAAACCAAGCAAGGGCTTATTTTCGGGGTGGGTCTTACTTTTGGGGAAAACGGAAGGTGTGATTAGTGTGGAGGAAGCCAAACTGTGAACATACTGCATTTCATAGTTTTTGATTTTCCATTCTTAACAAATTATATAAAGTATCTTGAAAACAGGTGGGTGACGAGTCCCAGCAGTTGGGATCGATTTATTTCTTGATTCATTTTAGAATGTGTAAATCCTGCTTTTCCATGAAAATAAATCACAAATGTATAATTAACGTAAAAAAATGTCAGTACAAATAGTCCTCAACTTACAACCATCGTTTAGCGACTGTTTGAAGTTACAGCGGCAATGAAAACACTGACTTATGACTGATCCTGGCATCCCCATAGTCACATGATCAAATTTTGGGCGCTTGGCATTCAGCATATATTTGCTATAGTTTCAGTGCCTCAGGGTCATGTGATTGCCATCTGCAACCTTTCCAGGTGGCTTTTGATAAGCAAAGACAGTGGAGGAAGTCAGATTTGCTTAGTCACTGCGTGATTCAGTTAATAATTGCAATGACCCGCTTAACAATGGCAAAAAAGTTGTAAAATTAGGTTTAACTCACTTAACAACTGCCTTGCTTAGCAACAGAAATTTTGGTCCCAATTCTGGTCATAAATTGAGGACTACCTGTACGACACTTTAAAAAGATGAGAACATTCTAAAATGGCTTTTTTTTGCAAGTTATTCTAATCTTATCAACTTACTTCATCTGAATATCTGTAGTCAGATTTTTTTTTTGACCCTTTAATCCCTTTGTTTTGGGGTGGAGTCGGGGTGACTGAGTGGAACTGAGCGTTTACTGGTCAGATGCCCTTCCTGACGCCTACGTGGAGTTCACGGCAGAGATTTTGTCTTTGCACACTGATAGAGAAACATCTGCTGCTGCCTAGGATTCAACTCTTAACCTTCTGAGTGGGAGGCGAGCGTCTTTATGTCTAGGCCACCATGCTGCTCGTCTAAGTCAGAAAATACTTACTTGAATAATTTTTTCCACTCCTTGGAAACCATGCTTCTCAAAATGTTCAGCTAGATTGATGAAAGTGTGACGTTCCAAATAGCAGCAATTACTGAGGACAATTAAAAGCCTCCGTTCCTAAATCAAAAAAGGATCCAATGAAGGGGAGTTCTTTAAGAAGAAAATGCACATACCAAATACTTTGCCTTAATGGTACAAGGCAAATGCTAACCATTTAAAAGTTTAAATAGTTCTTAAACAGAACCTTTAACAACTTTCTTAATTTTATTGTATGTCCAGTGAAACCAGAACCTTTGGCACATGAAATATTCACAACAAAGTATACAGCATCACTGAACTGATGTAAAAAAATATTCTTCCAAAAGGCACCAGTTACCTAAGGTGCATCATTCTTCTTATATAGGAACATAGCAGGAATCATTTATTAAATACGTTTTGAGATTTGAAACATCAAATATGAATGCACACCTGCTTAGTGATCAAATGAAGAAAACAGTGAGAATGGCAATACAATCTAAACATCTTCCTGTCAGTACTTTATATAACATCTTCTTTAGGAAGTGATAGCTTCCTAATGTTTCCTGTTTCCAGTTAAGAGTGGGTTGTTTTTTTTTCCTGATTCCCCCCCACACACACTTTCTTGCATAACTTTTAGTTCCAAAATATTCTTAACTCTCCTTGTATGCACCGCATACTTGATATATTCCCAGATTTTCAGCATTATTCACCAATAATGCCGCTTGGGGGGGGGTGGCGAAAGCCCTAATAAGCAGGCATATACATAGAATGAAGGCTATTGCTAAGCACATTGATTTGTGCTTAGAGTGTAAGCCGTCCTGAGTCTTCGGAGAAGGGTGGGATATAAATGGGATTAAAATAAATAAAATAAAAAAATAAAATATTCAAACATAGGGATTTTGAAAGCCATTTCAAAACAATCATATTTTTTTCCTACCAGTACTTCATGATTAATTTTAAAGTATGCTTTGGACTAGTGTCTTACTGAAATATCTCATCTTTCAACTTTGGTTTCTTCACCGAGTAGTGAATACTATCATGCACAACAAGTTGATGTTTACAGTCTATTCTTCTTTCCAGCCTCACAATATTTCGTGCACTCTTCCAAGACAGAACTATTCTAATGCTATTCTACTGCAGTCTTTTCTTCAAATGCTTCACATCCACCCCGAAATTTTGCGTGGTTGTGGCCATGGTTGAACAGTTCAATTTTTGTTTCATTAGTCCAAAGAACTGTATTCCTAAATGTTTCAGGCTTAATGACTTTTTCTGAGGGGGAAGGCATAGTTTATATTCTTTATTTTGTGATGATTTCGGAGAAAAGATTAGATCATGGTTGTATATGTAATGCTTTAGCATGGACCTATAGATAATTACTCTAGTGTCAGCTAAACTTTTCAGCAGGTTGTTTCCAGTGATTCATGGCTTCTGTTTTTGCAGATCTGACTGGTTTTGTGACAGTTTTCGCAGAGATTTTTCTTGGTCTTCCACATTTTCCACTGCAGAAAGCGTTTTGATTTTTGCAGCTTTCTCCTACTTTTACATGTGGTTTATTTTCATTTTCAAATATGTGGCTTAGAAGAGCCAAAGTAGAACAATCCCAATCAGAGAGGGAAAGAAGATACCAGTATTTGTTCACCCGGAAAAATATATTTTCTCTGGCTTGCTAATCTTAATGAAATCAATTTTTTTTTTACCATTTTCAACTTTTGATAATAGCAGAACTAATTAAATGCAAATTTCTGCATCTGCCGTATTTATTTTTTTCCTCATTTAATTCAACAAATGATAGGATATGAATAGTCAGTTTGGATTCAAATGTGAAGGAAGATGTCACTTAACTTTCTACCATAAAGAGGCTGTATCAGCTTCTGTTCATTTAGGGATTGATGAAACAGAAACAACTTAATCAGAGATGCCTAAATTTTTGAGTATAACTATATATGTAAATTAATCAAGTGATGTGATAAGCTAATTTAAGTGCAAGCTTTTAACTAAATCAGAATCTGAATTCTTGGCTAGCCAACCACAGATTTCTATTATATTATGGTTTGCAAAACATGCTCTGCTAGTAATATTTCCGTATTTTAAAGAAATAAAATTAGTACAATACAGTATATAATAGAACATACTTCTAAGTGAATTGTAACATATTGCTTAGATAATTTATTTTAACTTTTGTTTCAATGAACAGCAATAATACTTACTACGGATAAACTGAAATCTTCATGGATACTTCCAAATAAATCTGAAGATGAGATGTCACCTGGAAGACTAAGGGATTTTGCAAATAGTCAGTGATTAACCCATCTTGGTATTAGGGTAAACCTGCCTTATAAATGTACATTTGTTTCCTAAGGACCCTAATGAGTTTAACTGACATAGATTCTTTAAAAAAAAGGAAACCAGTTAAATATATAGACTGAAGCTCTTATCTTCCATGCTAAAAGTTTTTAATTTTTTTTTAAAGATGCCTGAAGTTAATGTAAGGTATTTTTCCTTTGTACCCCTATTGAAGAACATGAGTTCACTGGAGTTGGGCAGCAAATGCATTTAAATATACAGTTATATAATTAAAAAAAATGGAAATTACAGTTTATGATTTGTCAAGCTTTATTTAAAGAATTAGTTTTCCAAATTTTTGGAAACAAAAACCATAAGCTAACAATGTAGATGGAGTATGCATCATGCTATACTAAACATGTTTTGGTCAGTTTATGATTCAATGTGACATGTGTAAGTTGTTTAGATTGTTTAGCTGTGTCAAATAAATGACAAAAATTGCTTGTAGAATCCCTAAAATTAGTGATCCACGAATAAAGTGTTCCCAATAATCATTTCAAGGTGAAATATGACTGAAAACTGGAAGTTTGCCAAATTGTAGAATTTTACTGTCAAAAAAACCATCACCAAATTATTTCACTTACTGGGTAGTATCTATATCACTGTCAGGCTTTGTACTCAGTTGCTCCAGGCAATCAATGAATACCTGCAAAAGAAAAAAAAATCAATATATTTGATACCATCACTTATTATAAGTAGTGCTAACCAAGATAAGGAATGTAAGTAGTAGTTTCTTTTCCAATTTTTTCACCTCTACAGAGCATTTTCTATTTCATTCAAGCAGTTTAATTTTAGCTGACCTTTATGATCTTATATTTGTTTTTAATTCTTCCTCTTATTCTTGTTAAACTGAATAAAATGAAGTGTTATGGCTTTAAAGGTTTCATCAATCCAGAAGCAAAGAGGAGATTTTATTGTCACTACACCTCAAAACAACATAATGATTTTCATTGCTTTTCTATACAAATGCAGGGGTGGTGGGGTGGGGTGGGGCGTCCCAAAGGAAACGGGAACATATGATGGAAACATGTATTTCCTAATTTATTTTTTCTTTCTAAGGCAAACTGCATGATATTTAATAGCTATAGCCATGGTGGCGCAGTGGTTAGAATGTAGTAATACAGGTTACTTCTGCTGACAGCTGGCTGCCTGCAGTTTGGCAGTTTGATTCTCACTGGCTCAAGGTTGACTCAGCCTTCCATCCTTCTGAGGTCGGTAAAATGAGGACCCCAATATTTTTTTGGGGGGGGGCGCAAAATGCTGACTCTGTAAACCGCTTAGAGAGGGCTGTAAAGCACTGTGAAGTGGTATGTAAGCCTAAGTGTTATTGCTACTTATTTCTTCAGTTCAGTTCACCAATTCTTCATCTATATTTAAATGGATTTCATCTAACCCTGTCTTCAAAGCAGAAATAGGCACAGAAAACAGAAAAATGGCAGTGCATAATTATCAGGAGATATCCTATCACTTTCTCGTCCTCCCCACAATATTACTTTTGTATGTCTCTCTCAAATACAAATGTTAGCCTTCATGATTTCTGTAAATACAATATTATTTTCTCTCCACTTTGGTGTACGAGGTGTGTCTCTGCATGCTGTGAGGAAAATTTCTGCACTGCATTTCAAACACTGCATAGATCTAATTTTCAGGAGGTTTCCACAAACACAATGATTTTTTTTAAATATGCTACAACTGTCAATTGATAACATACTTGTAATCAGCCTTATGTGTAGCCTGCATCTGTATAACTTAAATTTTTTCTCCTTCCATCTTCCCCCTTACGGCAATTTAAATCCTACATTAGTCTAGCCACTATGCATCTGATACAGTGAGCAGTAGGTCATGAAATCTTATGTCTTTTAAGAAAACATTTTTAGTTGGGAAAAGCGCTACTACACTCTGCTATTTTTTGCTGACTAATCCATGTACTCTGCATAGTAAAAAAACAGAATTACTTCACTATTGTTTTCTTTTGTCTAGGCATGCCAAGATCAGCTAGATCAGGGGTCGGCAACCTAAAAAAGAAAAAGAGCCACTGGGAACCGGTTCCATCACAAATTAAAAAAAGAGGGAGCCGCATGCGTGTGTCCATGCACGCGCATGCGCAAAAAGGTTTTTTGCGCATGCGCGGACGCACGCGGCTGCCATTTTTTTAAAAATGAGATGGAACCGGTTCCCGGTTGCCCGACGGCGACGGCCCGTCTGCAAAGCTGCCGCTTTCGGCAGCTTTGCAGACGGGCCGTGGCAGCTTCCTCAAAGAGCGGCGCCCCTGCCCATTCCGAGAGGTGCGCGTGCACCTCTCCGAACGACCGGAGGTGCGCGCGTACCTCCGCGCGAATGGGCAGCGGTGCCGCTCTTTGAGGAAGCTGCTGCGGCCCGTCTCAGCTTCCTCAAAAAGAGAGGCGCCCCTGCCCATTCCGAGAGGTGCGCGCGCACCTCTCCGAACGACCGGAGTTGCGCGCGCACCTCCGGTCGTTCGGAGAGGTGCGCGCGCACCTCTCGGAATGGGCAGGGGCGCCGCTCTTTGAGGAAGCTGCCGCGGCCCGTCTGCTAAGCTGCCGCTTTCGGCAGCTTCACAGACGGGCCGCGGCAGCTTCCTCAAAGAGCGGCACCGCTGCCCCTTCGCGCGGAGGTACGCACGCACCTCCCCAAAGGTTTGGGGAGGTGCGCGCGCAACTCCGGTCGTTCGGAGAGGTGCGCGCACACCTCTCGGAATGGGCAGGGGCGCCGCTCTTTGAGGAAGCTGCCGCGGCCCGTCTGCTAAGCTGCCGCTTTCGGCAGCTTCACAGACGGGCCGCGGCAGCTTCCTGAAAGAGCGGCACCGCTGCCCATTCGCGCGGAGGTACGCGCGCACCTCTCCAAAGGTTTGGGGAGGTGCGTGCGCACCTCCGCCCATTCGGGGAGGTGCGCGTGCACCTCTCCAAACGGGCGGTGCCACTCTCCATTTGGAGAGGTGCGCGCGCACCACTGCCCGTTGGAAGAGGTGCGCGCGCACCGGGCGGCTGGGAGCCGCAAGAGACGGCTCAAAGAGCCGCATGCGGCTCCGGAGCCGCAGGTTGCCGACCTGTGAGCTAGATGCTGTTTACATAGCTAACAAAAAAAGTAGATCATCTCCTTGGATCTGTTCTCACCTGTATAGCAACTTCATGCTTTTTAAAAAAAAATGCTTCTAATTAGCTTTCTTTCCTCGTTTCAGAAGTTTGGTTCTACATAATTGTATTCTTATCTACAGCTAAAAGTTTAATTCAGCTCCCACAATATATGGAAGAAGTAGAAAAATAGCAAGAGTGCATGTTGAGAAAGAACTCAGAAAAATTTGATTTGGAGCTGTATTAAAGAAAAGGATAGGGTCAATATTTTGAGTTACCCCAAAATAACTCCTCTGTTATTCTGTTCAGTACTAACTTGTTCATACTAAAGTTCAGTACTAGTGGCACAAGAAACAGATGACATTTATGAACAATAACCTCTCAAGCACACATACTGCAACTGAATAAACCTATTAATTTAGACCCTTCTCTTAAGTCTTACATTACCTGCATGATATTAATGCTTAGATGGCACACATCTTCCCGTATTTTTGTCTGCTGAAAAACCTAATGAAGAAAAATTATTGGAACAAGTGAGTGAAATGGCTTCACATGAAAAAGCCAAGCATTTCCTCTGCATTTGTCATGCGCTTAACTAACAACTTGCAGCCACACAATGCACTCTCTAAATAGAGACTAAAAGAAGCAATAACCAGAAGCTAGATTCAATTTCTTACAATGTCGTTCAACTATTCTGCTACAGAGGGAGTCTGATCTTATGAATGCTTTATAAAGCATTGATTATTGGAAGCCAAATGCATAGGGCTGCAGATAGTCAATGAATATATTTATGTTAATTCTTCTCCAGATAAATCAACTAAGGATACCAAAAGCTAGTTTTCTCTTCAAGTTGTAGTAAAAGAGAACATATCAGAACCTGAGAGCTTTGATTGTGTACTGAAATTACTACTGCGGCTTGATCTTCTTTCTGTAACAGTTACCTATTTTTTTTTTAATTTCTCATTTTGAAATAGTCTTGGAATCAAATACTAAAATAGAACAAAAGAGATGTATTAAACATTACTTACACTAGTCTCCCCAGGTTTACAGTCCAAAACTCCTTTAAGTGACTGGATAGAATGTATAACACATTGTTCAAACTGCGATGGCTAAAAGAAGAAAGAGGAAAAAGTAAATTACTTATAAAATCACTTATTACTTATAAAATCACTGTATTAATTAATTATACTTTCAAGTATTTGTTCACTTAAAGATGAAGAACTCAAGTTTGTCTGCTACTTATTAGATTGTTCCAGTACACAACAGTATAACTGAAACTGTGTGTAAATCTAATAATATAATGTCATTGAGGACCCTGAAATAGTCTAACAAGATTTTTCCAATATGGTACCCTTTATTTTTCAGAATTCTTCATCTAGTAGAGCCAACATATTTAAAAGGATTACATTAAGGGCAACGTTCATAAATTAGCTTTCATAAAGTTCTGATTAATTGCAATCCTATTATAAAATATAAAAAGGGACGCGGTGGCTCAGTGGGTTAGAACGCTGAGCTTGTCGATCAGAAGATCGGCAGTTTGGCAGGGTGCTGTGTAGCAGAGTGCGCGCCTGTTACTCGTCCCAGCTTCTGCCAACCTAGCAGTTTGAAAGCACGTCAAAATGCAAGTAGAAAAATAGGGACCACTACGGTGGGAAGGTAACAGCGTTCCATGCGTCTTTGGCGTCTAGTCATGCCAGCCACATGACCACGGAGATGTCCTCGGACAAGCGCTGGCTCTTCAGCTTTGAAACGGAGATGAGCACCGGCCCCTAGAGTTGGAAACGACTAGCACGCATATGCGGGGGAACCTTTACCTTATAAAATATATTTTACAAATTAAGTGAGAATACAGAGTTTTCTATTCCCTTTAACAATTCTGTTAGTTTAAAAATTATGGTTAACAATAAGAAAAATATAGCCAATAAAGGTGAATGGGGATTTGACACCAGATTTTTTGTCTCATTATGACATTCTAGCTCTTTGTCCCCCAATTTCTTCAGATGTGGTTTCTATGAGGTTTCTATGAGGTTACAGCTTCTAGTACTGCCATTATATTGATCTTCTTAAATAGATGGGGTTTTTCATATTCAATTTCCAGACATACCAACTCAAATTTAACGTTATATCATACAATAACAATATTTGAAAAAAAAAATAATTTACCCACCAAACTGGTTAAACTTTCATTATCAACAATCCAATCTTCCTTCTCAGCTAATTTTTTCACATCTGTAAAAAAAAGCAATGTCAAAACTGTTATCTTCAGTATAGCATAAACCTACACTACGAACTGAAATGAACTCATTTAAGAATGTTGTCAATGTTATATTAAAAAAATAATAACAGCTTTTATACATTAAGCTTACTGCAAGCAAAGGAAGAATATATTGGATTCAACTGAACCTATACCGAAAAGATTGTACATTAATTGTTATAATATTTTAGTTATGTTCACTGCTTTGTTATATATAAAAAGGCAGAATTAAAATATAATAATTATAATAATAATAATGTATGTTGTTCATTGCACTTGAAAACAATTATTGAAATGAATCATTTCCATATTCTACATATTCTTTAATTAAAAACTATAGAACAAAACTTTCGGTAAGGTAAATTCAGAGGAACAGAGAGTTCTCGCTTACTGACTACTTGTTCAGTGACTTTTCAAAGTTGCAATGGTGCCAAATGAGATTTAAAGCTAGTCCTCAAACTTGGAGCAGATGCAGTGTGTCCCCACAGTAATATGAACACGATTCATGTGCTTGGCAATTGGTATGCAATTGTAAGAGCTGCAAGACATCACCCTTTGCAACTTTCATAGCCGGCTTCCCACAAGCAAAGTCAACAGGGAAGTTGGCAGGAAGTTGCAGGTTGCAGTCACATGACAGCGCACTTAACAACAGTGGGGTCCACTTATCAACTTCAACTGGAACTGACATAAGCTGGGCAGTCCCATGATATTTTATTTTACAACCCACTTTACACTTAGTGATGGAGATGATGGTCTCAAATACGATCAGTAAGCAAGGACTAGCTGTATGTGAAAATAAAATCACAGTTGAGAATTTTTTTAAAAAACACCCAGTAGGAGATCATCACTGATAAGATTTATTTTTTTTAAAAAAAATACAACCTTCAGCTGTATGTTGCAATGTAATTATTATAGAACGGATTCTCAGGTCAAAAATGAGATCCTGGATGATTTGAAGCATATCGTTTGGTATTTCAAGAGCAGTCAGAGATTCATAGCTAAGCCTGGAAAGCCAAAGAAAAGAAAGTAATTTATAATGAGCCTACTTGTTTATTATGAGATTCAGATGTCAAAGTATTCAGATGTCCTCACAGGGGGTTCGTATATGTGTGTGAATAATAATAATAAAAAATCTTAGTACTTCCTCCAGTGGAGCTCTTTCTTTAAGCAATGCCATATGCCTAGGAAAAGTCCTAATGATATTTAATACAATTGTAACTCAAAAAAACAAAAAAAGGATACTAGTAAAAGAACAGCAGCAGTGTTAAGTGAAATCTAGGTCTGAAAATGGCCACTTTCTTTATGACACACCTCTCCCCATGTTCTATGATAAACAGTATGGTATCATTAAAAGGGACACGGTGGCTCAGTGGGTTAGGACGCTGAGCTTGTCGATCAGATGGTCGGCAGTTTGGCTGGTCAAATCCCGAGTGCCGCGTAACAGAGTGAACACCTGTTACTCATCCCAGCTTCTGCCAACCTAGCAGTTCGAAAGCACGTAAAAATGCAAGTAGAAAAATAGGGACCACTACGGTGGGAAGGTAACAGCATTCTGTGCGACTTTGGTGTCTAGTCATGCCGGCCACATGACCACGGAGACGTCCTTGGACAAGCGCTGGCTCTTCGGCTTTGAAACGGGAGATGAGCACTGGCCCCTAGAGTTGGAAACGACTAGCACGCATGTGCGGGGGAACCTTTACCTTATGGTATCATTATTTTGTCAGCAAGCTAAGACGGTGCCAGTAATTTCACCCTCAGACTCCTATGAGGGCATATTATGATTTAGTTTCAAGTAATTTTGTAGTGAAAACACTAATGTTTTGCTTTCTACCATAGCTGCATGACAGCACTAAAAACCAACTTTTGCTGAGAACAGGATGGACCGTACTTTTGAGTAGTTCCCAAATTTTCATAATTTTTATTATATTTTTGGGTTGACTACCTTTGCCATTTAGTCTTCAGTAGATGTTGACAGGCTTCAATTCTTAAACTCTGTTTTTAGTATTTCCTTGTCTCAAGCATGAGGAATAGTGAGAACTTTGGGAGAAAATGCTGGAATACGGGAATATAAAGTTGACAGTATTCAGCGTAGAGCCTGGACTCAACAAAGCATATTTTAACAAAAATAAAGTAATACTAAGTAAGATTACATGGCAACAAAAGCTAATGGAAATAGGAATTTTAGATGCATTAAAAGTATAGTCAGAAGTAATCCCAATGAGAAATTTAAAGAGAGCAGAAGCAATCAACAGATTACATTAAATGTTATAAAAATAACACATAATGAAAATAACACATAACACATAATGAGGGAGAAAAGGGAGTAGGTACATACAAACTATAATTTGAATGGTAGGAACCATATGTTCAAATGAAAGGAAGAGAGAAAAAGAAACAGCACATCAGCTACAAAGCAAATATGGAAATTAGGTAATACAAAGAAATATGTGACTAATTTGACTTATTTACTATATATATATATATTTCAGAAATCCCACAGAATATATAAAGTACTGGAAGATTGGTACCAAAGGCACCTGTAGATTTTAATAGATTTGTTAGAATGATAAAAATGAGCATTATGATATTATGACACAAACTCTACTTCTCTGGAACATGCAATATCACAACACATGTACAAAGGAGACAGAATTTTTGCCATGATATTCATTCTGTTGGTCGTCCTCCTTACTCCCTGCATTTATAACCCTGACTGGCATAAACCTACAAAACAGAAAAATGAGAACCCAGGAAGCCAAAATAAGACAATGCGGTATGAAATCATGGGAAGATGCTAGGGCACATCATCAAGTGATTAATTTTTTATAAGCTGATAAAAACAATGTAGCCAGTTGTGATTTGTCTCTATTTTAATTTCTTAAAATAAATTGTGGGAATTAAGTGACAAAACATATTCTGATTAGCAAATTAGGTAACTATGGACCCACAGATGGCTTGAAAACTATACTCAAGGGACACCATCAATACTTCATCAAACTGCTATGAGATAACAATCCTGAGCCCAGTACTCTTCAATGTTTCATTCATGACTTGGATGAAATTAATGAGGTAATGCTTATTAAATTTGCAAACCTGTTGGCCTAGCTAATATTCCTGAACAGGGATTCCCAAGGATGTTGACTTTTCAGGATGATAATGAGCACATTTGAGGGGAGTTAAAATTTTGGGAATGTCTGCATACACAAAGCATGGTCGCTCTCAGAAGTGACTTGCACTCTACTCAGAGAAGTCAACTTATCCAAGCAAAGCCTAGAACATCTTTTGTTGTGTTAGTGTAACCCTTATGACTAGAACACTATCAGAGCTTGCTCTCACTCTGCCTAAACAATATAGTTCCATGTATTATATAATGGTCAGTTCCAACTTGGAGCATTGTGTTCAGTTCTTAGCACTTTATGAAAAATTCAGAAGAACTGGAACAGATGCATTTGATCAGTGGTTTTAAAACTAAATCACACGAGAGAAGACTGATGGCATAAGTTATGTTTAACCTTGAAAAGAGAAGGATGAGGATGAGGATATACTAGAACTTTTCAAGTATCTGAAGTGATATCAAACAGAAGATATTATCTTCTATTATCTCAGAATGTAGAAAATGACGTAATGGTTTAAAAGAAGTGATATTTTGACTGAACATTAGGAAACCAATCTAATTAAGAGCAGTTTGATAGTAAAATGAATTACCAAGAGAGATGGCAATATTATCTTCAACTGATGCATTCAAGAGGGTTGTCAAAAGATTTAATTTTGATTCCAGCATTGAACAAGGGATTGGACACAACTGTCTTTTTTTCCAATTCTGTGATTCTGTGACTTATTTTTGTTGATACTTTGTCTCAATCAGAGTTGTAGTTTCATAAACTCCTAATTATTTGGGCCATACAGAATATTCAAGACTGGTTCAGAATAGATGGGACTTGCTGAAAGAAACCAAAACTGATATTGATTTAAAGATGAAACCAACCTAACAGTTTGAATGACATGGGGTAACCACTGACTAGAAAGTTCAGGTTTCATGTCCCAGCCACCATATTCTTTTAGTTCATTTTCTTCAAGGCTGAATGGAAGCAAAGCACCACGTATCAGTTTGACCTGGGATTGCATCACTTGCTGAATCATCATCTAGGACAGAAAAAGGGAAAACTTGTTAACCCAATGGTAGTTGTACATAAGCCACTGTACATTGAAACAAAGGAACATTCTCTTTGATAACACAGTTCATTAAGCACTACCAGCACTGAAGTGAAGGTAGCAGCAATTTGAGTAACTGTGGAAGATATATTTTTTTAATTAGCCAATCTAATATTAGTCAATTAGTCAATCTTATTAAATGTCCTGTTACCACAGAAGACGTTTTGGCTGGTAGATCAGCCTTGCTAACTTTTCATTCTAATCAGAAAACTGCCAGCAGCCAGGAACTGAAACAGATAGGATTTATATCAGCAAAGTTAAGAGAAAAAAAATACACATAAATAAGGTTCCAGAGGAACCAATGAGGTCAAGGTCTAGGGGAGGGCTTTTCAAACTTTTCACCTATTGTACCACTTTTAGGATATGGCAACATCCGAGTACCACCAGTCGCCTAGCATGGTGTCAAAAACTTGATGACCAAAAAAAAAAAAAGAAAAAAGTGATGAAGTACAAGTAGTCCTCGACTTACAATAGTTCACTTAGTGACTGTTCGAAGTTACCATGGCACTGAAAAAGTGCCCCCCAAGCCACAGATGAGCAAGACACCTGCCTGCCCGCCCGGCAGCGCTCTTCCTCCTGTCCGAGGTTTTCATTGTTGTGAGCATTTCTGTTGAGGATTGGCAGCACGGGTGGGGTGGGGGGTGTTTGTTTTTTATTCCCCCTGTGTGCTGGGTGGTTGCAGCAGCTTTTGGTCACTTCACATGACCCTGGGACACTGTGACCGTCATAAATATGAATCAGTTGCCAAGCATCTGAATGTAAATCACAAGACCCTGAGGATGCTGCAACATTCCAGCTGATCGGTGCTTCTTCTGGGCTCAGCAGAAGCGACGGGATCAGCGCCGAGCTCCAGCTGGAGCCTGGCGCTGATCCTGGTGCTTTCTGCTGAGCCCTGACAGCCCCAAAGAAGTGCTGATCCTGGTGCTTTCGCTGAGCCTTGACAGCCCTGCAGCTCCAGCCGTCTCTCACTCAGGCTTGTGTGGTGCTGCCACCAGTTCAGCTCATTCCCCTCCCCCGCTACCACTTTTCTAGGATGGTTGCGTACCACCTGCCAGGTGCCAATGTACCACAGGTGGTACCCGTACCACTGGTTGAAAAGCCCTGGTCTAGGGAACAAGACAAGGGCTCTAACAGCTGGACACAGGCTCATATTACATGAAGACACACCCAGCACTGTGTTATGTCCCATTAACCAGAGTGGTTTTGCAGGTTTCAAGCCTACGCCATAAAGCTCAATACAAATTCCCTATGTATCTGGGAACAATAGGGTTTCCTAAGTAGGTTGTCACTACAAACAGCCTTCACTCTAGTCTCAATGTTTCTCTGCCTTTAAGCTTACTAAATCTTTGCCTGCTTTCATCACTCAATGAATACAAAAGTTGTTTGGGGAAGTCCTGACTGGAATTCAATTTGTGAGTATCCAAAGTGCAAGGGGCAGTTTTTCTTCACTTTCTTCTGCTGGGTCTTAATCTTCTTTGAGATTAAGCCCTACAGGGCCATTGAATTCAAACGCACAGTTAATATATTAACACAAAAAGCTCACTTCTGGTTTTAGAATATTTAAAATCATTTGATTCCCAAAACCATCTAAATGGATGCCTACTCATTTACCTTGAAATCATTTTGCCTCTGCCTGGCATTCTTCTTTGATCGTTCCATTTGGCCAGATTTTTCAGCAGTCTTATAAAAGAAAAAGAGATGCCAATCTTACCACATTAGTATTATCAGGAACACACGAACTATTCTATGTAGTACATACAGAAGGACCTAATTATTATAAGGATATTGTTCTGATATGCTTTTATAAATTAACAGAGAACACTAGCAGTTCTCTGTTAGCAGTTTTTAATAACAAAACAATTTTCCTACATTATACTACTAAAAGTGAGTTTGCTATATCATATTCAAGCATACTCAATAAATTTGAAGTAATTTAAAATATTGTTTAGTATACAGTACAATCATCCTTTCAGCCTACCAAAGAACTATAATCTGCCTAGTAAGAATGAACCAAAGCATATCCTATTCCATTTAGAAATGTTTAGCAGAGCAAAGGAATACCTATCTATTCATTTTGAATATATAAAATTTCTCTATTTTGGTTAATTCCTGATTGTGTTACATAAGCTAGATTCCTTGGTCATTAATTATGGGAATCAAGGGAGATTGGGACTGGTTAATTGAAGCTTTTTTTAAAAAAAAAATGGGGATTAGATTTCTGTTTCCTTTTAGATCTACAGAATCTATCAACACTATACATATATTCACCAAAATAGTTCCCCATTCCCACTAATTTTGTTGAATAAGTTATCACCTTCCTGTAGAAATTTCTGAGGTAAGTCCAATGGTTACATCTTGTGGATTCACCACATGTATAAACAAGTCTCACTTCAGTTACTAACTTTCTAAACCTAGTAAAACCAGGGCAATCCTTAACTGATTTTTTAAAAGTATGCAGGTCACTTCCGGTTTGCGTTGAAGGTGCATGGCTGCGCGAGAGCAGATCTCCGCTCCCCACGGCTAATTTTGCCCTGCCAGGGGAACCCTAGATGGGTCTGAAGTTGCCCCATAGAGGTGACCGTGGAGGGGCGCCCCATTGATCACGAAGCGACAGCAATTGCTTCGTTTGATCCAGGGAAAGCCCTCTGAACCTGACAGGAGAAATGCTAGCCGCATGCCAGCGTCTAGCCCAAGCTATGGCAGCCGAAGTCCAAGAGCACTACCAAGAACAATGGTGAACAGTGTACTTGGAACTGGTGAGAGTATTTGATCTTCTCTCCCTCATTTTACAATTAGTTCCTGGGAAAGCAAACAACCTCCGAAAGTGAGGGGAGGGGACTACATTCCCATTCCCCCATAGATGGAAGTGGCAAATTAACCTTTAAGGAGGAAAGAACTTTATTAAAATTAAATTCAAACTACAATCTGATCAAACTTAGAAACTAAAACAAACTGCTAAGATTGTATGCTAAAGGATTTTGACTGAATTACATAAAAAAAGAAAAAATAATAAACTTTTTGTCTGAAAGAGCTGGAAAATAAATATTTGCTGACATCTAGTGGACAATGAGAATATAGCACATTAAAGACAATGCCCAGAAATAAAGAAAAAAATATCTGTTCCCATGAATTCTAATAACCTTTAGGAAGACAGCTGCTAAGGAACAGAGAAGAGATTACATACTGGGCCGGCTATAAGATTGGAAAGTGTTTGAAGGAAAAGAAATAATTTGTGGTTTAAATTTATGAACTGTTTAAAAACTTTGATCTATGACAAATTATTGAGAAGGAAAGTTACAGGAAGGATTTAAGCTGGCTAAATATATTGAATTGACAATTGACTCCTGAAAGAAAGAAATTGTTATAAAATATTGATTTTACTGAAACTTTGACAACTGAAAATTACAGTGGATTACAAAATATATATATAAAAACAAGAACTATACAAAATTGGACTGTATGGATTTTGAGTTTTGGTTAGCTTGACAATGTTAATTATAGACTATGGCATTTATGACGGACTACTTGAATGGGGGAGACAACATGGATATGATGTATTCATCAAAAAACGATAGAAAACCACACTTAATATCTACTCCTGAAAGATTTAGCCTGAAAGATCAAAGACCTTTAGAAACATTTGAAGACAAGACAAACACTTTCCAAGACAAAATTTATGCAATGCTACGACAGATACAAACTACAATAGATTTAAACCATGAGGAGATTAAACATAACTTTGATACTATAACTGAATATACTTCTAATTTAAATCTACAATCAAAAAACATCCAAAGAATGATGGTAAAGAATGAACAAACAATCCAGACAACAGAATGTGAACTGCAAAAAATGACTTAACTGGTGAAGTTACAAATGAAGGGAATTATAACTTAATACAAACAAGAAAAAACTTAAAAGAATTGGATACAACAATAAATATGGAAAAGATACCTTATACATTAGAATGTCAAAATAAACCTGAGAAGAAAGAAGACTTAACAAAATGGACACTACTAGGAGAATCATTGTTTGGGAAACAAAAAGCATATATCCTCTACTTCTAACAATAACTACAAAAATACAAGAACTGGATAAGTTGAAAATATTAATTTGGAAAACAATTTGGCAAAGGAAGAAGATTAGAGACGGGCTGAAGAGACTGGATTCGCCATACCAAATGGAATATTATATGAGTAAACACTTGTTTGAATATGGCTAAATAAACAAATAACTTTGGCCATAAAGGGACCTTAGAATAAGTGGGATAAGAGATATAAGTAATATAGTATTTTTTGATAAGATATAAAATGTGGGTTAGGATGCTGAGCTTGTCGATCAGAAGATCGGCAGATTGGCAGGTCGAATCCTGAGTGCCGCGTAACAGCGCCTGTTACTCGTCCCAGCTTCTGCCAACCTAGCAGTTCGAAAGCATGTAAAAATGCAAGTAGAAAAATAGGGACCACTACAGTGGGAAGGTAACAGCGTTCCATGTGCCTTTGGCATCTAGTCATGCTGGCCACATGACCACGGACACATCCTCGAACAAGCGCTGGCTCTTCGGCTTTGAAATGGAGATGAGCACCGGCCCCTAGAGTTGGAAACGACTAGCACGCATGTGCGGGGGAACCTTTATCTTTACATTTAAGTGAAGGAAAAGTTTGAATTTTAAATACAAATTAAGTTTGAAAAGAATTAGGATTAAGGAATGATTGAAATATTGAGGTGAAATTAGACTTAATAACAACTCTGAAAAAAGGATATATAGTGATTTAACTAATTTTTACAAACAGAAGTGAAATATAAATTGACTAGAAAGATGTTATGGATAGATGTTATGATAGATAAGTAGTATAGTATCTCTATAATATATGAAATATGAAAATACTGGGATGATATATTTAAATGGAAAATTTGGATATTTAGATATTAAATACTGGGAAAAATATGATTGAAAAATTGAGCTTAAACTAGATTTATGAAAATAAAATACATGGTGAATCAACAAGATGACCCTTACGAAAATAACAAGCTGATAAGAAAAAAATGCTATATATGGATGCTACAATTGTTGGTATAAATATAGAAGAAAATATTTTTATTTAATCATTTAAATATGGAAAATATGAAATATTAGGAATTATATTTGTTTAATGTTGTAGAAGGAGAATACCTGGGTGAAGAGAAGATCAAGGAAATATATTGATTTACTAATTATGGAAATACACACACACACACACGTTTTTTTTGTGTGTATGTATATTGTATGTATACAATTATATATATATATATAATTTAAATTTATATACTGCCCTATTCCCGTAGGACTCAGGGCGGTTTACAGGGAAAATTAAAATACATAGTATACAATTAAAATAAATTAAAACTATTAATTAAATTACAGTCCCTGAAGTTAAACTAAAACCCAATTAAATTAAATTAAATTAAAACCCCTCAGTCTGGGCCAAACAGCTCAAAGAACCAGGTTTTCAGGTCCCGGCGAAATGAGCGAAGGTCAGGGGCAGGCCTATATGATTGTTTACTATTATCAATTGTATATTTTTTTCTAAAATAATTTATGAACCAAGACAACACGCTGTACACCAGACACTAAGGTTGTTATTGTAAAAAAACCAATAAAACTTTTACAAAAATAATAATAATAATGTATGCAGGTCATTTTTATGAATAGAGAGACTAAGTCACTCAGCTTCTTTATTACTAGTTTTTTCCACGATTGCTCATTACTTCCATGACTAAAGTATGTCCCATGTGGGTTTTGAACACAACTTTTATGAGAACCATTATGCCTGTGTTCAACTGGCTTCTTACTGTTAAAGAATCACAAAATGAAAAACACTTGGCTAAAATGGAATTAATATATTTTTGCACTACTTCCAAGCATGGAAACATTTTAAAACAATCTTAGCAGCTTGAATATTGAACTTAAGCCTGGATATCAAAGAATTGGAGATAAAAAGCAGTTATCTTCCAATTTCCTTAGCTCAAAGTGTCCACCAATGAGGCATGTAACTTTTTTAGCCTCTTCATCTGCCAGACAGATGCATAGAGGAAAGAGCAGTTAATTGGTATTTGCTGCTGTGCCACTATCATTCAACTCTCGACGCTTGATAGAAATTGCTGGGAAGAGCAGTTGCCCTGCCCTTCTTTAGGTGATTGTATAAATGCTGTCAGATTGGTCATAAGAGAGAGTCCTGGTCTGTCGATCTTAAACAGGGTGAGAAGGCAAGCAATAGCAGTAGTTAATACTATCTCTTAACAGTTTAAGAATGATGAATCCTGGAAGCTGCTTAACAATGTCACTTCTGATGCAGAAGGAACAGCAGAAGCAATCTATAAAGGAACAATAATATTATATTTATATTCTACCTTCCTTCTCATAGCTCAATCTGCCTGCAATTCCCAATTCAATTACAGGTGGAGAGATGTTGATTGGATCATGGGAATCTAGTGTACGTTGTAGAAGTTTCAATCTGGGACCCTCCATTTTTACTCTAAATGTCAGGTACTGCATCAAACAGGTTCACAAGAAGTGCAAAGAATGATCATTTTCCCCAATTTCTCTGACCAGTTTGTTCTTCCTTAGGTCTTCAGAAAATGAATCACACTTGATATTTAAGCAAAAGAAACTTGAATAAGCCAAACATTATTTTATGTTCCCCATAAATTGCACATTGTCTAAGTACCAAATGCAAATACTCATACCTCACTAAATAAGCTCCCATTCACATAAGAAATCCAAAGTTTCCAGAAGTTGGGAAGCTGGCTTACTACAAGTTTAGTTAACTTTTCGACAAATGCTACTTGCTGAGGAGTTTTAAATCGCCAATCTGAAAAAGGGAGGAAAGATACAAATTCATTACTGGAAAATTGTTGGAGAGGAATTGTATTTGTGATTGACATTAAAAGTGGTAACTCATAAATGCTAAAGAAATAAACATGCTAGATAGTATTACTTAAGACTTGGCACCACACTGCTTCACTTAGCAAATTTAAGTATCACAGAAGCACTCACGTTAAGAGTTTGACTGACATTTGTGATTCAAAATAAATTAATCCAATTAGCTCCTCTTTCAAAATCTGATGTCAATATACTTAAATATAGCTATCTATCTTAAGACAAATTAAGGCTAGATAATGAGATAGCAGATATTTAACTGGGGACCTCCTACTTAGTACTCCAATGTTTTACCCATGCATTACACCAGCAAGGCAAATATGCTTCCACGATTGGCAGAATGAAAAGGAAATCCAACACACAAAACTGTAATGTGATCATGACTGGACTTACTTTCATCACGACTGGACTGATTGCTGCTGCCTCTTTTCAATGAGGCACTCCGACTGAGATGGCCAAGTGAAGATGGGCGAACTTCACTGTCCAGATCAAGCAATGGACTATGTATCAATGGATTGACTAAATGGGAGAGTATGTGAGTTATTGGTATTAATTAATACACAGTATTAACTTTTATAATTTGCTCTTGTCCACTAAACAAAAAAACCTCACAGATAAAAGTATACAATTCTTGCAGCTGATTGCAACAAACAGGATTGGTTTTAATTGTACGTACGTACATACATACATACAATTCCTAACATATCCCAGAGCAGGAAACTCTAATGTAACTTATTATGTTGGTTCTTGATTGAATTTATTATAGTCAGCAAGACTTGAGGAAAATAAAGAAAAAAGTCTGTTATAAAAATGTACAAGAAATATTCTACTAATTATTTATGCTTCTGGTACTGTTGAAATTGCTTCAATATTTCAATGTCTAGTTGTCTGAAGGGCTGTACAGAGTGTGAGAGCCTTATTGTTCACACACTTTTGGATTAGGTTATCTGCTAAATGAAAAAAGAAAGCCCACAGATGAAGATAAAAGTAGTACTTGCAACTGATTACAACAAACAGGATTGATTTTACGTATTCCTACTTACTTATCCCAAACCAGGAACTCCAATATATTCTAAAATGCTTGTATTTGAGAACTTTTCTTATAGCTGGCAAGAATTGGGAAAATATTATTACTAAAATGTGCAAGATATAATTCAATAGTATTTCCATATAACATATATGCTTGTGCATAGAAGTTCCATAGTTTAATTTCACATGGTGATATAAAATAAATGAAACAAACTAAAACTCTTTAATCTTTTCTGTTCTCTATGTTAGAAGACCAAGTACTAGAGAAGAATAGTTGGCTTCACAATCTTGCTTATGCATTTCTAATACACATTTGCCTGATTTAAGGGAAACAGGAAGTTGAATTAGGTATCCAATGTTTTTGCATGTGGTAATTTAAAAAGCCTGCATAATGTAAACAGGTGCTATGGATACCAAGGAATTCCTTGAAATATCAATCAATGTAACTTAAACCAAGATTAAAGTGAGTTACTGAATGAGCCACTTTTGTCTCACAATAAGAGCTTTTGACTTTCCCAAGGACCACAAGAGAGCATGGTGGTAATAATGTGACAACATTATGAGGGCAGGATCAAAACAATTTTGCTTCCCCTACCCCCCCATTTTTTTTTTGAGTTTGAGAGAATGTTGTGAACACGTAAGAAGAGGTTATTTTGTCCTTTATATCCCCCAAATCAATGCAACTTTGTAGGGTTGGAATTTTTATGCAGTGCTGTAATAAATTGCTTAGGCCCAATTAGTAGTTGGCTGGAAGCCTCAATTCTTCTCTCCCCAAAGCCTGTTTGGTGCTTCTACTTACTGCTTTGAGCCAGCAGCTTGGTAATTTCTGCTGCTACCAACTATCTTCTAGGGACCATCTTACTTATTATCTACATCCTAACTCTCAAGTGTCTGTACAGTCCTTCTGACAATTAGAAGACCAAATTGAAAAAAAGGTAACTAATATCAACAGTGCCAGAACATAATGATTGGAGTGCTTCCTTCTACCATTTTGGGAGATAAACCAGTATCTGACAAACAAAACCAAGCTTTATTAAAAGAAAATATGAAAGGTAATTTTTCCAATGGAGAATATTAAAATGTAAGCTAGAATAGAGTAGAATATTGTCACTTTAAATGTACACTAATCACCATACATTAAAATGAAATTGCGTTGCATTTAGCTCTCAAAAAAATGTGGAAAAAGATGAATGGCAGATTGTAGAAAATCAGGGAAATAGCCTTGAAGGAAATAAACAAGCTATTATATAAGCAAAGAGAATAGAAACTTTCCTTAAATGCTGGAAAGCAAGATAATGTTCAGAAGAAACTTGGGCAGGGTTTTGAAATTCTATTATATCTCAATAAAAATAGTAAAGTTCTTTCAGTCAAGTCTGTTTCCTGATGTGGACTACTCTAAAAGAGTAGCCTCTTTCAAGCCCCACTGGGCTTTACCTCTCTTCTTATGTCCCAATGAATCATGGAGAAAACTGCCTCAGTTAAAATATTAATTCTTTACACAGATCTAGGGCATAGTCAAAACACGAGCTAAAAGGTTTGTTCAAAAACGCAAAAGAATCCACAAGGTGGCACCAATGTGCTACAAATGATGCATTCTCGGCCAAATCTCTGAACAGGGATGCTGTACAATTAAATTATTATTACAGATCACAAGAAGTTTTTAAATAAAAATTCTACCTTCATAAATACAGCCTGAGATTTGACTGTGGATGGACATTAAGTACCCAATCCCATAACTTGTACAGAGAAATAAGAGACATTAGATTGAGCTCAACACAACCAAAAAACCCTCAAAAACTGAACAGATTCCCGTCTATAGGTATTTACCTATTTTCAAAGAAACAGAAGTTTCCTGAAGCCAATATTCTTTTGCTTCAGCTACCTACACTTTCCATTTTCTTGGAGATTTCAATATCCTGGGATGACAGAAAATCCTGCTCTTTACCAAAACTGTCCCCCTTGGATTTCTGCTGAGCTCTATCCTTTGTACCAGGACAAAGACCAAATCTTTCCAAATTTTAGCAGAGCAGGGTAATCCGACTCTTGTAATATGACCAAAGACCATCTCCCATTCACAGCAATGTGTAATGTGCATCTCAGAATGCAGTCTGGCAATGCAGGTTAGGCTGATATCAGGTCTCTGCAAAGCTTAAGGGACACCTTTTTGTCTGTTATATTCACAAATTCCCTCAAAATGTTTTCCAACAATTTTAGCCCCACCAACTCTGGGAGGGAACTCCATGTATCTTAAAATTAATATTCGGCAGATTAGGTACTCAAAATAAGATTCCTACTTTACTAAAGATCCTAGGCTATATTGGGCACAAAACATAAAATGAAGATAAGTGCAGATTGTAAATAACTTTGAATAACTAGTAGTCTAGTTATTCAAAGCCGAACCACATCTTATTCAATAACGATATGAAAAAGAAGCAATATGTTGGCCAATATGAAGTCTCTGGGTCTCGGTCTCAATAAATTTGGTAGCCATTTGAAAGAACAGCTTTGCTATTTCAGACTGCTCTTTATGAATCAAAAGAAGTATGTGTTCAATATGTAAATGTTGGCTGTACGTACAGAAGTATCTAAGAAAGTGGGAATCAAGATTTGGAAATTTAAAGGCTACTTACCAATCTCATCAATTTAAAGCACTTCCTGCTTTAATACACTAAAACAATATTGTTTTTTTTAAAGGTTGGATTTTCCCTGTCTAAAAGGTAAATTGAGTACAGTGGTAATGAAAATTTGAAGACTTCAATATGAAGTGTTTCAAGTTCCTTTGTAAATTTATTTTGGCAAAAGAGAACTAAATGTTGGGAGTTTCATCTCCAAAGCTTTGATAGGTTCGATTTGAAGAGAACATGAATGATTTGAGTTCCATAAAGCCTTAAATATCAGCAATGTGGGCTCTTTGGATTATTCAAATATTTTAAATTGCTTTAGATTGGCATGCAGTTACAGATGTGCTCATATACACTTGATACTGAAGAATGTCAGCATTATTTATAATTTCATTTCCTTTGTTAATAATTTTTAGGACAGTATATTTTGAAATGCATTAGAAACAATTAAAAAAAAACTTTTACCCCAACACAGATGTTCCTGTCCTTTTGTTCAGTAACAAGACATTATACATGTATATGTAGAAACATCTGGAACTGGAAGTGATGGTATTGCATGAACATTTATTGATATGTCTAGGACTGTCTTTTCCTCTTTGGTATGTATTAAATAGAGTGAAATATCACTCTTCATCACCTACTCATACTACTCTGCACCACTTTATACAATTTTCTTCCAATCCTGCTTTGGTATCACAGCTGAACCTAGAAAACTAGTATTTGCAGCAAGATTAAGTAAAAGATGGTTCAGGACTTCATGCTCTATTTCAGGGGTAGGCAACCTTGGCTCTTTTATGACTCGTGGACTTCAACTCCCAGAATTCCTGAGCCAGCTGGCTCAGGAATTCTGGGAGTTGAAGACCACGAGTCATAAAAGAGCCAAGGTTGCCTACCCCTGCTCTTATTTAATGAAGTAAAAAAGACCCATCTTTGCTTTATGTAAAGACATGAATCAAATACATATGTAACCCATCACATCTAGATTTCTTGGCTTGAGGTACATTTTTTGCCAACAAGTAAACTTGTATGGAAAATCTATGACTCCCTCTATTTAGGCATATGAGGCTTTAGCTTTGAGGGAAATTTTAAGTCACTAACAGATTTTCGAATATGTTCTAGTCATTCAGAGGAGGAAATTTCACTTTTCACTGGGGTTTACTGAGAGAATATATAATATTTAAAGTATAAGTATTTCATCAAAATGCCACTTTAATTTATTCAAATATTACTGATATGCATTTAATACTGCACACAGATTTTAGAACAGTTGGGTTTTTGTTTTTGTTTTACAGAATAATTAAATCAATGAATCTTACAAACTCCTCCCTCAGAAATATACATTATTCTCCGCAGATAATATGGTTAATAATAACACTGAACAAAGGAAAAGTCAAGAGAAAACACAGTCCCAAATATGTAAAGGGAAAAAAATGAGAATAATCTGGAAAATAATTTGGAAAATACATCCACTCCTGCAGATAAATTTATTGAGAGTTTGGCCAGCCAACCAATATTTGCAGAATGATTTTTAAACTAATTAAATTAGTGTTAACCTAACCTCTCTTAAACAGGAAAACCAAATCAAACAAACAAAAAAGGAAAGCATACTAATTATAGTTTTTCCCTTCAACCCAGAATTCACATGGGTATTATAGAAACCTCACTGAAATTCTAAATGCTTTGACTCACTCACTTTACATATATATGGTTTGGCTCAGTATGCAAAGGCTTAGCCAAATAATCTGTAAATTTCCTGAAACCGTTGAAAAAGGCTAACAAGACAAAACAAAATTATTCAGTTGGCAAGGGTTTTTCCAATTGAAATGCACTATTTCATACATTAAAATTACACATACATGCCCGTTGCGTATTCTCATTAAAAATAAAGTACACAACTCAGTATAAGGCATATACATAGAATGAAGGCTACTGCTAAGCTTGTAAGCCGCCCTGAGTCTTCGGAGAAGGGCGGGATATAAATGTAATAAAAATAAAAATAAATAAATAAGTTTTCAAAAAAGGGTTTTTTTCATTAAGCTTCTAAGAAGCAAAGTAGCTTAGATGAGAGAACAAGATTGCACATTTTTGATTTTAAAATTAATGCGTTGTTTAGTGCACCTCATAAAACTTTTATTTGCATGTTACATGAACATCTTTCTTATGTTTATTTGTTATGATTAAGAGTTCAAAAATAAATAAGTTTAATATAGAGATACAGTAATTTCAGGAAAGAAACCAATTCAAAACTTGACTGTTCCTTCAAAATCATCTGAAATAATTTGTCTGATGCCCTATGAACAGGAGGAGAGTATGAATCCAGTAAATGGCTATGCTGGCAGTAAAAACCAAAAGCAAAACCCCCATGGTTTGTTTATTCATTAGTAACAGAAAACAGGGCAAAGAATACTCCCTTGTTCCACTAGAAACCACATCATCAGCTTGCAGTGGTATCAGGAAAAGAAAGTTTAACATGAAACTAATTTCTTAATTGGTTGTCTAGCATTACAAGAAAGTACAACACAGAAGCAGGGAAGTATAACAGCACACATACCCTGAGGACTAATGAACATCTGGAGTACATTAGTAAAGCTGACTTTTTCCCCCCCAAGTTGTCCAGAAGATAGCGCTTCAGGACTATATATAGCAAATGCTGCACAAATTGGTCCTCAAAGATCTTTTTCTCAAAACAAGTAAAAATGGGGTATTTTTTAAGCACTGAATATAGCTGAAATGTTTGTTTCTAATTCATAAGAGATTATTGGGATGAACCTTACAAGATGTTCTAGACGTAAACAAAAGGAAAACCTTGGCAATTATAATATATGCAAAAATGTATGATATTCTCTCTGGGTAGAATATTCCTACCTTGCTATGTTTATATAAAAATGTATTCATGATACCTTAAGGTAATTGAGCACAGATGTAAAATTAAGAAGAATGCCATGTCTACAAACAATGCACTAATCAAGATGATTTTAAGAAATGTGAATAGAAACCTTGATATAATTTATTTTAACACTTTTTTATATTACTTACAATGACATTTATTGAGATTGGAATTTTCAACCAACGTAGAGATATTAGCTATGCAAAGTTAGCAGTGTTGAAAAAATAAACACACGATAACATCTCTGAATGTAATACGCAGACTGACTTCAATAGGTTTTTATTTTAACAGGCCCAAATAAAAAATTGTGATTAACATTGTCACTATCTCCAAAATATAGTTTGACTGTATTTACTAAGTATGTGACCATGTATGTTTATTAAAAGTAGTTTTACCATGTGCTTCTAGTGTTAAAAGAAGGATTACCCAGAACTTTTTAGCTTGCACTTATTTTTCATTAAAATTAAGCAGTCTTATCAGGCATTAAAATGAGACAGTTTAAAGTGCTTGAGTAGGGCTGATGAATAAGGTTTAATATTAAGAGATACTATCTACATTTGATTAAGAGTAGTTATTACATTTCGTTTCCATTATTTGATGGTCTGGTTTGAATGTCTCCATTTAAATGAGGAAAAACCCATCAGATAAAAAAAATACCACTGCAGTATTACATAACATATTGTTATGTAATGAAGTTCTATGATTTTTTATGGAAAAAGTATCCATAAAATAAATAGAAAATAAATTTCCATTCTAACAGAATTGAATTACCTAATAAATTACCTAATACCTAGGAGAAATTACAATATTTACTCTTTGTGCACCATATCCTGAGCATTCACAAAGAAGAAAAACTGATCTGTAGCTGCTGGATTCTCTAAAGGGTGGCAGACTTTACTGTCTTTAAACACCTTTGAACATTTTTTTCTTGTGCATAGCAGGCCCTTGTCCCATGTTGCAGCCTGACCACCCACTGTTGCTTGCTGACCAAACAGGCACTGCCTAAAGTCTACATCAACAATAGTAGGATAGGATTCCTTTCAAATTGGAAGACTTTCAATTTTCAGAAGCAAGAAATTAAAGAGGTTCTGTTAAAATTACCGTAATCTGAAGCAATAATATATTTTAAAATGCTGGTTCTTTCCCTGTGCAATATCCTTGTATCATTTAATTTATATATAATATTTATCATTTAATATATCCCTATATCCCTGTATCACTTAAAACCTAAAGGAGAACATTTATAGATATTAAAAAGAGCCACATAGGCTTACTATGCTCTTTGCTGCTAATTATTATTATTATAAAAAACATGCAAATTATATTTTATACTGAACAAACTGTATTGATTCTGATTAAGTTACATCACTAGAAATCCTCCCACCCAAGAATTAAATGAACCTTAATTTAAATCAGCCTGTTAGTTAAACTAAAGCTGTATCAATCCAGATTGACTTAAAAGTATGTATAGTGATAAAGGAGTTTTTTTAATGAGATTTTTCATGAATGGAGGAAATATAGCCTATTCTTAATATTTATGTTGCTTCTCAATTGCTTCTCTTAATGCTTTAAGTGAATAATATGATGCCAAACAAACTCTCCTATTTATTCATTTAGATCTCATTGGGAGTCTTTCAATTGCACAGGAAAAATGACTTTTTAGATGCAAAAGCCAAGATGGTGAAGAGGATAGGAACCATAGTACTCTTTTCCAATCTGGCACCCTCCAAATATGTTGGGACCAAATTATATAAAGTTGGTCAAAATTGGATTAGAAAATAAGAACTAGTCATTTCCAATCTGAGAAAATATTCTGAATCCAACTGCAATTTCTGCTAAGTGTATTTACCAAAGTTAAAAGGTAGTGAGTGTATGATTTTATGTTTGTTTGATGATAGTGGATAAGCAAACTTATTGAAATGGAACCATTTATCCCATTTAACATGTGAAGTTATACAGCATGTGCTTCTGAATTCTTTCTTAATATTTGCATGATCTTCACAGTAGTTGGAACTTGATTAATTTAAACAGAATTTAGGAAGGTATTTCCACAAAGATTTCAAGATAAAATTCCTAATTAAGTTGTACAGGAGTTTCCTTAGCTTTCCCTTTATTATGCATTTAACATTCATAGTGCACAGATTTATACTAATGCAGTCATGCCCTGGTTCATATTGTTTTTAAAATTAAATCAAAAGGAAGAAACTGTCATTTCAAGAGTCTTTAAAATTATGCTAAATTGATGAAGATTTACCAGATTTGTCAATCATTTCAATAATTAACATTTTACTTTTTGATACCATGCCAAGGCTTTTCTTATCACTAGGTATTAAGAGAATATTCTTATATTCTTATTATTAGGAGTGGGGGATAGGGGTTAGACATAAAAATACCTCACAGCTGTAAAAGTGCTTTTTCCTTATGCATACTATACAAAAACAACAGAACCAGCTGCTAGGATAACACATTTTAAAAGCTTTTTTTTGAACACAGACCATGTTGGTCTACCTGATCAAATAAAAATATATCATACATTGCAAGGTGAATATAAATGTTGAATAAGACAAGAAAACGTCATACTACATTCTGATTATCTAGTCCTTAGGTATAACTATTAGTAATTTAATATAAAGCTTTTTTTTAACTAGAAAGATTGAAAAATTTGTCTTCATACTTCTTTTAAAAAAGAAGTATGCAATACACTGTAAAGGAATTGTAATTTTCTTATATCTAGGATTAATTCCAAGTTTTCTTAACAAATAATCTCACCAACTGTTTATCTAAATAATACAGCCCTCCTATCTGCACATTTGTAATAATATACAAATCAGGAGGAGCTAGTGTGAAGACCTTTTTGCTTATTTTATTATCAGTAGAAAAATGCAAACAACAACACACTGAGCAGCCATGTCATATTATAATTCTTCCCAAACTGGAAAAAGTAGTTTTATCACATTAATCAGCATGGGGAATTCTGACTTACAGTACTCTTGTGTTTATTGTAATTCAGTTTGTTTTAGACTTAACATAATATGTAAATTCATTCCAAGAATGTACAATCCTAGTGGATGGTTTTATAAAACCATTATACTGGAATCCGGTTACATGATGGCTTAATGCAGTGTAAAGCCATCCTGTTTAGTATAATTGTTGATATGTTGCTTTCATCCACAAAATGCCCCATTTACCTGTGCACTCAATCTTACCCCCTCCCTTTGTATTTTAGATTTATAGTGTAAGAGGTTATCAACTAATTTAATACCTAACTCTGCCACTCTGGTAAATGTGTAAGGAGGCTAAAAAAAGAAGGAAAAAACATAATAACCATAAACAAAATATAATAAAACTAACAAGTTGAGCCATAAAATAATTTGAGCTATTAAATGTCTGGCAAAACAAATGTATTTTGATAAATTTTCTGAACACTGAAACTGGGGTGTGTGTGTCCAAACACAACTGCAGGGAGTGTGTTCCTTAGCTTGAAAACAATGAAAAAAATACTCTTTCCTGCATACCAGGGGGAAAAAAGACCCAAATAAAATATGCTGACTTATTAAAACAGATTCAGCTTTCATTATTGCACAATTGTTCACAGTTTCATTTTAGGCACTTAGGTAAGCCTATTTTGATTACGTTATACATTTTTCATTAAGTAACTCTATCATCAAGATAATAAACTTCATGTATACTGCAATAAGTCAAATTCACTTTCTACCGAGAGTATTTAAAAACTGAAGCCTGGGGATAAACACAAAAGATGCAATTGACGCACACCATCTCTTTACTGTTGCTTGTCTTTTTCAGCAGAAGCAATAAAAAGGTAAGAGATACAGCAGTGGGTAACATCTCAGCCTGCTTCTCATACACAGATCCAATTCCTTTCTTCTAGTGGTAAACCAAACTTTCAGTGATATTAATTCTATAAATAATTAAGGTTGTAAGACATACCCATTTGAAAGGAAACATAAAAAATTGTAAAGTTCAGTTCAAATGCAAACAATGATTAAAATGTTATAAGGAGAAATGTTGCATTGTAAGATCAGATACTTCTCTAAACAGAAATATAATTACCTTTTTGTTCTTTAATGTAGCTCTCTTTACAGTTGTGCATAAGCTGCAGGATCCATTTATGTTGTGCACCAATGCATTGCCAAGCTGGGTCTCCTTTTGCATGGAGGTCTGAAAGGTATCTATAAAATTATAATTTTGAAGAAAGAAGGTTTGGAAAATGGCAGGCCTTTCCTCTATGTGTTTCCTTGCTCCCATTAAGTTCAATTGAGCTTACTTCTTGGAAAATCAGTATAAAATTGTTTTTAGAAACACTACTCTAAAAATTAAGTATGGGGTAAGATTTTATTTATTATTTATTAACAATAGTTTATGTTATTCTCCATTAAACGAAAACCCCTAATTAACCTAAATAAGCAGGGGTAAAAAAAATGCTACTCAGGTCCAGAATTTTCCAATACTTGGGAAACATCAGGAAATTCCAAGGATGTAGATTAGACTGGGAAGTTGAAAGAAAAGTCTTGAAAAGAATAATTGAAAACCACTGCATGAAACTACATAGA
Organism: Vipera ursinii; assembly: GCF_947247035.1. NCBI lineage: Eukaryota > Metazoa > Chordata > Lepidosauria > Squamata > Viperidae > Vipera > Vipera ursinii. The sequence continues at coordinate 142,098,134 of NC_139516.1, read as the reverse complement.
TGTTCCCATGAAGTCACCAAGACCAGGGACTAGTTTGAGGGATACTTGAATTTATATTGTAAAAAGAGAGTTGTATTAGTCCATTATAGTCAAAAATCAAAAAGAATCTGGTAACATGTTTTCCCATAAAAATTTGCTAGCTGAAAATTGTTTCTTAATCAAAGTATTCCATAGCAGATTCACAAAATATTATCACAGGAGATATATTTAAGTGTGTAAAAAGGATGGTCAGAGATAATACAAGTTGGGAACACAGAGTAAATGAATGATAGAAAGAATATTACAATTATATAATTAATAGCAATCATTGCAAAAATAGTGTCTGAGTAAAAAGTTCATTTTTAGTATAACTACCAGAAATATTTACAATCATATTAAATTTGTTGCTATCAATTCCAACATAAATATTTTGTGTGAACATTCCAGTTTATGTACTGAATTGCCCTCAAAATCACCACTGCACCCAAATACCACACAATCTATCTACATGTAGTTTAGGTCAACCCTTAATGAACAGAGCTTGTAGTCTATAAAACCTTAAGCCTGAATAAATTTACTGACCTTTTAAATGACTACAAGGCCCTTGTCACTATTATTTGGAAATTATTAATATGAGCACTTCTTATTTAAATATGCTTCCAGAATTTTATCTGGGGTGTCATCTTTTAGTTATACATAAGCTGATGGATAACAACAGTGAAAATCTAGGAATATTTATTCAAATCTAGGTTTTCTATTTAGCTTCTATATATCAAAAATCAGGTACAAGCAATCCTGAACTTACGACCACAATTGAGCCCAAAATTTCTATTGCTAAGCAAAACAGTTAACTGAGTTTTGCCCCATTTTGCGACCTTTCTTGACACAACTTTAAGTGAATCACTGCACTTGTTAAATTAATAACATGGTGGCTAAGTGAATCTGGCTTCCCCATTGGCTTTTGCTAGGTAGAAGTTCGCACAAAATAATTACATGACTCCAAGACACTGCAATCATCATAAATACACGCCAGTTGCCAAGTGGCCGAATTTTGATCATGGGGATGCTGCAATGGTGGTAAGTGTGAAAAAAAGTCATAGGTCTGTTTTTAAGTGCCACTGTAACTTTGAATGGTCACTAAATGAATGGTTGTAAGTCGAAAACTACTTGTATATAGGCAGTTGGAACTGATCAGAATACTTGGCATGTGCTTTCATAATTTGCTACCCAAATAACCTGGATTTAAAAATTCAAACGTTTTAATTTTCTTATGTATCTTATAGTATAAATATGCTTCCCTCTTTATTTATTTTATTTTGCTAAATTGCAATATATTAAACTCATTCTGGCTTCTTAATAAGAACCTGCATAAACCTACTTAATCTGCTTCATTATTTTCATACACTGGGGGGTAGGGACGGATAAAAAGCGGAAACAGATTTTTTTTTTTAGTGGACAAGACCTATGATTAGATTTTACTGAGACTCCTCCTTAATTATTAGGAACTTTGTTGCTCTTTCCTCCTTTCACCTCTGATACTCCTTTAGAAGGACAGCCAAAAATCTAAAATTGTTTCTTCACAAAGTGTGATTAATTTTTAATATCTGAATAGTTTAATGTCTGAATATTTTATTTAATTGCATTTAGAAATAACTTTCTGCATTTAAAGCTGCACATAGTTAGGGTAACATAGTTGAAATGTGAGTTGTGTAACCTTCATTACCCAGTGTTTGTCAGGGTCACATCTAAAAAAATAGCACCCAAAAAGCAGTCACCAACCTTTTATAGCTATGAAAACAAAGCCTCATCATTTCATGAAGCTGTTTTTTTTAAGTTATATATAATATTTCCTTTGTGACATGGAAACTGTTTCAACACGATTATATTGGCAAGTGTACCAGTATGCTGTTTTCCAAGGGTAAAGTAGTTTTCACATCCTTCTCCTAGTGCAGTTGTTTATTAGATTTATATTCTGCCTTTTTTCCACGGAATGGAAGCTGATGCAGATGGAATTCTGGCGTATGCTTCCACCCACGTGCTAATCAGACCCAGACACGCATGGTTGCTATGCTTATTATGGGTCTCTTAATATTACACGCCATGTTTACGATGTTCATCAGAGCAACCAGTGGGATCTAAACTAACAACAGCCCATGTTACCAATGCATAATAATGTTTTAACATAGGAGAGGCTTATGTGACATATCCTAGTAACCTATCAAAGTGAAATTAATCATTTAAGCTTCATTAAGTCTGTCTCATTCTATGTGGTTTGAAGACCTTGGCGTTATTTAATATAGTTAAACCAGCCCATGGTCATTCAACATTGGCACATACAGTATTCAAGATTTTGTCTTTGCCATGGAAAGCTAAAAAGGCAATACAAAATGATGTATTGAATCCTTTAAAGACAGAAATACAGTTATAGTTATAACATGCCACAGAGTAGTATACAGTAGCATGGGGTTCAGCTGAATCTATTGTCTGCTCTGCCTTAGCACCACACTTCGTTTCCATATTTTATAAAGATGAAGAAGGCTCCAACCCACTTTCAAGTTCTTGGTTTATTCAGATATTAGAAAGTGTTTATCATCAGAACTTTAACTCATTATCCATTTTTGTAAGACAACATGGGAGAAAAAAAAACTACACATAGCACCCTCATTTAGATGGTTACCTGAGCAAATGGTTCTTTGTTGGAAAAATAAGCATACATCCTCTAACACGCTCAGTGCTTTTTTTGTAAAAGAAAAAGGTGCCGGAACTCACACATGTCATACAACACGCCTTGCCTATCCTATAAGGTTCCATCCAAAAAAAGATGCCGGAACTCCGTTCTGAGCGTTCTATGACAGAAAAAGCCCTGAACACGCTCATTCTGAATATTGGGAAGGCCAAATAAGTGATCTTTCACCTTTTTAGTGAAAGAACTGTTTAGTCCAGACAGTTTTGTACACAGACATATATAAGGTCATTAAATGCAGTGATAGAATATCTGAGTGCTGCTCCTCATCAATTACTATTGGGTCTGAAGCAAGTAAGTGCCTCAAGCTACGAGTTACAAGACATGGCATAGTTTGTCTCATCCTCACTGTGTTATATACAGTCACAGACAATGTGAGGCCAATATATGAATCCTCAAGTTTACTGTGGTCCTTAATAAAGACGATTTTGCAGTTCCACATGACTGATATTATCAATAAACTATATATGTGCCATTAGCCCCCTCCCCCTTTTAAAGTAGCTTTTCGTTAAATTATTCCAGTTATTCAAAGTTCCTTCAAATTCTGATGTAATTGAATTATAACCTTTCCCCATGTTAAATCGTACCCCTTACAGAAGCAAATTGTCAATTTAAATTTATGCTGCTTTTGCACTCTTGATAAGGTAGTATAGGTAGTCCTAAACTTACAACAGTTCATTTGGTGACCATTCAAAATTACAACGGCACTGGAAAAAGTGACTTATACCATTTTTCAGTTATGACGTTTGAAGCATCTCCATCATCATGTCAAAAAAATTCAGATGCTTGGCAACTGGTTCATTTTATGACCATTTTGTGACCTTCTGACAAGAAACCTCAATGGGGAAACCAGATTCACTTAACAACTGGGTTACTAGCTTATCAACTGCAATGATTCACTTAACAACTGAGGCAAGACAGGTCGTTAACAAATGTCTCACTTAACAACAGAAATGTTGGGCTCAATTGTGGTTATAAGTCGAGGAGTATCTGTATTTTTCTAAGCAATGCATAAAATGTGAATGAGGCTCTTTTAAACAAGTTTTAGAACACAAAAACAAAAATGTTAAGCAGATGCTATTTGGGAAATTACACACAAGTCATGAAGATGTCTCTCTTTTTTTGGTCTGTATTGGAGGTATACACTGACATTGGAACTAATCAATCCCTCCCCATTTTCTATTATATAAACTAGAAACCATGACTGAGGTTAAGGAAATAAAACATGCAAACTGTTTCACTGGTTACATGAATTTCTCTCAATTCTTTTCTCTGATTCACTCAAAATTCAAAAAAAAGTAAGCAAATACAAAAACAGTTACTATTTTCTTCTCTTTGAGATTTCTTTATACTGAGTGTTTTCACTGATTTAACTTGCTATCAACTTTCTTTCTGCAGATATATCAGTTAATATGAAGATAAAAATACTGTTTTTGTGCCAGTAAGGTTTACTTTGGAGTTCTGAGTTCTGACTTTGAACTCCATCTGCTATAATGTTGTATATTAATTCATTCATTTTTTACAGCTGCTTTGTACTTTTATCGCTTTGAATCCCTCTCAGCAAACCCACAATTCATCCTAATTCAGATAACTTATGAACTAGCTAAGAAGCACTTGTTCCAATTTAGGAGGAACCAAACATGTGATCTGACTCAACTAAGAACTTTATTCCAACTTTTTGTTTCATGTCTTCAATCAACTGTCAATCAAATATTTCATGATTACTGAGCTTAGTGAGGCACCTTTTTCAAGAGCTTTTTTAAGAATTCAAGAATTAAACAGCTGTTTGCTTTCTTTTACCTGTTGACACGCTAAAGACTTAGTAAGACAAGTATTACCGTTGCAGGTTGCATTTTAGTTCAGCACCTCAGTAACACTCCTAAATGTTTATTATTGTTTTCAATAATCTTTTCCACAATTGATTCAGAATGGACAATAGGTTAAATTGTTTGCAATTTCTTGAATGAACTACCCACCTGTTTACTTTTCACTGCCAGGGTATAGAAATTAATCTTAGGACCAAATTTTTATTTAAAAATCAAATTTGTATTTGATCTATTAAGAACTTTCAGGAAAATGTTGTATGGATCTATTCATTTGTTTATTTTTAGTCCTGTTGTTTTTGATTTCATTCTTCAGATACTTTTCCCAAAAGAGCAACAACAGAATCTACCTTATATCAGATCAAACCTTTTGACCATCTACTCAGTACTTATTCTAACCTGCAGTAGTTCGTATACTCCTCTATTGGAGATGCCTGTTAACTGAGATTCAAAACTTCAGATAGTTCTCAACTTACAGCCATTTGTTAGAAGTTACAACAGCACAAGTGAGTTATGAGCAGTTTTCACACTTATGATTGTTGCAGCATCCCTATGGTTACATGATCAAAATTCAGACACTTAGCAACTGGCATGTATTTATGACAGTTGCACTATTCTGCAGTCATACAATCACCATTTGTAACCTTCCTAGCTGGCTTCTGACAAGCAAAGTCAATGGGGGAAGCCAGATTTGCTTAATGACGGCATGATTCACTTAACAACTGCAGTGATTTGCTGAATAACTATGGCAAAAAAGTCACAAAATAGGGCAAAACTCACTCAACAACTGCCTGGCTTACCCATGGAAACGTTGGATTTAATTGTAGTTGTAAGACAAGAACTACCTGTATATTACTAAGCAAAGCACCCCTTTTTGAAATCAAGTCAGGCATGGGGACTCTGTCCTACATGTACATAACTGAAAGAAAGATTCATAAGTAGGCAGTTAAGTCAACTGTCTATTTCATATACCAAGTAACCATGATAAATGCGAAATTAATTTCACATAAAACTTTCTGATTTAGATTTTTAAAAGATAAAAGCAAAGAAGCAGCATTCTTTAGGACACAGGTGACAAACTCGCCATGTCATGTGACGTGTCGTGACGTATCACGACTTTTTTTGCATATCCGGAGCCGGGGTGGGCGCGGCCGCTGCATGATGCAACTGGCCCACGGGACGGCAGTTTGACACCCCTGCTTTAGATGAAGAGCTTGAGTGTAAAAAAGGTTACTTCGTGTTTTGCAGATTTTGTAATGCATATAGGGGATGACTTTCCAATAAATCAGCACTGGCTTCTACAATGCCCAATAGTATGTATTTTGAGAAGGACAGCATGAAAGTGTATATTCTGAGCTGTCAGCTATATAAGAAATAAAGAGGTTTCAGGATATATGGGATGAGGTGTACACAAAAGTTCTTCAGAAGGTCTTATAGTTCAAACCTCATACAATTTCCACTTCTACTGCAATTGTTTTAAATATTATCTTATCTGGCAAAGCTATTATTGACTCTTACACGTTTTCTTAGAATTAGGATTGCCCAGTGCTTTTTTTGTAAAAGAAAAAGGTGCCGGAACTCACACATGTCATACAACCCGCCTTGCCTACCCTACAAGGTTCCATCCAAAAAAGGTGCCGGAACTCCGTTCTGAGCGTTCTATGACAAAAAAAGCCCTGGGATTGCCCATCATGAAGAAGTATACAAGTTAAAATGGCAATGAGACGTTGATTAATGCAGAAATGCATACTTCATTATTCTTTTTAATAAAGACCAGAAGAGTATGTAGTTAGGACAAGAATGTCCCTTTCTTTTTCCATACCAGGAGATGCATTGAATAAATGATTAAAGTAGAGAATACCATTCAAATGCTCTATACTTTTATAAAACATTTACTCCAGTCTGGCTCATATTAAAGGAATGAATTATATCTATGAGACAAGTTCTCAAATTTTTCAAAATTTAGCACATTTTCAAAAATGCTTTTTTCCAAATTCTTTTAAATTATTAAGCCTAACAATATTTCTGTTTTATATAAGACAATGGAGCAGTGAACCATACCCTATGTGCACAGAAAATGAAATTCTACGGTGTGATCTAGAACAGACATGTCAAACTTGCGACGTCACGTGACATCGTGCAACGTATCGGGACTGTTTTGCCATTGCCGGCAATGGGGTGGGCGCAGCTTCCGTGTGATGTATCCAGCCCGCGGGCCGGCAGCTTGACACCCATGCTCTAGAAACTAATCAAAAATCTTCAGAAATGAATAAAATAGAAACTGCTTATGGTGTTGAAAGCAATGTATGAAGTAGTCCTATAGTCTGAGAATGAAAAAGAAAGAAAAGCTAAAATTGCCAGCTCAACTGCTTCTTTTAAATGGAGAGCTTGGGCTGTTTTTGGTTCTCTTTACAGTACTAATAAAAAGAACCTTTCGGTTTGCAGAAAAGTATTCTGGATACAAAATATACAGTATAACTAATTGTTCTATAGTAGAATGCTTTCTCATGTGATAATACCAAGGAAATATTTCTGCCTATATAAAAAACATATATTTTTTAAAAAATAAAAAGGTAACCTTATATAATGTTTTTGGTCAAGTAATGTTGATGGTGTCTCAAGTAATTTATCCAGAAGAAGTTTTCTTAATGCTTCAACTCGTGTTTCAACTTCAGCATAATCTACAATTTTAAAACACAGCACCATAATTAATCCTAAATAAAATGCCATTAATTACCAAAGTATAAAATTATTTTTATAACCTTTATAATTCAAATGAACAAACTATAAGAAATTACACCAGCATCACTGTTATATCATTGTTTTGTATTTGAACTTGTTGGCTCTCAAGTCTTCCTAAATTTCTCTGAACATTTTAGTAAAATGTTTTAATTTATATTATAACTCAATTAATTTCAATGTCCATGTAACGATTCATACACACTTTCAGAATAACCAAAGCCCTTTTTCTGAGACTAAGAAATCAGTTTTAACTTTATTCCAAGCAAACGTGCATTAAACTATTTTATAAACTGCAAACTGTAATTTTTGAACTCATTAAAAAATACATCCACAATCCATCTTATGAAACATAACCTGAAAATTATCAACTTCCAGTTGTTATGCACAGTACAAAATAATATATATTTCCAAGGCAGAAACTGCAACACAGTTTAAGAAAGCATTTCAAATGCTACAAATGCTATATAAGAAGATAAAACTATTCAGCAAAGATAAGAATTTGGAATTTGCTCTCATATTAATCTTCCCTACTAAAATTAAAATCAAGTTTAACAAAATGCCAAACTCACATTTTTTGAAGACTTGAACTTCAGTCTTTCCAAACAATGACTTTGCTTTTTCATAGTCATTAATGACTACATCATAATCTCCCTTAAAAACATAAAAACAAGTTTTAAGAAATTTGTACTGGAAATGTGGGGCAAAACAATTTAACTTGCATTTGGTAAGATTAGTACCTTTTGAATGTTTCTTTCAATATTTAATGGAAGATTGAAAAGAAATTTGAAGCGCTGTAAAACATTTAAGGCATTTCTTGTTGAATCAGCCTTGTCTTTGCGACCCAAAACTTCCTGGAACAATGTATCTGCGGTATTACTTGCTCCTTTTAAGAAAAGGAGACAAAGAAGTAGATAAACTGCAGCTCTTGCTAAATTTAATCAAAAATTTGTCAAGCTATTTATACAAATTAAACATATATCAACAGTGGTAAGTGTTTATATTAGAAATGTTTTGGCTTATAAATGTTCTGAAACAATATTTTCTGATGGCTGCTTAAATTTTTTTGCGTGGTAGAAAACAAAGTGCATTTAAAATAACTTCCATTCCTGCAGCAAATACTTGAAATTCATTGTGTAACTTTAGAATTTTCTTTGGCTACAGAACTGAATTATATGGTTCCAACTAGCAATTTGATCATTACTAATATTCTTCTTTCATAACAGAACACAATGAAATAAGTATGAATTTAATTTTACTGATACAAACAGTGTAACTTAGAATTCACTGAGCACAGAAGAGACAGAGTACCAATATTGTGACTTTTGACCAAAATATGTCTGAAAGGGACTTTTTATTCCTTTTCACTGAAGAACTCCATTAGGACATTGGGTTAAAATAATGATTTAAACCATTATCAGTTCACAAATTCTGACATTATTCTGTGTCAAATTCCACAATTTTGAGCAACGCTATATGGTTTCAAACAGGAACGTGAGAATGATTCTAAAGGATTGTGAAATTCTGCATTAAGCTATTCAAATAATAAAATATTCAAACATTTACTTGTTACATTTAAAAGCATTTAGTTTTTAAAATTTGATGGGCATGTTTCAGAGTTAACTCCCACCAAAAAAAGGTCCTTGCCTTTCCTTCTCATAATAACGATGTGTCAAATATGTTAATTTTCCCCCAACTTGTGACTTATCTTTAATTTACCAGAAAAAAAAGTGAATGTTTCTATCCCTTTTGATGGTTGCCTGTAAAACTTTCTACATTATCTGGTCTAGTGACTATAATTTAAGCAAAGATGAAAAAATTACCTCAGTCTCACTGGGTGGCTTGCATGCCATTTTCTCTCGTCAACACTGTGGGTGGCCTGCTCATGTTAAAAGTAGCCTTTGTAAAATAATTGTTATATCTAAATAGCGTTTAAACACTGTTGATGTTTCAAGACCCTAATGCAAGAAACTTTGTTTTGTCAAGAGAATTGGTCCTACTACATTTTATTTGGTAGGGAGAGGGGGACAAAATTACCTGATATTCAAACATGATCTTGCTAATCATTTTATTTTCAATATCTTATGAATAAAAAAATTAGCAAACATGAGTAGTTAAAAGAATGTAATACTCCAATTATAAAATAGTAAAATAATTGAAATGTTCAAGAAATACTTTTTAAAAGGTATTTAATAAAAACAGTAATTACATGGCATTATTTGTCTGTTTCAAATCTGAGATATTTTGATTATTTAATTTTAAACATTTTAAACCATAAATAATAATATTCATTAGGATAATTTTTAATTTTTTCCAACTCTTCCAAGGTTAAATGCTACTTAGAACTTGCTTTTAAAAAGAACATCTGCAAAAAAATCCTCCTAATAAAGAGTACAAAGCATGCATACCAGTAAAAAGAACCACGAATTAGGGGGAAAATGTTCTATCATATTTACTGAAAATAAAAATGATGTTCAGAAAGAAAAATTAGTCAATAAAAATTCACTTTCCTAAGGTGCCAATTTTCTAGTATTTTTAACCAAAGCCTTCGTTCCAAAGTTTAATGCTTTGGGTAAATACTACTGTTGCTTTCGGATAAAATAAAGCTTCTTGCAATTTCTATTAACAGCTATATTTTGTTTTTTAAAAAAGCTTTCTTTCAAAAAGACTGGTATAATACTAGTTCAGTTAATTTTATACAAGCAATTTTACCTCATCTTTACAGAATTCTCAGAATTATTACTTTTATTCTTCTATAAAAATTAATAAAATGCATATTATTGTTGTTAAAATGAATGTTCCCTTCTCTCCCAGGCACCTAAATACTGAGAGACATTTATTAGGAATACATAAACACGCATATATTTTGTATAGCTGAGATAAAAGTAATTCTATTTACAAGCTGTAAATAATATACATATGACACAAAAAGTACGGTTATGGAGAAAAATATTTTCATCTCTCTCTCTTTTGTTTCACAGACTATGCTGATATTCTAAAATTCTAAAAGAATAAGCCTATTAACAGGTTGCGATTCTGAGCTTGCTAATAACACTTTAAGGGAAAGAGTCCTCAGATCAGGATAGAAACAGAGCAAAGGCAAATAGCTTCTCCAGGATTTTCTCTCTGAAAAAAATTAACAAAATAACCTGAATATGCACACAACGTACATTTTCTTTCACTGAAATCTCTTTCTCTAAAAAAACATGCATGTGTGTGTGTGTGTGTATAAATGGAGAGAGAGAGAGACAGAGACAGAGAGAGAGAAGCTCTTGAAAGGAAACAAGTGCATTTCCCTTCACATTGTTTCTTTTAGATGCATTGAAATTTCTAAAATAAAATGGCAAAGTGAAATCCAACATTATATACAGTTGCTTTTCTAAATAATTCAATAGCTTAATTGTAGATGGAACCTACTACCCACTAACCTACATCTTCTCTATAGTGTTAACCTGATTTCCTAAGAAAGATCAAATCAATCTAAGACGCGTGGAAAATAAAATTAATTTCCAGATAACTTTTCTTCCTTGCCAGAAACTGAAAGAAATGAGTCAAGTGAAAGTTAATGGCTATTCAGAGAGCCAAAAGGGATTTGGGGCATGCTCCCTGCTGAAAGGACAGGGCAGGCAGGGATTTGTGCCAATTCACACATTCACCCTATAGCCCTTCAAGACTTCTCATGCTCCTTAGAGGATCCTTCAGTCCTTCTGCACAGTATTTCATAACACAAGAGGGATACAGTTTGTTTTCACTATTGTTTTTTATTATTTTTATTGTTCATCTGTATACCTTCCTTCCTCTGTACACCGCCCCGAGTCCCTCGGGAGAAGGGCGGTTTATAAAAACTAATAAATAAATAAATAATAAATAAATAAATACAGAGAAAAGGAACAAGAATGAAGATTAGATCCAAAACACTTTCCTTCCACATGAGCACAACTCTGCTAATTTCTGTTCTAGATTCATTTCATTAGACTGGAACTCAAGATACTATTATGAAGAGTATTTTTATCCACTAGGTTTTTTTCATGCATTTTCTTCCCTGAATTCAGCCACTTCATTAATGGGGTCCAAAGCATCAGTAATAGAGGAGATATGGAATTATTAAAGGTATAGGCAAAATTAACACTTCCCTTTCTGTGTACAAGGCAGGCTGCTTTTATTTAATCTGAACAGAAAGGTAATATATTCAAAGCTATGGAAATAAAACAGTGAATTAGAGAAAACATATTTTCTGGTGTATTTAAGGCTTTATAGCCATTTTCCTATATTTTTCAGGCATGTCATTTTGAGGTTATTTGATTAACTCTCCATCAATTTTTTTTAAAACAAACTAATAAAAAATTAAATTGTGTTTCTATCTTAAATATCTGCAAAATGCCATACTAAAAATATAAATTTATTTTCATTTATGAAAGATTTGCTTCATTATTTTTTTTTAAAAAACATTAATCTTAACAGTTCTAGAAGAATAACTGATTTAAATGTGTTAAATAACTAGTCAGATGTAACAACTTCTTGAAGCTATAAAGAAAGCTACAAAAATTAAAGGGTCTGGAATGTGAAATTAGATATAGATGAGGCTAAAGACATAAAAAGGTTGATGACTTTTCATTCATCTTCTAGATATCCATTTGCCCTAAGAGTAAACTATAAATTTGCATTTGAACAGTAAAAAGTAAACTATAAATTTGCTTGAAACATAACCATTTTCTATGGAAACTTTACTTTATAAACTAGTCACATAGATTCATTTCCTCAATTAAAATGATAGACCCACATTACTCCTTTGTTATTAAAGGCCTACAGAATACTACAGGGCATCTGATTTTTTTTCCTTTTTTATTTCAAGCATCAGTCTCTGCAATAACATCAGAATTCAAGTAGTAAATCATCAAGTTTCATACAGTTTTAAGATTCAGAAACAAATGTTGAAAAAAATTCCATTTTTATTATTTTAAAATACAAGTAGCCTTGAAGTATATAAATAGGTGTACAAAACTTACTGTTGAGAACGTTTTCTAGTTTTTGCGTCATGGATCCTTCTACTTTTTCTGTTCCATCCGCTTCTAGTTTTTGATGGATAGCTGAAATAAAACAACTTGTTAAATTTCAACTATTTTAATGGATGAATGAGCTATAGTCATAGATTTAAACAGCACATGTTTGTTACAAGATAATTTGTGATCCAGTGACACAGGCATTATGATAAGAGCCAGATACTCCAGACTTCTAAACTTCACTATGCTGCTAAGCTTATGCTATGATTTTTGGCAGTAAAGTTAATCATGTGGGCACGAGTATGTTCTCTTATTTAGTCTTCTAATTACCATGACAGTTCTGCTATATATTTCACTTTCTTGTGTGGAGCTTAAAGTAGCTCTAGTTTTACACTGGCTAAAAGCTCTTGTTGGTTACTTGGCTTTGAAGAAGAAAATGACTTTTATGCTAGATTATGCAGGCAAAGAAGTCATGTTCATATATGTCTAATTTGAAAAAAGTCAGAAATTCCAATATGACATTTTGGGATATGACAAATCAAACTTAATTGTTATTTCACTATTGTATAATTTTCTCTTCTATTTTTCCCCCCAAAACACTGGTCTGCATGAACAGTAGCAATTTTCCACTCCTTAGCTATATTTAGTTATTTGTTTTTATCTTATGATAAATTTTCAAAAGTAGCTCCTAAGGTCTGTGAACCATCTGATGGTGGGGATTAGGAAGTGTTGGAAGCACTCCATTGACTCTGTTGTTTGAAACATCAGGGTGCCATGTCCTCTTGAAGGTTTGGATGCTCCGTGGGCCTTCCTACATTATCTTAGGGTACATGCACAAACAAACAAAAAGTCCTGGAAGGAATAGTTTGCACTATAACTTCCATATGAAAATAATTCCAACTTTTATTATTTGCTTCCTTTCTCATCAGGTACTTACTAAAATATTTTCCTTGGCTACTCTGTAGTACAATTTAGGGACAGGAGTGGCTAGGAATATTTGAAGTAATATGAAGAATGGAATTCTGTTCATGGGTTTCCATAGGTAGCCATGTCTTTGAAATGGATACTGAAGTAACATTACAATCATCTAGTTTAGCCAATGGAAGTCTTGCTTGACTTCTGGTTTAGTCACTGGGACTATTGTACTCAATTATTATGCAGTGCAAGAATACTCATTGGAGCCACTCCTACCAAAGATAGATAAAAATCTTCACTGACTTCTGCTACAGGGAAATAGCAGCTTTGTTTTTCAGGTCTCATCTTTGAACCTGATTGCCAAAGAATATTGGGAATAAAAAATTATTACGTATATAAAACAAGCATGAGAGAGCAACCCAAAACTTGAGATGCATTTTCTAAATGTGTTTGCTGTTAGATGATGCCAACTTCACAATGTAACTGAACATTTGTGAAATGTTCAATACCTTCAGCTACATTGTAAAATTGGCATCATGTAAGAGTAACATCTTTACATTATCAAACAAAGAATTATAACCAAAATGTCAAGCAAAGATGGAAATCTAACTATAAACACTCTATTTTATCTCGAAAAATCTTTGAATTTGCAGATATCTTCAGTTGCAGATATTTTAACTGCAATTATTTAAATTCCTCATTATTTGCCCATTTCTAAAACTAGAAAAGTATTCCTACGAAATGCCAAATAGATATTAGGAAAAAAAATCATGGATCACATGACTTGTAGAGTACTCTTGGCAAGCAAAGAAATGCAATGTAATGAAAAGCGAAAGACAAAATTATGTATAACTGACAGTAGTGATACCTAATAAAACAATACTATATCTAAGGATAAAATGTTGAAAAGAATAAACTTTCCTTTGTGAAATGTAGTTCTCATCTAACGAGGGGAGGAATCACTTTCACATTTCAGTATATAACATAACATTTTCAAACTTCTTCCTTTGTTGTACTACATTTGCCCTCGTAATTCTATGCATTGCCAGATGTAAAACTGGGGAATGTTATGCTGTTCTTGTATCTTTAAGACTGAATACTAAGATAAATGTAAAAATCTTTTGCTTAGGAAATGTGATATAACTATGGTAAACTTTAGTAGAATAGTTAGGATTACTTATGTATTTAATCACAGAAAATACACATGATTCATACTTCAATATTGCAGAGGATTCAGTCACCACAGTAAAATGAACAGGTACAGAAATATAATTAGCCGCATCCTTACTAATGGTAAATCACAGGTACTTTATGAAACACATCACAGATTTTTTTTTCTCAATTGATGTACTGTTTATCAAACATTTTCACTGTTGTTAGTGGCTTAGGTCACTTAAACCCTTAAGATTCCTTCCTTCCCTCCATTAGAACTCCTAGATTCCTTTTGTAGTTCTGACACTTACCTGACAAGGCATCCTGTGCTTCAAAAAAAGTGCTGAGACCTCCTTTGACATATTGCAGATTTCCCTCGTTTTTCTTGTTGGCTTGTTTCCTCAGATTTATTACTGCCATTTTAAGCTGATCAAAACTAAAACCAAAAGAGAAAAAGACAGATGGTATTCAGACAATAAATATGAAATGATATGTTATGTTTATCTTAATAAAATATCAAGCCCAATCATTTTCTATTTAGAGAAAAATAGGAGGACTTGCTGTAAACCAACAATCCAGTGGAGGCAAGTTAATTCCAGTAGGTACTTTTTATACAAATTGAAAGAATATCTCAATGTTTGGTAACTCATGAAAATATGGTTATGCAGGAAAGTAAGGTGTACACTGAAATAATTAAGGAAAGATAGAAAAAGCAGAACATTGTTGGTCTCCATGCCAACAAAAGCTTGGTATATTATCTGCTATATGAACATGAAACAATTGTATTGGTCATTAATATGCTTTTACTCTATGCGTTTCTGCCTGAAAGAGTGAGTTTGTGTGTAATGTATGTGTCAGAGAGAAAGAGAGAGAAATAGAGAATCCCTTTCCCTAAATAGGAAGAAAGATGACAAATAAGCAAATTAACGAAATCCCCTACAGCTGCACGAAAAAGCAGATTGAAATGTCATTCATACAAATCTGTCATCTCCTTGTTGCTGTTACTAGTTTAAAACAATAATTGGATCCTTTGCTATTTAATTTTTTGCTTTTCTATCCTTGTACTTTTGTTTATTCTTGTCATAATGACAAATGTATTTAGTTCAGCAAACATGCCAAGAGAAGGGATATTCAATTTAAATGAGTAAATATATAACAATGAACTCCCAACTATGAATTATGGCTACTGTCTAGATGACTGAATTCCAGGAGAGAAAAAAAGCTTTTTGTTTCAAATATGGGAAGTTATGGAATAATGTAAGTTACAATGGAATTTATGAAATAAGAGGCACAATTTTTCACCTAAATAAGTACTAAAACATTGAATGGCTATTAAAAATAAACTAAAATCAAGGCATTGCCTATTGTAAAAATGTCTATTTCTAAAATCCTGCATTCTTTATTTTGTGTTTTATAATAAATCCACACTGAAAAACAATTATGAACAGAGACATGAACCCAGATTACATTAGAGGAATGTAGTTTCCACTTAAAGTAATGTAACAAAGTTCATCCAGATCATAAGTCTCATCCGTTTCAGTGGCTTGCAGCCACATCATCCACAATTCTTTGCCAAAATGTATTGCTGATACTCCTTAAACATGACAAAAATAACAAAATTCACACTAACCTGGCTGTTGAATGATTCTCTATTAAATACCAAGCAGCAGAAAAGTTTTCACTTGTAAAATCAGCACTCTTTCCAGGAAACAGTGTCTCCAATTCTTTCTGTGGAATCTTTCCTCTAGATAAATTAATAAGAAACAAAGACTAAATGATGGGCCTGAAGATGAGTCATTATATAAAGAGAGGCACTCACCCTCCCAAAAAACCAAATTGTCCTTAAGATTAAAATGTCAAAACATCAAAGATGCATTCTCTAATACATAGATCAATATACACAAATATCACTGGATTTAACTACACCTTACATAGGATTGGAAAATCTGAACTGATTTTGGGAGGACTGGATTTTTAAGGGGCATAATGTATGGTATATTTCTCTGTAAACCTAAGGCACCCATTTGACTCTTAGACAAGCAACAACAAAATGTCCCACTTGGAGAAGTTTGACGGCAATGAACAGATGGGCTGGTTCTATTTGGGGCCCATGGATTGACTATTTGTGTCATAAATTAATATAGTAATGAATTATTTTTTATCTATTTTAGAGTGCTAAAATTAAAAAAAAGGTTTCTGACTTGGTAGGAAGAGGTGCCACAACCAAAAAGGAGTTTTTGTGATTGCAGAGAAATGATTTTGTATGTTTGTGCAGAAGGCAAATGTTCAGAGGTAGTTTAATGGTTAAGAAGTGGCAATATGTATTCTTCTCTAATAAATATCATTTAAGAATTTGTCAGGTGCATTTTGGACCAAAGGAAAATTTCCAGTGTACTGCAAAGCAGCTCCGCATATAAGGCACTACTACAATCCAAACTGAATGTCATTCAGAAAGCTTCACAGCTCCTTGTCAAAGAAAATGTTCATCTATATCAGGGGTCTTCAAACTTGGTCCTTTTATGACTTGTGGACTTCAACTCCCAGAATTCCTCAGCCAGCATGCCTGGCTGAGGAATTCTGGGAGTTGAAGTCCACAAGTCATAAAAGGGCCAAGTTTGAAGACCCCTGATCTATATTATAGAGCCCTTTCTTTACTTATTACTTATAAATCTATTTTTAACTCTAGATTGCTTTAGAAAATTCAGCAACCATCTACTCATGCAACAGTTCCTTCCTAATAATGACAGTGATATATACAGTATATATATCATTAGAAAGACTGCACTATTATATATGATATATTTGGGTAAAAAAAAGAGCTTACTGAATAATAAATGCACAATTCTCTTTCCATCCTGTTTTTATACACGTTTCTGAAAATATTGTTGATGAACGGAAAGTATTCTAATCACCTGCTCTTCATAGGCTTTGCATTTAAATTGAATCAGTGTGGGTGATGATAGATCAGTGCACTTTAAAGGAACCACATCACTTTTCCCCCCTGCGTTTGTGTGTATTTGTGCACGTATCCCTCTTTCATTAAAAATAATAATGGCCTTCTGAAAGGGAATGCAGTAAAGAAGTGAGACATTACTGAACTATAGCTCTCATAATCTTCGTTTATGAAATGTGAATTTAATTTCTCTCTTACATTATACTGCATTATAGCAATGTGGGGGGGGGGGGAATGGAAGGGAGAACTTGTTCCAGAAGAACTTTATTTCCCACCGACTTTTAAATATCTACATTGATAATGAAGTTAATTACATTTGCTTGTCATTGTTTTGGAATATAAATCTAAGATGCAATACATGCATTTCTGATCTACCGTATATCCCTTCAAACTGGGACTAAAGCACAGAGGTTTTAGGGAGAAAATTGGTCAAGGAAAATCTTACTGAATTAAAACTGTGAAACACTAGATCCAGAATCCATACTAACGGGAGACAAGGGAAGCATCATAGCAAATGTTAATTCTTTGAGGTAGTCCTGGCAAGAAGAACGGCAATGTGTACTAACTATATTTATTGAGTGGTTAGATTAACAGAATCTTTTAAGCAGAAGGTATTTCTCCCCTCCTGCCCTTTTACTCTTCAGTAAACTAGGGAGGGTCCCTTCTGAAAAGCTCCCCATCCGCTCCTCTCCTGGAATGTCTGTTAGATAATGATTATCCAATCTGAAGCTCTTCCTCCTGTCTCAAAAGGTCATTCCCACATAAAATTAACAGTACGTGTAACTCCGTTACTGTCTTACACATCAGGTGAACCAAACTTGCAAGCGACACCCCAGATAATACTGAGGTTAATATCATAAATGCAGATGAATGTAGCTCAGAAGCTCTTTACAAGAAAGATAAGAAGAAACATGATATAGGTGGAAGTAATATTTGAGGTAGTCCTCGATTTAGAGCAGTTACAACAGCACTGGAAAACACGACACAAGCCATTTTTCAGACTTATGACCGTTGCAGCATCCCCATGGTGGACATGATCAAAATTCAGACGCTTGGCAACTGACTCATATTCGTAATGCTTGCAGTGTCCCGGGGTCATGTGATCACTTTTTGCAGCCTTCTGACGAGCAGTCAATGGAGAAGATAGATCCACTTAACAACCGTCTTACTAACTTAGCAACTGCAGTGACTTATTTAACAAGTGTGGCAAGAAAGGCCATAAAATGGGGCGAAACTCACTTAACAACTCGCTTCGCAACAGAAATTTAGGGCTCATTTGTGATCCGTTAATCGAGGACTACCTGTACCCTAAGAAATAAGCCTGTGGAGGAAAAAGGATGGAAGATGCACAGCCAACTCCTTTCCTCTTATCAAGGACATGGCGATTCATTTTAATGGGAAAAAAATTGATCTCAGTGGAATGACTGTATGGCACACTGTATTTAACACACAGTTTCCAGCAAGAAGAGATGCAAAGTAGAAGAACAAAAGTAATCCTTTGTTAAGTGACAATTCTACACATGCTTGCTTAATATTTAGGATGCACCTCTTTCATGTGGTTCTCCAGGGAACAGACAATATTTACCGTATTTTCCGGCATATAAGATGACTGGGCGTATAAGACGACCCCCTACTTTTGAGAAGATTTTCATGGGTTAAAAAGTCATCTTATACGCCAGAAAATACGGTACATCCTTCTAGGTACTGGAACAAGATCAATGCTTCTGCTGATAGAGAAGTATGCAACACACATAGGAGGATGGAAAATATTCATCTCTATCCCACTATTTCACTCAGCACAAATAATGAAGAACATTACTGATAAAACTATTATAGAGCAGTGAAGTGAATAATGCATGTGAGAAATAACTGTTTAGGAAATAGCAAAGGTTATTCTATTTTTCATAAACAAGATATATATGCTAAGAATTCTATCTAACATTGTCTCCAACAGTTACAAAATTATTCAAAAACACTTTAAAAGCAATTAAGTTTGGTTTAAAAGTTTTAAAAAGGGGGGGGATAAAAATACAAAACATGAAATCAAATCCTTCTCAAAGGCATTAAAAGTAAACCTTTTAGATATGCAACGATACTGCTAAAAAGATTGAATCTGTGCCAAATAATACTGAAACTTCAGTGTGAGCTTAGAATGTGAAATAAATTTAACTTCATGGTTCATTTCAATTACTGATCACCTAAGTTAAACAACAAGAAAGATGGAAGTATCCTGAAATTATATTTTAAAAATCTTTAATTGTATTTAAGGAGGAAACAGTAAGTAAGGAAAATTACTTATCCCAGGATTAAGAACTTGTATACTGTTCCAAGGAGATACATTTTTAAAAATGAAATCTCAGAAACTTCAAAGATATAGAGTTTTATACTTTAATCTTATATCTGTGTATTTAGAAATTAATCAAAAAAGTATCATCTTGGAGAGAACCAGTTGAGACTATAAAAAGAAGTTCCACAGTATAATTAGAAGTACACTCTAGTAACTAACTTAATAAAAAATTTAGCCTCCATATAGATTGGATGGCAATATGAGATGATAAACTCTACTCAGCAGTGTCTTATGTTTTCATCAAATCTCATTGCCAGATCAATTTACACATACCTGCTTATTGACTCAAGCACTATACCAGGAGAACAGCAAGACAAGGCTATAATCTTACTTCAGTGGTAAAAAGAAATGAAATACTGGGTGACAAGGAAACTATGTTGATAAATACCATTTTGTGTCCAATTTATCATGAAAGCAAAATAAAAATGGCAAGAAAAATGTACGGTAAATTGTGTGTGTGTGTGTGTGTGTTGCTGACTCCACTGACAATATATTTCCAATTTTGGTAAATTGCCACATAAAATATTTCGTGAAGAATTTGCTCATATATTCATATATATTCATAGAAATCACTAGATTTATCATCACATGATTTCTCAACATTTTATATCAGATTGTCAGAAATGCCTTTAGTGACAAAAACACTACAGCAGAATTAATTATTTTTGTAATTGTTTGCTTAATTTTGCTTCTGCATAGTTCATGGCTACATCATGTTGGCCATATGATTGCAGAAATGTCTTTGGACAGTGCTGGCACAGTGAAACAGTGATGAGCACTGCATCCTATGGGCCAGAGCTCCCCAAACTTTCTGACTTTGTGGACTGGGCGGGGAGAGAGGGGATGGTTCCATGTGAATGGGGGGCATGTGTATCATACATGAAAATGGAACATGTGCACACGTGCTTGGTCGCTGCTCAGGCAAATGGGGATCCATGCACAAACACTCGCCCACTTCCATGGCCTGGTTCCGAATGGCTCAAGACCTGGTAGTGGGCCGTGGCCCGGAGGTTAAGGACCTGTGCTATGGGCAATGAGTAGTGGAGTAAAATCTGCAGGCACTCCTTTATCTTTTTTTTACAGTTCATCTAAATAAACAACTACTGAGTGGTTTTGCAGCCACATAATAATAATAATAATAATAATAATAATAATAATAATAATAATAATAATAATAATAATAATAATAATAATTATTTAATTTCTATACCACCCTTCTCCCGAAGGACTCAGGGCGGTGTACAGGGCAATACAATAAAATACAATGATGTAATGATTTTATTTATTTATTTTTATTTTAATTCCATTTATATCCCGCCCTTCTCCGAAGACTCAGGGCAGCTTACAAGCTTAGCAGTAGCCTTCATTCTATGTATATGCCTGCTTATTAGGGCTTTCACACACACACCAAGTGGCATTATTACAAAGTCAGCTTAATTGCCCCCAACAATCTGGGTCCTCATTTTACCTACCTTGGAAGGATGGAAGGCTGAGTCAACCTTGAGCCTGGTGGGACTCGAACCTGCACTAATTGCAGGCAGCTGGTGTTACTTAAGGAGGCATTAGCCCACTGCTCCACCAAGGCTCTAATTTTAATTTTTTTTCACAAATTAACTAGCTAAATTTAACTTGTAACTGTCATTATACAAGTTATCCACAGAAAACATTCTGAAATACAATAATAATAAAAATGAAAATATTGTATTTCAGATAATATTGGGATATACCGGTATAAGCAATTTGTTTTAATGGTTATGTCATATGTGCCCTTCTTCGCTTAATGAACATTAAATTGATAAGAAAGATTTATGTGTGATCAGACCTTATATAATCACATTAATTCAAACAATGGGACACATTAAATAAAGTGTTACATACAGTAATTGCTGATAATAATCAGATGTGTATTTTGCCAGAAAAAGATCTACTGTGGAAGGAGTCAGGTTTGTGGATCCTTATTTTTATTTAGTGCAATGTCAGGGAAATCTACAAATGCTAGATACAATGCAGTCCTGGCAACATAGATCGCTAGTTCATTCTGTTCGGCGGGTGAGCACCTATCCTTGGTGCACCGCTGGAGGGGGCAGAACTGGTTTTACACAAGCTAATTAGTGGTGCTCGGGTTGCTCTTTCTTCCAGGATCCTCTGCCAGGTTCGACTTGCTAGCTTCTGCTCTCTTGTACACATGAATACACCTAGATTTTTCCCACTGAAGTGGGACCCATATATCTACTCGCAATATGCTTTCAGAATGCTGGATGTGCAGGAGCCAGGGAACAAGCAACAGGAGCTAATTCTATCTTGCAGAGCCAGGCTCCAACTGCCAGAATGTAGACCAGTTCTGGCCACCAGTTCCAGCATCATTAAACCACTGTGCCGCTGCACCCCCCAGTCCTAGATCCTTCACTCCCCCCTGTATATTCAAGTAATGACTATGTTTACTAGTTTTAGCAAATTACATGCTCTAATCTGTTGCTTGAATAGAATAGTTTGGTCATTTGACCTAGACACATCCAACCTCTATGATGCGATTACTACTACTTTTACCTATATCCTACCATAAGTCTTGTTGTCATGATGTTTAACTGGGTAAAATGGTCTATCATAGGGCAATGATTTTTGAACCAAGGTACCTCAAATGGGCTTATTTACAGAGTGCATCCAAAATTCATGACTCATGATTCCCAAGAGAATGAAATTTGGGGAATTGATGGCTTGCTTCATTTTCAACATTCCATTACAGTTTCCCAGCCATCTCTCTCTCCTTCCCCCACCCAGCGGCAGCTACTTACCTGTGAGAAGGAAAAGAACATTTTTTTTGTTCCCTGCCAGATTCCCGCAAGGAAACTCCAAAAGTCAGAAGTCTCTCCTGCTCCCATTGCTTTTTTTTGGGGGGGGGGTCCACCTTTGGTTAGTCCTGAGTCCCTTGGGAGAAGGGAGGTATAGAAATCAAATAAAACTGAAACTGAAAACTGAAACTAGTCTGTCTCTCTGCTTAGGTGAGGAAACATTTCTGAAATGACCCAATGGGGCACAGGTTGTCTAATTCATAATAAAGGGCCACTTTTGAAAAAAAAAAGAAATCTAAATCAGAACAATGAAATGCGAGGATTAGGATGTATCACTCATTAATTACAGTGGCTATCTGCTTCCTAATTTAATTTAAACGATCTGGTTACTCCTTAAAGCGTTCAATCACATAATTCTTGTAAACCTTAAGAACTGCCCCCATTTTTAAAGGCTTGGTCCAGAAGTGTATATTCTATTTTGTTTTGTTCACAATATATTTTCAGTACTGGTTCCTGGCAACTATCTGGACAAGTGCTTGGAGTTTCTTGGCAAGATTTTGGAGTGATTTTCCATTACCTGCTTTCTAGGGCCGAGCGAGAGTGACTGGCAAAAGTTACCCAGCTGATTTTGTGCCTAAAGTGGGACAAGAACTCAGGTGTCATGGTTTGTAGTCCTGTGCAATTAAAAAATGAACAAGTTCAGACTTGTTCTAAGTTAAGCCTATGTGGGATAGCATTAGATAAACCAATTCATATCAGGTCCAGAAGCTTTATCCATCTATAGTACACCCCCAACCAAAGCAGTCTAAACTAGATCCTGTACGAATAATATGTTAAACATTTTTTTGACACTTTATAAGAAAATATTCATCATAAGCAAGCATTTTTAAAGACACTGGAAAGTGGTATCAGCTTCCTTTGGAAATTACTTGCAGCGTTTGATAGCTTTACTTGCTTTTACTTAAAATGAATTATAAATGTAAAATTCATAAATATAGCTTCTAAGTAATTATTAATCAAGGAGAGGTGGTGTCTTCTGTGTACACGATTCTGTAAAATCTTTTTTAAAATTCCAACTGAGCAGTTCTACTGGATGCTGTCAGCAAAAACTAACATGAACTAGATTCTAGAGGATTTTATAGGTCAAGACGAGCCATTTTAAGTAAATAAAGTCTGAATGGCAACCACCATAAACAAACCAAGTTACCATACACATTCCCCCTGTCTGGTATCAGCCAGACTCCATGGAGCAAAAGTTGTACCAGCTGTATTCTGTTAGTCAAGCATGCAGGAGACCAACAGAAAGGATGCTAGGGCAGACTAAACAGGACAAACCCATAGGTGTTAACAGGGACTTTCTCCAGTGGTAGGACAGAAGACAGGGATGTTCTCTGGAAACAGCCTAGAGAGCAACTCATAGTAAATCTGGATCAAGCCTAAGTAAAACATTGATATGGTACATCACTTCAACGCATCCAAGTAAACTACAGTCAGGAGGAAATTACAGAAAAGTGACTGGGTGTCTTAAATAGTTTATTTTATTTTATTTTATTTTAATCCCATTTATATCCCGCCCTTCTCCGAAGACTCAGGGCGGCTTACAATTTAAGCACAAACCAATGTGCTTAGCAATAGCCTTAGCAATAGTTAGCAAGCATTTGCATTGTGCATAAACTGGCAAAATCCCTGTGCTACTCATTTCACTGGAACATTCTCCTATTGAAATCAATATGATTAAACAATAGCAATATTTGGTCTTATATAAGCAAATGTGTTCTTGTTACTGTATTTTGAATTCTTCAAACTATAACAATCAACTGAAATTTGGACCCACTCAGCTGAACATGCAAGAATAGCATGTACGTGCTCACGCATATGTAAGTAAAATAATTTTTTAAATAAAGTTTTCTCTCTACCAAATAGTCAAATCTGCCATTACAAAACACGGATTCTACTAACTATTCCATTAGGTGGCAGTGCACGATCAGTAAATTAGACCTTGAAAAAAAACTTAAGCTAGCCATAAAATACAAACTTCCACTGTAAATTACATTTATCCCATAGTTATTGCTATGAAAGTAACCTAATCCCAAAGAATCCTCTAGCTATTTCTAGCCAGATGAAGCATATTTATGATTGTTCCTTACCACGTGTTTTTTTTTAAAGGAATTAATTGTTGCTGGCTTTATGGAATGTGTTAGGGAAATTGTGAGAGAGATCCAGTTAGGTCTAATAATTAAGGTATCGGGTTGGAAAGTGGGAGACCGCAAGTTTTAATTCCGTTTTAGGCATGAAAGCCAGCTGGGTGATTTTGGACCAGTCTCTCTCTCTCTCTCAGCCCAACTCACCTCATAGGGTTGTTGTGGGGAAAATAGGAGGAAGAAGGTGTGTTGTATATGTTCATTACCATGTGTTATTCGGAGGCAGAGGGCGAGGGAGAGAAAGAGAAAAATGAACATTGCAATAGCCTTTGACATGAGGACACGGAGTGAGAAGATACAATCTCAGTGTGACAGAAAAGGAGGGTTGGCTGGTATCTCGCCTTTCTTTTAGACTGCAACGGTGAATCCTCCACATTAAAAGTCCGGCTTTTTAAAGCTAAGTACATTCCCAGACAAATATATTTTATTGAGGATTTAATTCTGGATGAAAGAGTCTTATCTTCAGAGAGTTCGACATCCATGCTGAGGCCGTCCGGTTAGCTGAAGCCATTTATGGCAGCCATGATCGCTATTGGCATGTTCCAACTGGTATGTGCTCCTATGCACGCAGCCGGGCAAATGCTGGATTTCGCTTCCTGTTGAGATGCTGGTGATCTTCTTAAAAGGGGTTTCCCCCCCAATTCACACTGTCTCGAACAAATCACTTCCTGGTAATTTTTAGATTAGCAGTTGCTATAGTATTCCCAGGAGTTGAGACTAGCTAAAATTATCTGGTCAGGGTACTGATAAGAGTTGCTGAAAGCACTTGGGGAATTACCCACCTCATATGTCAGGAAACTATTGAGACCCATGGCTGACCTATGGAACACAGACCGAGCACGTTTCCTAGGCACCTCTTCCTTCTGGCACAACTCAGCTGCCTCCTTGGTTTGCCAAGGAACTCAAGACCAATAAAACAGCTCCCCGTGACAAACCAGACCCACAATGGAATAGGACCCCTCTTTCTTTCGGGCTCATGCAAAATCCTTCTCTGTGACAGTTGGCGCAGCAAGGAGGGGTTACTCCATTTCATCTGTATAAGTCAGGCTAATTATGCTCATCTATTCCGTTCGTCATCTCCATTAATAAATTGCAGGAAGGGAACCAGAACAATTGGGGCAATGTGAGAAACCTTCATTGGGGTTGTTGTTTTTTTTTTGTTATGTTTTGTTTGCAGATATCATCGATCAGTTTTGCTTTCTTTGGAGTTCCAGAGCTTAGGTAACTTCAGCAGTCACTTGTTAGGTTCATGTGGTTACCGCCCAGCTTTAGATTTAAAATACATATTTTAAAAACTCTCGGGCTTTGGTTACTCGACAGAGCTTGATTTCTTGGCATTCTTGATAATTAAGGGAAGTGATTGACCATTGCTTGAAAGTGAGATGTGTCTTTGCATTTTAAAATCTTTACTGACAAAACGTTCCCTTCACCCAGACATTTTTTTTCTAACCAGAGGGCAATCTCAAATATTCCATTCTTCAACTAGGTGATGAGAACATTGTAACATTAGAGCTCGTGGCGCATTAGAGTGAAATGTTTTTGATGGAACCATTCCAATTGTGGTTCTGTTGAGGATAGGATTGTCTTGATGGCTTGCTAAATGATCGACACAGGAAACTAGGTAAGAGAGGTACGGCCCTGCTGGCTCTTTTGGATCTCTCATCAATGACCTTTCATATTTATTTATTTGTTAAATTTATTTGCCACCTATCTCACCGGGGGCTACTCTAACCACAAACCATAGTATTGTAGGCTGTCCTGCAAGCCTAGTCTTGGCAGTACTGTTGTGACAGGTCCTTTTTCCCCCCTTATCAAATATGCTCAGAAAGTGGTGTTGGGGAATTACTGTTTGACTATTTGATCACTGACCTGTGGTGTTCCAAAATATTTTGATTATTTTTATACAGACACAAATTTGCCGGGGGAAGGGGGATCATTTGGTACTTTGAAATGGGATAACATCAATATACTGATGAGATCTACAGGTTAAACTCGAAAAATTAGAATATCGTGCAAAAGTTCATTTATTTCAGTAATGCAACTTAAAAGGGGAAACTAATATATGAGATAGACTCATTACATGCAAAGCAAGATAGTTCAAGCCATGATTTGTCATAATTGTGATGATTATGGCGCACAGCTCATGAAAACCCCAAATCCACAATCTCAGAAAATTAGAATATTGTGAAAAGGTGAAATATTCTAGGCTCAAAGTGTCCCACTCTAATCAGCTAATTAAGCCATAACACCTGCAAAGGGTTCCTGAGCCTTTAAATGGTCTCTCAGTCTGGTTCAGTAGGAATCACAATCATGGGGAAGACTGCTGACCTGACAGTTGTGCAGAAAACCATCATTGACACCCTCCATAAGGAGGGAAAGCCTCAAAAGGTAACTGCAAAAGAAGTTGGATGTTCCCAAAGTGCTGTATCAAAGCACATTAATAGAACGTTATGTGGAAGGGAAAAGTGTGGAAGAAAAAGGTGCACAAGCAGCAGGGATGACCGCAGCCTGGAGAGGATTGTCAGGAAAAGGCCATTCAAAAGTGTTGGGGACTTTCACAAGGAGTGGACTGAGGCTGGAGTCAGTGCATCAAGAGCCACCACACACAGACGGATCCTGGACATGGGCTTCAAATGTCGTATTCCTCTTGTCAAGCCACTCCTGAACAACAAACGTCAGAAGCGTCTTACTTGGGCTAAAGAAAAACAGACCTGGTCTGTTGCTCAGTGGTCCAAAGTCCTCTTTTCTGATGAGAGCAACTTTTGCATCTCATTTGGAAACCAAGGACCCAGAGTCTGGAGGAAGAATGGAGAGGCACACACTGCAAGATGCTTGAAGTCCAGTGTGAAGCTTCCACAGTCTGTGTTGATTTGGGGAGCCATGTCATCTGCTGGTGTTGGTCCAATGTGCTTCATTAAGTCCAGGGTCAACACAGCCGTCTACCAGATTTTGGAACACTTCATGCTTTCTTCTGCAGACGAGCTTTATGGGGATGCTGACTTTATTTTCCAGCAGGACTTGGCACCTGCCCAAACTGCCAAAAGCACCAAAACCTGGTTCAATGACCGTGGGATTACTGTGCTTGATTGGCCAGCAAACTCGCCTGACCTGAACCCCATAGAGAATCTATGGGGCATTGCCAAGAGAAAGATGAGAGACATGAGACCGAACAATGCAGAAGAGCTGAAGCATCCTGGTCTTCCATAACACCTCAGCAGTGCCACAGGGTGATAGCTTCCATGCCATGCCGCATTGAGGCAGTAATTTCTGCAAAAGGGGCCCAAACCAAGTACTGAGTACATATGCATGCTTATACTTTTCAGAGGTCCGATATTGTTCTATGTACACTCCTTGTTTTATTGATTGCATGTAATATTCTAATTTTCTGAGATTGTGGATTTGGGGTTTTCATGAGCTGTGCGCCATAATCATCACAATTATGACAAATCATCGCTTGAACTATCTTGCTTTGCATGTAATGAGTCTATCTCATATATTAGTTTCCCCTTTTAAGTTGCATTACTGAAATAAATGAACTTTTGCACAATATTCTAATTTTTCGAGTTTCACCTGTAGCTTTATTGTCCCCCCTCTCTTCTGCTTGAAGCAGTCAGTATTCTTGAACAATACCTAATTTTGATCATGGACTGATAACAACATTTGGAGTTAGATCCAGGCAAGGTAGAGGCATTTTTGGTAGGGACGAAACTGAGATTGCAGATTAGCAGGAGAGGCCTTTTTGAAGATGCTTTTGATTGCAGAAACAGTCTTTTCCTTTGTGCCTCTGAGGCTACGTAGTAACTCTATTACTGCAGCAAAGAACTTTGTAGATATTGCTAAAGCACATTAGTTTTTCCCCCCCAGTGGTGGGATTCAAATATGTGAACAACCGGTTCTCTGTGTGGATGCCGCTTCTGAAAGTCCATTCTGGGCCTGGGCCACAAAAAATTAGCTACCGGTTCTGCCGAAATGGTGCGAACTGGCTGAATCCCACCACTGGTTTTTTCCCCATGATGAGATATATTTTTAGACTGGTTCCTATAAAATCCAAGTCAATTTGTTTCTTAGGAAGAAACTTTGTGGGAGGCTGCTAAGGAATAGAAAAAAATTCCTTCAATTGTTCTTTATTTATCTTACAATGAAAACTTACTTTTGGGTATTCTCCATTCCCCTTATCTGTAGCAACTGTTGTCTCAAATGAAATTCCTCCTAAGATAACCCACACTCCAGCCTTTTGTATGCATGATTGAAGCCCCCTTTTCTTCTTCTTTTTATTTCTATCTGGATTTGTTTTCTCTGTAACCTTTGTTATTTTGTGTTTTGTGTTATGTTCTTTTTAATGTTTTTAATAATTTATAAACTGTCCAGAATTGCTGGGAGTCAGCCAGCATATGTATTTAATAAATAAGTGTTAAAACTTTTCAATAAAAAATAAATAAATAAGTAAAAAACAGCCCTAAATATCTTGTACTTAATTATTCAGAAAGTTAACTTTTCCCTCCACAGAATATCAAGATATTATTTTTCTGTAAGTACTGTGCAAACATATTTTATATATCTTTCAAGGTTTTTTTTTCTGTTTCAATTTGTAGAGTGCCCTAATTTTTCATTGTGAAAAATTACAAGATGAAGACACCAATGCTAATGCCAGTCTTTATATTCTGTCTTTTTATATTTTTCATATGCTTTTACAAAAAATATTTATGTATTCCCTTTGAATGAGTTAAGCTTTCATATACATGCTTTCATATATTACACTCACATCTGAATTTTTGTAGAATATGCACCAATTTGCATAAACATGTTAAACTAAAGATCACGATCCTCCTCCCAAAATATTAATGAATGTAGCTGTATGTATTTGTAGCAATATAAGGAAAAGAAGTTTATATAAGGAGCCAACATTTGATCCTTCAGTTGCAATGTGAAGTTATACAAAGCAACAAACACATCACCTGGGTCTGATTATAAATCTCAGCTACATCCACAATTTTTTTATTCCAGTAGGTCAGAGTAAGAATTCCTGACAAGCAGCAGAGCCTGACAAGCAACATTCAAATGACTGTAAAGGTCCACTCCATATATTCAGATCTCATTTAGTGCTTTAGATATACAATAAAAATAAAAATCTCACAATTGACCATTCAAAAGAATCTGTTTATTTTGTCTGCCCTCTCATGTGTATTAAAGAGTTACCACCAAATAAATGACCACTGAATATATTTTTGGCTATAAAATATTCAACTTTGTAATAAAATACTTGGAACTGGAGAGAAATTGCCCACAATGAACATAGTTAACTTTTGTTTCAAAAATTTTCACTACGTAAACCAATCAAGAATGAAATATCCTCATAAAAATAAGATCATCACATTTTGGGTTTCTCAAGGCATTAAAATAAATTTTGCTCCTGAAGGGCTAAAGTGAAGAGCTCCCCCACCAAAATAGTTTAGTGAGGATCGTAATCCTTTGGGAAAAACATTCAGAATACAGAAAAGTTGGCATATTCCAGAATATAAACAAAAATTAAAAAGCCAATGAGGTTATACCTTCTACCTTTATATTAAAACAGACCAATTTTTACTGTGGAAACACAACGGTAAGAGAACATACTGTCTTCTTTTAAAACTAATTATGTTCTTTATCTATGCTAGATATAAAATTATTTTCCAGAATACATTTAAATTGTAAAGTAGTCAAGGGTGTTTGGGTTGCAGTGCTATAGTGCTTGGAACAAAAGATAGATTTTCTTTTTTAGTTGAACCCTGAATAATCTATAATCCAGAGATTACTAGAAAAGTGCTAAAGTATCGAAAGTTTAATAATAATCCGTTTTAATGGTAAGGCCGTTCTAAAGCCTCAATCATAATTAAAGGAACTTACAAACACTGGTGAGCCACATACTGAAAATAGTGAAAGTTGCTAAAGTTGGAATTTACATATATGCTTAACATTTATTCCAACAGACAGTAAAAATACTAAGTCAATAACATTATTGGAAATAGGATTTTATTGTATTTTTATACAGAACAATAGTGCCAACAAATATGCAGCGTTTATATCATAATTTAGTGGTTTTAAAAATATTTTAATAGTGTATTGTTCTGTGCGTTACTTTGAAATTGCAACATATATGCAAAACGTGTTCTACTTTGGCTAGTTCACAAGCCTCAGTGGTTTATTATTCCCATCTACAGGGAGTGCAGAATTATTAGGCAAGTTGTATTTTTGAGGATTAATTTTATTATTGAACAACAACCATGTTCTCAATGAACCCAAAAAACTCATTAATATCAAAGCTGAATATTTTTGGAAGTAGTTTTTAGTTTGTTTTTAGTTATAGCTATTTTAGGGGGATATCTGTGTGTGCAGGTGACTATTACTGTGCATAATTATTAGGCAACTTAACAAAAAACAAATATATACCCATTTCAATTATTTATTTTTACCAGTGAAACCAATATAACATCTCAACATTCACAAATATACATTTCTGACATTCAAAAACATAACAAAAACAAATCAGTGACCAATATAGCCACCTTTCTTTGCAAGGACACTCAAAAGCCTGCCATCCATGGATTGTCAGTGTTTTGATCTGTTCACCATCAACATTGCGTGCAGCAGCAACCACAGCCTCCCAGACACTGTTCAGAGAGGTGTACTGTTTTCCCTCCTTGTAAATCTCACATTTGATGATGGACCACAGGTTCTCAATGGGGTTCAGATCAGATGAACAAGGAGGCCATGTCATTAGATTTCCTTCTTTTATACCCTTTCTTGCCAGCCACGCTGTGGAGTACTTGGACGCGTGTGATGGAGCATTGTCCTGCATGAAAATCATGTTTTTCTTGAAGGATGCAGACTTCTTCCTGTACCACTGCTTGAAGAAGGTGTCTTCCAGAAACTGGCAGTAGGACTGGGAGTTGAGCTTGACTCCATCCTCAACCCGAAAAGGCCCCACAAGCTCATCTTTGATGATACCAGCCCAAACCAGTACTCCACCTCCACCTTGCTGGCGTCTGAGTCAGACTGGAGCTCTCTGCCCTTTACCAATCCAGCCACGGGCCCATCCATCTGGCCCATCAAGACTCACTCTCATTTCATCAGTCCATAAAACCTTAGAAAAATCAGTCTTGAGATATTTCTTGGCCCAGTCTTGACGTTTCAGCTTGTGTGTCTTGTTCAGTGGTGGTCGTCTTTCAGCCTTTCTTACCTTGGCCATGTCTCTGAGTATTGCACACCTTGTGCTTTTGGGCACTCCAGTGATGTTGCAGCTCTGAAATATGGCCAAACTGGTGGCAAGTGGCATCTTGGCAGCTGCACGCTTGACTTTTCTCAGTTCATGGGCAGTTATTTTGCGCCTTGGTTTCTCCACACGCTTCTTGCGACCCTGTTGACTATTTTGAATGTAACGCTTGATTGTTCGATGATCACGCTTCAGAAGCTTTGCAATTTTAAGAGTGCTGCATCCCTCTGCAAGATATCTCACTATTTTTGACTTTTCTGAGCCTGTCAAGTCCTTCTTTTGACCCATTTTGCCAAAGGAAAGGAAGTTGCCTAATAATTATGCACACCTGATACAGGGTGTTGACGTCATTAGACCACACCCCTTCTCATTACAGAGATGCACATCACCTAATATGCTTAATTGGTAGTAGGCTTTCGAGCCTATACAGCTTGGAGTAAGACAACATGCATAAAGAGGATGATGTGGTCAAAATACTCATTTGCCTAATAATTCTGCACTCCCTGTATACTATGAAAGCAGGTCTTAACAAAAGAACAAATCAGTGCTAATTTATCAAAATGTCACTACTGCAACTTTGTCGAAATGATTGTAGGAATTCAATATGATCACTACCAAGAGCAATAGCACTTATTGTTAGGAAAACCATTAAGATTTCAATGAAACTAAAATACATAATGGCTAGAAATATGTTTCACTGCTAGAAATGCCTACTGATTGAAATATAAAGCTAAAGTATAAATTATCTAATATATTCTGCTATACGATTTATTCTATTAAAAATACAAGGCAAAAATTGGAATATTAGCTACTAGGCAAAATTGTGACTTACAGAAGTGCTATACTAAGGCAAAACTCCTACCCATACTTCAATTTTTATGGTATTTTAGTATCTTATTAGCCTTATTTTGTGTCCATTATGAAAAACAAACCTGATACTGGTACTCAAGCCTAATTCAGATGTTACAATCTTAGACCAATGAAGTGACCTGTAATTAACCTTTAAAATGTAATGAATGCCCTTCTTCAATTCTAACTCAATATACCGTACTCAGAATCAAAGCTGGTATCATGGTGTCTGAGACCATATATTTTAATCACCTCCAAACTTCGAAAAGCCAAAAAATTTAAGATAATCTATCCTTTATAAACCAGCATACAAAACCAAAATCTGATGCATGGTCTGGAACATACTACCAATAAATTACAGCCTAAGATCATTCGTTCTCCACTGAATTAGACTTGCAACTATATGTCAAACCAATTTACCTGAATATAGTTTCCAAATAGTTTACCATCTTCATCTTTTACCAAACGGGAAACTGAAGAAATGTTTTTCATGACTAAACCAAATTTCCTATCTATATAATTTTCCCCTCAAATCACAGATTCTAAAACGTGTGGTAATTCATGCAGGTAAAACTGCTAGGAATATGCATGTGTTCAGTACTCACTTGCTTATTTCAATACCCAAAGGATTAGCAGGCCGTAAAGACAAAGGGGGCACCCCTTTGTTTCTGTCAGTGCGCATGTCATAGTAGTTGATTTCATCCACCCAGACAGCAGACTGATCTAGGATACCTAGATAAAACAAGCACACATTGTTGTAACAATAAAGTCCACCTAGTCTCATGAAGTTCTGAATTGCTGAAATGAATAAAAAAACAACAACTTGAGTGTAAAATATGTCTATGTATTATTTATTTATTTATTTATTTATTTATGCAAGTATCCCGGGCCTAAGCCATGTAGAGCTTTACAGGTAAGTACCAGCACCTTAAATCTCACCCGGAGGACAACCGGTAACCAATGCAGCTCATGCAGGAGGGGTGTAATATGGGAGTATCGGGGTGCTCCCATCACTACCCGCGCGGCCGCATTCTGCACCAGCTGAAGCCTCTGTGTGGTCTTCAAGGGCAGCCCCATGTAGAGAGCATTGCAGTAATCTAGATGGGAGGTAACGAGTGCGTGGGTGACTGTACGTAGGGCATCTCGGTCCAGAAAGGGATGCAACTGGCGCACCAGGCGAACCTTGCTTGAATAAAGCCGGATAAAACTAACATGGATGCTAATTTATAAAGAGTTGTTAATGGATTTCATTTAAAAAATAGTTCTTTCACATGCAGCATACATACTATTTTATTTTTGTCCCCAAAGTGCTTTTTCAAAAGGCAACTGGATTTTTTTCAAGTCCAATTGCCTTTTGGAAAAGCTTTTTTTGGGACCACCATGACCTGGAAGACTAAGCATAGATATTTAATTGTTGGAAGGGGGGGGGGGTTGCCACTATAACGCAAATGTAAAAGGAAAAAAGTTAATTCACAAGTAAAAAAGGTGCATGTTTTCTCCTTTTTCCACTGTTTAATATCACAAATTGAAACAACTAGTGCAAGACGGGATAACAAGTAGGTAGGAAATAGGAACAAATATAAAATTAAGTTGTGTCATCATAGCATTATTATTTGGAATTCACACCTAAATTTACCAAAATTGATTGTTCATAAATCTGGGGATTTTAATGTTAGCTTGAGCAGGCTCCCAATCTCCTGGTCTCTCAGAAATACCTAAAAGCCTGGCTCTGCCATCTTGCTTGAAGCTCTCAGAGGAACATATAGCCATGGGGCTGGCCAGGGCCCTGAAAACTCTTTCCCCGCCTTCTAATTAACTTTAAATATCTTGCCCTATTTTAACTTTATATCTTCGGTTTTTATGTTTTTAACATTTTACATGTTTTTAACATTTTGCCTGTACACCGCCCAGAGTCCCTCTGTAAGAAAGATGGGCGGTTTCTAAATGTAATAAATGAATAAAATAGCTTAATTAAGTCGTGATCAATAACTAAGAAAAAACTTTATATTGAATATTGTGAAGTCTGCAGATGATACAACAGTAGTGGGCCTTATTCACGATGGCAATGTGGAAGCTTACCGCAAGGAGGTTGAGAGGTTGGTGAACTGGTGTAAGGAAAATAGCCTACTTTTAAATGCCGGAAAAACCGAAGAGATCATTGTCGGTTTCAGAAAAGGCAGGCACAGCCACACTTTTCTGTGCATTAATGATTCACCTTACCAGCATCAAATTCCTGGGTGTGCAGCTAACGAGTAGGTTGGCTTGGTCGCTCAACAGCGAGACACTAGTGAAGCGGGCACAGCAGCGCCTGCATTTTCTACGTCGCATGAGAAAAGCTCATATTCCTTCTCCTATCCTTAGCACTTTCTACAGGGGGACAATTGAGAGCATCCTGTCATACAGCATCACAGTCTGGTTTGGAAGCATCACTGCTTCAGACAGGAAGGCGGTGCAGAGAGTGGTGAGGATGGCCAAAAAGATCATTAGCAGTTCCCTCCCTCCCATCCAGGACAAAGCACAGAAGCGATGTTTGAACAGGGTCCATAAGATTATCTGGGACACTACACATCCTCTACATGACCTGTTTTCCTTGTTACCTTCTGGGAGGAGGCTTCATGGTATCCGCAGCAGAACATCCAGATTCAACCATAGTTTCATTCCACACAGCATTAACCTTTTGAACTTCCTCCTTCCGTTATATATTCAAGATGGACAGTATTTAATATTTATTTGTTATGTATATGTAGGGCGTGGGTCTATACATATGTTGTATATAGTATGTTTTAGGTGTGTGTCACGTATGTGTTTCACTTTGAGAGCAGGCAACTGAATTTCACTTTTGATGGGTGCCGTTGTGCCCACAGTAAAATAAAAAAGACAATAAAGGTTACCTTATCTAAGCTTTTTTCTCAAAGAAGGCTTCAATGTGGTAAAGGAGTACTTTACACAATCTTGAGTTTTAATTCCAATATATTCACTAAGGGAACTTCAAACAAAAAAAATCTGCAAAGATTCATTCCCCCAAAGTTTACCAATTTAACCACACATCCAGATCTTATCAATAGTTCATTTTTAAAAACTTTAAAACATATTGTTAGAAAAATTATGTACATATACACACCTATTTTTTCAGGCTTCAGAAGTTTAAAAGAAACAGTAGAAGTCCCATTCCCTCCTGACTTTGTAGTGACGATGATGTCCCCTCTGTCATTCTTGGCTTGACCAACTCGACACACAATTTTGCTGGCAGACATCCATTCAGCAGTGAGAAGGCAGTTGTGTCCACAGATGGTCACGCCTTGGTTAATGAAGATTCAGAGAAATCAGAGAAGTGAAATTTATGAGAATTTTAAAAATGCCATTATCTCCAATGTGTCTGAAATGCTTTTATTTACAAATGTGACTCATATTACCGTAATGGTGCTTATAGATACCGTTTTCATGTAGTTTAAATGGATCTTAAGGGATGTTCTACATATAAAAACTAGATATACTCAGCTTTACCCACCGCCTGAAAATGAAATTAAAGACACAATATAAACACTTAAAAAGTCAAGAGTGCCTTTCTGCCATAATTGTTAAGGGAATCCCTGCAATTATTAAGTGAATCATGAGGTTGTTAAACAAATCTGGCTTCCCCCACTGACTCTGCTTGTCGGAAGCCAACTGGGAAGGTTACAAATGGTTACATGACAGGTTACATGACCCCGAGGCAGTGCACCTGTCGTAAATACATTCCAGTTGCCAAGCACCCAAATTTTGATCACCTGACCACAGGGATGCTGCAAAGATTGTGAGAAAAACAGGATTAAATCACTTTTTCCACTATCGTTGTAACTTTGAACAGTTACTAAATGAATGGTTGTTAAGTAGAGGACTACCTATAATAGCTGGTAGTTGATCTGTGCAAAGTCTAATTCCAAAACAACCAACACATCAGACTGTTTCTCCTTCGCCAAAAAGCTAAAAACTACTCCCACCTTCACACGGAAACTTTCCCTCCCTAATTTGCCTATCTACAGTATAAAAGGTTCCAGAGTTAAAAAAAAAAATCTACTGGGTTTTTCACGTTGTTAACTCCCTTCTTAACCTTATTCATTAGAATCTGGAGACTTTGTTTTGGGATTAACAGATTCCAGGCCAGGATGCTATCAGAGATCTGATGTTGGATATACAACATGTAAATAAATCTGAAAGAACAGATCCCATCGTTGTGTCAGTGGTTGGAAGAAAAGGATTGGAGAAACAGTGAGGAAGTATCACTTCATAAGCAGCACTTCTAAAATGAATCCACTGCTTTGCTTCTCTGCTGGGCTCCATTCTGTTTGTGGAAGCAAAGCAGGCAGCAAAAGAAAACTTAACTAAACTTGCTCCGTTTGATCTGAGAAATTTGAAGAAAAAAAAAGAAATTGTTTTCTTAAAAGTTCTCTGCATTGGATGCTACGTAGCATTTAGCATGAATTTCCACCTCCATCTTCCTTTCCAGCTTTTCAATGAAAAAGAAGGTAAAAAATGAAGCAAGGAAGAGGGAGAAAAAAACATGTTGACTTTTTTTCCCTTTGGAATACCTGAAATTCAAAATCAACATTCTCAAGTTATTCAGTTTTGTTGTTTATATTTTGAGGATTTTAAAACCTTTTTTCCCTTATACCGTGTTTCTCCAAAATTAGGTCCCGATCTTTTATTTTCCTTGCCTCCAAGAGGCACTAGGTCTTAATTTCGGACAATATCTTACCATAGGACCACCAGTCAGGCCTCCCACACTCCGACACCTGTCGTGCCACTGACTGACTTCTTCTGTGCTGCTTGCCGCCACTTGTGGCCAGACGCCATGTGGCACATTGCACCGTTTCCACTCCTCCCGTCAGGACGCCACATGGTGCTTTGCGCCATTTCTGTTGCTTGCAGTAAGGAATGGCCCAAAGAGCCGCGCAGCATCCTGCCACGAGTACCAGAAACGGCCCAAAGCACCGTGTGGCTTCTTTCCGCGAGCAGCAGAAACGGCGCAAAGCACCATGCGACGTTCTGCTGTGAGCAACAGCAATGGCCTGAAGAACTGTGCAACATCCTGCCACGAGAGGCGGCAATGGCGTGACAAGCCACGCAGCTTGACAAGTGTCAAGGCATGGGAGGCCTGGTTGTGGTGGTCCTACCGGTAAGGTAAGCAGTTGCAGGGTGCGTGGGGCAACTTCACCTCCCCCATCCCCACCCTAGCTTGATTTTTAGGCGTGCACCTCGCCCTAAACCTAGGGCTTATTTTTGGAGTATGGCTTATATTAGCCCACCCCCAAAAATCAAGCTAGGGCTTACTTTTTGCCTGGGTCCTACTTTCAGGGAAACACGGTAGATTTAAAGGGTATTGTATACACACACACACACACACACACACACAATGTGTATGTGTGTGTATGTATATATGTGTATTAGCAATACTAATTAAATATATAAGAAAAAAGTTTGTAAAAGGTCAAAATATAGATGACATGGCCGAGTAAATAATTTGAGAGGTTGAATATAAAAATTCAGTTTTTTGCTTAAAACCTATTGAGGTCAACCTACTATATAGAGGGGACAGATGTTACTACAGGTGGACTTTAATGACCACGTGTTCAGCAATTGTTCAAACCTATGGTGGCCTAAGTTGTTACGACTTGTACTTGTTACAAGTCGTCCTCAGAGTTCTGGCCAACTGCAGTGTACCCATGGTTATGTGATTGCAATCTGGGCATTTAGAAAACAGCCTGGATTTCGGATCATCGTAGTATCCCATGGTCAGATGATTGTGATTTGCAACTTTCCCTGTTGGCTTAGCAAAATCAACAATAAAGCCTGCAAGAAGTCAGAAGTCATTTGTCATGTGAGTGTCTCACTTGATGATGGAGACTGCCAGAACTACCATTGCAAAGCCGTGCAGTCATATGACATCAAACTTTAAGAGCACACTGCTAAGCAAGGGCAATTCTTGTCATAAATCAAAGACTGTGGCTGCTTATTCATCCACTATGATTAGCTTACTTGCCATCAATGGCATCACTTCTTCAAATTCATAACACAGAATTATTAGAAATGGTAATTGGTGCTCCTGATTAAGCAGTGTGGAATGAATTCTACCATTTTTACTTATTTATCATTTCAACTTTAAGCTGCCCGCTTACCTGGCAACTCTGAGTGGTTTACAGAAATTTAAAAATAATATAACAACAATAAAAGCTGCTATGCCAGGAAAAAAAATCCTATGTTACGTTCAGCCTGTTCATGCATCAGACTAGGCTGATGCCTGTGGAAAGAACTGGGTTTTAATGCTTTCTTAAGGCCAGGGACATGGATCTGAGGAAGGGATGGTGCTTCAAAGGTAGGCAAAGTGACAGAGAAGGCCCAAGATAACATCTTTTTATTGATGGAATCCGGATTACATCAACAATATCCAATCTTTCAGGATGAACAGAAATAGTCAGAGAAGCTGGTTCTGTAAATATCCAGGCCTTCATCCACGGTTGTTATATAAGGCTTTATAAATGACTACCAGCACCTTATATTCCATCCTTCCGAGGTAGGTAAAATGAGGACCCAGATTGTTGGGGGCAATAAGCTGACTTTGTAATAATGCCGCTTGGGGGGTGTATGAAAGCCCTAATAAGCAGGCATATACATAGAATGAAGGCTACTGCTAAGCTTGTAAGCCGCCCTGAGTCTTCGGAGAAGGGCGGGATATAAATGGAATTAAAATAAATTAAATATTGCATCTTGAAGCCCACTGGAGTACTTCATGAAGAAGTGTAAATTCTGGTATTGAGACATGCCCATAACTATTGACACTACTGTATTCTGGATCGGTCATAACGTCCTAGTGGTCTTCAAAGCCAGCTCCATATGGGCACACTGCAATAATCCAGAGACAAGATGACCAGTTGTGCCCTCCTGGTACACAAAATGAATCTCCACAAAAGTAAAAGCTTACCTATCAGATCTGTTGGTCCCGTCCCCAGATTTTCTCCTCGAATTGTAACCTTAGTCCATGCAATGCCTTCGTTAGGAGAAATGCCCGTCACAAGAGGAGGTTTACGTGTGTGAGACATAGTTGTCTTTCTTCTTTGATCAAAAGATGCAAATAGTCCACAAACTAATTAGGAAAAACATACAACACATAAACTATTTATATACCATCTTTATGATAAACATGGAACACTCAATTGATATAGCTTGTTAAATTGCAATTATTTATCTGTTGCATTTCTACCTTGGTGCAATCCAATGACCTTTGGTGGGTTAGATGATAAAAGGAAATTTAAAATATCAGTGGTACATGTAACATTTCAGTTCAATCACTAAACCCATAGGTATTATAAGATTAATAAAATGTTGATGACAGTATAAACATAAAATGCATTTTTTTATTGAAAAGTTTTATAAAAGTTACAATATTATCCCATCCCCAACCCACCCCTAAACCCCCCTCCCCCTCCCCCACTTCCCAAAGCTGATTACAGGGTTACAAATATATAATAATCATAATCTAACTAACATTAACCAACTATATAAATAACCAAATACATAATGCACTTTAACTCGCCTATAACATAATTACAAACAATCTAAAAGTATCCAAATTATACTAATACAATAATAATAGCGTATAATATATATATTATTATAACTAATAATAAAAAAAATTCCAGTATAATAAATTATAATTACAAATTACAAACACTCTAAAAATATCCAACTTATAAAAGAAATTTAAGTTATAACAATCTAAAATTTACTGATAAGTTAAATAAAACTTTTTGGTCCCATATTTTTTCTGAATATAATCTATCCATCTTCTCCAAACCGAAATGTATCTTTCTTGTGAATGATCCTTCAAGTAAGCAGAAATCTTAGCCATTTCTGCTAAATTTGACACTTTAAGCGTCCATTCCTCTATAGTAGGCAGGCAGTCCTTCTTCCAATATTGCCCTACCAATAACCTCGCAGCTGTTATCAAATTCAACATCAAGTTAATTTCTTTAGTATCACAATCTGTAATAACACCCAATAAAAATAATTGTGGGGTAAACTTTATCTTTCTCTTAAAAATCTTTTGAATGTTCCACCAAACTTTAATCCAAAAAGCTTTTATATTTCTACAAGTCCACCAAATATGAAAATAAGTAGCGTCCAAACTACCACATCTCCAACATTTGGGCTGTAAATTGGAATACATACAAGACAGCTTTTTAGGATCCAAATGCCATCTATAAAACATTTTATAAAAATTTTCTCTTAAGTTTTGGGCTTGAGTAAATTTTACATTTCTAACCCAAATTACCTCCCAAACCTCCAATGGGATCGATTCTTGAATATTTTGAGCCCACTTTACCATGCAGTCTTTCACCAATTCCGTTTCCGAATCCAATTCTATTAAAGCATTATAAATTCTCTTTATATGCGCTCGAGTTTGATCTTTAATCTGTTTTACCAAATTTTCATCCATCAGTGTCAAACCAACCTTCTGATCTAACTTCCACCTAGCTTGCAATTGGGTATAAAATGCAATTTTCAACAAAAGCCCAACCATGAGATTTTTACCCCAGATTATATGTTGATGGTACCAGTTCTCTGTGAATTGTTTTTAATGAGAGTTAACTTGATAGGGATGCATTGATTCCTACATCATCAATGTGACACTTTTTAGCCATCATCATATGAATTTATATTAAAAAAAACCTTTATTCTACGGTCTGTTCACTTCCAACTGGATACTGTACTTTTAGAATAACTTGTGACCTCCAGATGTTGGCCTCCAATTCCCATGAGACCAAGTTACTATTTGGGGATGACTGGAGTTATAGTCCAAACAACATCTGAAAGATCACAAATTCCCCAGCACTCCTATATAGACCATTAAGATTGCTGGTAGCTTCATTTAAACACAAAAGTAGGACCAAATGATCTTCTCACCCTAAACCAGGGGTCTTCAAACTTGGCCCTTTTATGACTTGTGAACTTCAACTCCCAGAATTCCTCAGCCAGCGTGCCTGGCTGAGGAATTCTGGGAGCTGAAGTCCACAAGTCATAAAAGGGCCAAGTTTGAAGACCCCTGCCCTAAACCATGAGATTCTCTGCACAACTGCCTGGCGCCATAAAAAAATAATAATAAATGGATAGAGAGCGGGTATATATTTAAAGTCCCTTCAACTGCTATGAGAGAAGATTATTTCATGTCAAAACATCTCCAACCTCAAGATCACAATCAAAGAAAGGGTGGAGGGCAGGGATGCTGCTTGAGTGCTTGTTGACAGGTTTAACTTGATTCCCTGAGATTTAACGCAGGATTGACGACGACGATTCCAAACCTGCTTCTAAGACAGGGGTCTTCAAACTTGGCCCTTTTATGACTTGTGGACTTCAACTCCCAGAATTCCTCAGCCAGCCATGCTGGCTGAGGAATTCTGGGAGTTGAAGTCCACAAGTCATAAAAGGGCCAAGTTTGAAGACCCCTGTAATCTAAGATGACTCTGGTCCAAGGGCTGGCGGTAAATTTTCGAGACGCCGAGCCAGCTAATCGTTTGCTACGTACAAAAACATCTTGTAAAGCAAAATAAGGCACCCTCCGCGTCGTTTAAGGCAAAATAAGCCTCAGTCGACGCCCACTCTCGCCGGGCTCAAGAGCAGCAACGCCTCTGCTGCCGCTCACCAGTAAAAGACAACGGCAACGCCACACAATCCCAGCTTGTCCCCTTCCCGCCGCCCCTCGCTCCCCCGCCGTATCCCACCTAATAAGCCGACCTACCGGTTAGCGCAGGAGGTAGCCTGACCACCCCCCCCCCAGCGTTCGAGAGGGGAGGAGCATTCAGATTGGTCCAATCCGCCGAGCGGATCGGGAAGGACACGTGACAGGAATAGCCAAAGACGGGAAGCCTTCGCGTAAACCCGAGAGCGCACGTGACGAGACTCAAGGGGGAAGCGCGGGCTGGCTGAGGCCGAGCTGTCACTCAGTCAACTTCCAGCCAATGGCTTGGCAGACGTGGGGCGGGAAGGTGAGCGGACGTTCCCATCCCTTTAGCTAGCGACAGAGAAGGCGGTAGACACTTGCAGGAGTCTTCAAACTCGGCCCTTTTATGACTCGTGGACTTCAACTCCCAGAATTCCTCAGCCAGCATGCCTGGCTGAGGAATTCTGGGAGTTGAAGTCCACGAGTCATAAAAGGGCCGAGTTTGAAGACCCCTGCAAGAGCGAAAGGAAGGGTGGGGCGGGAGAGGAGTGGCTTTTTTTTTTGACGTGGAGCGGGTGGAATCGTAGTGTTTTATTTCAGAAAGCTGTCAGCTCGCTAATCGTAACCCCGAGGGCCAAAATGGGTGCTCTTTTTCTTTATTAACATATAAAGAGTAAAGCATAAACTAAAAAGAATTTTCCATGCGCCAAAGGTGCTTTTTCGAGAAGCAACTGGACTTTCATATTTTTCTTTGAAGACGTTGCGCTTCTCATCCAAGAAGCTTCTTCAGCTCAGAAGCTTCTCATCCAAGACGTTTCTTCAGCTCAGAGCTGAAGAAGCTTCTTGGATAGGAAACGGAACGTCCTCAAAGAAAAACAACAAAGTCCAGTTGCTCTTGAAAAAAAGCACCTTTGAAACAACCATGATGACTGCGAATCTCCATAGAAATTTTCCATGAAGTTGGATCTAGGCTGGAAAAAGTGGGGGGAAAGTGCACACCCATTTTGGAAGGTGTTTTTTTTTGTTAAGTACTATAAATGTAGTGCTTAAATTTATGTCTTACATTTAAGATGCTTGAAGCTGCATATTTTTTTAAAATCCCATTTATATCCCGCCCTTCTCCGAAGATTCAGGGCAGCTTACAATCTAAAGCAGCGTTTCCCAACCTTAGGAACTTGAAGATGCGTGGACTTCAACTCCCAGAATTCCCCAGCCAGCATAGCTGGCTGGGGAATTCTGGGAGTTGAAGTCCATGCATCTTCAAGTTCCTAA
The DNA here is from genome assembly GCF_947247035.1 of Vipera ursinii. Lineage (NCBI taxonomy): Eukaryota > Metazoa > Chordata > Lepidosauria > Squamata > Viperidae > Vipera > Vipera ursinii. The sequence continues at coordinate 142,054,429 of NC_139516.1, read as the reverse complement.
GGTTGGAAAACGCTGATCTAAAGCACAAATCAATGTGCTTAGCAATAGCCTTCATTCTATGTATATTTATTTATATGCCTGCTTTATTAGGGCTTTCGCCTCCCCCCCAAAGCGGCATTATTACAAAGTCAGCTTATTGCCCCCAACAATCTGGGTCCTCATTTTACCTACCTTGGAAGGCTGAGTCAACCTTGAGCCTGGTGGGATGCGAACCTGCACTAATTGCAGGCAGCTGGTGTTACTTAAGGAGGCATTAGCCCACTGCTCCACCAAGGAGCAATATTCCTCTTCATAGCTGTGCTGTATGTCCAAAGTTGCTACGAGTACATTTGGGTGACAGAGAATGACTTGCTCAAAGTATAGTTCCATGACTTAGGATAAATTGGAATGCATTTTTCATCATTTTCCATGCTGATGTCAAGCAGAAGAGTGGCTGGTAAGCAATATCTAGCAATGGATGACTTTTTAGATTGTTAAGTAAGGGTGGTGATGGTGAAACACTGTTCATTCTTTTGGCTGCTTTTTCCGATTTAGAAGAAGAGTTCAAAAATCTCACGCAAGATGTCCCCATTTGGTTTGCTTGGCAAACATCTTAAGATTTCTGAAAAAAAAATGGCATTATGGAAATAGCTGTGCAGAATGATAAAGGGTTTACACCAGACATGTCAAACACAAGGCCCGGGGGCCATATCTGGCCCGCGAAGTGGTTTCATGTGGCCCGCGAAGCCATCCTGGAAACAGTGAGGGAACGGCCCCCACTGCCTTGGCCCTGGCCCAGAGACCCTCCTCCTGCCAGAGACCCTCAGATCTGTCCCACTCCTGCCCTGGCCCTCATAGGCACCCTTGATGCGAATGATGTAGAGCTGGCCACGCCCACCCAGCAGGCCATACGCACTCTAGCCACGCCCACCCAGTAGGCCACGCCCACCCTGGCCATACCCACCCGGCCCCCTGAGGGCAACCGCAATGCTGATGCGGCCCTCAATGAAATTGAGTTTGACACCCCTGGTTTACACAGTGAGGTAGAAGTCAAGTAAGATCTGATTACTCAGATATTTGACATTGAAGTGATATTTTGGGTAGAAAAGTGATACATTTTTTCAGACATCATCTGATTGAAAACTGCATCAACAAAATTTGTGTTTAAAACTGCAGTAGAAGACCTATGTATAAGAAAAGAGTGGAACAATATTACAAGAAAATCTCTGTATATATTTCTGACATCTGTAAAGCAAAAAATGTTACTGAGAATAAAAATATATAGCAACAAAATACACTGAAGACATTAATTACATCAAAACAGGTGCCCAACTGAAAATATTTGGAATTAAATTATAGTACTATAAAACAAAAGACTACAAATCTGGTGGATTAAAAATAACAAGAAGGAAATGAATATGTTTGTGCTGTGTGTGTGTGTGTGTGTTATTTTTTCATGGTCCTCTAGTGGCAAGACATTTAGATAGATAACCATTGGAATTAAGATGGAACTAGACAATAATATTAGAGCTAATAGCAGTACACTTTACAGGATTTTAAATACTGGCACACTATTACATATGGATACATGTAATAAAGATGTTGAGCTTCCTCAAGTCTATTTCTAATCAACTGTTTTCATGCTTATTGCAGAATGCTTGAAAAAAAATCCTCACTGGATTGATGAGCATGAAGCAGACTTAAAGCATTACGGTTTTTGGTTTTACCACTCTTTGAAACTGATAAATTAACAGGATTGGTATTTTTTTAAAAAAATAAACATGCAGAGCTTGGACAACTTTTGTCTGTAAAAGTATTTGTAAGGATTTTTATTGCATGCATTGTACTATAATTATTTGTAGTGCCAAAAGCTGCCAAAAGGTTTTTGCCTGCAGCGAATTTCCTACACCCGTTGATTATGTCTACTCATTTTGACTCTCTTGTCCTCTCCTTTGCATTACCAAGTCTCTTTTTGCTGCTTCTGTCATCAATGTACCCTGTCTTTAGCCAAGCAGGAAACAGGGACTTGTTACAGGAACTTGGATATTTCTAGCAGAAATTCCTAACTATGCCACCCAGGTTGCAGCTTTCTTTCCTACATAGGTTCGTTTAGTAATTGAATTCCAAAAAGCTAGATTAAAAATATTTTATTGAGATAAAAAAAATAGGTAAGAAGATGCCATCATGTCAAATTAATTAATATAAAATGCATGAATATAAAATGCATGAGGGAATTTCCTTAACTCATGCAATGAGTAATTAATGCCCAGCTTTAATAGGCATTAGTTGTGCCCTGTCAGGGGAGGAAAAACAGGACGTAGTAATATAAATCTTTATACAGGCGCTGGAAATCCACTAACTACTGGGTGCTTTCTATGGAGGCCACCCAGTCCTCCAAGATCAGGCTACCAAAATTCAAATGCAAACCATCAAGGAATTTTCCATGAATTTTCAAAGAAAATCAATAAAAAATACATGCATTAAATCCCCTAAAAGGGAGAACATTCTAATCCCGAGGTTGTTAAAGTGAAACCATGGTCGTTAAACAAATCCAGCTTCTCCCATTGATTTTGTCTGTCGGTAGCTCGTTGGGAAGGTCGAAAATAATGGCCATATGATTCTAGGACCCTGCAACCATCATAAATACATATGAGCTGCCAAGCATCCAAATTTTGATTGTGTGACTGAGGGGATGCAACCACGGTCATAAGTCCAAGAACTGGCTGTAAGTTACATTTTTTCAGTGCTGTTGTAACTTTGAATGGCCATTAAACGGTTGTTAAGTCAAGGTAGTCTGCAACTGTAGTTATCTGAAAAATCTAATCGTTTTTAATCCTTCTAAAGAATTGTAGAGCCAGATTCATGACAGCTTTCCATGGTGTTATGAATATTATAAATCTTGTTGCATAATAAATGTATTTCTACAAGCTATCCGGCAGAAGCTTGGAATGAATAAGCTAAACAAGATGAATTTCCAAGTCATTTTATGAGGGTTGCATGTTTGTTTAAAAAGTAAGGAAAGTTTGTCATTTTGTACAGGAATTGGTGATGAACCTTAAATTTCACTTAAGCCCTCTATATAGCTCCAAGTTACTTGAAATGAAAAAATAAAGTAGGAGGTAATTATAGTATAGGAAAAGAAATAACTGGAATTAATTTCTCTTCCTATGAGCTACATACAGTATGTAGTTGCAGATGATTGACATGTTGATTTCAGTACTTTTTTTAACAGGGCAATCCTTCTGATTTCTAATCAGAACTCACGTATATTATAAAAATAACATAATATATTCCCCAAGTATATTATAAAAATATAATAAGATTGTATATTACTGCAATTTTATTTTAACATTTGAGCTCAAAGAGGCAATCAAGGTCTGGTGAACCAACTTATGGAAGTTGAATACTTGACCTCAAAAGCGGAAAAACTGTTTAAAAAAAGAAGAATAAGGATTTGAGGTCGCCCAGTTTAATATCATGCTCTATGGCCCTTGTTCCATTATGTGATCCAAATAAGGATAGCATCTAAATTGAAATGTCTTTGGCTCCGAAGCAGGTATCTAAAATCTTAAATGCTATAACAAATTTGTATAATTCTCCATAAAGTGAATGCCTTAATTTCCCTTCTAAATAATCCCCTGCCCCCAAGTTCATCATCCAGGATACAGAGAGAGCCTATTTTGACATAGGAAAACCAAAATAATCACAGCACTCAACAGCGCCATTAAGACTTTTGAGTCACAGGGGATTAGCAGTCTGGACTTGAAGCAGATGCTATAAAAGCACTTGATCGAGAAGTTCAGTGCCTATTTTTGACTGCGCTGCAGCTGTGAGGGATTGCTGCCACTAACTGTGGAATCAAGCTCAGCAGAAACCCTGGGCACAGTTCCGGCATCCGAAATAAATTAAAGTAAACACTGTTGCTCTCTCTCATCCACCCTGTTAGCAGCCTCTCGGCCAAACTAGAGACCACACACCCAGACCACACAGCGCCAGCTGAACTCAGTCGCACGCAACATGGAGCTGCTGTCACTCAGCTGAGTTATTGGGGATGATGGGGGTGGGGGTGGGAAAGTGTGTGTGTATTTAAGAAAGCTGCTTGTCGCCTTCCCCTCTAATCTTTGCAGCTGGCTGGAGTTCTGTGTGGCTTGCAGAAGAAGCTGGGGCTCTGATCCTTGCTGAGAACACAGACAAGCCTCTGGAGAGCTGTACCCCCCACCCCAAACAGTGATTAGTTTGGGCAAAATTCTTTGAGTACTAACCAGAATGATGCTGGTGTTAACTATGAAAGAAATATTTTAAAAAGAGACCTCCTTATTTATGCTTATTTATTGAAGAGAGGGTAGATAGCTACCCGTGTTATGTGCTTTAACTGTGGGTGGATCACAGCAACAGCCATAATATAAAAACAATAAAAAAAATATCCAAGTCCCAATCTGTAACACTTTAAAACTGTGCTTGCCAATACATTAACAAAAACAAAACAAAAACAAACTCACAATCACTGGGTTCCAGCCTCATGTGTGGGCTTCTTACTGGTCCTAAACTGCACTTGCATATATTATTGATCTCACGTTGTCATCTCTTGTTTCTTAACTGAGTCGATTTATTTTAATTCAGGTGTGGTGCATCTCAGACCATATCTGGAAAATTTCACTTTGCTGAAACTTTGGATTTCTTGTGGGTAAACCATTGGTAGGAAATTTCCTGAAATCCTCCAGCTTCCCCACTTCATTCCCTTGTAGAGGTTCAACAGGTAGTCCTCAACTTACAAGTAACATTCGAAGTTACTACCGCTCTGAAAAAAGTGACTTATGACCATTTTTCACACTTAAGACTGCTGCAGCATCCCCATGGTTATGTGATCAACATTCAGATGCTGGGCAACTGGTTCATATTTATGATGGCTGCAGTGTCCCCGGGGTCATGTGATCCCCTTTTAGAACCTTCTGACAAACAGAGTCAATGGGAAAGCCAGATTCACTTAATAACCACGTGGCTAACTAATAGCTTCAGTGATTCACTTAACAAGTGTAGCAAGAATGGTTGTAAATGGGGGCAAACTTCATTTAACAAATGTCTCACTTAACAACAGAAAATTTGGGCTCAGTTGTGGCCGTACTAGGATTTCATAGGAGTTTAAAGGGCAGCAGAGGAATGATGCCTTACCCTCTTTGCATCCACTCTGCCTGCCCCAAGAGCAACTGCTCAGATCTTGGAAACCATCATTGAAATGTACAGAACTTTTGACTAAATGCAGATTGGATGGAGGACTGGCTGGCTCGTTATTTCCTTGGTGATTCAAGGGCAGGAGTTGCGAAGACAAACAGAAATTTGCTTCAAACTTTGCTCCTGAGAATTGAGGTGTGAAAAATGGAGGTGGTGAGTTCAGAGGGATGACAGAGAAGTGTCGAGATTCATAGCGAGTGAAATTCAGAAAGATGAACTAAGTTAACCTTATGTGACCCTATTATGCACATTGGAATATAAGCAGTATGCATTTAACCAAAAAAGTGGGTGTGGGTGTGGGGAATTCAGACTCCAGACTTACGAGCAAATCAATAGGCAATGCTTGGCTTATGATCACAATTGGGACCAGAATTCCTGTTGCTAAACAAGGCAGTTGTTAAGTGTGTTACACCCGAGTTTATGACCTTTTTCTGCCACGGTTGGTAAGCAAATCATTGCAGTTGTTGAATGAATCCTGCGGTTGTTAAGTGACTCCATGGACTTTGCTTGTCAGAAGCTGGTTGGGGACACCACACTTAGTGGTCACAGGAACCCGAGACACTGCAACCATTGAAAATGCATGCCTATTGCAAAGTGCCCAAATTTTGATCCAATGCTGCAACAGTTGTAGGTGCAATGATCGGTCATCAATCTCTTTTTTTCAGTGTTATTGTTGTGTAGTGGGTTCTGGAGAGCAGGAAGGACGCCGAGACGATGAGTACAACATAACAGCTCTTTATTAGGTGGAAGTGACTGTACTGGGGAATAGGGGTTACCTGCCCTCCTATATATCCTTGGCCAGTACCTGGCCAGGTACACAACCAACCAATCAGATTGAACCTCTGTTTCCCGCCAAAATTGCTTCCCGCCAAAACAGTTACAGTTCAGCGCCTCCTGGTGGTGACTCTTAAACACAGCTTTAGGTTTCCCATAAAGCTTAATACATAACAGTTATTGTAGCTTCATACAAGACAGTTTTTGCAAGAAAAATGTTCATAAGGGAGGCGCTCTAGTGGGAAAGGCCCTGCTCCTGTCAACCACCAATGTGATTCCACAACAGATGGGACCTTCAGTCTGCCTTCTCTGCCATATTTAATGGGACAGGCACATATAATTGAGGAGAGGTGGTTCCTCAGATAACCTGGCCTGTTGCCATGAAGATCTTTAAAGGTTACAAGCACCTTGAATGGGAAACAGACTGGCAACCCATACAGCTGATTGAACAGAGGAATAACATGGGCTTGTTGCAGAAGCACAGATGACTGCCCGTGCTATGGCATTCTATACCAGTCGAAACCTCCAGATACTCTTCAAGGGCAACCCCATATACTTCAATCAGGAAGTGACTAGGGCACAAATGACTATGAGAAGAGCCCTCTGGTTTAGGAATGGGCACAACAGATGCACAACATGAAGCTATGCAAAGGTCCCTCCTAGCTATGATTGCTGCCTGCTCTTCAAGTAGGAGTCATGAGTCCAGGAAGGCAACCAGATTGTGCTCCAGGTCTGTCTGGGGCAGTGCAACCCCATCCACCACCATGCCAGACTACTAGAACTAGCAGGTCCCCAAGCCACTCAGCCTTGCCAGGGTTCAGGTGAAGCCCATTGTTCCCATCCAGACTCTTATATCCCCCAGGCACTGGGGTAAGATGTTCATAGTATCACTTAATTTACCAAGGGGAAAGATGAAAAACAAAAAACAAAACTGGGTATCATCACTGAACTGGAGAGGAAAAAAAGGAAAACCAGTGCAACACCATGCTGCCCATTCCCCAATCCTCTAAGCCAGGGGTAGGCAACCTTGGTTCTTTTATGACTCGCGGACTTCAACTCCCAGAATTCCTGAGCCAGCATGGAGTCATAAAAGAGCCAATGTTGCCTACCCCTGCTCTAAGCTGCTCCAGAAGGATACCATAGTTGCTAGTATCAAAAGCATTGAGAGGTCATGTAGGGTAAGAATGGATGCCCCCCCTCCAGCAACTTGCCCTCTCCAGAAATCATCTAAAAATGCAACCAATGCCTTTTCTCTCCCATATCCAGGCCTGCATCTCATCTGAGATTCAAACAATCCCCTTCTTCTAAGTTCCTTTAATTTCTGAAAGACTATTTCCTCACCTTTCAGAGTTAGTGATACAATCCGGAGAAACCCCCCACTGTCCTCACCAAGCAGCCCTCAGGAGGAAGCAGGGCATCCCTAGGCACTTTAGCTGCACTAGTGCTATCGGGATACCCAGCCACCCCTCCCTCCACTGCAACACACACACACACACACACTCACTCACTCACTCCCAATAGCTGACAGAAGACTTCCATTCACCCCCACCTTCCCAATTCTTCCTCTGGCTTTCATTGAGAGGGGGGAATCAGTCTTCAGTCTACAGTGAAAACTTCAACTGGTGGAGCCATGTCTTTTTTTGTTTTCTTTTGGGGGCCACCCGGAGAGAAGGCAAAAGTGGCAAACAAGGGGGACAGGGGGTCCCCAGTGACCTGCCGTTCTATTGTAACCCCTCTCCACTTGGCCACTGGCCACACTCCAAAACCCTAAAGTCCTTAGCAGCAAGCAAAACAGACGGTACAGAAGGGAACTGTCCAGTACCAAGGTGTCCAGCAGTACCTGGAAGGACTATCTCCAACTACAAGTGCAGTCCAAAGTTACAGTCAGGACAGAATACAGCCCCAAATTCCAGTTACTGTTTCTCAGTCTGCTCCTCCAGAAACAGCCCCAAAGCCATCACTGCCATCTCCAGGTCCAAATTAAATCTACTGCCAGTCCACAATACAGTTGATTCACTGGGTGTGGCCGGTGCAACAAGATGAAATCCTACAACTGTCCACTCCCCCAACTTTCTAGCTCAAACAAATTGAAAAGTCCACTTCTACCTGGAGAAGTGCCACCAAAAACATCCTTACCACACTGCAACATTACAGCTGCGAGGTCAGCTCAAACACAGCTCCCTCTCTGCCATCTGCTTGCCATGCACAATGCTCCACCATTGCTTTGCAAGTCAAACCCTCAGCTTATTTTACTTTATTAATGAACCCTAGTGTGGAATTTGCAGATTCCCAGATGCTTTACCTTGGTTGATATGTACTCCACAAATGCCAAGATATCTTTCTTGATCAAAGTCCATCAGCTCAAACTCCACCAGCATGCATGTGAAATTGTTTTAAATTAGGATTTTTTTTCTCCTGTAATGAGTTTATTTTTATTTTTTTAATTCCATTTATATCCTGCCCTTCTCCGAAGATTTATATTGAACAATATTTGGCTTGAGACTAGGCCTTGGACTGAATTAGCATATGTGGCATAAGTGATCTTAGAGCATAATCCTAAACACCTATTAAGAAGTGCCCCATTTTACCGAGTGGGACTACTTTCCAGATAAATATTTATAGAATTGCCCTATTAGTGTGTGCAGTGGGTTGTATTATGGGTAATTAATGCTTGTTCATTAAACATATTCTAACCATTGAGACCACTTGAGAAAACATTTTAAAGGATTACAGCAGGTTAGGGAACATTTTCCCAATGACTGGTCATTAAATCACAGGAAATAGGAATTAAAGGCTACAGTTAATGGTGGGTGAACCAGAGCCCAAAGCGAGTCGATTTTGTGGCATTTGAGGATGGTGTAGTGAACTCGGTCTCTGCCACTTTCCTCCCTTCCGCATCTGCTGACAGTAGATCCAGAGCCATTTGCAATCTACTGACCAGATCCCCAGCCTTGAATTTGAGGAAACAAAGAAATGAAACCCTACTGAAAAATCATGCACAACCTTGCCCCATCAATAGCAGTATAATCAAAGCATTCTGTTTCTAGAAATTAAAGAGAAGCAATGAATTTTTGGCATGTCATTAGAGAGGAGGGGGGGGGGAAGAAACCCAGAAATCAATAAGGATGCACAGTCAATTTATCTACAACACCAGAAAACAGCACTCACTGTTTTATCTTGTCAGCTATAGACCAGTTCCCTTTTCCCCTCTCAAAAGGCTTATTTGGAAAACCTGCACTCCTGACCTAGAGGCATTGTTTTTGGAAGCGAAACAAATCTCTCAAAATTGTTCATATTACTCTGTGCAGCTAAAAATACTAAATACGGTATCGTGGAGATTAGGCAAGAATGTTGTTTGTCTGCATCCTGCAATTCTTCTGGGTCAATTTATACACTACTTCAGAAAAATGCTTGCTATACAATCTATACTGTAGAATCGAGAACCATATAAATTTCTAACCCTAATGGAAATGTTACACATTGCATTGAAAATCAGTGTGCTTTTGTACCTATGTAGTTTGGCTTCTCTAGGAATTTTATCCACTCTTTCCAGAAAAAGAAACATTTTCCCCATTGGAAGCTCTGTTTAGAATACAGTGGTCTAATTCAGATCCAAAGGAATTAGAACTACATACGCAAAACTGTCTTCTTCCATATTCCCACGGTGACTAGTTTGGCAAACACAAATGAGATTAAAAACCTAGACGGTCTCCAGAAAAATTAATATATCTGGGATTCTCTTCCAGACTGCAATTTTTTGAGTGGAGTGCCTCAATGATATTCCCAATTCTTTTTTAGTTTTAAATCTGTTCAGCTTAACTTTCAAAGGAGAAAGTTAAGAAATTTTATTTTTTTATGGTTTACTGTTTCTATCCAACCACTGTGCCTTAAAGCTGTGGGATTTATAGTATTACTGCATTAGAACAGGTAATTTTTTTTAGTAGAGAATTTTTAAATGCGTATCTTAAAGCAACAGAGCAGTATATATTATGCCTTACGACAGTATATAAAGGTAATAATAGTACTGTATATAGGAATCCTTGAGTTACAGCCACAATTGAGCCTAATATTTTTGTTGTTAAGCAAGACAGATGTTAAATTAATTTTGCCCCATTTTACGACATTGAATAAATCATAATTGGGTCAGTGCATACAAATCAAAGCAAGGTAATATGAACGCAATGAAGCAAATCTAGAAGAAGGAATAATGGGTATAATATCTGTGCTAAGTAGTTAGAAACCTGATTTAAAAATCCCTTTGATAATTATTTTGCATATTCTAATTTCAGGGTTGTTTGAAGAAAACATGATTTTAGCTGTTTCTTTTTTTACTGTTCTTTACAATTAATTTATTATCCTGGATAAGAGCCTTTACTTACTCTGGAGACCTTCCAAGTAGTAAACAGATTTAAGTTAACATTGTTTTCATGTGCACAGCCACATAATAGCTGGATTCATACTTGGGAGTAAACCAAATCTAGTTTTGGAGCTTGGGCTTCACAGCCATTCTGCTTATAAACTAGGATTTGTGGCTTAACGTGTTGTGTAAATACAACTAATTGCAACTCATTAAAAAAAAGTTAAGTAAAGTACAGCCTCAAGTATTCTGTGAATCCAGTTATAGAAATGTACTGTGGTATTCTTTGAAGGCTGTGGAAACATCACATAATTGTCTGTTGACAATGAGCACTTGTTAAATTGTTGTCCATACACTGAAGAGTATAAAATCTGCCTTTGGTCTACAGATCACACATAAAGCATGATACATTGTAATTAAAGCAATATTGCATCACTAGAATCTGTTGCAAAGAGCCCAGACCTCTTCCAAGGGATTTAGTTTCATTTTGCTTCCCTCAACCATAAGTATTCTGTGGCGACTGAGTATCTTCGCCTTTTCTGAGACAGTTTGGAATGGATGTTTTTTACACCTTAAATGTATTCTGTTGTTTACAGCTGTGGTGCTTCTGGAAACACTGGCACTCTCCTAAATGTGCCAATACATTTGAAGATTCAGGGTATCTTAAGAGACTGTTTTTTGTTTTTAACCCACAATGTCCAATAGTAAAGAGACGGTGAAGCTGCTTTAATTGTAAATTATTGTGGTCAAAAAGAAAGAACCGTTGCTTTTAAGAAATAATGGAACACAAAACATAATTAACTAATAATGATGCTCCATTGGATTTAACTCTTGATAGCACAGAATTACCCCACATTCCAGAATAAAAAGGCTGAATTAGTTAAAATGAAAAGAAGTAATGTGATTTTTACAAAAGATAAACCATTTTATATTTTTTCCGGACATCCTTATTTCAAATTCAATTACCCTACTGGAGTAACACAAACATTTAGTGATATCAATTTTAGACACTGAGTATGGTCATAGTCCACTTCCAAAATTATTTTCAGTGTTGAATTTATGAAAAATGAGAATAAAAAAATATTTTCAGTAAAAATTATAACATCATGGAATTTAACAAAGGTTTTTGACTATTCCTAATCTACCACTAATATTCTTTTCAATAATATTTGTTTGTTTTCACCAAGATGGAAAAATATACTGACTAAAATTTGATGAGTTCCAAAAATTTAAAATTTGATCATCTGAATCCAATCTAAACTATGTTCTAGGCATCTGCTTTAAACTAAAATCCAGGTTAATGTGCATTGGTGAACATTAATATCCAGTGATACAACTCGGCCTCATAAAACCACCCCAGCTGGTTAAAAAAAGATTTAGGCAAAGCCTAATCAGAGATATTCTGTCTCTTTTTGTGTGTATGAGAGAGGGTGTGTGTGAGCATAGGACCATCAGTGTATGCTTTCCCTCATGCTGCAGTGATTTTGAAATTGAACCGTTGCACTGCTGAGAAAGTGCCATGAAAATATAACCTACTGCATTCCATGAAAATAAATAAGCAAGGCCACCCAAATTTTCAATTAGTGCTTGAACAGAACGCAGGAAGTAGCTTGAGAGCCGTCAAAGGCTGCCTCAGGCTGGGTCGTGGACACGGAACAGTGACAGGAAAGCTTGCAGCAAGGAATAGAGGCTCAGTGTGAAGATGGCCCTTTTCCAAGGAAAACTGCATACTAATAGGTTAATGCTGATTTCCTGAAACATACAGCCTGGGTATTACAAGCTGGAATTTACTTTCTGAAAAGGCCAAGCCTCAAAGACGATGCCTTTCTGCTGATAGAATAACACTGAAGAGTTCAAACTGCATTACAGGTTGTCACAGCTTTAAGCTTCCTAAACTTTCCAAAGTTAAAAATCAGGAACATATTTTTGGCCACCTGAAACAGCAATAATTGGACAAGGTTGTGAACAAGAAAGGACAGTGTAACATTTCAGGATTGATTGGAAACCTCCTGGTGTCACCTACTTCAGCCTTTTTTGTGGGGGGGAACATGCCATTTTAGGCTAGTCTACACACAACAGAGAAACTCGCAAGGGACAGCACTATTTTTGTGGATTGCAGAGTACTGCATATTTTTCCTGTATTTATTCCTCCATGCCAACATTAATTTGTATGTTCTTAGTACAAAATTCCAGTCATGAAAGGTCTGAATGGATTTTTTTTCCCACAGTTGATTCATATAATCTCCAAATGTATTTCACTGAATTCTTTGCCCCCACTGCAAGCATCGTAATATGCAGAAAAAGATAAAGAAATCAATGATCCAATTTTCTACATTTAGGTCATGGGTAAAACTCAATCTTAGGGGACGCGGTGGCTCAGTGGGTTAGGACGCTGAGCTTGTCGATCGGAAGGTCGGCAGTTTGGCGGGTCGAATCCCGAGTGCCGCGTAACAGAGTGAGCTCCTGTTACTCGTCCCAGCTTCTGCCAACCTAGCAATTCGAAAGCACGTAAAATGCAAGTAGAAAAATAGGGACCACTATGGTGGGAAGGTAACAGCGTTCCGTGCGCCTTTGGCGTCTAGTCATGCCGGCCACATGACCACGGAGACGTCCTCGGACAAGCGCTGGCTCTTCGGCTTTGAAACGGAGATGAGCACCGGCCCCTAGAGTCGGAAACGACTAGCACACATGTGCGGGGGAACCTTTACCTTTACCTTTAAAACTCAATCTTAGGTTATTTATACACAGTCCTAAGCCGCATTAACAGAGGGATAGAATCAAGATCTCACAAAATATTAATACCACTTTATAATGCCTTGGTAAGGCCACACTTGGAATACTGCATCCAGTTTTGGTCACCACGATGTAAAAAAGATGTTGAGACTCTAGAAAGAGTTCAGAGAAGAGAAACAAAGATGATTAGGGGGCTGGAGGCTAAAACATAGAAATAATTGTTGCAGGAATTTGGTATGTCTGGTTTAAGACATGATAGCAGTGTTCCAATATCTCAGGGGTTGCCACAAAGAAGAGGGAGTCAACCAATTCTCCAAAGCAATTGAAGGCAGGACAAGAAGCAATGGATGGAAACTAATCAAGGAGATAAGCAACCTAGAACTAAGGAGCAATTTCTAGACAGTGAGAACAATTAATCAGTGGAACAACCTGGCTCCAGAAGTTGTGAATGCTCCAACACTGAAGTTTTAAGAAGAGATTTGGCAACCATTTCTTTGGAATGGTATAGGTTTTCCTGCCTGAGCAGGGGGTTGGACTAGAAGACCTCCAAGTTCCCTTCCAACTGTAATTCTGTTATTTATTTATTTACTGTAAATAGGTCTCCATTTTTTGTACTCTCAGCAGAAATAAGAGAGTTCAGGAGAAGTGGCTTCTAGGTTTAGGACTGCAAACTCAATGATACCTATTTTTAAGGAGACCTCCTTAGTATTACACATCCATTATAGAACAGAGAATACTTGGACACGTACTTCCATATTCTTTAGAAAGGCATTGACTGTCACCTAAGATGACAAATTAATCTGAGGAACCATTGAAATGGTGTAAAATATCAATTATGCAAAGATGGCTGCATATGTTGTACTACTGGTGTAAGGGGCAGGGAGTTTCAATGCACAAAAATGGTGTGTTGTTTTTTTTTGGTACCATATATATATAGAGATATACATACGTATTTATATGCTCATTGGGCTTTGTTGCCTTAGGATTAGGGTTTCAGGCAACCAGAATATTTGATAATCGTATCTTACCTCTGTATCTGATGTTTACTTCATCAAGTTGAAAAATAATGCTTACGGTAACACTAACCCAATCTAAATTCCATCTGTTTTGTTAGGGTATACTGAAAGTTTCATACTTGCCATCATCAGTTATGTCAAGTGGCATTTCAAGTAGGGCACAAAAGATCAGAACAGTAAATGCACTTTTTAAAAAAAAAACCCCAAACCCTTCATATTTGTTATATTGCATATAGGGTCAAGATTCACTATTTGTAGTAGCATTATTTAAAGTCTTTTAAAGGACTTTTCCATGCAGTGGTCCTACGTAGCCAAATCATTGCAATAATGTATTTGAAGTATCATGGGATACAAACAGTATAAAAAGACAAACAGAATCTCTAAATGTCAAAAGTAACCTTTGTTTATGTTACATTATTGTAGCGCAGCCCTCTGTTGATTTCAAGAACAGGGGGGGAAGGAAGCTTACAGAGCAATAAAAAGAAGGTAAAGGAGAATAACATGCAATTTTACTGATTTGAAAATTATGTATGGAGCAACATGATGTGTATTATCTTTGTCCTTTGTTTTGAAAACAATACTTTGAATACCACTGGCTTAATTCTTACCATATTTCTATAATGCTTTGTAAACTGACAGACTCTGCAAAAGAACAACATATATGGGAATGCCTTTGCAGGTTGCTTTAAACCAGAGGTGTCAAACTCAATTTCATTGAGGGCCACATCAGCATTGCAGTTGCCCTCAGGGGGCTGGGTGGGTATGGCCAGGATGGGCGTGTCCTACTAGGTGGGCGTGGCCAGCTCTACATCATTCGCATCAAGGGTGCCTATGGGGGCCTGGGCAGGAGTGGGACAGATCTGAGGGTCTCTGGCAGAAGGAGGGTCTCTGGGCCAGGGCCAAGGCAGTGGGGGCCGTTCCCTCACTCTTTCCAGGATGGCTTCGCGAGCCATATGAAACCACTTCGTGGGCCGGATCCGGCCCCCGGGCCTTGTGTTTGACACGTCTGCTTTAACCTATCAGAGAAAAGACAGTATGTGCTTTACAGAGAAAGGGCTTTCAGAAGGCTTTTGACATTAGACCACAGAACAGGAAATTAGGCTGAGAATTGAGTTGCCCTGGCTTGCTGTTAACCCTCATACAGCAATACTTATGTCAACAACACGTCCACGCCAAAGAACGCAGTCGGAAGAACGACGACGTGGTACGGTTGACTGCAAGAAGATCTTTACTGTGAGGAATCCGTGCAAATACAAAGTCAGCGTTGGGAGTCACTCACCCCCAACGCGTCTTTTAAACTTTGCCGGTAATTGGGCAACAGCCCCACCCGTTAGCCCCACCCTTTCCCCGCGCAGACCAGCATCTGCCTGAGCTGCGTAAAAACCCCACCCCCCTATCCCGTCGTCCCACGCCCTGCTTCTCCCCCTGACGCTGAGGTCCATACAGCGTGGAGGAAGGTGTAAGCCCAGCACCCCCCTCTCCTGTACCCCAAAGTCCCCATTGTGCTCCCCTCCACCATCTCAGCATCCCATGCCACAACCGCAGCCCCCTGGCAGCCCCCGTCGTCCGAGCGCTGCTGCCGGAATGCGAGCAGCTGAAACATCCAGCTGATGACAACTTACTTCTGAACGAATATGTAGATCAATAATACAATTTTATTGACATTATCTTATTTTAACTCCAGAACGTTGATAGTGTCTTTTAAAACTTTTTTTTTTGTAAGAGTAAAATTGACATCCTTCAAAAATGCATACTTTTTTTTTCCAAACTGGTGCAAGGTATCATCCTTAATTATCTCTTGAAATTTTGGATTTTAAAAAAATTCTAGCATTAGAATATAGTTTTAAGTAGGGCAGAATATATAGCATGTTTGTGTATGTGCCAGAACAATAAAAAAGGGCACAAATAAAAATTATTAAATTCATCAATTTCTGTATGTGTCTTGTGATTATCTTTTGTATTCTTTAGTTCTATAGCCATGGCATTTTTTGTATGGCTATTCTTCAGTTTGCAATCAAATGAAGTTTAGTCATAAAAATGGCAATTTAGTGCTTAATATAATCTTAAAATCAATTTGCATACCATCACCTTTCTCTCATTAAATCTGTAACAAGGGATCTTTGTTTTTGCTTTTGTTTTAACGCTTGCGGATAATTACACAGCCCAAGGTGTGCTCTTTACTCTAGAATACCTTGAGTCACCCTGCCAAATATTTTGGAAGTTTAAAGTTTAGACAAAATACATGGGAAAATCCTATTTTTGAGGGAAAATTCTACCTAGGGTTAGGCTTCTTTAGTATCTGGACCAAAAAATCAACTTCGTGGTTACATTTGGGTTGAGTGTTTATTGATAGTTGGCTTTTTAATTTTCATTCTGCCCAAACCTAGGTCCTGTACATGGAAAAATCACATTTGGAGAGAAAATGCCTTCAAAGGCTAGGATTAAACTTCCTTGAAGTCAGGGTCAGAAACAAACAGAAAAATGCATGGATGGCTTTTATGGACACTGAGCCTCTGAGAAGTCACTTCTTCCCAAATTAATATCCTGGGCAATGTGAACAGGAAATTTCTATCTAGAAGAAAAACCCTAGCTAGGGTTAGGGGTAGGGCAGGGGTAGGCAACCTTGGCTCTTTTATGACTCATGGACTTCAACTCCCAGAATTCCTGAGCCAGCCATTGGCTCAGGAATTCTGGGAGTTGAAGTCCACGAATCATAAAAGAGCCAAGGTTGCCTACTCCTGGGCTTGGGTTAGGGTTAAGCTTCTTTGAAGTCAGGGCCAAAAATGAACACCACACAAATTTTTAAAAGAATGTTTATGGACAATAAACAGCTGAGAAGTCATTTCTTTTCAAATTGATATCCTGGGAATTATGAATGGGAAACCAGTATCTGGAAGGAAAACCTGTCTAGGATTAGAGTTAATGTGAGGCTTCCTTGTAGTCTGGTCTAAAAACAAACCTTGCAGTCATAATTGTAGAAGATGTTGATGGATCCTCTTAGAAATCCATTCTTCTCAAATTCACTCCCTCAGTGATATGATTAGGAAAAACCTGTCTGGAAGGAAAATCCTAGCTAAGGTTAGGGTTAGACTTCCATGAAGTCAGGGCCAAAAATGAACAAGGTAATAATATTTATAGGGGACATTTATCGGTAATGGGCTTCTGAGAAATCCATTCTTCCCAAAATTATTCTTTGGGCAATATAAATGGGAAATCAGTATTTTAAAGAAAACCCTTAGATACAGGTAGTCCTTAACTTAGAATCACCATTGGGACCAGAACCTCTATTACTAACTGGTGCATTCATTGAGTAGTCATGCCTGATTTTACAACCTGGGACATTGCAACCATACATGCTGGTTACTTTGTGCCTGAATTTTGATCACGTGACCACGAGGATCCTGTGATGGAGAGAGACCTGCAAGACATAGCAGGCAAGTAAGAGTGAGAGAGAAAGATGGGCTAGGGTTAGGGTTAGCTTCAAGCACTAGCTCAAAAGGCAGAGCTGCAACTGAGAAACAAATGAAAGAGAACAGGAGAAAGAAAGACTGAGCAAGAAAGAATGACAGAGAAAGGACAAGGGAACACAAGACTTGCAGCGAGCCAAAGGATCATCTGTGGGATGGGGTGAGGGCTTCAGCATCTGATTCACCGGTTGAGTGGGGACTTCTTGGTAAGCAGGAGAGGCAGAAATTCCCCATCCAACATGTAGATTAGATGCTGACAGATGCCTGAAACCCATGAGCCTAACTTTCTGTCAAACCTTGCTTCCTCTCTTCTAGGTGTCTCCCCCCCCACCTTAGTTTGGAAGGTGAGAGAGGAAATGCAGCCATCAATTACTGCACCTTAGCTTGGCCTGCATGAAACAATCAAGAAGACAGAACTTGCTGACTTCACTAACAAGGCAGAGCAGCGAGAGATTATGGCGGTAGTTCCTTAGTGCTGGCTTACTGTACGTAGCTCCATGGACTATAGAAGGAAAGTATATTAAACCAGCTGTCTGGATATGCCATATAATGAATCAGCCTGCATGAATATTCCATTAGTGGTTGGCTATTTGAGTAGCTGAACAAGGGAAAAGATTATTTTGGAAGATATAGTGGCAAGCTACATGGCTAGAGATGTTCATATTTCGGGGTGGGAATACTGCTCTTTCTTTTGCAATGGGAATTTTATTCATTGATACATTCATACGACAACATTGTCATATGAGTTCTTGATGAATTTAATCAATGAAATATATATAAATGTTAACTGTCGAATTTAATCATACCTAGGCTACATTCCTGCTTATTTCCCCTATTCTCTTGTTGTATTCCAACCTTATTACTCCACATTCTATCCCTCAAAGGAGAGTGCATAAAACAGGGTTTTAAATCCTGTGCACAGGATCCTATCCAATTGGAGCAGGCTCTCCATTCTAGATTACCTTCACCAGGGTGCATGTCAATGAACTGAGTTACTAGCAACATGATCTGCTCTCCCATTCAAATAGCCAGAATTTATTTAATAAGTGAAGCTCCCTTCATTCATAAGGGTTTATCCTCATTTAGATCAATCAATGATGTAAATTCAAGCAAGCAAAAAGCCTTACTAGTGAACTCTTCCATGAAAGATATGCATGAATCATCTCCATTTGATTTGTAAATTATGCCTTCTTGGACAAGCAGATCAGATGGACCAGTTTTTCCTAACAGAAGCATGGAGAGATGAGTTTATATAATATGCATATTCTGGCCATGTGCTGCCATTTATTCTGTGCAAGGGATTTAGGATAATTGGGAAGGTTAAGCTACTGCATGTACCTCACTTGATGAGTATATTTTTTTGGCAAGGTGTACTTGTTATTTCACATAGGTGAACTCTGAAAATAGGGTAAACAGGCTTGGAAGTATCAAAAACATTTATGAAAATGATTGACTACAATAGAGTATTATACCATATATATATATATATATATATATATATATATATATATATATATATATATATATATATATATATATATAGTATATTACATGTTAACAAATGAAAACACAACCTTTATTAAAAGCTGTGTTGGTGTCAAGAATGTTATCAGCATTTCCTCCGTTAAAAAAAATCCTCTGAAGTTAAGAAGAACGCAAGTTAACCAGCCTTAGGCTGGTCCAAAGATGTAGGGAGGTAACTCTAGTATAATTGTCATTTATTTATCTTTTATGTTAAAATCAGTGCAATCAATCAGTGAATAAACAATTGCAAACCCACACTACCAATTGATTACATGGCAAAGCATCAGTCAAATAACTAGTCAAATACTATTCGTTCCACTTCATCACTGACTTATCTTCGCTTTCTGGAGTATCGTCAGTATGTTTTCTTCTGTTCCTCTTCTCAGCTGCTTCAGTTGGTTCCTGAACTCAGTTGCTTCTCCTTATTGTTCATCTGTTATTGTCCACCTGTGTTGTTCATCTGTGCAGTTCCATACTGTTTCCTTTGCTTCACAACAGATCTGCTTAGTGCCTGGCCCCTATATTTTATTATGTTTCTTTATTAATTAATGTTTGCAATTTTTGACAATGGTTAAAGTATAGCTCTCGGATAGCATGTTTATACTACAAACAGGGAGTATGTATTAGGAAAACATAGGAAACTAGCTTTTTGCTAAGTCAGACTTGGCTTTAATTTCCAATGCATGCTATTTTTTCTTCTTTTTCTCACCTGTGTTATACTGCTTAGCTCAAAGGAGTGGAGTGTTATGGATATGTATGCAATCATATTTCAAATCTTGTTTAAAATCTTTAAGACTGAAGACATTCCACTGGAATATGTCACCTATGTCAGGGCTTTTCAACCTTTTCACCGATTGTACCACTTTTAGGATATGGCAATATTCGTGTACCACATAGTAAGGTGTCCAAAAATTGATGACCAAAACCCCCCGCAAAAAACATGTGCAAAGTTGCAATTGCACTGAAATGACTTATGACTATTTTTCACACTTATGACAATTGCAGCATGCCCAAGGTCATGTGATTTATATTTGGATGCTTGGCAACTGATTCGTATTTATGATGGTCACAGTGTCCCAGGGTCATGAGATCCCCTTTTGCAAGCTTTTGACAAGCAAAGTCAATGGCAGGGCTGCTGGTGGCCAAGTGCTAAGGCAGGACTTCCCGCCTTCCATGCCTCCCTCTCTCTCATTCCCATCTCCTTCTGAAGGAAGAATTTGAACCTCTCCCCCCATATTTTCCTTCTTTCATATATTCATCAAATAAGGAAAAGCCTCCAGAGATAGAAAAGACAAGCCGCTGAGGGAACTAGCTTAAAAAGGTGCATTCCCCTTTAAGAATTAGCTTCTGGCTAGAAAGGAAAGTTAAGGAGCTGGGAGCCGGCACTTAAGGAAGAAGAAAAAAAATGTAGTAAGTGTTGGCTGTCGGCTAAGGCAGCCTCCCCAAATGGCTCCATTCATAAGTAAAGGAATGCTACAGGCAAAATCCATTCAGGAGAAAAATACTTCAAAATCCCTTGCAGCAAAACTTACAGCTAACAATAGCAGAGCAATAGAATCTAACATGAGACATCAGGCATCAGCCAAATGGAAATTGTCAAACACTCCTTAAGAACACAAAAAGCCCACATTGCACAAATCCCAGAACTTCAAAGTCACAAAAGCACATAAGAATGCTTCCACTCTCCATCTCCCTCCCTCCCTCCCTCCCTCCCTCCCTCCCTCCCTCCCTCCCTCCCTCCGTGCCTCACCTCCAGCCGATGCTACCTTTCTTCATTGCTGCCTTTCTTCATTCCTCATGGAGGGCGACCCCTCCCATATTGCATTTCTTGCCTGTTTGTTGCTGCCAGCACGGATGGCTGTCACAGAAGTTGTAGATTGGCTCATAGCCAGCCTGCTTGATCTCCTCTCCTCTCCCTCCACCCTCCTCCTTCTTTCCCTTCGGTGCAGCTACAACTGACTCCACCTCGTCCCATGGCTGCTTCTTTTTCTCTCTTTCCCTCTCCCACCCAAACTGCCTCCTTTTAAAGCCTCTCCTATCTCTGCCCCCCTCCTCCTCCTTTCTCTTCCAGGTGAGCTGGAAGTGAGCCTGGGGCCTTTGCCCCACCCCAACCACTCTGCAGCTCCGGAGGACTCTCCCACAGTAAGTCCTGTGCTGTGCTGGCTCGTTCCCTTCCCCACTACACTTGGCTGCGCAGGGCCACATACCACCTGCCACGTGCTAATGTACCACAGGTGGTACATGTACCACTGTTTGAAAAGCCCTGACCTATGTGTTACAGTATTATTCAGCTCTAAATCTTTTTCTTGGTTAAGTACAGTAACCAATTACTGTTCTAAAACTACTCTCCTTTATAAAAATTCTGATCTACTTTCATCAAATCTGCCATGAACACACACACAAACACATACACACTATAGTTATTCACAGAATAAAATTGAATAATTTGTACTTGCACGATTTCAGAACAGGAGAAATTATGTCAGCACAATTATCTGCCCTCTTTAAAATAATACCTTCTTGATTTTGGAGAGTTTAAAGTTTTTCATTTGCTAGTCATATACAATATATTTACATAATCAATTCTACAAAATATATTTGACAATTTAGAGAGCTGTCTAAATTCCCTGTCTAGATAAAACAGTTCCCAGTGCTATATACCCAACTACACAGTATTGGTTTGAGCTCTTTTAAAAATGATTCTACATGCCGCTCATAGGTCTTATATGACATAGTGGTCCCATTTGGTCTTCTTTCAGTGAGAAGGAAAATGGGCATTCACTTGACAGATGATTGATATTTACAAGCTATCATTAAGAATTTGGTTCCCAGTCTATCCGGCAAAGAATATGCAATAGGTCAAGCTAGGTGTTAAAATGCATTGTTCTCAGCTAAGACCCAGTTGACATATTACTGCCCAAATGTTAAAGTGCAAAAGCCATAAGCAGTGCTATCAGTTATGGTTGACAGATGTGCTTTTAAAATGAACATTTCCCTGTAATAGATATGGAAGAAGTAATTAATCTACTTTTATACCCATGCATGCTTCTTTTAGAAGGGACGCGGTGGCTCAGTGGGTTAGGACGCTGAGCTTGTCGATCAGAAGGTCGGCAGTTTGGCGGGTCAAATCCCGAGTGCTGCATAGCAGAGTGAGCGCCTGTTACTCGTCCCAGCTTCTGCCAACCTAGCAGTTCGAAAGCACGTAAAAATGCAAGTAGAAAAATAGGGACCACTACGGTGGGAAGGTAACAGCGTTCTGTGCGCCTTTGGCGTCTAGTCATGCCGGCCACATGACCACGGAGACGTCCTTGGACAAGCGCTGGCTCTTCGGCTTTGAAACGGAGATGAGCACCGGCCCCTAGAGTTGGAAACGACTAGCACGCATGTGCGGGGGAACCTTTACGCTTTATGCTTCTTTTATTAATCTATTAGTCTAGTTATTGCTCAATTTTTTCTGAAACAAAATTGAGGGCTAAAGAGCCCAGTTCAGACAACACTTGAGGAAAAATCTGAAAAGTATTTAGGCAGAATTAGTGGATTTAAAGAGGTAGGATATTCTCTGGCATCACAGTGAAACAAGGAAATGATTTGGTGTTCCAATTTCCAATCTCAAGAAAAAAAACCTCCTCACCAATGCAGAGTTCTAACAAAAACAAATATAACAGAGTTCTCGAGTTATGACTATAATTGAGCCCAAAATTTCTGTTGTTAAGTGAAACAGTTACTAACTGAATCTTGCCCCATTTTACAACCTTTGTTGCCATAGAATTGAGCCTGGGACCTTTTGCATCCAAAACAGACTGGAGTATCTCTGAGCCATGCTTTCTTTTCAAAGAAGCAGTGCCAGCATTTATCACCGAAAGAAGAAAGGCCTGTGCAAAGTTATATTCCCAAAGTCCCTTCAAAATCACTAGGTTTGAATCGCAAGTTAATAGCAAATAATTAACTGCAGAACTCCATATAACATTTATATAGCGACAAAATAAACGAAGATGACAACTTATATAACCAGCATGCATTTCAGTCATAAATTAGTGTTCACAAGTGGCTTCATAATTACAGGTGGTCCTCAACCTAGGACTGTAACTGAGTCCAAAATTTCTGTTGTTAAGTGAGATATTTTTAAGTGAGTTTTGCCCCATTTTACAGCCCTTTTTTGGCACAATTGTTGTGTGAATCATTGCACGGTTAAGTTAGTAACATGGAATCTGGCTTCCCCATTAACTTTGCTTTTCAGAGGGTCGCAAAAGGAGTTCACATGACCCCAGAACGCTGCAACTGTTCTAAACGTGAGTCAGTTGCCAAGCGTTTGAACTTTGATCACGTAAACACTGCTACGGTCATAAGTGTGAGAAGCAGTCATAAATCACCTTTTTTTTTTACTGCCACTGTAACTTCAAACGTTCACTAAATGAACTGCTGTAAGTTGAGGACTACCTGTATATGATGCTAATTTCTGGCAGTGTGGAGAAATTCAGTAAGGAATAGGATAAAAAAACAACAACAACACACTCACACACACACACACACAAAGAGGAGGTGGTGAGAAAAGAATAATGATGTATTGCTCTGCCTTCTTTTGGTTCAGGCCCTACCTATCAAGAGCTTATGGACTTTCACCAGAAGAAAAAAAGCATTCCAACCTAATATGTTCCCTATCTACTCCAGCATTTATTTCCAGAATATCCAGAGAAAATGCTCTGGGAATCTTGAGAGATTACACAGGATAAAATTGCCAGGTCCCAACAGTAGAGTTTTCAAAGATTGGAGACTAGCCTCAGTGCCAAAGGACATGAAGGTAGCCAGCATAAAACCATTTTTTTTAAAAAAAAACCAACAGAACAAAGATCTGGGAAATTAAAGGCCATCACTGATGACAGGAGACAATTAAAGGTCAATCATCAGCTGAATATCTTTTCCAAGCAAATTGGTCAAACAAGCCTTGATGAATCAGCAAAGGTGAGTCCTACCTGATGTGCCTGTGAGTTTTGTTTTGTTTGAGAGTCAGCAAGTACATAAATAAAGTACATAAAATATACTAACATTTATATCTGAATTTTTAAAAAGACACTGACAAAATTCATAAACGTCACTTGAGTAAATGTAGTGGCTATAGGATAAGGGGACTTTTCTATGGATTAAAATGTAAAGGTAAAGGTTCCCCCGCACATGCGTGCTAGTTGTCTTCAAAGAAAAACAATAAAGTCTAGCTGCCTCCTGAAAAAGCACTTTTGGGATAGCCATGGCCTGGATGACTGAGAATCTCCATAGACGTTTAGCCTGAAGTCATTTTTGCATCTACTGTAGCCACAAGACAAAAGACTCTTGTGATAAATTCTACATAGGTTGAATTCTAGACAGGTTGAGGATTTCAGGATTGTCTTTGCTTTCCCTAGAATCTTGAGATCCCCTAATAAGAACCTTACACAACATGAATACATTTAGAATACATTTAGAGTACAGAATTTGTTTGGAGAAACAAATAGGATCTGAGCTCATTGTCTTTCCATGCCGGACTTAACTTCTATTTCTCCCAGTCCTTATTATCCCACATACTTTTCTTCACTTCAGAAGAATAATTTGGAAAGTGGAGGTGCATTGATGTTGCAAAATTGGGAATAATAATCTTTTGTCAGGTGACTTGAACTCCTTCAGAGAAGTCTACTCAGATTCACAACTTGTCCATTCCTGTTGAACGTACGACACACAGTATCCCATCCACTTTATTTTAGAAGCAAAGTTTTGTAACGGGGATTCAGAAGTAGAGATGGGTTTTCTGTGCAAGGAGCTGAAACTCAGTAGAAATGGCACAGTTTGAATGCATATCAAGCTAAAGAATTTTTGATTAGATGCTGGTGACACAGTGTCTCACATAAACACTGCTTGACCTCACATAGCAGGACGGGGAAGCTGTAGATCTTTGAAAGTTGATACAGTTGGGAATAGGGACCAGATAGTCTGGTTTAAGAAAAATGAATTTTGTTTGTTCAGATAAATGAGAAGCAAGAATTCTGACTGAGATAAGATTGCTTCTACAGTGGGATGTCGCCAGGCCTTATTGAAAAAGGAGAAAGAAAAACACTCTTAAGTTGAACTCAACTCCTAATGACTACAAGAATATAGGCACATAATTTTCTTGGCAACAGTACAAAAGTGATTTGCCACTGATTTCTTTTGGGAT
Organism: Vipera ursinii; assembly: GCF_947247035.1. Lineage (NCBI taxonomy): Eukaryota > Metazoa > Chordata > Lepidosauria > Squamata > Viperidae > Vipera > Vipera ursinii. The sequence goes on along the minus strand of NC_139516.1, from coordinate 142,029,169 downwards.
GTTCTTTATTATCAACCTAGCCTAAAGCTCTGGAATATCCTGGAGGTTTCTCTTATTAATATGCTAATATGCTTATTAATATGCTAACCAGGTTGAATCCTGCTTAGTTTTTTAAAGTTCAGCTTAAGTCAACTAGATAAAGGTAAAGGTAAAGGTTCCCCCGCACATGCGTTCTAGTCGTTTCCAACTCTAGGGGCCGGTGCTCATCTCCATTTCAAAGCCGAAGAGCCAGCGCTTGTCCGAGGACATCTCCGTGGTCATGTGGCCGGCATGACTAGACGCCAAAGGCGCACGGAACGCTGTTACCTTTCCACCGTAGTGGTCCCTATTTTTCTACTTGCATTTTTATGTGCTTTCGAACTGCTAGGTTGGCAGAAACTGGGACGAGTAACAGGCGCTCACTCTGTTACGCGGCACTCGGGATTCGACCCGCCAAACTGCCGACCTTCTGATCGACAAGCTCAGCATCCTAACCCACTGAGCCACCGCGTCCCTATGTCAACTAGATACCACTCTTTACAAATAAATAAAAATAAATAAATGCTTCTTCAAGATCAGTGGTCAATAATCTTGGTCCATGTGGGGAATTGGGATGGAAGCAGCCTCAGTAACTCTTCCCCAATAGTCTCAGTCATATTCTATAGCCAAGTTCACAGTAGAGAACAACTATCTCAGTCAGAATTTCTGGAACAGAGAAGCTTTAAATTCCTCCAGCCAGAAGCTTTATGCCTCCCAGGTTTTATCACATCCATCTGAGCCTTCTTGATAACAATTTGGTGAGATTGGGAGGCATATGCTCTCCATGTTGAAATAGCAATAGCAATAGCACTTAGACTTATATACCGCTTCACAGTGCTTTACATCCCACTCTAAGCAGTTTACAGAGTCAGCATAGTGTCCCCAGCAATCTGGCTCCTCAATTCAAGGTGCTGGTTATCACCTATAAAGCCCTACATGGCCTGGGTCCAGGGTATTTGAGGGAACACCTGCTGCCGGCATCAAATGCCCTTCGCCCAGTGCGCTCCCACAGGGAGGGTCTGCTCAGGGTCCCACCGGTAAGAGATTGCCGGCGGGTGACACCCAGGGATAGGGCCTTCTCAGTGGGGGCGCCTGCCCTCTGGAACCAGCTGCCAGTGGAGCTGAGGACTGCCCCCGACCTCCGATCATTCCGCCGGGGCCTGAAGGCCTGGCTCTTTGAGCTCTCGGGCCCAGGCTGAGGAGAAATTTATTTTAATTGGGGTTTTTTTAATAGTACAGGGTTGGTTTAATCTTTTTTAAATTGGTTTTTTAACTTTTGTATGGTTGATTTTTAACTCCCTGTAAACCGCCCTGAGTCCTCAGGGAAAGGGCGGTATATAAATGCAATAAAATAAATAAAAATAAATAAATTTTACTGACCTCAGAAGGATGGAAGGCAGAGTCAACCTTGAGATGGTGAACTGCCAAACTGCAGGCAGACGGCAGTCAGCAGAAGTAGCCTGCAGCACTGCATTCTAACCACTGCACCACCACGGCTTATAAATAAAGAGGTTGTTGTCCTTTTCAAGCTTGCAAGAGAAAATCTGTGTGAACACACACACACACACACACACATCTCTCCCCCCATACATGGCACCCCTAATCTATTCTCTTGCATCAAATGTAGCCTACAGAATGAAAGGTTGATCAACCGCAACATAGCTTAAGCCAATGACTTTTGAGTAGACATTGGAGCTCTTCTTGTTTCTTGAAGCGTCTCAAAGACACTTACAGAGAGTCTTCAGAATAAGCCTGTGTGGAAGACTAGGCAGAGAAAAGGCAACTGCATCTGTGAGCTTTACTGTTGATAAAGAGAGGAACCTGAGTGTCGCTACTCCTAGTCCAACACTATAATCCCAGTGTTGAATGGAATGAAGAGGCAGGCCGACCTCCAGTCTTTCACTTGCATGAGGCCAACAGTTTAAGCCAGGAGAGAACCATGTTTGTGCCACACACGTGGAAATCTTCAATTACCCCATGGCTCACTCGAATTCATCTAGATGAGGGAAGAGGCCGGGAAGATAGGAAACAACTTCTGTCCCATAAGGTCCTGGAAGATGCTTGCCATGAACGGGCAAGCATTTTGGAAGATCATAATAGAAAGAAAGGTTTTCCTCCATACCCTGAAGAGAGGAGAGGAGATCCAGGCCTTCTCCAGTAAAGATGAGAAACAGAAGAGATCTTTCCAATCAAGACTTGCAAAGCCAACCCGGCTGACAAGTGCAAAATATCCTTCATGATGAATATCGCACTCCTTCTGGTGATGGAGTTGTTGCTCTTTCGAACCTCTGACACAAGCTTTCTCCAGTGCTCTGGCTTTCTAGTTTTAATGCCATGATTAATAACGTTTGCAAGATCTCTTCCTTGGGCCAAACAGCTGGGTTATTGCTTCAGAAACAGCTGTTTCATAGCTAAGGTACCCTAGCTTCAATAACCACCTCACAGAGGATTTGTTGGCGACTTGTCTTTAAACATTACTCTGATAGCAAGACAATCTTGTACTTAATCATGCACAGGCTACACAAGCTGTATCCTTTCTTCACAAGCACACACTCAAGGGAAATGTTGCCAAAGTGCTTTTTGTTCCAATGCCACACATAAGGTTCCTACCAGATGTTCCCATTTTAATCCCAACTGCCTTTTAAAAAGGAGGAGAAACCAACCTCTTTTATATTCCAAAATTGTCAATATCGTTTAGTAGCAAATATAATATCCTTATAACAGTCAATAAACATATAACAAACACAGACATTTTCATCAGGAAAATATTATAACCCTGAACTTTTTAAGAGTTAAATTACATTTTTTTTTAAAAAAGAAAAGAACTGCAACATCTGGCAAGCAGTTTCTAATTTCTGAAAGGCTTGGAGTGAAAACATAAAAGCCACTGGGCAGATTCTGAGTTATGAATCATTTGCCAGTTGTTTACCCTTATGCCAATCCTTTCATGCCCTTCTGTTCTCCTGCATGGATGTAATCAAGTTTATTGCAAATATATTTTCCATTTGTTTTTTTTTAAAAAAACAAAGCATCTACCATTTAAAAAACAGGAGGAAATCGTATTGTGGTAAATTAACAAAAAAAAATCCTTGTTCATTTACCTTTATTCCCTTTTCTTCTATCTGCAAATGTCTACTTTCTACTTTCTCCTCACTGAGGGCTACATACATCAACAGAAAATGTGTGTATATCATTATGTATAACATTAAAGGTAAAGGCAAAGAGTCCCTGCTGGTTTTACTCTACTAGTTGTAGCCGAATTTAAGAGCCAGTGCTCATCTCCATTTCTAGACCATTGAACCAGACCACTGGCTGGCAGGAGCTGGGGCAAGTAACGGGAGCTCACTCCATTACATGGTGTTAGGACCCAAACTGCCCTGGCATCTTTTAAGCCACTGGGCCCCAGCATCTTGCCAGGTATAAAATAAGTATTTATGAAATGTAACTATGATTGCTATATTTTATATAGTATCTCGTGTAGTGAAGAAAACGAACCTAACAAACAAAATGGAGACTGCACTCTTCCCCCTGCCACCAGTATTTTGGTTAGGACCAAGATCAAAATCAGCTCTTCGCTTTGCCCAATCCTATCAGGCCCAAACCAACCCTCCCTGTCCTCTGACAAAGTGCTTTGCAATCCCATCCAGACCAAAGGATAGAAGCAGTGGTGGGATTCAGCCAGTTCGCATCAGTTTGGCACAACCGGTAGCTAATTTTTTGTTGCCCAGGCCCAGAATAGACTTCCGAAAGTGGCATCCGCACAGAGAACCGGTTGTTCACATATCTGAATCCCAGCACTGGATAGAAGCCTCCTAGCCAGCTCACAGCACACCCCAAAGGCAGCCCTAACAAAGGAATTGCAACATACTGTAGAGAAACCCCATCCCTCCAACCTTAATCAGGGACTTGCTCCTGATTACCTCAGCAATCCATACCCTACACAATGGGCTTCCCCAGCTCTGCTATCTCCCCTGAAAGGGCTGCTTTGCCCAACAATAGAAATGACCCTAGGTAGAGGGACAAGGACTTACCTAGCTTCCCCAGAACTGGCCAACAAATCAGGTCCTTAGGCTTTCTGGCACTGTAGCCTCAACCTCTGTAACAATCTTTGCTTTTCCATTGTTCTGGGTCCTTCATTGTAGAGCAGCTACCCAATGATCAGTGCAATAAATATGGTTTTTCTCCTCATTGTTGTGCTCCTTGCTTGGGCAAAATTCTACAATATCCCTTACTTTATTTAGGAACAAACAATATTTTTAATCACAGGATGAAGATTCTGATTGGGTTACACATGCTTTTTAAGTCTGTTGTTGTTGTTAGTTGCGAAGTCGTGTCCGACCCATCGTGACCCTATGGACAACGTTCCTCCAGGCCTTCCTGTCCTCTACCATCTTCTGGAGTCCATTTAAGTTCACACCTACTGCTTCAGTGACTCCATCCAGCCACCTCATTCTCTGTCATCCCCTTCTTCTCTTGCCCTCAACCTTTCCCAGCATTAGGCTCTTCTCCAGTGAGTCCTTCCTTCTCATTAGGTGGCCAAAGTATTTGAGTTTTAACTTCAGGATCTGGCCTTCTAAAGAGCAGTCAGGGTTGATCTCCTCTAGGACTGACTGGTTTGATCGCCTTGCAGTCCAAGGGACTCGCAGGAGTCTTCTCCAGCACCATAGTTCAAAGGCCTCAATTCTTTGGCACTCAGCCTTTCTTATGGTCCAACTATCACTGCCATACATTGCAATTCAATCTGTTATGTATATACTATTTATTAATCGGTAACTTCAAAGATTTTTGTCTCCCCTATAAAGACTAAAGCTACTCTGGGAAAACTGGAAAGGAAGGCACTTTTGAATCTTCCAGCCCAACTCTGAAATGCACAGAATTTCACAAATGTTGTGTCAATCCCGAAACATCAGAGATAGCTGTGGAACAGAGAAGATACGATTGAGAAATGCTCTTCTAAAACCAAGGAAGCCAAATCTATAAATGTAAAAAGGAGTTTATTGAGGAATATAATGCCGATGAGAAAGACAAATGAATGCAGTTACCACAACTATCACAAAATTTCAAATAAGTCAAATTAGATGCATTTTTAAAAAATAAAATCTGGATTTCCATTGCAGAGGGAATGGTTGGAGAAATATTATCTGCTTCCTCCTTGGATATTTGGAGGAAGGAGCTCTCCCTCCTCATCTTCCTCCTCCTCCTCCTCCTTGCTGTTTTTTTTCTTTTTCTTCTTCCTCCTTGAGAATGAATCCTACCTGATGAATCTGAACATTAGTCACAATAAAGAATCCCATTGTCACTCCCCCCACAAAAAAAAATCCTATAAAAAAGCATTTTGAAGCACAATCTGCCACTATGTTCCGGATGGATCTCAAACCCTCAAGTCAGAAAGTCCCTGCAATAGGAGACTTTGATCGATATCATAACATAGTCTCAAATGACTTGCTGATCACCTGATTTTGCCATTCCGCATCTTTCCTCAACTCTTATCCTGTACCAAGTAAGGGCGATAAGGAAAAGTCCATCTCATGGAGAAGACTGATCACTGCTTTGTTCAGTCAAGGATAAAGTTCCATCTATGATATCCTGCATTAAGCCAGTAAATGGGAAATTGATCTAGGAGCTACATCTACTTTCTGAACAGCTCTTACCAGAATGATAAAAATATGGTTTGATTTTCACCAGTTGTGCCTTTGTAGAAATAGGATTAGAGGAACTAAAGAGCCTCTTGTTGCGAGTGAAGAAGGAGAGTGCAAAACTTGGGTTGATACTAAACATTAAGAAAACCAAGATCATGGCATCTGGCCCTCTCAATTCCTGGCAAATAGATGGGGAAGAAATGGAGGTAGTGACAGATTTTATTTTCCTGGGCTCCAAGATCACTGCAGATGGGGACTGTAGCCAAGAAATTAAAAGATGCTTGCTCCTCGGGAGGAAAGCCATGGCAAATCTAGACAGCACACTAAAAAGCAGAGACATCACCCTGTCAACAAAAGTGCGTATAGTCAAGGCTATGGTCTTCCCAGTTGCAATGTATGGCAGTGAAAGCTGGACCATAAGAAAGGCTGAGCGCCAAAGAATTGAAGCCTTTGAACTATGGTGCTGGAGAAGACTCCTGTGAGTTCTTTGGACTGCAAGGCGATCAAACCGGTCAGTCCTAGAGGAGATCAACCCTGACTGCTCTTTAGAAGGCCAGATCCTGAAGCTAAAACTCAAATACTTTGGCCACCTAATGAGAAGGAAGGACTCACTGGAGAAGAGCCTAATGCTGGGAAAGATTGAGGGCAATAGAAGAAGGGGATGACAGAGAATGAGGTGGCTGGATGGAGTCACTGAAGCAGTAGGCGTGAGCTTAAATGGACTCCAGAAGTTGGTAGAGGACAGGAAGGCCTGGAGGAACATTGTCCATAGGGTCGCGATGGGTCGGACACGACTTCGCAACTAACAACAACAACAGAAATAGGATTCTGCATGAGAGGGCTTTTAGGGTACCAAAGCTGAAGTCCACCTACTCAGATCTATTGGCTTCTGATCAAGGTTTCAGATGCTTTGGGGCAATTTGACATAGGCATCCACAACCTGAAGATTTGCTAATCCCTGGAATGCAAGATGCATTATGGTAGTAGTCAGCCCATAAAAGCCTATAGCTTACAGGTAATGTGTGCTTACTGGAATACTTCATTTATTATTATCTAGCAATCTGAACACAAACTTGCCCTATATTTATGATATTAAAAATTCATGCAAAATTGTGCATGGGCTTAAAACACTATTTTAAATATCCTCCAATCTGAGATTATCGGACTTTCTCCACTCCTTTTCCTTAATATTTGATTGATGAGATATGTTGCTAACTTTTAGCATTACAATTTGCAGCTGAGTGATAGAATGAAGGGGTGAAACATTTGGGGCCCTCGTAGGGCCTTTGGGTGTTGATAGTTCAGGGATGGACAAAAAAATATATATGTTTTACTCCGAAAATAGGAGTGGGAAAATTGTGCTCCTCCAGATGTGTGTGGACTAAAATCCCCTGAAACCCAAGCCAGTCTGACCTGTTGTATGGGACTATGGCAATTGTAGTTAATAGTTCCTTAAAGTGTGACAATTTATAGAAATACATGGGAGGAACATACGACTTTGCTAATCTGACAAATAGCTAGAAAGCGAAGCAAGTAAATTGAAACAAAGGAAGGCAGACCTGCTTTCTTTTCAAATTGGCTTGCAACTCTACCAAAGGGCTTAATTTGCAGGTGACAAGCTGTGCAGTTTCGATCCATTTTCTCTGAAGTAGCTGTGAAGCCAGAGGTCAGATATGAAGTTTCCAGTGATTCTCTTCAACCCACTTCTTAAAAAAATGGTATGTATGCCATAAGGGAACCATACATGACTTGTTGAGGTCTTTCAGCCCTCTGTCCAGCTGCTTTGTAAACAGAGCTGTTACCCGCCCAGCCTGAAGCCATAGCATTATGGGATGTAATGGATCAAGGTGTTTGATATCTTTTTTGTAAATCATGAATTTTATTACAATGAATTAACATGTTAATTTAGGAAGAGTCAGCAGAACCTTGGGCAAATCTGACCCTGTGTATAAGTTAGCTCTCCTCCTGCCTAATGAGGTGAGAGTGACGAAATCAAAACAAATATCTTTCAGCTTCATTAATGTAGGAAAAATACCCCTCTGTTTAATCACAGCAGGAGACGTTGACAAAACTGATACCTCCACGCTACAGACTTGCATGCTAATGTTACTGTCCTTCACATCTGAGCAGACCACCGTGATTTGCTTTATCATAACTCAGGTAAACATTGTGTGGGCCCAAGAAGTGAAGAAGAGTTGGTATCCTGTCAGCGGTCCATGCATGCTTTGTATTAGAAGCTCTCTTTGTCCCAAGCCATGACAATTTGTCTCCCACAAGTAAGCTGTCACTCAAATATCTTCTCCTTATGTCCTTGTAACCCAAGAACTCCTCAGGAGCTAACTAACCAGTCTTCCCTCCATCTAACCAATTAAGGAGCACAGGAATGGCCAGCCTTGTGCACACTTTTCCAGTTTCTCAGCTTCTCTTTTACAGATCGATTCACCATTTAAAAAAACAAAACAAAAAGACACCACTAGTTGCCTGGAAGAAGGTGGTTTTCTCAAAAGTTGTCCTTTTGGCCCTTGAAAAACAAAAACAAAGAAACAAAAACAACAACAACAGCAGTGTGGAATTGTAGTGCCTGAGTGTCAGCAGACAGGGAGAAGCGAGCAGCCAAGATAAAGAGGAGTTCATGCTACCCCTTACTTTACTCTGTAACTCTGGAGTTACAGCTTCTAAACTTTTTTTTTCTTTTCATGATATCATCCCAGAGCCAAAGCTTGAACCAGGGCAACAACCAGGCAAGGGCAATTGCCATGAAAGCCCAAGGGCATGACACTGATTGAAGTATGCTGCCAAGGTGGACTTGTTGAATGCAGGGCTTGGATGGAATTTTGGAGGTCATTTAGTGCAGCCGTGTGCCCAGTATGAAAATTCATATCTATATAGACTCCTGGCAGATTGCCCTTCAGCTTTTATTTAGATATTTCCTGAGAAGGAAAATCCACCCTCTACTGAGCCATTCCATTTCATTGCAAGTGAAAATATCAGGCCCCATGGATACTTCTGATTGTATTGGTAAAACAAAGGAAACCTATGAAGAAAATCTATAATTCACCTTTCACTGCTGAAAAAGCAAAATCCCTACTGCCAGCGAAGTATGCTTGCTTGCTTGCTTGATTTCAACTTAGATGCTGCCTGATTCCAGCTGATTCTGGGCAACAATTCAGTTGAATTAAATGAACAAATAGAGCAGCCTCCACAGATACTAGGATACCATACACATGATTAGCCTCTGAATACTGAGAATAATTTCAGAGTCAGTCATTTTATTAGTTTCCTTCTAAATTTCCCTTAATATCTATTACTTTTGCCCATGCAAATATGTCTGTGGCTATTAGTATGTTTCTTCATTCTTATACATATAGCTCAAAGACTGCAGTCTAATGTTAATTGCTGTGCTTCCTATTTAATTAAATTTAAATTTGAATGCCAAGTTGCCAAATGCTTTCATAGAGTGTCTTTTTTTTTAAAAAAAAGGGATTGATTACTACTTCCTTCAAACTTAATTGCTCTTTTGATTGGAAAATATCTTTTCTGTTCTGCACTTGGAAAGCTCATACAGATGGCAAATGGATCCTTGTAGAAAAGCACAAATCCTTGTCCAGTTTTCTGAAAAAAGAGCTCCTTTGAATTATTCCATCATTTTCCAGATTCAAAATTCTACAATGGCTTGAATCAACCTTACTCAAAGTTGCTTTTTTTTAAATGGTAGGTACCAAAGATGCTTTGGAATGACAGATTGTGGGCTACACTGTAAAACCTTAGAGGTAGCCATGATAATCTGCCTGGTAGAGCAAGGAACAAAATATAATTTGGTTTAATGGATTGTACGTGCAGGTATTATCATAATTAAGTTGATTAAATAGGATTAAGGTGATTACTCACCTTATCTTTCATATTTTCTCCAAGAGCTCAGAACCACACCCATGCTACCGCAGAGAGCAATCTCTGCCTTTTTCCCCTCTCTCTCAGCATTGACTCAGCCTTCCATCCTTCCGAGGTAGGTAAAATGAGGACCCAGATTGTTGGGGGCAATAAGCTGACTTTGTAATCATGCTGCTTGGGGGGTGGGTGGGCGAAAGCTCTAATAAGCAGGCATATACATAGAATGAAGGCTATTGCTAAGCACATTGATTTGTGCTTTAAATTGTAACCCGCCCTGAGTCTTCGGAGAAGGGTGGGATATAAATGGGATTAAAATAAATAAATAAATAAATTCACTAGTTCAATAGTCAGCACAAGGCCAATTTCCTAGCAGTGCTATTCCTGAGAAGGATAGAATACTGTACATCTGGAAGCAATGCACCATTCCCAGAGACCTGCTTCACGTTTGGGATGCATGCCTCTCCTTCTTAGAATGAAGCAACCTCATCCCAGAAGGTCCAGCCACTTTGATGACATCAAAGTTAACTAAATCTGTCACCTTTCATTTGCAGTAGTTCAGACAGAGCGCTGAGTATCTATTGCAGTGCTCAAGCTGATCAGTCGCCTATTTCAGCAAGATAATACTTAAACACTATGGGCAGGGAGCCAAAAGATCACGATCCCGAACAACACAGTCCTACAGTATAATAAAAGGTAAAGATTCCCCTGCACATGCGTGCTAGTCGTTTCCGACTCTAGGGGCCGGTGCTCATCTCCGTTTCAAAGCCGAAGAGCCAGCGCTTGTCCAAGGACGTCTCCGTGGTCATGTGGCCGGCATGACTAGATGACAAAGGCGCACAGAACGCTGTTACCTTCCCACCGTAGTGGTCCCTATTTTTCTACTTGCATTTTTACATGCTTTCGAACTGCTAGGTTGGCAGAAGCTGGGACGAGTAACAGGCGCTCACTCTGCTACGCGGCACTCGGGATTCGACCTGCCAAACTGCCAATCTTCTGATTGACAAGCTCAGCTTCCTAACCCACTGAGCCACCGCGTCCCCTTTACAGTATAATAGGTACTTACAATTTAATTAAAATATGTCTGCCAAATAGGGACTAGAAAATTTCAGACTCAGTCATCTTTTGGGACTGGGGGAATTGGAAGGAAGAATGTAACCATAGCTTATTGTTTTGCCTCCCCCTCTCTCCCCCCCCCCCGAGCTGTGTTACCAAAAGCCTTTTAATTTTTTTGCTGCGAGACAGAGACACTACTTTTTCCACTCTTGGTATCTAGTGGGAAATGATCAGGAAGGTCTGTTGACAAATAGCAGCACATTGCCTTTTGGAAAGGCTTGGAATATGTTGAAAGAAGAATGTAAAATCAAAGTGATTCAAACCCTTTGATCATAAATCTAACAGGAATGTTAATGAGCTGTACATTCGAGAAGAAACGGGTTGTCTCACTGATATGCTATTTTCAGGATGAAAAGGGGGCTTTCAAAATTACTGCAATCCTAAAAATGTCGGATCTTTTCTTTTTTCGCTGGAGACATTTTGTACTTGACAAAATATCTTCACTAACAATTTGCAAAAGAGGTCTTGCTTTAATTTGTAATTATTCCACCGGAACGTCAGGATTTCCATTCATTTTGACGTTAGGTATTTTTTTTTACTTTTATGGAGGCATGCTGATGTCAGGTGGCTAAAAAGACGTATCTTTCAATATCCTAGTGATAATATGCATTTTTTGTGGGTTTTTTTGTTTTTTTTATTTTTTTTCTCACTGTACAACATTTTATTGGATTATAAAATAAAACAAAAAACAAAAAACAAATACTAGGACCCAGTGGTGAAGGAAAAAGGAAAAAGAGGTGAGGGGGAGAAGGGTGAAAAGAAAAAAAAAAAGCATTGACTTCCGACTTCCTCTGTTGCAGTAGAATTAAAGCATTAACATCAAATCTCCATTTTTTACTTTTATACTACTGTGATAAGATGCATTTTAGAAGGGGGGGAGAGATCTGAATTATTTTCTCTCCCATGCAGCCCTCCATTTATAAAAGGGCAACAACATCAAGATAGTTAGCTAGCATTAAAAATCATACCGTTTCTTTACTAGAAGCGCGCTTGGCTTAGTAAACAAATCCCATCCAGTGATCATATTTATTCCTCATTCACATCAAGTGCCAGCGAGATCACGTGTAATGATGATTCACTTGAAACGGTTCTTTATTTTTTCAAGTGTTTTTTGAGATTGCCCATGGAGGTCACTAGCAACTTGCCAGTTCTCAGATATTTCACTCAGTGTTAATTTGTTGTTCCTTTCAGGAAAGTTGAGAAGCCAGTTTCGCAACACCTGGCCAGTTTGCCGGGGATGGCACTTGCAGAAGATGCGTGACTAGCGCTTCCTTCTGCTTCCAAGCAGTTGTCTCTTGGTGGCCTGACAGCAGCTCCCTCATTAATGCAGGATCAGGTTCCTCCACATCGCTCACCAATTAACTTGTGTTTATACACACAATTCCCACTCCTGTTTTATGTGGAACCTTACCCCAGATGGTAACAATCAGGAACATAACCCCTCCTTACTGCCTTGGTGCTTCTGTTTCTCTTTCCATTTACTTTTAGCTCTTCTAAAGATTACAAGCTTGGTCCAGCTATTTTGTGAATGCTGTACAAAAGTTACTCAACCTTCCTGTGTGAAATGACAGTTGGAGGGTATTTAAGTTCATTTGTTTGTCCACAGCTCTTTGCTGAAGAATAAGGAAATCTCAGTACCGAAGCAGAGACTTTTAAAATGTATGAAGTCCTAAGTGGGGCTTTATCTCCGATGTAGATATAGAAATTACATAGACTACCCAAAATCAAGTGTACACATGTATATATGACAATAACGTACAGGTTTCACTTGTGTTTTCTTCCAAAATCCTGCAACTGCGCAAGAGACAATATATATTTTAGCCAGCATGTATTTTCAGCAAAGTACCAATTTAAAGAGACATAAATGAACGAAATCACACAGATGTGTGACTAATATTATTATATGAAATGTATGTTACTTTTCATAATAAATAGGTAGTGTCAGCGTATAAAATTAATTAAATGTTATCTCAATAATCAGTCGCATTGCAAGAAGATGAATAAGTCTAGGATTTGTAGAACTGCTGACTTTATTGAAGCTATAGCAGCTTAATTTAGCAATACATTTAATGTGTAATGTGGAGTAATCCCAGTTTAATGCAATAGGACTAGGGCTTGCTTCTGAATATGTGTTCATGCAAAAGATGAAAAGACACAGCTGAACTTAAAGACAGTTGAAGAAAGATTTTACCATCTGTACCTTTTGTGGGTAGTTCAATTCTGATATGCAAAATGCATAAGCCTTATGAAATTGAAGACATGAACAGTGTAGTTACTTGCCAAAAATGCTGCCCCATTCATATTCTTTTCAACACAGGAAAAGGAAATGGAACTGATAAATTGAAAATTTAAGAGTTTTTAAAATCTCGTCTTGAGGAAACATTACTAGAATTGGCCACTAGAGGTCACAAAAGAACAGTCAACCGTTGCAAACCAAACTATTCCTCACATTTCTTTTTCCCAACTTGCATTGTTTTGCTGGTTCGCTTAAGTAACTCCATCTTTTAACATGTCATCAGTCGTCAGTTCCAAGCGGCTGTTTCATAAGGGGGAGTTGTGAGGCTTAATAAAGCAGGAGATTGACTGCTGATGATATTTATTTATTCATTCAATTTATAAGACCATCCTCCTCAAATCAAAACTGGCTCTGCGCAACACAGAATCAGTACGTCTTTAAAAAGCATCAAGCTAAACAGGTAGTGGACATCATTAACATGGAAAACACATAGCAAAGCATAACAAACAATACCAGTCAAATGGACATTATTGACCAATCCCAGCAGCTGTAGAAAAAGTCATTCTTTTTAAGGATTGTCTAAAAGCTTGCAAAGTTGGAACAGTTCGAGGATTGCTATGTCAGTGGGCAGGTGCCAGGACAGAGAAGGCACACTTCCTAGATCCTGTTAGATGACACTCAGTGGATGGTACACAAAGTATGCTGGGACTTTTTATCATTGATGGTGGACATGTGATAAAGCAAAGAAATATTTGAATAGGATTCATATTCTAATGCAGAAAATTCTTAAAGTGAATATAAAGATAAAACCAGAAACTTTTCTTCTAGATCAGGGGTAGGCAACCTCGGCTCTTTTATGACTCATGGACTTCAACTCCCAGAATTCCTGAGTCAGCTGACTCAGGAATTCTAGGAGTTGAAGTCCATGAGTCATAAAAGAGCCGAGGTTGCCTACTCCTGTTCTAGATCTAATAGAAAAAGACTTGGGGGGGGGGGGAAACTGGAACTCTGATTTTATATACCAGACATGTCAAACACAAGGACCAGGGTCTGGATCCGGCCCGCGAAGTGGTTTCATGTGGCCCGCGAAGCCATCCTGGAAACAGTGAGGGAACGGCCCCCACTGCCTTGGCCCTGGCCCAGAGACCCTCCTTCTGCAGAGACCCTCAGATCTGTCCCACTCTTGCCCGGGCCCCCATAGGTACCGTTGATGCGAAAGATGTAGAGCTGGCCACGCCCACCCAGTAAGCCATACTCACTCTAGCCACGCCCACCCAGTAGGCCACGCCCACCCTGGCCATACCCACCCGGCCCCTTGAGGGCAACCGCAATGCTGATGCGGCCCTCAATGAAATTGAGTTTGACACCCCTGTTATATACTGTATGTTGACGGCAGCAAGACTACTCTGTGCACAAAAATGGAAGAATGTTTCGATTCCCACCATGGATGAGTGGCTACAAAAGCTGATGGAGTTAGCAGAGATGGCTAAATTGACCGTGCTGGTAAAAGAAAAGTATTTAAGTACTTTCGTTTCTACTTGGAAACCACTTCTGGACTTTGTGCTTGAGGCGGGGAAAAAAACAACCTTTAACTTTAGGTTTTACTGATTAAATTGATTTGTCGATATAGAAATGGTTAGTTCATATTTCTATAGAAATGTAAAAAATCGAGGTTCGATGCAAATGTCTTATTTTACTGCAACAGAGGGAGTCGGAAATCAACACCTCTTTTTTTCTTTCTGCCCTCTTCCCCACACTTATCTTTTCCCCTTTTCCCTTCCCTTTGTTCCCTACTATTTGCTTTTTTATTTTCATATTTTATATGATAAGTTACAGGGACGCGGTGGCTCAGTGGGTTAGAATGCTGAGCTTGTTGATCAGAAGGTCGGCAGTTTGGTGGGTCGAATCCCGAGTGCCGCGTAACAGAGTGAGCGCCTGTTACTCGTCCCAGCTTCTGCCAACCTAGCAGTTCAAAAGCACGTAAAAATGCAAGTAGAAAAATAGGGACCACTACGGTGGGAAGGTAACAGCGTTCCGTGCACCTTTGGCGTCTAGTCATACCGGCCACATGACCACGGAGACGTCCTCGGACAAGTGCTGGCTCTTTGGCTTTGAAACGGAGATGAGCACCAGCCCCTAGAGTTGGAAATGACTAGCAGGTATGTGTGGGGGAAATCTTTACCTTTATATTATAAGTTAATAAAATAAAAACTGTATGACAAAGTATGCTGGCAGAAACTATCGAGTATATTCAGTCTCTCAGCTAGATGGCTATAAAGGGTTTTATAGGCAGTAAACAGCACCTTGAATTGCATCTGGAAGCTCATTGGTAATGTTTGACATTCATGTAGCAGAAGTATTATATCCCAAGGTCCACTAATAACTGCTTATGCTGTTGTCTTGTGAGCCAGCTGTAGCTTCTGAGTAGTTTTCAATGGCAGTCGTGTGTAAAGTGTGCTGCACTAAGGGCTAGGCAACCCTGGCTCTTTTATGACTCGTGGACCTCAACTCCCAGAATTCATGCTGGCTCAGGAATTCTGGGAGTTGAAGTCCATGAGTCATAAAAGAGCCAAGGTTGCCTACTCCTGCACTAGACCAACTGCCGTTGAGATGACCAATGTGTGATGGAATTGTGAGGAAGGGCTCATAGTGCCAAAAAAGGGTGTAGTTGGGATACTAGAAAAATATGTGAAGACTCTTTTGATTTAGGCTGCCATCTGCTCATTGAGCAGGAGTTGTGAGTCCAGAGGACCTCACGTTGCATCCCAGTTTTGAATAAGAGAAGTGCAAACCTATTCAGAACCAAAAATGGAGCCTCACTCAGAGTAGAAGAACTGTGCAGATAACTTATAGCCCCTCAGTTTTGTCAGAGTTAAGTGTGAACCTGTTCCTTCTTGTAGGGAGTAGAGAGGATGGCTTGAGGGAGAGAGGAAAGCTTGGCTACCAAGGCAACAGCTAGATAAGTTTGTTTTATGCTCATACCAAAATAGAGATCTATGAATACTTATAAGGCAAACCTGACCCACACTTCACATGAGGATACCAGGGGGAGAAGAGGAAACACTTTTAGTGGTGCAATAGTACATTAGTTTTAATGAAAGTAGTTTTAGAACTATACAGCATTTGTTTCTTATCTGGTCTGTCTTGTAGGGCTGACAGATTCTAAAACTGTTCAGTTGAGTGTCATTGACATGCTGAAGATACCTCAGCCCATATTGACAGATGACCACACCCAGCACTTTCATACAGATGGTTAAATATATTCTTTAGAGGGAATATCATGGGGGAAAAAGGGAATATTCTCTTTTTATATATACTACAACTTTACCACAGTCTTTGTGGTTCAGTTGTGTCTATGAATATCATGAATTTGATAAACCTCTGCCAATTAAACCTTATATAAACATTTAATTTACCTGCAATAGAAAGAAAAGGAAAAAAATCCACATTTACAATGTACTGAATTTTTAGAATATAAATGAACTGAATTATAAGAACACTACTGATTCGTTAATTTCAATTGGGTGGGTCTTTATGGGAAATTGCCAGCAAGAGTCTCACTCGTTTTGACAGAACTAGATATGAGTTGCATCTAAAAAAAGAGTTCCTCCTCATGATTCAGTTAATACCTGGCTTGTTTATGTGCTTAAGTAAACATGGGCCTCAGCCATTTGTTTCTTCACTCTAGCAAATCAATGCAATCAGTCCAAGGGCTTTTCCTGGTGCTACATCATTGCATTGGGTACTAATTTGAATGTCTGCTCTTATATTCCAAATTGCAGTTCTGATGTAATCCTTCCTTCCGCCCATCTGATTCACCTTCTTTGCTGTTTGTATCATATTGTCATATGAAGAGGAATTTTGGTCTGAAAACGTTGCCATCTGTGGCAGCCAATTGATTTAATACTGTAAATGTATTATTGTATTGTAAAGAAAATATAATAAAACTAGATTCTTCATTAAGGCCAGCCATTTAAAAGTTATAACTTTTAAACTATGTGGCCAGCACAGAACGATGTGCTGGGTGAAATAACAATGGGGTTCTCAAGATGCTGTCCTAAAATAGTACTGAAACACTAGAAAAATATGAAATGACCTCAGGAAATAAACAGCTGTGAGATGAGGTAGCCAGAAAGATCAGCCAAAGTGCCAGATGTTATATCTGGTCAAGTTCACCCTATTTGGCAGCTGCACCTTATGGTTATTAACTCATCATAATCATGTTTTCCTCTATTTTGTATATTATAAAGTCAGAAGGTAAGATAGGGCAAGACAAGGATTCTTTCAAAGCTACTTTCCAATTCTTCACTCTTGTCTTTAAAATGTACTTAAGTTAAAGGTAAAGGTTCCCCTGCTAGTCGTTCCCGTGCTAGTTGTTTCCAACTCTAGGGGCCGGTGCTCATCTCCGTTTCAAAGCCGAAGAGCCAGCGCTGCTTGTCCGAGGACGTCTCCGTGGTCATGTGGCCGGCATGGCTAGATGCCAAAGGTGCATGGAACGCTGTTACCTTCCCAACGGAGTGGTCCCTATTTTTCTACTTGCATTTTTTAACGTACTTTCGAACTGCTAGGTTGGCAGAAGCTGGGACGAGTAACAGGCGCTCACTCTGCTATGCAGCACTCGGGATTTGACCTGCCAAACTGCCGACCTTCTGATTGACAGGCTCAGCGTCCTAACCCACTGAGCCACCGCGTCCCTTTTAAGGTATTTATTAGATTTATTAGATTTATATATCCATGGAAAACTGTATCACATAAAATGCAAGCATGAATCTCAAAACAAACAATAGTTGGCATTTTTATTAACTGTATTTGTTTGCCTAAATGTGTATAACATCACTTTTTATCTTTTAATATAAAAACACTCCAGATGTTTTGATCTATCAGTTCTGCTGTGGTTAGCCGCACTATAATTTATGGGAATTGAAATCCAAAATATCTGTTATACAGAAACATCTGCTCAGCGATTTTGGTAGTCACCCCACCCACCTCCCCAAAACCCAATGCATATTTTCTAGGCTATAACAGCTCCACTATAGTGCTTGTCAAATCTTTTTCATGCATTTCACAAGCCTGGAAGAGATTATCTAACAGGGTTGTATTGACTTTAGTGATGAAATTACCAATATAGATTTACAGTATCTAGTCAGATAAGATCTGATTAGAGAAGAGGGATTTTACAGTCTACTCAGACATCTTTATGCACACAGTCTTTTGTAGTTGGTGGAACCCAAACCAGACTTTATTAGAGATCAATACTGAAGCTAAGGCTACTGGGAATGGAGAATATGTAGTTTTCCAGACATTGTTGAACTATGGTGCCCAGCATCCTTCACCACATTCTGTACACCATGGGTTTCCCAGCCTTAATGTGGTTGTCTTACTTGCAAATGTCCACACCATATGGACATACATAGGGCCAGAAAGATGATCTCCTTTCATGATGCTTCTTTCAGATAAAAGCCAAATTACCATGCATTATCTACTCTTTGCTGTAGTAACTGTTGAGACATTAACTTTAAATTCCTTTTGTCTTGCAGAAAATATTCCATCCATTTAATAATGAGAACCAGTTAGTTTTGCACAGTGGTGGAAAGAAAATGGCTTGATTAAATGACTCTCATACCATGAACTGTTTGCATTTGTGAGCAATTTCAACAAAAATGTTAATGATAAGGTACAGACTTAAACAAACTGCAATACTTCATATGTTCTCCTAAGCTTTTGTGAAGGAGTGGTCAAGAAAAGGATGCAGGAAGCAGAATAATGTAAGGGGTTCTTGCCAGTTTTGACAAATGTTAACATATTTCAGCAAGTGAGCTTTTTAAAATCATTTTGTTCTTGAAGCCCACTGAGAAGAATACATCCAGAGAACACAAGATAGGTTCTTAGGAAGAATGGCAATGCTTCTCAACCTGAAGGAATGTTCCAAAACACACTAGCTAGACTGATGGTTGTCCAAATTATGAAACTTATCTCCCTACACAAATTGGGGGTACCATCACTAAATAATTCTCCTCATCCTTACCTCCCCAAGTAGGCACCAGCAGGTTTGGCACACATGGCTACGCATAACCAAATCTTTAATCTAACAGGGACCGAGGCAATTGCCAGTGACAACACTAAAGATGGCCGCTTGTTTAAGGAAGCTTGGTTTTCAAACCACTCCTCTATCAACCGGCACATAGACCTCCCCCCTGCATACCAGGCACTAAGGAATTGGGAAGAGGAACGACGTGCACGATATGGAGGCAAACAGCGCAAGCACTTACAGAGCGCCTCATTGTATCAAAATCAAGATTGCACAAACACACAACCACCCTGCATTGTAGAACACAGGGAAGAATAGAAACAACTATTTAGAACCTCTGGTATAAGAACATGGGCAATGACTAGAGCTATGGCTATAACACATGGAACTGTCAGCAATCCACTTTTGACAACAGACACCCAGAGACAACTACATCCCCCAAAAACAGATGCGCGACAACTCAAAGGAATACGGCCGGCCTCAACAAACAGACTAGTGACGCGCTCCATGAGCGGAGTGCAGACACTAACAGTATAAACCCGATCTCCCCACCCCAGCGTTTCCATCCTGACGACGTTGGCAGTTAGCCAATGAAAGCTTGATTTTTTAGCAATAAAAACTATTAGTTTTTCTTATTCCATCCCAGTGTTCGCTTAGTTTGTTAATTTTAATATGCCTGGGATTTCCATTTTTAATCTTATCAAGGAATATGTGTTCCATAGCAATGAATGCGAGGCAACTCGAAAGAATACAGCCGGTTGAAACAAACAGAGCGGCGACGTGCTCTATGAGTGGAGTGCAGAAATGCTGATGATATAAATGCAGTCTCCCCACTCTGATGATTTCATCCTGACGACGTTGGTAGTTAGCCAATGAAAGCTTGATTTTTAATAAAACTGTTTTAGTTTTCTACCTTATCCCAGTGTTCAGATTTCTAGTTCTGATTTAAATATGCCTGGGATTCGTATTTTTAGTTTAATTAAGGAGTGTCTCTCTCTCTCTCTCTCTCTCTCTCTCTCTGTGTATGTGTTTGTGTGTGTGTGTGTGTGTGTATATATATATATATATATATATATATATATATATATATATATATATATATATATACACACACACACACACACATACAGTATATATACATACACACACATACATGTATACATATACATACATATATACATACACATACACATACACACACACACACACACACACACACACACACACACACACACACACACATATATATATATATATATATATATATATATATATATATATATATATATATATATATATATATATATATATATATATATATATTGAAAGGATCTAAGCAAATGAACTTCTGGCTTACATTAACAATGAGATAAATTTATAAAATGCTGCTGTCATACAAATGTTACTTATTATATTGTGGCTTGTACATGGTTCAGAAATATGGCCATTCCAGATCTGGAAGGAATGATTTTAATTTATGATAAATCAGCGAGATGTTCATATATGGTTTCATCAGAGCCAGCATGAAAATGGAACACTTCCATACTAAGGCAGACATTGATCCAGTGTTCTGGTAAGAATAACCGCTTCTCTCTAATCAGGTCGGAAATTGCATATAATTGTCTATCACAACTCCACCAGTTTTTTGTTACCAGATTTAAAAACTTCATAAGATTGTCCCCAACCACAGCTTCCTGGTTAGCAAGCCCTCCTTCCTTCGCAGTTGTTGTTTTTTAAAACTTCAGTCTTCCTAGGGTAGCATAGAGTATTAATCACAACATTCTAAATCAAGGCAACTTTAATAAAATCAGACATCGGCTTTAAACAAATTTAAGCACTACTCAATTACAACAAACCAAATAAAAGCAGCAGATATAATAAGCAGAGGCTAATTCCTCTAAAATTATTGTGTCTGTGTCTGAAGAGGTTGGGCTAGTGGTCTTGTTTAGGGTTAAACCCTTTGGAAAATGTTGTGGAAGAAGCCTTTGCAAGATTCTTCGCAACTAAAATTGCCTGCATTTGCTTGGAGTTAGAGGCTACCTAGGCAGGGTCTGGTGAGATGATCTAGGCCAGGGGTAGGCAACCTTGGCTCTTTTATGACTCGTGGATTTCAACTCCCAGAATTCCTGAGCCAGGTGGCTCAGGAATTCTGGGAGTTGAAGTCCACAAGTCATAAAAGAGCCAAGGTTGCCTACCCCTGATCTAGGCCATATCTTGGGAGGTTAGATGGGCTTCTTTGGAACATGGATGCTGTGAATGCTTCACTTGGAACCTTTGGGCAGTTGAAAAAGCTATGTGCAGGAGACAGATGGAGAGGGAGTTTCCACCTGACTTGATGGTGACAGTAGTGCATCCCCTCCTGAAGAGCCACTCTCAATCCAACCAGTTTGGATATTTTTGTCCCTAACTCCAAATTTTCTTTTGGGGTAAAGATTTTGGACAATGTGGAATAAATTTAGCCACAAGGGATCCAAGAAGATGGGCCTCATTCAATGAAAATTCAGACCTAAGCATGGGATGGAAAAAATATTGGAGGCAACGGTGGGTAACATATGTTGGGACCTAGATATGGACACTCTTCCTGATTCTATGAGAATTTTCAGGGGTATTCAGTATATCATTGTCCACAGCACCCTACAGGGTACCTGCAAAGGTTGGAGACTGTTTTGTAATAATTTGCCATTGTTGCCCTCTACCTGAGTGGGCACTATCAGTCAGTCTGCATGGGGGAAACCAATGAGCCTTTGTTAGTTCAGTGTGGGATGCTACAGGACTCATCAGTCTTTTCCTGTGTTGTTTAGTGTCTACGTGAAACAGCGAGGAGAGGTCACGTATTGGTTTGAAGCACAGTTAGTCATTATGCTGATTAGATGTTGGAAAGGTTAAAAGGGTCAAAGGCTTTTTTTTGTCATAGAACGCTCAGAACGGAGTTCCGGCACCTTTTTTGGATGGAACCTTGTAGGCTAGGCAAGGCAGGTTGTATGACATGTGTGAGTTCCAGCACCTTTTTCTTTTACAAAAAAAGCACTGGTCAAAACAAACTCTAATGAAATCCCTGCAAGACCAAGCTGTTATAAGTGATCAGTCTGAGATGTTTCCTAAATTGGTTCTGGATGACGGTGTACTGCCCTTGAAAGAGGGAGTCTAGAACATGGCAGGCCCCCTTGGATTTGCTGGTCAAGTGAGTTAGAGAGCCTTGTCCAGCTTTGGCTGGTTGCACCAGCAAGTCTTTTCAAATTGGGATGTCGTTGCAGCAGTGACTCATATCCTAGTCACCTGGTGATTACACTATTGCAATGTGTTTTACATGAGGCTGTCCTTGAAGATGACTTGGAAACTGCAGTTGGTACAAAATATAACAGCTGGTTTAGTGACAGCAGAAGGCAGATTCTGTATTCTGCTAATGCTGAAATCTCACTCTGTTTAATAAGAGATTTCCAGGCCAGGTTCAAAATTCTGGTTTTAACCTTTAAGGCCCAACGTGGCTTGGCATCCCTGCATTTTCAGGATTGTCTCTCCCAACCATAATTACCCACCTTGTGTGTGCTTCCTGAGAAGGCCTTGGCTCGCATCCTACCTGAGATTAACAAGGTGGGAAACTGAGATGTATCTCCTCAAAAATGACCTCACTTTATGAAATACTTCATCTTGCAAGATAAAGGAGGCCTACTCCTTGCTTATATTCTACAAATCCATGTAAACCATCTTATATTGGCAAGCTTTTGTAAAAACAGTGGACTTGAAGTTGCTTGGGTAATTTTGGTAATTATATATTTCTTTGAGATGTAAGGATATGGAGATATTTCACAATCTAGTCTCCAGTTTAGGAGTGGGCAACCTTTTGGGCTGAATGGCCTCAAAGAACATTTTTTGAGGTATTGAGGGTAGGGCTCATTTACATGGGATTGCAGTTGGGGGAAGACCAGTGGTGGGATTCAGCCAGTTCGCACCACTTCAGCAGAACCGGTAGCTAATTTTTTGTTGCCCAGGCCCAGAATGGACTTCTGGAAGTGGCATCCACACAGAGAACCGGTTGTTCACATAATTGAATCCCACCACTGGGGAAAGACATTGTTCTTTTTAAGCTATGGTGTGCCTTTTTCTAGAATTTTCATATACGGTATTTTGTTCTTCTATGTTATAGTAAATTGTGTACCAGGTTTTAGGGATTAATGAAATTTCAGGAGGCCACCAAAAAAAGGTCTCAGAGGCCTCATGCAACTCTGCATTCATATATTGATATTTCCCACTGCTATTTCTCCCTAAGACAAATTAACACCAAACTGATATGGATTCTTCAAGAACATTGGGAATGGAAAATAACTTGTTGAACATTCCCATATAAAATGGGGGAAAAGCAATCTTTTTAAAACTCGGATACTGTTCAACTATTCTGGAACTGGCCTCTAGCACCACAGTGCCACAGTACTCTTAAAAAGTCTACACTGAACCTGATTTTTTTTAAAAATGATTCACTTCTCAGAGTTTTTAATGTTATAAAGATTTATCAGGAAATCTTTATCTCATTGTTATCCCTTCCTGTATTTTTTGGAGCTATTCATAAGCGTTCCAATGCAACCCCTAGGGCAGGGGTCAGCAACCTAAAACAGTGAAAGAGCCACTCGGAACCGGTTCCCTCACAAAAGGAAAAACTGGGAGCCGCAAAAAATGTGTGTGCATGCGCGTACATGCGCGCATGTGCAGAACAGGGTTTGACTGAAGAGTGGAGCCAAGGCGAGATATGCACGTACCCTGCATATTTGAATTGATTGGTTGAACTTTTTTAGTCCCACTTTTTTTTTTTGGACTGCACATGACAGAGGACTGGGAGCCGCAGGAGACGGCTGAAAGAGCTGCATGTGGCTCCGGAGCTGCGGGTTGCAGACCTGTGCCCTAGGGCCTAGACTAGAGCATGAAATTTTGAGTTGAGAATCTGAGACATCTATATCTTCTTTAACATTTCAATCCCTCATAACATTAAATAAATATTAAATACAGGTGGTGCAGTTTATTGAAATGTCTAACTGAAGTAACACAAATTAGGAGCATCTATTGAGATGTCCCCCTTCATGGATTACTGCCTTGTCGCTGCGAAGGGGCTTGTGTAATTCAATGAAGCTATGAGCTATGCCGTGCAGGGCCACCCAAGACGGACAGGTCATAGCAGAGAGTTCTGACAAAACGTGATCCACTGGAGAAGGAAATGGCAACCCACTCCAGTATCTTTGCCATGAAAACCCTATGGACAGTACCAAAAGGCAAAACGATATGACACTGGAAGATGAGCCCCTCAGGTCGGAAGGCGTCCAATATGCTACTGGGGAAGAGCAGAGGGCTAGTACTAGTAGTGCCAGAAAGAATGAAGCGACTGGGCCAAAGCCGAAAGGACGCTCAGCTGTGGATGTGTCTGGTGGTGAAAGGAAAGTCCGATGCTGTAAAGATTTTTTCTCCATAGGAACCTGGAATGTAAGATCCATGAATCAAGGCAAGCTGGACATGGTCAGACAAGAGATGACAAGACTGAACATCGACATCTTAGGTATCAGCGAACTAAAATGGACAGGAATGGGTGAATTTAATTCAGATGACCATCAGGTATACTACTGCGGGCAAGAATCCCTCAGAAGAAATGGAGTAGCCTTCATAGTCAATAAAAAAATAGGAAAAGCAATACTGGGATACAATCCTCAAAATGACAGAATGATCTCAGTTCGAATCCAAGGCAAACCATTCAATATCACAGTAGTCCAAGTCTATGCCCCAACCACCGGTGCTGAAGAGGATGAAATTGACCGGTTCTATGAAGCCCTACAGCACCTTATAGAACTAACTCCCAGAAATGATGTCCTTATCATCATGGGGGATTGGAATGCTAAAGTAGGAAGCCAAAAGATAACTGGAATAACAGGCAAGCTTGGCCTTGGAGTACAAAATGAAGCAGGGCACAGGCTGATAGAATTTTGTCAAGAGAATACGATGGTCATAGCAAACACTCTTTTCCAACAACCCAAGAGACGGCTTTACACATGGACATCACCAGACGGTCAATACAGAAATCAGATTGACTATATGCTCTGCAGCCAAAGATAGAGAAGCTCTATACAGTCAGTAAAAACAAGACCAGGAGCTGACTGTGGCTCAGACCATGCAAAGTTTAGGCTTAAATTAAAGAAAGTAGGGAAAAGCGCTAGGCCAGTCAGGTATGAATTAAATCATATCCCTGTTGAATATACAGTAGAGGTGACAAATAGATTTAAGGAATTAGATCTGATAAACAGAGTGCCTGAAGAACTATGGACAGAGGTTCACGACATTGTACAACAGGTAGCAACCAAAACCATCCCAAAGAAAAAGAAATGCAAGAAAGCAAAATGGCTGTCTGAGGAAGCTTTGCAAATAGCTGAGGAAAGGAGGGAAGCGAAAGGCAAGGGAGAAAAAGAAAGATACGCCCAATTAAATGCAGAATTCCAAAGAATATCTAGAAGAGATAAGAATGCCTTCTTAAATGAACAATGCAAAGAAATAGAAGAAAACAATAGAATAGGGAGGACCAGAGATCTTTTCAAGAAAATTGGAGAGATGAATGGAACGTTTCATGCAAAAATGGGCATGATAAAGGACCAAAATGGCAGGGACCTAACAGAGGCAGAAGAGATTAAGAAGAGGTGGCAAAATTACACAGAAGAACTATACAAGAATGAGCTTAACGTCCCTGATAATCACAATGAGGTGGTCACAGACCTCGAGCCAGACATCCTAGAATGTGAAGTGAAGTGGGCCTTAGAAAAGCTGAGCAACAACAAAGCTAGTGGAGGTGACAGTATTCCAGCTGAGCTATTCAAAATCTTAAAAGACAATGCAGTAAAAGTGCTACACTCAATTTGCCAGCAAATTTGGAAAACTCAACAGTGGCCACAGGATTGGAAAAGATCAGTTTACATTCCAATTCCAAAGAAAGGCAGTGCCAAAGAATGTTCAAACTATCACACCATTGCACTCATTTCTCATGCTAGTAAAGTTATGCTTAAAATTCTACAAGCTAGACTCCAGCAGTATGTGGATCGAGAACTACCAGAAGTACAGGCAGGATTTTGAAGAGGCAGAGGAACTAGAGATCAAATTGCTAACATACGCTGGATCATGGAGAAAGCTAGAGAGTTCCAGAAAAACATCTACTTCTGCTTCATTGACTATGCTAAAGCCTTTGATTGTGTGGATCATAACAAACTGTGGCAAGTTCTTAAAGAGATGGGCATACCAGACCATCTTATTTGTCTCTTGAGAAATCTATATGCGTGCCAAGAAGCAACAGTGAGAACTGGACACGGAACCACTGATTGGTTCAAAATTGGGAAAGGAGTCCGGCAAGGCTGTATACTGTCGCCTTGCCTATTTAACTTATATGCAGAGCATATAAGTTATAACTTATATATAACTTATATGCAGAGCTACTGCTAAGCTTGTAAGCCGCCCTGAGTCTTCGGAGAAGGGCGGGATATAAATGGAATTAAAATAAATAAAAAATAAATGAGAAAGGCTGGGCTAGATGAATCAAAAGTTGGAATTAAGATTGCCGGAAGAAACATCAACAACCTAAGATATGCAGATGATACCACTCTAATGGCAGAAAGTGAAGAGGAACTAAAGAGCCTCTTGTTGCGGGTGAAGAAGGAAAGTGCAAAACTTGGGTTGAAACTAAACATTAAGAAAACCAAGATCATGGCATCCGGCCCTCTCAATTGCTGGCAAATAGATGGGGAAGAAATGGAGGTAGTGACAGATTTTATTTTCCTGGGCTCCAAGATCACTGCAGATGGGGACTGTAGCCAAGAAATTAAAAGACGCTTGCTCCTGGGGAGGAAAGCCATGGCAAATCTAGACAGCACACTAAAAAGCAGAGACATCACCCTGTCAACAAAAGTGCGTATAGTCAAGGCTATGGTCTTCCCAGTTGCAATGTATGGCAGTGAAAGCTGGACCATAAGAAAGGCTGAGCGCCAAAGAATTGAAGCCTTTGAACTCTGGTGCTGGAGAAGACTCCTGCGAGTCCCTTGGACTGCAAGGTGATCAAACCGGTCAGTCCTAGAGGAGATCAACCCTGACTGCTCTTTAGAAGGCCAGATCCTGAAGCTAAAACTCAAATACTTTGGCCACCTAATGAGAAGGAAGGACTCACTGGAGAAGAGCCTAATGCTGGGAAAGATTGAGGGCAATAGAAGAAGGGGATGACAGAGAATGAGGTGGCTGGATGGAGTCATTGAAGCAGTAGGCGTGAGCTTAGATGGAGTCCAGAAGATGGTAGAGGACAGAAAGGCCTGGAGGAACATTGTCCATAGGGTCGCGATGGGTCGGACACGACTTCGCAACTAACAACAACATTGAGATGTCAAACCAGAAGGCTAACGGCAACTCAACAAATGATCACTTTAGCAAGAAATGATGGAAAATCGAGAAAGCAAGGGGTCTCTTTCACTGGAGGAAAGCATATTTCAGAGGTTGTAATTGGTTTGTACAACTCATTTCGATTGCTATTTTTCTAACACATTTTTGTTTTGTGGGGGGTGAATAAATATTGATCGAATTCTGGCATGGAAATTGTTTTGAGAAGAAATGTTGTAACATTTCAGGATGGAACTCCCTGGGAATCCAAATAATCAAGTAATTAAATGTATTTTCCAGCTGACTTTTAATATGTCAGTGTTTGCTTTTAAAGAAACTATGTCCACAATGAGATGAATTGGTTCAGAATGCTTGATATGATGTGGAGCAGTTGTATCCTAGGATAGCTTAATCCTAGAATTGCTCATCCATCTAATTTCACTTAGCTCCAAAGTTACATTTTTATTAATAGTTGTGCATGTGGCTAATTTTATATATTAAGAAATCTCTCATTGACAGTATGTCTCTTTTAAAGACTTAAAAGAAATCCTGTTAAAATTATTATTACTTTGGAGCTCAAAAATTAAGAAACTGATCCCACTGCTTGGGAAATTGTGTATTTCCCCCCCCCTTTTTAAGTTGTTTTGCTGAACAGACAAACTGCTTTAAGTTGCCAGACGGCAATTTGGAGTGGAAGCAATTAAGCAAAGCTTTAGAATTTCTCAGCAAAGTAAACTTCCAGATAGAATGCAGCTACATGTTAATCAATGGTAGGTACAATATACTTGTACAACCTAAAGCCAGTTGATTGTAATTAGATTTAGATCCAAGCCTAGCTTTGTTCCTTTAGAATAGAAGTAAGTCAGAGACACGGCACAAATTGTAGCAACACAGCTGATTTGCCACAAAGCATACATCAACAAGAGGTCTCTCCACCAGTTCCATTTCTCTGTAAAAACCCTTGCTTGGAAGCTATGTTTCTAATTCACTTGTGTTGTATTCACGCTTTGGAAGCAGTTTCAGAAAATATCATGTATTGGGGAATATTCTTTGGAAAAATGGTTTTTTAATACCTAGGAGAAGAACCTTTGACACAGTTATGCATTTTTTTTAGTTCCTCATTTCTGCAGTAGGTATGTCAGCCTTTTCTCCTGAGAGTAGAAAGTTATGGGGACATGGTGTGTGTGTGTGTGTGCGCGCATGTGAATGGGGGGGAAGAGAGAGAGAAAGAGAGAGAGTTGTTTAGTTTAAGCTAAAACTAAATTACATTTAACCTTCTTTTCTTAGAAGCAGTTGTGAATTATAACACAAAAATATAGCAAGGCCTGATCGGCCTGCATTCTCATTCCATTTGAGACTATGTAATCCATTTTATTTCACAGCTTCTGGGATGCTGCCGGCATCAACTTCCCATCGTCCCGTGCACTCCCACAGGGAGGGCCTTCTTAGGGTAACGCCGATCAAGGAATGCCGGCGGGTTATCCCCAGGGGAAGGGCGTTCTCTGTGGGCGCGCCGGCCCTTTGGAACCATCTTCCCACGGAGCTTAGGACTGCCCCCGACCTTCGCTCATTTCGCAGGGATTTGAAAACTTGGCTTTTTGAGCTGTCTGGCCCAGACTGAGGGGTTTTAATTATTTATTAATGGGGTTTTAGTTTAAATTCAGGGACTTAATTTAATTTTAGTTTTAATCGATTTTAACTTTGTATGTATGTATTTTTAATTTTTCCCTGTAAACCGCCCTGAGTCCTACGGGAATAGGGCGGTATACAAGTTTAAATAATAAATAATAAATAAATAAATAATAAAACTGATACAAAATTGATAAAATAAGCATCAACCACACATTTGTGGTAGTGCTTACGCCAATCCATATTTGTAATGTCAGCATAAATTTCAAGCACTGAATGAACAACGGTTCATTTAGTGAGCGTTCAAAGTTACAACGGCACTGAAAAAAGTGACTTATCACCATTTTTCACACTTAGGACCGTTGCAGCACCCCCATGGTCACATGGTTAAAATTCAGACACTTAGCAACTGATTCATATTCATGATGGTTGCAGTGTCCCGGGGTCATGTGATCACCATTTTGTGAATTTCTGACAAGCAAAGTCAATGGGGAAGCCAGATTCACATAACAACTGTGTCACTAATTTAACAACTCTGGTGATTCACTTCACAACTGTAGCAAGAAAGTTCGTAAAATGGGGCAAAACTCACTTAACAAATGTCTCACTTAGCAACAGACGTTTTTGGGCTCAATCATGGTCGTAAGTCGAGGACTACCTGTAAATTGATTTCTTACTCGCTTTGCTGAATATTGAAGATGGGGCAAGGTCAGGAATAATGTAGTGAACCCATACATTGTTTGTCATCGATGAAAACCAATGATATCATTTGCTTTAATAAATCATAGGAGAAGAGTTATCAAGAAGTGTGAACCCCAGGGTCCCTAGCCCCATTAATCAAGGTTTATAAGGCTAAGGTTACCACAATGCTCTTGTATGGAGCAGAAATTTGGGGTGTTTACTCAACCACAGTCCTAGAACAAACACAGTCCCAGCATTTGAGATGTATTTTGGGTGTAGATCCAAGAACATCTGCAGCAGCAGTTAGAGCTGAATTGGGAATTCATACAATTCATGCATCATCTAAAATTAGAGCTTATAACTACTGGTGCAAAGTTAATGAAATGGAGACTGATAGACTCCCCAAGTTATGCCTACTAAAGCAAATAAAACTACAATCACAAATCTCCTATATCACCAAACTAACAAATTTTGTAAGAAGCTGTGGCCTTCCCGTCTCTTGCGTAAGAGGAGAAAAATAAAAAAAAAGAGTTGCCCAAAGAATTAAGGATATAGAAGCACAAACTGATATAGCTATCCTTGGTAAGGTGGGGAACTTGAAATGACTGAGTAAATGCAAACGTACTTTTCAAGTAGACAGTTATTTGAAGTCACAACTCCCAAAACATCTCAGGGAGATATTTACTCGAGCGAGATTCGAACAGCTTGACACAATGGTCAGATATGGGAGATTTCATGCTATACCCTATAATGAACGTCTCTGCATTTGCGGAGCAGCAGAAGTAGAACACCTGGCTCACATCCTATTTGACTGTTGCCTGTATAAGAGGGTGAGAAACAGGTATCTTGGTCTATATACCAAACAAATAACCCATTGGGATCCCCATATAAAAACAACTTACCTTATGTCCGGCCAGAACTTGAAAATAACATTTAACGTAGCACAGTACCTAAACAAAATGGTCCAGTTGAGATCTGCATATGTGGGGCTGACTGGGGTAGATTGCAAGGGCGCCTCCGAAATATAATTTTATCATATTTTATCTATATCTTAAATTATTGTACATTATTACAATTTCATTTTAGATTGTATTTTATTACCATTTCATTTTAAATCATATTTTATTCTAATTCCATTTTAAATTGTATTTTATCAAATTCCATTTTAAATTGCATTTATCAAATTTTAATAACAATTTGTGCTGGAACTTTGCACTTTGATATGGCCCAAGGGCTAATCAATAAAGTTGTTAAAGAAGTGTGAAGCAGCTTCTTCCATGGAATCCAGATGCTGACACTTAGCAATGAAAAGTTGTTTTTTTTAAAAAATTATATGTAACTCAAATTAATGGTGAAATTGGAATAAAAATTTTCTGACATAATTTAAATACCTATACAGAACCTGGATAGGTAAAGGTAAAGGTTCCCCTGCATGTGCGTGCTAGTCGTTTCCAACTCTAGGGGCCAGTGCTCATCTCCGTTTCAAAGCCGAAGAGCCAGCGTTTGTCCGAGGATGTCTCCGTGGTCATGTGGCCGGCATGACTAGACGCCAAAGGCGCACAGAACGCTGTTACCTTCCCACTGTAGTGGTCCCTATTTTTCTACTTGCATTTTTACATGCTTTCAAACTGCTAGGTTGGCAGAAGCTGGGACGAGTAACAGGCACTCACTCTGTTACGTGGCACTCGGGATTCGACCCACCAAACTGCCGACCTTCTAATCGACAAGCTCAGCGTCCTAACCCACTGAGCCACCGCGTCCCTTAGAACCTGGATAAGTCATGGATAAAAAAAAACACCAGGTTGTATTCTCTCCTAGCAGTTGAATTAGTACATTTGGAAAACATATTTCAGGTTTTGCCACATTTGGAATACATTAGAAACAGGATTAGTCGCTTATTTATTTTCTCCTGTAGTGGAAAAGCAGCTAAGGGAGTGAATGTTAAACAACACCTTCTGTCGTTTGGACACATAATTTTTAACAACCACACTGGGACGCTGTAATGCACATCTGCTGTAGAACATATTGTTCAGCTCTGCCAAAATTCCCTCATCTGTTCAACTAATAAAGGTAAAACAGCCTTGCATTCCTCAGCAGGAAGGCAATTTCAGGCAGCCAGCTCTACAATCTGTTAATACCAGGTTTTCGTGTGAATTGATTAACCCAACTGACTGCAATAGGGCAGAGAACTGGCTTCATCAGGCTTTGCTCTCTGGAGAGTTTGGAAATGTCAAGAGGGACAGGGACAAGTCACATTATCTTGGGCAAAGTGTATTAAAGGTGTTTTATTAACCTAAACTGTAACCAATAGAACTGTGGTGGCACAGTGGTTAGAATGCAGTATGGCAGGCTAATTCTGCCTACTGCCAGTAGTTCGATTCTCATCAGTTTAAGGTTGACTCAGGCTTCCATCCTTTTGAGGATGGTAAAACGAGAGCCCAGATTGTTCGGGGCAAAATGCTGACACTGTAAACTGTTTAGGGACAGCTGTAAAGTACTGTGAAGCAGTATATAAATGCTACTACTATTGCTAATTGTCCATGCTCATCGAATTCTCCTGCCCTCCCCCCCAAGTTCAGCTAATTAGATACCCTATTTTGGAACATGGATTCATTAAAGAAAAAGGAGCAAGATGAGATGCCACACACACCTTTGTCACCCTTGCATTCTCATTGACCTTGTTTCAAGAGATCCTGTGTGATTGGCTGAGAATACCTGCATTGCTGCTTTGAGGAAAATATGTACATAAAAGTAGCAATGGGCCATTCCCACTCTTGGGTAGTCAAGCAGTATGTGGGTTTGGTTTGGGTTTTTTTTTTTGATGAGCCCAGCACTGAATGAAATTACTACTCTTTCTTCAACAGCAATGTGGGTGGGTGGTTTGATAATATGGAGGCATCATTCTAGTGCTCAGTCAAACAACTAATGGGCACTTGGGGTGGAGATGTGACTAAGAGCGATGTGAGGGAACTGGAGAATCCAGAATAATACAGGTAGTCTTCAACTTACAACAGTTCATTTAGTGACTATTCAAAGTTACAACATCGCTGTAAAAAAGTGACTTATAACCATTTTACAACCGTTGTAGCATCCCCATGGTCACATGATCGAAAGTCACACAGTTGGCAACTGACTCATATTTATAACCATTGCAGTGTCCTAGGATCACGTAATCCCCTTTTACGGCCTTCTGACAAGCAAAGTCAGTGGGGAAACCAGATTCACTTAATAACGGTGCTACTAATTTAAGAACTGCAGTGATTCACTTAACAACCGTGGCAAAAAAGGTAGTAAAATGGGGCAAAATTCACTGAACAAATATTGTGCCTAGCAACAGAAAGTTTGGGCTCAATTGTGGTCATGACTCGAGGACTACCTGACTTACTTGAAGGGTACTTTGTTCCAGAACTCTTTCAGATGTGGCAGTGGCAGAGACAACACAGCCACATCCAGAACAAGTTCAATCCCTTCTAAAAACTCTGCCTGTGATGTTAGATTAATAAATATCTTATATTCAGAGCTCACTGCATCATGTAATATGTATGAGTATTATCATAAGTGCTTTAAATCCACCAACAAGTGAATAACTTTGTGTAACTATGTTCATGCCATGCGACATGAATTCTGACAACATAATAATTAACAAATTCAGGAGTTCAAGATGCTCCACTGCATTATTTAAATATAATCATTTTAACAACCATGTAAGTATCAACATTATTACCTCTGAATATTGCAATGGATGGGAAAACTGAAGCAGGGAGTAGAAAAGGATTAATGAGAGAGAAAGCATTTCAACTGGCAACATCCTGGTTCAGTCACTTACACCCGCTGTGCTCAGAATTACTACTGTAGTAATTCTGTTGAACTAGCAACTTGTTCTCATTTTATCATGTAATTCCCAATATAATAAACAAATGAATGGAGTTATAAAGTGCTTTACCTTTAGCTTTTGTTGAAATAGAGAAAATAAAGAATAATAAACACAATCCTATTTCAGCACTCTGCACAAAATTAAATTATGTTTCTCTACTTGAATTGCTCATAGCTTTACAACAGAACATATAAAATTACAGGGATGCCCTCGTGATATTTAGAGAAAGACATGCTCCTTATTAACTAAGAACAAGGTAATTTTTTCCCCTTTAAAAAAGAACTGCTTGGATAATGTATTATGGAAAGCCCAGTGGAATTACTCCCCTAGTCTCTGTTAATCACATTTTTTCCTAACTGGCCTAAAGAAAGAATAATTGATTTTCAGTCATATATCTTTAACCCAATTGTGAGATTTGCTTTGCCAATAAGCAAATATTTAAGTTTAGGAGTGCAAATTGCTGAATCAGTGCTAAGTCAGTACAGTGTTGATAACTATATTACATTACAAATGCAGAGAAGTTAACCTGTGCTTATAGGCCAATCGTATTGTATATTCAGACATGAGATGCCAACTTGAGGCCTGTGGTATTTAATTCTTCCTAATGTAGATTAGTTGTTGAAATATAAATATCTGGCATGATATTCTCCAATTGTACTTATTTTAGCAAACTATGAGATCAAGACAATCTTGCAATATTCTGAAAATGGACTTCTGAACTAGATATGCATGTTGAACAGGAGACTCATTGGGTTTTTTGGTCTTATATTCAGGGCTTTTTTTCTCATAGAACACTCAGAACGGAGTTCCGGCACCTTTTTTGGATGGAACCTTGTAGGGTTGGCAAGGTGGGTTGTATGACATGTGTGAGTTCTGGCACCTTTTTCTTTTACAAAAAAAGCACTGCTTATATTGATAATTTTGTATTAGAGCAGGGGTGTCAAACTCAATTTCATTGAGGGCCGCATCAGCATTGCGGTTGCCTTTAGGGGGCCGGGTAGGAGTGGCCTACTGGGTAGGCGTGGCCTACTGGGAGGGCATGACTAGAGTGCGTATGGCCTACTAGGTGGGCGTGGCCAGCTCTACATCATTCGCATCATTCGCTTATGGGGGCCTGGGCAGGAGTGGGACAGATCTGAGCGTCTCTGGCAGAAGGGTCTCTGGGCCAGGGCCAAGGCAGTGGGGGCTGTTCCCTCACTGTTTCCAGGATGGCTTCTCAGGGCCACATGAAACCACTTCGCGGGCCAGATCTGGCCCCCGGGCCTTGTGTTTGACATGTCTGTATTAGAGGATTGGTTCCAGGTTTCGTCATATTTAGACTATAGCAGTTGAAGTCAAAGAGATTCAGATTATTCCCTATAACATTAATTTCAGTGGGTCTGTTCAAGGGACGACAAAAATCTGGAACCAGTTCAGTGTTTGTGTCAACCATAACAAATATTTAATTATTTTAAAATATTCAGTTCTAAATGCTTCTTGAAGTGAGTCTGGGCCCTTGACTGCATTTGGATATTCTACATTTAAATGTTTTGTCCTCAGACCTAGCTAAATTTACAACCACTATTGGGAATTCTAATTTCTGTCATAAGTCACGGTCAGAGAGTGAGCAACAAGTTACAATTGACTGCAAGAAATTATGATCGAAATCCAAACACTCTGTGTGGTGATTGTTAACTGAACACCACCCCAGGCCAAGGCATTCTTGATTGGTCTCCTCCCACCTCTGAGCCTCAGTGAGGTAAAGGACTGTCTCTATCTCCCCCCCCCACCTCACTTATCTACCCCACATTTATGCCTTTTTGGCTGTCCTACCATGCCGTGCGGTGCAGCAAGTCAGACAACAAGCAGCACAATAACTTTGGGCATGAGTTGTAAGTCCATTGTTTTAGCACCATCATAATTTTGAATGGTCACTGAAAGAATGGTCATACGTTGAGGACTACCTGCATAAAGTTGATTTAGGACTCTATGTATATATAAATATATAAAAATCTTGGGATGGAGAATCTGTAGCTCTACATATATTGCTAAACTATATCATCAGCATCTCTTATTATCCAAACTAGCCGGGACTACTGAGAGTTGTGAGTCTGTGTGGTTAAGTGTTGAACCATCAGCTCTTGAAATCATCGCACAATGATTTGGGGCCAGACACTATTCTTTAGCCCATCCTGTGCTGCAGGATTATTGTGGGAGACAAAGAATGAAAGAGGGATAACATATGTTACTTTTGAGTTTCTGGAGGCAGTGTGATTTAAATCTAATAACTAAATAAAATAGAATGGATATATCAGGTGTATCTTCTTCCCATTCTATTCGATCATAACAATCAATTCTCATTTAAAAGGATCAGCATGAAGTTCAGTTAGGAAATAAGTCCATCTTGTCTGTCTGTCTTTCTGTCTCTCTCAGCTTTCTCTCCCCTCCCCATCTAGCTTTCTAGATATTTAACAATCATAAGATCCTCTATAGATATTTCATAGATCTATAGCTCTTGATAATATACAGTTGCATCCTTCTACTGCATATTTGTCTTTAGTTACTCAATAATTATTACATTTTTATCCCACCTTTATTACTTTATAATTAATCAAGGTGGTGAAATACAAAGAACTCCTTCCTCCTCCCGTTTTCCCCACAATAACAACCCAATGATGGGTTGGGCTGAGAGAGAATGACTGGCCATGGTCACCCAGATGGCTTTCATGCCAAAGGCAGGACTAGAACTCACAGTTTCCTGGTTTCTGGGTCAGTACCTTACACACTACCCCAAACTAGCTTAGATGGTAAATGCCATACTAGATCTACTAAAAATGGTTTGTCAGTTTTAGTCTCCAATACTTTTGGTGAACTTTATGGAGTGCTAGACAATCTCTCACTTCTTGGATCATCCTTCTTTCCATGTATAAACCACTAGTGCTGTTTCCCTCTGTTCACAACCAATAGTCCCTATGAAACGTCCTCCTCCTTCTCCTCCTCCTGCTCCTCCTCCTTGGCTGAATTGTGGAACTGCCTGCCACTTTACTGGAGGGAAGGAGAACAAAGGGAGCCATGGACCATGAGAAGAACTGAGTCCCACCTCCCATCCTGTTGTGTCCCCAAAGTCCCCGTCTCTCTAAGGGTACTCACGTGTTGACCACTGGCAAGCCCCCAAGCAGCCCTACCTTGCCAGCTGCCACCCAGGTTGCTCCCTCATCCTTCCCTCACCACCCACCGCCATTAAGAGATTTCAGTTTTTGGCTTCTGTTCCAAAACAGCCAGTCACTGCTGACCCATTGGTCCTTAGATGCAGGGACCAGAGGGAGGCAGGAAAGAAGATGGAGGTACATCTTTCCTATCTTCCCTTGATTCTACATCTCTTGGCGTAATTTAATGAAGGAGAGTGGAGCATGGGCGCTTTGCTTAATGACCCGAAAACAATATTCCAGTTTTAATTCGATTTCTGAATGGCCTCCAGTTGATCCTCAGATCTCTCAGACAATATTAATGCTTCCCTTGTGAATAAGTAATCCCAGATTCCCAATCAAAGCATACAGTCAAGTTGAGCCATCATTAATTTTTCCTAGGCAGCTTCCAAGCATATTGAGAGAATTCATTTTCAAGGTATGTGCTGGAGCAGATTAGTGTACCATGAGAAATAATTGTCTAAATATTTAAAGGAAAGGTTACATATCTGAAGATATAGGATAAAGCATTTTGTCTGTATGTGATATGCCATTTTAGTCTGCCTTTTTCCTCATTGGACGTCTCCACTGACAGACCCTTCCAAATGAATATTTGCCGTGAAATGTCATAATTTCATTCTTCAGTCACTTAATACCCTGGGGATGCAACAGAATTGACTTCTCCCACTCCATCACAGTCTTAGCCATCACTCAAGAATGCCATACTCAGACCAAATATAAAATGTCTTGGAAACCCTTCATGTTAGACTTAAAGGATTTCTTCTCATTTCAAGAACACCTTCAATCCAGAAGAAGGATCAGTAAATGTAGAATAAATGATTTTGATCAATTTCCTTTCCATTGATAGCACCTTAAGGGATTATTGCATGATGTCATGGAGAATCTGCAGAGCAGATGGTTGGGATAAAGCACAAGAAATTAGGAGGGAAAATCGTGGGATCCCTGTCTCTTCCAAGTATGCCGTATTGAAACTCCTTTCATGTTCAGTTCAAACTCACTAGGTACCTCCATGAAAGTCAAACGTCTTGTGTGAATCAGCCTTACCTGGCACTCACCATCCAGAAATATTCTATTCTTTCTGTGGCTGTTTAAATTTTATAATTCTTATTTACCTAACCTTTAAGGACGACCTGAAAGAAAATAATTTTACCCCTTCCCCCAACTTTAGCTTTCTTCTTTGAAGTTATGTTAAAAAAAATATCCTGGGACAAGCAATGGCTTGAGTTTCTCCACCTCTGTTGTTCATTCTGTGAGAAACAGTGTCATCCTGTTAAGGATATGTTAGGGAAGAGAGCTTCCTGTCTAGCAGTGCTATCATCAAGTTTCAGTCCAAATAAAGCTGAAATCGTTGGTGGGGGAGGCAGGACTTTTCTAGTAAGACCCTCTGTACATTTGTTTTGATAGGACTTCAGTTGCCAATCAAAAGGCTGAGCAAGCCACCACTTGATCTGATGTAGACTAAACAGCAAGGGGGACTGGTCATGGGAATTCACTCGCAAGGGCATTTCCTGTTCTGTTGAAAGGTCAGCCCTAGTAAAAATAAGAGGCAGGGAGGACATTTACCTTGTGCTTCAAATGTGTAAATATCAAAATCCAGTTCTAATGTCCAGAGGCAACAGTGAAATCTTTGTATCAAGGCTCTCCGAACCTTTTTTGTTTTTTCCCCAGCAAGCCATTCCTATCTGTTTAAGTGTTGTGCCATGACCTAATTATTCAATAGCTACCCTTTTACCTGGAAGTTAAAAGCTTCTAAGGCTGTGATGCCTTCCTGCCTTCTACCGCTGGCAATAGGCCGACAGATATGGTCTTCAGAATTATATAACATTTCGAAATTGCTCTTTGCCAGTGTCGGTTGCTAATACCGCTTAAATAATCCATCTGACCCAACAACCTATGCTTCATGTCAATATACCTAATCACTGTTAATATGAGGTCTAGGGTTTCCTGCTTGAGCATGGGATCGGATTAGAAGACTTGCAAGGTCCCCTCCAAACTCTGTTATTCTGTCACATGGATCTATGAGTCAATATGTTTTCTTTGTTTATTCTGTGCCACACTGAAACTGGCCTCAGCTGCCAAGGTAAATGGAAAATAGAGTTGTCTTTGTTTCTATCATTGGAAATCTAGTGATACAAGTTACTTTTCTGAAACTACTGCTTTCTGGAATGCCCATGTGATCCTGCAACAGTGGAGGGTCCCAAGAGGATTTTAAAACAAATGCCAGTGAAAAGGGAACCTTTCAGAAAAGAACTGCCTGATTTACATATCCTTCCTCAACTCCCAAACTATTAGAGCCACCTATCTAGCCGCAAACACGCCGCAAACACACAAAACATTTCTTGGACCAGCACTACATGTTTATTGCTGTCCTGAGATGGATTTGGATGTCTTTAGAACCAAGTATGGTAGATTGCAAAATAATCCAGTTGCCAAATCTGTCCACGAGATTTCTAGGAGTGGAAATCTACGTACATACTTGGGCTTCAAGCAGTTAAGGAAAGGCTGATTTATGTGTCTAAAAATAAGGACTGATGACGTTTTGATCATTTTATAAAGATCATAAAGTAAATACAATTCACCCACCCTCAGCAATTCCACCCACCTTGGAAAAGACTTCACAGTGTGGCTAGAGTTCGTCATGATGTGAAGTCCTAAACATTGGAAGGTAATAGGACTCACAGTCCTTCCACTCAAAACTTTGGTTATCCCAGCTTCAATTCATAAATGGTGAAGTGGGGGTGTTTGCATGTGTGTGTGTATTTGTGTGTATGTGTGTGTGTGTGTGTGTGTTTGGATGGTGCTTAATAATTTACTTAATAACTTTCTTCTGCCATTCTTGAGAAATAACACTACCTGTCCACTCACCTACCTATCTGCATCTTGACATGCACAAAACTTTATGGGAAGTGCTTGGCAAATGCTTACCCTAGTCTTCTCCTGCTGCTATTGAACTATTTAGTGCTAAAAGGCTGAGCCTTCTATTATTGGAGCTCAGTTCTGCTCTAGTCCTGATCTATCACATTCAGAAGCCATTCCATCAAAATTTATTAGACTCTTATTGTCAGTCTTCCACTTTACCCTGAAGTGGTCTTCTTTGGTGGAACTAAGATGTCAATTTATAGCAGCTCAAGGTCCTGCCTGAAAAGTTGGGTGAGACACGGCTTTTGGCTCAGCGTTCTTTCTCAGATAAATTCAAACCTTTCTATTGGGGACTTCTCTCACCCTATTTGTAATATTTTTTGGCCTTAACAGAAATATGCAAGTTTTGAGGACTTTCCCAAAGGTAGGCATGGATGGGGCCAATCCCACCTCAGGGAGAATAATGTTTCAGAGAGTGGGGATCGCAGCCGAAAAGATATGCTGTCTGAATCCCATCAGATGGAATTCCTTAGTAGGTGAGACCTGCAACATCCCCCCTCCCCCCACTTGACCTGATGGGATGGGTAGATGTAACTGGGAAGAGGGGGGGTTTCCTCAAATAACCTGGTCCTATATTATGTAGCGCTCTAAAGACTATAACCAGCGCCTTGAATGGCACCTGGAATCAAAGTGGTACCCAATGCAGCTCACATAACACAGTAGTAATGTGCACCACCATAGGGATGTACATAACTGTCCAACCACTATTTTTCAGTTGAAGCTTCCAGATAATATTAGTAAAAGAGAATTTATACTAATATTTGATCTACATATACAACATAACTCTTTTAGACCCCAAATTCCCCTCTTACAGCACTTGCTTCATAATGCTACCTAAATGTCTTCATAGCATTATGAAGCACTTCGACTAGTGAGATTTATTGTCTACCCTCGGTGTTACTGGAGGGAGGATTCAATAGCATCCCTTATGCAGAGAGTTCCTACATTTGGTCAGAGTCCTTTGCTGGAATACTGATACATTTACTTTACTGCCCCTTTACTACTCATGGTATTTAGAGCATTTATCTCCATTTCTCATACAGTCCATTCATTAGCTAGAAACTGAAGTTTTCTTTTCCCTTTCTCAAAATTTGCAGAAATATACAGTAGCCAGCCTGTGGACAATCACTATTGCCATGAGGAATTTTAAGCCTTGTCCTTATTCTAGTGGGTGTAGGTGATTATTTCTAATGGTTCTGACCAAATGGTAAATTAATAGAATGAGAACCAGCCCAACCCTTTCATTAGAGATTGAGAATAATTTCCATGAAACTTACTGCTACTTTGTGCAAAAAAAATGTTGGAATAGCATTGTTGGTCGCTAAGTTTAGATTCTGTGCTAAAGTAACAGCCTCCAAACTTTTCAGATTTGAAGTCTAGTAAAAGCAGATTGCTTTTTTCCCTCTAGTCACGTAATGCACGATGTCCATAGCACATTTTGTTTTCAGAAAAAGAAGCTGAACACAAAATGACTCTGCAGTCTGATAAAACCTATGACTGAATGCTTTGCGACATTGTTTTGATATTTAATTTACAGTTTCCAAGTGCTTATCTTTTCAAGTTGGATTTACATAATCGGCCTAAGTAGAACACACCCCATCTTACAAATTGCTTATCTTTGTTAAATACAAGTGAGGAGATAGGAACCCCTTCATTTGCTCACACCTTGCTAATGGCAAAAAGCGAGATATATATTCAGAATACAGTATTATCACCACTAGTTTCCACACAGGTGTTTAAAATGATAAACTACCATATGAT
This sequence comes from Vipera ursinii, assembly GCF_947247035.1. Lineage (NCBI taxonomy): Eukaryota > Metazoa > Chordata > Lepidosauria > Squamata > Viperidae > Vipera > Vipera ursinii. Next base: position 141,987,819 of record NC_139516.1, on the reverse strand, counting down.
ATAAACAGTTATTTCAGATAAAGGTGTTTTTTTTAACACTGCAGATTAAAAAAAAGAAAGGAATACATTCTACAGGGATCTGTAACAGCAAGAAAGTACAATCTGATGACAAGACGGATAAATGGCTTTATCTAAAGAGACTAAGGTCTCTTGGGAATATTCCATATACTGTTTTTCACAAATCCATGTGAGTTTCTGCTCTTGTGAATAATATGCGCAACTTTTATCAGTTTTATCGATGAAATCTCTCTTTGCCCTCAGCAGGAGTATCTTCCTAATGTTTCTTTTGCAAGTGTGGGGTCTTCTTTTTTTAATCAAATGAGTGCTGAACGATTGGTTGCAACAGAGGTTGCTTGACCAGCTTGTCTCGTGAGCCTAACATGAAGAGTGAGTAGCCCAAAGTCCCCTGGCCCGTTTTCATCACTAAGACAAGAATAGAACTTAGAGTCTCCAGGTTTCTAGCTTGGTGCTACATATATAAAAAAGGATTTATTCCTCAAAACGAGATGTATCAATATCAACCTAACTAAAATCATGCAGCAATGGAAATCTAAGGTAACATGTAAAAAATATGTTTGGTCAAATGCATGCTGAAGCCTGTATCATTGGTATAGTACTGTATGACCAAATCTACAAATTCTAAGTGTGCATTGCTATAAGGTGTAGGTTTGTCCTTTAAGGGCATTTTTGTTAATCGAAATGCTATTTGGTGACCCTAAACATTGTGCTTCTAACAGTAATCCAGGAATCAAGTCTCTTTTGCCACTGAGAGCTGCATCATGGAAGGGCAGTGAATTGGAATGTCCTGTGACACCCACAAAAACATGCACACTGGGAAATGTGCACCTACATTTATGTCCACTCCTGTGTGCACAGATGCTAGCTTGAGAGGCTTCCTTATCTATCCACTTAACTGATATGGATCAAATAGCCTATTGGGTCTTCTATCCCTTTTAAGTCATATTCTGACAAACAATCAGAGAGCCAACCCTTCAAGGAGTCATTGGAAGAAGATTGTGTAGGGAAACACTTTGTGTATTCTTTTCTCTGTTTAAACCAGGTGTGCCTAACCTTGGCAACTTTGAGACTTGTGGACTTCCAATCCCAGAGTTCTGGGAGTTGACATCCACAGCTCTTAAAGTTGCCAAGGTTGGACATGCCCGATTTAAGGCATATTCCTGGCCATTCACATTCCAGGGGGGACTCTTGGGAATCTGGTTGTCTTACTCTTTGGATTGGAGGAAATGGCAGAGAAGTGCTCTGTTTAGGATAACATGGAGTAATTTGGGAAAGCGGCTACAGGAGGTATTGGTAGATGCCTCACCCATTCGTCAACCAATGGAACTTTGAAAAGATGATTGTTGAAAGATCATGATAAAGATAACATCATGTTCAGCTTGATGCCTCAGCTACAGGAATACCATGAGGCATGTTTCTTGGCAACATTACAGAAGGGTTTGTGACTCTCTTCTCCAAAACATTTCTGACTTCCTGATTTAATCTGAGGCCCTGGGATGTTGGATAGTCCCCAGTCCAAGTACCAATCAAAATCAACACTTGTTTAGTATTCAGTCTCAGAAAAAAAAACAGCAACAGGTAGAAATTGTTAAATCAATATTGTCCTGTAAACCTGCAGTTGTTATTCCTACTTCAGAGGGATTTATGTTATGATTTAGCTAACAGATATGTTCCTTCTGAATTCATCTGTATAGGTCTGTCTCAGGACTTACTATTGTAATGATAATCTTTAATAAACTTACTTGAAAAAAGATTGTCTCAGCTCAGCTATCATGTAAATGGTGACAAAATTGTACCATGAACAAGTCTAAGTATTCGTTTGACTATGAGACAGCTTCATGTTATTCGACGAATTAGGAAGCTGGAATTAAGGATTTCAAATGGCAGTTTAAGAACAATACGCCACTGCTTAAGAATTAACATATTTGCCAGAGGCTTTTTTTAGAGCTAAAAGAGTTATTCGCTAATGTGGATTTTGTTATAAAGACATCATACATGAAGCTTGCTAGCATCTGTAAATTTTGACTGGAAAAATTTGTACAAAATTGCATATATTTTCAAATATATGCAATTTTGTACAAAATTGGGGGGGGGAATACTAAGAATGGTTACATTAAAACAGAACACTGTGGGTGATACAATTAATTATGGAAAATCAGGTGCAACATTCATATAAAAACACATATTAGGAAATGTAGCACAGGAAAGGAAATGCAGTTTTTCTTGCATCCCTTTTTTTAATTCACAGAAATTTGACCTAACAGAACAATAAATAAATATATATGACATTGACACAGACCAGATTGGGCCTCCATGTGCCTTGTGGGTGTGAACAAGTTCTTCAGCAGTGAAAAGCAAAGCAAAGAATTAAGAGGTGGGAGGGAGCATTTCCCCACCCCCCCCTTGTGATGTGCAATGGAATTCCTTTTGAAATAAAAATATTTCTATAATTGAATGATTGCTTAATCAATGAGAAGCCTAATAGTAACAATAAAAGCAGTAAGAGTATTTTCAGTCCCGGAATCTCATTAGACTATGACTGGAATACTGAAATATTTATTTTTATATTTTTCTATGTTACTTGTATTTCTTTCTATGTTTTTACATTTTAATAGGAAAGAACAGTTCTGATTAAGACATCATTGTGTCTTCTTGAGTATATTACCTTTATTTGATAGTCAATATGAAGGAAGGAAGAAGATGAAGATCGGAAGAAGAGGATTCCACAGAAGTGACATAAATGCTAGTCCTGACCTAAACAGATCTGAAAATTTGTATTTCTGAATCAGCAAAAATACTCCTCTATTTTAGACAAAAAGGTATGCCCGCTTGTGTCCAGACAAGGAAAGAAGCACTTGATCATTATGTAGCCTGTTCTAGTACTAGGTAACTTCATCCATCCATCTCAGCAGTTGAAGCGTTAAACAGCAGAAATTAAAATTTACAGAACTTCAAACTATAGTTTTAAGATATGGAGACACTCCTCCCAAAGCAAAGGAAGTATGTAAGTACCTGTGTAAATACAGACACACTTCCTCAAGCTATGATCAGTCTTTGTGTAAATCCATCATGCAAGAGCCATTCAAGTTTAGAGTGAGAATATATACAATAGTCCCATATATGTTTATTTCACCAACTGATGAAAGGCTTTTTGGAAAAAAATATATTTTAAGATATAGTTTAAGACTTTACTTGCTTAATTGGCTTGACATATAAACTTCATTATGCTGGTATAGACAAATGTATCAACTTTTGAATCTGGAGAAATATTTAGTTCGGTAAATAAAGAATGATACTCAAAACCAGAACTTCGTGAAGAAGATGTTTTCAAATAACTTAGGCCACACTGTGCTTTGAACGTAGAATTAGTCTAATTTCCAGCTTTTGTTAACTAAAAAAGTTGAAGTATTTGTAGAAAACAATAATTTTCAAGTCAACCTGTTTTAGCATACAATTGCAAAGTGTCATGATGGGTTGTTGCATAAAGATGGCAGACTGGCAGTCAATGAGCCAGGTCAAATCTTGAAGGAATGTAATTTGAATTCATTGTCTGCCTACCATTTTTAAATAAATGTGTGAGAAAGTTTTATTCATAGTTCCTTTGTAAGGATCAAACATACACACACTGTATTTATAGCCACAGAATTTATTCAGTGGCTATCTTCCATAGATATTTTAGAAGGGCAGTGAACTGCTATTTGTCTGTCTCTTGAGGAAATCTGGAAGAAAGCATATTGGTTCTTCAAATCCTCAGAGGTTTCTATTTGTCTTGGAGGAAAAGGATCCAGTAACGGCACTTATAAGAATGTTGGTCCTCATCCAAATAGCAGATATAAAAAAGTGAGCTTAATTTGAATCCCAGTAAGAAGTAACAGCTAGACCTCCTTGCTAGTTTTGATCCTGATAATTATAAAAATAACTTTTAAAACACGAGAAAATATTTGAATTTCTTTTCAATGTACACACGAAATCCTGAGTCAAATTGCAAAAACTGTGGCCAGATATTTCAGAACATTAATGACTCTAAAAGAACTAAAGCATCACAAGAAATATGTCACAAGAATGTGTTAGTTTGCTAATGAAGGCATAGTTCTGGAAATTCAGATTAAACCTGGGATAAAGTTGCTGCAAACCTGCTGAATCTTGACAAAATCACCAGAACAGTGTTTGTGTTAATCGTTGGAAAGACTTAGACACATCATTTTTACCTGAATGTGGTTTTTCACTGTGCTGTTCTATGCCATCGCCTTCAAATTAAGTCATCCAACATCACTCACTCCTTTTACATTGTACTATGTCCATTGAGGACAATTGGCTTTACCAAAGTACTCTATTATTGAAGATTGGAAATAAGCATCCATCTGCTTTTCCTATATCAAGAGTGCCTTTCTACAGCTCCACTACTGAAAAGTTCTATATACAGAAAAAGATTGATTTCTTCAATGTATAGTTTTTCACTAATTTATACAGATACTCCTCGACTTACAACAGTTCATTTAGGGACTATTCGAAATTACAACAGCATTGAAAAAAGTGACTTATGACCATTTTTCACACTTATGACCATTGCAGGATTTATTTATTTATTTGGTTTATATACCACCCTACTCTCAAAGGACTCAGGGCGGTTTACAAGGCAAAATTTAAAAACAATACAATATAAAATTAAAATTAAATTAAATTAAGTCTAGCCGCAAAAATTAAAATCACAATTTAAAAACATTAAACCCCTCAGTCCAGACCAGATAGCTCAAAGAGCCAGGTTTTTAGGACCTGGCGAAATGAACGAAGGTCGGGGGCAGTCCGGAGTTCCGTTGGCAGTTGATTCCATAGGGCAGGCGTGCCCACACAGAACGCCCTCCCCCTGGGGATCACCCGTCGGCAATCCTTGACCGGTGGTACCCTGAGGAGGCCCTCCCTGTGGGAGCGCACAGGACGATGGGAAATTGACGCTGGCAGCAGGTGCTCCCTTAGATAATCCCGGCCCATGCCATTTAGGGCTTTATAGGTCATCACCAGTACCTTGAATCTCACCCGGAGGGCAACTGGAAGCCAATGCAGCTCGCGGAGAAGAGGTGTTACATGGGAGTATCGGGAGACTCCCATCACAACTCGCGCGGCTGCATTCTGCACCAGCTGAAGCCTCCGAGTGGTCCTCAGGGGCAGCCCCATGTAGAGAGCATTGCAGTAGTCTAGCCGGGAGGTCACGAGCACATGGGTGACTGTGCGTAGGGCATCTCGGTCCAGATAGGGCCGTAACTGGCGCACCAGGCAAACCTGGGCAAAAGCCCCCCTGGCCACGGCTCCTATATGATCTTCCAAACTGAGCCGTGAATCCAGGAGGACGCCCAAGTTGCGGGCCCTATCAACAGGGGGTAACACCTCAACCCCCATAGTTAACGATGGAAAAGATTGGTTAGTCTGAGATGCCGGTATGCACAGCCACTCAGTCTTGGCAGGATTGAGACGAAGCCTGTTTCTCCCCATCCAAACCCGGACCGCCTCCAGGCAATGGGACATCACGTCGAGGGCATCACTGGGTTGGTTCGGGGTGGAAAGAAAAAGCTGGGTATCATCAGCATACTGATGATACCCCACCCCGAAACCACGAATGAGCTCACCCAGCGGCTTCATATAGATGTTGAACAAGAGGGGAGAGAGGACCAACCCCTGATTCATATTTATGAGGTTTGTGGTGTCCCAGAACCCTGTGATCCCCTTTTGCAACCTTCTGGCAAGCAAAGTCAATGGGGAAGCCAGATTCACTTAACAACCGTGGTAGTAACTTAACAACTGCAATGATTTGCTTAACAACTGTAGCAAGAAAGGTCATAAAATGGGGCAAAATTCACTTAACAAATGTCTCACTTAGCAACAGAAGTGTTGGGCTCAATTGTCATAAATCGAGGACTACCTGTATATGGATGGTCTTTAAAAAAAATCATACACATTTACTGGTTTTCGGGGAGGAGGGAAGTCCCATAGCAAACAGATGGCATTAACTCTTTTTAAAAAAAATCATTATTGATAGTTTTCTTTATTGTTATTTTAAATGAACATCATCTGTTCTTTGTGAGTGGACCTTTTCAACATTCTATCACTGGAACTGGTTTTTGGAGTCCAGCTTTCACTGGTCATCAAAGTGTTGTTGAATGCCACCATCTGTTGGGAAGTACGAAGGGAATATAGCCTAAGAATGATTCTCATGAGAAAGAACTTAATGAGAACAGGAAATGGCCCACTAGGAAGCCATTCTTAGGACATACCATGTGTGTGTGTGTGTGTGTGTGTGTGTGTGAGAGAGAGAGAGAGAGAGAGAGAGAGAGAGAGAGAACAAAACACAATTCTTCAATTAAAGCAGGACCTCACTTTCTGTTCTTTGATATGTTTTCTTACTTTCCTCTCACTTGGTGGGTGGGAAGCAAGAGTTTCCATGGTAACTTCACATCTAGAAGGGTCAACATTCAGAAACTGAAGCATCCTCCTTCCATTTCCTTCTCCTCCTACAGAAGAAAAGAAAATAATACATAGCCATAAGCACAATATATCCTGGTACTTCCCCAGAATCTTGCATTAATACTTTGTTTTATTTTTCATTCAAATATTATGTATCTAATAAGTCACTTAAGGGATGTGGTGGCTCAGTGGGTTAGGACGCTGAGCTTGTCGATCAGAAAGTCGGCAGTTTGGCGGGTCGAATCCCGAGTGCCGTGTAACAGAGTGAGCGCCTGTTACTCGTCCCAGTTTCTGCCAACCTAGCAGTTTGAAAGCACGTAAAAAAGCAAGTAGAAAAATAGGGACCACTACAGTGGGAAGGTAACAGTGTTCTGTGCGCCTTTGGTGTCTAGTCATGCCGGCCACATGACCATGGAGACGTCCTCGGACAAGTGTTGGCTCTTCGGCTTTGAAACGGAGATGAGCACTGACCCCTAGAGTTGGAAACGACTAGCACGCATGTGCGGGGCAACCTTTACCTTTACCTTTAATAAGTCGCTTACTACCCTTATTGTGCTGTTTCTAACATAACCTCTTTCTAAATTACTTTGTATGACCAAGAGATTCAGAATGGGAAACCAGCCAATATAATAGCAATCTGCATGCAATGTTACACTAGGAACAAATAGCTATATGAAAGCATGACGTGTAAACTTAGCTATTGTGTTTATAAACTATGGTTTCCATTTATATGTCAACATGGTTACTATAATTTGTTTAGTAAACCATGCCTAAATTGTAGTGCGGTTTGCGAATCTAGACATCCTTTCTAGCTCCAAAACAATTTCACACAGAAATGTTCATATTATACAGCTTCTACTGAACATTATCTTTTAATGCCATTCAAGATTTCCTGTGCATACATTATAGGAGGTATATGTTGATTTATTGGAATGGAATTCAACCCTAGCAAGGAAGCTAGGTTTGAAAATCAATTTTTCTTTAACAACTTCCAATTAATTAAAGCAATTACTAGGAATATCTCACAAAAAGCTGTAATTCTGATTTGCTTAGGAATATCATAACTGGAATTGCAAAAATTCAGATATCCCTAGAGACTTTTCTGTCTAAGATCATCTAGCAGTTGTCTGGAGAGCTGTAGCTCAGATCTGATAGACCTACTACAGCTAATATGAAAAATGCTATCTAGCAAAACAATTGGAGTTTTGACCATATCAGTAAGTAGAAAAATGTATAGTTGTTATTGAATTTTAAAATTTAAAATTCATATTTTTGTTATTTTAAATATATAAAACCAGACTTGTTATATCATGTGAAGTAATTACTGAAAACCACTACAAAATTGTAAGCATTAATATAAATATTGGTGTCATCATATTTATCATTATTTCTAAAATAAATGCAGATGACCTTGCCAAAAAATAATAATAATGAAAAAATGGTTTTGGAAGTTAATCATCCACTTGGCCCAGCCTCTTGTCCATGAAGACCAACCGCTCATATATAGCACTAATCTTTGCTGGAAGATCTCTAAACTTTCAAAACAAGCTGTTCTATTGTTCTTTTGAGTAGGCCTCTTTTCTAATGTTCAGTCTAAATCCTTGCTCTTACTGTATGATTGAAGCCGTATGTGGAAGACATAATCTGAAGCCACAGTGAATTATTTCTTCTCAATAATAAGTGCAGGGGGAGCATCTCTTCCTTATGGCTCTACCATAGGTTAGGCAGCTTTCTTTGCAGCTTAGGAAGATGAGTTAACTGTTTGGCTCTCACAAACGAAGGCAAATATACATGTCTCAGGATAATGTTGCAGGATCCAATCTGGGTCAGTCACTGGAACCAGAGATTTTGTCTTCCGAGCTTTCGGATTCATGCTGGAGCCCATCATCAGGGAACTTCTCTCTAAAACAGAGGTCCCCAACCTTTTGGGCACCAGGAACCGGTTACATGGAGAGACGTTTTTCCGCAGACCGGAAGGGGCATGGTTCTGTGTGCTGCCTGCATCCTGCAGATGGGGCTTTGCTTGTTTGTGCCGACCGGTTGCTGGCCTGCCATGGACCGGTAACAGTCCACAGACCAGGGATTGGGGACCCCTGGTCTAGAAGACAGCTAGACTGCTAGAGAGAAATTCCCTGAAGATGGGCTCCAGCACAAGTCTGAAAGCTCGGAAGACAAAACCTCTAGTCCTGGTGACTAACTCAGATTCCAGGACAGACTGTTTCTTATTAGCAGGAACATTAAACCCCAAATTTAGGCTTTTGTCCCTTCTTGCCAGTTGACAAGGACCCATTGTCCCTTTCCACCTCTCTCACAGATGCATCAAGGACAGCTTTGGTGCCCATCCTCCTTTGTGTTATAAAAAGCAACAGCAAGAAGGAAAAAACAACCACAAAAGTAACAAAATCATAGGCTTCCAGTACTTGGTTTAGCACTTCTCATACACAATTGGAGAGAGAAGCATCGGCCAGTTGCAGAAGAGGAAGGTAAAGGTCAGTTGGGTTGGGTTGGGTTGGGTTGGGTTATGATGTAGAAATGCTATTTACATTTGGATACAATTGACTACCATGTGGAAGAGATCCTTATAATTTCCAGCAAAGGTTAGACTTTGAAAACAAACATTTAAGTGCACAAATATACAAAAAGAAATACAGGGTTCCTATATAGATTCTCAGCTTTCCCATAACTTCAAAACATGTAAAGATGCATCTAACCTACCAATACTTCCTCTTAAAAATAGCTTTTGTGGAGTTTGGTGGGGCAAATGGATACAAGATAGCACCTTAATTTTTCTCTCTCCTTACATCTGTTTACATCCTGGTATTCCTTATAGCCTCACAATGAAAACAGCTGCAAACCCATTCTAAGGTAGGATTAATGATAATGCAAGAGTGTGGTGAATCAAAGACTTGTTTCAGTCACTTCTTACACATTAAAGTTTGTACACCTAGCTCAACAGTTTCAGCAGAAAAAAATACTGTTTGCTACTGTTAATAGCCTACTAGCCTACCAGCTCTAATCAAAGATTTGTGCTGTGGGAATATTAGTAATGTTTGTACTGTATCTTTTATCCATCTCGTGTCATCAGTCATATGGCAGGAATTTGACAGGAAAATGCCTTATTTAGCAGCAAGCTTTCATATGCTTTCAATAATGCCTCCCTAAGAAAGAGGTCTTAAACAGAGGTCAAATGTTGAAGTTAAAAGGGATTGTGGTGAGTCAGTGTTTCCTCTTCAGTTGTTAGAAAAAGGTGCATGTGGTTATTACACGATTATTACTAAAACATGTCAGTTTATTAAAAAGGTATTTTTAATTAAAGTTCTATGTAAATTAAAAGGTGTTAGCATTAAATAGCAACACATTTTCATGGTTTTATGTACATAAAGGAAACTAATGCATACTAGGAACAAAGTGTGCTGTGAATTCCTATTACATTACCAGTAATAGGATATATGTATATTTTTGGAACAAAATAGTCTTTTCTTTAGGATTCTGGCTCTCCCTCTCTCTCTCTTTCTCTCTCTCTTCCTGTGATATTCTTCAAAGTAGTTATAAATACACTTGTGGCTTCACAAACAAACATACAACATACAATGTACAAACAACTTAGACACATCTTTTTGCCATTGTTTACATTAGTTGTCAAACCATCATCCCAGGCAGACCATTCATCTTTATCATGGAAATTTTCTCCAACATTAACAATTGTAGTTTCTCCCACCTTAGCATACCCTTTTAAATTTTATTCCATATCTTAAAGTAATTATTTTGAAATGACATACAATTCACATTTGTCATATTTTATTTTATTTTAATCTTAAAACCAGTTTTTTTATCAGTTCTGTTTGCTCCTCATGAAAGCACAATATTAAAGGACAAAATATGATTCTTTTGCTATCATCTACGGATTAATAATCTATTAGTTTAGAAATACTGAACAAAAATAACCATACAATTTAAAAATTACACTGGAGCAAAATTCATTCTCATCTTAGTGACATTTAACAGCAATATATAGTAACAAGTTATATTGGATTTATATATTGTATATAAGAAGGTGATTCTAGTTGGCTGAGGAAGCTGCCACTGGATTGATGTTGCATTAATAGCCTGTGTGCTACACTTCTAATCATAGAGACCACCAAGAGTAAACTGGAAAAATATAGATGCTATGTTAAAAGATGGCATATGTACAGTACATTTAAGCACATTGTGTAAAATGGCTTTGTAGTAAAATTTCATAAAACACGAGCAGTTCCTAATGACCTATGCAAAAAAGTAGAAACTCAGAAAGGAACTGAAGAGATTCTTTCAAAAATGTATTGGATCCTATGGCTTACACGTGAGGCTACTACAATTAAGAAGAATGGCATTATCAGAATCTGTGCCAATTTTAAAGTTAAAGTTAACCCACTATAACATGCTAACCAGTGGTGGGATTCAAATATGTGAGCAACTAGTTCTCTGTGTGGATGCCACTTCTGGAAATCTATTCTGGGCCTGGGCACCAAAAAATTAGCTAACGGTTCTGCCGAAATGGTGAGAACCAGCTGAATCCTGCCACTGATACTGACCAATATGCTTTGCCAGGAATCATTGTCACCATAGAAAAAGTGAGCTGAATCTGTAAAACGCATTTCAAAGCAGCATGGCTGTGATTGGCAGATTGTGACCTTAAGCATGACTCAGCAAATGTGAGTTCCTTAAACTGAACAAACTACGGGTAGTATGACATATTGTGATATGTCACTGTTTTACTAGGATTACTACACAAGCTCAGAGAACATTCAAGTAGTCATGAATGTCTTAAGGCCACAATACAAAGGTTTGATGCTTTTTAGGATTCATGGATTTAGGATTTGTAAGTAAAAACAGTAAAAGATTCTTTCCTAATTTATCCAATGTCCCATTCTTGAACACTGTATTCCAAGTTGGAAAGGTATGATAGTAGATACAATAATGGACAAAGCAACTTTCATAGAGGCAAAGAAAATAGTCACAACAGATGTGGAATTTACAAATAATTACCTGCATTTTACTAACGAAATTGGCTTGTGATACACTACAAGATGGAACCCCCATGATTATGTCAAATATCACAAAAAATGGCTATGTAGCATTTTTCTTTTCTTATCTCACGCCCTGATATCTTTGGGTTAATGAAAAATGAAGAAGAAAGTTTTATATACTGCTTAGAGTCAGTAGACCAAAGCAGTATATATATATATATATATATATATATATATATATATATATATATATATATATATATATATATATATATATATATATTCATAAAGAAATAATCCTTTTGCAAGTCACCTGCTTAAAGTCTTAAAGTTAAGATGAGCAGGGGTTTGTTTTCTCTTCCACAATATACAACCGATGGGACAAAAGATCTGTCCCTTTTTGTTGTTGCTCAAGGAACTCTCCATATTTTATATACTTTGATGTCATACAAACAAATATAATCAATATGGTAGCTGATTCAGTCTTGAATGTCAATAACACACAAATTCCAAATTTCTGAGATGAGTAGATGAAGGAAATATCACAATTCCAGCAGAGTTGGAGACTGGACAAGGCCATCTACAAAAGAATAAGATCTAAAAATCCCGGCATCCTATTGGAGTTCATTACATTAAACCGGAGATGTTACAACTATAATCATAGACTCAGAATCAAGAGGTTCATTCGTAACCCAATCATTTCTTTTTCTCACTTTCAAATTGTTTGTGACAATTGTTTGTGTTTGGAAACTGAACATATGCATTTCCCATTTGTGGTATAGCTTAGAAAAGCTATGTGTTGGTGTTGTAGTATAAGTAATATAATTGTCTGATCACAGAAAGGCTGAAGGAAGAGAAGGAAACCAAAGCTTTCAGCAACTGGGAACTTATAACTGCTTTTTAGAATGGCTTTCATCACAGGACAAAAGAAGGGAAGCCCCATGCTGGTCTTAGGAACAGAGAAAGCAGGAAATATTGCACTAAATACTCCAACGAAAATAACTGAACAGAAAATGATATCCCTCTTTTTGCTACACTCAAATGCAATTTCAAACAGTGTTTCTCAGCCTTGACAATTTTAAGATGCTGGGGTGGGGGGAGGGAGGGAGACTAAAGAAATTCTGGGAGTTGAAGTCTATATCTAACAACAACAACAGAGTTGGAAAGGACCTTGGAGGTCATCTAGTCCAACCCCCTGCTCAGGCAGGAAACCCTATACCATTTCTGACAATTGGCTGTCCAGTCTCTTCTTAAAAACCTCCAGTGTTGGAGCATGCATAACTTCTGAAGGCAGGTTGTTCCACTGATTAATTGTTCTAACTGTCAAGAAATTTCTCCTTAGGGTTAGGGTTTTGTCTCCAGCGTGACAGGCAGGGATACTTATCACCATACTTTATTTTGAAGTTGCTGAGTTTCAGATCTCTTATTTAAAGAACCAAATGGAATGTAGCCTCATCTTAATCACATTTCCTCGGAAGGCAGTCCCATTGAGATCTACTTCACTTACTAATAGACATTAGATGATACGCAAACTACTGGAAGGAATTTTCCTGTTGTTTTGTCTGTCGGGTGATCCCTTTGTTGGAGAATTTGAAAAGATTGGAGGGATCAGATGCAAGTAGGGGAAGAACTTGGAAAGAAAATCTCCACAGAGGCATAAATATTTTCTGTAACTCTTAAAGCCTAAACATACAGATATGTTTTTCTTTACAGTTTATTATTTTTAAACTTGTAATATATTGATTTACTCATGAGATTTACTTGTGAGAAAACTTGCCTAGTAAATTACTCAAACATTCTACAGAGGTAAAGTGAAAAGGCAAGAAGTTGAATAGGGAATATGTATACACCAGTACAAATATACAGATTTGCAGCAGTAGATCAGAGATATATTCATTAGTAATTAGCCCATTATATTTTATGACTTCAAATACACATGGTCTCAAAAAAAATCACAATAGAAACTTTAATCTGAATATCTTCATAATTATGCCATTCGGGTGGATCACCAATATAAGATCTAGGCCCCAGATCCTGTTGGTTCCTCAGTTCTAAATTCCTCCCCTCTCCCTTAGAAGCTCTCCATAGAAATGAATTTACTGAATGTAAAGTAATGTTCTTAATAATGGTCTAAGAGTGATGAAAAGTCCAGAATAGACAACAGGACTTTTTAGGTTTTATGTTGGAAAATGTAACATATTATAAAAAATAAAATGTTCACAAGACAGTAAGATAGAATAGAGAGTACTGTTGCAAAGGTATTCATTGCTATGATAGATGGTTATTGATGATGTCAAATAAGTTCAAATGGGGGAAAAAAAGGGAAGCTCTGACCACTCCTGTGGTGTACTTTATTGATGGTACCCTCCATAGCCCCATAAAGGCTCTTTAAAATCCCTATTGTTATATAGAGATCATTTGGGGTGTAGAAAGTCAGCACCCACCCACCCTCTAGAGAAGGAAATATTTTGGGGGACATTTAAAAAGGCAGAATATTCTATTACATGGAGAAAAATCTTAAAAGGCAGAAACCAGTCTCTCTGCCCCAAGCAGAAACGGAGGAGGCCACTCGTTAGAAATGCAGATTTTTTAATCCATGCAGGGAAACTGGGGCCAGGAAAGCTGGAGCTGATGGGATTAGAGAAACAAAGACTCCTACAATCTACATCCCAGTTTCAAAGACAGGAACTGACCTCCAAGCAACAATAATTAGAATATCAAAAGGGCACAGGTCAAAGTACACTGCACAGGAACAGGCATCTCAAATACTAAGCCCCAAAGAAGGTATAGAAACCCACCCATTGTCAAGTCCATTTTGTCAGCTGTCCCAGAACCACATGCTGCTGGTGGTTCTGCTCATCATTAAACCTTCTCTCCAAACAGCCAGCCTCCATTTTATTTTCAGCATCTTAGCCTCCATTTTATTTACTCCCAGCTTGGAACTGGACTTGATGATTTTTCTTTCAACAGGTTTTTTTTTCAGCTTATGTGTCATAGTCTTCTTCATCATGATGTAATTGTGGGGATAGGTGACTGCCAGAGATTCCAGCTAGGAGCTGCTACAAAGGGGCAAGAATTCCTTAGGTGTGATGACTTACTTCATGATTTTCAATATATTTTCCCATTTTTAAGAGAATCTTGCTTTAGAACACTTCTTATAAATTATTTTATCTCTCATAGCAAATCATGATCTTATACTTAAACGCTAATGGTCAAGGTAGATGGTATTATAGTGACTTTTTAAATTTTTTATTTTTTTATTTTTAGTGAAGATTGGACTGGTGTTTAATCTAACTTACGGATGAGGAGAAAGGGTTGTCAAGAGGGCAAAGAATGAACTTGCTCACGTTGGCTCTTGATCTGATCACCTCCTGTCTTGCAACTATGATGTATTCTGAAGGATTCTACTTCTTTTCAGAAAGAAAAGCTTCCCTGTTCTTGATTTAGCAGCTCATCTGCAGATGAGTTGTCACTTTGCATGTTGTAAATGTATGTTTGTCTGTATGTGTAAACTGAGAGGGTATACTTTTGCCATCTTGAAGTTTTCACACACACACACACACACACACACACACTCTTATCCCTAGGGAGGCAGACCTGCCTTTAATTCAGGGCTTTTTTTGGGGGGGGGAGGGAATAAATGTGAACAATCTCGCCCCGCTCTGAAAATGCTTCTGGTTAACAGAATTTCTCTGGAACTATCAAGACCAATCAATCTATTCTAAACCGTCTCTGTGTCTGGTTTGTTATACTTTCAGATTGTTGGCTTTTCATTTCATTTTCATTTTCCACCAGCTTTTGAATCAGCCCTAACAATATGATCATTTGTCCTTCAACAATTTTATAATGTACAGTACATACTAAGCTACAAAAAGAGCTCACTAATTCATCACTGTTGTTTGGCATAAGTAGCATGGTATTCTTCATACTCTTTTCAGCTTATTATCTTTATATATACTATTCAGCCCATTAATTCTATAATATTAGTAGAGGATGGGCTGATGCATTTTGCTTTCAAAACAACTACTAAGCCTATATTAGCCAAATCTATATAACACATTTATACTGTTCACCTCTTCCTTGCACCGTTTTATTCTTTCTTCTTCCCCATTTCCCCTATTTAAAAATTGTATGACTCCAATAAAGGATATTTCCTTGACAATAAGAAAAAACAGACTAGAAGAAATATAGAGTAGAAAGTTACAAACTAAATACAATAATAGTTTTATGCTTCTCTCTTGGTTGTCTTTTTTCCTTTTTTTTAAAAAAAAGCTGTACTTTTGGAATTCAGTATGGAAACTGGAATTGTAACAGTACAGAAAACTATTTGCTTTATATATTGATAAAAATTACATGTACTTTGCACATAATAATTTATTTATCATATATCTTGAATCTTGTGAGTGGATGATATAAATGCTCATATAAATCAGTAAAAAACATTTCATATTTTACTTTAATGGTGATTCGCTCTTTTGAGAATAAAGATCTGCAACATTATCATCCTCCCAAACTCTTTAGCATTAATCTCCAGAATTAAGCCATTGTTTGTTCATCTTCTGTCAATGAAAATATTTCATAGCTGCAGTACTGCATGAAATTTAGACTTTTCTGCACCACAATGTAGTCATGAGGGTAGGTGACTGCCAGAGGTTCTGCTAGGAGCTGCTAAAAAGGGGGCAAGAATCCAACATATGTTCCTGTAGCCCTGTGTGGCTGGTGAAAGCGCTGGCTTCTAGCTTTAAACAACAGGATTACATGGTATATTCTCTTAACATGGAAAAACATAGTGTGTAGTGGTGCACAGATGTAGAAGAACAGCCGTAGGAAAAAAAATAAACTCTTTCCTCCTCAGTTACTTTTCATTTGCCTCAAAATGGTCTACCTTAGGGAGCACCTGCGGCCGGCATCAACTTCCCTCCGCCCAGTGCGCTCCCACAGAGAGGGCCTCCTCAGGGTGCCACCGGTCAGAGAATGCCGACTGGTGGCCCCCAGGGGGAGGGCGTTCTCTGTGGGTGCGCCTGACCTGCGGAACCGTTTACCGGTTGAGCTCCGGATGGCTCCCGACCTTCGCTCCTTCCGACATGATCTAAAAACCTATTTGTTTGAACAAGCCAGCCTGGTCTGATGGGTTTGGGTTTTAATTATTGTTTTTAAGTAATTTATTTATTGTATTTGGGCACTATGGTTTAATCTGTTTTTAATTTTGGTATTTTGGTATTTATTGCCCTGTTCACCGCCCTGAGTCCTTCGGGAGAAGGGCGGTATACAAATAAAATAATAAATAAATAAATAAATAAATAAATAAATAAAATATTGTTAGGAATGTTTGGCATGAAGGCATTAGATTAGAAATCGGGTGATTGTGAGTTCTAGTTCTGCCTTGGGCACGAAACCAACTGGGTGACCTTGGGCTAGTCCCTTTCTCTCAGCCCTAGGAAGCAGGAATGGCAAAAACACTTTTGAAATCTTGCCAGGAAAACTGCAGGAATTTGTCCAGGTAGTCACCAGGTGTCAAAATGTGACATGAAGGCACCTCCCACCACCACTAAAAATTAGGGAAATATTGCCTGTGGAAATGAGAAAGTGGAAGGCTATTATTCTCCAGGATGAATTCAGTGTCGTTAAGCAGTCCAAGAAATATCCAAAGCTGAAGGTTTCCCAAACCCGTCAAAAATAAATCCCCCCTTCCTCACAATTAATAATGAAAGCTGGGACAACAGCCAACTCTCAACAGCCCTACCTCATCTTCAGTTGAACACCACCAACTGCTGTTAATAATTTCATGAAGTCCTGTTTGTTTGCTAATCTTTCTGTCATTAGCTTTTATTCCTTGTGATGCCGCTCACAAGCATAATTCAGGAGCCATGTTCTTTGCTAAGAGCTGCTTAAGTATTTCCTGCACCAATCTAATTCTTATGTACTGCTAAAAGCTGACAGGTTTAAAAGGTAGAGAATGTTCACATTTTCAAAGAACATTAGAAAATGCATAAAATATTATTCACTGTTTATTTAAATTTATTGGCCGTTCAGTGGACTCTGGGCAGTTAAAAGCATAGAATCAGACAGACAGTCCATACTAAAATAATATGATAAAAATAAAATCAACAAAACAAAACTTAACTTTCATAAAGGAATCTTAAGCAAATCATAAACATCAGTCCCAGACCTGGGACCTAAGCCAGGATTGTGTGTGTGTATATATTTAATTGAAAGTTAATGCAGAAATGGGACAGAATAGGTTTATGAAGGAAGACATGTACTCTACCCTTCTAGTTCAGAATACAGATCTACACAGTTCTGAAAGTTATGTAAAGCAAGCTTCTGCAAGAGAAAAGAAGACTATAGCTTTTACCTTCACAAGATAGCCATTTCTTTTTACAAATTCTGATTTCATATTTGCTGAATTGCTATGGAATTTTACATCGAGACAATTCCAGGCACCACACTGATATTTCTAAAGCAAAATCAATTAATTACAAAAGAACATATTGATATAAGATTTAGACATGGTTTAAATATAAGGCAGGTATCCTCTTTTATTAACCCAAAGGAGTCTACAAGGAAGATTTTATTTTATTTGCCATGAAAAGGCCTACTTTGTAGTTAAAATGGAGTGTATCTAGGAGTGAAAGCTTTAGGTTTTTTTTAACTTGTTGCCTGAAAATAATCTTTTCTTTAAAGACTCTTCTTTTAAGCCACAAGAGGACAGCAGTAGCATGAGATATCTTATTTTTAATGAATTTGTATTATGTATAGGTATCTTGCTTGCAAAAGGAGACAGAGAAACTCATCAAAACTGTATGAGAGAACTGTGAGTCCTACTTTAACACCTGAGTGTCGCCTTAACATTTATTTAGATGCCTGAGCTTTTGAATTGTAGGTGGCTGTTTACATATCCACTACATCCTAAGGGGATGTGGCAGGCATGTCAAACTGCCGACCCATGGGCCGGATGCATCATGCCGAAACCGCGCCCACCCCATTGCCGGCAATGGGGAAAAGTCCCAATATGTCACGCGACATCACGTGATGTCGCGAGTTTGACATGCCTGAATCAGAAAGGTAGTTTGTATGTATTAAATATAGATGCTGATAGAAGAGAATATTTGTAGCTCAGGGATGAACTGTGGTGGTCCTTGGTACTCTATAAGCCTGGTTGTTGTCTTGCACACTTTTCATTACCAAACTAGGTAACATTATCAGTGATAGTATGGAGTAGATGTTCATTATTTCAAACCACTTGAGCTCCCTGGAGTAGATAATATGAGTATGATGTTCCTTTAAGTACAGTACAATTGAAACGACCAACATTAGGATGTACGTAGGTCCATTTTATTTTGTGTGAATAATACTGAGGAGCTGGCATTTGAGACTAGGTTGCATACACAGAAACTAAATTTTGTGCCAAAACTCAGGAAAATTCTCTCTCTGTTCAAGTAAGATTAGTAGTCAATTATGAATCAGTTTTTATTATATAAATTGCCTATCATGTTTGACATTCTGTGAAAGGAAACTGATTCAGCCTTCTGCCAGTGTGTAGCATTATATTTCCTATCTTTCACTGCCCCTTTTGGTATAGCTAGTTATAAAATATCAGAGCGTAAACTAGGTACACAATGAATGTATTTGGAGAATGAAAGCGATACAGTATTTTAATCATAGTTTGCATGAGAAATTGCATGGTTTTATCTGTAGGGGAAAGGCCTCCTGGCACACCTGCAATTACAAATTAACAGTGATAAAGCAATATTGCAAATGAAGCTGGGGTGTTTTAAGGCAAGGTGCTTTCTGGGGAAGGTGGAGAGAACAGTCAGTCCTTTCCCTCAAAAATTTTATTAAAGTCATTCCTCCCACCCTTCCTTTCAGACCAATGTAGGGTCTCAGTTGATCAGTCAGTGGGCACTCTAATTCAGCTTTCTGTGAGAAAGGGTAGCCAGTTAGATGCATTCACAAAGCTTTCATACATGGACTAGTAAACGATAACTCTTTCCATTATGACTCCCTAGGGTTTCAACTTAAGATGCAACATACAGTATTTGCAGAGGGTATACAGCCATCAAGACTGATGGACAGTGCTACACTATGAATTTGTCTGGTCCTCTCTTAAAACTTTACAAATTGGTAGCCATTTCCATATCTGATGGAAGCAAATGCCATAGTTTAACTATGAATTATGCAAAAGGTGTTTCTTTTTAACAGCCCTCATGGTGTGTAGTTTAAATTAATGACCAGGAAACCTGACATTGTCAGAGTAGAAAAGCTTACAGTATATTACATATTTTATACACTTTTTATACACTTTTATATTTTATACACTTTTATGCATATTTTATACACTTTTTATTAAGAAACGATTGGCCCCACATCTTAATTCTCCAAAATTTATATTTTTGGTTACTATAGTAAAAGCATGCTGACAATTAACAAAGCTGGTTTGATCAGCTTGGAAGACCATTGGGAGAAGTTAGAAGTGGAAAAGTTCTCCGTGATTGCCTTTTCTAGCAATTGCCTTTGAATCTCTGGACCAAATAATACATTACAACTTTCTGTTTATATTCAGTTTAAGGGATCATCCAGACAGCTACTAAAGGTTATCCTCTAGCCCAGGGGGTCTTCAAACTTGGCCCTTTTATGACTTTTGGACTTCAACTCCCAGAATTCCTCAGCCAGCATGCTTGGCTGAGGAATTCTGGGAGTTGAAGCCCAAAAGTCATAAAAGGGCCAAGTTTGAAGACCCCTGCTTGAGCCCATTTGGTGGATCAAAAGTACTGTTGTGTACTGAGTTCTTTGGAGGCAGGAAGCAAGACGAGAGGTTTCAAACAGGAACATTGCTTTATTGAGGCAAACAGGAACAGAACTGAATCAGAGGCTTCTGCGCAGCTACTTATACGGTTGGCCACTAGGCAGCGGCCAATAGGTTTAAAGGAACCCATTCCTGTCCCAAATCATCCAATGATCTTCTTGGAGACTGCATGTCTGGCTAGTCAGTGACCGTTACACAGACACCTCAATTGAGCAACCTTAAGCAGCATTCAAAAGACACGTGAAAACAGTTCAAGTAAAATCCCAATACATTACAAGTAGGTCAGCAACATTTGCTTTGTCCCGACACCTGATCTTCCTACCACTTTAGAAATGACAATTGTGAATGGTGCTCTCACAGATTTAATGGAGAACAAGCTAATTGTAATGATTGGTGACACCTTTCCCTTCCAATCAGCAGTGTTCCTATTCCCACCCACTGTGTGGGAAAAATGACTTCCAATCACTCTCTTTCACGTTGTAAACGGTTGGGTGATAACAGCCTGGGAAATCAGAGATCTGGTACTCTTCACCAGAAGGCGTTATGCATATTCTGATAGTTTATCAATCATATTGGAAACAAAATAAATACTCTGAACTAGCCTTCAAGTTGCCCAAGTTAATAAGTTTCCCATGCAGAGGTGCTCCGTGACAGCAGGCTGTCTCCTGAGGTAATTCTAAATATGGGTCTAGCGAGAGAGAGAGAGGGAGAGAGAGGGAGGGAGGGAGAGAAAGAGAGAGAGAGAGAGAGAGAGAGAGAGAGAGAGAGAGAGAGAGAGAGAGAGAAATGTATTGGTGGTGGTTCAGTAGATAAAGTACCTCACCCTGTTCACCCAGATGATTTTTTTTTAGACAGCTCACTACAATGAGGACCCAGATTGTTGGGGGCAATAAGCTGACTTTGTAATAATGCCGCTTGGGTGTGTGTGTGCGAAAGCCCTAATAATAAGCAGGCATATACATAGAATGAAGGCTATTGCTAAGCACATTGGTTTGTGCTTAAATTGTAAGCCGCCCTGAGTCTTCGGAGAAGGGCGGGATATAAATGGGATAAAAAATAAAAAATAAATAAATACAAGGTGACAGCAAGATCACTATGAAAATCAGGGTCCACCATTGGTTCTGTTGTATGCAATGGGTGCAGCACCTTCATAGCAATCTTGTTTGGGTATTGAAAGAGGAAACCGAAGAGAAAGCACTGCAACTTCCCCCAACACAAAGTTATACACACAGTAGTGATAAGAAGGTAGTGGCTGGCCATGGAAGCTGTATAATGTAATTAGCCTTATACAGAAGGCAGAATGAGGCTCTCTTTTGAAACTGATCCTCAGTTCAGAGGCTTAGTCTTGCTTTTTTTTAAACAGTTCTCTTCCTCTCTCTAGATAGCATCCTGTCCCAGGAGCACTGAATGCATGTTTTGAAAGCGCTCCAGCACTGCAGCAAAATGAGTAAACACACCAGGAGATCACCCTAAAAGATCTGACTTGGGTGCTTCAGAAAGCATCGTCCGGGCCTTTTGCAGAAACCAAGCATCATGTCCGTTGAATAGCACAAAATAAAATGGTAGTGGAGGAAAGCATTCAGTAACTGGAGAAGAGGGAAAGGAACCACTTTGTACAGCAGAGGCCAAGGGTGGCAGGGAACATCCTGACTGCAACACCATCATCACTGAAGCTCCAGGAATTATACATATAGTGAGAAGAACACAGGAAATACTTTAGTATCAGATTAAATAAATATCAAGTGAGGAGGTCACCACTGAGGATTAGATAATCCTCACCACCACAGAGGATTAGATAAATGCAGCAAGGTGAGGGCTTATCCTTAGAGAACTAAAAGTAAGTAGGGCACCTGCGACCGGCGTCAACTTCCCTCCGTCCACTGCGCTCCCACAGAGAGGGCCTCCTCAGGGTGCCGCCGATCAAAGAATGCCGATTGGTGACCCCCAGGGGGACAGCGTTCTCTGTGGGTGCGCCAGACCTCTGGAACCGCTTACCGGTTGAGCTCCGGACGGCCCCCGACCTTCGCTCCTTCCGGCGCGATCTTAAAACATTCTTTTTCGAACAAGCTGGCCTGGTCTGACGGGATGGGGTTGGGTTTTTAAAATTAGTTTTTAACTTAATATGTATTGATTTTATGGGCATGATGTTTAATGGTTTTTTAATTTTTGTATTTGATCTTTATTGTGTATTGCCCTGTTCACCGCCCTGAGTCCTTCGGGAGAAAGGCGGTATAGAAATCAAATTATTAAATTAAATTAAATTAAATTTTCCATTGTCATTGCCTGTTCCTTAACCTCCTCCCTTGCCAGAGGATGGTGGGCTTACAGATTCTGGGAAGGAGGTGGGAGACTGCACGGTTGACAGTTCTAACAGAAATAGAGCAGGTCTAGTTTGACAGCGCAGCCAAACAGTGGAGCGTTGTTGAAGTGGACTGAGTACCAGATGACCTGTGCTGACTCCCCCTCCCCTTCTGAAGTCCAGTGCCCCAGTATATGCTGTGATCTCCATTAGCCTTGACATAGTCTTTCTGTGGATCTACTAACAAATATTGTTACTTATCTCATTGGCATTTAAAGTGGCAGTATCTCTTAATTATGGAAAAAATGTATTGTAAATGCGAATGTAGTCACAGATCATTGAATTTTACGAGGTAGAATTACTGGTTTATTATGCATACACTTAGCAAACCATAAATGGAATGATCTGGCTAAAATATTACACAAATGTTGACTATAATCATGACAGCTAATTGTTCTCCAAGGGAAAATATTTTATAGGACACATGTTTGCTCAGCATTCTTACACCCAGACTTTTTTTTTTGGTCTAGTAGAGATTTATGTGACTAGCATACTGTTTTTCTGGAGGTCAGTTTTTGTGATGAGTTGGCCAGATCTTACTCATAGTCCTTGGTGCGTGTGAACATTGTTTTGAGATACTATCAATATCAACACAAGATAGATCCAAAGCTGCATTAACCCCATCATTATCCTGGTCTTAGCACAGGGAGTGCTGCATTGATCTTCCCAAATTAGTTGCTGCTTCTGTACTTAGTTTGAAAACCTTAAGCAATCACCTCTCTCCTGCACCATCAGGAGTTAATTGCAGATGGACTGCTGCAGTCTTTCAACCTCAGCAATTTTAAGTTCCCAAAATTCCCCAGCCACCATGCTTTCTTGGGAATTTGAGGGGTTGGTCCCAGTGATGGGATTCAGCCAGTTTATACCACTTCGGCAGAACCGGTAGCTAATTTTGTGTTGCCTAGGCCCAGAATGGACTTCTGGAAATGGCATCCACACAGAGAACCAGTTGTTCACATATCTGAATCCCACCACTGGTTAGTCCCTACATCTTAAAGTTGTTGACGTTGAGAAACATTGGATAAGTTATGGACTGAACCATGCATTGGAAACATCTGCAATGTCTACCAGCTCTTTTGGGGGAGGGTACATTCTGTTTCAATAAAAGAGTAGGAAAAGCAATACTGGGATACAATCCTCAAAATGACAGAATGATCTCAGTTCGAATCCAAGGCAAACCATTCAATATCACAGTAGTCTAAGTCTATGCCCCAACCACCAGTGCTGAAGAGGATGAAATTGACCGGTTCTATGAAGCCCTACAGCACCTTATAGAACTAACACCAAAAATGATGTCCTTATCATCATGGGGGATTGGAATGCTAAAGTAGGAAGCCAAAAGATAACTGGAATAACAGGCAAGTTTGGCCTTGGAGTACAAAATGAAGCAGGGCACAGGCTGATAGAATTTTGTCAAGAGAATACGATGGTCATAGTAAACACTCTTTTCCAACAACCCAAGAGACGGCTCTACACATGGACATCACCAGACGGTCAACACAGAAATCAGATTGACTATATGCTCTGCAGCCAAAGATGGAGAAGCTCTGTTAGGTCCCTGCCATTTTGGTCCTTTATCATGCCCATTTTTGCATTAAACATTCCCTTCATCTCTCCAATTTTCTTGAAAAGATCTCTGGTCCTCCCTATTCTATTGTTTTCTTCTATTTCTTTGCACTGTTCATTTAAGAAGGCATTCTTATCTCTTCTAGCTATTCTCTGGAATTCTGCATTCAATTGGGCATATCTATGTTTTTCTCCCTTGCCTTTCACTTCCCTCCTTTCCTCAGCTATTTGCAAAGCTTCCTCAGACAGCCATTTTGCTTTCTTGCATTTCTTTTTCTTTGGGATGGTTTTGGTTGCTACCTCTTGTACAATGTCGCGAACCTTTGTCCATAGTTCTTCAGGCACTCTGTCTATCAGATCTAATTCCTTAAATCTATTTGTCACCTCTACTGTATATTCAACAGGGATATGATTTAATTCATACCTGAGTGGCCTAGTGCTTTTCCCTACTTTCTTCAGTTTAAGCCTAAACTTTGCAAGGAGAAGCTGATGGTCTGAGCCACAGTCAGCTCCTGGTCTTGTTTTTACTGACTGTATAGAGCTTCTCCGTCTTTGGCTGCAGAGCATATAGTCAATCTGATTTCTGTGTTGACCGTCTGGTGATGTCCATGTGTAGAGCCATCTCTTGGGTTGTTGGTAAAGAGTGTTTGCTATGACCATCGTATTCTCTTGACAAAATTCTATCAGCCTGTGCCCTGCTTCATTTTGTACTCCAAGGCCAAACTTGCCTGTTATTCCAGTTATCTTTTGGCTTCCTACTTTAGCATTCCAATCCCCCATGATGATAAGGACATCATTTTTTGGTGTTAGTTCTATAAGGTGCTGTAGTGCTTCATAGAACTGGTCAATTTCATCCTCTTCAGCACTGGTGGTTGGGGCATAGACTTGGACTACTGTGATATTGAATGGTTTGCCTTGGATTCAAACTGAGATCATTCTGTCATTTTGAGGATTGTATCCCAGTATTGCTTTAACTACTCTTTTATTGACTATGAAGGCTACTCCATTTCTTCTGAGGGATTCTTGCTCACAGTAGTATACCTGATGGTCATCTGAATTAAATTCACCCATTCCTGTCCATTTTAGTTCGCTGATACCTAAGATGTCGATGTTCAGTCTTGTCATCTCTTGTTTGACCACGTCCAGCTTTCCTTGATTCATGGATCTTACATTCCAGGTTCCTATGGAGAAAAAATCTTTACAGCATTGGACTTTCCTTTCGCCACCAGACACATCCACAGCTGAGCGTCCTTTCGGCTTTGGCCCAGTCGCTTCATTCTTTCTGGCACTACTAGTACTAGCCCTCTGCTCTTCCCCAGTAGCATATTGGACGCCTTCCGACCTGAGGGGCTCATCTTCCAGCGTCATATCGTTTTGCCTTTTGGTACTGTCCATAGGGTTTTCATGGCAAAGATACTGGAGTGGGTTTCCATTTCCTTCTCCAGTGGATCACGTTTTGTCAGAACTCTCTGCTATGACCTTTCCGTCTTGGGTGGCCCTGCACGGCATAGCTCATAGCTTCATTGAATTACGCAAGCCCCTTCGCCATGACAAGGCAGTAATCCATGAAGGGGCATATGAAAATACCTGGACAGATATTTTTGCCACTTTGATACAAAGAACTTAGAACTTAGTAAATAGAGAAGGGTGTTTTCACCACTTCTTGTTCTCTGCTTCTTCTGCAATGAGCTCTAGTGCCAGATGTCAGAATCATTCTACAGATTATCACCAATGAAGTTTCTAAGTACTAATATTAGGAATACATTTTTTTAAAAAAACTATACTTATAGGAATTAATTGTTCTGATAATCATAACAGCTTATATCAACCACTTAGTCCATGTTAATATCATCAGCCAAGTAACAGAGGTATTGTATGTGTGTGGAAGGTAAATCTACAAGAATCAGAATCAGGACAAACATCAGGGAAAAAAAAACTCTGGATAACCATCCAGAGGTCATCTGACTTTTTCCACTTCAGATGTAAGAATTCCCATCATCTCCTGACTTTGGAGGTAAGGCCTTATTACAGCTATTGTAAGGAAATTTGACATTGCCACCACAGTTTTAAGATTCTGTCAGAGGTTTTAAGATGAAAATATATTTATCAATCTATTTTCTTCCACATTTGTGCTATATCAGACTCTGTATAAATTTTCCTTAAAATAAATAAATAAATAGAATAGAATAGAATAGAATAGAATAGAATAGAATAGAATAGAATAGAATAGAATGGACCTTGTAGTCATCTAGTCCATCCCCCTGCCCAAGCAGGAGTCCCTACATCATTTCTGAAAGATGGCAGTCCAGTCTCTTCTTGAAAGCCTCCAGTGATGAAGCACCAACAACATCTGAAGGCAGTCTGTTCCATTGGTTTATTGTTCTCACAGTCAGGAAATTTCTCCTTATTTCCAGGTTGAATCTCTCGTTGATCAGTTTCCATCCGTTATTCCTTGTCTGACCATCAGGTGCTTGGAAAATAGGTTGACCCACTCCTTTCTGTGACAGCCTGTCAAATATTGGAACACTGCTATCAAGTTTCCCCTGGTCCTTGTCTTCACTAGACTAGCCATGCCCAGTTCCTATAATGGTTCTTAATATGTTTTAGCCTCCAGTCCCCTAATCATCTTTGTCACTCTTCTTTGCACTTTCTCTAGAGTCTCAGCATCTTTTTATAGTGTGGAGACCAAAATTGGTTGCAGTATTCTAGGTGTGGTCTTACTAAGGCTTTATAGAGTGGCACTAGTACCTCATGTGATCTTGATTGAATCCCTCTGTTAATGCAATTTAGGATTGCATTGGCTTTTTGGGCTGCTGCCTCACACTGTTGTCTCATATTTAATTGATTGTCCACTAAGACTCCAAGATCCCTCTCACAGTTGCGGCTATTAACCTTGTTTCATCCAATCTATATGTGTACTTTTGGTTTTTCTTGCCTAAATGTAAGACTTTACTTTTCTCTATGTTGAATTTCATTTTGTTAAATAGGGACCAGTGTTCAAGTCTGTCAAGATCCCTTTGGATCTTGAGCCTATCATCTAGGGCAGACATGTCAAACTCACAATGTCACATGACATCGCGAGATGTATCAGGACTGTTTTGCCATTGCTGGCAATGGGGTGGGTGCGGCTTCCAGATGACGCGTCCGGCCCATGGGGCGGCAGTTTGACATCCCTGATCTAGGGTGTTGGCTATTCCTGCCAGCTTTGTGTCATCTGCAAGTTCCCCTTCTATTCCCTCATCTAGGTCATTTATAAAGATATTGAAAAGTACTGGGCCTAGGACAGAACCTTGTGGTACCCCACTGCTTACTTCCCTCCATGTAGATGTAGTACCATTAAGGACTATTCTTTGAGTGCAGTTTGTCAGCCAGTTAAAAATCCATCTGATAGTGATGCTGTCTATCCCACTTGTTTTAAGCTTTCCAAGAAGTAAGTTGTGGTCTCCCGATACTCCCATATAACACCTCTGCTCCGCGAGCTGCATTGGCTTCCAGTTGCCCTCCAGGTGAGATTCAAGGTGCTGGTGATGACCTATAAAGCCCTAAATGGCATGGGTCCGGATTATTTACGGGAGCACCTTCTGCCGGCATCAACTTCCCATCGTCCTGTGCGCTCCCACAGAGAGGGCCTCCTCAGGGTGCCATCGGCCAGGGAATGCCGACTGGCGGCCCCCAGGGGGAGAGCATTCTCTGTGGGCGCGCCTGCCCTCTGGAACCAGCTCCCTGTTGAGCTCCAGATGGCTCCCGACCTTCGCTCCTTTCGCCGCGACCTGAAAACTTGGTTATTTGAGCTTTGCTGGCCTGGACTGAGGGTTTGGGATTTTAAATTTTTAGAACGTGATTTACTTGTTGGGGCTAATTTAATTTAATTTATTTTTAACCTTGTATATCGTGTTTTAGCTGCCCTGTACACTGCCCCGAGTCCTTCAGGAGAAGGGCGGTATATAAATCCAATAAATAAATAAATAAATAAATAAATAAATAAATAAATAAATAAATAAATAAATAAATAAATACATACATACATACATACATACATACATACATACATACATACTTTGTCGAATGCCTTGCTGAAGTCCAAGTATACCACACCCACAGCATTCCCCTGGTCCACTAATTTAGTCACCTGGTCAAAGAATGAAATAAGATTGGTTTGCCATGATCTGTTTTTAACAAACCCATGCTGGCTTCTAGTTATAACTTTGTTTGTTTCTCGATGTTCACAGATCTGTTTTTTGATTATCTTTTCCAATATCTTCCCAGGTATCAATGTTAGGCTGATTAGTTTGTAGTTTCTGTTGTTGTTTTTTTTCTTCCTTTTTTGAAGATGGGAACCACATCAGCTCTTTTCCAATCCTCTGGTAATTCCCCGGTGCTCCAGGGTTTTTGAAATATATGATACAGTGGTTCTGAGATGACATCTGCCAACATCTTCAGAACTCTGGGGTGTAGTCTGTCAGGTCCCGGTGATTTATGTTCATCAAGATCAGATAGGTATTCTCTTACCATTTTTTGTTTATTTTAACTTTTATTTCTAGTCTGTCTTCTTCAGTTATGTTTTTGGTGGGTTCTGCTATAATTTCTTTTTGTGTAAAGACCGATGCAAAGAATGAGTTAAGTAGCTCTGCTTTCTCTCTGCTTCCTGTTACTTCCTTGCTATTTTCTCTCTTTAGTGCCTCATTTCTCTCTCTGAAGTGAGTGCAGGTTCCTATTGTTATATTATAGAAGATATTTGGAATATTTTCTTTTGTTTTTCCCCCCAGTTTTATGGTAGGTGTTTAGCTTTATTTTTATAGCAAACATGTAGTATGGATGTGTTTGTTTGCAGGAGCCGATGCTCATCCGATGTACAGGTGTATGCATTCCATGGATATTGATGCACATACACCCCATGGCACCGCTTTCCAGAGTTCAGACGCGTGAAACAGAAAAACCACATAAGCATTTACAATGTTTCTTGCAACATTTCAATTAAGTGGAGTAACACCATCACTAAAGCTCTGTGTAATCTTATCTAGCATATTTTATAACAAGTCTCACCTATTAGTTCTACAACAGTGAATCAATTTGGGCAAGGGTGAGGCTTCAGGTTATGAAACCTGTAGGCGAGGCACATTAAGGAACATGCTCCTGAATGTCAGAATAGTCTTTGTTTTAGTATCATTCTTTAATGAAACATTTCCAGAAATCCCTACTGACATATAAACAAACCATCTTAGGTAAAAGTCTAACACTGCCAATCTTCTGAAGTCTGGTTTTAATTTTAAAAGTGAAAAGCCAGCCCCAGAAGTCTTTTCCACCTAACATGTATGTAATTGCAAACTAAACAGAGGCAGCCATCATTCACTGGCCAAAATGCTGGGAAATGCTTACATGGGGGATTTTCTTAAGTTACACAATAGCACGAGAGCTTTAAAGTTCCTCCAAACTCTTTATCTGATCATTAAAAGTTCAGGCAGTATAATTCTTGTATTGTGCTTTATCATGCATTTAGGTATATTCGTAATCAATGGTGCTAACGGGCAGGATTCTGAAACAAAATTTGTGCAGCACAAAGAGCAAGATATATTCTCACCTGTATTTAAAATGAGTAAAGTAACCATACAAAAAGCTCCCCTCTAAAAATCATTTGATGTTTGTTACTAATGTCAGTCACAATCTATTCTAAAGCAATGCTGGCTGGAGAATTCTGATAGTTGAAGACCACACATCTTAAAGTTGCCATGGTTGACAAATACTGATCTAATCTATGTTACTATATTTTTTTTGTATCAGCTAAAGTTTAAAAAGATCAGACTTTTAAATCAGGCTATTAAATTTGTAAGAATTTGTTTTTCATTGGTTTTGTTTTGTTTTCTAAGTGGTCCAATGAATATTAATAGTTCTTTTTTTAAAAAACCAATAAGGTAAAGGTAAAGGTTCCCCCGCACATGCGTGCTAGTTGTTTCCAACTCTAGGGGCCGGTGCTCATCTCCGTTTCAAAGCCGAAGAGCCAGCGCTTGTCTAAGGACGTCTCCGTGGTCATGTGGCCAGCATGACTAGACGCCAAAGGCGCACGGAACGCTGTTACCTTCCCACCGTAGTGGTCCCTATTTTTCTACTTGCATTTTTACGTGCTTTCGAACTGCTAGGTTGGCAGAAGCTGGGACGAGTAACAGGTGCTCACTCTGCTACGCGGCACTCGGGATTCGACCCGCCAAACTGCCGACCTTCTGATCGACAAGCTCAGTGTCCTAACCCACTGAGCCACCACGTCCCCATAAAAAAAAAACAATATATAGGAATAATTTATTCTGAATAAGAAAATAAAGGGTCTTGAGTCCCATTCAGACATTTTTAAATTCCTTCCACAAGATGAGCCAACCTTACTTTATCCATTTTTTTATCAGCTAGTTGAGCAATAAATAGAAGGATGATCACAAATGCATTCAGAGGAAGATTCTTACAATCGTTACAGCAACTGAAAAATGTATAGGAAAATTGGTATTAATACAGAGAAGAACACCATTTGCAATCCCCTTTCAGATAGTTCTACTCAGTGGCCTGGAAAGCAGGAGACAGAAGACCAAATCTTTGGCTCATATTCTCACATCCTACCCATGAATAAAATTTAACAATGGTCAGACTCATAGAAATAAAAGCAGATATACAGAAACTGGCCAGATCAAATCATCAAGGCCTGACTCATCTGCCACAACAATCAGGGATTTCTGGAAAACCCACCCAAAACTTTAAAAGGAAACATTCCCATTGTTCCAGCAACTAGAATTCAGGGAAATATTGCATTGAACATGGGTATATTGAAGATAATTTCCCTGCCTTCTCTAAAAGTGCAAACAGGGACACCTCCTTATATAGAAGAAGAGATCAAATTGTATATAAACTTTTTAAATGCATATGCCAGTTATCTTTAGGTGTGAAAGATTTCTAGCTATCAAGTTATGCACGTGTAATGGCTTGTACAAAAACTGTAAAACTCCCACCCCTGTTTGCATTCCAGCTAGAAGATATCTCTTTAATCTGTTTGTTTAGTGTAGAAAACACTCAGAATGTTCCCTTAAAGTTACATAATGCTGAAAGAAACACTGCAGAGTTGAACAGACGCTGAGATATAAATAGCAGAAAACACTATTCAGGTGCTCAGCCCAGATGCCTGAAGGAACAGATTCTATTAAACTTGCCCCTTGCACAACAGAGTTCCCTTGCTTTAAAATCCAGTATTTATATGAGATAAACAAAAAAACATATACAGCTATAGACACATTCATATGTAAAATTCAAGATACTTGTTAAGAAGGATACAATGGTTATATATAATTCCTGTTGATTGGTAGCACTCATAAAGTGGCCCCCTAGTTTCCAGGTAGGTGACTTTGGGGAGCTGATGTTCAGACGGAAATTGAACTATGAGTGTGGTCCTCAGAATGAAGCCCTCCAATCATGGAGGAAAATTTATACCCTCACTTTCCAGTAACTCAAGACGACTTACATCGGGATCTTCCTTTACTTTATTTTAACATCCCTTTGAAGTAAGTAGGCCTGAGAGGTCACAACTGACCTAGTGAGGTTCCATGGCTGAGAATGGATAAGAACTTGGATGCCCTAATCCAATACGCTCAGTAAGTATGAGGTAAAATGAGGTAAAATAGCTCCATGCTGACTCTACTTGCTAATCTCAAATGATGTAAAAGATCATTTCCTGACTAGTATGAACTTCTCACAGAAAATAAATCCAGAACTGAGAAATATTGTCCAATTTTTTTCCAAATTAAAATTTAATTTTAAAGTGGTACAGTGTTTAATTTTCAGATCAAACGTACCAAAAGAATGACTACTTTAGAATGACTACATAAATATGCCATATCAAATCAACGAAGTGTTATCCTCTGATTCCCAGCGAAAGTGCTCACATTTCAAATGACCAAACTAAATTGTACCACACTGTTAAAGCAAGGGTTTGGGGTATTTTGATTTAGTTATTTTTTTAAAGTAAAAGATAATACCCTTCTATACGAGCCTACTAAATGATGTCGCAGGAGATCCAACTGCCCAAGTCACTTTTTTCTCTTTTTAAAATTTTTTTTAAAATCCCATTTGTATCCCGCCCTTCTCCGAAGACTCAGGGCGGCTTACAATCTAAAGCACAATGTGCTTAGCAATAGCCTTCATTCTATGTATATACCTGCTTATTAGGGCTTTCGGGGGCCCCCAAGCGGCATTATTATAAAGTCAGCTTATTGCCCTCAACAATCTGGGTCCTCATTTTACCTACCTCGGAAGGATGGAAGGCTGAGTCAACCTTGAGCCTGGTGGGACTCGAACCTGCACTAATTGCAGGCAGCTGGTGTTACTTAAGGAGGCATTAGCCCACTGCTCCACCAAGGCCATTTGACTTTTAATTGAAAGTTATACAAAGAACATAAAAACATAAACTAATTAAAAAAACAGAAAGGGGGGGAAGCAAAGGGGCAGAAAGAAGAAAAAGAAATTTAAAAAGCAGCGTCCAATTTCATTTCCAGCAAATTAAATATTAATAAAAGAGAATATGTGTAGTGTAGAGTCCTTGATGCTTTCTGAGTTGGCTGTTTTCATGCAGACATTTCATTGCCTGGCTAGGCAACAATTTCAGTGCTTGAAGGGAGTAGGGTTTGGTCTCTGTTTGGGTAAAGTAGCTTGCCCTGTCACTATTGGAGGAAGTGATGTTTTCCCCTTGTTAGTTCCTTGTTTGGGCTACTGTTTATTGCTTAATTGTTTGTCTGGTGCTGTTCCTGGTGTTAATCTCTACTTAACTGGATATTAAGTACTGGTGAGGAGGTGTTCTGTATTTTTTGTTTCCTTTTTAGCTAGCTTTATCAACACCAGACAAACGATCAAGCGGTAAACAATACCTTAATCAAGGGATTACCAACTCAGACCAAAAAAAAAATAAAAAATCAAGCAATAAACAACAGCACAATCAAGGAACTACCAAGGAGAAAACATCATCCCCATCAACACCGACAAAACAACCAAGCTCGGAGAGCAACAAGGACTCCAGAAATATAAATATAATTACAAAGTTATTTCTTACTCTATGATTACAAAAGAAAGCTCATTCTTTTCTACGATCCAACTTTTTTCTAATCACTGAAACCATAAATCATACGTATTTTTTTTTCTGTTTCATGCAAAAATTCTATAAAGGTTTCCAATCAACCATAAAGGGAGATATTATTTTTTCTCTAATCAAAAACGTTAATTTAGCCATCTCAGCAAATTCCATCCTCTTTAGCAATCATTTCGTCCATTGTGAGTAGTATCAAACTTTTCCATTTTTGACCATATGGTAATCTCACTGCGGTTATCATAAACAATATTCCACGATTTTTTTCCTTGCCCATTAGTCCAAATCTAAGTCAGTTTTTTCTCCCATGGATAATATCACCATACTATTAACACATGAAAAACTTTATAAATCAGTGGTTATAATAGATTTGTGTCTCAAAGAATCAATAATCTACATACATTTCAACAGATTTTATCAATATATATGAAACAGATATTCAGTTAATAAAATGTGTTGTAGTGGGCTTATAACCTACATTGCAACAATGAAATTGTTGATGAACACATTGTCAAAATGATATTTGACAGGGTTGTATCCATTTTAATGTTACCCAGCCTATAGTTGTTATACCTTGTTATTCAGAATGACAAGAAACGTGGCGGGTGCTTTATTTAAATAAAGATATTATATATACAGCATTCCCACAGTCTGTTTAAAGAGGTTTTCCAATAAAAAAAAAGATATAAGTTAGTTGGACATACATGTGTTCTTAAAATCCCATGCTGACTTCTTGTAATCACTTTATTATTGTCAAGGTGCTTTGCAGTATGTGTTTACAATCTCTTCCACCACATTCCCAGATGTCAGTATCAAACTAGCTAGTCTGCAGTTTCCATGATTTTCCTTTTTCCCCTTTTTGAGGATGGAAGCATTTTCTCTTTAGTCATTTGGCACCTCATCCATTTTCCAGAAGTTGTCAAGGATAACATATTAAAGTTTGAACAGACCATGGGCATGTTTTTGAATAGCTTGGATTCAGTTGATGAATTGATGAATACCCAAATGTTTAATTTAATTGATGAAATATTAATTGGTCTAGACTTTCAAGACTAGATGTTTTCTTCATATAGCTTTTCTCCATGTAGAAGATACTAATAGTAACTCTTTTTCACATCAGTACTAGCCATGATATCTTCTCTGAGTTAAATATTTGGCTTCCACTACACTTAAGCATGTTGAAGCAGAAAAACATGAGTCAGTGCTTATACCGTCTGAGGCACCTGGGGCCAACTTTTATGGAGTTGCACTAGCTAATGGAGAAGAGAGAGATGATTAAAGGGAAAATGAGTATGTTTTATTAACTGGACTTTTTCCCCCTTTCATTTTAGTTAGAAAGATAATTATTACCATATTTGTAGAACAGCATATTGAAATTTATCCTTCCAGGCTAAAGAAAAATGTTTATATTTGAGGTTTAGTATATACTTTTAAAGGCTGTACCAAGTAATATGTAAAATAGCATCAGTGCTCCCACCAAATTGCCTCAAAATAATTCACCAAGCTTCTTGTTTTCACGGGAGTAACAATTTTTAAGAACTGTATTATTTGTCTTGAGATTCTTCAGTCCAATACTGGTCTTCCATGTGATTGGTCGCAAGACTTTATGAAGCTTCTGCAGGGTCTTCATATAAGTCAGTGTTTCTCAACCTTTTATTCACCATGGATTCCCTTTAAATACCTTTTGTAGCCATGGACCATGGCCATGGACCCCCAAGACTTAACTCAAGATTTAAATCGTAACATTTCTTCAAACCTTCGTAGACTCCCTGTAACAACATCATGGTCCTCCACGGATCCACAGACCACAGGTTGAGAACCATTGATATAAGTTATAGCTTAGCATTGTTTTTATCGAAATTTCTAAATGTTTGTTACAACTCATGCTTTCTGATAGATAGGAAAATTAAGACAGCTGATATGAAGGAATATATTACCAAAAAAGGGTTTGCAGCAAGTATTTCAGGGCTATTCAAGGTGAAATGACTAGATATTGAAAACAGATCAAGGAATGTCGGCTGGTGGCCCCCAGGGGGAGGGCATTCTCAGTGGGTGCGCCAGCCCTCTGGAACTGCTTGCCAACCGAAATCCGGATGGCCCCCGACCTCCGCACCTTCCGGCGCGACTTAAAAACTTACCTGTTCCAGCAGTCCGGCCTGGCCTGATAGCTCTAATTGGGGTCCCAGTTTGTTTTTACTATTGTTTTTCACTATTGTTCAATCTGTATACCTACCTTACTCTGTACACCGCCCCGAGTCCCTCGGGAGAAGGGCGGTTTATAAAAACAAATAAATAAAATAAATAAATAAAATAAATATACTGGCTTGCTGATTTCTAAGCTACATTTTAAGTATTGGTATAGAAAGTTGTTTGGATGTTTTATTATTAATAGCATTTATAGTCTACCTCAGGGGTGTCAAACTGCCGGCCTGCGGGCTAGATGCATCATCTGGAAGCTGCATCCACCCCATTGCCGGCAATGGCAAAACAGTCCCAATACTTCTCATGATGTCACGTGACGTCATGAGTTTGACATGTCTGGTCTACCGCAACCTATGCAGAAGGTTGACAATAAAATTGAAAATACACAAAACAATCTAAACAAAACCAATAAGCACATAGTCAACTAGTTATGATGGATGCATAGATCCATATAAGTGAAGATTGCAGGCAGAAGCTGCACTACTTTAACTTGTTCACAAAGAGGGGCTAAATGAAGATTCAGGAACAGAAAGCTGAACTTGGTAGGTCTGAGATATTGGCTAAAGCCATGGGAGTGCTAAGGACAGATTCTGCACTTTCTGCGTGATGTGCCTCAGCAGTGCACTAGCATGCTCAGTGTGGCTTATTAATGGCTCTTCTACCATGTAAGGAATACTGGGAACTCTTCTTTATAAACCAGTTTTGATCTGCACTTTTGTTGATTTGCCATATCTTGGACTCTGGATCTTGATCCAGCTTGTGTCTTTCCTCTTCTCCGGATTCATTGTCTGATTATTTATTGATAGGCCCAATCTATTGATCACAGCATAGGCTAGCCTCAAGAAATGGTGAAAGGGCTTTTTCCAAAGGGTGCTTAAAGGTTAAAAAAAAAAGGTAAAGGTTCCCCCGCACATGCGTGCTAGTCATTTCCAACTCTAGGGGCCGGTGCTCATCTCTGTTTCAAAGCCAAGGAGCCAGCGCTTGTCCGAGGACGTCTCCGTGGCCATGTGGCCGGCATGACTAGATGCCAAAGGCGCATGGAATGCTGTTACCTTCCCACCGTAGTGGTCCCTAATTTTCTACTTGCATTTTTACGTGCTTTCGAACTGCTAGGTTGGCAGAAGCTGGGATGAGTAACAGGCGCTCACTCTGTTACACGGCACTCAAGATTCGAACCACCAAACTGCTGACTTTCTGATCGACAAGCTCAGTGTCCTAACCCACT
Source organism: Vipera ursinii (assembly GCF_947247035.1). Classification (NCBI taxonomy): domain Eukaryota; kingdom Metazoa; phylum Chordata; class Lepidosauria; order Squamata; family Viperidae; genus Vipera; species Vipera ursinii. The sequence continues at coordinate 141,951,075 of NC_139516.1, read as the reverse complement.
TATTTTCTACTAACTCTGAAATATCCTAAGCTTGTATTGTGATAGTTTACAACCTATTAATTTACATTCTAGCATTTAACTAAATTGGCACGGAAAACAACCGGTGTTCTAACCTCAAAGGTTTCTCTCCATCTTCTTCTGCCTCAGCCCTCCCTGTCTCTAACCTGGAAGGCTCTGTTCAGCCCGGTTAGTTTTTCTTCTCAGCTCCAACTGATCTTTTGGTCTGGCCTCAGTATGACCTCCAGGGCAGCCAGCTCCTGGTGGTTGCAATAGCAGTTCTTTTGGCAGCTCCTCCTCCATTGCTGCTGGCCACCCAGCTCCTTCTTCACCCTGGCAGATCCAAATAACTCTGGCTGTGATTCCGTGCACCCATTTTCACTGACCTCCATCACTGTTCATCTGGAATTCTGCATTAACTTGTTGACACTACTGTTACTGGTTCTTATTATATGTATTTTTTTCATTGTAGCCAGCCCAGGCCTGAAAGTGTTCAATGAAAAGCTGCCACTTGCCATTAAGATGATTCTCGACAGGGTAGTTCCTCTCACTGGTTCATACAGAGGTAGTCCTTATTTTATAATATTATTCTTTGGCAGTATAATGGTATACTAACAGTATCCAACCCCCACCCAGATCCCTTTTATCTCTCTGCAGAAACAAGAACAAAGATAGCTTAGGCTCCCCATTGGATCTGGAACTGAAAATGAGTTCTTTTTGTAAAATGATCTTTTCCAGTGTTCTCTGACAAATTCCATTTGTTTAGAGAGCCAGTGACTTTCCCATCTCTGAATAAAGAGGAAAGAAAAATTTCTTGCTAAATGCAATGGGGACACAAATCCTGCCAACAAAATCCCAGTCATCCATTACTACCAAGATATTTCAGGATTACACAAAGAATGATTCACTCATGGCACTTAAAAAAAATGATTCACCCAAGTGGAAACCAGGGCAAGAAAAATTCTGGGTTGTAGCAATTATGTCAAACTGTTTGCAATTCAGTATTCCAGCATCTGTAGTTATGCAACAAATAAAAAGCAAGTTTCACCCGTCACTCCTAAAAACCAGTATTTTTTAAAAAATTGTTCCTTACTGCTTCTTTTCTTTTTTAAGAATAATAAATGAACATTCATCTTCAACTCTGATTAAAAATAAGTTAAAAATACACCATTCAGAACTGATACATGATACCAACCAAGGCCAAGGTGGTTTTTTTTTTTTTAAAAAAGATCTATTTTGTTTTGAAAAAAAAGAATATTCTCTGATCCTCCAGCAGACCCAGGACATTGATGTTTGAGGCAGAGTTGTAGACAATATCTTACCCCATACAGATTATTTAATCATATGAAGCAAAAAAAACCACAACAAAAACAAAAACCAACCTACAGCCTGGCTCCTCCCCGGGTCAGTCAAAAGTACAACATAATTTACTGCATTTTTTAAACACTAATCTACTACCTGAAAGGCTACACTTGGAATACTGCATCCAGATTTGGTCACCACGATGTAAAAAAGATGTTGAGACTCTAAAGTACAGAGAAGAGCAACAAAGATGATTAGCGGATTGGAGGCTAAAACATATAAAGAACGGTTGCTAAAATTGGGTATGTCTAGTTTAATGTAGAGAAAGACTAGGGATGACATTATAGCAGTGTTCCAATATCTCAAAGAAAAGGGAGTCAAGCCATTCTCCAAAGCACCTGAGGGCAGGACAAGAAGCAATGTATGGTAATTAATCAACGAGAGAAGCAAACTAGAACTAAGGAGAAATTTCCTGACAGAACAATTAATCAGTGGAACAACCTACAGTATCTCCAGAAGTTGTGAATGCTCCAACACTGGAAGTTTTTAAGAAGAGACTGGACAACCATTTGTCTGAAATGGTATAGGGTTTCCTGCCTAAGCAGGTGGTTGGACTAGAAGACCTCCAAGGTCACTTCCAACTCTACTACTACTACTACTACTACTACTACTACTGTTGTTGTTGTTGTTGTTGTTGCTATTATTATTATTATTATTATTATTATTATTATTATTATTATTATTATTATTATTATTATTATTATTATTATTCCTTGCTCCCTTGGCCTAAATGGCTTCTCTGATATTTTTGATACAGCTACTAAGACAGTGATAGCAAACCTATTACACTCATGTCAAAGGAGACACACCACAACATTTTGGGCAAGATGCTAGCATTCACCAACACCCAACAACAACTCTCATCATTAGCACACCTTATTCTGGTGTGATTTTCAGAGGCCAGGGTAGAATGGGGTGTGCTTTTGTGCCATAGAAGCTGCAAAGGAGCATTCTCTGAACCTGCTTCAAGAACGAAGGCCTCATGTGACCCAGGCAGGCTGCAGGGCCTGTGAACAGAAAGAGAACACCGCCTGAAGGTAAGTGGCACATGGCGGATCCCGGGGAGCACCGGGCCATGGGGGCAATCGTGCCTGGGGAACAGCATGAGGAAGTCTTTTTGAGTAGCACCAGTGGCCTGGGCCTCAACCTCAAGCCCAGCCTTAGTGATGCCCCTGGGTGCCACTTTTCACAGTGGCCTAGAAGTGGGGGGAGTTAGAGAATAGTTTCTCTCTTGTTGGGGGGGGCAACATGCTGACAGAGTCATGTTAGGCATTTTCCAAATTTTTGACATGCTGAGCCCAGAAGGTTCATCATCACTGTACTAAGTTGTACCTCTGAGGTATCTAGGAGGGGTAGCCAGTATTGAGTGTGCATGGAAATTATAGGTTAACCCAAAAGAGAGAAACCACTTCTTTCCTTTTTCACGGTCATGCCATCCAACTCACCAAGACTTGGATTTTTTTTTTCTTCATGCTACCCTGATTGCTGTTAGAAAAGTGGGCATATTACCATATCTATAGTAAAAGCCTGTTTTGTATTAACACAAAGCGGATACACTTCATCATATTGCTATGGCCTTGACTGCAAGTAACAAATGCTGAATCTAATAGAAATATGTATAATTTACCTTTTCTTTATTTCACAACTCTTCAATAGATTTTTCCTCAAGCGAGCTCCTCCATTTTTCGAGCAGCCAACTAATTTAATCAACAGTACTGTGGGAACTAATTACATAAATAATAATAAAAAAATCAGATCTTCAGGGAGAGAAGTTGGCTTTGAAATTAGGAAATTTATATTCCTCGCGTCCATTCCCTGACTGAACCTCCATAGTAAAAACTTGGTTGTTGTAAAAAAACAGAGGCAAAATATTCAAGAGAATTGTGGCAGTAAGTACAAAGGAAATCAAGGTAGATTTATATAAACATTATTATTTCTGAAATAACCAATTTGCCAAACAGTCTCATGAATGAAGTCATATTTTTCCTGAGGTTAAAGTGGTCCAGTAAGGGTACCAAATACATCTGTGACTGATGGAGGACATTAGACCTTGGTGGGAAATGGGAAGGAGGGATGAAAACAGATAAATAATTTGTTTCATTGCTTCTCCTTTCCAAAAAGAGATATGATCCTGGGAAAACGAGGGTGCTAGAGAAAAATATTCTAATCCACTTGAACTGTGTTGCTTTACTTTTAATATGAATGTTTTACCTAATGTAACTAAATATATAGGAACGTCACGATGCTTCTTCATAGCATGATATAATTATAAATGAAGACACAGAAGACAATCAGAAAGAAAACATAAATCAACTCCCTTGTGTTTTATTGACATTTGTAGATTACCTCTTGGTTAGGAACAAGAGATTTAAAAATGCCTAAGGGAATGATTGCTCCACTAAAAAACAAGTCAGTATGATAAATGAAATATAGGATTCCCCCATTGCCATTCTGAAAATACATAAGCCCATGTTATCTTTCAGATGTCATTGTGCATTTTCTTAATTCATAAGAGGGCTATTCTCATATTATTTACTGCCCATGAATTCATTATTCCAGTGTCCCCTGACATCTATGTGCTTAGCATACATATAATCAGGGCTTTTTTTGTCATAGAATGCTCAGAACGGAATTCTGGCACCTTTTTTGGATGGAACCTTGTAGGGTAGGCAAGGTGGGTTGTATGACGTGTGAGTTCTGGCACCTTTTTCTTTTACAAAAAAAGCACTGCATATAATCTTAAAATAATTGTAGACCAATTGTTTAGATATTGTACACAGGTTAAAACATTTATGAAACATCCAAATTCCCAAACAGTCCCACGATTAGATCAGAACTGTTTTCAATTTATAGAGGAGAACTGAAAAGGAGAAACTCTTGAAAACAGCTTTGTAGTTTTTGTGGGATTCAGCGAAGAACAACTGTCTGTTAGACAGAAAGCTCTGAATGATAACCCTGCATAATGGGCTTCAGGTTATTCATCTGACAAGAGAGATAGAAGGCCTACATTTAATCAACATTGGTATTCTGAACCAAATAATGGCTTTCATAGCATTCTTGGCCTCAATATTTCTGAACACAGAATATAGACATCAGGGCTCATCTTCAAACTCCATCTTTACCATTTTAATTTCCCCATAGTTGTACATATTGTCCCCAGAATGTCTTTCAACATTGAAGGCCTGCAGTTTCCTCAGTACAAGTCCCATTAACACTTCATGATTTCTCCAACAAGGTTGACTTTATCATAAGTAATTCAACACCCAAGCTGAAAGTAAAGCCATTGGAACTGGGGTTGAGGTCATAAGTGCCCTTTATTCCCAGGAGTTTTGTTCTTGTATTTAACTCTGAATATCTGAATGCTAAATTAATGGAATAAAAGGTATTCTGCTTGCCATGGACCAGCATATGGAATGGAAGTTCATTGAATATACGGTACTCATTAAAGAGGCCAAGGTCTGGGTTCTATTTTCTACCTGGCTGTTATCAAACCAATCAAGAGGAAAAAATGGCTCCATGTGAAGCACATTCAAAGTATGTTGTTATTGAAGACAGTAAAAGCTACTTCCCTGTATGTTTGTGGGTCTGAAAGTCACTTGCTACCTTGAATATTAAAAGAAATAAAATGTACTTGGTGTCAGGAAATAGGCAGCTAACTGTGGTTTGATGATTTTGGACTTGCTGGCCATTGAAAGCCCTTGCAATATGCATACCTCCCTATTTAATTTAAGCTCGGATGTTTTCCTATCCAGACAGTGAGTCCCACAGAGCAACAATAACCAATTCCTTACTGATGTCTTTCAAGGGCAAACATTCAATCAAGGTAATTGTAACTTCAAGGTTGTACCTACAGTCTCTGATTTCCTCTATACTCTTTTTCCATTCATGGAACAATAATTGCTTTCCTCATTCATCGTTACAGCCATGTTGATTTTGTACTGCAAGGAGGCTTTATACAGACTCCAGAGTGAAGAGGGAGATTCACACTTTTGTGCAACAATTGTTTCCAAATTGAAGGGAAATTGGGCCATCGATTAACGTTCTAGGAAAATAACTAGTTGGCAGGAGAGAGGAAAAAAAATTAGATCACCGAGAAGAGAGATTCAAATGCTCCAGAGTAGGCAGTATGCCTGACTATGGCCTTTTTCACTGTATCCACAGTGAGGTACCCAGAAGCCTTTGGGAAATGCCTCTTTCTGATGGGATTCACTCAACTGGAGCCAGCAATCCATGATATGGTGCAATATTGGAGAGGAAGAATAAGCCATGGGGAATTCTGTGCTCATTTTTTAGTTAGGATGTCCTCTTTCTTTTGCTGCTCAGGAGCTGTTGGTCTACTACTCCATCTACTGAAGTGCTTTCAAGAAGCAAGCTAGAGGCAGAATACTAGACTGGTGGGGGGGGGGGGCAATGTTTTTTTTTGGAGGCATTATTTTTCCCCCAACTCTGATTCTGTACTGAAGCTGCAAATGGCATATGGAAGGAGCTGCTCTGTTTCTGTAGCTCTGACTACTAGTGGCTAATTCACACTTCCTGCTTGACCAGCATGATGATGGGCTATTTACCATTTTGGGAGGCAAAAAATGGATAATGTCAGTCCCTTGCCTGTTGGAAGGCAATCTTTGCCCATGTTTTCTGGTGTAGTGTGTTTCCCCCCCTGCTGGTACAAGCAGAATAGTCTCATTATACTTGTAGGATACTTGTAGGATGGAATAGTGAAACACAAATGCTGATTACCTTCTTAGTTTCAGCAACGATGGAATGCTGGCTGGTTCTTTCTTCCCCACTCTCTTTTAGAGAATTCTACCAAATTTCTCAATTTGCCCAAGCAACAGGAACAATGGTAAAACTGCTGTCCTTTTTGCTGCTGTTCTTATTCTTAAAAGGTAAAGGTAAAGGTTCTCCCGCATATGCGTGCTAGTCGTTTCCAACTCTAGGGGCCGGTGCTCATCTCCATTTCAAAGCTAAGCACATTGATTTGTGCTTAGAGTGTAAGCCACCCTGAGTCTTCAGAGAAGGGCGGGATATAAATGGGATTTAAAAAAAAGCCGAAGAGCCAGCGCTTGTCCGAGGACATCTCTGTGGTCATGTAGTCGGCATGACTGGATGCCAAAGGCGCATGGAATGCTGTTACCTTCCCACTGTAGTGGTCCCTATTTTTCTACTTGCATTTTTACGTGCTTTCGAACTGCTAGATTGGCAGAAGCTGGGACGAGTAACAGGTGCTCACTCTGTTATGCGGCACTCAGGATTCAACCCGCCAAACTGCCGACCATCTGATCGACAAGCTCAGTGTCCTGTTCTTATTCTTACCAGTTCTCAAAACCCACGTTCACAGAAAGGAAAGCAATTGGCACATGCTTTTCTGCCAAAGTGGGAGAGGAAAAGAAGCAGGAGAGCCCACCAGTTGGGAGTTGTGTTACCTGTGGTCCAGACACTGGGGCCAAAATGGAAGATAGTTTCAATCAGGAAAAGGATTTCATTTCCAGCTTGGTTACTATGCATAAAAGGTAAAGGTAAATGTTCCCCCGCACATGCGTGCTAGTCGTTTCCGACTCTAGGGGCCGGTGCTCATCTCCGTTTCAAAGCCGAAGACCCAGCACTTGTCTGAAGACATCTCCGTGGTCATGTGGCTGGCATGACTAGACGCCAAAGGCACATGGAACGCTGTTACCTTCCCACCGTAGTGGTCCCTATTTTTCTACTTGCATTTTTACGTGCTTTCAAACTGCTAGGTTGGCAGAAACTGGGACGAGTAACAGGCGCTCACTCTGTTACGCAGCACTCAGGATTCAACCCGCCAAATTGCCAACCTTCTGATCGACAAGCTCAGCGTCCTAACCCACTGAGCCACCGCGTCCCATTTACTATGCATAGAAGACCACAAAAGGATACACAAGCTTTCAACTGCTTGTGCCTTATGTTCTGATCTTGGACGGTCATTGATCATTAATCAATGACCGTCCAAGAGCAGACCATAAGGCACAAGCAGTTGAAAGCTGCAGTGCAGAGGTGTCATCGGTCTTCACAGAGAATTTAGTAAAAAAGCTGCTACACGTACAGGAAATACGATGGAGAACACCCAGAGAAGGAGAACAAGAACAATCACTAACATTTTATTTGGGAGAAAGAATGAGGTTGTTTCAAACAACACTGGACCTTTCTGTTCTTTAGGTCAAGAACTGTTGCAAGCAGCAAGCACAACCAGGAAAGTCGCCAAGGGATTAAGACTTGGATCAGTAGAAAAAAGTGACTCTACTGGTAAACTGACTGGTATGACTAATTGCTGCCCACTCAAGTAAGTGTTGCTGCTGTTTATATTATTTCTCTGCCCGCAACCAGAGTTTAGAATTCCTATCTCTTGCAGCATCACACCAGCCTCTTTGGAATCTAGACCTGATTTTATCTCATATGTCACCACCACTTAAAAAAAGAAAAAGAAAGACAAGTCTAGTGGGAGAGAAAAACAATCCTAAGCAATTTTATTGCAAGCTGGAGCTCCTCTTTGCCCTATAGGAAAATAGGTTTCGTGGCTCAGCTCTCAAGGCTGGGCTGAGAGCTCAGCACCTCTCTTACAAAAACAACATTGGCTGTCAACATTCTCCCTTCTTCACTGCATTTAAACAACATTTATAGGTGAAATACGGTAGCTTTTTTAGGCATATAGACACAGACATCTTTTAAGACTGTTTCGCATGGATTGTGAATGCTTTGCGTAAATGGGGGGGGGAATATTTTCAAGGTTTTTTTTTTGCCCAATGAGCCAAAAATAACTTGACCTACTTTGAACTCTGTTTACCTTTATTTTGTGATAGTATTGATGGTGGAAGCGGGGGTGGGTGGGTCATACCCACTGCTATTTCAGCTGAAGCACCAAAGAAAGTACTTTGGATTGTCCTTGTTTTAAACTGCACGGACAAGACCTTTTTGCAGTATTGTGCCTCAGATCATACAGGATAGGCTATTCTGCCTTTTACCAGAATATAGCAGAGGTAGTGAACTGAATTAGAGCAGCCTCTGCCTCCCCTTAGCAAACAGCTTGACCTTAGGGGCAGAGCTTTGAAAGAAATTGTTGCCTCCATGGTACCTTTTCCCCTCAAAAGTTATGTGCTGTTGTGATTCAGGGTCAGCCTGTGGGTTCGGCAGTTGGGTCGGATGACTCAAAGGAGGAGGAGGGGGGTGTTGAAGAGCTTGCTGATGATGGCCTTGAGGCTCCGCAGAGCCCTCAGCCAGGCCCCTCCCACCTGGTCACGACGGAGACCCAGCTGTGTGAGCCTGACAGCGTGGATGAAGATGACCCACAGCTGGCCCTGTTCAAGGACGCCCAACGCAGTCAATCAGGAGTAAACAGAGGAAGGCCATGGGGCACCTCGGAAGGAGGCAGAGAGAAGCCACGCCCTGAACTGTATAAAAGGGGAATGCGTGGGAGGGCTGGTTTGCTGAAGGCAACCGCTTGAATAGTTCCTGTTTCTTAGCTCCTGTTTCATGGTTGGTGTCTTGTTTTGCTCTGTTTTATGTTAATAAATTTGGCAGGCTTTGTTCCAGCCTCTTGCCATTTGTAAAGGGGTTGTCCCTGCTTTTTCTGCAGGGCCGGTAGCAGGCTGGTACAGAACACGTGCAAAGTGGATAAGTTATGTGCAAAGAGACCCCGTCCTTCTGAATCGGCTCCTAGTTGCACTGCCTCTTCTTCACCTCTTCTTCACTATTGAAAGAAAAGACAAGTTCTTGCTGAAGGAAAAGGCCCTCACTGGAGGCTTTGTAAGTCAGGTAGTTTGGCCCGATGGGTCAGAACCAGTGGTGGGATTCAGCCTGTTCACACCAGTTTGGAAGAACTGGTAGCTAATTTTTTGTTGCCCAGGCCCAGAATGGACTTCCGGAAGTGGCATTCACACAGAGAACCGGTTGTTCACATATTTGAATCCCACCACTGGTCAGAGCTATTATTTCCAGGGAGTGGAGATGGGTGATTGTCTCCTCCTGAACGGCTTTCTGTCTCTCATGTACCAAAATAGTAATCTGATTTTTTTACAAAAGAAAGAAAACATCCTTGCATCCTGTTCTGCTGCCAGCTTTCAAAGGCAATCAAATTTCCTTATTTTTCAAAAGACAGAGGTCTCCGAATGCACTGAGGCGAACAATGGATGGTTCCCTTCCAAACTTCAAGTGACCTCTCAAAAGATCTCTTAAATAATTTGATGGGAAGCTTTTCAGTGAAGATGCAATGACTTCGTCCTGGCTTCCCATAAGACTGAATTGCCGAGATTTTTTTAAAAAAACAAAAAAACAGCTAACTCAACATAGTGAAATCAGAGTAGGAGTAGAAACATAGTCAAGATGGAAAAAATACTTAGTCATTTTCTATGGCAAATAATTCTAGTTTTAATAGATACTTTATTAGCCTTTATTCTCAGCTAGATGTTTTTTCTGCTGTGAATATTCCTGTAAGGGTAGTTTCTAATGGGGTAATTTTTCAAAAAATCTTAACTGTTAAGATTATTTTAAACTATTTTTTCCCATTCGTTGTTTTAACCACTCGGTCATGTCTGACTCTTGGCAACTTTATAGGCAAGTGTTCTACATCAGACATGTCAAACACAAGGCCCGGGGGCCAGATCCGGCCCGCAAAGTGGTTTCATGTGGCCCGTGAAGCCATCCTGGAAACAGTGAGGGAACGGCCCCCACTGCCTTGGCCCTGGCCCAGAGACCCTCCTCCTTCCAGAGACCCTCAGATCTGTCCCACTCCTGTCCAGGCCCCCATAGGCACCCTTGATGCAAACGATGTTGAACTGGCCACGCCCACCCAGTAGGCCATACACACTCTAGCCACGCCCACCCAGTAGGCCACGCCCACCCAGCCCCCTGAGGGCAACCGCAATGCTGATGCGGCCCTCAATGAAATTGAGTTTGACACCCCTGTTCTACATGCTACCCTGCCATTTTTTCCATATATATATCTATATGGAAATATTTATATATCCCTGGTGATCTATTTAATCTACCAATGCTACAAAAGTGATCAGATTAACACACAGTTTCACTTTGTAGATGCAGGCCCAAAAGATTGTACAGGTAGTCTTCAACTTACAACAGTTCATTTAGTGACCGGTCAAAATTACAATGGCACTGAAAAAAGTGACTTATGACCGATTTTCACAGTTATCACCTTTGCAGCATCTCCATGATCATGTGATGAAAATTCAGATGCTTGGCATCTGGTTCATATTTATGACTGTTGCTGTGTCCCGGAGTCACATGATCCCCTTTTGTGACCTTCTGACAAGCAAAGTCAATGGGGAAGCCAGATTCACTTAACAAAAGGGTTACCTAACTTTACAGCTGCAGTAATTCACTTAACAATTGTGACAAAAAGGGCCATAAAATGGGGCAAAACTCACTTAACAAATGTCTCACTTAGTTACAGAAATTTTGGACTCAATTATGGTCATAAGTTGAGGACTACCTGTAATTATGAAGCCACTTGTGAACACTAATTTATGACTGAAATACATGCTGATTACATAAGTTGTAATCTTAGTTTATTTTGTTATTATATAAATGTTACATGGAGTTCTCCAGTTAATTATTTGCTATTAATTTGCTATTCAAACCTAGTGATTTTGAAGGGACTTTGGGAATATAACTTTGCACAGGCCTTTCTTCTTTCAGTGATAAATGCTGGCACTGCTTCTTTGAAAAGAAAGCATGGCTCAGGGATAGTCCAGTCTGTTTTGGATGCAAAAGGTGCCAGGTTCTGTAATGTATTGGGCTTGTTTTGTAAAGGGAACACCACATGGGTAATTGCTGGGAGGTTGCTTAAGCAGGGAAGCTGGCTAACGGCTCCCAGCTCCTGAGACAACCCGTCTCCAGCGCCGCTATTGGTTGCCTCTAGGGCGGCAATAGGTTGCTTCAAACCTATTGGCCGCCACCTAGAGGCCAGGCTATAAATTGTTGCATTCGCAGCCCTGCTTCTCAGTTCAGATCCTGCAAGCAATAAACAATGTTCTTTGCTGAACTCACTCGCCTCGTCTTCGTCATTAAGCAACAAACCCAGTACATAATAGGTTCAATTCTTGAAATCTTCCATTTTTAAAAAGCAACATAGATACCATAGAATTCTGCCAGAGACTTAAGAATGCTGCTGTTGCATTCAAACTCAATCAAAACATACAAACACTGCAGTCAGATTAGGCAGAAGACATCTCCCTCTGTGGAAGCAAAGCATGTTTCTAAATATGAATGAAAGACCAGGCTTGGCAGAGGCTGCCGTGTTGCTGATTTTTAGGAAACCAAGAGGAAAACATAAATACTGTGTGCATTCCTGATCATATTTATTCTGGATTTGTTTAGCGCAGCTTGTCCTGATCCAATGAATTGATCTTACTTTCCGTTTCCATTGGAGGGAAGACCTGCAAATCAGTATTGGGTGATTTTTAAAAAGTATACAGTACTATCAAGTTTTAAGCAAATAAGAACAATTGGGTGATTTCCCAATTGTGATCATCATGCTAATATAATCTGAAAAGAACTAAATATAACTATAGTGTTTTAAAAGTAAATCTTGAAAACAAATTGGATGGGAGGAAGGACAGACAGAATCCAAATCATCGGATTCTTAGTGCTTCTGGGTAGCCAAAGTTGAGTGTCACCTTAACTCATTCCATGGTGGAGCTCCTGAAAATAGGTTTTACTATGTACTACTTATGGACTGTTTGTCATCCATTTTGATGGGCCAATTGAAGGAACAGTCTTTCAGGCAGACATACAGGAAGTGAGAGTAACTTTTAGCCTCTGCTATAGGAGGCTACTTAAATTTTGGGAGTGGCCCTCAGGAGTCTCCAGAACTTACTGTTGTACCACTGAAAGACCAAATGTGGCTTTAGCCCAGAAAAAAAATTACTCAGGCCTCTTTTATTCCCTGTGACTCACCTCAATCATACAAGGTAGGAGGACTACACAATGCAGTCAGCCTGGAATCTTGTTCAAAATCAACATATGATTATCAAAATAGAAAAGAATATTTGAATAATAATGTTCTTTCATCACTTATTTTTAATGTAAAGGAATTATTTTAATTTATGTAATAATTGCTAAAAATTATCAGTTACAGCTGACTCAAAACAAACCTTCACTGCCAGTTGCCCATTTTATTTGACAATCCATCTTTATGATGCTGCGATCTGGAAAGTTTTTTGCAGGGATTGTGAAATGGAGGAGCAAGAATTAAGATGAGGTTGCTGATAAAGTGGCTTGTATTCTTCCTTGAGTTAGGCTGCAGCAGATGCTAAGCACTGGAGAGCTTGCGGCATGAAATTAAAGGAATAAAGTATGAGCAAAATCAGTTGGAAAATAAACCACTCACAAACCCTAGAATTACAAACACTGATCCAGCTTTGTTCTGGCTTCAGATAAACCATTACTGAGCCAGAAAAGCACCAAGTCAGCCCTTAAAACAGGCTAATAGCACAATGTGTGGAGCAGATCTAGGAGTGGCACAAGAGGGCATGCCACATTGCCAGATACAGGGAAGAAGGGAGAAAACAGTAGGGATGATCACTGCAGAAGACTACTGATTTAATTTAGTTGTTTACACATAAGCTTAATTGCATTAGAATACGAAAACCAAAGGTTACGCTGAAAACTCTTTACTGTGGCTCAGTGTCAGTCTGCAACTCTATGTAAACAGCATTCTCATTTATCCAACACAGACTGGGTGTTCCCACTGGCCATTTAGATAAAATGAGTTTGTTTCCAAGAACCCAATTGCAATTGTCATTTCAAATAGCTGGATGACAAGCTTAATGCAACAATTATACTTAGATGGCTTAGAAAGAGTTTGCTGTGGTGCCTGTGCAAGTCAGTGGAGCTCTGCCAATTTTACAAAATAACTTGGCCCAGGAACTAGTCCAGTGGGTGGTAGTGGGTGCTATACATGGTATAAAGAGAAGGTAAATTGGGAGGGCTCTGTAAACTATTCAAAGTATTCCTCTGAATCCACCTCTTAGAAATTGGGCTGAATGTGCCTTTTAAAGATCAGCTTTGGCCACCTTGAGGATCTTTCCCTACCTTCTGAGCTCCACAAATCAATCACTTGGCCACAGAAATTTAACATTGCAAAAGAAATGGATTTGTGCTTAATATCTATAAAAACATCCCTGGCCATGTATGGAACCATTGAAAAGACCCATAAACCACAGTTCTCTACCCTGCAATGAAAGCAGAATTAAATCGATTGCTCTTGTTTTCTGCCCCACCCCAGGTTTTCAGTACATGCTGTGTGCATCTTTCTGAAAAATCTTAGCGGTCAATGCGAAAATACAAAGCCACCACCACTCTTACCGCATGAGCTGTAATAGCACATTCACAGTATGTCAGCACCTTTTGCGAGGAGGCAATATTCCTAGTAGGAGGCAACCGTAATTGAATTTATTGGATACGGGTGGAGGCTGTGGTAGAATTGTTTATAAACCGCAGGTATCGTGAGTGGAACACTAACTTTCTAGGTGTGGAAGGAAAGATTAATTTAGTCCAGGAGCTAGGAGCTAGGGTGAGGCAAACATTCCCACTAATTGGAAAACAGGCTGCCAACAAGCAGAAAAAAAACCCACCTGTTTTGATTCAGTTTTAGATAAACCAGCATGAGCCAGAAACACAAACCCACCCACTTCAACTTTCAAAGCCAGGGAGAGCAGAGATCCAGACTAGTTTCAGACTGGTGCAAAGTCCTTAGTGTCGTCAGATATGTATGATTAGGACTGTGGCCATAGAAACATTGTTCTGATGGTGACCTCAGATCTTTTAGAGCACAGGTGTCAAACTTGCCATGTGACGTGATGTGTCGTGACGTATCATGACTCTTTTTGCATTGCAGGCAGTGGGGTGGGTGTGGCTTCGGTATGATGAAACCAGCCCACGGGCCGGCAGCTTGACACCCCTGATTTGGAGGCTACTATTTATTGTGGGGGGGACGCGGTGGCTCAGTGGGTTAGGACGCTGAGCTTGTCGATCAGAAGGTCGGCAGTTTGGCGGGTCGAATCCCGAGTGCCGCGTAGCAGAGTGAGCGCCTGTTACTCGTCCCAGCTTCTGCCAACCTAGCAGTTCGAAAGCACGTAAAAATGCAAGTAGAAAAATAGGGACCACTGCGGTGGGAAGGTAACAGCGTTCCGTGCGCCTTTGGCGTCTAGTCATGCCGGCCACATGACCACGGAGACGTCCTCGGACAAGTGCTGGGTCTTCGGCTTTGAAACGGAGATGAGCACCGGCCCCTAGAGTCGGAAACGACTAGCATGCATGTGCGGGGGAACCTTTATTTATTGTGGAGAGGACAGTGGAAAGCAAGCAATCACCCAAAACAATGTTGTGCTACTATTTCTCCTTTCATATTATCATGCTGAAATATTTTCCTTTGTTTTGGTCTTTTTTTAAAAAAATGTCTTTATAGATGTACTCTAGATTCTTCAGTGACCCTAGTTATACAAATGTAGGCATGCTTATTCAGAACCATGTGTTCTGTTAAAAAAAGAGAAAAAGTAGAATTTATAGAATTAGATGAGACCATTGGTATCAATTCTGCCCCTGCTGTTATCTCAGTCATCCCCAGTTATCACTTCCTTTTTCTCCTTGCCCTTGATAAATTATAAAGTCCAAATTATAAATGGATTTTATAAATTATAAATTTAAAGTCCAACAATTGTATGCCTAAACTTACCCTCACCACAGAAGTAGCACATAGCATGCCAGTATAAACATACAGTATAGGGAACGGTTGCTGGAATTGGGTATGTGTAGTTTAATGAAGAGAAGGGTGAGGGGTGACATGATAGCAGTGTTCCAATATCTCAGGGGCTGCCACAAAGAAGAGGGAGTCAAGCTATTCTCCAAAGCACCTGAAGGCAGGACAAGAAGCAACGGATGGAAACTAGTCAAGGAGAGAAGCAACCTAGAACTAAGGAGAAACTTTCTGACAGTTAGAACAATTAACCAGTGGAACAACCTGCCTCTAGAAGTGGTGGATGCTCCAACACTGGAAGTTTTTAAGAAGAGACTGGACAGCCATTTGTCTGAAATGGTATAGGGTTTCCTGCCTGAGCAGGGGGTTGGACTAGATGACCTCCAAGGTCCCTTCCCACTTCTTCTTCTTCTTCTTCTTCTTCTTCTTCTTCTTCTTCTTCTTCTTCTTCTTCTTCTTCTTCTTCTTCTTCCTCTTCCTCTTCCTCTTCTTCTTCTTCTTCTTCTTCTTCTTATTATTATTATTATTATTATTATTATTATTATTATTATTATTATTATTATTATTATTATTATTTTCATATGATGATAGGTCACTTTCATATGATGATGATAGGTCATCTTTTAAAAAAACCTCGATGTGCCCCAGAGTACTGGACTTCAATGCCAATTCCACATGTTTTTCTAAAGAGAGAATTGTGTGTAACTGGATTACACAGCTTAACACTTCTTCCTTCAGTTGCCTTCAAATTGTTCCCCCTCTGCTGCCAATGTATCATCTCCAAATCTATGGTATTATTTTCTGAGCATTCTTGACAAACTGCCATGTTGACTGGCTGTCAGGGGTGTGATTGGATTAGAATGGAGCATTTTGCTAGTGAAGTCCCTCCCCCTCAACACAGTTCTGAATGACAAAAAGCTGCTCCACTTCCTTCACTAATCCTGGTAGTAATGATTGTTTTCATACTACACAGAGAGAGAATTTTTAACTCTTCTTTTCCAGCAATTCTGTCCTTGGGTCTCATCTGTCGAGGTGAAATGAACTCTTTCCTCCTCGGCTCAAGTGAACTTTATGTGGGCATCAAAACATAGAAGAACAATCTCCTGAAGTAGAAAACACATACAAAACCCAAACTTTAAGTCCAGAAATGGACTTTATGTAATAAGAAAAATAAGAAATAAGAAAAATAAGAAAAATCTCCAAGCTCCTCCTGTGTCTGATTTTTATTCTGCAGGTCACTCCAGGCCTTTTAACCTAGTCTCCATGTCTAGTATGACTGATTGACTATTCGTATTAATGGTCAAAACCATTTACTTTACAGTCATTTAATTCTTAAAATCCTCTGGCAATTAGCTAACCATTGGATGCAGCTTGATTCTAGGAAGTACCAAAAAGGAGTAATTGTCCTGAGATCCTCCATTATTAAAGTGTGATTTCCAGGCACAATCTTCACTGGCCGTCTGCACTTGTTAAGCCACAATTTTTTACTGTACTGTTTCATGCCATTTGATCATTTCCTTATCTGAAAGCAACCAGCAATTATTCTGAGTCACAACTAGAGTTACCAGAATCTGGCAAAAGGAGGACATGCCCTCCTTCTTGTCCTCATATCCTTCATTTGACAGTGTAATTTTAAAATCAAATATGGCCTGTCTTTTTTGAATATTTTTTTCTAAAAGAAAGTGGACTATTTTAATAGCAGTATTCATTCAAACTATATATTGTGATTTTATAACTTGTCTGCTTTTTTCTTTCTGTCTCTCCACAGACTTAACACCCTAGATCAGGGGTGTCAAACCCGCGACGTCACGTGACATCGCGTGACGTATCGGAGCTTTTTCCCCATTGCCGGCAATGGGGTGGGCACGGTTTTGTTGTGATGCGTCCGGCCCGCGGGCTGGCAGTTTGACACCCCTGCCCTAGATTTATGTTATTTATTTTCTGATTCTAGCAATTGACTTCAGTCTAGCCCAGGGGTAGGCAACCTTGGCTCTTTTATGACTCATGGACTTCAACTCCCAGAATTCCTGAGCCAGGTTGCCTACCCCTGGGCTAGCCCCTTCAAATCTATGATCACTTTAACCTGTAGATCAAACTACTTGTCATATATTTCTATAGTGACATTTGAAAAAAAAACACCATTGTTATCCATTCTATGTTATTACTAGCATATGTTCTTGAAAATTAAGATTTATCTGAAAAAAAAACACGGTGATTGAAAAACCAAACTTTATGAAGCTGAAAGAAATATTCATATACAGGTAGGCCTAGGTATTCTATTTTGCAGTTTTTCACTTTAGGCTTTGTGGCAAATGCCAAGAAAGTTAAACAATAAACAATCTTTTCCCGTTTCTAAGTCTTCTAATTATTTATGTCCTCCTTTGCCTGTTCAGATATCTCTAATTTTAGTCATAGCTCCCTCTTTTTGTCTTCCCTGTACTTCCAAGAACCTATACTGAACAGCAATAAGATTTGGAATAAGTTTGATGAGGTCTGATAACTGAGATTTCAGAACCATATCTAGGGGTTTCTGAATAATTCTCCTTAGCAGAGGTGGAGGGGGAAAACTAGGAATTTCTTGGCCTTACTCCTAACATAGGTTTTCCACTCTCCAGAACTCCTCTGTCCCATTGTGATCCTGATTCTCTCCTCCCTTCCCGCCTTGCAAAAAAACAGTGAAAAAAAATGATTATTCCCAGGGCTTTTTTTCTCATTGAACGCTCAGAACGGAGTTCCGGCACCTTTTTTGGATGGAACCTTGTAGGGTAGGCAACATGTTTGAGTTCCGGCACCTTTTTCTTTTACAAAAAAAGCACTGATTATTCCAAGCATAAAGTTTTGGTGTTTGCTGAAATCCCATTCAGTGGAATTTCAGCTTTTAATTGGAATTAGAAGTAGTATGTATAGGATTAAGCTTGCAGTCTCTTTCAAAGCCAATTTCTCTCTACATAGTGAAGGGGAAGTAATTTTTACAATAGCCACTGATAAGCTTTTTGTTGAGGGAGTGGCAACCACACAGTCCCAGAATCCTCTTTTAGCAGTTCTTGGAAACATCTCTGCCCAGGAGACTAGGTTTTACTCCATTCTTGGACACCCTCTTTGGGAAATTACTCTGTCTCTACAATTCAAAAAATCATTATCAATATCCTTTTGATGTTGAAACAGAAGAAAGCCAAGACTAAAGTCCTAACATATGCTTATTATAATTCATATACAAAAAAAACAACCCCAAAATCCCTCAGCCAACCAAGCATTCTCTGTGATATAGCTTACTTAGAGAAGTCCACATGATCACTGAATCCTGGAAGTAAATGTAATATTCAGTGTTTTCAGCAAGAGAAACCAAAATAGGAGAAGAAAAATGGAATTTTGAGGTTGGATCCTTCTACAATAGAGCACCCACTTCTTCAGCCCCTTTGGCTCTTTTCTTACTAGGGTGCATTTTTTGCAGACAGATAAGGGCAAATGAAAGAGGATTTTGTTTGTGCAAGGCTTGTGTAAACTTCCTTTAGAAGCCAGGAAGCTTACACTTATCAGAGGGTACATGAAAACACCTGCCCATCAAGACAGCCATCACCTGCACAAAGGCTTTGTTGCACCTTTCATAATAAGAAAGGGTTGCCTCTTACTACTGATTATCAGCCACACCTGAATGAACCAACATAGATCTGGTCAATTAAAGTTGACTTCATTGCCACATTCCTACCTATTCTGCCTGCACAAAGGAACACAAGTGGAATAATCATCACATTGAGGATATCCTTCCCCAATCTCATTTCCTCTCCAGCCACATTTCAAATAATTTTTCTCCTCTTAACCATATATTTATTTGTTCCTTGGATAAATCTGTCAAAAGTAAAACAGAATAACCACTTTCTGTTGGCCAAACGGGCAATGAATGAGACTGATTTCATTTAGTGTTTTACCACAGATTGCTTACTGAGGCTTGAAATGGTTATAATATTCATTCTAAAGCTGAGGCTGTTTTTCATGTCCTCTCAAATATGGGCAACTACTTTGCATCTCTTTGCTACCATCAGTTGGACGTCTGGATTTTTGCAGTCCAGCCCAATTATGGAGAAATGCCAGAGCTGCAACCTTAGAAACATGTGCTTTGGAGTTAGGGATTTCTTTAAAAAAAAAAAAAGCAAGCACATCCGTATTAGATGTCAAAATGCTACATCATCATGTATATTTTGGAAAGAGTTGTCTGTATAGAATATCTGATAGAAAGTGCTTGAAAACAAATATTAAGAATAGTATGGTGAAATAGACACACACAAATACAAATTACATACAAAACAACATTAGGACAATTACAATATTGAAAATATTGTTATTATAACCAAGATTTACAATCCCCTCTTTTCAAAAAAACAAAAACAAACCCACAAATAGAAATGTTTAGGGGAGAAGAGAAAGGTTCCTACTTGCATGAACAACACTTTTTTAATGTTTTACAAAACATTCTTCTTTTTTCTCTGTCTCCCCCTCCTCTATCAATTAATTACTGCAAGTTGCCTTGTTTGGATTATATTGTAAAACATGATTGTACACTTGATGGCCTTGTCCTCTTTTCAGCAGCAAACTAAGAGCCATGCTCTAAAACATGGGTCTTCAAACTCGGCCCTTTTATGACTCATGGACTTCAACTCCCAGAATTCCTCATCCAGGCACTCTGGCTGAGGAATTCTGGAAATTGAAGTCCATGAGTCATAAAAGGGCCGAGTTTGAAGACCCATGCTCTAAAAGACCACAAGCCCAGTTTGATTCATATCATGCAAAAACAAACAAACAAACCAGAGTTTGATTTAAGCTTTATTGGTATTTTAAAAAACATGACAAATCGTTAACTAAAAGAAAATATGTTAAATTTAGGATGGAAGTAAAGTTTTTAAAATCAACTACATAATTTCATGTCTAAAGTATAGAGGGACTTCTGGGAAAACTCCTATCTCAAACAGTGCACATTATGGTAAGGCACAAGACCACTATATGTTTTTTTTTCTTGCAGTAATTTCTTAAACTAGTAAATATGCAGTGTTCTGTTTTCATAGCTGTAAACATCTTAAAATATATGTATTTCATATTAGGACAGGTGCTACGTACAGTGTACTGTGAAGGCTTGAGGTTGACGTGTTCCATCAGTTTCTTCAGTATGGGAATAAATTCCTTTTGTAATCTGAATTAAAGTGACATACACTTTAATCCATGGAACCTGGGCATCATGTATTGTAGCCAACTCCTTAATAAAAAAAATATTCTCATCTCTGATACATTACATGGCTTAAACACTTGGGTTCACAATGTGAGCAAACTGAAATTGAGATGGAAAAGGGTGGGGTTTTGAAAAAAACAGAATTCTTTGGGTTTTGTTAAAAAAAACCCATTTAATTTAGGTGTGACTGAGCACTGATAAAAAACGCCATTAAGTTCACAATTCCACTGTTGATTGAGAAATGACTCTCTTAGAAGGTCAGCTAAGGAACAGGTGTCAAATAAGCTACAGTCAATAATTTGCACTATAATTAAACTTTTAGATTTAGCATTCTTAACCTTCCCCTCACTACAGTATTCTTTTGTTCTTCAAGTGTGGGTTCCTTTTCTCCAAGCTCTATCATGGAATGTCAATATGGTTTGCTTTCTTAATACTGCAATCTGCAGATTTGAGTCAGAACTTATACAATAGCTTTACCTGTCAGGTTTACCAGAACCTTTACAACATGTAATACAAAGAGGATGGGAAGTAAACTGACCTGAGAAAACATTGTTACAAAAGAGCAGCTTCAGAATTTTCAAGCAGTCAGGTTACAAATGTTGGAAGAAATAAGTGAATCGATCAATGAGAACCACATTTCAAGGGAACGGCCATTTTAAACCCAGGAGGAAAAGAAGTAAAGCCAAGGAAAAACAAATGACATATTTACACCAATACATGGTGTATCAGAAAACAAACTGCAATCCATTCCACGTTTAAGGGTCTTGCTTTTAAATGAGTGTGCTCACAATGTTTGAGGAAAGAAATTAAGGCCAGAATATCTCCATATACAGGAGCACCTTCCAATTACTCTCACTCACAAAGAATTCCTGAATATTTATTCAGTAGCAATCAAAATGCACCAATCAGGGAAGCCATATCATGGAGTGAGTTAACAACCTGGCATGAATTCAAGAGAGAGCAAAGAAGTTTCTGTACATGAATCTTTTCATGAGAAATTCTAAATTAGTGGGTATGGGAACTGGGAGAGGTCAGATAAGGGGGGAAAGTCACATGGCAGTTTAGCAATTATACAAATATCTAGCTAAACACCCAATGTAAATGTGGATGTGGATAATAGTATTTATCCAATTACTAATATTATTTATCCAAGATCGGAAGCTGAGCTTTCCTTGGTCTAGTTTTCTTTTAGGACTTCTAATATTTTATCTGATAGTTTAATCAATTAACATTTTAATCAAATAACAAGGACACTTTAGCCAATGAAACTGCTTTTCAAAGGACACATATCTATGAAGGTATTTTGGTACTAGCCCCCTCCCCCAGGGGGAAAAAAACCAACAAAAAAGAAATATTAATCAATGTTCTCCATAGGGTTGTTATTTGGTATACTACTTCTAACTAGACAGTGATTGTAATTTTATTTTGGACAGGCAGAAAAACATAGCTTATCTTCCCCCAAATACTATCTGCCAGATGGATTATAAGTTCCACCTTTCCCAGCAAGCAGGACCATTGCATCCATATTGGCTATAAATAAGGACAAATGTTAAAGATGCTGAGCTTGTCAGCTGGCAGCCTGGGTTTGAGACCTGAGTGCTGCACTATGGGGTGAGCTCCTGTTTCTGCCTCAGGTCCTGCCCACCTGGCAGTTCGAAAACATGGAAACGCGAGTAGATTAATAGGTACCATTTCAGTGGGAAGGCAATAGTATTCCATGTGCCTTTGGCATGTAGCCATGCTGGCCACATGATCATGGAAATTGTATTTGGACAATGCTGGCTCCCTTGGCCAAGAAACGGAGATGAACATCATACCCAGACATGACTGGACAGGGAAACCTTTACCTTACTACAATGGATCTCAAGGAAAAAATGGCGATCTATACTTCAAAAAGAATTTTGAGGAGGGAGGGAGCGGCAGTGACAGGAAGAATTAGCTTTTC
The DNA here is from genome assembly GCF_947247035.1 of Vipera ursinii. Classification (NCBI taxonomy): domain Eukaryota; kingdom Metazoa; phylum Chordata; class Lepidosauria; order Squamata; family Viperidae; genus Vipera; species Vipera ursinii. The sequence continues at coordinate 141,928,827 of NC_139516.1, read as the reverse complement.
CCCGCTTTCACCCATAGGGTCATTCAATTCATAGACTTTAACTTTACACCATTCTAAGTCCAATTATATGAAGGTAGCAATATGAGATGTGGATGCCCCAGACTTCTCAATTATGAATTTACTAAAGCAGTTTTTCCAAAGCCTTTTGACTACTTTGGTTGAGAAATCTCTGTGGGGGCACCTGCCCTGTGGAATCAGCTTCCGCTGGAGCTCTGGATGACCCCAGACCTCCGGTCCTTCCATCGTGACCTTAAGGCAATACCCAGACATGCAATAGGAAATATAAATGTGGAGCAGAAACAAGATGTGATTACTTATAAAGAGCTTCTTAGAATGGAAGGGAACATTTTGCAACTGAAATCTTTAAATGTATTAAAAGAAGAAAAGATAGTACAGACTTGGTTTCAGTTCATACAATTACAAGCTAGATGGAAAGAAGATCAGAAAATTGGTATAACAAGAGTTGATGAAAATTTGATAAAACAAATTAGAGATCAAAGACATTTCTTTTCCAACAGGCCGAACTGGACTGATGATAAGGGGTTTTTAATATGGTTTTAAGGTTTTATTGGTTGTAGTTGGGGCTATAGGTATAGTTTAATTTTTAATATTTGTATTTTTACTTGTATTTTACTGTTGTTAGCCGCGCTGAGTCCTTCGGGAGATAGGGCGGCATATAAGTCCCAATAAATAAATAAATAAATAAATAAATAAATAAATAAATAAATAAATAAATAAATAAATAAATAAATGAATGAATGAATGAATGAATGAATAAATAAATAAATAAATCTGGGAAGAATAGTCCCAACAAACACCAAATAATTTTAGATTATATTATATCACCTTCCTCCACAGTTGTTTTTACAATATGGGTGATAATAATGTGACAATAATTGCTAGAGAATTCAGTACCATTTTGCTTCAAACTATGGGTGAATTCTTTCTTTTATTTCTAATCTGCTTTGCTGCCTTGTTGCAGCATTGTTCTTACTGAGTTTTATGCCATGTATCTTTTATTTATCACTTCTTCTCATCTGTGTGACACGGCATTGTAATGTTTTAAGGTCTATAAACATCAATTTATATGCTCAGTGTCATCAATACCTTGGCTATCACAGTGGGACATATGTGATTTTACATCTTCCTGTATCACTGCTTGCCCAATAGAACTGCATGCTTCTTTTATACACTTTTGCATAAATTCTTGGCATTCTTAGCTCATCCATCACAGGAACATGCCCCTTACCCACCATGAGCTTTGGGATAGGAGGTGGGGAACAGCCATAAAGAGCATTCTTGAAATCCCAGATTTCTTGACATTGCCTGTATCAAAGGGCTGACAACAATCTTGAAAGCCTCACTATTCTCTCATCAGACCTTGCAAATATGGTGACAGATCCTTGAGGCACCTGCTGTCTACAAAATAAGTGTCTGAAGTATTGTTGCAGCATCCACATCCTCAGGTAGATACACAGATAAGTACCTTGCACAATGCAATGATACAGCTATTACAGCATATAGGATAAGGCTTATCTGAGGCAGAGGAGGCCTCACAAGTTGCTACACAGCTAGTGTTGCTTCCTTTTCCTGGAAGTTCCCCAGAGAAATTAGAAAGCCTCAAGATCAGTTCCTGACTTTAGTGACTTAGTGTGAATTGTTCAAGGTGGGCAGACCGGTAGAATTTCCTTGAAATCTGACTCAGCTTACCTTGTTTTTCATCTGCTGAAGAATGAAATGGGCACTTCTGCTCCACTGAGAAGAATGATGCTGTCTTACACAACTACCAGAATTTCATGCAAAGACTGAGAGTTGTATTTGGAGATCTGACTAGAAAAGCACCTGTGACTTGGGACACTCGCAAGCTGAAACAAAGGAACTACCACATCTGTGAGTACATAGATGATTTCCAGTTTGCTGCCAGAGATGTGCTTTAGGATAATTTCGCTTTGATTGGCCAGTTTTATTTGATGAACTGAAGATAGGTTAAGACAGTGGAAAATTTGAAAGGACTGAGATGTGTTTGAATATTAGTAGCTCGGGTTGGTAGCAAACTGGAAATCATTTATGTATTCACAGATGTGGCAATTCCTTTGTCTGAAATGGTATAGGGCAGGGGTGTCAAACTGCCACCCCATTGCCGGCAATGGCAAAACAGTCCTGACACGTTGCGAGTTTGACATGTCTGGTGTAGGGTTTCCTGCCTGAGCACGGGGTTGTACTAGAAGTCCTCCAAGGTCCCTTCCAACTCTGTTATCCCAATACCATTTGCCAAAGTACAACTCCTCTGCACCTGAACTGATCCTAAAGTATTCTTGATATCTATATCACAGCTTCCTTACTTGCCATCTTAGTATTAGGCATATGCTGCGGCAGCAAGAGACAATTTCTTTTCTTTCTCAAAGGGCCCAACAGCAACATCTGAAGGTGCCAAGCTCTTCCTCTTGTCTCCTTCCATTCTCTAATAGGATCATTCTGTTGTGATCTCATTTAGCAAACACAGCTGTGATTGGCAACTCTGTCTTAAGCAAAGAATTCACTAAGGAAAACCATGAATGAGTTTATAGTCTTGCTTCAGCTTTCCTTTACTTTACAGACCTGTAAATGTTGTAAAGGGACACGGTGGCTCAGTGGGTTAAGACGCTTAGCTTGTCGATCAGAAGGTTGGCAGTTTGGAGGGTCGAATCCCGAGTGCCGCACAACAGAGTGAGTGCCCGTTACTCGTCCCAGCTTCTGCTAACCTAGCAGTTCGAAAGCACGTAAAAATGCAAGTAGAAAAATAGGGACCACTATGGTGGGAAGGTAACAGCGTTCCGTGCACCTTTGGCGTCTAGTCATGCCGGCCACATGACCACGGAGACGTCTTCGGACAAGCGCTGGGTCTTCGGCTTTGAAACGGAGATGAGCACCGGCCCCTAGAGTTGGAAACGATTAGCACGCATGTGCGGGGGAACCTTTACCTTTTTAAATGTTGTAAATGTATGGATTAGTCATAAAGTTACTTTTTCATCACCCTCGTAATTGTGAATGGTTGCTAGATGAGGCAATTGCTAAACAAGGATTGCTGTATGTTAATATTACCAGAATATTACCAGAAATCTTTAAAATATTTTCTGGCCAACAATCTGAAAAAATGATTTATACTGTATGGTCTTCTTAATCTCCTACATCTGTGTCAATGTTTTTATATAAAGGAAATACAATTCCTTAGAATTGTGCAAATTTATAGATTTCCGAGTTCTGTAACCATTATGCATAACTACCCATTAGCTCTTATTTTGGACTTCCTGGACCACCTTCAGAAGGCACACATTTTCACTAAACTGGATTTATAAGGAGCTTAGAAGGAGCCACGAATACGTAACAGGTTTTGCTAATTGGCATAGCAAATTTGAATATAATAAGATTTGGTTGTTTGAACAGGCAAGCGTGTCAACGCATTAGTGAAGCTTACATGATTTGACATTATTCTGTGGGTTTTTATTCTCTATTTCACTTTTATGGCTTGTATGTTGTGTGGTCTTTGCAATTTGTTTATACTGTTGCTTTTATATTTAAACTTTGTTTGCTGCCCAATCATTTGGCAAAAAGGATGGCCATGTAAATCTAAAAAAAGAAAGAAACTCAGATTCTATTATTCTGAGTGCTTTTTTTGTAAAAAAAAAAGTGCCAGAACTCACACATGTCATACAACCTGCCTTGCCTACCCTACAAGGTTCCATCCAAAAAAGGTGCCGGAACTCTGTTCTGGGCATTCTATGACAAAAAAAGAGCCCTGATTATTCTATCCTACTAAAATAAGCATTCCTGAAATTGCTACTGCTTCTGTTTCTTGAGGTACCTTGAAGGGCTGAGAAAAGATGGCAGAAATGTGAGTAGCCAGTGTGTCTCCTCTTCCAGGAAAGACCAAAACTGGTGCACCAAACATAGTTGGACTAAGGTCTTCCTCTCCTCTTAAAACAGTTGCCATGAATTCAGAACAAACCAGCGATGGTGGGTCTGCACTTTCAGGGAAAACATAGCAACATCTAGAACAAAAGTTTATTCATCTTAGAATTGGTATCTTGCTTGTGAAATTCTTCATAAAGAGTACTGAAAAAGCATAGAAATACAAGGAGGTAGTTTGGTATTGATGAGAAAGCTGACTTAGAAAAAAACCCTGAATGGTTTAATTTGCTTATTAGGCTTATGATTTATGTTATTACAGTTCAGGTACTGAAAACTCTTTTTATGAGAAGAATAACTTACAGCATTATGGAGAAGGACACCATCTTCAAATGATATCGGTTAACTGTATGAGAAACAATGCGGCTTTTAAAAGCTATTCAGTCCAAGCATTATATAAATGATCAGAGTTTATTCACCATGAACTCTTGCATTAACTATAGCACACAAGAGTAGTTTCAATTACATTTTTCTAACAGCTTTATGATGTCTTTTAAGGGATATTGTTAAATTGCAAGCCAAAGTTCACAGTCGTGTTACAACTTATATAATGTTTCAAGATAATAAACCACACTGATTTTAAAACAAAATATGCTGTATACTAAATAGATAATGTATATTTCTAATAATGAGTTAAATTGAGTTAAAATTTAATTATTCCCATTTTAGGATTTGTCATGGTTCTAAATCAGTATCTCATGTAAAGACTTAATTTATGCTAAGATTTTTATTACTTTCTTGGCCATATTGGAAATGTTTAAGATTCAATATCTGATTAAAATAATTCCAGATTTTAATTTAGCAATGCCGAAAGTAGTTTAATTTCCTTGGACTGATACAAATATTGTCTCATTTGATTTGTAAGCTAAATCAAAACCTTAGCTTGAAAGCCAAGTTTCATGCCTTCCCACAATATATATTTCAAATCAGCATTGCCTTAATTCTTGGCTATTAAAAATGGACATGATTGTTGAAATCCTGGCAAATCTAGGGAATCATTTCCTGGACATCTAAGCACATCTTCAAACTACAGACCTGAAAACAGTGGAGTAACTACTGCTGCTCATACAAGCTTCTCAGTTTATTTGCTGAAAGCTTAATGAAGGTTGAGGATCCTCTTCATCCTATATCTCCATGCTGCCCTTACATACCTCAGGAACCCCCATATTTTTTCACACACTGTTCTGGGATGATACATTTCCTACCATTGAGGCCCAGAGCTTTCCAAGGTTGCATTTTCAATATTGAGAAGCACTAAAAAATAAATCACTAAAAAGAATAGCATAATTTTAAGTCCAGCCTCACCAGGGAAATTAAGAAAAGGACAATCCACCTCTAAATATGACAAAGGCACCTTTTCAACATTCAATGGTCAATCCTCTTCAAAATCCCCCACACACACCCCAATACATTTTTTGCCTATCACTATTATAAACCATGCTGCACTTGGGCAGGAACTTATCACCTGAATTGATGTTCGCTATCTTTGACTAACATTGGAAACTAATTCATTGTCAGAGATTAGGTAAGATACAACTTTTTTTTCATGGCATGGCCAACAACTTCAAAGCAGCTTTCTTCCAAATCCCATTTGTTATTTGATAATTCTTCAAAAAGATGAATGCCTCTATTAATAAATCCATTGGAAATTGATGAAGATTATGAATAATAACCAAATTATAATAATAATATTAATAATGATGATCATTAAACAAATTGTGTTATTTTTTAATTCCTAAACAAATGAATGAGAAATCACTAATTATCTCAAGTGATGTAAAATCTATGTTACTCAATAAACTTGAGTATTGATTATTGGCAAACATGAGACATATTTTTATGGGACAATGTCTCAGCTAGAAATATGTTCAACAGAAGCTGTGTTGGAAGACAATTTCTACTTCATTCATTCCCCCCTGATTCCTATGCTTAAGCTACTTTAAAATGCTAACTTGAGAGTTTAACATCTCCCCTTCTAGGTGTACTAAATAGGGATGTCTTATAAATGGAGAAGAACTGTCTAGAAAATTGCTGGCTTCTTCTTTCCTGTTCTTCCAAAGCTGATAGTAACAAGTTGATTTTTGACATGAAGAAACTACCTAACTTTAAGAATTTATCTTAAAGTTATATAAGGCAGCCATTTCATCCCAACTCTAGTTGTTACTAACATGGCTTTTGAATCTTACCTTCATGCAATAGCTGGAATTAGATAAATAAATGGGCTGCCTTGAATATTTTTTTCTGGAGAACTTCCTTCTTTCCTTCCTTCCTTTGTTTGTTCATTCGTTTGTTTGTTCATTCGTTTGTTCATTCCTTCCTTCCTTCCATCCATCCATCCATCCATCCATCGAATGAATGATGTTATAACCTGGAAGAAAGGGCAATTTTAAAACCTTATTTAAACTCTTCTTCCATTAGTTCCAAAGTGAGATGCAGGTTGAACCTCCTACCTAGCAAACAGGTCTTCTACCAAGAATTTTTACCTTTGCCCAGTTCTAGGAAAATTGTTCTTTGTGTGCTCCTGCTAAAAAGCTAACAAAATAAAACTTAACAAATCTTATTGCAGTTCTGAAACACAAGGGGTAGCTGTGCAGCCATGAAGTTTTGCATGTCCAAAAGATGGGAAACTCTACTTTTAAACCAATAAAGTTCCATCTCTAATTATTAAAAGAAGCGTACTGAGGGGGAAATGAATGCAGGGAAAACAATGGAACAAAATTATAACACCAGAGATTAATTGCAATCAAATCAATACAGACAGCCTAACTGACTATGACTAGTTACTCTCATCCTGCATAAAGTCATAGATTTCAGGACATGTTTAGAGTTCATTGCAAGACAATTTGAGGGGACATTACCTTGATCTTCTACTTATATGTTATTAGTCAGGTCTTATTTGCTTTTTCATTTTCTTCTTTTGAGCACAATTCTCATGGTTTTATGAAATTAAGAGGATAATTGAAATCCAGCTTTGGGGATAAGGTTGCTGCTTTGTCAGATCAATCAAGCATTTCATCTCTGAACTCACAGTCCAGTCAATTATTAGAAAATTATTTAATGCCTGAATTATAACAGCGAAGATGAAGTTAAAGGATGCTGTGATTAAAAGATAAAAGTGCTGACTTGTTTATTTTACTATGTGCCATTGTAAAAATAAAAGTATTATATAAGAAAGGGTTTTCAGGAAATAAAAGAGAAAATCCATCCTTTCGGAAGACAAAATATGGGGAAATTAGAGAGATGCATTGGTGGGAACTATTGTGTTATATGAAAAATGGATTAGCATAAATGGGAAATGAAAGGGAACATGTGTTGCTGCATGGACTTGGCATTTATGCAATTATAATAATTTTTGTAAATGATTTTCAGTTGTTTTCAAACTCTATTAAACGATGGATGAATCTGACCAGACTAATGGAACTGCTACCCAATGGAGTTAAGAGAAGAGAAACACCATTATTTCTCCACTCTTATTGCTTCCACGGAGTGTTGCCTAGAACAGAGGCCCCCAACCTTTTGGGCACCAGGGACCAGTTATGTGAAGAGAGATTTTTCCGCAAACCGGAGAGGGTGTGGTTTTTGTGTGCTGCCTGCATTCCACAGATGGGACTTTGCTTGTTTGTGCAGCCCGGTTGCTAGCATGTTGTGGCCCGGTACTGGTCCATGGACCCCTGGCCTAGAGCCCCTGATCAGGATCACCTGATCCCTCCTGGGACAAGAAAGTTTGGGTGATCATCTTCAGAGGAATGTGTAGAGGAATTTGCTGAACACCTGATGGACAAAGTCACTTGGATTCATTCCAAGTTCGAACCTATGCATGGTGCAGGTCCATGTGTGATGCCTGGGGAAATATCTTATCTGGTTTTCTGGAATCAATTTGGTCCTGTTGGACTGATGAAGTGGACAGAGTCTTTGATGCTGTCAGCACAACCACTTATCAGATAGATCCCTGTCTCCAGGATGGTGATAGCCAGGTGGGTTCAGGCAGTAATAAATTCTTTCTGGGACCTTTCAAGGAGGTCCTGGTGCACTACCTCCTTAAAGAAAATAGCATTGCTTGATTCCACCTGTCTGATGACAGACAATTTTTGTCCAATCTCTCACCATGCCTTTTTCAGGAAGATGGTGGAGAATGTGGTTGCTTGGCAGCTTCAGGGCATCCTGGAGGAAACCGATTATCTAGACCCCTTCCAGTCAGGTTTCAGGCCCAGTTATGGGACAGAAACAGACTTGGTCACATTTATGGATGATTTCTTCACAATATTGACCTTTAAATCATTCCAATGGCATCACAGGATTGATCTTTCATCAATCTTTGGCACTCAAAAGGATTCTTGAAAGCTTTCACCAGCCTACATTGTAAATGCCATAAAAACTCATCAACCCAAATTTCACCTCATGGCTGTTCCATGTCCAAATCCTTTTCTTGATTTCTCTTGCTATTATCCTTGAGATCTTCTCTTCTTTCTCAACTTCTCTTCTTTCCTACTACTTTCTCCTATTGGTGTATTATGATTTATCAATTGTTCATAACATATTTTTGATTGCATCTTATGATTTATGACTTATCTCTTTGTTGTTTGTATGTACACTGAGAGCTTATGTACCAGAGACAAATTCCTTGTGTGTCCAATCACACTTTGCCAATAAAGAATTCTATTCTATTCTATTCTATTCTATTCTATTCTATTCTATTCTATTCTGTTCTGTTCTGTTCTGTTCTGTTCTGTTCTGTTCTGTTCTATTCTATTCTATTCTATTCTATTCTATTCATCTCAATTTTGTTGTTTTTCCATGCCTTCAAATTCTATTGGTAGGTTAAGAGTTCTTTTTAAAAAAATTCTCATCATATAAAAGTTTTACCATCAAAATCTATATTTTTGAATCCTTCAAAAAAGGTGATATTAATGCATAACTAATACCTCAGAAATGATACAGATTAGTTTTGAGGAATGCTAACATGTATCTTTTTTCTTTGATCTGACAAGGCAAAACATCCTTAGTGGGCATTGTTTATTTTGTTATTTGAATATTTATAAAAGGAATCCCCACCCATCCCTATTTGTGTTTTAGTTCCCCTTTTGAGTTTACATGGTTTGACATAGTTAGGTTTTTCTGTTTGCCTTGACTACTAATTGAAAAATGAAAGAATACAAAGTTTAAAATAAAGACAATCATGGTGACAAGACATATTTCTCTTGTTTCTCCACAGAATGTAATCAGCAGAACAGTAATCTCAAATCTAATTAATTGCAACCTTGAAGTTAATTCTATCAGGAAAAACAAGTTTTGAACTCTGTAAACAAGGAGGCTGTAATCTGATTTCGAGGAATGAAAGCCAAACTCAACCACTTCACCTTGCCCCATGACATGATTCATTTTCATTTCTGCCAATGGCATTTAACAACCATGTTAGAAAGGTCACCAAGCCTGCCATTCTATGTAGTTTGATATAAATCCATTTGGGTACCATTCCTTTCAAGCGTTTCAGATTTATCACATTTTGAAATAATGATAAGAACATTAAACAGAAGGGAAACAACATATATGGTCAAATGGAAAATTATCTTGGTAGAGTGGGCTGAACATAGTTGAAAAGTAGGAATACTTAGCAGTCTGTCCCATCTTCTCAGGAAAAAAAATTCCAGAGATTTTCCTGGAGCAAAATCATTTTCTTTGCAGCTAAACCACACTTTTTAATTTAGTTAACATCCGCTAGCTATAATGGAGTCTAATTTTTTTCTCCAGCTTACGGTATTTAGATTTATTGAATCTAAATTTACTTTGGTTAGACCCATTTAAATCAGTGAAATAAATTAACAATGTATTTCAATGTTTCTCCTAATTGTACATGACTAGGTAGAAGTTTAATACTTTGTTTCTATGCTTCCTGATAAACCTGTGTTTATTTGGACTTTTAGCACAGTCTTCAAAAACGGTATCAGCTAAATAATACTGTGTGTAACCTAATATTTAAACAAAATGCTGAATGTTCTGGGGTTCTTTAATTGTATACTGTACTATTGCCATATTTTTTTTAAATTATGCACTTTATTTTAGTTCATTTTATAGATGATGATGATGATGATGATGATGATGATGATGATGATGAGATAGATAGATAGATAGAGACAGACAGACAGATAGAACTTTGTTTTTTTAAAAAAGATTTTCCTGCATATTCTTACCACATCCAGTATAGCAGTACTATATGATTTTTAAAAAGAATTTTGATTGCAGTAGTAAAAACTAGTACAGGTAGTTCTTGATTTACGACACACTTGAGCCCAAAATTTCTGTTGCTAAGCGAAACAGTTGTTGAGTGAATTTTGCTCCATTTTATGACTTTTCTTGCCATTATTGTTAAGTGAATCATTGCAGTTGTTAAGTTAGTAACACGGTTGTGAAGTGAATCTGGCTTCCCCATTCACTTTGCTTGTCAGAAGGTGGTAAAAGGGGATCACATGAACCTGGGACACTGCAATCGTCATAAATATGAGTCCGTTGCTAAGCATCTGAATTTTGATTGCATGACTATGGGGATACTGCAATGGTCGTAAGTGTGAAAATGGTCATAAGCCACTTTTTTCTGTGTTATTGTAACTTCAAATGGCTACTAAACAAACTATTGTAAGTTGAGGATTACCTGTACAAACTGAACTAGGAGAAAGAGAATAGGAAAAATGTAGGAAAAAAAGAAGAAAAAGAAAACAAAGAATATAAAAAGGAGGAAAAAAGATGCATCATGAAGTTACTTCCAACCTTCATCACGATAAATATAGACAAATTTCATAAGTCTTCTCTTTCTATAAGGTTACAAACAGAGATCTCTTTATCCCATATTCCAAGCTTTATCCATAATTATATCCATAAAACATAAACTTTTCAGTCCAGGTGCCAACAAAAAATCCATAAAGAGTTGTCAGAAATTTGCAACCAAATGTCTTATTTTAACTTTGATCAGATAAATCAATTTTATTTTCCTTTCTTTTATTTCTAAAAGTCTTAATCTTTAACTCAGGTAAATTTTGTTGTAGGATTTGATTTCTCTTCAGTTCTTCTTTATCCCATTGCATAGATTTCTTCCAGGTTTTAACAAGTCTCTTTTGTAGATCCAATAAGAAAACATTTTTCAGGCAATTTTCTTGGTTTATCATTTGTATTTCCCTTTTAATTTTTAAAACTTCAGCCAGTTTATTTGTACATCCAATATCCTTTTCCAAACCATTCACTTCACTTCTCATGTGTATTTCCGCTTTCTCTGTGTCTTGTCAAATAAAATTTGTTCCACATCTATCATTCCTTCATTAAGATTCTTTAGAGATGGTTTATCTATAGACAGTGCTTTTTTTGTAAAAGAAAAAGGTGCCGGAACTCACACATGTCATACAACCCGCCTTGTTTATCCTACAAAGTTCCATCCAAAAAAGGTGCCGGAACTCCGTTCTGAGCGTTCTATGAGAAAAAAAGCCCTGTCTATAGAAGTAGACATCATGACAGTGCTGATATTGTGATTGCTAATTTTTGGTTCCATTCTTCAAACCTCTTTGTTAATATTTCTGATATTATAATGTTTTCTATGGTGGCTGGATGGAGTCACTGAAGCAGTAGGCATGAGCCTAAATGGACTCTAGAAGATGGTAGAGGACAGGAAGGCCTGGAGGAACGTTGTCCATGGGGTCACAATGGGTCGGACATGACTTCGCAGCTAACAGCAACAACAGTGTTTTCTATTATTTTCTAATCTTACTTGAGATCAAGAACAGGCTTGCACTTTTCCCTTTTCTGATTACAAACCTTAATCTCCTCTGATCTCCTATTTTTTTAAAAAAATTTGCAGTTATGACTTGCAATAGCCACAGTAGCCAAATTCAGTCTGTTTCCCACAAGAAGCTATTTTTATAGTTAATTCCAAAATTTTATAATAAAAGCCAATATTCCAAATGTTTCTGGACCCCTTAATCTGTTTATAACTTTCTGAGATTAGCTTTTTGCTGTTCAAATTCTTTAAGATTATTTTTTTACTTTTGTTCAGAGTTGAAGATAAAACTCATGACCTTTCAAACTTGCCATTCTGATAGTTAATTGATGATATGATTCAAGAAGGTTAATAGGCAGTTTTTTAAAGTGTTTAGAAAGTAAGGTTTGTGAATAGTGTCCTTTAAAAGGTTCTGCTGTGGTTCCAAGCAAGATGCCTAATCCTGTTATCTCCTAGCACTCAAACCCTCATAAAATTGTTGTCCTGTAATCTTCTCATGAGGCTCAGCTGTCCTGAGCACCATTTTCTCCTGATCTAGAAAGGTTTCAAGAAACCTTTGTATACTGTTGGGGACTACGAATATAAAAAGGGATTTCCAAGCATCATTTTCTCTTGTAGGAAATATAATGCACTTTGCATGAGGGATTCTGCATTGCCTTGTACTCCTAGTCTTCTTCTGGGAAAGACAGTCCTAAATCACCATCTCTCCCATGCAAAGGAAATTTTTGGTTTTGCACTTCTTTTATTTTGTACCTTTAAATAGGAGGGAAAAGGGAAAGTAATTTATTTAATGTAAGTTCAGCCACTGCATGGGAATTCCTATCTGCTTTATTTTTTTTCCTCCTTAACACAAATTCAATACTTGAAGCTTCCCTTTACAAAGGTGACTGCGTAGTTCTCATCCCCTTCTATTTGAATGCTGCGATCTGCTGGTATCTGATAAAGCTTGTCCATTATGCAGAACAAAACATGATAAATTTTCCCTAATACCCTTTCATATAAAAATAAATTTAATTTTGAACTTTTCTGCTGTGTCCCATTCACCATTTTAACTGAAACAGAAACTAGACATTAATGTTGCAGTGGATATTTAAATGATTCTTTTATCCATATAAGAAAAAAAATCATTATGTTTTCCTTTTTATTAAATAATGTCAAAAACTTCAACATTTCCAAATGCTTACATTTATTCAGCCACTCAATAAAAGTCAAGGATAAGGTCAAAGAGACCCAATAATTTTACCTTGAAAAATCAATACACACTGTATAAATTAATGCATTAACCTGGTGAACAAAGGTCCATAAAAATATTCTAAGTACATAATGCATACAGGAACTAATATTCATTTGAACAGAAAAGGATTGTTAGGCAGACAAGGCTGTATTCTCAAGTTCAAATATTTTTCACATTTCTGGATGCAGCCACATGCTTTGTTAACAAGACTACACTTTACAATAGCTTGGATCGTATATAATTCAAGCAGCTCTAAAAATGTTTGTATTTTGGGTAATAGAAATTACAATTTTTTTATTTTATGTTGTAGAGCACAAATAAACCCCAAAGAGATGAGAACAAAATTGGAGAAACTGAATTCTGCTCAGCATCTTTGCTGCAGATCTATTTATACTCTTGTTTGCGTTGCTCTAGGCCAGGCATGTCAAACACGCAGCCTGTAGGCCAGATGCGGCCTGCACAGGCCACGCCTACCCCAGTTCCACAAAGGCAAAAATCATCCTGATATGTCAGGATACGTCCACCAATACGATCGGGCTTGACACCCACTACTTTAGGCCTTTTTCAGGATATTTCCTCCTCATGGTGGTTCCCATTTTATAAAAGCACCTTTTAAAATGCTACCAACTAAAACAGCTTACAGCATAAAATGTTTGCAACCACAGTACCAGCGAAAATTTTAAAAACCAAGGATGCCATCAACTTTATTAAGGCCAATCCATATTCATAGCACAATATGCAGATTTTTTAGTTTTACAAAACCCTTTACTAGGCAAGATAACATTTGTTAGTTTACTACTAGATTTACTAATGATTTAAATAGCTCAGTCTCATAACTTTCCAATTATATAAACTTGCTGAAGTTGTTGTTGTTAGCAACGAAGTCGTGTCCGACCCATCGCAACCCTATGGACAACGTTCCTCCAGGCCTTCCTGTCCTCTACCATCTGCTGGAGTCCATTTAAGCTCACGCCTACTGCTTCAGTGACTCCATCCAGCCACCTCATTCTCTGTCGTCCCCTTCTTCTCTTGCCCTCAATCTTTCCCAGTATGAGGCTCTTCTCCAGTGAGTCCTTCCTTCTCATTAGGTGGCCAAAGTATTTGAGTTTTAGCTTCAGGATCTGGCCTTCTAAAGAGCAGTCAGGGTTGATCTCCTCTAGGACTGACCGGTTTGATCGCCTTGCAGTCCAAGGGACTCGCAGGAGTCTTCTCCAGCACCATAGTTCAAAGGCCTCAATTCTTTGGCGCTCAGCCTTTCTTATGGTCCAGCTTTCACTGCCATACATTGCAACTGGGAAGACCATAGCCTTGACTATACGCACTTTTGTTGACAGGGTGATGTCTCTGCTTTTTAGTGTGCTGTCTAGATTTGCCATAGCTTTCCTCCCCAGGAGCAAGCATCTTTTAATTTCTTGGCTACAGTCCCCATCTGCAGTGATCTTGGAGCCCAGGAAAATAAAATCTGTCACTACCTCCATTTCTTCCCCATCTATTTGCCAGGAATTGAGAGGGCCGGATGCCATGATCTTGGTTTTCTTAATGTTAAGTTTCAACCCAACTTTTGCACTCTCCTTCTTCACACGTAACACGAGGCTCTTTAGTTCTTCTTCACTTTCTGCCATTAGAGTGGTATCATCTGCATTTCTTAGGTTGTTGATATTTCTTCTGACAATCTTAATTCCAAATTTTGATTCATCTAGCCCTGCCTTTCTCATGATGTGCTCTAGCTTGTAGGTTTTTAAGCATAACTTTACTAGCATGTGAAATGAGTGCAATGGTGCAATAGTTTGAACATTCTTTGGCACTGCCTTTCTTTGGAATTGGAATGTAAACTGACCTTTTCCAATCCTGTGGCCACTGTTGAGTTTTCCAAATTTGCTGGCAAATTGAGTGTAGCACTTTTACTGCATTGTCTTTTAAGATTTTGAATAGCTCAGCTGGAATACTGTCACCTCCACTAGCTTTGTTGTTGCTCAGCTTTTCTAAGGCCCACTTCACTTCACATTCTAGGATGTCTGGCTCGAGGTCAGTGACCACCTCATTGTGATTATCAGGGACGTTAAGCTCATTCTTGTATAGTTCTTCTGTGTAATTTTGCCATCTCTTCTTAATCTCTTCTGCCTCTGTTAGGTCCCTGCCATTTTGGTCCTTTATCATGCCCATTTTTGCATTAAACATTCCCTTCATCTCTCCAATTTTCTTGAAAAGATCTCTGGTCCTCCCTATTCTATTGTTTTCTTTTATTTCTTTGCACTGTTCATTTAAGAAGGCATTCTTATCTCTTCTAGCTATTCTCTGGAATTCTGCATTCAATTGGGCATATCTTTCTTTTTCTCCCTTGCCTTTTGCTTCCCTCCTTTCCTCAGTTATTTGCAAAGCTTCCTCAGACAGCCATTTTGCTTTCTTGCATTTCTTTTTCTTTGGGATGGTTTTGGTTGCTACCTCTTGTACAATGTTGCGAACCTCTGTCCATAGTTCTTCAGGCACTCTATCAGATCTAATTACTTAAATCGATTTGTCACCTCTACTGTATATTCAACAGAGATATGATTTAATTCATACCTGAGTGGCCTAGTGCTTTTCCCTACTTTCTTCAGTTTAAGCCTAAACTTTGCAATGAGAAGCTCATGGTCTGAGCCACAGTCAGCTCCTGGTCTTGTTTTTACTGACTGTATAGAGCTTCTCCATCTTTGGCTGCAGAGCATATAGTCAATCTGATTTCTGTGTTGACCGTCTGGTGATGTCCATGTGTAGAGCCATCTCTTGGGTTGTTGGAAAAGAGTGTTTGCTATGACCATCGTATTCTCTTGACAAAATTCTATCAGCCTGTGCCCTGCTTCATTTTGTACTCCAGGGCCAAACTTGCCTGTTATTCCAGTTATCTTTTGGCTTCCTACTTTAGCATTCCAATCCCCCATGATGATAAGGACATCATTTTTTGGTGTTAGTTCATTCTGTCATTTTGAGGATTGTATCCCAGTATTGCTTTTCCTACTCTTTTATTGACTATGAAGGCTACTCCATTTCTTCTGAGGGATTCTTGCTTGCAGTAGTATACCTGATGGTCATCTGAATTAAATTCACCCATTCCTGTCCATTTTAGTTCGCTGATACCTAAGATGTCGATGTTCAGTCTTGTCATCTCTTGTTTGACCATGTTCAGCTTTCCTTGATTCATGGATCTTACATTCCAGGTTCCTATGGAGAAAATTTTTTTACAGCATTGGACTTTCCTTTCACCACCAGACACATCCACAGCTGAGCGTCCTTTCGGCTTTGGCCCAGTCGCTTCATTCTTTCTGGCGCTACTAGTACTAGCCCTCTGCTCTTCCCCAGTAGCATATTGGACGCCTTCCGACCTGAGGGGCTCATCTTCCAGTGTCATATCGTTTTGCCTTTTGGTACTGTCCATAGGGTTTTCATGGCAAAGATACTGGAGTGGGTTGCCATTTCCTTCTCCAGTGGATCACGTTTTGTCAGAACTCTCTGCTATGACCTTTCCATTTTGGGTGGCCCTGCACGGCATAGCTCATAGCTTCATTGAATTATGCAAGCCCCTTCGCCACGACAAGGCAGTAATCCATGAAGGGGAACTTGCTGAAGAGAATCATGTTTTTATGAGTTGGGTGACTATGTAAACACAATACATATTTTTTGCTGTAAACCATCTAGAATCATCGTGAAAGTGAGATGGGTGATATCTAAATTTGATCGATAAATACATATTTGAATGAATAAATAGAGCAAAACTATAGAATCTTTATTATCTCCAAACATGGTGAAAAGTGCTTTCTACAGATTGTCCTTGCTGATCAGAATGGTGTGACTCAGTAAAAAAAAAAAATGACACGCGTGTCTCTCCTAAAACATGTCAAACTGAATCCTAAGTTCCTTCTTGAAGAAATCTTGATTTCAGCCTGCTGTCAAAACCTCTTAAGTAAATGTTAATCTCACTCACACACACTATTTAAAAAATGAGTACAGAAGCAGAGTTGCCTTTGCTTATTGCCTTGGCTCACTAGCGATATGGGCAAGTTCAGTTATTTAAAGTTTTCAACACTCGTCTTTAAGTAGTCAGGCATGTTTCAGAACTACCCACACCCCTTTGGTTAACCACCCGTGCATTCTTAGACTAGTTGTCATACTAAAAGCAAACAAACATAGTCCCTGGCTGAAGAAAAATCCTACAAAACCAACTAGCAATTAAACATTTGGCACTTTAAATACATCGTAAAAATGTCTGCATCTGTTATATTTTAGGATTGTATGTCAGGATAGTCTGACTAGTTTAAGACTATTTGCTTGGACATCTCATTTTCTTAATAAGTATAACATAGGACATGTTCAGCTTTCTAAACACTGATATTTTTCTTTCTTACATTAAAGAAGTTACTCTGATATGTTGTAAATGTCTCAGGGATATCATATCAAAGATGTAATCGAGATCTTTTCCAGATTGTCGTCAGGGAAGATTTAAGTACAAAATTCTCATTCGATAGAAAAAGTATTTGGATTATTAAAAAAAAAGCAATATGAGTCAATAGAACAAAATGAAAGCATTGAGCAATCTCCCAGGAAATTTAAAGTTGGTTAATGTTACTTAATATTCTTTGAAACCAACTGAGAATTCTGCACATTGTCCTAAAAAGGTGCAGATGAAAGAACAGTGTTTGCCTTACAAGCTCCTCTATCAATGTTTTGCTTACTAACGTCAGATGACAAGCAACCATGCCTCCTTCGAATCAGCTTTACAGATGGCACTTAAGAGAGGCAGACCTAATACCCTAGTAGTGGTTCTTACTTCTAGTCCTACTGGCAGAATGAGTAAAATTGTGCGGGTTGGCTGCCAAAGTTCCTATGTTGAAACCATGTGGTTATAATCAGGCTGAATCATTATTAAACCTAGAACAGGGGTGTCAAACTCAATTTCATTGAGGGCCGCATCAGCATTGCGGTTGCCCTCAGGGGGCCGGGTGGGTATGGCCTGGGTGGGCGTGGCCTACTGGGTGGGCATTGCTAGAGTGCGTATGGCCTATTGGGTGGGCATGGCCAGCTCTACATCGTTCGCATCAAGGGTGCCTATGGGGGTCTGGGCAGGAGTGGGAGAGATCTGAGGGTCTCTGGCAGAAGGAGGGTCTCTGGGCCAGGGCCAAGGCAGTGGGGGCCATTCCCTCACTGTTTACAGGAAGGCTTTGCGGGCCACATGAAACCACTTCGTGGGCCGGATCCGGCCCCCGGGCCTTGTGTTTGACATGTCTGACCTAGAACATGTTTGGAAGAACTGGAAAATAACTTTTAAACAAACAAGCAATTTTTCAGAACCAGGGATGTCTCCCTTCATTGTCTGGGGTCTCAAAGTTGGTGTCTTCCACCAGGCCACAGAAGCCAAGGACATGATGAACTAAGCAGGAACAGATATCAATCTCTACATGCTTGTCAGTCAAGCATCTAGAGATTGATATCTGTTTATTACAGCTGATCTGGACAGATTCTTCCTGGTAAAGCACCTGTTCTGACCAGCTTTTGGATAGGTTCTCAGAGATCAGTCCCAGTAAGAGTTCCCTTAAAGATCCTGGCTTTTTTGAATTGAAGAACTGGAATAATTGTTCATGAAAAAAACAAGGCAATCATTAATTTTGGCCAATGTTTGGAAAAAAAAGCAAATATATACATTTCAAGAAGGTAATACCATTACCTTCAAGAGACACATTTCAAAGCACCTTTTTTTAAGGTAAGCCCAATTCAGCGAGAAGAAAACTCTTCCAAATCTCTTTTAGTGTCATTTAGGACAAACCAACAGTCATATATACATCATCATTTAATAGTCAGTTCAGAAGCTAGGGCAGTACACATGCAGACACATGCAGTACACATGCAGAAGCTAGGGCAGTACACATGTTGCGAGTATCAGATTAAAAAGACAGATCAGGGGTATCGATTATTTACATGTTATTAAAACCTGCTGAAAAATATGCAACTCAACTGAAACACAATTGGAAATACGGCCAATGACAGCAAAGCGTACAAGAGCAATAATCATATTGGAAATATTAATATTTCTTTCAGAAGACTAAATGGCCCATTTCCTGATTTTAGAGAAAGTGGAAATGACTGATAACTCCAAACAGACCATGTTCCAGTCTAGGAGTAATGTCCTTTATGCCTTCCAAACAGACCTCTGTAAACAGAACCAATTCCTGCTGGTCTTAACTTCTGGGCAGACTGATACGGATTGAGGAAGTTCCTCGTACATCCAGGTCCTAAGACATTTAGAGTTAGAAACCTTAAAGCTAACTTCTAGTTTAATGAAGAGAAGGACGAAGGGGGACATGATAGCAGTGTTCCAATATCTCAGGGGCTGCCACAAAGAAGAGGGAGTCAAGCTATTCTCCAAAGCACCTGAAGGCAGGACAAGAAGCAATGAATGGAAACTAATCAAGGAGAGAAGCAACCTAGAACTAAGGAGAAACTTCCTGACAGTTAAAACAATTAACCAGTGGAACAACCTGCCTCCAGAAGTGGTGAATGCCCCAACACTGGAAGTTTTTAAGAAAAGACTGGACAGCCATTTGTCCGAAATGGTATAGGGTTTCCTGCCTGAGCAGGGAGTTGGGCTAGATGACTTTCAAGGTCCCTTCCAACTTTATTGTTATTATTATTATTATTATTATTATTATTATTATTATTAGTAGTAGTAGTAGTAGTAGTAGTAGTAGTATAAGTAGTAGTAGTAGTAGTATTTCTGCTCGTCCACTATTGTGTAGAAGAACTCAGTCAAGTTGCTGAATTTTGCTTCACTGTGAAATTCCAGACACTTAGGAAACATTGCCCTGGTTTGGATTTGATGGAGCACTGTTATCAAATCCAACTGAGTCCTTCGGGAGAAGGGCGGTATACAAATTGAATAAATAATAATAATAATAATAATAATAATAATAATAATAATAATAATAATAATAATAATAATAATAATAATAATAATAATTGGCTCACAATGGACACTACTGTAATTATGCAAATAGATTCTTTTTCATGGCTATCTTGGTCCAGGTGAATGTCAGGATCTGAGAGTATACCAAAACCAATCTTTCAGAACCTTTCCCAAAACAATCTCAGTTCCAGATTCCAAGCTTGATGATGATGATGATGATAATGATGATGATGATGATGATGATAATAATAATAATAATAATAATAATAATAATAATAATAAGAAGAAGAAGAAGAAGAAGAAGAAGAAGAAGAAGAAGAAGAAGAAGAAGAAGAAGAAGAAGAAGAAGAAGAAGATGATGTTGGAAGGGACCTTGGAGGTCATCTAGTCCAACCCCCTGCTCAGGCAGGAAACCTTATACCATTTCAGGCAAATGGCTGTCCAGTCTTTTCTTAAAAACCTCCAGTGTTGGAGCATTCACCACCTCTGGAGGCAGGTTGTTCCACTGGTTAATTGTTCTAACTGTCAGGAAGTTTCTCCTTAGTTCTAGGTTGCTTCTCTCCTTGACTAGTTTCCATCCGTTGCTTCTTGTCCTGCTTTCAGGTGCTTTGGAGAATAGTTCGACTCCCTCTTCTCTGTGGTAGCCCCTGAGATATTGGAACACTGCTATCATGTCACCCCTCACTCTTCTCTTCATTAAACTACACATACCCAATTCCAGCAACCGTTCCCTATATGTTTTAGCCTCCAGCCCCCTAATCATCTTTGTTGCTCTTCTCTGTACCCTTTCTAGAGTCTCAACATCTTTTTTACATCGTGGTGACCAAAACTGGATGCAGTATTCCAGGTGTGGCCTTACCAAAGCATTGTAAAGTGGTATTAGTACTTCACTTGATCTTGATTCTATCCCTCTGTTAATGCAGCCTAGCACTGTGTTGGCTTTTTTGGCAGCTGCAGCACACTGCTGGCTCATATTGAAGTGATTGTCTATTAGGACTCCGAGATCCCTCGCACAGTTACTACTATTGAGCAAGGTACCACCTATACTATACCTGTGCATTTGATTTTTCCTGCCTAAATGTAGAACCTTACTTTTTTCACCATTGAATTTCATTTTAATACAACCAGCCTCATCACAACTTATAGATCCAGCTCTACTTTGTTGCTCTAATCCAGCCCATTATGAAACTTAGACACCTTTAAAGCTATTGGTCATTTCTTTGCAGATGGATGAATAAGAGTTAGGCCTAGTAACTCTACATGCATGAGCGTTCTATGAGAAAAAAAGCCCTGTATATATTGGACTCTCACACACACAACCTGTATACTTAAGGCATACTGTAATCAAGATTTACATGATTAGAAATTGCAATTCATTTCAAGTTTATTTTGGAGATAGATAAATATTCTTAGAAATTTGCTGCCTCCATTGTCAATATGACAAACATTTTGTTCTTATATTGAAGTTGCCACAGTCTCTTATCTGCTCTTTTTCTGGTAGCAGTTAGTATCGTAAACCATGACTCAGGGGACAAGTAGCTCATGAACAAGGAAAACTTTACACAACTCTAACATATGACATTCTACCTGATGAGTTATGACTCTAAAAAAAATACATTAACAAAACTTCTCCATCCTTAATCACAGAATGAACATTTGTCTGGTTGCAAAGAGTTAGCAGAGTTTCTCTTTTCTTTTAAGATTCTCTGTACAGTGGCGTAGCGTGGGGGGTGCAGGGGGGGCCGGCCGCACCGGGCGCAACATCTGGGGGGGCGCACTCGCACTCGCAGCTCTCTGCCCCTGCCTGGCTCACTCACTCTCTCTCACTGCAGTGCTGGCTGTGCGAATCCGATCCGATCCGCCGGGTCGCCGCCCACTGTGGAGGGGGGGTGCCAGGGGTGCGGTGCAGTGCGGAGAGAGAGCGAGGGACTATCTGGGGGAGGGACAGTGCAGCGGCCATCCAGCGCAGCGCTGAGCGCAGGAGAGGGTTTCTTTAACTAATCTAGTAGAAGAGACTCAAGTGCTAAAATCCACGGGTTAGGGGGCGCAAATTACTTGCCTTGCCCCGGGTGCTGACAACCCACGCTACGCCACTGTCTCTGTAAAAGTAACAACAATCTCTTTATTTTCTCACAACACTCATCTCAAGTTCTCTTAATTTTACAGTTGCCTTGTTTCCTTATTAAGTTAACCCTTTACTCACATTTTTCACTAGACACACTAATGATATCTCTCTCTCTCTCTCTCTCTCTCTCTCTCTCTCTCTCTCTCTCTCTCTCTCTCTCTCTCTCTCTCTCTCTCTCTCTCTGTCACTAATGAAAAACTGAGATTACATCGCAGAATATTTTGGATTCCATATACATTTGGCTGGGCCCTGCCTCAGACTTTTAAACAAGGGAGTGCCTTATCCTTATTAACAAATGTGTACATCTCTAAGTAAAGGTGACTCAGATAGAATTACAGGCTTAGCTCTGGATTTCTTGGGTTTGAGAGAGCTGAGGTCAAGTGTTTAGAAGTATTTCAACACAGCTCCTGTGGTTTATTTTCTTTGCAAATCTGTTCATCAGCCATTTCTGTTTATATAGCTGAATTAATTAAAGAAGTCAGCCACACCTAAGCCACCTTATGAGAGACATGATTAGCTTTATCACCTACTTGCCATATTCTGTACATGTCGGATAATAGCACACATATATTCATCAATGAAAAATAAGCAAACAGTATGATAATGACACAGTTGCAGAAGAGACTTGAAAACATACAGCAATTTTTTTTTCTTGGATGTGTATCATCTCCAAACAATACTTGGAAATCTAGCTAACCATAATGAGCACAGGAAAAAAAATCTACCCCAAACAAAAACACATAACTAGAAACTAAAAGTCATTTATATACAAAGCATACCAGCATTATAGAAAGTGTTAATATCTCTGGCTCGTTATTAATGATTTTTTTTCCCATGTACAAAGTCATCTCAAATGGCAACATTTGTTTGCCACTTGTACTTCATTGTGACTGTGTAAAACAAAAAAAGTAGACGATAGAGGTGGCAAACGTGGAGAAGAAAGGCAGAGTTAAAGGATACCTTTCAACTGTCTGCAGTTCTCTTTTTCAGCCCCAGAGCATTGAGAAATGGCACTTTGCTTCCTCTCCCCCCAAAACATATCTACACTTTTTTTGCCTTTAAACTCTTCTGACTCTGAAAAATAAAAATAATTCTAAATATTTCAACTCCACCTCTTTCTATGATAATGTATCTTTTCCATATTCTTCCCATTTTTGAAAGCAAAATGCAGAAAAATACTGTGATAAGGTACATATTTTCTTCCCACTAAATTCAGAATGAAATATGATAAGTGCCTCACAGCTTTTCAAAACATATGTGCACTTCTCGAGGAAAGTGGCTCTTTTTTTAAAAAAGTCAATTCCTTGGTATTTCAAATACAAGACTCAAACTAGATTTGGAGCAAGGAGACCCTATAAAATCCCGGACAAATGACTGTCTAGTCTCTTCTTAGTGAATGAGCACCCACGATTTCTGGAGGCAAGCAGTTCCACTGGTTAATTGTCCTCACTGTCAGGAAGTTTCTCCTTAATTCCAGGTTGCTTCTCTCTTTGATCAGTCTCCAACCATTGTTTCTCGTCCTTCCCTCTGATGCTTTGGTGAATAACGTGACCCCGTCTTCTTTGTGGCAGCCCCTCAAATACTGGAATACTATCATATTTCTTCTTTTCTTTAGACTAGCCAAAATCCAGTCACACAGCCCTTCTTCATATGTTTTAGTCTCCAGGCCTTTGATCATCTTGGTTGCTCTTCTCTGAATTTTTTCCAAACTCTCAACATATTTTTTGTGATATGGTGACCAAAATTGGCTGCAGTGTTCCAGGTGTGGTCTTACTAGGGTTTTATAAAGCAGTACTAATACTTTGCATGATCTTGTTTATATGCCTCTGTTTATACAACCCAGGATTGTATTAGTGTTTTTGATTAGGACTAAGACTCCAAGGTCCCTCTCACAGTTACTGTTTTTAAGCCAAGTCTCACCCAATCTATACTTGTACCTTTGATTTTTTTTTCCTGCCTAAATGTTTTTCTTATTAACTTTTGTTTTTCTCCACACTGAAACTCATTTTGTTGGATAGGGCCCATTGTTCAAGTTTGTCAAGATCTTTTTGGATCCTGAGTTTGTCTTCTTGAGTGTCGGCTACTCCTGCCAGTTTGGTGTCATCTGCAAATTTGATGAATTTCCCTTCAATTCCCTCATCTAAGTCATTTATAAAGATGGCAGTCATGGCTATGTGGTCAAGATTGCCTCTTGACTTTTTGTTACTTTTCCCCTGCAGATATCCATTGAGAAAGAATATAAATCAGATAAATTAAGAGATGGTAGATCTCAAGCCCCCTCCACTGAATTTTTTTTATCAAGACAATCCTGCCTGAAGTTTGGCTTCTATCAAAACAAATCCCAAATTCATTCTATATTATTGCCGATTTTAAGTTGAGCCAAAGAACTAATCCTCCCTATGGAAACAGACATTAAAAATATAAATTAGGGGGGTTGATACATAGAAATGAAAGAGAATGCTGTTCAATTTGTGTTTGAAATGAACTGGTTTAATTTACACACCGCAGGTAGATGCTATGATTAGAAGCAATTTGTTTGTGAACATTTCTGGATTTTGGTGCCATTCTCAGCAACAAATTTGCATATTTTGAGGAAGGAGATGAAAGAAACTGTTCTAGGAGAAACTCTATTGATAGTCTGAATATGAATGTTGTTATGATTTCATTTACAAAAATGGAACGGCTTGAATTTATGACTGTACATACACAAAGCCCAACTCCACCCAGAGACAGATGGTTCTGTCCTTCCCTGTTGTCTCTGTTTCATTTTTTCCACAGTTTTTCTTCTCTCACAATTGCAGCTGCCAGTGTTTAAAAATATCTCAGAGCAGGTTATGTAGTAATTGTGATGATATCAAGATGTATTTTACCTCAGGGGATTTCTGCTGAGGTTTTTCTTTTCTTTTTCTTTTTTAAGTTTTAGTCTGTACGAATGTGACCCAGGGAGAGATTTTATAAGCAAACAAGCTGGATGGCATTTAAGAAAAACTCAGGCCAAACCAGGAAGGTGTAAAGATAATGAAACAAAAACCTCATGACACATTTTAGGGTAGTTCTCTCTTTAAAAGCTCAGTGACAATATTTATCTTTTTAAAATGAAGCAGAAAAAACCCCAGACAAAACCCAAATCAGGTGGTTCCACCATGTCAACAATTATAGAGACATCAGTTCTGCAAATTGGTTTTTCTCCCCTGTGTAAGAAATTACAATAATAAGACATTCTTTTTGTATACACACCAATTACCTTGTGCTCTGACATAGCTTCTAAGTCTGCTTTCCTGGAAGCTGTTCTCCCACCCCACCTCCCACCCCCCAGTTAAATCCATAAGACAAACCTTGAAGGAGCATTGAAGAAATACCATCAGGCCAGGACACAAAGAGCAGGATGATGATTTTTGGGATGATGAAGAAAATTGGGATCATGAAGAGGCAAAATATCCTGGCACCAAACTAGAAGAGTAGATGCTTCACTCTGCAAGCTCCTTTTAGATAAAAGGTAAAGGTAAAGGTTCCCCCGCACATGCGTGCTCGTCGTTTCCGACTCTAGGGGCCGGTGCTCATCTCCGTTTCAAAGCCGAAGAGCCAGCGCTTGTCCGAGGACGTCTCCGTGGTCATGTGGCCGGCATGACTAGACACCAAAGGTGCACGGAACGCTGTTACCTTCCCACTGTAGTGGTTCCTATTTTTCTACTTGCATTTTTACGTGCTTTCGAACTGCTAGGTTGGCAGAAGCTGGGACGAGTAACAGGCGCTCACTCTGTTATGCGGCACTCAGGATTTGACCCGCCAAACTGCCGACCTTCTGATTGACAAGCTCAGCATCCTAACCCACTGAGCCACCATGTCCCTTCCTTTTAGATAGCCATATGAAATTGAAGTCAGAACTTTGCCCTTGAGGGATTGTTCAGAAAGTGATACTAAGCCTTGGGGGTTTTTTTATCATCACTTCTATGTCCTGTCAGAACTATTTTCAGCCACTGACAGCTAGACTTCCCTCTCTTTGGGGGATATTTATCCCTGATTACGTCCTTGCATTTCTTTCTAAAAAAAATAATATTGCTGGCTTTGTTGATGAAATGTATAGATGATTTAGGACTCTGCACATTAAAAGGGTATGGGCATGTGATTTGCACAAGTGTGTTATAAATGCCAAAAGGCCCAAAGAACTGCAGCACAGAATAGGCTTTGTCAAAAAATGTTATCACTATCTAAACACAAGTGATAACATTTTATTTTTTTTAATTGCAGCTTAGTCATATTTTTTTGGTAGGGATAATTAGATTTACATTCCTAATTTTAATTTTATTCAGCTCTTTGGATTGGAGGATGGGGCAACTGGGGTAGCATCACTACAGAGAGTTTGGGGAACTTTGTGTGATTGTGGGATAGGTATGAGAGAAACGTCTAAGGTGACAAAGATGGATTATTATCTGAATATCGGAAATAAGGAGGTCAAATTAATTTGCATGACACTGTGGGAAGAATCCAGAGAAATAAATATTTTGGGAAATATTAAAAAGGCAGAATATATTTCTCCAAAGGAATAATGGAAAGATCTTTAAAAAGACAGAAACCAGCCCCCATAAACCAGCCCCAGCCCTTCTCCCCCAAGCAGAAACTAGGCAGAGGCCAGCTTTTAGAAATGCAGATGTGATAATCCATTCAGGAAGGTTAGAGCCAGGAAGCTATTAGGAAGACAAAGACTCCTAAAATCTCATACCCCCACCCAAATTCTAAGGACAAGAGACATAATAGGATTAACCTACCAGTACCAAAAGGGCACACACAGACTCAGGTCAAAGTACATGACACAGGAAATACAAAGCCTCAAACTGGCACAGGAGACAACTTCAAGAGGCCCAGAAGGTATAAAAACCCATCACTCCCAGCAACAGCTTTCCCAGAGCCACACTTCTGTCTGGCTTTGCTCTTCGACTGCTCTTCTAAAGCAGTCTCTATTTTGTTTACTCCCAGCTTGGACTGGATCCTGATGAAGATTTTTCTTTTAACAACACGATGAGATGAGAGAATCAATTTAGCCCCACAGCAAATCTGGTTGATCTAAGATTAAATCTAGAGCATTCTAGGTTAGTTAGCAGCTTCTTTGCATATAGTAATTTAGAGTTCTCCTGACACAATTACCTCTGTGACTCAGTTAATCATATGATGCACACACAACTAGTGTGCGTGTGAACAATCCCTTTCTTGATTTTCTTTTTTAAAACATGCTCCCTAAAGGAACATTCCACTACTTTCCCCCCCACACACACACTCTTTCTTAAAATAACAATACTACATTATTAGGCCTGAAAGTTTGGATAACAACTCAATCACCTTGTTTTCAGAGAAAGTCTATGCTTTCTGTATTATAAATACAGAGTAACAGTAATTTCGATTGATGTAAAGATGGACTTAACTCTGTATGTACATGTGCAGATTTGCATTATAAAAAATGTAAGCAGCCTTCTAAAATCCAAGAATGAAGGTTTTCTCAAGATTCCTTCAGTGAGGAACTCCAAAGGAAGGATTCCACTGTATAGCAAGGCTATCTCTAAACATAGAGATGTGTCAAATAAAGCCTGGTCCGATGAACTTAAAGTACGCAAACAAACTTCTAGGAATGCTTTCCTACATTACAACTCACAATGAAATACTTGCACTTGACTTCTTGCACAGACTGGGTGGGGTGGAAAGGGGAATTTTATTCTCTGCAAACTAAGCTTTGTTTACAAACCTTATGATACAGAAGCTGGAAAACAATCTGAAGATTATTTCAGTCCTTGAATCAAAAAAAGAATATTCTCCATTTGACAGATAAATAGATTTGGAAGCCAGAGACAGAAGTAGAAATGAAAAGCCCCAAACTACATTTTAATAAGGGCAATTCACTTCCCAGTAAAACCGAAAAACAGAGCTGTAGATCAGGGCTTTTCAACCTTTTCACCCATTGTACCACTTTTAGGATATGGCAACATCCGAGTACCACCACTTGCCTAGCAAGGTGTCAAAAACTTGATGACCAAAAAAAAAAGGGAAAAAGTGATGAACTACAGGTAGTCCTTGACTTACAACAGTTCGCTTAGTGACTGTTCAAAGTTACAATGGCACTGGAAAAATTGCCCCCCAAGCCACAGCCGAGCAAGTCACCTGCCTAACCGCCCGGTGGCGCTCTTCCTCCTGTCCGAAGTTTTCATTGTTGTGAGCATTTCTGTTGAGGATTGGCAGCGGGGATGAGGTGGGAGGGTTGTTTGGTTTTTATTTCGCCCGTCCCCTCGTCTGCTGGTTGGTTGCAGCAGATTTTGGTCACTTCACATGACCTTGGGACTGTGTGACCATCATAAATATGAATCAGTTGCCAAGCATCTGAATGTAAATCACAAGACCCTGGAGATGCTGCAACATTCCAGCTGATTGGCGCTTCTTCTGGGCTCAGCAGAAGCGCCAGGATCAGCGCAGAGCTCCAGCTGGAGCCTGGCGCTGATCCTGGTCCTTCTGCTGAGCCCCGACAGCCCTGCAGCTCCAGCCATCTCTCACTCAGGCTTGTCTGGTGCTGCCTCCGGTTCAGCTCATTCCCCTCCCCCGCTACCACTTTTCTAGGATGGTCGTGTACCACCTGCCAGGTGCCAATGTACCACAGGTGATACCCATACCACTGATTGAAAAGCCCTGATGTAGATTAAGTCAACTTCTATATAAATGCTATTATTTCTTCTAACCTCAACATTGCAGTTATTTTTAAGGCACTCATAGTCTTAATTTGCTTATAATCAGTTATCACTTGAGAGTCTGCTAGTCAAAATTAATGTTTCAGTAATAATGACAATGAAGTATGAAATAAATAGGTTAGTTATACATGAAATATGGGGATGTGCTATTAAAAAGCTGTTTCTCCAGTTTTGACAAAATAAAGTATGCTAAATCAAATCTGCATGTTCATTTTGTTGCACTGTATACAGAATTCCTGCTAGAAGAATTTGTTTTAGAATGTCTGTTGATCTGTGTGCCATTGGTTCTGCTGGTGCCGTACTATCTTGGAACTACTGTAGCAAACTATGCATCTGGTGAAGGTAATACTCTTTCAAAATCTGCAATGAAAAAGGGTGGCGCCAAGAAATGTCTAAACTGTGTTGAAAGCAAATGTCAAGATGATGAAGGATGTCTTATTTTTTTACAACCCCAAATTAGTTTACAATGCCAGTCATTGGCACACATACACACGTATGTGTGAGAACTCATAAGCAATCAAAAATGGATTGTCCTACAGCCAGTCCTCTCAATTATTTTCTTGCAGATACACATATATATATGCGTGCGCGCACGCACGCACACACACACACTCTCTCTCTTGTTCTCTCTGTATTTGTGCAGATATGGCTGCAGTAGGCACAGGTAAATGCAATGCTTTTTTAGGTGGGTGTTGAGTACTTGAGAAGTAACTTTGGCTGAAAGGCAGGTAAAAACCTGTTTCGGCTTGTATCCAAGATTCGAGTATTTACCTGTCAAAAGCTCTGCATTTTTAGGCCCACGCATTTACCCTGCAACACATTGCTGAACTTAATGCATTCATATTCTCACTGTCCCCCCTGCTCCACCTTCCATCCATCCCAACCTGAAAATTTCTCTTGTTCCTCCAGGTTATAGACACGGTCTGAATAAATTGGATCTACAACATTACTTGGGGGAATTCCCACTGCAAAATACCAATATATTAATGGTAATAAAATAAGCAATTATAAATTGGTTCTGCAGAGTGGAGAACATCTAGCCTAATTTTGTCTGGAATGGTATAGGGTCTCCTGTTTGTACAGGGGGGCGGTTAAACTGGAAGACCTCCAAGGTCCTTTCCATCTCCATTATTCTGTTTAATTATTCCATTCCTTTCACGTTTATGCCCTGATTTTCCTTTCTTACCTCCAATAGTCGGCTTTTACTCCCAGCAAGCAAACTAAAATCTTCTGCGTTAAAATCTTTTGGTAGCATTACGGATTTTTTTTTCCTCCTGAAAGATTCCAGAGTACTTAGCCTGCAGAGGGTTTTTTTTTGTCGTGCAGTGAGGATTGCAAAAACCCAAAATCAGTAGACATCAGGGAATGTAATTAAACCCTTCTTAAAGAGCATTTGGACTAGACTAGGAGCTGGCGAGGGAGCCTTTTAGAGAGAAAACAGGCTAGAAGATATGCAAACAGATACGGTGCATAAAACAATATACTGGCAGGGAGGAGACTAAGTGATAAGAAACATGGGCTACATGAGAGTAACAAGCTATCTTTGTGCAATTCTCCAAGAAAGAAGCAAATTGGAGATAACTATGTGTGATTTTTCCCCAATCAACCACTGTTTGTTCCTAATAAGGTATACAGGAAGATGATGTTTGTGACCAACTTGATAACAATGCTTACAAACCTTTGCCTTCTTTTATGAGAGAACACCCCTGGCTGGCCAGACAACTAAAGCAACTTCACAACATTTCTTGGCTGTACATTTGCCGTTATTTTGAGGCCTTAAGCAAAATTCTCCGACAGGGTTCAGTTTGTTACGTATGTAGCAGCTTCCATGGTCAAAATAATGGAAGTAGAAGATGACTTAAAGAGTGAAAGGATTTGTTTTATTACAGAAATGCACAAGTTAAACCTTTTTGAATCTGGGTGTGACACCACCCCCCTCCCTAACCCTGTAAAGTTGTTCTTAAAATGTAATCTTGAATGTGACCAAAGGGGAAATTTATTACATTCTAAACGTACGACGGAGGAGAAATCATAGCGTGGTGGAAACAAGAACTTACGAAAAGAACTGGAAAACATCTAGATGATTGTTTTTCTTAATATTGTGAATCTTGGTCCCTCATTTTGGAGGAAAGCATCCAGATGATTTCCACAATGGTAACAACTATTTAATGTTATTTGCATGCAAAACCAAAGGAAATGGAATTCATTTTAGTACTGGCTCGTCCCAGCTTCTGCCTACCTAGCAGTTCGAAAGCACGTCAAAATGCAAGTAGAAAAATAGGGACCACTCCGGTGGGAAGGTAACAGCGTTCCGTGCGCCTTTGGCGTCTAGTCATGCCAGCCACATGACCACGGAAACGTCCTCGGACAAGCGCTGGCTCTTCGGCTTTGAAACGGAGATGAGCACTGGCCCCTAGAGTCGGAAACGACTAGCACGCACGTGCGGGGGAACCTTTACCTTTACCTTTACAGTCACAACGTTTTGGAGTTCAAAGCTAGCATCCAATTCAAAAGCCGAAAGCATACTTCAGCCCAAAAGAAATAATGCGTTCCTGGTCTGACACTAAGAGTTCTTCTTCTATTTATCTAATTTAGCAAAAGACATTTGAAATATTTCTTTAGCATATTTGATGTTGGTCTAACTTAGAAGTACAGTACTTTCATTGAAATCAATGCAGCTTATTTCTAAAGAAAGAGACTGGTGATGAATAGATATGAAGCCTTTGAGAGACCATCTTCAAAGTTACTTAAGGGTAAGAAGTCCCATTAAACATAGGCAATTTACTTTGACAGCCATGTAACTATCCAGGCAAGATTTACGTACACTGTCACTTCTCACATGATTTTGGATCTTGTAGGAGTACAACACACCCTTCGGGAAGTAATTACACACCTTCAAGCTTATTGAGACTCCTGAAGAACGTATCCTTACTATGGAAGTAGCTGGTACCCATTATGATGGATAAGCAACTACATTTTGGATTACAATTTCCAAACTTCTTGAGTATTAGACATGATTATTGGGGCTTAAGGGAGATGGAATCTTCAGACTGCCTATTCTTGCATTGTATCTCTCTTGCTTGGTAATTCAATCTTCAGGAAAAAAAGAGGACAGAGTAATAAGATAATGGAAGAAGCAGAGAAAAAGCGGGCAAAATTCTGAATGAATCTAATCTGGAAGGAGCTGGGGGGAACTATTCCATTAGATATAATGAATGAATAGGTGGGAATGAGATGATAAAGTTCCTGTAAAGGAAAAGAGCGATAATATTGGTGTAGTAGTGGAGGGAAAAAGGGACGCGGTGTAGTAATGGAGGGACAAAGGGACGCGGAAAAAGGGACGTGGTGGCTCAGTGGGTTAGGACGCTGAGCTTGTCGATCAGAAGGTCGGCAGTTTGGCGGGTCGAATCCCAAGTGCCGTGTAACAGAGTGAGCGCCTGTTACTCGTCCCAGCTTCTGCCAACCTAGCAGTTCGAAAGCACGTAAAAATGCAAGTAGAAAAATAGGGACCACTACGGTGGGAAGGTAACAGCATTCCATGCGCCTTTGGCGTCTAGTCATGCCAGCCACATGACCACGGAGATGTCCTCGGACAAGCGCTGGCTCTTCGGCTTTGAAACGGAGATGAGCACCGGCCCCTAGAGTTGGAAACGACTAGCACACATGTGCAGGGGAACCTTTACCTTTACCTTAATGGAGGGAAAAACCATTAGTTAATAAAAGAGAAAGTAAGTAACATCTCAGTCCTGGGAAAGGTGGAAACATGAGAAAGCAATCAAAATAACCTCATCCTCTGAATAATAAAAGAATTGTTGGAAGGACACCCTGGCAGGCTTTCATGACCATGTTGTTATACTCTACCAGGGCTTTTTTTTCTCATAGAATGCTCAGAACGGAGTTCCAGCACCTTTTTTGGATGGAACCTTGTAGGGTAGGCAAGGCGGGTTGTGTGACATGTGTGAGTTCTGGCACCTTATTTTTTTTTTTACAAAAAAAGCACTGTACTCTACAATGATGGAGTTTCAGAAAACCTTGTGTTGTCTGTTTCTTGACTTCTCTTGAAGGACTGATTGAATATACAAAGTAACTGGACTTCATGCTTACACACTCATAAAAGAGAATGGTGACTGATTCATAAATACATGCTTTCCTTCAATCAGGTGGTTTAATTATAAGCCTATTCATGGGTACGCATGGCTAAGGAATCAGTATAAATCTAAAAGCATTATCAATTTATTTATGAGGAAAGACAGAAGTTGTTGTTAAGAGGTTCTGAATGGATAAAAGGCCATTACTTGGTATTTACTAGAATGAGCTTGGAAAAAAAATACGCATGGAAGAAAAGGACAAACTACCAGAACAGAAAGTACATGTTCTGTATGAAAAATATTGTAGGATAATCTAAAAAAAAAGTGAATGGGAAGAGGAGTGTAAGGAAACAGAAAGTGGAAGCTCCATGGAACATAAGTAAAAAAAATAGATTTCAGAATATCAAAGAAATTACATTAATTGAAATTTGAAATATGAAAAAGAATGCTTGCTGGAATTAGGATATTAAAGAGAAAAATGCATACCTGAAAAAAAATAGGATGAAAGAGAGAAACTCTGTAACGAGTATAGAGAAAAAACAGTTGCAAAGAAAGTAGGCAGAAATCAATCTTAATGTATAAGATTAAAAGAAGTGTAAAATATGAAAAGATATGCTAATGAAAAGGGTACAAGAAGTGACAATGAGCAAAATCTGGAATCTGCAGTTTAGCTTTGTGCTAGATGGAGGTGTGCAAATCACAGTTTTGCTTTTAGAAAAATTAAAAAATATATGAATCTTTATTGTTCAACTGTTGATTTGGAGAAAATGTTTTGACAGATTTGAATTAGGACATATTCTGAACCAATATGGAATTGAAGATTGTTTGTCTGCATAGTTGTTTAAGAAATTTATAAATAAATCTAAAAGGAACACTTTTGGCATAAAATAATAATAATAATAATAATAATAATAATAATAATAATAATAATAATAATAATAATAATAATAATAATAATAATAATAATAATAATAAAAGTTGGAAGGGACCTTGGAGTTCATCTAGTCCAACCCCCTGCTCAGGCAGGAAACCCTATACCATTTCAGACAAATGGCTGTGCATTTGCTGACATGTGAAGGTACTTGCATTTTTGTGTGCTGGTTATGATGTGTCATTGGCTGAATACCCAAATAATTTTCAAAAATACTTTAAATGAGCTGTCTAATGAACAAATAGTAAGGGTATGAAAAATAATGCATTAGACCAAGATAGTTGAGTTTTAACAGGCAAATGGAGTGATTCATTGCAGGTTACATGCTAGAGCAAATAGATGATTTTGTGTATGTCAGTAGATTGTTTACTTAAAGAAAATGCATGGAGAATTTTTAAGACATATAAATGTGGATAGATAGTTAACAAAGTATCTGTGGTCTGTTGCGAGGAATGAATATTTCTTGAAAGAAAGTGAAAATGGTGGTGTATGACAGGTAAGTTCCTGCTCCTTTTCTGATATGGAAATGCATGTTACATATATTAAGACAAATCTAGAAGTTGAATGCAAACGGAATGGTTTACATACAAAGTATACATAAAAAAACCAAGATGATATGAGGTCAAAGTTGAATGGGTGCTGAATGAATGGAATTTGGGGAAAAATTGAGTTATTGTTATAGAAATTCACTGAGGTATTTTTGTCACATAGAGAAAAATAAATGAGGATCAAACTGCAAAACACCTTTATAAAGAAAATGAGAAGGATCAAGAGGAAAAGGGTAGATCAGATATGTCAAACTCACGATGTCACATGACATCACGCCATGTATTGGGACAGTGTTGCCATTGCTGGCAATGGGGTGGGCGTAGCTTCTGCGTGAGGTGTCCGGCCCACAGGCCGGCAGTTTGACACCTCTGGGATAGATCAAGAAAGTCACAGCTGGGTAGTATTCAGATTTTAAATAAAAGAGATGAGAAATTAATAACAAAGGGCCTGGAATAAAGTAGTGTATAGACATGGAAAAAGTAAGGATGGTTTACAAGGTCGAATAGCTATACAGAGACACAGACAATGAAATTGATGTCAATAAGAATTCTCTTACATTCTCTTTTCTTATTTCTTGCCTTTAATTTTTTTTTAGCTTACCACTTCTTAATCTTTTTGTTCATTGGAAAACACTGCTTGCCCTGAAAGGAAATATCATGATGGGTTTGGGTATATGCGGGACTCAGAGACATCCAGAATATTTTCATATGGCCATGGATAGGTTTTACAGTTTAATGTTATTTACGTTTTCCTGGCAATGGAAAGAACTGAGTTCAATGGGAATTACTCACTAGCAAATATGTATAAAATTGTCATCTTAAAAATGATTTTATGACAAGACACATAATCTAAGAATCTTTCAGAACGTTTTGTTCAAAAATGACTGGATGAAAGACAGATTTCTTAGATAAGAAACAGGCTTCAGTATTCATTCAAAGGAACAACTTGGTGCACAGCTCTAATAGAAGCAGCAAAGAAAACCGCTGTCACTCAACTCTTGTACAAACAAGACAGATTATGTTTATGTAGGACTTGGGTGTGTACTGTCAGCTACTACCAACTGGTTTGCACATAAGGCCATCCAAAAAGAACAGGCAACTCTTACTCTTACTCATCCATATTGTATTTGGAGCAGAGAGATTCCAAAGTGAACATCTGTTCTTTATATAAGCAAACACATTCAGTTAGTACATAGCTATATACCTATGCCAGCACTTCCAGGCATCACCAGCTTAAATATATATAACATGTTAGGTAAGAAACTCATCAAATAAGAAAGGAAAGATAATATGGAAAAATTAGAAGGTAAAAGCAATGATAAAACAGAGCTGCAGTGGAAGTACACTAATTTACCCAAGGAGGCAGGTAAAGGGAGTTTTATCTAGTGACTGTGTTATAGTCTAAAATCTAATTTTCTTTTGTTGTGTTATAATCACCATACTCCAAGAAATGTCACTGCCTTAAGTTGTGCCCATTTCCTTTCTCCAAACAACAGTTTAATCATTTTGTCTATACTATTCAGCAATGTCTCTACTACTCAGCAAAATTTCCTGTTATGCTCTGGGAAATTTTTAAATGACTCTAATTTATTCCATAAAATTAATATCTGAGACTAAGAAGCTGCAGTTTATAAATGTATTTGGGTGAAAGCAAAATCTTCTTGAAGTTCTCCCTTATCGACTTCTTTTGATAGCTACTGCACAGATGTTCTGTTAAAAAGATT
This sequence comes from Vipera ursinii, assembly GCF_947247035.1. Taxonomy (NCBI): domain Eukaryota; kingdom Metazoa; phylum Chordata; class Lepidosauria; order Squamata; family Viperidae; genus Vipera; species Vipera ursinii. The sequence continues at coordinate 141,892,817 of NC_139516.1, read as the reverse complement.
ACATAAAAAGTACCATAGGTGTAATTTATCACCTAGCATTATCAAACCTCCTAGGTTCCTTTGGCAACATCATGGAGCAGGCCAATGGAAGATATTCCCAGCATTTGCCAAAGACTCTGGCAAGCACAGTGGAGGAGGTACTGCTGGCCTCTTCCAAATCACAATTGGAAGAAGATGAAGGGTACATACCTACTGTCACCATGGGCTTTGGCCAGTACTGCAAATTTATTCAAATGAATCAAATGGCCCCCTAACTTTAGCAAAGAAAGTCTCAGTGGGGTACAGCAGCTCCAAATACAAGAAATAATATGTTGCCTCCAAGGACTTAATCACTTCGTTGAAATGAACCAATCTCACTTCGGCATAGATGAAGATTAATTTACTTCCTAGCAGATATGTATAGGATTTGATATTTCAGTAAATAGAGGCCAGGGTCATGTTTAGGGATCTCTCTGGGATGCTGTTATGTATTGGGCTTGTGGTGTTACACCACGTACGTTGCTGGAGGAGCTAATGGCTCTCCAGCAACCCAGACAGGCCGTCTCCGGTCCTGCAATTGGTCAGCCCCAGGTGGCAAGCGTGGGTTCAAACCTATTGGCTGCTGCCTAGGGGCTAGACTATATAGTGTGGCTGGTTGCGGCCCAAGCTTCAGTACAGTTCCAGCAAGAATAAAAGTATGAGTTATTCTGTACTCAGCCTCGTGTCATCATTCCTGCTCTCCAGAGCCCACGACTTAACAGATGCTACCAAATGCTTTCTGTGATCAGGGTTTAATGAACTCCACCGCTCAGTCCTTCCAAAGCTGTACATAGCCCAAGACAAGAATCAGCGGAAATAGGAATATTTTGTCCTCCAAAAAAAATATACCCACTTCTCACTAAATAATTTTGAAGGAACTTTTGCAGTGTAGTGATAAAGACTTTTCTCAGTAGGTATAACATTCTGATGCTGCCATTCCAGGACATAAGTAATTGTTTCCAGGGCTTTTTTTGGTCATAGAATGCTCAGAACGGAGTTCCGGCACCTTTTTTGGATGGAACCTTGTAGGGTAGGCAAGGCGGGTTGTATGACATGTGTGAATTCCAGCACCTTTTTCTTTTACAAAAAAAGCAATGATTGTCTCCCAACAAGCAGCTTTCTTTCCATCTTCAGTGTGTTCATCTTAGCACTTTAGAAACAATGAGCGGTTAAAGAAGCCAAGTCTTTTCTTTTAAAGAGTCAAGCTGCCTGTTTTCAATTAAGGATCCTTTACTCATTACAAATTGACAAATTTGCTTACTGAACAGAAGATGCCAAAATTCTTTAAGAAAAATCACTTGCAAAAGAGTTATATCTCGCACAGAAAACACTGGGAATGGTGGGGGTTCATTAATCTAATTTGTCCATGGGCCCAGTGTTAGAGGTAGGTCAAGCTCTTAGCCCAGCTGCGGATTTTTTTCAGGAGGACTCCAAAGGTGTTAGACTTGACAAATCTAGCAGGGATTGTGTGCGCCTTTCCTGCCAGTCAGTTTTGTAACTATGCTAACCTCCACCCTTTCATTTCTTTTATTTTTAATTTTTTAGTTTATGTACAAGTCATAGACCAAAGTGCAGAGTCAAACTACAAAGCATTCAGCATAAAGTCCTGTTCACAGCAGAAGTTAAGCATAGCTATTGTTCCAGTTTACCAATTTCTAACACCTGTTGCTCTAGCATAGAAGTGGTCGCTTTTTTTATTATTTCAGGTTGAAATAATTTTGGGACTAAAGGGTATATTAGCTTTATTCCCCAAAGATAATAGATAGAGCTTTTCAGAAATATAAAGTATCTTTGTTGAGCACATTAAATCTCTCAATCAGAAGATAGCATCTTAGTTCCCAGGGAAAGTGCTGTTCTAATGTCAGGACACAAGAATTTCATAAAATCACTTGGGCTGGTGAAAGGAGGTTACATGAGCTTATTGTGGTAAAAGTGCAAGATGTTCAGTCTCTTTCCTTGCATATCAAGATCTGGAATTCTCTGCTTGTATTCACTCCAGCATTTATAAAGATTGCAGAGTGAGCCTACAGAGAACCAGATCAGATATAATTCAGTTCTTCTACGAGGAATTATAGTTGTCTATCAATGAAAGCTAGGTACAAATTCACCATCCTATACTTGCTTAAGCCAATATTTTAAATGGCACAGTTTCCAATAGGCCTCACTGGTGATACATTTAAGCTCTAACTAGAGAAGCACATTTGCAACTGAAAAAGGAATTCAGGGCATAGCTCTCAAGAATTTAGACTGAATCTTTTCTAGCAACAGTGATACTCATATGCACACCACACTGAATACCATATATGAAAAGTCTTAGTACTTCAGTTTTGAATAATTGGATTGCTGCAGGCATATAATTATTCCTTTTACAACTTGCATGTCTGATTATTGAATTGGAAGCTTTTTGTATTGGCAGTTTAAGGCTTAAGATTGGAGTTTCCACGAGGCAGACAACTGAAAATGAATGCCTGAAGATATTCAGTTTGGTGGTTATTATTTTCCAGATGTTAGAATGACTGTTATTCCACCTGGAAAATCAAGCATCTTGTTTCTGGGCAAAGTTGTTCTCCAACACTTTGGTTTGGCAGAATAGTGCTAGTCCATGGAGACTTTGTCATTCCTCACCTGAAGTGCAGATGTGATACCAGTATTATCAACATACAGTAATACTGAGACTGGACTTTGAGCCAGAATATGAAATTCAACTTTCATGAATGCCTGCATTTCATCTAGAAATTAAAGGTGTGGGTTGGGAGGAGGAAATATCCATATTTGACTGTTGGGGGTAAGAATAAGCATGGTGAATTCTCTGCTGTCTGAACATCTAATATATGTTATAATGATTGACTTGATTTGATTAGATTTTGATGCTACCTAACTCTATGCTGACTCTGGATGGCTCACAGTGTAAAAAAGATGTTGCATAAGAACACACTTCATTTCTATTATCTTTCCAAAAGACATATTTGAATCTAGACCTTAGTTTTTGATGTCATATCTCCCAAGAATTGGGCTACCCAACCATGAAGATTTTTTTCAACAATGATGGAGTATCATGAAATTTGAAATCTTGGAACACATAACTTCATTTCCTAAATTAATATAATAAAAGACTTACCTGTAACAGCCAATAATTGATGCAGCCAAACTGTTATAAAATAATTTAGCCCATTGCTGAAATATATACAAAACAAACAACAATCCGTTTGTCGTTGGGACCTTTCTTCTTTTCTATTGCTTTCTTTCATCTTCTGTGGACTTCTCCACCATTACAAAGTCTCTAACAACAGAAAATACGTAGATTGTTTGAATAAACTTTGTCTTAGCAAAAGAATTTTAACTCCACCATAGATGTGGAGAGCAAGATCAAAAGATAACATAATGATGATAATTTGTATATATCAGAATGTTCTTTATCTGTCTCTCAGCAAACCTATTAATATATGTTAATCTAAACATGTTGAGGACAGCCCTTGCATAACAAGAATATGATGAATTAGAGTTTTTCAGGCTACAAGCCAAGCTTACGCTGCACTTGTTGGAAACAAATTCTGTTAAACCCAGTTGAGCTGACTTCTGAGTTAATTGGCTGGAAAGATTTGACTTACCAAACTTTATAGCCAGCTTCCACTAAAATAAGTACAGTAATCAGCCTCAGCTTTGTTTCAGCTTAATGCCATCAAAGTTTATTTTATTTTTTGTATAATTTTACACCTGTGTCAGATCATGCTTGAATCATACATTTATATTATTAGTTTACTACAACATCCAGCAATATATGTGTGTGTTTTTGCCTTGCTTCCATGTGGGGCAATTACAAATAGCAAAGATATAGAAACCCTAGCATGTTTTTTTATACTGTATATTAAACATGTAGCCTATATAATACTATATTATAATCAATACAGAATAAGATAATATTTAGAATGTAATAAATTTCCCCAAAGAATGTCCTGGAAAAGATGTGCCTTATATCTTTTGGAAATGCAAAAAATAGAAGATTCATTTACCCAAATGATATAGTCCTATGAATTCTTGACATTTTGCTGAAAGGGCATTTTATTTTCTAATAAAACATTCTACTACCTTTTTTTTAAAGTAGAATCTTTCCAAAAAAATTAACTATTTGTGAATTTCATTATCAAAATCTAATCTGCTCCCCAAACATTTTCTCATAGCTTGCACTTCTAGAAATAAAACATCTTTTCTACTCTATATTATTCTAAGAACTTGCTATGAGCACAAATAATAACTTTCCAACATAGCTTATAAGGGATAGTGTCCCACTATATTTTCATTCCACATACTTATGGCTAGAAAAATATAAGCCTAATAATATTTTTGATAATTAAATAAATTAAAGCCACCCTCCTCAAATGGTAATTTCAATTTAGCTAGTTAAAGCCTTGGTAGGATAATATTCCAAATAAATTTGCTGAATGCCTAGATGTCTGGAGAAAATGTTTATTTGGTATTAACACTAGGATACTGTACCTCTAAGGTAAAAATCAAATGAGGGACATTATTCATTTTAATAACATTAAATGTATCCCACAGACATAATGGAATTTTAATCCATCTATTTACATATTTATTTCCACATACTTAGAAGTATTTGAGGGAATGTAAAGTCCCAAGTACTTAATACATTCAATGAAATCATAAAAACCAACTCTTTATGTAACTCTGTTGATATATTAAAGCCTAAGGGAAATAAGCAAGATTTATCCCAGTTAATCTTATAGTCAGAGTATTTTCTGAAATACTGTACTACCTGCATAAAATTAGGCAGATACATATAGTACTTATTCAGAATCGATAAAGTATCATTGGCATATAAAAATAATTTGCACTTACATCCCGGCAAAGTAACACCCATAATTTGCAATAACTGCCTTACAATAAAAGCTAAAGGTTTAGAGATTGAGTTGGATAGCAAGGCTGAAAGTGGGCACCTCTGTTGAATATCACATTACAATTCAAAATAGTTTGAAGTAATAGTTTGCTATAATCCAAACACACGTAATATATATATACATATGTAACATATGTAATAAAGCTTTCTGCAGCCACCTAGTCAATAAAGAATTCATAATCTCAATATCCACATTAATTAATGAAATAGGCTTATAGCTACTACAGAATTTACGACCATTACTGTATTTTAAAACTAACTCTTATATGCAAATAATCTTAATCCAATGAACAAAAACCCTCAGACAAGCTTACTTAATCATTATTTGCTTTACAAATTTAATCCAACCCCCCCAAAAAAATCCTGGGTCTAAAAATACTAATATAGCACAGTCTTTAGCCAGGTCCAGTATACCAATTAATAAATGTATATTGTCTGATGTTTGTTGATTTTTCATGTACCTTGACTGGAAAGGTGGATTATGTATAATAAAGCTTTCTGCAATCACCAGCCAATAAAGGATTCATAATCTCAAAATCCACATTGATCAACAATGGCAGGGCAAGCTACTGTACATAAACAAGGACCGTGATGTTTCCTAGACCTAGATGAGTAATGAAATGTCTGTTCTTGGTTCTTGCTGCAAAGAGTACCAAGAACTCCACAGTTTGACTCTGAGCCACATGTATTCTCTTCTGTTACAGTCTGACCGTTCTCAGTAACTATTTCTGAAATTAGCCTTTGTTGAGTTTGTTGCTTCAAATAATGGGCCAACCACCAGCTTTTTCACCAGATTCCCAATACTTGAATCTACTCAATGAAAATTCTATCCAGCTGGCATTAAAAAAAACCCAACTGTAATTGACTGTTCTCCGTATCACATGAAAAAAAGGCTGAACTGCCCTGAAAGAAATGAACTCTTTGGCAAACTTATAAAGGTTTGGCAGGAGCAAAACAATGATATAATCTGGATTGTGAAATATGGTTCTGCTTCTTCTACAGTGATAAACCTGTGCTTTTAAATTTCTTGAGTTGAACTTTTCCAGATTTCAATGGTGCATCAGTTTAGAAGCAGAGGAGTTTCATGCCTATTATACCCTTTGGCACGGGAGATCAAAGTTCCATCTTGTTTTGTTTCCCCCCCCCCAAAATTGAGTATACTAATCGCCTTTAAGACTATTTGGTATAAATGAAGATATAGACATTATTCCCTAACAACATATCTTCTAAATCAGTTTTAGAACTCCCAGGAAGAAATCATTGTCTTCTCAGGATAGTAAATGCCATTCTCCATCAACCTAACAAATAAGAATTCTCCCTGTTTCGAATAAATTTATTTCCAAGTAAGCATTCCTTTGTGATCTGGTGCACCAGTGAAATGAATGGATCAATTCCACAGAACTGAATGAATGGATCAATTGCTCCACAGAGCTGTTTGAAACCAAGTCTCTTCTTTTCTTTCTCATCTTCTGACAGGAGAAAGACATTTGTCCTTCACAGTGGAAATAAACTGTGATCTCCCTGAGAAATGCATTGAAAGAAATTTTCCTCCTCTGTCAGTTTTGCTTGTGTTGGCAGAATATTACAGGGTAGGACAACATAGTTGTGGTCCAAGGACAGATGACATGAACATGAACACAAAACATGGAAGTGTCTTGAACCTAAGCAAGGATTGGCATCAGAAAGGTCTTTGTTTTCCCCTCCCTCCCCAATTTTATGAATGTAAAAAGCTGGGAGAGAAGCAATTCTGTGCTAGCCTGCAATACAGGATGAGAAAATCAAGTAGTGCAATTTTTTAAAAAAATAATAATCAGAAGCTGACTGGAAGAATCAAGACTGGTTTTACTTATATAAGGAGGGGAAATCAAGCCTGGGAGATTTCTTTTCCAGGATTGTGTAACAAAAACTGACAAGGAGGATTAAGATCAGCTTTGCTGATAGGGCTTCCTATGTAATGTACTCAGGGTGCAGAGTTCAGGTGGTAGAAACTGAGATGATGCAAACATTCCCAGAAATGGGAAGAGTCACAACTTCCACAATCATGTTTGTTTGTTTGTTTTGTTACTCTTTATTTCATGACTTCTACATATAAAAGTGGTAGGAGAAGAAACTGACTTGATGCAGTATTGGATACAATTAGTCCAAAAGATCATAGAACAGTGGTGGCGAACCTTTTTGAGACCGAGTGCCCAAACTGCAACCCGAAACCCACTTATGCATCGCTGGGTGCTGGGGGTGTGGCTACCAAGTGGGCGATGCTCCAGCAACCTGATCCGGGCATCGGACGCCTTCAAAATCGGCCATTGGTGTGGGAGCGAAATGACTCTGCAGCCCTAGATTTGGGTAGCAGCCCTAGATTTGGGTAGCAGCCCTAGATTTGGGTAGTGTTTTGCAGGCCTCCGATGCCTGGATCGGGCTGCTGGAGCATTGTAAAATGATCGGCTGGGGGCAGGGGGGCACGAAATTGCTCCGGAGGCTTACCTGGACTCATGCTGCAGCTGCCTCCACCATCCAGCCTGGATCCACCTAGCTCTTGCAGCTGCTCCCTGACTCTCACTGCAGAGAGAAAGAGAGCAAGAGCACAGGAGCACGTGGAGAGGGGGCGGGGCAGCCTGGCCCCACCTCCCTCTTGGGTGATGGTGCACGTGCCCACAGGGACTGCTCCGTGTGCCACCTGTGGCACGCGTGCCATAGGTTCGCCACCCCTGTCATAGAACATAGAATAAGAGAAAAAAGAATAATAGAATAATAAAGAGAAAGCAGATTCAAATTCAGCCCTATTAGCGCACTTTTATTAGATCAATGTCTTGAAGTATGGCAATATTCTACTGATGGGTCTCGAGGTGGATATTAAACTGTATTTAAAAAACATGGGTTTCTTAAGATCAATAACTTCCATAATAGGATAATAGCCATTCAATTAGACATAAAAGAACAAAGAAGGGGAACTACATGGTCACTAATGGGCATACATACATTTCTACATCTACATCTCTATTTACAAATAAACATAACTACAATTATTTCAACATTAAATACAGAAATAATATTGATGATTACATTTGAAATTGATGCCTACATTTTGCTTAAACATTTTAGTGCCTTATACAGGCCCAGGCCCAACCACCTGGAGCCAGCATGTAAATATGGCGAAATTCCTGAATTGTGCACTTGCCAATCTTTGTTGTTAAAAGGCTTCAACTCAATGAAAGCAGTCTATATATCTGAGCCTTGTCCTTGAATCTTCTGCTGCTAAGCTCTTGATGGCAGGTTAGTCTTCCTGATACACATGAAGTAATGTGTATTTCATTCAGTGGTATTTATTTAAAAAATGTAATACAAAGAAAGATGTATTTCCTGTAGATAGTTTACATTTGCATAATCTAAAGGTATGAATGCTCTGGTCATGAACCTAGCTTGATAAATATTTCTGCTTTTATCTTCAGTATATAAGGAGAGTTTCTATGCACAGATTATCATTTGGTACTTGTCCACGCACAGGAGGCAATGTTTGTATGTAGCCTCTAGAGATAAGTGGTGAGCAATGAGAATTTATAGATAGGTATCTGTCACTGATAAAATGAATACTTATACGAAATGTGTAGATTTACATCAGATTGCTCCTTTCTCTTTGCTCCCTATGTAAAATGTGGCACATATGCTTTCTATGAAAGCGAAAGCAGATTCAAATTCAGCCGGATTAGTGCACTTTTATTAGATTTAATCAAGAATTGCATATTCTTAATTAGCCGATTTTGTGTGTATGTGTGTGCCTGTGTTTATGCATGGTGGTCATCAATAGAGCTAATTTGCTGTAAATTATCTGTCCTCCCATCCTTCTTATGAGGTAGGAAAAAAGGCAATTAATTGGTGTATACATCCAGATGATTTATACAGTTATCTTAAACTATTTATGTCCTTATATAACTTCCACTTATCTAATCAAAAAATGGATTTCTATATTTGCCTAATGAAATATGGATACTGGCCAGGAAACATCCATAAATAATCAGGTAGTCCCCGACTTACAACGGTTCATTTAATGACCTTTCAAAGTTACAACAGTGCTGAAAAAAGTGACTTATGACCATTTTTCACACTTGCAGCATCCCCATAGTCACATGATTTACATTCAAAGGCTTGACAACTGTATCACATTTATGATAGTTGCAGTTGTCCCGGGGTCATGTGATCACCTTTTGCGACCTTCTGACAAGCAAAGTCAATGGGGAAACCAGATTCACTAAACAACCGTGTCACTAATTTAACAACTGCAGGGATTCACTTAACAAACGTGGCAAGATGGAGTAAAATGGAGCAAAACTCACTTAACCAATTTCTCACTTAGCAACATAAATTCAGGGCTCAATTGTGGTTGTAAGTCAAGGACTGCCTGTATAATGACAAATAAGACCAAATAAGTAAACACATGTGTATTTGTGTTCATTTTCTGCAATATTTCACATCAACTGTGAACAAATATAAAATTGGGAAAAGTGGATGGACATCAGAGGGAAAGGAAACATTTTAGAGCTGGTGTGTTAGAACAGTAGGAGTACCAGATTAACCCCAAGGAAGCCTACAGTAACCCAGCTAACACAATTCTGTGATGAGAAAATTGTGAGGAAAGGAAAGTGAACTGTGTATATGGTTTTACTTTTGGTGGAGGGGGAGGGTAGGATATAAAGAGCAGTGATAAAAACAAACCAATAAATTATTTTCAATTTGGGACAGCTCAATTGACTTAAATTAGAGGCACTGGTCAACAAAGTAAAATATGAGTCAACAGACAGAGGCAACTGAGTGACCTAAATTAAATGTCATTGGTCAACAATCTAAGGCAGCTGAGTTGACCTGAGTTAGGTGCCATTGGTCAACAAGCTAAAGCACAATATGAATAGAAATATCTTCCCACCAAAAACAGGAATGCAGTATGATTAAAGGACATCCACCAAGTTCTAATATGACCCCCTTGGAAGTAATGCAGTATGAAATACAAGAAAGGATCTTATCCAGATGCTCAGCCAGATGCTGATATCACTTACCAACAATAATTCAATCTCTCTCTTTAATAAGACCAGGGGAAGTAAAATTTAGCAAAATTCTGGAAGGAGGGCGAGTTACAATGACTGGTAGAACCCTGTTTCCTTAGAAAATATAATTTTAAAAACTTACAGAATTCTTCCAAAAAACTATTGCTTTTTTTTGTCAATCCAAATTTTGAGCGTTTTGAGATAAAGTTAAGTCCGATGGTAAAACTCCTGTTTTCAGAGATACTCCAATAGGACATCAAAGTTAAAAAAAACCGAACAAAACAGAAATTGATGCTATTTCCATTGTCCTCTTCCAATGGCTAAATCAGCAGGTCCAAGGCAAGAGGCTTACAGTTTAGGGACTCCAACTGGCTAACCATCAAATAATGGACCAGAGGTCAAGAGACCCAGTGCAGAAATCATGACCAAAGTTGAATTCCAGCTGAACCCAGGAAATGGTCATGTGAGGAAGCTCAGAGATCCATCCACTGGTGGCACTTTGCAAAAGAATGAAGCCTTGCTTGTGGGCTAGACCTCTGCCCTGAATCGGCGGGTAATTTCTTCCCTGTTCTTTCAAAACATTGGGGTATCTCATGGCCAAGCACGAAGTCTTGTTTGGAAGCCTCTCCAAACCATGGGCCTTAATCTAGCTGGGCTCTTCCTTCCCGCTGGGCTGTTTTAGGCTTTGCAACACTTTTTGCTGTTTGTCTGCTTTCTTTATGGACTCAGATGGGTGGAGGGTCTCCCTCCATCCATGCTTTGCTAAACAATTCACACGTTCATTTCAGGGCCACATCAGGGGGAGCAAGGGATGGGGGTCCTTAGGTGAGGCTATCTCACTCAATCGCCATCACCACTTGTAACCATAATGGGCAGGCTTTGTTACAGTTGTAGGTCAAGGACCACCTGTGCCACTGTAGGCAGGTTTTGATTAGGTCCAATATTTCACGATACTGTATTTCATTGTTAGGAAAAATGCACCAACAGAATTATTTAATGTTATCCGACTATAGGCTTTACAACCTAGGTTAGGAGGGTTCTATGACAATTTGCCTTGGCCAACTCGCCGCAGCCAAAAATTGTTGTGGTCAACTTGCTGCAGGACAACTCGCCACTGGCAATTTGCCGCAGGACAACTCAGTGCAGAACAAGAGTTACACTAATACCAAAGAAATAGTGGAATGGAACCATTGAAGAAAGAATGCAAAAGGAGGGACAGAATGAAATTTGGATGGCAAAAATTAAAATATTTTTAAATTTTATTTCAAATAATTAAATAGAATTGTTCAATTGTCCCGCAGCAAGTTGTCCTGCACTGAGCTGGCCATGGTGAGTTGGCCATGGCAAGTTGTCCCATTCTGGTCAAGAGTGGGGAGGACAGAGGTGGTATCTCCTTTTGCCTCTAATAAAAGTATTAATGGCGTTCAATTATTTTAGTTTTGTGCTGATCGATTATACTGGTCTATAGAATTTTTCCATAATTTTAGGCAAACTACTTTGGGATTTACATTGACCATATCCACATTTTAAAAATTTGTTTCCATATTGTTAAAACTATTGAAATATTACTATACTGTATAAACCAATACTTTCGGAACATAGAGCCTTTCTCTCTTTCCTACTTTATTTATTTATTTATTTATTTATTTATTTATTTATTTATTTATTTATTTATTTATTTATTTATTTATTTATTTTATTTTATTGCATTTATATACCGCCCTTTCCCTGAGGACTCAGGGCGGTTTACAGGGAGTTAAAATCAACCATACAAAAGTTAAAACCCAATTTAAAAATATTAAATCAACCCTGTACTATTAAAAACCCCAATTAAAATGAATGTCTCCTCAGCCTGGGCCCGAGAGCTCAAAGAGCCAGGTCTTCAGGCCCCGGCAGAATGATCGGAGGTCAATAATGTCTATTATTGTAATGGTGGCCTTGCTTTGTCCTGAAGTCATCTTTACTAAGCTTTATCTTACTGATTTCCCAGTCATCAATGATCAGCTACAGAACATGGAGAGGAGCAAAGAAAGTCAGGGCAGTGCATTAATATGCCAGCATCTTTTTCTTTTACCATTGCAAAGTCTGAGCAGATAATAATTCAACTGTATCCCCAAGCCTGTTAATTAAAATGCTAATTAACAAGATCCAACAATAGTTTATATATTTCTCAGTGGGTGGAATTCTTAGGGAATTCCGTATAGTTGGACAGTTGCCTATGATGCCCTACTTAAGTTACCATAATTGCCCATTCCGAACAATAAGAACATTGGGACTTGCCATTACAATGAATGTTCCTGTGTCAGCTCAGTGACCTGACTTGGATACACCTAGACCAATGATATAAGCATGGATTTCCTCAAGCTTCCTCACACATATTCATCCACTCATTTATTCTTAACCATCCTCTAAAGAAATTCAGAACAGCATACATCAATCATGTCACAACACAATCTTCTGAGGAATCCAGCCTTAAAGTCAGGAAGCTTTATCCCTGAAGAGCTGGGCTCCAGCAAACATTCAGCATGCCTTTATAATAGGCAGGGAGTGAGAAGGATGGTTTTATTGGCCTCAGATTTGAATACCTGAGAGTAGAGACTTTGTCTGTGGCTATGCAACCACGAAAGACACCAATATTAAAGGTAAAGGTTTCCCCTTTCAATCATGTCCGACTCTAGGCGGCAGTGCTCATCTCCATTTCAAGGCGAGGGAACCAACATTGTCTGAAGTTGTTTCCATGGTCATGTGGCCAACATGACCATATGGAACGCTGTTACGTTCCCACTGAAGTGGTACATAGCTATTTGCATTTGCCTGCTTTCAATTGCTAGGTTAGCAGTAGCTGGGGCAAATAACCAGAGTTCATCTGTTGCACAGCACTCGGTTCTCGAACCTAGGCTGTCAGCTCCAGCTGACAAGCTCAGTGTCTTTAACCACTGAGCCATAACATGCACTATTAGGCCCTCCCAGTTCTTCTACGGTGCCTTCCCTTACTGCCCAACTACAAAGGTAGCATCTGATTGGTTCAGCTGACTGACACTTATATCTGGAGACATCTTTTCATTTAAAATGATGCACAATTTCAGCAATAATGAATGAGAAGATAAAGCAACCTTTTAGGAGGTGGAAGAGCAAACAGTTATGTTTCATAATAATAAGACACAAGAGGAGTAGGTGCACTGGTGTCATTGTGGCTGGAAGGGAGATCATGAAGTAAAAAGTGGGGTGTGGGTGGAACAGTAGGGGAGCACCCAGATTTTGTTCTGGGTTGAACAGTTTGTAACCATTTTCACTCTGACATATCAAGCAATTAAGCACCATCTGTCATTGCTGGTTCTAAAATGATAGGCTGGCACTGCAACTCTTAACTGCATTTATTTTGAAATATTTCTTTAATTTCAGTGGATCTGATTTCCAAGGTGACAAATTGCAGGCACAGAGAACCTGCAGTCAGATAAATTATGTGTGAATATAATTATTAAGGACTTGGTGTTATAACTTGCATAAATGTGTGCTTGGTGAACTGCTGTTCAGCAATAACACATATATCAACTAAATCATTACAATAATTATAAATGCCTTTTACAGCAAATTAAAATGTATAGTATTCTTATTATTTATGTTTAGAATTTTAAATGTAGGTGTATCTCAAACACATCTGCATATCCGTTGAGCCTTTGCCTTTCTTTTCAATTCATCAGCCTGATTTCAGCACTTTAGAGAGCATGCAAAGAGTACTTATCTGTGGGTAGAATAAATTAAATGGGGCTCTATTTTTCTCTCTTGCACAGAAATGATCCACAAAGATGTAAAAGTTTTTTGTGGGGGGGGGGAAACAGGAGGACAAGTCTTTGTTTCCCACTGTATGTAGCTATTTTCTAGGAAAATATTACCCTTTGGCATGACTGAAACCTGATCTTTCTGATACATTGAAAAAAGAATAAAAATAATAAAAGTAGCAAATATATTGTGTAGTGCGTGACTGTATATCTTCCATTTCTATCATTGGGTTGGTTAGAAACACTAATGTCTAAAATATTATTTATTTGTTCGTTCCACCTTCCACTCAGAAACTGAAGTCCGCATACATACAGTAGCAGCTTGTCTTTCTGTTTCTCCCACCAAAATAATAATAATAATAACCTGTGAGGTAGCTCATAGCTAAGAGTGAATGATGCAAAGTCCTTCAGTGAACTTCTTTGTCTAAGAATAGAATAGAACCACAGATTTATATACAGATTTACACCATAGCATTTGGGGGGGAGGCAATCATGACACATCACTTTATTTAACTCTACTATCCATCAAAAGAAAGAGGATAAAAATTTATAACCCTACCTTCTCCTATGATATCACTATGTCACTGCTACCCTGTCTGCATCTTTTGATAACTAAAAAGAATCGCCTTATATTCCTCTGATGTAGGTGGCCAACTGTTAGCAATGCCCTTTGGTTTTCCTTTATTTCCTAATACCATCCCATGCCCACTTAGTAGGGAGTTAGGACTTATTTGACTGTAGCCTAATTACTCTTCAGAGCAGTATTTATCAACCTTGGCTACTTTAAAGATATCTGAACTTCAACTTCCAGAACTCCTCAGCCAGCATAGGGAGTACTGGCTGAGGAATTATGGGATTTGAAGTGTACTTAGTTTACAATTGCCAACTGATTTGGAGTAATACAGAACTGAGGAACTAAGGCCGCGTATGCCATAGCTAGTTATGGCATAGTTAGTTTCAAATTGCTTCTGTTTTGAGACTACATGATGGCTAATGTTAATTGTCAAAGGACCTAGCCAAAAAGAGAAATGACTGAAGATCAGTACTGAAAATGAGGGCCTCATTCATGGTTAGCTCTGGTAATACCACCACCACACGCAGCACAGGCTGTTGTAGAGGAATTATAAAAAGCTAAATGGTTAATTTCTTTAAATCACTTTTGTTCTGCAGCTGGCACCACATCATAGTGAGAGATATCAGATTCCATCTCCAATCACCTGATGTATATTTCACTGTTCATTATGAGTCCTAGAAAGACTTCAAAGGAACAGAAGGATGAAGAGGCGTATTCTGCTTATCTACACTCAGCAGGAATATTCCTGTGCTTGTTTTGAAAATTAGGAGGTCTATGTTAGCAGCTGTATGTTTTCTTAATAAAATCAGGAGATAAAAAGAAATGGATCAGGCTTTATAAACAGGGAACCTCTGGTGCTTTGTTGCTCTAAAAATGAACCTGGTAAATAAGGTATCTAAACTTGTTATTGTACAATGTTACAAAGGAAGAAGCCAGGGCCAAGGATAAAAAAAATAGAGCACTCCTATAATATAAATGTCATAATGTAAACTATAATAATATTAGTCATATGGAAGTACGTAGATAAGAAACAGAGTTAATTAATACTTCTAATGACAAATACAAGTTATCTGTTGCAAACCCATCTGATCAAGATTTTCTAGAGAAGGCAAATTATAAATCAGGGATCACAGATAATATCTAGACCAGCCATAGCCTGTTTGATTATAGTATATTGCCTCTGCCAAAGTTTCCTGCTTTTTGTTTCCCCAACACCCTCCTCATGATCCAACAAGAACTCACGTATTAAGGATTTATTTTTGTCTTATAATATTTTCACCTATTCAATATATATTGAAATTGGATGATCTTTAATTTGTTGATATAACAAGAACATAGATTATTGGTATTTTTCCAACTATTGCTAAGTAAAGTGCATCAACTGAGCCGAACATTTGTGTTATTCAAAGCCTGAAGCATTACAGATTTAATTACTGTATTACCCAGAAATTCCAGGAATTATTATGCAAATATTTATACTTCTGGAAGTGATGATTACACATCTGTTTTATCTAACTATTTAAAACCTGATGAGCTGTGTAATGCTGCAGAAGAGAAGCAATATTGTTCAGAGTATGCATCAGAATGATTTTAATCAAGAGCTATGTAATGAAGGATTGCACACAGACATAGGAATAAAAACAGCAGTGTGTGTGTGTGTGTGTGTGTGTGTGTGTTTGTTAGCATAAAACAGGTCCTGATGATGCTACAACACATGAGCATCCACAGGGTGGCAAGCAGGCAAATCACATGTGCAACATGTTATAATGATATGAATTACATACTTCCTTCAAGAGTTGTTTGCAGAATCATATCAACATCAATGTCATGCCAACATGGCTTGTTACAGATGCCTATGCAAAGATAGGGACTCTAGAATGGCCTTTTTATGAAAATAATTTTTGGTGGTCCCCAAAAGTTGCAAATAAAACAATTGTTTAAAGATGCACCTGTCATGAAAAAACTAGATGCACTTTACACAACTACTTCTTTAAAGATATGTACTATATTAAATTTATGCCTTGACTTCATTCTATATGCTATAAGGTCAGTCTGTTAACTCTGCCCAAATATCCACATTATAGCTTACGTCAATCACCTGTTTGAATATGAGAACTGAACAATTGGTCTTTCAGAACTTGATCACTGGATCACTGGTCATCTTATTCCATGTCACAAAAAAACATTTAATAAAAACAAATCCAAAGTTCTTCATGTAGAAAATGATATAGGGTAAGTGATACTAGGTGCCTCTAATATTTTGACTCTTATTGACCATATAATTGATCATTGGAGCACCGTGATGATCTTTTCCTAATCTGGCCCTTCAGGATTCCCAACAGCGCACCCATCCCCATTCTGATTACATCTACCTTGCTGCTGATCTCCCTCTTGTTCTTTTTTCTTCCATCTTTCCAAGAATCAGAGCGTTCTACAGAGGTTTTGCATAATGAATCCGAAGTAGGAGAATTTTGAGTATGTCATTTGTGCCCTCTTGAGTGATAATTCTGGGTTGATTTGTTTGATGATCTAATTGCTTTCTTGGTTGTCTGTGATATTTGTTATGGAGAAAATCTATGGCTTTTCTTTGGAAAGGTGAGGCAATAATTGACAGACATCACAGTTACGCTTAGCCTTGCATGATGTGCTAAGAGATGCACACAAAAAGAGAAAAGTTCAAAGGAGGATATTCTGTCAAAAGATGCAGAATTATAACAAGAAGCCGATATTCATACAATGTATGAATAAATATTCTGCCTCTGGCATTAGCCAACCAATGCTTCCAAGATGTTCCATGCTGGGCATTAATAAATTGGACACATTTAATATATTTAATATTATGATATCAATTCCTATGATTTTTGATAAGTGTTAACAGATTTCCTATTTTGGAGATCTCTTTCACTTTTGTTTCTTGCTTTTCTTCTGTCCTACAAACTATGTTTTTTCAAGATGGCAATGACAACGGTTGGATTATAACACAGGCTAGTTTTTGGAGTCTGATTTCATATGCTGGAAAGCATCAGACTGGATCTGATGAAATGTTTGCCAGTGTTGGGGCCTATCTCATTTTCTTTGGGTTGGGTTGATGGAGAAAACTGGACTGTCCCAAGTAGGTTTAACTGGACCGGCATGGCTTGGGTTCCACTGGCCACAGAAGGAGAGAGCCATATATGGCCTTGTTCTCTGAGGATTGTCATCAAGAGTAGGAACTATACTGAGGTTTCCCTGGTAGTGCTCAGGCATGTTTGGGGACGGTGTAGCCAGCGGTTCATTTGGAGGCAGCAGAGAGGATGTAGCATTTGGTGACAGCACTGAATGTTCAAGTGGCGACAGGGATGTCTGACTGGGACATCCCTGTCAGTGGCGAGGTCTGAATTTTCTGTTTGGCAACACTGATAGCAATGTTCATTGCCATGATAATAACGGACGTGGTAGGTTATCGAACAGTGGCGGTGCCCTGATGCTTTGGCGTAACTTGGTGCACCTTGAGAAGGAGGAGCCTACCCTTTGGAAGTTCTTTTGGAGGACTGTAGCAATCCCTTTGGAGGGTTTGGTGATTTGGGACTTCTGCTGTGGTAACAATCCTCTGGAGCATTATTCTCCCTAAAGTCAGACTGGCCTCAACTTCGTTGGCCTTCCACAAGGGGCTGAAGATATGACTTTGCCATCTGACCTGGAGATCTAGTAGTGGTGGTGATGTGGAGAGTGGCTAATGTCATCCCTCTTGGGGAAACCAGACAGGAAGCCTGACGTTGAGCTAAATCTATTTTATTAAAAGTCACATTAGAAGAATCTTGGAATTCTGAAGGTGCTGTACAAACTCCCAGCTGCCACTTTTAACTGCCTCAAACGTTTAGGCTGGATCCTTTCTAAATTCCTTCTTCGGACTGTGAATCCATTGAGACTCCTCACTCTTTTGTCTGATGGATTCTTAGACAGCATCTCTTCCTCTTGTCCCCTAAGTAGCTGAATTGCTTGTAAAACTGACTGTGATCTCCTGGTGACTATGTTTTCATGTTTTTAATAATTTTTATTCTTGCTAATGTTTTTAATGTTTTTGTTGGGGGTGGGTTGGTGTCATTTTGTGTTTGTTTTTTTTAACTTTGTACGCCACCCAGAGTCTGTGAAATGGACAGCTATATAAACTGAACAATAAAATAAAAAATAAATAAATAAATAAATACTTGCATTTGTTATTAATTGTCAGACTGCACCTAGGATGTCATCATTAATAATATGTCTTGAAACTAAGATAGGAAAAGGTCACTTGCAAAACTGCTATACTTCAGGGAAAACCACCCACAACATGAACATGAACATGTATTCGAACCACCTACGCTATGAAACATGTATTCTGGCAATAATGAACTTATTGTTGCCAATTCCCTACCAAATGTTATTTTCCTACGGAAATGCATTTTTCTATCTCCAAGTCCTGAACAAAAGGGTCTCCAGATGGCAAGAGCACTCTATGTGAAGGCCCTGCCACCAAGGGGGAGACAAAAATGACATGATCATAAGGAACTCAAAGTGTTGCTGAATGTTTTTTTAAATAATAATAATAATAATAATAAGCACATAACAGCTTGTGTACTTGGATTTTACAGAATATTTTACCTTTGCTTGCAATCAATGAATTCAAAGTCCTCCACCACTTAAGATAAGATACCCTTTATTGTCATTTTTCTTTTACTGTGGGCACATTGGCACACATTAAAAATAAAATTCAGTTGCTTGCTCTCAAAGTGTACACATACATAACCAGTGCTTTTTTTCTAAAAAAAAACCAAAAGGTGCCGGAACTCAGAGGTGCTGTCACTGGGAACGATGCCGGTGTCTTGCTACGGCGTCGTTGCCCGTCCTCTGCACCCCCATCCCTGCGGCTCAGAGCCACATGCCGCGGGGATTCCCCTCCCCACAGCCGCCATGGAGATTCCCCTCCCCACAGTTGCCACACCGTGGCCCGTGCTGAGCCCCCACCCGGAGCTGCTCTGAACCCCGACCCAGAGCTGTGTTCCTCGTGGCAGTGGTCTCCGGCACCAAACAGCCTCTTTCCACCAACATCCAGAAAAATTTGTTGCAAACATTGGAATTCTCAATGCCATGTTTGGTATTTCCCAGCAATCTGTTATTGGAAGGAAAAAGCAATCCTTGCTGCATTACTGACCTCAGAGAAGCATTTGCATGTATGCAGGTATCCTTAGGGTGCCATAGTTATGGATGAGAAATATTGGTTGCAAAGTTGGCATTTCTGGATGTAATACAGATTTTTTGGACTTATTTTTGTTTCTTTTCAGGTTTGATATTTTTAAAAAGGCATATGCTACTGACTACACTTTATTTATTTATTTATTTTGGGACTTATATGCCACCCTATCTCCCGAAGGACTCAGGGTGGCTAACAACAATAAAAATACAGCAATGCAAAAGTTAAAAAGAATTAAATTAAAAGCCCCAATAAAATAATTAAAATTAATAAATTAAAATTTTAAAACATTTTAAAAATCCCTATCGTCAGTCCAGGTCAGCCTGATGGAAAAGGAATGTTTTAATGCCGCGGCAAAAGGACTGGAGATCCGGTGCCGTCCGAAGCTCAAGGGGAAGTTGGTTCCACAGGGCTGGTGCTCCCACAGAGAAGGCCCTCCCCCTGGGGGTCACCAGCCAACATTGTCTAGCCGACGGCACCCTGAGGAGGCCTTCTCTGTGTGAGCGCACTGGGCGATGGGAAGTCGTTCCCGGCAGCAGGCGGTCCTGCAAATATCCCAGGCCTAGGCCATGTAAGGCTTTAAAGGTAAGTACCAGCACCTTAGATGTTACTTATGCACATATGTAACATCTTTTGCTAGGATACATGACCACTGCTTTTCCAGAATGTGAAAAGTGAAAGATACTAAACAAAATTTTAATGTACAGATAATACCACCAGAAATTATTTTAGCCTTTTTAATAAATGTTGTTATTGATGTTAAGCTCACCATGGAAAACATCATATATTGTTATGCATATACTAGGTTAATTATTTAAAGACTGAAGTGCAACATAACTAGATTCTAAATAATCTATTTTTCAAAACACACAACAGCCCGAACAGTAAAAGTAAAGTCCAAATTAAGAATATTTCATTCTTAAGAATTGTTTAATTTAAAGTGGTTTAGTTGTAATATATGGTTATAGATTCAAAATAGTTTTCAAGAGTGTACAAAAGATACTATTTTTCTAGCATCAGCTAAATTAGACATATTACATTGAGAAAAATGTTTCTCATTTCTTTCCTGTTACCTTTATTGATTTCATTGCAGAGATGTTAACATAGGAAATAGATTATTTTGTTATCTAATTTTACCTTCCAAAAGACAGAAGCAGATGAAAAATGTGAGGTTCCTTCCTGTTGGCTTTTTTGAATTAGCTGTTTTAGATTCTAAAAGTTTAGTTCCTAAAGAAGTAACCTTGTAAGTAATTTTAATGTCCTCCTCTAGTGCAGGGTAGGCAACCTTGGCTCTTTTATGACTCAAGGACTTCAACTCCCAGAATTCCTGAGCTAGCCTGGCTCAGCTTGGAAACCTCTCTCTTTCCCCTCAGCATGGCTGGCTCAGGATTTCTGGGAGTTGAAGTCCACAAGTCATAAAAAAGAGCCAAGATTGTCTACTCCTAAAGCCAAAAGAGGGAGCTTTTTTTTTCAAAAAAAAGTTGCCGGAACACTGTTCTGAGTGTTCTATGAGAAAAAAAGCCCTGTACATAACACACATTTAAACATGCTATATACAACATATGTATAAACCTTGTTGTTGTTAGTTGCGAAGTCGTGTCTGACCCATTGCGACCCTATGGACAACGTTCCTCCAGGCCTTCCTGTCCTCTACCATCTTCTGGAGTCCATTTAGGCTCACACCTACTGCTTCAGTGACTCCATCCAGCCACCTCATTCTCTGTTGTCCCCTTCTTCTCTTGCCCTCAACCTTTCCCAGCATTAGGCTCTTCTCCAGTGAGTTCTTCCTTCTCATTAGGTGGCCAAAGTATTTGAGTTTCAACTTCAGGATCTGGTCTTCTAAAGAGCAGTCAGGATTGATCTCCTCTAGGACTGACCAGTTTGATCGCCTTGCAGTCCAAGGGACTTGCAGGAGTCTTCTCCAGCACCATAGTTCAAAGGCTTTAATTCTTTGGTGCTCAGCCTTTCTTATGGTCCAACTTTCACAACCATACATTGCAACTGGGAAGACCATAGCCTTGACTATATGCACTTTTGTTGGCAGGGTGATGTCTCTGCTTTTTAGTGTGCTGTCTAGATATGCCATGGCTTTCCTCCCCAGAAGCAAGCGTCTTTTAATTTCTTGGCTGCAGTCCCCATCTGCGGTGATCTTGGAGCCCAGGAAAATAAAATCTGTCACTACCTCCATTTCTTCCCTATCTATTTGCCAGGAATTGAGAGGGATGGATGCCATGATCTTGGTTTTCTTTCTTTTTTTTATTGAAAAGTTTTAAAATACATTTTAAAAACATAAACTCACTCCCTCCCTCTCCCCCTCCCCCTCCCTCCCCCTCCCCCCTCCCCCTCCCTCCCCTGCCCCCCCCCCGACTTCCCAGAGCTGAGTACAGGGTATTGACTTTACAAACTTAAGCTAAAATATGCTAACTAATTAAATAAAACACTTTAAATTCTATCGCACTTTAACTCCCCTTAAACATAACTAAATAACTAAGTAATAATAACTAAATAATAATACATCTTATAATACTACTACTTATTCATATGCTAAATGAAACTTCTTAGTCCCATATTTATTCAGAATATAATCGATCCATCTTCTCCATTCCAAAATATATCTCTGTTGCGATTGTTCTTTCAAATATGCTGAGATTTTTGCCATTTCTGCCAGGTTTGAAACTTTTAAAGTCCACTCTTCTATCGTAGGCAGATCCTCCTTCTTCCAATATTGAGATACCAAAAGTCTTGCTGCCATTATTAAATTCAACATCAATTTAGTTTCCATAACAGTTGTTGTTGTTGTTGTTGTTGTTGTTGTTGTTAGTTGCGAAGTCGTGTCCGACCCATCGCGACCCTATGGACAATGTTCCTCCAGGCCTTCCTGTCCTCTACCATCTTATGGAGTCCATTTAAGCTCATGCCTGCTGCTTCAGTGACTCCATCCAGCCACCTAATTCTCTGTCGTCCCCTTCTTCTCTTGCCCTCAATCTTTCCCAGCATTAGGCTCTTCTCCAGTGAGTCCTTCCTTCTCATTAGGTGGCCAAAGTATTTGAGTTTTAGCTTCAGGATCTGGCCTTCTAAAGAGCAGTCAGGGTTGATCTCCTCTAGGACTGACCGGTTTGATCGCCTTGCAGTCCAAAGGACTCGCAGGAGTCTTCTCCAGCACCATAGTTCAAAGGCTTCAATTCTTTGGCGCTCAGCCTTTCTTATGGTCCAACTTTCACAACCATACATTGCAACTGAGAAGACCATAGCCTTGACTATATGCACTTTTGTTGGCAGGGTGATGTCTCTGCTTTTTAGTGTGCTGTCTAGATTTGCCATGGCTTTCCTTTCTGCGTATCCAGCCCTCCATTCCAGTCTCCCATCAAAATACATGATTTATAATCCCATTGAATTATTTTATTATGTAAAAATTTATAAAATTCTCCTTGCTGTTGATTAGGTGCATATAGTCCAATTAAAAGTATTTTCTGCCCTTCTATTAAAAGTTCAATTATAATATATCTTCCTTGTTTATCTGCTTCAATTAAATTAGCTGATAAATCCTTCTTCACATAAATAACCACTCCATTCTTCTTTTCTGAAGTAGATGCAATAAACTGAGTACCCAATCTAGAATTTATCAAATATTTTTGATCAGATACACGAATGCAAACATGTAACATCATTTTTAAATTGTTTCAAATAGTGAAATATTTTCTTTCTCTTTTGTGGTGAATTTAAACCATTAACATTCCAAGTTAGAAACTTTGTCACCATCTTTTGCGACATGTGTTGTGATTCAGGGTCAGCCTGTGGGTTCGGCAGTTGGGTCGGACGACTCAGAGGAGGAGGAGGGGGGTGTTGAAGACCTTGCTGAGGGTTTTGAAGATCTTGCTGATGAGAGCCCTCAGCCAGGCCCCTCCCACTTGGTCACCACGGAGACCCAGCTGTGTGAGCCTGACAGCGTGGATGAAGATGACCCACAGCTGGCCCTGTTCAAGGACGCTCGACGCAGAAGGCAGTCAATTAGGAGTAAACAGAGGAAGGCAATGGGGCTTCTTGGAAGGAGGTAGAGAGAAGCCACGCCCTGAACTCTATATAAGGGAAATGTGTGGGGAGGGCTGGTTTGCTGAAGGCAACCGCTTGGATAGTTCGTGTTTCTTAAAGCTCCTGTTTCTTGGTTCGTGTCTTGTTTGTTTTTGTAGCGATAAATTTGGCAGGCGTAATTCCAGCCTCTTGCCGTTTGTAAAGGGGTTGTCCCTGCCTTATCTGCAGGGCCGGTAGCAGGCTGGTACAGAACAACATGAAGCTTTCGGAGCGTGTCTTGCAGATCCTCACGCACCTGCCTCTTTGGTCACGCACCTTCCACTGCTTCACTATAAGTAAGTTCTTGAGTTGTAGTTATAGATTTCTGTTGTTCTTGTTCTTGTTGCTTTTGTCTAGCTGCAGTCCGTGTCACTCTTTGAGTCTTAGATTCTTCTAACAATCCCTGGGGCTGCACAGTTTCCAAAGTTTGCTGAGCTTCTTTTGCAATCAATGAAATAATTTCTGCATCTCCCTGTATATTTTCCATTTGTGCCTGTCTCGCTCCTTCTTCCTTCCTTCTTTTAAATTCCAGGGATGGCGGAGAAACTGCTTTCAGTACATTGCAATAAAAATCTCGTGCCTTCAAAACTGTATTAAGATGATATCTTGTATCTACAAAGTTCACCACCAATCCACTTGGTATCTCCCATCTAAACTGGAGCTGCCTTTTCTTTAATTCATCTGCCAAAAAAGCAAACTCTTTCCTTTTCCTTAAAATTCTTGGAGGAATCTCTTTCAAAATCAAAACCTCTTGAGCAGCCACTTTAAATCTGTTATTGTAAAAAAGCTTGAACAATCACATTTCTAATTGATCTCTTTGTGAAATAAACTACCACATCTCTTGGTAAATTTCTTTGCCTGGCAATCCAGGAGTTGACACAAAATATTTTATCTATATCCACCATAATATCTTCAGCTTGACACCCCAAAACCGGTTCCGAAGCTTCTGCTAAAATCTCCTTCAAATTTTCCTTTGAATCCTCTTTCAAACCTCTTATCCTCAGGGCAAACTCCATGTCTCTGCATTGTATCATTACCACATCATCATCAATCTTATCCATTTTATTCTCTGTTTCAGACATTTTAGCCTCCAATCTCAAATTATTTTGATTTACTTCTTACACATGTTCATCCAAACGCTCAATACAGGCTGCCAGCCCCTGAAATACCAATAAAATGTCTTCTCGCATTTCCTTATTTTTCTCATCAATAAGCTCTGCCATTTGCTTAGATATTTGCTCAGATTGACTTTTTAAAGCATCTTGTAAAGCATCTTGTAAATCTTTTAATGTCAATGCAGGTGTATGTGCTGCAGGGGGTGGCATCAAAGTCTGTAGTACAGATTGTTGCTGAGTTGGTGATGCACCCGCACTTATCGAAGTAGAAACTCTGGATGGTTTAGAAGGCATTTTAACACCCAATTAACTTTCGTTTCTCACTTTCACTTTTCCACCCAAATTGCAACTTTATTACTTCCCAGTCAAATATCCAAATCTTCAAGTCACTTTTAAACCAATTTCAAATATTTTGCACAAAGTCACTTTATAACCCAATTTCTTCTTTCCACTCAGTCTTTTATTTTTTTTATTTCCCTTGTCCTTTTGATCTTCACCGTTCTCTCTGGCAATTCACTCCCACACCATCTTTCTTCCTTTCTTTTAAAATACACTGGAGTTAAAGATCATATACTTGCTATTTTAATATTCTCCTGCACAGCTCTGCCTGCATCCAAGTAATCCAAAGTACGATATTGATTGCAGGGATGGTTGCAGCGTCCTGCTCTGTTCCAAAGCTTTAGAACAGAGGAGTCCCCGAGTCCGGAGCTAATTCAGGCTCCGAGGGAGCTCTCACCCTTCAGGGGAGAGTCTAGGGGAGCTCTACCCCTACCTGAATGCTCACCCTCCCCTCTTCTCCTGAGGGGGGGTTCCCGAACCACAAAACAGCTGATTGTCACTGTTTTCACAATTCAACGGAAAACAACGGGGCTGACGGTCAAAATGACCGTCATTGATGGAGCCTTACCACCCAGAAGTCGATCTTGGTTTTTTTAATGTTTAGTTTCAACAACAAGACTCTCTAGTTCCTCTTCACTTTCTGCCATTGGAGTGGTATCATCTGCATATCTTAGGTTGTTGATATTTCTCCCGGCAATCTTAATTCCAACCCTTACATATAAATAACATATAAATATTAATCATGGTCCATCTTGAATACATAACAGAAAGATGAAGCTTTAGAATTCACAAGGTTAATACTCTATGGAATGAAACTATGACTGAATCTGGATGTTCTGCTTCGGACGCCATGAAACCTCCTTCCAGAAGGTAACAAGGAAAACAAGTCATGAAGAGGATGTGTAGTGTCCCAGACAAACTTGTGGACCCTGCTCAAGCAGTGCTTACATGCTGTGTCCTGGATGGTAGGGAGGAAACTGCCAATAATCTTTTCAGCCATCCTCACCACTCTCTGCGCCGCCTTCCTATATGAAGCGGTGATGCTCCAAACCAGACTGTAATGCTGTATGACAGGATGCTCTCAATCATCCCTCTGTAGAAAGTGGTAAGGACAGGGGAAGGAAGATGTGCCTCCTTTACCAGTGTCTCGCTATTGAGCAACCAAGACAGCCTACTCGTTTAACTGCACACCCAGGAATTTGATGCTGGTAATCATCTCCACAGGTAAATCATTAATGCACAGAGGAATGTAGCTGTGCCTGCCTTTTCTGAAATTGACAATGATCTCTTTGGTTTTTCCAAAGTTTAAACCTGTCTTCTCTGACAGGCTGTTTTAAACCTATCTTCTCTGATAGGCATCTTTGGATTAGGGAAATTCTTAAGAATTGCTGCCTCTGCAGTCTGGAAAACAACCACATGGGAAAAGTCTTGTTGTAGATTGGAATAACAAAAAAATTGTATACGCAAAAAATTAATATTCTAAAATCTTATTGTGTTAGCAATTAGCACAAAATTCATCCCCTTGTACAGAAGGCCAGACTAAATATGCATGCACCACTTGCTGATTGTGCAGTCAGACCCAATGATAAATGTTTGTATCACTCAATAACAGTTCATACAAGGTATTTCCACAAAGTTTTTGGCACCTTCACCTGAGATTTGTTAGCAAAGAATGGGGTAATGTGAAATCAAGTTGGAGATATGAATGAATTTCAAAAATCCAATTTATGTTGGAGCAGCATTCTAACTTTTTATCTCTTAGGAACAATTTTTAGGGTGAAAAATATTTGACATTTGGAGCAGCCAGCACTGAGTACAGTGATATGAGCCTCTAGCTATTAGCAAACTTACAATATTTAATGAAGAGCCATGGTCTGATTAAAACAATATTGAGCTACAATGGAGGAGCATTCAACTACATTCTGAGCTATAAATCTTAGCATAAATATTTAAGTTACATTGCTAATAGTATACATTTTCTGCTATCATCATTTTTATTTTTTGGCTTTTAGTTTATTTAGATATAAGAGAAAGGGAGAACATCTGTATTCTTAGAAACAGCACATCATGGATGACAGCTCACAAATAGAAGACTTGTGCAAAAAATACAGAAGGTTGCTTTGACCCTCTCTTCTGCCTTGATTCTGAATGTGGTTTTAAAGAAATAATTTCTACAGGTTTCAAACAAAATTATACTCAGGTAAGCATAGAATACGGGGACGCGGTGGCTCAGTGGGTTAGGACGCTGAGCTTGTCGATCAGAAGGTCGGCAGTTTGGCGGGTCGAATCCCGAGTGCCGCGTAACAGAGTGAGCGCCTGTTACTCGTCCCAGCTTCTGCCAACCTAGCAGTTCGAAAGCACGTAAAAATGCAAGTAGAAAAATAGGGACCACTACGGTGGGAAGGTAACAGCGTTCCGTGCACCTTTGGCGTCTAGTCATGCCGGCCACATGACCACGGAGACGTCCTCGGACAAGCGCTGGCTCTTCGGCTTTGAAACGGCGATGAGCACCGGCCCCTAGAGTCGGAAACGACTAGCACGCATGTGCGGGGGAACCTTTACCTTTACCTTAAGCATAGAATCTGTAACATAGAATATAGAATACAAGTCATAAGAATTTCAAATGCAAGATGCCATGAACCTCAATCTTACTGTGCAAAAGGATTAGTTATACAATAGATAGCCCTTTTGGACTGGTTCCCCCCACAATGTCAATTTTTCCTCTTGAATTTTGAAATTTGGACATACTCAAATCTGTTTTAAAACTGAAAGGTTTTTACTTGATAGCACTACTTTGAGTTCTTAAAAATTGATATACATGAAGACAGTGTGGGAAGAACATGAAAAAAAATATGCATTTTTGTGAGCCATAAGTTTCAAAGAAACAAAATACCAAAATGTTATCTCCCTATGATCTTTTTTTCTCCTCTTATGCTGGTAAAGAATTCTTACTAGTTTTCACTGCATAGAATTTATTCAAGCTTTTGTGTAAGTTGTTCCTCTTCATTATATAGTTTTTGATGTAATGTTTGCTTTGATCTTCAACAATATGCTGTTTAAAGAAAGAAGATCTAGGAAAATCAAGCCTGGCGCAGAAATAACAGCTGAGCAGTCGTGACTGTAAAAATTCACAGATTGTATTTGTTATGATAACACAACTCATAATTTTGAGGTCAGAAAACTACAATCGATATAAGAATAGAAGTCTGAATAATATACAGTGATGGAAATATCATGTAAGTCTTTCATTTATTGTAAGCAAAATTATTTGATTTGTATTATTATGGTTTGTCACATGGTCAGCCAGATGTTTAGACTGGATTTGGCATTTTATTCTACCTATCAAGACCTGGGATAGGTAGATGTGGTTGTTTGATATTATTGAAGGAATTGTTTTGGGATGTAAACTGTCTCAGAGCATTTGAGCTTCATTTTCAAAAACTTGACAATGACCAAGAGCAGGAAAGTTGAAAAAGAGAGAGGGATTAATTCTGGCTGCATCTTGAGAACAAAAGCATAAAAAGCCAGAGCTGAGAAGACAACAAATGCCGTCTCTGCAAAGAAGCTGAAGAAACAGTGGTCAATCTAATTAGCT
This sequence comes from Vipera ursinii, assembly GCF_947247035.1. Classification (NCBI taxonomy): domain Eukaryota; kingdom Metazoa; phylum Chordata; class Lepidosauria; order Squamata; family Viperidae; genus Vipera; species Vipera ursinii. The sequence goes on along the minus strand of NC_139516.1, from coordinate 141,864,172 downwards.
ACAGACTATAAACAATGGCATGAAAAAATAGCAGCAATGATACATTGGAATATAGGCAAGAAATCTCTGCCTCGACTTCTGCAGGGCAGGTATTAACCTATCAATATCACTAAGGGAATATAATGGGTAGTGAATAGTCAGTAGCTTTCTTGCTTTTCTGACCAGTTCAACTTGTGGTCCAGTTAATAATCCCAATGATGTATTCTCAGGTATGGTCATTATTGATGGCTTTGAAGATATCTCCACTGTTCAATTTTGTCTTTAGCATTTTTCTCATTCTTTAGATATATTATTTACTAATTACATTTTTAACTGTCCATGCTTGGTGTTATTCAAGTACAAAATGCCCATAAACTTCATTCTGATGGCTCCATTTGCCACTTCAATTCTATTACTGTTTGTGATTTTAGCCCAATTTATTGCTACTGTAGCACCTTTCTCTAAACCAAACCCCATTGCTATATGTTTACTGTGTTGGTCAATGATTCAGTTTCCATATCTGATTTTCCATAAAGTTTCAGATCATCCACATAAAAAATATGAGATTTTAATTAACATTTTTTTGCTGTTTGGTAGTTAAGATTTGTTTTCTTCAAAATCACTGAAAGTGTGATCATAGCAATGACAAATTATAAGGGTGATAATGAGTTACCTTGGAAGATGCCTCTCCTAATGCTGACAAGCCTATATTTTTCGTTTCCAACCATCAATTCTGTCTTCCATGTTTCATTATTTTTTCTATAAACATTCTAATGTTTTACTGACATTAGTTGTTTCCAAACATTTGATGATCCAACTGTGTGGTAATGAATCGAATGCCTTTTTATAAACAATCCAGACCATATGTAAATTGTTTTTTTCACTTTTGCAATTCTCCAAAGCTGTTTTATCAATCAGAAGTTGATCTTTTGTACCTCTCCATTTCCTTTTATTCCCTTCTAGTCTACTGAAAGGGTGTTATTTTCTTCTAAATAATCCTGGATGTTGCCTGTCATTATGCCTAGGAGTAATATAAATATTGTAAGCAATTATGTTATTGGCCTCCATTCCTTGACGTCCCTTTCACTGTCTTTTTGAATCAGGTGAGTTTTGGCACTTATTTACCAGTTGCTCATATCTTGTTTGTGTAATATTTCATTAAGCTGTTTTGCTATAATTGGATTTAAACTAGTCAGATATTTGAGCCGGAAGCCTTACAATTAATTGATCGTTTTCAGGAGATATCCAGTTTTTAATCTTTTTCTGTCAATTTTTAACCATTGCTGCTGTTACTATTCCTTTTGGATAGAGAGATGTATAGTATATAAATTTAATAAATAATAAATTATTAGTACTCCCATTTGATTTTTACTAAATTTATTTTAAATTCTTTTACACAGCAAAAATCAAGCATTTTTATTATAGCTTTTTTGAGTTTCTCATAAATTTTTCTATCCTTTTTTGTTTGATTTCCCATTTTCAGAATTTCTATTGCCATTTATCCTTTGGTAGAATCGCCTCTGGTCTGATGGAAATAGATGATTTTGTTTAAATTGGATGATTTGTGCCTCATAGCATTCAATTTTTACCAGACATTGCTGTTATTTGTTGCTTTATTATTTCCAAAATTTCTTCAGTTTTTCTGGTGCCAAGCCAATATTTTTTCATTAGACTTGTCTTATCATTACATTCTTCAATGTTTGCACTTTCATCTTTTTTAATTGACTTGCGTCTGATTTTAATGTCTTTATTTTGGCCTCCAGTCTGATCTCTCACTTTGGGGTTGGATATGATTTTGCTTTTGGTTTTCTAATTTCAGTACCCAGTTCTCCTGTAACTACCCGTGCTACACTGTAGGGAAGCTGATTGGTCAAGCTGGTTTCCTCAGGTATTATTATTATTATTATTATTATTATTATTATTATTATTATTATTATTATTATTATTATTACTATTATTATTGTTGTTGCTATTATTGTTGTTATTGTTATTATTGTTATTGTTGTTATTGTAGTTATTGTTGTTATTGTTGTTATTGTTATTATTATTACTGTTTTGGGGGTTTTCCATTTTCACAGTTTTCTGAATCTCTTCCAGTTATGAATCCTGAATAATGTATTTCTGGTAATGAATCTGCTTTGCTTTTCTAATTGTTGTTCAGTGATATTTGAGTCTAGATAAAACATTTTCCGATGCTCAAACATCCGCTTTAAGGATTCCCACTTTGTCCCAATTTATCATAGCAGGCCATAAATGTTGTGAGTTTCAGACACAGTATACATGTGTCTTATCTCTGGATGTTGTTCTTCCAGTAATTCGACAGAGCTAGACCTTGGTTGCTTAGCCATAGTTCCTGAGACACATTGTCCAGTTGATCCTTTTCTATTTTCTGACCACAATGTATCTGGCAGAGTGGCCCTTCCAAATAAAATATCACTACCACCAGAACAGCTCTCAGTCTGAGGCTGTTGTCAATGCCTTGATTATAGCACCTACATAGTGGGATGGAGTCAACACTATGTTGGTTTCCAAAATGCTTGCTAGATTAAAGATATTAATTACCATAAATAGCATGACCATGCTTAGGATAACACTGTAGTTTGGTTGCATGGTGGCTTGGTAGTTATAATGTAACAAAATTGACTGATACTGTCCTTACTGGTAGCATGGAATGCTGCAAATTGCATGGTGCTTAGTAATTTAGTAATGGTAATCTAGACTATATCTTCTGCAGTTTACTAAAAAGCATCATTTGTAAACTCCCTCTAGCCAAAGCTAAGATGAGCAGCAAAGGTTATTATTATTATTATTATTATTATTATTATTATTATTATTATTATTATTATTATTATTATTATTATTATCTTATTATTATTATCTTATAGGCCCATCTGATGACCACCATGGTTCAGGAAATATTTTATTTGGTGGTACTCTTTATTTTTTAATTGTATCTAAATATCCAAAAGTCATTAGGAGTCTCTCAAATTACTAAGTTAATTTTAAAAATTGAAAATTATTAATTACTTAATTATTGCTGAGAATGTTTAAAAAATAAATAGTAAAGAGCGCGCACGCACACACACATACAAACACACACTGACAGATTCTGAATATGGTGCTGTCCATATTTTTGGTAGTGTTAAGAATAAATTTTGGGAAATAATAGACATGGAGAAAAAGAAACAAGTAAAGAAACAAGAGTGGAAATAGAATGACTGAAGAAAGAAAATGTATGAGTCCAGTAGGAAAAGTTAAGACAGACTGATGTCTGTGGCTGAGCCAGGGAGAGGGGTCAAACGCATCTTCAGTCTGGAGTTTCTTAGTGCCCACAAGAGATCTACGTTCAGTCACCTTGAATTCCATTCTTATCTACTACCAATTTGCTTTGACCATTTGTACTGAGGAGAAGATATGATAATGCCTTTTGAAAAAGAAAAATGGCAGAAGAAACCAACATAGCTATTTGAAAAGTGATATACACCTGAGATAGAAACATTACAGAGGAAGAGTACCAAGCAGTGTGCCAGAACCAGGAAATCTTAAGATTAATCCTGCAATAGGATTATTATCTACAGCAGGGCTTTTCATCTTTTTCACCCATTGTACCACTTTTAGGATATGCAACATCTGAGTACCACCAGTCCCCTAGCAAGGGGTCAAAAACTTGATGACAAAAAAAAGGAAAAAAGTGATGAAGTACAGGTAGTCCTCGATCTACAACAGTTCACTTAGTGACTGTTCGAAGTTACAATGGCACTGAAAAAGTGCCCCCCAAGCTGAGCAAGACACCTGCCTGCCCACCCGGCGGCGCTCTTCCTCCTGATCCTGGCACTTCCGCTGAGCCCTGACAGCCCTGCAGCTCCAGCCATCTCTCGCTCAGGCTTGTGTGGTGCTGCCACTGGTTCAGCTCATTCCCCTCCCCAACTACCACTTTTCGCGGATGGTTGCGTACCACCTGCCAGGTGCCAATGTACCACAGGTGGTACCCGAACCACAGGTGGAAAAGCCCTGATCTATAGTTCCGGCAACCATATAAAATAGTTCCCCATTTTTTAAAAAAATGCTTTGATTTCTATTAGCAACCAGACATGTCACTGTGAAACACCAGTAAATGAAAGCACAACAGTGATCAAATGAATGATACATTAAAAGTGCGGGAAATTGCACTGGCAGAAAAATGAACTCAGAAACAAAAATGCTTTAAACATCCTACAGTGAAAAATGTGGGCAACATTTATTATTTATTTCAATAAGATCTTTCCTGAATGATCACCTGCTAGTAAAAAATGCTGTTCTAATGTATTAAATTGGTGGAGCAGTGGGCTAATGCCTCCTTAAGTAACACCAGCTGCCTGCAATTAGTGCAGGTTCGTATCCCACCAGGCTCAAGGTTGACTCAGCCTTCCATCCTTCCGAGGTAGGTAAAATGAGGACCCAGATTGTTGGGGGCAATAAGCTGACTTTGTAATAATGCCGCTTGGGGTGTGTGTGTGAAAGCCCTAATAAGCAGGCATATACATAGAATGAAGGCTATTGCTAAGCACATTGGTTTGTGCTTAAATTGTAAGCCGCCCTGAGTCTTCGGAGAAGGGTGGGATATAAATGGGATTAATAAATAAATAAATAAATAAATAAATAAATAAATAAATAAATAAATAAATAAATGCTGATGACCAATTGTTTGACTCCGATTTAGTTATTCAGTTTACACCATTACATGCCTCACTAATCAATTCTCAGAAAATAAGACCATCATAAAACAGATCATAAAAACAAAAACTGGAAAATCAACAAAAAGCCTTTCATAAAAAAAACACCAATAATCAGATATCATATACAGAAGCCATCAAAAACCCCAATCTAGGCTCAAATGTCTTGGTGGAAACAGCTGCTCCACATCTCTTCTCTGAAGGTAAAAGGGAGGGACCCCTTCTAATTTCATAGTGCTGGAGCAAGCCTGTCTCCACTCTCCTGTCCCAGGACCTTCAGGAGGAGAAATTTGAATCATACTTTCCCAGAAGGAATGGATAAGACAAGAAGTCCTTATTTAGAATGATAGTTTTATAATTAAGAAAGAACCAAAGGCAGCTGGGTGACTTGGGGCTAGTCACTCTAACTGAGTCAAACTCACTTCACAGGGTAGTGATTGTTGGGGAAAATAAGAGGAAAAAGGTATTAGGCATGCTTCCTAATACCTTCCTTGAACTATTAATAAAAATAATAAAATAATGAATAGAGGATTTTACAGATAGACCAGAAATTTGAACTGTATCCAAAAAAGTCTGTTTGGATTAATCAAGTACAGCTAATGATATATCAATAGCAACAACAGCAGAAAGTAAGCATTTATGTGCAAATGGTTGGAATCTATTGGAGTTACCAATAGATTCAGGAAAAAAATAATCATTACAATCCAGGCCAAAAGGATTCACGCTTATTTGAAATGTTTCAGGTCTACAGAGTTGTTAGCTCAGATACAGTTTTAAGCTTTGCCATTTAAAGCCAGACATTACATTTTCTAAAAATGTAGATTAATTATTGTATTATTGTTCTTCATGAATGAATATTTTGACAAATGTCACTTTAACTTAATCACACTTTAAAACTCTCATTCATTCATTCGTTCATTCATTCATTCATTCATATATTCATTCAATTTAATAGAGCCAGTCATCTCACTTTTAAATAACTCTAGGCAGCTTACAAGATGATACACTAAATGAAAAATAAAAATAGAATACATTAGCATTAATACTATCATTTTGATATTATTTTTCCCCATACAGTATATATGTGCTCATTTATTTATTTAGGCAAAGAAGAGAATGAAGAAGCAACGGTTTACTTGAAACTGAGCATCAATTAAGTAAAATATTTTAAAAAGGGACAAGCGATCCCATTTTACAGTTACAGTAGGTCAAAAAAAATCAAAATCAAATAATGTTATTTTTCTCAAAGCTTTATGAATGATCATAACAAGCTGTATGAAACTGAAAATAGGACGAACCTTTCTTGTTCTTGCTTAAGCATTAAATCATACTTCTCTTCCATAACAACTCATTTATTTATTTATTTATTATTTATTTATTTGATTTGTATACCGCCCTTCTCCCTAAGGACTGCTTAGAAATCATTTTTCTTTCTCCCACTCACCTCAAAAACTAGACTGTTTTCATACATGGATAGAAAATGATTCATAATCTAGATCAGGGTTTTTCAACCAGTGGTACGGGTACCACCTGTGGTACATTGGCACCTAGCAGGTGGCACGCGACCATCCTAGAAAAGTGGTAGTGGGGGGAGGGGAATGAGCTGAACCGGTGGCAGCACCGCACAAGCCTGAGCGAGAGATGGCTGGAGCTCCAGGGCTGTCAGGGCTCAGTGGAAGCGCCAGGATCAATGCTTCTTCAGGGCTGTCAGGGCTCAGCGGAAGTGCCAGGATCAGCACCAGGCTCCAGCTGGAGCTCGCCGCTGATCCTGGTGCTTCTGCTGAGCCCAGAAGTAGTGCTGATCAGCTGGAATGTTGCAGCATCTCGAGGTCTTGTGATTTACATTCAGATGCTTGGCAACTGATTCATATTTATGACAGTCACAATGTCCCAGGGTCATGTGAAATGACCAAAACCTGCTGCAACCACCCAGCAGATGGGGGGAATAAAAACCAAACACCCCCCACCCTACCCCCACTGCCAATCCTCAACAGAAATGCTCACAAAAATGAAAACCTCAGACAGGAGGAAGAGCGCGGCCGGGCAGGCAGGCAGGTGTTTTGCTCGGCTGTGGCTTGGGGGGCACTTTTTTTAGTGCCATTGTAACTTCAAACAGCCACTAAGCAAACTGTTGTAAGTTGAGGACCACCTGTACTTCATCACTTTTTTCCTTTTTTTTTAGTCATCAGGTTTTTGACCCCTTGCTAGGCGACTGGTGGTACTCGGATGTTGCCATATCCTAAAAGTGGTACAATGGGTGAAAAGGTTGAAAAGTTCTGATCTAGATCTAACATAAGCTTGTGAAAGGTATATTTTATTTCCCTTACTTTGTCCCATGAGCCAACAGAAGAGAAGACTGATTGAAAAAAGTCACTGGCTTCTAATTTTCTTGCAGTGCAGAAGGCTGGAAGGAAGTGGACATTAGCCAATCAAAACTTCACAAGAAAAGTAAGCCATTGAATTTACCCAAAAGCTGGATAAAATGTATTTGTCAGTAGCCACAGTGTAATTGAAAAGCTAATATAAAATAAATGGAAATAAGCAATTGGTTGGCATTGGCATGATGATTTTCCTTCTGAATAAAACCAAACTATTTCACCTCTAGGTATCATGAAAAAAATGCATGCCTATTTATCCCATCAAAATGAAAAAAACATCAAATTATACACAGAATCATCTGCCCTACAAATTTGCCTTTGTAGGTACATAAGACCAGGACATACTTTACAACCTAAGTGGAAAAGGAAGAAGTTTAATTTGCATTTGATACTTATGGCATGATTTCATTTTTCTTCTATTGCAAATGAAGTCCTATTGACTTATCCACAACTAAGCAACAGAAATGGACCTTTAAAAGAGCGAGAAGAGAAAATAATATTGATAAACAAACAAACAAACAAACCTGCAAAAAGAGGGAAACCTTGAAAGCTTGTCTATATATTCAGAACAAGTCATTCAATGTGCCAAGAGAAATGAAGCCAAAGTCAAGAAAATAAAAATCTCAAGAAGGAATTTGACAAGGATTTTCAGAGAACTGTGAGAAGAGACAAAAGCAATATAATGATACCTATAAACAAGCTGGCCTGGCCTGATGGGATGGGGTTGGGTTTTTATTACTTTTAATGTGTTTTAACCTATTGTAAGAGTTGTGGGCATTTTGTTTAATCTTTTTTAATTTTTGTATTTTGTCTTTTAACATGTATTGCCCTGTTCACTGCCCTGAGTCCTTCGGGAGAAGGGCGGTATACAAATAAAAATAATAATAATAATAATAATAATAATAATAATAATAATAATAATAATAATAATAATAATAATAAAGACACTGAGCAGGGAAAGAGACATGCAAAAATAAGGAAAGTCTTTCAGAAAATCTCTCCAACACAGAAGGTTCCAACCTCAAATTGACATGTTAAAGCAGGGGTCCCCAACCTCCGGTCCATGGACCGGTACTGGGCCACAGCATGCCAGCAACTGGGCTGCACAAACAAGCAAAGCCCCATCCATGGGATGCAGGCAGCACACAAAACCACCCATTCTCCAGTCCATGGAAAAATCTTTCTTCATGGAACCAGTCCCTGGTGCCCAAAAGCTTGGGGACCTCGGTGTTAAAGGACTCCCAATAAACAGAAAGTCACCAATTCAAAGGTGATGCCAGATAAGCCTTGGTGGAGCAGTGGGCTAATGCCTCCTTAAGTAACACCAGCTGCCTGCAATTAGTGCAGGTTCGCATCCCACCAGGCTCAAGGTTGACTCAGCCTTCCAGCCTTCCGAGGTAGGTAAAATGAGGACCCAGGTTGTTGGGGGCAAGTAAGCTGACTTTGTAATAATGACGCTTGGGGTGTGTGTGTGAAAGCCCTAATAAGCAGGCATATACATAGAATGAAGGCTACTGCTAAGCTTGTAAGCCGCCCTGAGTCTTCGGAGAAGGGCGGGATATAAATGGAATTAAAATAAAAAATAAAAAAAATAAAAAATAAGGAGCCCCAGCTGGAAAAGGAAATGCAAGATAAACAAAATGGAAGGACTAAACTGAAATACTGTATGGTAGAGACATCAAGTTCCAAGGTACCTTAAAAGATATTCCCTGCTTAGAGGAACCTCTAGAACTAGAAGATGAAGGTAGATCAGCACTCTTATCACTATCAAGTTGGAAGGTTACAGAAATTGATAGGATATGGCAAGCAGCAGAAGAAGAATCAGGCAAGGTTCTACCAACCTGTGCCAGCAAATCTGGAGAGCAACACAGCCAGTGGCGTAGTGTGGGTTGTCAGCACCCGGGGCAAGGCAACCGGAAGCGGAAATAGAGGGGCGGGCGGGCGGTGACGTCACGGCACTGCTGAAAAGACGCGCCCCGCAGCGGCGTAGACTTTCCAAGAAGAGTCGCGCGCATGCGGGATGCTTCCGGGTCCCTCTCGAGGGCGGCTGGGCGGGGCTCCGACCTGCAAGAGCCACTGCATTCAAGCTCACACGTGAGCCCCGCTAAATAAAGCCATGCATGCGCACAAAGCTAGGCCGGCCGGCCAGCGGGTCTTTCTTCGCTCGGCCAAACCTGCCAGGGCGCCTGCGGGGTGCTTGCGGTTGGCCTGAGCCTGGGCGGAGAGTTGGCTGCTTCTATTTATTTTATTCAGTTTATGTGGCCGCCCATCTCACCTGCCGGACTCATTTCATTTTGCAAGAAAGAGCAGCTCGAGAGCGGAGCCAAGCCAACTCTGTGCAGCCCTTGAGGCTCCCTGAGCAGCTCAGTGCGAGCGCGCCCCCCCAGATGTTGCGCCCGGTGCAGCCGGCCCCCCCTGCACCCCCCACGCTACACCACTGAACACAGCATCTAACGAATTGGAAGAGGGGAGTCTACATTCTAATACCAAAAAAAAAGAAGATTAAACAGTGTGCAAATTATTGTACAATGTTTTTGATTTCACATAGTAGCAAAATAATGCTTGGGATCATTGAAGGATTAGAAGAACCCCACATAGAAAAGGAGATGCCAGATATTCAAGCTAATTTTAGAAAAGGCCAAGCAGCACGAGAAATTATTGCTGCTGCATACTGGATAATTTAGAAAGCTAAACATGTTCAAAAATAGTCACTAGGTATTTCATTGATTAGAAAAAGGCCTTTGATTGTGTCAATTATGTCACATTGTGGAATGGGAAATGGGAATCTCAGAACAACACTGTCCTCTTGAGAAACCTATACACAGGTTAGGAAGCCACAGTGTGGATAGAACATGTGAAACAGACCAGGTCCAGGATGACAAGGGAATGAGACAAGTCTGTATATTGTCTTCTTATTTATTGAACCTCTATGTTGAATTTATGTTAAAGGAAGTAGAAATTGAAGAAGCATGATTTTAAAATTGGAGGAGGAAACATCAATATCTGCATTATGCTGATGCCCCTACTACCCTGACAGACAAAAATGCAAAGGACCTGCAAGCTGTAGTAATAACAGTCAGTAAGCAAAGTGGAACTAAATTAGATACGAAGAAGACCAAATTTAGTGACAACAGGCAGAAGAATCAGCCTTAGAATTGACGAGATATCAAAATGGTGAATAGCTTTGGCCTTTAGGATCAATCACCATCATCATCAAAGGAACAAGCAGTCAAAACATATGACATGGACTAGCACTTAGCAGAGTAGCCATGAAAAAAATATTCAAATGCCATGATACTTACAAAGATCAGAATTGTGAAGGCCACTGTATTCCCTGTGACACTCTATGGGAATGAAAGGGTTTTTTTGTTTTTTGATTTTTTATTCCCATTTATATCCCGCCCTTCTCCAAAGACTCAGGGCGGCTTACAATCTAAGAAGCACAAATCAACGTGCTTAGCATTAGCCTTCATTCTATGTATATGCCTGCTTATTAGGGCTTTCGCCCCCTCCCCCCAAGCGGCATTATTACAAAGTCAGCTTAATTGCCCCCAACAATCTGGGTCCTCATTTTACCTACCTCGGAAGGATGGAAGGCTGAATCAACCTTGAGCCTGGTGGGACTCGAACTTTGAAGAAGGAAGATAGGAAGAGCATCGGCCCCTTTTGAACTTTAGGGTCTCAGAAGACTTCTGAGAATACCACAGACAGCCAAGAAAACAAACAAACAAACGATTGAACAAATCAAACCAGTTCTCACTTGAGGCACATATGGTCATGCTCATATTATCCTGCTTTGACTTAGCTTTGACTTTGGGAAAGGGACTAATGGTGGGAAAGAGCGTAAAGAAAGCAAAATAAGAGGATGATCAACAGTTTCAGTTAAAATAACAATGAGGGCACCACTGAGAGAACTGAAGGACCAGGTTAGGTCATGGAGAAAATCTATCTGTGTAGTTGCTAAGAGTCAACGACAACTTGATGGCATGTCATCATCATTGTCATTAGCTCCATTTTCTTTCTTTCCTTACCTTGAACCTCTTTTTTCACTGATCATAAACTACTTGGGACAGGAAACTTAATTACTTGTTTTTCTTTAAAACATAACATAAATGTGCCCTGAGGCATACCGATAAGAGAAAGAAAGAAGGAATCATAAGTGTGTATATATATATATTTATTTTTATTTTTATTCCATTTATATCCCGCCCTTCTCCGAAGACTCAGGGCGGCTTACAAGCTTAGCAGTAGCCTTCATTTTATGTATATGCCTGCTTATTAGGGCTTTCACACACACCCCCAAGCAGCATTATTACAAAGTCAGCTTAATTGCCCCCAACAATCCGGTGCAATGGTTGGAGTATTGCACTGGGATAGGGGAAATTAATCTTTAAGTCACCATCCTACCAAATGAAACTCACTCACTGATTTGGAACAGTTACTATTTCTCAGCCTGATCTACTTTGTGGAATTGGTGTGGGCATATAATTTGGGACAACAGGAGACCAATGTACATTAGCGTATGCTTCCAGAGGAAAAAGGAGATATAAAGATAGGTAATTAATCAATATGTAAAGGAGCATGTGAGGAGCAGCCTTGCCTAAGATATCTACAGTCCTTTTCAAAGTGAAGAACATTGGGAGTGCTCAGCAAAGTACTACTCCTCCTCCTCTAATGTCATGTTTAAGGACTTAGTAGAGCTCACTTGATTATAATATGCTGTATCCTTTCCTGATTGACTCTATTGGTAGTTGAATTTCATCATCTGTTGGGAGGGAGTACAGGTTATCTTACACTGTGTTGCTTAGGAGAAGAAAACAGATTATCAAAATACGTTGCAAGTAGAATATGCTTGCATACTGGAAGCCTGAAAATAACATCCAGTTGTTTGCCCAAGGCTGGACTCCCTGTCAGCGTTTCCTTCCAGCCTCTGCTATCATTGTTCTGAAATGGGCTTCTTAGAAACCATTTTGCTGTCCTTCTTTGTTGCAATAGGGTAATTGATTTCTTTAGAACGTTTATCTACCTGTTAGAGGAGCAGTTCTTGGAAGGTGATTCATGTTTAATCACTAGCTGTTGCCAGCTAGTCTCCTGGCCCAACCACAATCACTCCAACACACCTACTAGAAAAGTAGGTGAGATGTTTATTATTTCAACGGCCTGAACGCAAAACATTCCATTGGTGCAAAACTACATGGTATATTCCATCTAGAAAAAAAAATACAAGGAAAGAGAAGAGTTGCCGGAAGGATTCTCCTCCCTTGTAATTCATACATAATTTGAATATTACTTCTTTGGGGTGCAGGAGTTGTATAATTCCAACAGTAAGCTGTTCATACTGAATCCTTTATAGAACAGCAACCATGTGAGTCAGACGGTTTCAACCCTATAATAAAAAACTTACAATCAAGACTTAATCTAATAACCGCTTAATTATATAGGTTTGTATTCATCTTGTTTTGTTATGCTTAAAGCTGTCTAATTGCCCAGTCTGATGAGACACTATAGTACATACTCTTTTGCCTTGGGGTTAATTTACTTTTAAAAAAGATATTTATTTGCTTGCTTGTTTGTTTGTCTGCCTAATACGTTGCTCCATTTTCATAGACTCTAAGTTGCCCACAATTAATATAAAATTAAAGCATAGAAAATCAATAACATCATCATAACAAGTAGGCCCTCATGTGTCACCACAGCCCATGCTTTTGGGAAAACCTCAAGATTATCTAATGGTTCTGCAAAGTGGCAAGCCTAAGACTTCATTGTTTATGCAGCAGCTACTTAAAAACCATCAGTACTTGATAAAAACATTTTTTTGCATTATAGCACTTTTATGCTTAGTAAACAGGAAGCAGACAAAGACACTTCAAACTAGATTACTTCAAGGTCCACAGAGGAACACTTAAATCACAGATAGGGAATTTGCTAAACCCTCAGCAATTTTTTTCTACATGCTGTTAAATTAAAATTCCCAGGATCCTTTCCTTGCTATAGCTACTGTAATTTCATCACCATAATAGATCTCTATCTTATATTGCACTTCTCAGTGTAGTATAATAAAGTTGATTTGGCATCATTTTAACAGATTTCTGTCAGCACCAGAATTTGATAAGTCTTCTGTCATTCTACATAAGGCTAGATAGCATAATGAAGACAAAGAACTTTTACTTCTACTTTACTTCACTCATCTGACTGTGGCGTCTAGGCGTCACTGCATTTTATGAACGGCAGTTTCCAGTGGTCTTCAAAAGTAGAATGCATTGCAGTAATTCAAACAAATTTGATGGGGAACTCATCAAATTTGCAGACGACACCAAGCTGGCAAGAATAGCCAATACTCCAGAAGATAGGCTTAAGATACAGAAGGATCTGGACAGACTCAAACACTGGGCACTATCTAACAAAATGAAATTCAATGGTGAAAAAAGTAAGGTTCTACATTTAGGCAGGAAAAATCAAATGCACAGGCATTGTATAGGTGGTACCTTGCTCAATAGTAGTAACTGTGAGAGGGATCTTGGAGTCCTAGTAGACAATCACTTCAATATGAGCCAGCAGTGTGCTGCAGCTGCCAAAAAAAGCCAACACAGTGCTAGGCTGCATTAACAGAGGGATAGAATCAAGATCAAGTGAAGTACTAATACCACTTTACAATGCTTTGGTAAGGCCACACCTGGAATACTGCATCCAGTTTTGGTCACCACGATGTAAAAAAAATGTCGAGACTCTAGAAAGGGTACAGAGAAGAGCAACAAAGATGATTAGGGGGCTGGAGGCTAAAACATATAGGGAATGGTTGCTGGAATTGGGTATGTATAGTTTAACAAAGAGAAGAGTGAGGGGTGACATGATAGCAGTGTTCCAGTATCTCAGGGGCTGCCACAAAGAGGGAGTCAAGCTATTCTCCAAAGCACCTGAAAGCAGGACAAGAAGCAACGGATGGAAACTAGTCAAGGAGAGAAGCAACCTAGAACTAAGGAGAAACTTCCTGACAGTTAGAACAATTAACCAGTGGAACAACCTGCCTCCAGAGGTGGTGAATGCTCCAACACTGGAGGTTTTTAAGAAGAGACTGGACAGCCATTTGCCTGAAATGGTATAAGGTTTCCTGCCTGAGCAGGGGGTTGGACTAGATGACCTCCAAGGTCCCTTCCAACTTATTATTATTATTTAAACAGGCGCTGATGAAGACATCCCTTTTTGCTTGTGCTACCTTTATGCTGTGAGCCACTCCAGACTTGTATCTCGTAAGATGCAAGGACATATATGTCTTCTAAATAAATAAATAAGTGGATTATCGTGACAAGGAAAGTTATTGTGGCAAAGAAGGCCTGCTTCCGGTAGGACCACAACAAGCGCATCAATTGAAAGTGGACAAAAGGCCCCAGAACATGGCCACCTCTTACCTGTCCAGCAGTAACTATGACTTCTCTACTTTTAAAGAAGAGGTTTGGCAGTTACCTCTCAGGGATGGTTTAATTGATTTTCTTGCACACTGCAGAGAGTTCAACAAGATGATCTTTATGATCCCTTTCAGTTCTACCAGTTTATAATTTGTTATCCTTAAGATGATATTCTATTATATTAATATAGATAATATTCTATAGATAAAATATTATATAGAGATAGTATTCTGTTATCTTAAAATAATGCTCTATTAACTTTAACATAACATTGTTTGGGATTTTTGTGGCTCTAGAAAGGCAGTTATTTATAAATCCAATTAATACTGTTCCTAAAAGTTTACATTCCTGGACACTCCTCCCCCAAAATATACAGATTATATATTGTGGGAACAATCCAGAGAAAAGAAATATTTTTGGGAATATTAAAAAGGCAGAATATATTTCCCCAAATGAATAATGGTGGAGCAGTGGGCTAATGCCTCCTTAAGTAACACCAGCTGCCTACAATTAGTGCAGGTTCGAGTCCCACCAGGCTCAAGGTTGACTCAGCCTTCCATCCTTCCGAGGTAGGTAAAATGAGGACCCAGATTGTTGGGGGCAATAAGCTGACTTTGTAATAATGCCGCTGGGGGGGGGGAGAAAGCCCTAATAAGCAGGCATATACATAGAATGAAGGCTATTGCTAAGCACATTGATTTGTGCTTTAGATTGTAAGCCGCCCTGAGTTTTCGGAGAAGGGTGGGATATAAATGAGATTTTTTTTAAAAGGCAGAAACTTCTCCATATGCACATCCCCAGCCAGACAACTCAGCAGAAAACAACTTTTAGAAATGCAAATGTAATAATCCATTCAGGAAGGTTGGAGCCCTCCAGCCAGAAGCTGAAGAGATCAGGAAGACAAAGACCCCTAAAATCTACATACCCCACCCAAACTCTAAGACAGGACATAATACGATTAACCCACCACCATCAGAATACCAGAAAGGCACACTCAGACTCAGGTCCAAGTTCATGATACAGGAACAACTCCAAACAAAAGCCCAAGAAGGTATAAAAACCCACTCTCTACTACATGTGCTCTTTTTTCTTTCAGAGCCATCTTTCTGTCTGGTTCTCCACTTCAATAAACTGCAATCTTCTTTCTAAAGCAGTCGCCATGTTGTTTATTCCTGGCTTGGATGAATCATGATGAAGACTTTTCCTTCAACAATATCTAACCTATTACCGTACCTTACACAAGGAGGAGTTTGCTTGACATAATGCCACAATCAACAAGAGAAATACTAGTTCACATTTCTATGCAGAGCCTAACTTTAGACAGGGTAAAATTATCCTCAAATGTAAATCACTGATGTTATATGGCTGTAGCAAAAAGAGAGTATCTTTTACTGGTCCCTCAGAACAAGCACTGCATCAGTTATAACCAAATTATGTAGTATCAAATGTATTGATGAACTCTAACTTAGCAAACTGGCTCAATAAACCTACACCTAAAGAACAATCTAATTTGAATTATTTATTTACACTTTGCTTCCTGATGAAAGATGTCAGCACATCTGGGGTGTGTGTGTTGTAACAGTGGGCTCAGATTCAGAGTCAGAGAAGGGGACCAATGACTAGCAGCCGTCAGGCTGCCTTCTGAGCGGACTAAGGAAGTGGGGCAAACCAGTACCCAGAAGACACAGCTGTTGTCATTCTCTGAAGACGATGGTACATAATTATTGCACCACCACCCCAAACACAAGAGCTCGGCGGGCTACAAAGAGCGCAGAGAAAGGGCACTGCAACACTGCTCACGCAGAAGGAGTTTTGCCCCTCTAGATGAGCTACACCAGGGCTGCTTCCATTACAATGCAGCACAAGCTCTCCATTGATGACAACCACCCATTCACCCCCACTCTTTATGCCTTGACTCATGAACCTCACAACCCTGACTTTGAACCTAAACCAGCTGATGGATCTACTACTAGCTCTGACTCTTGGAGTCTTCCTGACTACTCTCATGCATGTCCTTGCCAAGTTGGAGGGGGGAACCTGTCTCTATACTCCAAGGGCATGTGTTTGCAAGCCTTGTTTAGAAAAGAGAACAAAAATAAAACCACCTCTTTATGTGTGTGTGCGTGTGCTTGGCCTGGGACAGGACAGAGGTTTGCTGTTTTTTAAAAAAAAGATGTTGTAGTTGATTTAATAAACGTCTTGCCTTACGTACAATCTGTGTGTGTGTTTTAAATATTTCTCATCTCTGCATGTGCTTGTACAGGTCATCGTCATTCAGGGCTTGCCTCATTTAGTGACCATTCATTGTTATGACAGGGATGAAAAAGTAACTTTACCACCAATTATTGCATTTATGACCTTCACAGCTCTGTAAAGCAAAGGAAAGCTGAAATAAGATCATATGCACAATTGTGGTTTTGCATAGCAACCACTTCACTTAATGATGTATTGTATATGGTATATCTTTACTCTGATGGTACTTTACTACCATTCGGTTACACTTACATCCATCATTATGAAATGTTTTAAGAGACTGATAAAGGACATTATTGTATCCAGCCTTCCTCCAGCATTTGACTTGCTTCAGTTTGCTTACCATTCAAATCGCTCTACAGAGGATGCTATTTCTTCTGTTCTCTGAGCTTGGCACACTTAGAGGAAAGAAACATTCATGTGTGAATGCTGTTTGTCGACTTCAGTTTGGCATATAATACAAGCATTCCTCAGCATCTAGTAGACAAACTGGGCCTTTTAGGCTTTAATAGTCCTTTGTGCAACTGAATTCTTGATTTTCTTATTGATAGACCCCAGTATGTGCGAATTGGGACTAATATTTCTAACACCATTTTCTTGAGCATAGGTTCTCCTCAGGACTATGTCCTAAGTCTGCTGGTGTTAGATTTGCCACCAACCATCTTATGAAGTATGTGGATGATACAGCAGTAGTGGACCTTATTCAAGATGACAATAAGGGTGCTTACCGCGAGGAAGTAGAGGGTTTGGTGAACTGGTGTAACAAAAACAGCCTCCTTTTAAACATAAGAAAAACTAAAGAGATCATTGTCGACTGCAGAAAAGGCAGGCACAGCCACACACTTTTGTGTATTAATGATTCACCCGTGGAGCTGGTCAGCAGCATCAAGTTTCTGGGTGTGCAGCTAACAAGCAGGCTAGCTTGGTTGCTCAACAGTGTGATACTGGTGAAGCAGACACAGCAGTGCCTGCATTTTCTGTGTCACATGAGAAAAGTACATCTTCCCCTGTCCTTACCATTTTCTATAAAGGGACAATCGAGAGCATCCTGTCATATTGCAATGCTGTCTGGTTTGGAAGCATTACTGCTTCAGACAGAAAGGCAGTGCAGAGTGTGATGAGGATGGCAGAAAAGATTATTGGTAGTTCACTTCCTTCTATCCAGGACATAGCATATAAGTGACGCTTGAGCAGGGTCCGCAAGATTGTCTGGGACACTACACATCCTCTTCACGACCTGTTCTCCTTATTACCTTCTGGGAGGAGGCTTCGTGGTATCCAAAGCAGAACATCCAGATTCAGCCACAGTTTTGTTCCATATAGCATCAGCCTTGTGAACTCTCAAGTTAAATCTGTTGATCAAAATACATACATATATACATACATACATAAAAGACAGGATTAAAATCTAACAATAGTAAGCTAAGAAAACTAATCTTATTGTACAGGAATAATAAAGCCTAAGAGATAACAGTGAGCCAGTTTAGTGTAATGATTAAGGTACAAGGTGAGAAACAGGAGACTATGCGTTCTAGTTAGTCCCACCTGAGCCATGAAGCCTTTATGCCAGCCTCTCTCTCTTAGCCCTAGGAAGCCAGCAATGGCAAACCACTTTTGAAATCTTGCCAAAAATTTTTTGCAGGGCTTGTCCACACAGTTGCCAAGAGACAACAGTGAATCGAAGAAAAGTAAAAAAGAGAGAAATAATATACTTAAATAGCTATTTGTAAGCTAGGAGGCAAAATGATTGAAATCCTGGTCAACTAACAGGTCTGTTGAGATGCCAGATCCCCAAATAGCGACCTGATTATCAAAAGAATTATTTGGTTTCCTAAGGTGTTCTAATTGTCATGTATCAAATGATCTAGATTTTCATTTGAAATTAAAACCTAGGGAAGCCATTACAGACAGGTTTTGACTAAATAACAATAGTTAGGACCAGAATTTCAGTGACCAATACCAATTTTACAACCATTTTTACTATGGTCATAAAGTGAATCACTATCATTGTTACACGAATCACAAGGCTGCTAAGTGAATCACATGGTTGTTAAGTGAATCTGGCATCCCCAATTGACTTTGCTAGTTGGAAGCTGGCTGAGAAGGTCACAGATTGCAATTACATGACTGCAAGACTGCAATTTTGTAAATGCAAGCCAGTTGCCAAGTACCTGCATTGCAACCATATGATCACAGGGGCAGTGCAATGGTTGTAACTTTCAGGACAGGTTGCCAGTCCCTTTTTCTGACAACACTGTAACTTGAAACCATCATTAAACAAACAGTCGTGTGTCAAGGATTACCTCTATATAGAACCCACTTCCCTAATCACAGAACTAAAAAAAACATGCTTCCCTTTTCTTATTTTATTATGGAATCACTAAATGTGTTTTATATAAAATCAGCATACTCTGTTACTGTTCAACATCATTGCCTGCTGTAGAAGGAGACAAAAGAATTTGGTGGTGAGATGCCCTATCAAGTTTTCAATGATTTCTACTGTTGCATAATAAAAAGAGAGAGGGAAGTCCTGTGATTTGGAAACTATCTACCTTAAACTTCACTAATTCCTTTTTTGAATGAATGAATGAATGAATGAACCTTTATTGTCAAAGTACAACCATGTATACATTGAGATTAGCTGAGCCTCCCTTCGTGCCCCCACCCCCAACTTACAGTGACACAAACCCTCCATCTTATTACACCATGTGAGCTAATTGCACAACACACCGGCCTTGCAAGTCAATCATGCATAAAGTTTATAAAATTATTTCCTGTTCAAAAGCCTAACAGCCCATGGATAAAAGCTGTTCTTCAGCCTGTTGGTGCGACTGGCTATACTCCTATATCTCCTACCCGATGGTAGGAGAGTAAAGAGATACTGTCCAGGGTGTGAGTCATCCCTGAGAATTTTCCTCACTCTTCCAAGGCAGCGAGCCCTGGCAATGTCATCCAGTGGTGTCAGGGGACAGCCCACAATGTCTTGTGCTTTGCTCACCACCCTCTGTAATGCCTTCCTATCCGCAGCTGTCAGACCAGCATACCAAACCACAATACCATACGAGATGACGCTCTCTATAGTAGACCGGTAAAAGAGGGTTATAAGCTGTTGTTCTACCCTGTTCTTCCGCAAGACCCTGAGAAAGTGAAGCCACTGTTGGGCCTTTCTGGCCACCTGAGTTGTATTAACTTTCCAGGTCAGATCTTCACAGAGGTAGACTCCCAGAAATTTAAAGGAGGAAACTCTCTCCACACAGCCCTCCCCAATGTAAAGTGGGGCAGGTTCCTCCTTTTTCCTCCTGAAGTCTAGCACCATCTCTTTCGTCTTGCTGATGTTCAGGTGCAAGTTGTTGTTACTACACCATATGGATAGTTTTTGTACCTCCGCCCTGTATGCTGTCTCATCCTCACCTGTAATAAGACCCACCACGGTGGTATCATCTGCGAACTTAATTATCACAGTAGATGGGTCGGATGATACACAGTCATATGTGTACAAAGAGTACAGGTAGGGGCTAAGTACGCAGCCCTGTGGCGAGCCGATGCAAAGCTTCAGGGGGGTGGACAAAGCAGACCCGACCCTCACTGTTTGTAACCGGTCCCTGAGAAAGTCTTGAATCCAATTGCAGATGTTATATCTTTTAAGAAAATTTTTTAAAAGGTTTCTTTTTTTCCCCTAAGTATTATTTTAGCTCCCACTTTTTTTTGCTAGTATTAAAGTAGATATCTTTAGACATTTAGCTGCTACTGTTGTATTCAGGGGAAATCCTTTAACAAACACATACAAAATCAAGGTCATTTTCCAAGTTATTAAATTTCATTGGTAAGCTGATTCACACCTTGGTGTGTGTGTTGTTGTTGTTTTAAAAAAAGCATTATGAAAATTGATTATCCTTGGCTTCTTCCTTGATCCAGGGTCTAAGCTCTATCTTTAACTAGTTATATCAAAAACAAAAACAAACAAAAGAGCTAGAGTGAGAGAATATTGTACCTAAATACACAATAAGGTGTTTTGCCTTTCGGCTTAGAATATGACTGTTAATAGCTGCTGGATTTAGAGTAGCCTTCGGTGGATCTTCACTCTCGTTCAGTAATATAAGAAATATCCTTAGCTACTTTTCTTGTTCATGCAGACTTCTGTATTTCGAAACGCACATGAGCAGAGAAATTCTAGTTTAAATCCCATTGTAGCCCTATACTCACAGACAGGTTAGTACAAACCACAATGTCTCAGTCTTCCCCCTCAAAATGCTGATAAAATAATACTAGCCTTCATCACTAAGGAAAAATTAGTACATGAAACCTTCGTGACCGCTACCATTAATAGTGGGGCCATTGGATACAATGTCCCACCTAAAGAAGCATTGTATCCTACCTAGAAATAATGAAGTTTAAACATAAGATTGGCTGCTTAGTTCGCAAACAAGAACGACATGCTCCAATTTAAAAACTGAACAGCTTGCTGATTGTAGTTTTCAAACTGGCAGAAAGAGCTGCTTCGAAAGAGCAATTTGATTTCCTAAAGAGTTTTCTTAGAATCAGGTTTGACTTTTTCTTGATCACAGTCACCTTTTAACTTACTGTATAAAGAACTTGCTCCTGTCCAAGATCGAAAACCACATCATCTGAGTAAGGTTTGAGATGTTTATCTTTCATCAGTAGTTGGTGGAATTTAGGGGTTTGACCTGGCCCTATATGACTTGAAATAGCACCACTGATATCAACAGAAGCTATTGTAAACCCACATTTTCATATGGGGAACATTTTGCCAAGACAGCTCTCTAATAGGAATGGAAATTTAACACTCCCCTCTACATGTTGCCAAACCATTAACATCACTCCAGACTGCAATCAGTCTGCAATTGCCTCCAGCTAATGTACGGCTATTTCGCCATCACCACCAAAACTTCATGAAGATAAACAGAAATAAAAACACTTTGTGCATAGTCTGACATTTACACTGTGGTTAGGCTGTATTTCTTATTTCCATTTACTTGTTCCACAATTACTATAACATTGAAAAGTTTTTCCTTGGTTGCTTTGAAAGAAGTATTAATGCCTTAAATTACATTACCATTCAATATTTCAAAACCCCTTTAAGTCACTGCAAGAGAAATTTGCATTATCCCAAACCAGAGAATGTCAGTTGTGGTCCACATGCCTTAGCAGTATCTAAAACTACCAAATCACTGACAGTATTGATAATTCTAATAATTATCAATATTGATAATTCTAATAATTATCAATAATTCTAAATCTATATATAGTATTTTCATAGTCAAAGAACAGTATTGCTAAGGAGGATATTTCTTATTTGAAAAAAAACTTTTGACATAAGTTAGAACAGTTAATATTTTTAAAAAATCAGTATTAAAAATCAATATTATGTAAAATCTCTCAATTTTAAGATGGCACAAATTCAACAAAAGGTTGATTGTCAACTTCATTCTGATGGATGTGTCAGATGACGCAGGCAACATTCCAATTTTTAATGAGCTTCTCCCACTACTATTTCATTTTCCCACAAGTTTGTTGATGGGGTTGTGGGAACACAATTTAACACTTCAAACTAAACTAAAATTTTTGAAATGTATCATTATGTGAAAAACTATTTTGTTATACCGCATGCTCAGTAAATTCATAGTTTTATATAAGAATGCTCTTTTCCAATGGAAAATCAGTGCCAGTGTAATTTAATCTGGCACTGACAGTAAGTGTTTACCCTTGCTTTATGAACAGCCGATGTAACAAAAAACCCTGATCAACAGTGTTCCATGCAATTAAGGTGTAATGCTTTATTTAAGAACTGATGTTTTTATATATACATTCTGAAACATTCCCCTCACCACCACCACTTTTCCTTCTGTTTGGGTGCAAAACACAGCTTGGCAGTTGTATTCACATCAGGCAGAAAATCTATGGTGAGAGCTTCAGAAGGTGTGAACAATCCAAATTATTATTATTTTTCTATTCATAGATATTTCATCTGCTCTCTAATCTCACCAATCACCAAAGAGCCACTTCAGTCTACTGACTGAGGCACAAGGCTAGAAAGTGGGAGATTGTAAATTCTAATCCAACCTTAGGCACAAAAGCCAACTGGGTGATTCTGGACCAGTCATTCTCTCTCAGTCCAACCCACCTGTAAACCGCCCTGAGTCCTATGGGAAAAGGGCAGTATACAAATCTAATCAAATCAAATCAAATCACCTCACAAGGTTATTGTGATCTGGAAAATAGGAGGAGGGAGGAGTGTTACATATGTCCACCACCTTGAGTTGTTTGTAAAAATAATAAAGGCAGGCTATAAATTAAATAAACAAATAAATTTCTTCCTCTGTGTTCCACACAGACATGCTATCTTTGGAAAATTAGTACTACTTAGATTAATGAAAAACTGAACTGCTTGCTGGAGAGGAATGGTATGGTGAGGTGGAGAAAAAAAAATCCCTCTCTTAAAAAAAAACTAATCGCCACAGAAATGTTGTGAAATGTCCTGACATTGAAATGATGGATGAGGCTGTTTCTAAGAAAGAGAGAAAAATCTTTTTGGCGCAGTGGAAGAAGACAAACTAAAGTACATAAATGTTGAAATGATCTTCCCCGGCTTACTTCATCAGAAGAATATGGGACCAGGGAACAT
Source organism: Vipera ursinii (assembly GCF_947247035.1). Lineage (NCBI taxonomy): Eukaryota > Metazoa > Chordata > Lepidosauria > Squamata > Viperidae > Vipera > Vipera ursinii. Next base: position 141,840,804 of record NC_139516.1, on the reverse strand, counting down.
GCCAACACTGGGAAAAATTAGCCATGAGGAAAGCATTGAGGAAGGCTAAAATCATAACTTCCACGCCTTAAACATTTTTGCTATTGTTGTTTTGCAATGCAGACACAGGTAAAACTGTTATTTATTTGTGAATTTGATCCAAAGATTGCGGTGCTTAACCTGTGGTCTTCGCCTATATTTTACTCAGAATTCTCTCTCACCTGCTTCTCTAAAAATAGGCACAAAAAAAATAAAGCACACTCAATCTCCCCACCTACCTGCGCTGCAGAAAGAAAACACCTGGAAATGTGAAACAGTTGCTGGAGGGAAAAATAAGACTACCCATATTTATCATCTGACAAATAAATCTTTAACGCTCCTGTAAATGCCGTGCATGTGCACACACCTCAGTGTACTATCACACATAAATACATCTTATACACACAGTACATATATTATGTACACGGAGCGCATCAGATTTTATCTGTTTTTCATCAGCTAGGCTTTAGAACTAGAAGCCCATCTCTAAGACAAGGGAGTGAGACCTTTGCAAGAAAGTTTCAGCAGATATATATATATATATATATATATATATATATATATATATATATATATATATATATATATATATATATATATATATATATATATATATATATATATATATAAGGTAAAGGTTCCCCCGCACATGCGTGCTAGTCGTTTCCAACTCTAGGGGCCGGTACTCATCTCCGTTTCAAAGCCGAAGAGCCAGCGCTTGTCCAAGGACGTCTCCATGGTCATGTGGCCGGCATGACAAGACACCAAAGGCGCATGGAACACTGTTATCTTCCCACCGTAGTGGTCCCTATTTTTCTACTTGCATTTTTACATGCTTTCAAACTGCTAGGTTGGCAGAAGCTGGGACGAGTAACAGGCACTCACTCTGCTACGCGGCACTCGGGATTCGACCCGCCAAACTGCCGACCTTCTGATCGACAAGCTCAAACACCATAGCCAGCAGTTACTTCTTTTTCCTGCTGTCTCCTCATTCTCCTCTGTGAATGCCCACACCCCTTTGCTGAAATGTGGTATAACTCCTGCCCACAGTTGAGATGCGTTTCTGAACATCATAACAATATATTTCATCAGTTTATCAACTCTTCGCTAGAAATTCAACATTAAGTAGTTAAAACACTCTACCTTCATGCCCGGAATTGTTAAGAGAAAAACACGATTAAGCTGTGGTTTTGGCATAACCCTTCAATTAGAACTTCTGCTGCAATGTGACTGTTCTGGACAAAGCTGCCTCAAGTCATGTCCACTTTATTCCCATCTCAGCACAGTGTCTTTGTGATGCTAGGTTTCTGCCCCGAATTGCAATGGCAGGTCCTATTGGGTTATTCTTGCTCAGATTTAACAATGTATGGCTTTCGCCCAGACACTTCAGACCACAACTACTATTCAAACATGCTGATATATATGAGTCATTTCAAATTTCACCATACACCATCATCTTTATATAATTTGCTCCTTAGTCATTGTCTAGTCACATAATGTAAATGGGAATGTGCGTTTTTGAAAAATAAAGAAGTAATAGCTCTGGAGGAATAATTGCTTTCATAAACCTGCCAATAAACAGAGTAACCTAATAAACAATTTAGCAACCTTTACTGCATATACAGTATTTTCTAAAGCCTATAAAAATAGAGAAGACTTATGCAGCAGCAGAATTAGCAGAGTACAATCCCACTTTCTTTAATCTGATGTCCTCAACATCTGCAGGGCTAAACACCCCCTTTCACAATGGGACCTGAAATCCATCACATCTGGAAGGCCACAATAAATAAATAAATAAATAAATAAATAAATAAATAAATAAATAAATAAATAAATAAAATAAAATAATCCCCACTTTTGTCACAAACAACACTGTAAAATCTGTTAAACTAAGGGATTGTGATTGCACACTAAGCCTCGCACTCATGAGATTTGGATTGAGAATAAGATAGATGGCCCAGAAGCAATTTTAAGAAGCAAGTCTCCTACTTCCTGATACAACACTCTTTATACCACCACACCAGATTACACACCAACAGTACAAGTTTACTTACACTGATTTTCTTTGCCCATTGACTTCTTTGCTGAGGTTTAGTACTGGACTGATTCTTCTTTCATCCCAAACTAACATAAGCATCACTAAAAGAGAATAACTGAGCACCAATAAAAACAGAATTATTTCAAACAACAGAAAATTACTCAATGTGAATTAGTTTAGGTGATAATGTTCCCAACTAATAATAAGAATGTATGATGTTACATATTAAAATCAGGCAAATTTTAAAATATTTCAGCTTCTGGAGCATTCTGAATGTTAGTTTTAAGTAAAACTCGATATTCTGTGGATATTTTTAAAGATAAAAAAATCAGGACAATAAAATGTTCTCTTTGTTATCTTTATTCCCAACAAGCTTAGATGTATGTATAGAGTTGGATTCAGAAAACATAGGTTGAATTTTCATCTCCCCCACCCTACCTCACACACACCTTTCATGATAACTAGACTTTAAAAGAGCCTTGGTGGAGCAGTGGGCTAATGCCTCCTTAAGTAACACCAGCTGCCTGCAATTAGTGCAGGTTCGAGTCCCACCAGGCTCAAGGTTGACTCAGCCTTCCATCCTTCCGAGGTAGGTCAAATGAGGACCCAGATTGTTGGGGGCAATTAAGCTGACTTTGTAATAATGCCGCTTGGGGTGTGTGTGAAAGCCCTAATAAGCAAGCATATACATAGAATGAAGGCTACTGCTAAGTTTGTAAAGCTGCCCTGAGTCTTCGGAGAAGGGCGGGATATAAATGGAATTAAAATAAAATAAAATAAATAAATAAATAAACCATTATCTGCAGCAAAATACAACCAGGCCAAAATAATCGTGTTATTTCCATATTATTAATTCCATAACTGCTGTTAACTCTTTATGTAAATTGGGTAATGGTGTTATCACACAGGTGTCTCATTTGTCCTCCCTTCTAATTATGTTTGTAGATGCTCATACTTGGGGGGGGCAGGAAAGTTACACAAAAATAGATTACAGGATTTGAGCTATTTATACGCTGCAAAATTCCAAACGCTTGCTCCCTATTTCTATATAGGAAGCAAAGAAAGAGAGAGAGAAAGTGAGGGAGGGAGAAAAACCATGGAATATTCATCTGGAAGATGGGAACTATAAAGTTTTGTAGGATACAACACATATTGACAAGGCAAGGTAGCAGAAGGGGAAATGGTAGGCCAACATTCCTCAATCTCCAGATGTGCTGAACAATGATGGCTGAACTGACATAAATCGATGGCGCCAGACTTGAGAAGGCTAAAACATATCCACAGTTGCACATCACTACAATATAAAAGCTACTTCATAAACTTTGGTGTAAATTTAGAAATTTGCTGTAACAAGAAACAGGATACATTTCAGTGCTGAGTCTACTGTCCAGGAATTCACTTGCTGCTCCTTCAAGGACTTTGTTCTCCCCCCCTTAGAGTTCTTTATCTTTCCACCAGATTTGAACTAGATTGTCTTCAAATACATGAACCTTCAGGAGAGAACTACTTTTACCACCTGTGGCCATCCTGAAAATAAGAGAGAGCAGAAGAGCTTCACAATCCTCAAGAGAGCAGCAATTTCCACTGAAAGACAAAGAGTATACCACTTCCACCAGGAGTAGTTAAGTCTTCTTTTTATTATGCTACCCCAGTCATACAACTCTGAGCAGCTTGCAACAATTAACACATATAACTTCTACAATTTGCAGTTTGCAGTGGAGACTAGAATTGATTGATTCGCCCAGCTGAGAAAATGTAATAACAGCAAACCTCAACAGTTTGAAATTCAAAAGACCAGAGAAAGGGAAACAAAATGTGAGTTCCCTCCTAAATGCCACCAAGAAGGGGTTTATTTTTACTGGGGTTGTAATGGCATGTGGGAATGACCTTCGGAGACAGGAAGCAGAGCCTCAGACTAGACAACCATCACGCAAAAGATATATCAACCCATAGAACAGACATGTCAAACACAAGGCCCGGGGGCCAGATCCGGCCCGCGAAGTGGTTTCATGTGGCCCGCGAAGCCATCCTGGAAACAGTGAGGGACCGGCCCCCACTGCCTTGGCCCTGGCCCAGAGACCCTCCTTCTGCCAGAGACCCTCAGATCTGTCCCACTCCTGCCCAGGCCCCCATAGGCACCCTTGATGCGAATGATGTAGAGCTGGCCACGCCCACCCAGTAGGCCATATGCACTCTAGCCACGCCCACCCAGTAGGCCACGCCCACCCTGGCCATACCCACCCGGCCCCCTGAGGGCAACCGCAATGCTGATGCGGCCCTCAATGAAATTGAGTTTGACACCCCTGCCATAGAAGGAAAAGGAGCATGGGAAGCACCTCAGATGAGACTCTCTAGGGTTTTTTTTCCCCAAAGTAAAACTAAAGGAGGGGAGAAATGCTTTCCTGACTTGCAAGATTCTGTTTCTTTAACCTCACAGCAAAGGTAATGATAGTACTCATGGTGTATGCTTCCTGTCTGGACTACCTTGAAGGGCTGATAGGGACCGGGGATGAGGGGGAAGACTATTTAAAAAAAAAACATTTTTGTCTCCAACCCTTTTTAGCTACAGAAGCAATAGGAACAGCTGTCATAACTTGCTGACTCAGATATGTTGGATAAGTAGCATCTACCCGGAATGGAGCAGTGTCAATCTCTCGGGTTCTGTTCATTACAAATTATAATCTGACGGCACTTTATGAAGGAGTTCTGGGAATCAAAGGCACTCACAGGGTGTCATCCGCTATGCTGAATTTCCATCACCCATGTTGGCTGGAAGAGATAGAAGCTATAGATCAGTATGTCTGGGTGGCATTGGGTTGGGAAAAGATAGTAAATTGTTTGCATACCGTAATTTATCTTTGCCACATAGTCACGTTAGATATTAGTCCTATGGAGGGAAAACTAAAAATAAGAGAGAAATGCGATGTAAGCAAGTCTGATCCTTTTGGAGGTACAAAGTGATTGTACAGGTCCAATGTGATGCAAACAGAAGCATTAAATACATCCTTGTAGTGTTATTGTGGCCCTTTGGATTTCTGCAATAGGAAGATATAATCTGGCTACAATGCAAACATCCCCATTTCCATTTCCCCTCTTATTGGGACCAATCTACTCACACTTGTTTACCATCTCCAAGGCAGAGAGCAATAATACTTGAGGCAAATTCTGTGATGATTAATTAGCTAATGTTTGAACAAGGCTTTCAACACCGAGAGGACATTTACTACATCAGTTAAAGCATTATTAAACAAAACCAGTTGTCACTAATAGGCAGATTAGGCTGATCACTGCTGCTTGTTGACACGGGGACAGTTACAAATAATTGGCTCCATGAAGTCTGGCCCTGGGGATCCACAAGACAAATTAAGGTGCAATAAAGGAGACAAAATATGATGCTGGATTATTGAAATTCAATATTGAATCAGTTTATTGGGTCCTCCGAAGCTCGCAACAATTTCCTTTCTGAGGTGCGCTTGGTTAGAGAGCAAATAAGTTTCATTGACGTTCTTCCCACTCCTGCGTTTTATAATTGCTATTATTAAGCTGTGTGCTCATAAAGAAAAATTATTCTAAATGGTCCCATGGTCTGCGTACACTGAGTCTCAATTAATGGGCTTGTAGCCCTTTTTGTTCTGCCTACAAGAATTTAGAAGTTCCATACACCTAGTTCATCGACAGATCGAAAACACAGATAACTTTATCCTTTCCTCCCTCCCTCCTTATTTATACTAATTTCCAAATTCCAGGAAAAATTCCAAAGAGGTAATGATGTTAGTCTGTTGCAATAAGATTCATTTCTAGATGGGATGGCAGCAGCTTCTCTTCGAATATGACTGTTAATCCTGGTATAATATAAGATGAAAATCTATTTAAAACTAACTACACAGGAAACTGAAGCAAAAATTACAGAATTTAGAAGGGGTTTCTGATAGAAAGGAAAAATGGATATTGCTGGTTTTTTCTCCCTCTCATAATACTGTTAATATTACAAGATATTCCATGACAGTCACTCTGTCTCGGCCCAACTCATCTCACAAGCTGGCTGTTGTAGGAGAAAATAAGGAGGAGAGACAAAAGATTACATATGTCTGTCATCTTGAGTTACTTATTAAAGTAATAAAGATAGGATAAAAATCTAATAAATAATAAAATAATAATAAAGATGTGTATTTCCTACACAGACAGAAGCAGATTCACTCAAAAACCCTTAAAAATATTTCTGCACTGTTCTGACTACTTGTAACAACTACTGAATATTGTATAAGAGCACTGGTGGCACAGGGGTTGGAATGCAATATTGCAGATTAACTCTGCCCACAGCCAGAAGTTTGATCCTGACTGGTTCAAGGTTGACTCAACTTTCCATCCTTCCAAGGTCAATAAAATGAGGACCCAGATTGTTGGAGGCAACATGCTGGCATTTGTAAACCACTCAGAGAGTACTCTAATGCACCATGGAGCAGTATATAAGTCTAAGTGCTTTTGTTTATGGTGATTTTCAGTCATCCAGGTCATAGTTGTCTCAAAAGGTGCTTTTCAAAAGGCTGCTGGACTGTTTTTTTCCTTGAGGAAGACAAAGAGGTTTTGCTTCTCACCCAAGAAGTTTCATTGGTTCTGGCAGGATGTGAGGGTGGGCCCACAGGGTGATGGATGGATTAATTGTAAAATATATTCATCAGAACTAATCCTTCCATCACCCCCACCATCCTGCCAGAACCGATGAAGCTTCTTGGATGAGAAGTGAAATGTCTTCTTCCTCAAGGAAGAATCGGTCCAGTTGCCTTTTGAAAAAGCACCTTTGGGATGTCTAAGTGCTATTGCCATAATGGAGCTACACAATTTTTATCCTTATTTATATCCTTATCTGTATAAAATATGACTTTTAAGAGTGAATTACCTAGATCAGGGGTGTCAAACTCATAATGTCATGTGATGTGTTGCGATGAATCGTGAGGTTTTTTTTTCCATTGCTGGCAATGGGGTGGGCACAGTTTTGCATAACGCATGCGGCCCGTGGGCCAGCAGCTTGACACCCCTGGCCTAGATGAATAAAGGAAACATTATAGCAGTCTCCACTAATCTGGATACCTTCTCAATATGTGGATTTCAATTCACAGAATCTTCAGTAATGCCTATATTTGAAGTCCACGCATATAGTATCTCAAATGGGAAGCCTGAGTTACATCTAGAGGTTAGGGAACACTAGGTTACTGCTAGTTATCACAGTGACTATGCACTACCTTGAGATGGAAGACAGCATGGCAATATGTTGCTGGCAACCATGAGGATTGTTGTCCTCATACACACGTGAGTTTCTCAAAGATATCTAATTAACCACTATAGACTGGAATTCCCCCCACCACCACTCATTCAGCAGAGCATTGCCCTCTGTAATAAAATTATTTGAGTTCAACCATATCTATTATTTAGCATTTTTATTTCTCTCATTGGGTTATTTGGGGTATGACACTGACTTCATGGAAGATATCTCAAAATGTACGCAAGACTATACTACAGTACAAAAGTATAGTGAACACCTGGCTGTGATTGGAGGACTTTCTCTCAATCAATCGCTGACCTTATATCGTAAGAAGTGGCCTTATGGATGCTGTTTGTTGTGGTCAGAAATGGCAAGATTAGTTGTTTCCACCTCTTACAATATGTGGTTGCAGCATCTCCATGATCATGTGAACAAAATTCGGTCGCTTGGCAACTGGTTCATATTTATGACTGTTGCAGTGTCCTGGGGTCATGTGATCCCCTTTTGTGACCTTCTGACAAGCAGAGACAATGGGGAAACCAGGTACACTTAACAATGGGTGTCATGGAATAATTAACATTCCGACCAGAGGAGGATGGACCGTGGTTCATTTGCATGGTGAATATCAAAGAAAGAAAATCAGAGGCATATTCTATTGTAAAACTTTTAATGAGAAAACAAAAGACCTAAACTGACTACATTCTCTCATTAGGCAGAAGAGAAAAGTAAGAAGTAACTGTGAGAAACTTTTTCTAGGCATGCACACAAAACAGTCTAAAACCATAACATAGCTGGACATGTGGGATTCACTATGTTTATATGATAAGATAATAACACAGGTGCAGAGAGCAGAGGAAAAATGTACAGACAGAAATGAGCTGCTGACAAAATTTTAAAAAATGGCAGTGACATCCCCTTCTTTTGTCAGCAAAGCAGAAAATCAGATAAGGCACATCTTCTTGCGCAGATATTCGTGTTGGACTGTAGGAAGTGGTTTGTTCAGCATATCAGCAATTTGGTCATGTGTAGGCACATACTGCAATTTGACAAAACCTTGTTTAACTGCTTGTCTTATGTTTTGGTAACGGATGTCAATGTGTCTAGACCTGGAACCTGTAAAGCGATTCTCAGATATATAAACCACAGATTCATTGTCCTCCATCACAGTGATTGGTCGAATCGGAGGTGTCCAGATATCTGTGACTAAAACATCAAACCACGTAAGAGAATTACATGCATCTGAAACACAAGCATATTCAGCTTCAGTAGATGAACAAGAAACAAAATTCTGTTTACGCACATGCCAGTAAACAGGACATCCATTTAAAAACATCATATAACCTGAAGTGCTTTCACGTGATTTTTTATCACTTGCCCAGTCAGAATCTGCATAACAACATAACTCTGCAAAGCCAGTATGTGTGGGTTCTAACAATAACTTCATGTCTTTTGTGTGTTTTAGGTATCTCAATAATTTCTTAACACATGTCCAATGGAACTGTTTTGCCTTGCCTACGTGTCGTGATAGGAGATTAACACTAAGTGCAATGTCAGGTCTAGTCCAACTACTAATATATAGCAGCGACCCAATGACTGAGCGATAAAGTGTTTGATCCTCGAACTCAGAACTCGGTTCATGTGTCAAGTTGTGAAAGTCGGTTTGCATGGGTATACTCACAGGTTTAGCATCCTTCATGTTGCAGTGATGCAATAGTTGTTCAATCTTATCTTCCTGTGTAAGACTGAACCCCTTCTGAGTTTTGACAACTTGAACACCTAAATAAGTGTTAATATGTCCTAAAGACTTCAATGTGAAAAACTGTTGTAAAGCTTTAGCAAAACATTCACTCATCTGCTTATTTGGACCAATATAAACAATATCATCAGCATAAACAAGAATTATCTCATACCCATTATCAGATCTTTTTGTAAACACGCATTCATCTGTTTCGGACTTAATAAAGCCCATTGAATTTAGTTTGTCAGAAAGACATAAGTACCACATTAAACCAGACTGTTTCAGACCATAAAGACTAGTGCTACAAGTGGTGGGATTCAAATACCTGAACAACCGGTTGTCTGCATGGATGCCACTTCTGGTGGGCCATTCTGGGCCTGGGAGCCTCTGAGGCTCAGAACAGACTTCCAGAAGTGGCATCCATGCACTTCCGGCAGTCCATTCTAGGCCTTGTGAAAAAGGGCAAGGTCATCAGCCGGTTCGCGAAATCAACAAAAAAATTACCTACCAGTTCTACCGAACCAGTATGAACTGGCTGAATCCCACCACTGGGTATTACTAAACTTATCAACTGTAATGATTCACTTAACAATTGTGGCAAACAAGAAAGATTTTTAAAAAGGGGGGATTCACTTGTTCTTGTGTAGACAAAAGCCTTGTGAGTGAGTCAAAGTTTGGAATATCTTGTCATCCTGGTCTTTTTTTATCCTTGTTCTCAAGGATTTCCAGTTTGCTAACCACCATGTTAATTAAAGTGATTGGTTCCTTTCTAAACAAAGGCTCCTATGCTTGCCAGAATCATATAGCAAAATGAAATAAGATATTTTGATTGGTAAGAAGTACTTATGTCCCAGGGAGGCAACTCTTAAAGATCCTTACAATCAGGATAACTATATTGACTTCAAAGGATTGCAAGTCTTTTAAGTGGACTTTAACTTGATTATGAACCCTCTATTACAGGCTTATTGATATTCCATTGTGCCCTAGATATATTAATTTATTGATATAATCTCCATGAAGGTATTACTTAGTTAAATTTTGTGATATCAATCTGAGTATTCAGTGATCCAGTTTAAATTAAAATATGTATATGAAACTGTTCCAGTGACATCTCTGTAATCAACAAACTGCTTTATCTTGCATCTTTTTCATACCAAAGATAAATCAGTAAGATAGAGGATAATGCTTGCACAATTCATTACCTTAACTTCTTATACAAGTAGTATTATCTAAAGGAATTTAAAGGAAAGCTTTGATCCTGAGTAGGTCACCCTGTCAGTTTTGATGGTGGGAATTTACTATGTATCCTTTTTTTGAATAGGTAAGTCAGCCTTAATTTGCTCAATTCTAATACAGGTAGTCCTTAACTTACAACCTACATGCAAAGAAAGGAACTTACAACTTTTCATTTAACAACTGTTCAAAGTTATAACAGTCTCAGAAAAAGTGACTTATAACCTGTATTCTCACTTATGATCATTTCACCGCCTCCGAAATCACATGATCACAATTCGGGCATTTGGTAACTGGTTTGCATTCATGGTTGCAGCATCCTGAGTCATATGATTGCAATTTTCAATCTTTTTTGCCAATTTCCAGCAAAAAACAACAACCACCACCCATTGGGGAAGCTGGATTTGCTTAGTGATCATGTGGTTTGCTTAACAACAGCTATCAAATTTGTCGTAAAATTCTGCCTGTAAGTCAAGAAAAGGTACGATGTCTATCTGCAGAATTTCTACTTTACACAGCTTTCATTGACCAAATCTGTACTGATTATAACTTAGCAACTACAACAGATGACAAAATATTGTTTCAACATTTCAGCCTAATAAAGTGATGGAGTAATAAGCTCTTATCAATTGTAATTAGTTTGAAATCAATGCTAAGCAAGCATAGACATCCTCATTTAAATCTTGAACTCAGTCATTTCAGTACTTTTTTGCTCATCCTGACCATCCCTTGTGACCTGGATTTATATATCAATGTGGACCTAATTTAGCTGTAAACTTGTATTATGATTTTCTTGCAGTGGAACCTTCTGCAGATTGTGCAGCCCTTAGAAAGGATTATTATTTAAACTCTTCAGAAAATGATAACACTTTTTGCCCAGCCTTTCTGGATTTGTTTACTTGTTCCTCCACCTAGAAGTTAAATTCAGGTTTAACTGTAAGTTTCAAATCATTGAAACAAGTTAATTTTTCTCATTCTTCTTAATTTCTAAAAATGTTCTATATGTCTGGATCCAATCCAATGTTCTAAAACAACTGAAAAATATTTTTAAGCACTTCTGTTAGAATAGATATCTTTAAAATAAAAAATATTTATGCTGAAAATAATGGTACTGATGAAAGGAAATGCCACTTTTATAGTCTATGAATTCTCATTTATCTTCTTTTGTGTTAAAAACTCATCATTTCTAAGAAATGAAGCCGTAGAAGTAGAATAATTAAGATCCCATGAATTGTGCTTCCTTTTAAAAAAAATATTTCAGTTCTTACATAATTTGCTAATTTAGTCATCAAGTGACAATCACTAATCCAGTGAAACTGCTGAGTCAGAAAAGCAAATCTGAGTGAGCACATAATATAAAGAATTGGAAATATGATCCATTTTTACGTGCCACATGGCATCACTCTAGCCCAGGGGTTGGCAACCTAAAAAAGGAAAAGAGCCACTGGGAACCAGTTCCATCACAAATTAAAAAAGTGGGAGCCGCGTGCGTTTTTTTGCGCATGCGCGGACGCACGCAGCTGCCATTTTTTTAAAAGTGAGATGGAACCGGTTCCCGGTTGCCCGACGGCGACGGCCCGTCTGCAAAGCTGCCGCTGTCGGCAGCTTTGCAGACGGGCCGCGGCAGCTTCCTCAAAGAGCGGTGCCCCTGCCCATTCCGAGAGGTGCGCGCGCACCTCCCCAAACCTTTGGAGAGGTGCGCGCGTACCTCCGCACGAAGGGGCAGTGGCGCCGCTCTTTGAGGAAGCTGCCACGGCCCGTCTGCAAAGGTACGCGCGCACCTCCGGTCGTTTGGAGAGGTGTGCGCGCACCTCTCGGAATGGGCAGGGGCGCCGCTATTTGAGGAAGCTGCCACGGCCCGTCTGCGAAGCTGCCGCTTTCGGCAGCTTCGCAGACGGGCCGCGGCAGCTTCCTCAAAGAGCGGCGCCGCTGCCCCTTCATGCGGAGGTACGCGCGCACCTCTCCAAAGGTTTGGGGAGGTGCGCGCGCACCTCCGCCCATTCGGTGAGGTGCGCGCGCACCTCTCCAAACGGGCGGTGCCACTCTCCATTTGGAGAGGTGCGCGCACACCACTGCCCGTTCGAAGAGGTGTGCGTGCACCGGGCGGCTGGGAGCTGCAGGAGACGGCTCAAAGAGCCGCATGCGGCTCCGGAGCCGCGGGTTGCCGACCCGTGCTCTAGCCCATCAACCAATTGATGTAAAGCTTTTTGAAATATCTTAAGTAAACCAAAAGACCCAGTAGCTCAAAAAGGGGAAAAAAACAGGAGTCATCTACAACATACCATGTAAGGACTGAAAAGCCAATATATAGGATAAACAAGCAGAAGACTAGCAGAGTGCATCCATGAACGCCAACCAGCAGCCAGAAGACATGAACAAAATTTCAATGCCTTAATTTCTCAAACCATGGACAGATTTAACTATTTGTTACAACTGGGAAACTATGAGCATCTTAGACCAAGCTAAATACAAGAAGCCATGGGAATTCCTGAAGCTTGGCACTCAACCAAGTCAGCCATCAATAAGCACATAGAGATAATCCACAGTTACACGCCATTCAAAATAGACAATTAAAAGCCTAAAAAAGGAAACAAAAAGACCAGCACTCAACACCCAAGTAAGCAGGAATTAACACTAGGAGGTACACCAGGCAAACAAACAGTAAACAATAACCCAATCGAGAAACTACCGCCACCAGCACTGACAAGATAAGCTACAGTAAATATAGATATAGATAAAAGTAGGGATGTCAAACTGCTGGCCTGCAGGTCAGTTGCATCATGCCCACCCCAGCTCTGGCAATGCGAAAAAAGTTATGATACATCGCAACATGTCACATGATGCAGCGAGTTTAACACCCGTGTTATAGAGAGATACAGATGAGAGATATATCTACATAGAGATATATAGAAATAGATACATATAAACAGAGAATAAACCCATTCCATTCTAGCACTAAATATGTGGTCTATTTGGGTAATGAAACATCAGCAAGAAAACAACCAAGCTCAGGGAACATCAAGAATTCTATAGAAACCAATTTGTTAGCTTCCATGTTCAGCTTTAATAGATAGAAAGCATATCAAGGGCTAATAGGCAACAAGGGGAGTGTTAATTTCTATTCATAATGCCAATATAAACTGAAATTAAATCAAAAGCTGTCAACCTGTGACTGACCATGGAACAAATGTGCTGTAGTTTCTGTGAGAGAGAAAAAAAATAGCCCTTCCCCGAGAATCTACTAAAAATTAAACAAACAAAACATTTAAAATACTAGGAATGGACAGGGAGTTGTGAAACTTGTCTTCTGCAAGTTTTTTTAAAAGAGATATATGCATACAGTGTACAGACTGAGGATCTGATAGGTTGTCACATTAACAGAATTCTCTTACCTAGTCAGAGTTCTCATGGATACTAATGAGGATAACCACGCCTTCTTTAGCAGCCATTAGGAACCCTACTCTGCTTAGACTTTAGGTCTACCAAATCTGACATGGTAAGATGAGAAAAAACATGCATACAGGACAATGTATACAGTGTCTGAAACCTATAAAGGTCTGGATGGGGAGGACTAGCATTAACTCAACCCTGGCAAGATGGAATGGCTCTAACTTTTTAGCCTTCTGGGTCCAGATGATATTTCATTGTTAATTTTGGACCTAGTTGCACTTCTCCAGACTGAGCTGGTGTGCAACGTGGGGGTCTTTCTGAATTTACAGCTCCTGCTCGAAGAATAGGTGGCAGCTGTGTGTGGGGAGCTTTGCACAAATTCACCTACTGTGCCAATTGCCCCTTTCCTGGATTGAAGGCCTTGCTCACAGTCACTCATGCCTTGGTCACTTCCTGTTTGGATTACTACAATGCATTCTACATGGGGTTGCCTTAAAGACTATCCAGAAACCAAGGCCAGAACACAACAGCACGTACTATGATGGGTGCCCCTAGATTTGTCCGTATAACACCTCTCTTGCAATCTGCACTGTCTTCCAATGTCCTTCTAGGTGCAATTCAAGGTGCTGGTCATCACCTGTAAAGCCATGTATGGGGCAGGACCAGGTTATCTGAAGGACTACCTTTCCCAAAGAACATTGACCCATCCTACCAGGTTAGATAGCAAAGGCCTGCTCTGGTCCTTTCCTTTCAACTTTGCTATCCTATGGGTTTTCCATAGGGTTTTCATGGCAAAGATACTGGAGTGGGCTGCCATTTCCTTCTCCAGTGGATCACATTTTGTCAGAACTCTCTGCTATGACCTGTCCGTCTTGGGTGGCCCTGCACGGCATAGTTCATAGCTTCATTGAATTACGCAAGCCCCTTCGCCACGACAAGGCGATCAAACCGGTCAGTCCTAGAGGAGATCAACCCTGACTGTTCTTTAGAAGGCCAGATCCTGAAGCTAAAACTCAAATACTTTGGCCACCTAATGAGAAGGAAGGACTCATTGGAGAAGAGCCTAATGCTGGGAAAGGTTGAGGGCAATAGAAGAAGGGGACGACAGAGAATGAGGTGGCTGGATGGAGTCACTGAAGCAGTAGGTGTGAGCTTAAACAGACTCCAGAAGATGGTAGAGGATAGGAAGGCCTGGAGGAACATTGTCCATAGGGTCGCGATGGGTTGGACACGACTTCGCAGCTAACAACAACAAATCCTATGGGAGCTAGGAAGCTAGGAAGCTATTGAATATGCTCCCACCTGAAATTCAACAGGCGTCTACCTTCCTAGTCTTCTATAGAGCGCTGAAGGCCCGGTTCTTCCCTCAGGCGCAGGGATACGATGAGGTGATTGCACACTGGAAGCTTGACTTGGTGCCCAGTTTTTGTTTTTATAGGTTTGATTTTAATAGTTTTAGTATGGTTTTTAATCTTATTTTATTTTTTTGATTGGGAGCCAGCCAGACCTCATTACAAGATGGGCAGCTATATAAATGTTTAAAATACAGTAAATAAGCTAAATGTAAATGGTGGATTGGGGCATTTAAGAAGCCATTGCTAGGTGATGTCGATAAATATAGAAAAACAGCCCAAACTGCTCTCCTCTACCTGCTTTTCAGATAAGTTCTGCACAGGTTTCTCTGTCACTCATTAGCAGGAATCATAGTGAAACCAGCCTGCCTCATCATAGCACATAGTTTGAATAAGAAGTAGATTGCTGCCAACTGGGCAGTAGGGTGCTTGTTGAATTTCCCACCATTGTCATCCTATTTCTAGAAGCTGGAGGCAGACTTTATAGAACAGAGGCTTGGGTGTTAAATGCCTATGTTGTCTTCAGTGCCTCACCTTGCCTTAAAAACAAAAATCTGCAAATCGTTGCAAAATTTGATAACGCCACAGATGTGAACAAGCAATGTTTATTTATTTAATTAATTAATTAATTAATTAATTGGATTTTTATACCGCCCTATTCCCGAAGGACTCAGGGCAGTTTACAGGGCAACATAAAATACAATATAAAAATAGTATAAAATTAAAATAAATTAAATTAATTAAGCCCAACAATTAAAACAATATTAAAAGCTAAAACCCCTTCAGTCCAGGCCTGATAGATCAAAAAACCAGGTTTTCAGGTCCCGGCAAAATGAACGCAGATCGGGGGCAGTCCAAAGTTCCACCGGTAAATCATTCCAAAGGGCAGGCGTGCCCACAGAGAATGCCCTGCCCCTGGGGATCACCCGCCGGCACTCCTTAACCGACAGCACCCTGAGAAGGCCCTCCATGTGGGAGCGCACAGGACAATGGGAAGTTGATGCCGGCAGCAGGTGTTCCCTTAGATAATCCGGACCCAAGCCATTTAGAGCTTTATAGGTCATTACCAGCATTACCTTTATAGGTCATTACTGTTCATTACTGTTCTTGCCAGCCAGACTTAAAGTGCTTCAGTTTCAACTATTATGCTCAGTGCTTTTTTTGTAAAAGGAAAAGGTACCAGAACTCACACGTGTCACACAACCTGTCTTGCCTACCCTACAAGGTTCCATCCAAAAAAGTTGCTGGAACTCCGTTCTGAGCATTCTATGAGAAAAAAAGCCCTGATTATGCTTCAAATCTATAGAGAAAGAGATTGCAAAACGAGGAGAAGAAAGGTTGTTTTATTCTGGAGTAAATCAAAACATTCTGCTTGTAGTTCCACTGCTATCTGCAGGCATGGTTTGCCCCATGTCCAGTAAGTTCTGAAAATGACTTCAATCAAAGCAATGAACTACTGGCCACTTTCAATCAAATGCCACCTTTCTTTATCCTCTATCAAAATGAGGACAAGGTCATGTGGAACACAGTATTTCTTTAATGACTCCTAAGCATGGCACATGGAAGTGTCAGCTTAGGTCAGGGGTCTTCAAACTCGGCGCTTGTATGACTCATGGACTTCAACTCCCAGCCAACATGCTGGCTGAGGAATTTTGGGAGTTGAAGTCCATGAGTCATAAAAGGGCCTAGTTTGAAGACCCCTGGCTTAGGTGTTGAGTGTGTAGTCTGCCCGAAAGCTCTGCCCCTCATCTGATACAGGGCAGGCCCCAACAATTTCACAAGTTTCTTTTATTATACTTATAATTTTAATTTTTAATTTAATTTTAATCCCATTTATATCCCACCCTTCTCCGAAGACTCAGGGCGGCTTACAATCTAAGCACAAATCAAATGTGCTTAGCAATAGCCTTCATTCTATGTATATGCCTGCTTATTATTAGGGCTTTCGCCGCCCCCCCAGCGGCATTATTACAAAGTCAGCTTATTGCCCCCAAACAATCTGGGTCCTCATTTTACCTACCTCGGAAGGATGGAAGGCTGAGTCAACCTTGAGCCTGGTGGGATGCGAACCTGCAATAATTGCAAGCAGCTGGTGTTACTTAAGGAGGCATTAGCCCACTGCTCCACCAAGGCTCTTATAGCCATGCAGGTGCCAAATCCAGCCTCTAAAAAGTCTCTTGCTTCACCATACCAGTCAGTTCCTAGAAGGGAATAGGTAGTGGTGAAAAAGAGGCAGATTTCCAAACTTATATATATATATAAATGTACAGACATATCACATTCTTCAGGATCAACTGACTATCTAGCATAAGTACTATTGTTATAGTGCTACCGTAACTGGCTCTGTTATATTATGCAGAGAGTCAATTCATGATTATCTGTACAATAATTTTTGTCTCCCACCACAACAGTTATGCAGAGAAGCATTCAGCTTGCATGCAGGCAAGGAACAAAAAATACCATTTAGAAAATCATGGGGAGCAGAACCAGGGCTATGGTGGGACGAAAAGCTTCTGCCAGTTGTTTTCCAAGACCAGGGGTCTTCAAACTTGGCCCTTTTATGACTTGTGGCTGAGGGATTCTGGGAGTTGAAGTCCACAAGTCATAAAAAGGACCAAGTTTGAAGACCCCTGTCCAAGACCATTCAGAGTATCACCATAGTGCAGCTCTTTAAACTTACTGGATACATGAAAAGAGAAAACTGAAGCTCCTCTAAGCAACTTTAAAATACACAAATGATACTTTCTGCCTACAATTGTGTTCTTTTAATTTCTCTCTATTTTGGTCTATCAGGGAACACCTGAACTCTGCCCAAATATCCCTCCTTATTTTACTGTAGACAAACTGTAATGGTAACTCTAGTAAACATGAAGAGACAGGTTTTCCAAATTTCTATGTCAGGTCTTATTACTAATATAAAAAAAGAAGTTAAGTCAACTACAGCATGTTGCATCTGTCTGTCATTACATTTGGAATCCCCACTAATGACTAGTTCAATCAAGTTCCAGTGTTTTAGTACCTGTTCAATGGAAACCAAAACAACCACCATTAATTCAGTGAGGCAACTGCTAGCACACATACCTTTTTCCTGGCTCATGCAAATTGCAATGTTCTTTGAGGTTCATGGAAAGAAAAATGTTCTCAGTGCATGATGACCTCAAGCTTGAGTCAGATGCAAAGCAGGTATGAAGAAACTTTGTATTATCATTTAACCAAGGAGGAGGAGGAGAAGGAAAGCAGAGAAGGCAACTGTTAGTACTCTAGTACAAATTGCACATAAAAGTTACCTGGGATGATGCTTCAGATTAAATTTCTCACACAGATAAACCATCTAGCTCATTCTTCAATGAAAATCGAAACTTTCTATCATCAATCAGCCAAAAATATTGGATTTGCCAAGAGAAATTATTATGGAACTAATCAAAATTTTGAGAATATCTAATATAGTATTCACAAATTGATGCCCTCCAAGTGAATTTGACTTTAACTCCCATCATTTCCAGTGGGTGATCCTGCTGGTTGTGGATGATAGTCCAGAACATTAAGTGGACACCAAGTTAGGGAAAAATGGAAAAATTCTAAGAGAACCTGTAATAAAATGTGAGCTTTATTGCTATTTTACATTCACATACAAATCTCTAAGTGCTTATAAACCATACCATTATTAGTCGTTTGACATGGAAATGATCAATTAGTAATATGTTAATGTTTCCATCCAGCATTCTGTGCTTGAAACCTACAAATGTTTATATAAACTATGTTGCAATACAACTTCTCTCATTTAGCAAACTATTCCCTAGCTTTTAATATCTTTAAAAATCCAAAAGGTACGTGAAGATCCTTAAAAATAGTTAAAACTAGAGAAATCAAACTCAAAAGTTAATGGATTAATGGTAGTGTAGTACCATGGAATCATTGATTAACTTGGATCAAATTGTTCTTATGTAGCAAAGATGGAATTGCCTGGAATAATTATGCTTCTCTGAGGAGGATATTTTCTCTCTCTATTGCCTACCCAGGAACTGGCTTCAGATTGCAATAGGACATTATGGATTAATCAAATAGATAATATTTGGACTGGTGTGGTCTGTAATCCTAGCATCCCATTTCTATAGAAGTCTAAGTACGTGCGTTTTATGTGCCTATTCCAAAATTTAGTAATAGAAGGAAGTCTACCATATTTATTATGTACCTTTTGTAATTTTAAAACAACCTGTTTGTCTATGGCACTAACTTATTAAGCAATAATATATCATTCATGTCAAATCTGACATGTTGTAAGCACAGTAAAAAATTGGGATGAAGGGCCGAGTTTCTAGGGAGATGTGACGGAAAGATCTAGGAATTAGGTGAAGGAACAAAACACGGGGGAGGGGAGTAGGTTTAAAATGGGCTGCCTCACTGTAAACTATGACATGCCTTAATTTAGGTGTATTCTCTAGTCTCCTCTTTGGGTGTGGCACAAGGCATTACTACACATTCACCTTTACCATTTTTCTACTTATCAGATACAACAGATGTTTAGCTAGTGTAATACATAAAGGGCAGTAGTTAAATAATTGTTGTATTCAGAGAATCAGAGTAGGGCTTTGTTTTAAGCAAACAAATCAGAACTGCTGATAGATGTAGATAGATAGATAGATAGATAGATAGATAGATAGATAGATAGATAGATAGATAGATAGAGATAGATAGATAGATAGATAGATAGATAGATAGATAGATATAGAATGTCACATTACAGAATCATTGTCAGATAGCAAATAGATTTAAAACTGCAAATAGTAATTTACTCTCTGATCTGTGTTAAACTCTTCTATTTTTCTTCTTTCCTTCTTAAGACCATGCTCTGCCCAATACTGCTTACCCACTCCATGCAAGTGACATAGTTATATAATACTTTTCACAACTGCATGTATCTGTCTTATGATAACTTCCACCTGATTATCCCCTTTTACACGTACAAACACATTTCTGTACTGTCACATTTTAGCCTTTAAGGATTCAAGCTTATGAATCTAGAATCAATGAAACAGTCCGGAAAGGACTGTTAGGTAAACATTATGTCAATTTCCCCAACTGTCAAGGACAAAAAGAAAATTACCAACATTTTATTTACTTTAAAAAAATGGGAGGAAAAGGTCAATAATTTAAATTTTAAGCAGGCAGGCAGGCAGATAGACAAACAGAATTCTTTGTTCTCCAGTAGGCAGATGTTATATGATTTATTGTCTACAGTAAACCAACCTGTCTAGACAACTCGAGTCTGTGAAGCTTCTATATTAACAAACTATTAAATGTGAGGTTGATTTTTCTGGAGAAAAAGGATATACTATCAAGTCAGAAGTAAAGTCTGATACAACCTTTATATTTTTAATCCCACATTCTATTTCTAAAACATTGGACTTCAGGATACTCTTGAAACTATATGGCACATTTGTGAAATGCAGTTTCTTGAGGTTCTCTTGAACCAAGCTTGAAATGAGAATTGCAAAATAACCCAAGGAGAAAAATAACCAATGCAAAGAATTGGTTACTTCCTTCTTTGAAGATCCAGGAACAAGCCTAACAACTCAGATCTCTAAAAATTCTAATTTTGTATTTCTCTTTGCTCCAACAGTGACTCACTGATGTCAGATCTCCACCCATTCACCTGTTTACACAACGAACACAAATACTGTTTAAGTTGCTAAGAATACAGCTATCAGTAAATAGATTATGAGCTACTTGTGGGAGCACCCTCATTACATAAAGGTCAAGTAGGAATTCCATTATTAATAAAAACAATTCATAGTCTTATATTGAGTCAATAGTGCATAGCCATTTGAAAGAAAAGAAAAAGATGGATAGGATAGGGTAGGGTAGGGTAGGGTATGGCGGGGTGGGGTATTAGGGAATGGGAAGAGAGAGGAGAAGATATAAAATAAAAGAAAAAACTGTCTGAGTTTCTATAATATAGACTCAGCTTTATATAGCATAGAATACAAGAATAGTTACTTAGGTAATATTTATCTGTTTGGACCACAGATGAAATGGGTACATATGTCCTCCATGGAAATCTGATTTGACTAAAAATCAAATGCCAATTTTATATTTGCAATTACAGGCCCCAGGTAATGCTGATTAGCTGTATACCAAAATAGGAAATTGAAAGCAGCCATGGAGAAGGTCTTGGAATCAGTGAACTGACATGGTGGGAGCTAATGCTAAACTTTTCTGCATAGTAAGAACCAAACATAAATGTGAAGATCTCCAGAAGATTCACTTTAAATGGAGCAAACAGTCAAATGGCAAATACAATTCCATCTAAATAAATGTAGAGTGATATATAAAGGTAAAGGTAAAGGTTCCCCCGCACATGCGTGCTAGTCGTTTCCGACTCTAGGGGCCGGTACTCATCTCCGTTTCAAAGCCGAAGAGCCAGCACTTGTCCGAGGATGTCTCCATGGTCATGTGGCCGGCATGACTAAACGCCAAAGGCACATGGAACGCTGTTACCTTCCCACCGTAGCAGTCCCTATTTTTCTACTTGCATTTTTTACGTGCTTTCGAACTGCTAGGTTGGCAGAAGCTGGGACGAATAACAGGCGCTCACTCTGTTACGCGGCACTCGGGATTCGACCCGCCAAACTGCTGACCTTCTGATCAACAAGCTCAGCGTCCTAACCCACTGAGCCACCGCGTCCCTTAGAGTGATATATACATTGATGCAAAACCACTTTACATCACCCACACCCACACTAATGGTGCCTCAGCTGCCTGAAACTATTCAAGAGGGGAAAAAACACTTTTGGTCATAGATGACAGTTAGGCTTTTAAATGGGACATAATCTTATGCAGAATTGACTTGGGAGGCCGGTGTGTGGTGTAGTTGGTTCACATAGTGTGGTGGGATGGAGGGTTTGTTGTCACTGTGTGTTGGGGGGAGAGAGCACAGGGGGAGGCTCAGCTAATCTCAATGTACACATGTTGTACTTTGACAATAAAGGTTTATTATTATTATTTATTATTATTATTAATGAGGAGGTTAACTCAGTGTGCAGCAACTGTTAAAAAGGCAAATTCTATGTTAAGCATTATTAGAAAAGGGATGGAAATGAAACATACCAATATAGTATAACACCTTGTTTACATTACAAAGGCAATTAGCATCTTTATCATATCCACCATGTTTATTGAAGGCGTATTTGTCATGCAAATTCAAAGTCAGTTTTGTTCCTAGACTTGAAACAAGACATTGCAGAATGGGGGTGGGGGGTTGAATGCAAAAGAAAGCAGACAAAATGTTTGGGGATTTAAATACTTTCTTTACAAGAAAATACCAGAATGCTTGAGTCTGCTTGGGTTGGGGGGGGGGGGGAAGACAGTTCCATATTTAGCATGAAAAAAGTGGACAGGGAGAATATCTTTTCTCACTCGCTCAAAGCCAAAGATCCAGACTGAGATTTAGAACAGATAAAAGAAAACACTATTTTTCATTCTGCACATCATTAATCTGTGGAATTCATTACAATGACACAAAATGTGCTGGTTACGACTACCTTAGATGGCTTCAAAAGGGAATAGAAGCATTCATGAAGGACAGGCCCATCAAGGACTATTATGATTGACACTGCTTGTGAGTTAGGTTTCCAAATACCAGTTGCAAAGAATTGAGGGAGAGGGGTATGTATCCACCTTTAGCTGTTGTTCAGCACCTTTGAACTGGATTCACTCATTACTCTAAGCCAGGCATAGACAACCATGGCTCTTTTATGACTTGTAGAGTTCAACTCCCAGAATTCCTGAGCCAGCCATGCTGGGAGCTGAAGTCCATGAGTCATAAAAGAGCCAAGGTTGCCTATCCCTGCTCTAAGCCATAATTAGATGGAGTGAGGGGTATCCTTTTGGCCAAGCACAAACATAGTGTGAAAACCATAGTGTGTTGATATGTTGCTCATTCAGTGGGCATATTAAGATAGGAAGTTCATCTGTGATTTCCTGGTTTACTTTAACCCATCCTTGGAGGTATAAGGCAAAGCAACTTTCAAAAGCAGAAGAAACACACTCACAATTGCTAAAGCAAGACCTGGAAGACTGAACCTGGTTTGCTTTTATGTTTTGTAGGCCTGACAAACCCAAATGTTGGGTTAGTAGTGTTATAGGAATCCAGCCACATATATCTAGGCCTTCCAAAGTCTCACAAAGAAAAGATGTACTAGGCCAGACATGTCAAACACAAGGCCCGGGGGCCGGATTCGGCCCGCAAAGTGGTTTCATGTGGCCCGCGAAGCCATTCTGGAAACAGTGAGGGAACGGCCCCCACTGCCTTGGCCCTGGCCCAGAGACCCTCCTTCTGCCAGAGATCCTCAGATCTGTCCCACTTCTGCCCAGGCCCCCATAGGCACCCTTGATGTGAACGATGTAGAGTTGGCCATGCCCACCCAGTAGGCCATACGCACTCTAGCCATGCCCACCCAGTAGGCCACGCCCACCCTGGCCATACCCACCCGGCCCCCTGAGGGCAACCGCAATGCTGATGCGGCCCTCAATGAAATTGAGTTTGACACCCCTGTACTAGGCCATACAACAGTAGACATCTCCCTGCTCCTCCTTTAGGTGGCAAGAAAGAAGCCAATAGCACAACATATTTCTGTTTATTTTAAGCCTGAAAAGGCTTCAAGAACGTATAATGATTCATGTTGCTGTTCCCTTTGTCATTTGCTTGCACAAAATCTTGTGGCTTGAGAATCATTCTCAAATATAACTTCTCAGCATTGCTACCCTGGTCAGAAATCTTGCTGTAACATAATTTAGCAAAATATGTGTACAGCAAGAAACATGATTTCACAACTGTGCCTTGAAATACATTGCAATTCACTGCATTCATTGGCAGTGAATTGTTTTCTTTAAAAAAACAACAACAAGGACAGTCTTTGAAGTGTTGATTGAAAATTATTCATTATTGCAGACTTTTCTTTTCTTCCTTATCAGGTTGACTGTTACACAAATAGGAACCAAGCTTGTTATTTTAAAAATTAATTACAATAGCAGAATAGAAACATATGCTTTCTATTTGCATTCAGCTTGTTGGACTTCCTGGAGATATAATGCATAATTAAAGAGGTAAGATTAATTAATTGTATTAGTCTGGCTGTAATGCAGAGATGGAAATATGTTGTTGATCAAGAAGAACCCTAGCTCCTTTGACCTGCTGGATAGCAGCAAGAGCTTTCTAATGATGTGATGATATCATTGGGAAAAGGCAGTGTTTGTTTTTTTTTTTTTAATTTTGGAGGGATGTTAAAAATGGACATGGGAGCAGGACATTTCCAGGATATTTCCAAAAATCCCATTTTAATTTTCTGGCCCAGATTGTGATTAGCCAGTTTGAATTTCTATCTCGCACAAGTTCAGATTGCTTTTAAATCCTGGGATGGCTTTAAAACTTCATTTGAGACCAGTTTGTCTCCTATAACCTCTTGCTCTCATCCATTTTTGCCCATAACTTTGGATGACATGATCTTGGGCTTCTGGTAAGGCACAGGTAGCCTATAGGCCAGGGGTCCCCAACCCCCAGTCTCTGGACCAGCACCGGGCCATGGCATGTTAGTAACCGGTCTGCACAAACAAGTAAAGCCCCATTTGCTGGATGCAGGCAGCCCACAAAACCACGCACCCTCCAATCCGTGGAAAATCCTCTCTCCACGTAACCGGTCCCTGGTGCCCAAAAGGTTGAAGACCTCTGCTATAGGCCATGGGTTCTTATTAATAAAAATTCTGTTCCTCTACATTGGTGCATTTTCATTCTGCCTTTCTTTCTTCCATTTCTGCCCTCTTTCACTACATTTCAAAGCTGACCCACTGAGCAACTAGCAGAATTTGGTCAGTTTAATAGCTCATTAGGTCACGCTGGGGTGTTTCACCATTCATAAACATCACTATATTGCTCAACATTTGACTGCTCATGCTGAATGTAAGTTTTATGCAAAAACCATCTCCAGTAGTTGATATGTGGTGCTGTTTTTTCATATGCTGCAATCACACAGGGATGTTTTTATTTTTATCTGTTCCGGAATGTATACATTGGCTTTCTATTCACTTTGTTTATTCTTATATGCAGTGCTGAGTAAAAATGATTGTGTAAAAAATGAATAATTTTTGGCAACTCAGTTATGACACTACCTGTAGACAATTTATGAAATTTTGCTGCCGCCGTTGAATAGATAGTTGATTGTTTTACCCTTTTCACTACAAAGGCAACATTTCCTGTTGTTTGTTACATGTTGAATTTTGGTGTCATGCAGTTAGTTGGCAAAGCATATTCTTGACTGCTAAAATAAACCTTCAGTTTCTTTCATTAAACCTCCTGATCTTAACCAACACCATATGGGGTTTTTATAAGCTTTTTTTTCTATAGTTTTCCAGTATTGACCAGGCATTGAACGGTTCCAGATGGCGCTTGGTTCTATACCCATCACCCTCACCCACAGCCCAGTCGATGCCTTGGTGGATGCCTGGGAAAGGGCGGCCACCAGGGCACTTGACTGTGTTGTACCCATGCGACCTCTGACCCGGCGCAGATCCCGCTGGGCTCCATGGTTTTTTGTGGAGCTCCGGGAGATGAAGCGTCAGAGACAGGGTCTAGAGAGCGGTTGGAGGTCCAGCCAATCCAAATCTGACCGATTGCAGCTAAGAACCTTTATAAGGTCTTATCTTGTGACGATGAGGACGGCGAAGTCTAACTACTTCGCTGCCCTCATCGCGTCCGCAGATAATCGCCCGGCCGCCCTGTTTAGGGTAACTCGCTCCCTCCTTAACAAGGAGGTGAGGGAGGATCCCTTACAGGGATGGGCCGAGGAGTTTAGTCATCATCTGATGGACAAAATCGCTCATATCCGGGCCGGCTTTGACTCTGACTGGGTGGAGTCTGACGTGGAGGAATCAGACAGTCTTGAGCATGTTATCTGGACTGAGTTCGATCCTGTTTCCCCTGATGATGTGGAGGATCATGAGGAGGCTGAGCTCCACCACCTGTTTGTTGGATCTGTGCCCCTCCTGGCTGGTTTATGCGGCCTGGGAGGAGACACGAGGCTGGTTCCAGGCAGTAATAACTGCTTCTTTGAAGGAGGGTGTCTTCCCCACCGCCTTGAAGGAGGCAGTGGTGAGACCCGTCCTCAAAAAGCCTGCCCTGGACCCGGCTGTTTTAAATAATTATTGTCCAGTCTCCAACCTTCGCTTTTTGGCGAAGGTTGTTGAGAGTGTGGTGGCGCATCAGCTTCCTCTGTTCCTGGAGGAAACTGATTATCTGGACCCGTACCAATCGGGTTTCAGGCCCGGACACAGCACGGAGACGGCATTGGTCGTGCTGGTGAATGATCTCTGGCGGGCTCGGGACAGGGGTTGTTCCTCTGTCCTAGTCCTATTAGATCTCTCAGCGGCTTTTGATACCATCGACCATGGTATCCTACTGCGGCGTCTCAGGGGATTGGGAGTGGGAGGCACCGTTTTACGGTGGTTCTCCTCCTATCTCCTGGGCCGCTCGCAGTCGGTGTTGACAGGAGGGCAGAGATCCACCCCGAGGCCTCTTGTTTGTGGAGTTCCTCAGGGGTCGGCTCTCTCGCCCCTCCTGTTCAACATCTACATGAAACCGCTGGGTGAGATCATTCCTGGTTTCGGGGTGGGGTATCATCAGTACGCTGATGATGCCCAACGTTTTCTTTCCACCCCAAACCAACCCAGCGATGCCCTCGCCATGATGTCCCGTTGCCTGGAGGCGGTCCAGGTCTGGATGGGGAGAAACAGGCTTCGTCTCAATCCTGCCAAGACTGAGTGGCTGTGCATATCGGCATCTTGGGTTAACCAGACCATTCCACCTTTAACGATGGGGGGTGAGGTGTTACCCCCCCGTTGATAGGGCTCGCAACTTGGGCATCATTTTGAAGACCATATAGGAGCCGTGGCCAGGGGGGCTTTTGCCCAGGTTCACCTGGTGCGCCAGTTGCAACCCTACCTGGACCGAGATGCCCTACGCACAGTCACCCATGCGCTCGTGACCTCCCGTTTAGACTACTGCAACGCTCTCTACATGGGGCTGCCCTTGAGGACAACTTGGAGGCTTCAGCTGGTGCAGAATGCGGCCACGTGAGTTGTGATGGGGGTTTCCTGATACTCCTATGTAACACCTCTACTCCGCGAGCTGCATTGGCTTCCGGTTGCCCTCCGGGTGAGATTCAAGGTGCTGGTGATGACCTATAAAGCCCTAAATGGCTTGGGTCAGGGATATCTGAGGGAACACCTGCTGCCAGCATCAAGTTCCCTTCGTCCAGTGTGCTCCCCCAGGGAGGGTCTTCTCAGGGTGCCGGCAGTAAAAGATTGCCAGCGGGTAACACCCAGGGGGAGGGCCTTCTCAGTGGGTGCGCCTGCCCTCTGGAACCAGCTGCCCGTGGAGCTTAGGACTTCTCCCGACCTCCATTCATTCTGCCGGGACCTGAAGACCTGGCTCTTCGAGCTCTCTGGCCCAGGCTGAGAATTTTAATTTTAATTTTAATTGGGTTTTTTTTTACTTTTTTCAGGGACTGTTGTAATTATTTTTAATTGTTTTTAACTTTTGTATTTCTTGTTTTAAATTACCCTGTAAACCGCCTTGAGTCCTTCGGGAAAGGGCGGTATATAAATCCAATTAAATTAAATTAAAATTAAATTATTCTTTCAATTAACAAATTGCTTTTAAATTGTTTCTTTTCTATATACAACCTTCATCTCTGTTGTTTTCAAGAGCTTTCTTTGATTGACTTCCTTTAGGAAGAATTCTTGGTTTTTCTAAATTTAATCATTCAGGACACGCTTTTCTTCCTGCACAATTTCTTTCATCTGTAGGATTCCTCTACCCATCTCTGCTCTTGGCAAATGTAGCTGATTAATATCAGATTTGGGTGCAAAATATGTTAGTTTTCTTGTCTTGTGATGCAAGTTATCATCTGGGTCCTGTTATATACTACATAATAAGGACTGACCATGTATTAGTGATTGCTTTAATGATATTTCCACTATTTTAGCTTTGATTTCAATTTTTTTTAACTCATTTGATAAATTTGGTAGAAGTATTTTTCTTTGATTTGATTCTGTTGTAAATTTGAACCTTCCAAAATTCCCAAATATTTGTAACCTTCTTCTGGTGTTACTGCTTTTATTAAATCTTCATTGTTAAACTGTATTGCACCATCTTCAACCATCTTGCCTGCCTTTATGATTATGGCTGCACACTTGTGGAGGCCAAATTTTATCCCAATATCTTTACTGAATTCTTTTCTGCTTTTTTATAGTAAGTCTATAAACCTTCATTTTTCCAAATAACTTTAAATTATCAATATAGAATAAATGCAAAAAATTGACTTCTTTTTTGGCCAATTTATATCCCATTTGTCTTATTTAAAATTGTTGCCAGTGCGGCCCTTGATAATATATAGAGTAAAGATGGGTCACTTTGGAAAACTCCATGTTTGATTTTAACTTTTCCTAACTCTTCCCCATTGGCCATCAGTTTTATTCATCAAAGCTTCATTGAAATATTCATAAAATACTGAATATTTTTTTTGCTTCCAAAAATGTCAAGACATTTTTCAATCCATCTATGTGAAACAGAATCAAATGCCTTTTTATAGTATATCCAAGCCATAATGACTCCTTCATTCCTCTCAATTTTTTGCAGCACTCTTTTTGTTCTACAGGGAATAAATAATTTATTTTCAAATAACTGATAGCGCTTGCAGTTCTAGAGCAAATTCGGTTTTTTTTTCTTGCTCTTCATTAATATCAACAGTGTCAATATTCTAATATTCATTTTTCACTGCAAATTGGTATTATTAATATTGGTAACTGGGAATACATCTGAATGTTGAGTTGTCCGTTTTCAATTGCTTCCAGTTCAGCATTGGCAAAGAACTTATGTTACAAAATTACTGTACACATCTTTGGTCCATAAATCTCTGACAATTAGTCTCTAAAGCCAGATGTTTTTCCTTCTAAAGCTGATACATTCGCTTTTGAAATCCACATTTTGATGATAGAAATTTTCCATAATTGGAAAGCTTTGTTCCCCATTCTTCTCTTTTAATTGCTTTCCAGTAGCCGGTCCATTCTCTGATTGCCTAGCAGAGAGAGCTGAGTCATGTAGCCAGGGCTTTTTTTGTCATAGAACGCTCAGAACGGAGTTCCGGCACCTTTTTTGGATGGAACCTTGTAGGGTAGGCAAGGCGGGTTGTATGACATGTGTGAGTTCCGGCACCTTTTTCTTTTACAAAAAAAGCACTGCCTGTAGCACATTTTTCAGTGAATGTCTAGTAGTGTCAGGACCCACCCCAAACCACGTCTTAGGAAGACAAAACTCTTGGAGCCAATTCTAGTCCAAAAAGAGATCTTTACTATAACATGCTTGGCTGTGGGAATACAAGACAGGATCTAATATTGTTCTACAAATTGAAACCTTATAAAGAGTTCCCTGTTCAACCCCCCTTCCCTAACCCCATTTGGTCAGCCCCCCCCCCCCATCATTTACCTCATGTCATCCCTTTCATTGGAAAAGGAACTTTGGATTTTATGGTTATTGCTCTTTTCCTTCAAAAGGAGACACAAGCCAGATGCCTCCTATCCTAGCCCTCCCTTTTGTTCCCCCAGTTCAAAAGGCTTCTCTGAATCTTTGAAATGCCTAAGGCAGGCTGAATCCACATTCGTTCCTTCCTCCTCGGGAGATGGCAGAATCCATGGAATAATGTTTTAAACATACATTTATGAATATGATATAAATGGATTCTGACAAGTAGCTATAGCACCCAACATAACTTTTGTGACTATCAGTACAGCATGAAATTCATATTATTACTATATTGAATGGGGGTTTGGGAACAAGTTTAGTCAGAATCTTCAGCCAAAAGATGTCTGATATAGTTGTACCTGTCCAGTAGAGCAATTAGCATCACTAAGGCATACATACCCCTGCACCATGATGAAGTACTGTTGTTTTGTGGTACTATTAGTTAAAGAAGTATTTATTAAATTATTGCTATATAAAGAAGGTCTTTGCTACCATGCTCTTTCAACATGTTATCAGGCAGCAGGTAAAATGTTGATCAGTAAGGACACCGCAAGACAAATTAAGGAGATCTTGTGTTCATGTTCTGCTCCCTGAGTTTCTCTAGGCTCCTGTGTTCAACTACTCACAATCTGGACATCAGACAAGTTAAAACAATGTGAGGAGCTTGTGGAAGGAAGGAGCCAGTGAAGAAGTGATTGATCTATAGTGAAACAGGTGAAATAAGCAACAAAAATCCCATTGAGTGCTCCTTGTTATTCTTTGGACCTAGCAATGTACTGAAATGGAAAGATGCCTCTCAGAATACTGCTAAAGAGGCAATCTTTCTCCTCTGCTAAAATAGCAATAGCTTATATAGCTATAGCAATATAAGCTTTAGCTTATATAAAGGTAAAGGTAAAGGTTCCCCTGCACATGCGTGCTAGTCATTTCCAACTCTAGGGGCCGGTGCTCATCTCCGTTTCAAAGCCGAAGAGCCAGCGTTTGTCCGAGGACGTCTCTGTGGTCATGTGGCCGGCATGACTAGACGCCAAAGGCACACGGAACACTGTTACCTTCCCACCGTAATGGTCCCTATTTTTCTACTTGCATTTTTACGTGCTTTCGAACTGCTAGGTTGACAGAAGCTTGGACGAGTAACAGGCGCTCACTCTGCTACGTGGCACTCGGGATTCGACCTGCCAAACTGCCAATCTTGTGATCCACAAGCTCAGCATCCTAACCCACTGAGCCACCATGTACCTTTAGCTTATATATAAAATATAAAATAGCAATAGACTTATATACTGCTTCACAATGCTTTACAGCCCCTCTCTAAGCGGTTTACAGTGTCAGCATATATTGCCCCCAACAATCTGGGTCCTCATTTTACTGACCTTGGAAGGATGGAAGGCTGAGTCGACCTTGAGCCAATGAGAATCGAACTGCCAAACTGCTGGCAGCTAAGTGGTAGAAGAGTGTCAGCTTAAGAGGGGAAACTCTGATTTAGCATATTGGAAGCATATTGATACACTTAGTGATGGTTCAAGGCTATTTCATTCATAGACTGAGAATGAAATGAGGCCAGCTTTATGCAAGGAGGAGAAAAAATGGAGATTGTCTATGGCATGATGGTCCCATTGTAAGCTGTGATGATCTTATCACAGCCACACCAGAAGCAGTTAGCTTCTTAGATATCAAATTATAACACCTATCCTATTGCAATTCTATGCCGTGCCGTATTATGGTGATTTTTATCTTAATTTAATATTTAATTTCGTACATTTTGTTGCCCACGTACTTTATATATTTATATTTGCTGATGTTTTATTGAAAGTTATATTTGTGTTTACATGTATAATGAGTTTTATTACTGTTTTATATCAGTGATTGCATGACAACTGTAGGCAACAAATGCTGAATAAAATAAATTGTAAACTGAAAGTCAGGTAGAACTATGCAAGGCTGTTCTTCCTCCCTTTTTCTTGCTTCTGGTACTTTTTCAACAAATAGTAACTTCTCAATTATTATATTCTACTCATCGATCAGAAGGTCGGCAGTTTGGCGGGTCAAATCCCGAGTGCCGTGTAACAGAGTGAGTGCGTGTTACTCGTCCCAGCTTCTGCCAACCTAGCAGTTTGAAAGCACGTAAAAATGCAAGTAGAAAAATAGGGACCACTACGGTGGGAAGGTAACAGCATTCCGTGCGCCTTTGGCATCTAGTCATGTCGGCCACATGACCACGGAGATGTCCTCGGACAAGCGCTGGCTCTTTGGCTTTGAAACAGAGATGAGCACCGGCCCCTAGAGTCGGAAACGACTAGCACGCATGTGTGGGGGAACCTTTACCTTTACCTTACTATACAGATAGTCCTCAACTTACAACAGTTCATTTAGTGACCACTGAAAAAAGTGGCTTATGACCATTTCTCACACTTATGACCATTGCAGCATCCCCAGGGTCATGTGATCTACATTCGGATGCTTGGCAACTGGTTCATAGTTATGACGGTTGCAGTGTCCTGCGGTCTTCTTTTGAGACCTTCTGATGAGCAAAGTCAATGGGGAAGCCAGATTCACTTAACAACCGTGTTACTAACTTAACCACCACAGTGATTCACTTAACAAATGTGGCAAGAAAAGTCATCATATGGGGCAAAACTGACTTAACTTTCTTAATTTCTTAGCAACAGAAATTTTGTGTCAATTGTGGTCGTACGTCAAGGACTACCTGTATCTTACAACAGGAAGAATAATCTTACATCCACCTGATAAGAATAGAAGAAGCTTTTGCAAACTAAAGAATCAGGAGAAAGCATTCTGTAAGGCCACTAAGACTTTTTTCAGCAGGGTCTCTTTTGGGGATACGTATTGATATTTCAGGGACGTGGTGGCTCAGTGAGTTAGGACACTGAGCTTGTCAATCAGAAGGTCAGCAGTTTGGCGGGTCGAATCCCATGTGCCGTGTAGCAGAGTGAGCGCCTGTTACTCGTCCCAGCTTCTGCCAACCTAGCAGTTCAAAAGCACGTAAAAATGCAAGTAGAAAAATAGGGACCACTACATTGGGAAGGTAACAGTGTTCCGTGTGCCTTTGGCGTCTAGTCATGCCGGCCACATGACCACGGAGACATCCTTGGACAAATGCTGGCTCTTCGGCTTTGAAACGGAGATGAGCACCAGCCCCTAGAGTCGGAAACGACTAGCACGCATGTGCGGGGGAAACGTTGCCTTTACCTATTGATATTTCCCAAAGAGGAATGTATGGAATGAAGAGGATTGGGTATCCTGGTGATAGATATATTTTACCAACTGTAGTTTACAACTTATTATTTTATAATTGTTCTATTTTGTTACAGCATTTTTCTCAATCTGTACACTGGATCTAGAGTTGCATATTGCTCAGAATAGTTTTTCATTGGAGCACCAAATAAGCCTAAATACATAAATGTTACTGCTATTTCATAAGATTAATCTTTATATTGTTATGTTAGTTGGCATGGTCCTTTTAATTGTAGGACTTATTTGTAAAGAAATAGTAGCATATTCAGTGGTATGAAATGAATTAATTAAAAAATATCTGGCTTAAGATTTTTGGAAAATGTGAGGCAACTTTCCTTAAAAGAACTGAGCTTATTCACTGCAGCAGGTTTTTTTTATGCATTCTTTGAAAAAAGAAAAGAAAAATACTTGTACCATAAAGTAAGACATCAAAGTGCTTTTGATGTAAAGTTTATTTAACAAACTCAGCTTTTTCCGATAATTGTACTAAACCTCATAGAGGCGATGGCATTGAATTTGTCTATTTAAACTACAGCAGGAAGACCCATAGAACGATCATCTACAAAGCTTGCAACAATTTTTAGCTATATTATGGGAGGGGAAGTAGTTACTTCAAATATTTTCCTCTGCTTTGTATCTATAAAACAGTGACTTAATGCTGTATTAATTCTGCCATTGCTAGTCCCAGGACCAGGTGAGTAAGGAGGAAGGTTGGATACTAGAGTAGCAACTAGCCCTGTAAAACTTTTTCACTGCAGCTGAAAAAAAATGGGCACAGTTCACAAAAATCCTCTTTAATTCAAATAGTTTGAGAGCAACTGATGCCAACTGAGCTGCACATTAAGTATGTAAGTAATGCTGTACATAATATAGTATGTCACTGAGACTTAGCCTTGTCTGTTCAAAAACCTTACTTATGTTTCTATCCTGTCATGATCCAAGAGACTTCTGTGGCTTACACAGAATAAACAATACAATTAAAATATCCATGGTATAATCTAGAATCCAAACCCCATAAATAGGACAATAACCAATAGTAAACAAAAACTAATGTAACCATAAGTACCATTAATAGTACAGGACGGTACGTGTAGCACACATTCCAAAATGACTGAGACTTTCTCAGCTGTCTTCCATTGCAATAGAAAAGTTTCTAGCCCTTATGGTTACAAAGATAGATTTGAAAATATTTATTGAATACTGAGCAAAATTAAGAAGCTAGAGATCTAGTTAAATCCCCCTTGATCCTCCTTGAGGGTCAATAGGTAAAGGATGAAGCCGAAAATACAGTATATGTTTCAGTCCATGGGGAAATATTTCTGCTTGATTGTGAAGACCCACACTTCCATACTGCTGTCAATATGGAGTAATTAGATGTTGGGTTCAGCTTGTTTTTTATTGCAGATCAACTATCAAGTGTACAATAATGGAATAGAAATGGCCCTGCACAGAGGAAAAAGGGGGTGGGATCCGTTTGCTTGCCGATAGCATAACACTGACATTAGCTCCTTTGTACAATGCTAAGAAGACAAACAAACAAGCAAAAAAGAACAGTGTATATATATTTTAGACACAAATGGTGGAAAGGTAATAAAATAAACACCAAAATGTGGACTACCAGTTTCTCCACTGCCATTTCTAACAAAAGCAGGAAGGCGAAGGAAATTTTCTCAACCCAGATTCTGCAGAATTCGAGCACACAAGATTGGGAACCGGAAGCCATTCCCCATAACTTGAACACAAACATAAGCACTTCTAAGGGAAAAATTTTCATGGAACAGTTTCAGCTCTCTGTTTGGGAAACTATCTTGAAAGGCTACAAGTCATAGAGAGGTAAATAACATGTTGCATATCACCCAAGCCCCCCCCCCGCCCCCCAGATAAGATCCAACATAAAGGAGAAATCATGGGAAGGAAAAGAATTTTGCTCTGAATTCATTACTTTTCAAACTTGTCAGGTTCCACCAATATTTCACTGCTGCCAGCATTCTAAAGTTATGTTTACATCACAAATGAACTTGTGAGATAAAAGCATGGAAGGGAAACTGCTCCAGGCAATGGATAAAGCATCTCCTTTCTTTCAATCCTTTCTTGAAAGCAGAATGCCCTTCTCCAGAGCTGTTTTGCAAAGTGTCAGATATCATTTTCTCCAAGGATGAAATCAGGCTTAAGTTTTCTTTATGGGCAGGCACCAGTCTTCCAAATCTATGTCAGTTAAGTTGCCACAAAGAAAAATTGTTCAAGGATAGAAAATCTCTAAAAATATTTTTGGATCCCAATTCCATTAGCACCAGTTAATAGGTGCAATGGTCAGAGATGATGGTAATCTAACAAGGATCCTAAATTCTCTACCTCTTGATTTAGGTCAATAGATTTCAACTTACAGGAGCTAGTCTGGGCAGTAAAATAAAAATATATCATAAGATATTGACTTTCTTGATCAAAATATCACAAGCATTAAGGGGCAATATTAAACTATTAAAACTTGTGAGATTTGATTTACCTCAGGGAATTTCAGTCAAATCTTGTGTATTTTTTATTTAATGTTGAGTCCCATGGAAATCACATGGCAGAAATTAAGAAAATATTATACAACAGTACCTGGAATTGCCACATTCCTAGCCCCTGGGTTATATGATAATCTTCAATGAAAACATAGTGATCTGCACAAAATAAAATGTTCAGAATTGCTACATTAGGACGTATGTGTCCAATATATGTTGCAATACCATTTCTTCTGCAATTAACATAGTCAAGCAATAGACAAGCTTGCTAGTTTCACTATATTTTTTTCATTTTTCCACCTTTAAAGTTCATTTTAGACCAACTCTTTTTTTTGCATGGGTTTTTTACAGTATTTCCACAAAAAGCTGTCTTCATTTTCCCACTCATTTCCTAAAAGTAATTATATTTTTGGTGCACATTTCTGTAATTTGTATGTTTTTGTGTAATTTCCATTCCAGAAGCATGAAAGCCATTTTCTTTACTATTGATTTACACACTTTCACTGAATATACCCACTCACGAATATATTTTGTATGCATTTTAGTTATACTGTAAATGTAATTGCAAACTTGCAAATAGGTTCTGCTTTAGATACATAACGCCCTATAATATGAACATTTCCCAGCTTCACTTGTACCCTCCCACTCAGCAATCCTGCAGCCTCCCTCTCTTTCTCTGTCTCTCTGCCTCTGTCTCTGTGTGTCTCTGTGTTTCTCTACCTCTCTGTCTCTCTCTCCCTGTGTCTAGGTCTCTGTCTCTCTGTCTGTCTCTCTCATAATCCCTAATATCTATTTAAACATCAATGGAATTATAATTATTTATATCATCATCAAGCAGGGTTATATGTGTACTTGATAAATTCCCCTCAGATTTGTGTTTGGCTGCCATATTTGCCAATCAGAAAGGCAAACACTGGAGTCCCTTTTAATACCACCTTGAAAAAGCATTGGTGCGGAATGGACTGCCTGCAGTGTATTGGAAAGGTACAACAGAAAGCTCATAATTTGAACACTGGGTCATGCACACACACACACACACACACACACACACACACACCTAAATAACTTGCCTGAAATAGAAGCTTCTGGCATCTGCATCTGTAGCCAGATCCTCGAGTTCCTGTGAAAGTATTAAGTTCCACAGAAAAGACTATTTCAGAATAATCTCTGACAAAGTACTATACATGCAAAGCACAAAGATCACCAAGTCCTGAGGTTAAACATCCCACTTGTACTGTAAATCTAAATTTGAGCACCCGTTACAGTCCATGACTGTAGGGGAAGGATGGACTCCAGTTGATGTAGTTATGTGACAGTGACCTACCAACACTTAATGGTGAGGCAAAACATGCCAACTGAACCAGGGGAAGTGAGACTGGTGGCTTTGCTTTTACTTTGGTTTCATTCTGAAATTTAAAAAAAATGGTTTATCTTAAGCTTAATTCAGTTCCCATTCATTTGGATCACTGAAAAAGTGGTTGCTTTTTCCTGAATTAAGACAAAAATCATGTACACATTAATCACTACACCCCACAGAACAAAAGTTGCTTTCCAATACCGAAGCCTAAGATACAGTATTTCAAATTCAAACACATGAAAGACTGACTTCTCGTAGACTTTAAATGGTGAATAAAATGTGTAGCTTCCTTTCTGTTAATAGACAAACAGGAACTGCTTCACTTTCATGGGGTTCTTGCCCCAAAACTGGAATCTTTCAACATTGGATATATTGGAAAGTTGTATAATTTTTCTACTACCTCTTCTATTTTTTTCCTTTTTGTGTGTGTGAAAGCAATTCATGTAAAAGCTTCAGGGACTGGATAGACAAAACCAGCATTCCGTTATTTAAAATGTGTTTGTTTGTTTTTAAAGTTTACTGTTCTTTCAGGAAAAAAAGCACCAAACTCATGAGTAGGAAGAACCATATGTAGTCATATGCTTCCACATAAACCAGCTCTCTAATCTTTCCAGCAATCCAGGCCAAAATGACTCTGAAGTCATGACTGGTGGGGAAAAGGGAAACACCCATAATTCCTAAGGTGGCCAATAGGACATGGGCAGATCACAAATCTTGACTGTGTGATCAATTGTATAGACTAGAAAGCATTGTAGATCACACCAGTGGCAAAAATTGAGAAGAGGGGAAACATTATTTTAAAATTGGAATAGCAAATATCATTTCAAATTGACTCTGCTATGGGATATTGCTTAAGTGCAACTTGCAGCATGTCACTGTGTTTTTTCTGTTTTGTCAGCTCAGCGCGTCTCACTCTGTTTTTTCTGCCAGCTGCATTGTAATCTTATCATTGTAACCAGGGTGATTGTCACATGTCCAGCCATGTTATGGTTTCATGTCTAGATCTACTATGATGTGCGCATGTCCAGCCACAAAGAGTTTACTTTTTTCTCTTTCTCTTTGTGCTGTCTGGTGAGAGAGAGAGCATGTAGTCAGTTATGAGTCTTTCTTTCATTTTCTGATTAAAGTTTTTTACAGTAGAATATATGCTTCGGGGTTTCTTTGTTTTTACCTGATGTTCATCATGCATCAAATGAACCATGGTTCATCGCCCTCTGATAGGGGGGTTTTGATTTATCTCCCTGACACAGCATGCCTACTATTGGCTCTGTTAGTTGCAATCATTAGGAGCTATATAGTTCAGCAGCAAAATACAGAGGGGCACAACTTAGTCCCTGATTTGAAGAATTTTTATTTTTATCAAGAGAAAGACCACACGCCCTATACTTCAGAAAGATGCTGTCAGAGGCACAAAACAGAATTAGGTAGAATCATAGATCCGACAAGATCTGAAATGCTTATATTGTTTTAGAAATCTCAAATCTAACCATTTCTGTAGAGAAGTGCAGCTTCAGCAGATAATTTTGATTTTCATGAAATAACAAGTAAAATGTTTCTTACTTGATTTGTTCTTGTTGAGTTTTTATTAACCAAAAGATAAGAAGTGCTTTTTGAGTGCCAAAATGCTTGATCAGTGCGTCTATTGGTTCAACCAAGATGTCTTGGGTCAATCTTGGCAATGTGATTCTTGATTTTGTTTTGACAAAATGAAAAGTAATCTCTCTTTTCTTCAGTCTGGTCCACAAGACGTAGGATGTGTTCATTTCATTAACTGTGATTAAGAATTTTACTTTGACATGGAAATAACCCAAGCTGCCAAAAAAAAGCATAAACAATGGCCACTATTTGAAGTTCCTTAAGCTTGTTTAAGAGATTTCCCAATTGTGCTAATTTATTTAAAAAAAATAATAACTTTTTATTAAGAATATATGATAAAGTCTACCATACTAATCTTAAAGAAAAAAATAGAGAGGAGTACAAATGCAAGGGAAAAAGAGAAAAGGTAAAAATATAATAAAGAAAATAAATATATATAAAGAAATGACTTCCAATCTTTATCACAATTCCTAATGACTCTTTAGCTTTGGCTGAGGCAAAGAGGCAGTCCCAGAACAAGCGAAATCTGAGGGCTACACAGGGGACAGATTGTATCTGCCCTCAGTGTGGAAGGGACTGCCACTCTTGAATTGGCCTTTTTAGCCACACCAGATGCTGCTTTAGGACCTCTTTCCAGAGCACGATACCATAGTCTCTCGAGACTGATGGATGCCAATGTATGGATGCCAGGGGGAGGGCATTCTCTGTGGGCGCGCCAGAACTGTGGAACCGTTTACCGGTGGAGCTCCGGACGGCTCCCGACCTTCGCTCCTTCCGACGTGACCTAAAAACATATTTATTTGAACAAGCCAGCCTGGTCTGATGGGTTTGGGGTTTTTTTTAACGTTTTGTAATTCATTAAATTGGGCTATTGTATTTAATATCTTTTTAATTTTTATATATTGTATTTTATTGTATTGCCCTGTACACCGCCCTGAGTCCTTCAGGAGAAGGGCGGTATAAAAATTAAATTAAATAAAATAAATAAATAAATAACTTTATTTTTATTTTAATCCCATTTATATCCCGCCCTTTTCCGAAGACTCAGGGCGGCTTACAATTTAAGCACAAACTAATGTGCTTAGCAATAATGACTTAGTAATGACTCTTTAGCTTTTGCTTCAGTATTCCAATACAGAGTACAGGTCATCATCAACTTACAACGGTTCACTTAGTGACCGTTCAAAGTTACAGCACTGAAAAGAGTGACTTAGTACCACCAATTTTCAGAGTGATGACTTTTGCAGCATCCTCATGATCTTGTCATCAAAATTCAGATGCTTGGCATTTTATGACACTTGCTGTTTCCCAAGGTCATGTTTATCACCTTCTAACAAGCCAGATTCCCTTAACCAGGTTACTAACTGATCAACTGCAGTGATTCACTTAACAATTGTGCCAAGAAAGCTCATAAAATGCAAACTCACTTAACAACAGAAGTGTTGGACTCAATTGTGATCATGTTGAGGACTATCTGTACCACTGTAATATTTCCTTTTGATGTTATCTCAAAGCCAGGGTTTGCTTTCATTTCTTGCACAGGCTCGTTCTCCTGGGTGATTCAGATTTCTCTACAATCCATTATATTCACCAAGAATCCTGCTGGAAAAGCTAACTAGTCAATATCTCATTTCCCACAGAAGACCACCAGAGAAGGTTATAGAACTCTTCTGGTAGTCTTCTCAGCATCCAGAGGCTAGGTTCCTCTGATTCTTGAAACACTTTGTAGTCCGCCATATTTAGTAGCCATTAATAATTTAATTCAGAGAAATTCATTACAAATTAATTTATCAATGGCTACTAAATAAGTCTGGTATTAGATGCTCATCAAGTATATCATTCATATTTTAACAACTTCAAAACAACTGAACATAAGATATGTTATAGTGAAGATTTTGTGTAATTATTTCAAGAACAGAATAGGAATAGGAATAGGAAATAGAATAGAATAGAATAGAATAGAATAGAATAGAATAGAATAGAATAGAATAGAATAGAATAGAATAGAATAGAATAGAATAGAATAGAATAGAATAGAATAGAATAGAATAGAATAGAATAGAATTCTTTATTGGCCAAGTGTGATTGGACATGATAGCAGTTTTCCATTTGAAGGGCTATTGCAGAGAGTAGAGTAGAGTAGAGTAGAGTAGAGTAGAGTAGAGTAGAGTAGAGCAGAGTAGAGTAGAGTAGAATAGAAATTAGAATAGAATGGAATGGAATGGAATAGAATGGAATAGAATAGAATAGAATAGAATAGAATAGAATAGAATAGAATAGAATAGAATAGAATAGAATAGAATAGAATAGAATAGAATAGAATAGAATAGAATAGAATAGAACAGAACAGAACAGAACAGAACAGAATAGAATAGAATAGAATAGAATAGAATAGAATAGAATAGAATAGAATTCTTTATTGGTCAAGTGTGATTGGACATGATAGCAGTTTTCCATTTGAAGGGCTATTGCAGAGAGTAGAGTAGAGTAGAGTAGAGTAGAGTAGAATAGAATAGAATAGAATAGAATAGAATAGAATAGAATAGAATAGAATAGAATAGAATAGAATAGAATAGAATAGAATAGAATAGAATAGAAATCTGGAAGGGACCTTGGAGGTCTTCTACTCCAGCCCCCTGCTCAAGCAGGAGAACCTATACCATTGTTCAGATTTTCTTAGATCTTTTTGGATCCTGAGTTTTCTTCTGGGGGGTTGGGTACTCTTTTCAGTTTGATGTCATCTGCAAATTTGATGAGTTCCCCTTCAATTCCCTCATCTAAGTCATTTATGAAGATATTGAACAATACTGGGCCTAAGAACCTTGTGGTACCCCACTGCTTACTTCAGTCCATGTGGATGTAGTGCCATTGAGGATACTCCTTGAGTATGGTTTGTCAGCCAGCTACAGATCCATCTGGTGGTGATGTTGTCTATTCAACCTTTTTCTAGTTTACCAAGGAGTAGGCTGTAGTGTAATATGTATCTTAATTTCCCAGTTCTTAGATAAACACGAGAGGCCATATGCATGTATTTGTAAAAGTAATTTCCACTATGGTCAATGGTGCTTGAACCAATATATAGAGCTGTTTCTCATTTTCTTAGTCAGGTGTTTTGTATTTAACAGCTTTATGTGTAACTGTTTTAGGTGGAAATGGTTGCAATGTTATTTCAAAATAAAACTTCCAAACACATCTAATATTGTGGGCTCATCAGAGATATTTTCTTAATGCAACCAGATATACCATATAGAGGAATTAATCTTAGGGAAATTGAAACATTATTTTAGAAAACATTTGGAATCATGTTTGGTGATCATGGAGGAAGAAAGGAAGGGATTTATTCATTCCCTTCTGTTCAAACTTTGAATGGCTTCTAGTAGAATGATTTTTAAAAGCAGTGGTACTGTTAAAAAGAACATCTATATTGGTACTTTACAACTATTAAAATAAACACTAATATTATATATTGTGTCATATAGACTTCTACATGACTTAGAAAATATTAGTGTAATTTATACAATTGTTTGAACAAATAACTACAGTATGTGTTAATACATTACATATAACCTGCTGACTCCTACAATTATCTTGGAAGACACCCACACATTATTTGTCAATCTCAGATGATATCTTATACAGTATATCTGATGAAGTGGACCTTAGTTTACACCAAAGCCTGTGTAACAGACTGATATAATTATCCTCCTGAAAAACAATGGATTAGTTTCAGGTGAAAACAGCTCTTCCAAAAACATGCTTAATTCACAGTACCAAATGAGGAGAATATATGTAGCTCAGGATTGAATTGTAGAGTCCTATTCCCTTGAGCTTGGTGGTTTGCTCATAGACATTTCCTTACAAAACATCTGCACACCCCAATGCTCAGAGCTCCAGGCACTCCAGTTATCTCATAGTAGCTGTAAGAAATGTGTTGCATATAAGGTCTCTTTTGATGTTGTTGTTGTTAGCTGCAAAGTCGTGTCCGACCCATCACTACCCTATGGACAATGTTCCTTCAGGCCTTCCTGTCCTCTACCATCTTCTGGAGTCCATTTAAGATCATGCCTACTGCTTCAGTGACTCCATCCAGCCACCTCATTCTCTGTCGTCCCCTTCTTCTATTGCCCTCAATCTTTCCCAGCATTAGGCTCTTTTCCAGTGAGTTCTTCCCTCTCATTAGGTGGCCAAAGTATTTAAGTTTTATCTTCAGGATCTGGCCTTCTAAAGAGCAGTCAGGGTTGATAACCTCTAGGACTGACCGGTTTGATAGCCTTGCAGTCCAAGGGACTCGCAGGAGTCTTCTCCAGGACCACAGTTCAAAGGCCTCAATTCTTTGGTGCTCAGCTTTTCTTATGGTCCAACTTTCACTGCCATACATTGCAACTGGGAAGACCATAGCCTTGACTATAAGCACTTTTGTTGACAGGGTAGAATCTCTGCTTTTTAGTGTGCTGTCTAGATTTGCCATGGCTTTCCTCCCAAGGAGCAAGTGTCTTTTAATTTCTTGGCTACAGTCCCCACCTGCAGTAATCTTGGAGCCCAGGAAAATAAAATCTGTCACTACCTCCATTTCTTCCCCATCTATTTGCCAGGAATTGAGAGGGCCAGATGCCATGATCTTGGTTTTCTTAATGTTAAGTTTCAACCCAAGTTTTGCACTGTCTTTCTTCACTCGCAACAAGAGGCTCTTTAGTTCTTCTTCACTTTCTGCCCTTAGAGTGGTATCATCTGCGTATTTTAGGTTGTTGATATTTCTTCCGGCAATCTTAATTCCAACTTTTGATTCATCTAGCCCTGCCTTTCTCATGATGTGCTCTGCAAATAGGTTAAATACGTAGGGCGACAGTATACAGCCTTGCCGGACTCCTTTCCCAATTTTGAACCAATCAGTGGTTCCATGTCCAGTTCTCACTGTTGCTTCTTGGCCCACATATAGGTTTCTCAAAAGACAAATAAGATGGTCTGGTACGCCCATCTCTTTAAGAACTTGCCACAGTTTGTTGTGATCCACACAATCAAAGGCTTTAGCATAGTCAATGAAGCAGAAGTAGATGTTTTTCTGGAACTCTCTAGCTTTCTCCATGATCCAGCATATGTTGGCAATTTGATCTCTAGTTCCTCTGCCTCTTAGAAATCCTGCCTGAACTTCTGGTAGTTCTCGATACACATACTGCTGTAGTCTAGCTTGTAGGATTTTAAGCATAACTTTACTAGCATGCAAAATGAGTGCAATGGTGCGATAGTTTGAACATTCTTTGGCACTGCCTTTCTTTGGAATTGGAATGTAAACTGATCTTTTCCAATCCTGTGGCCACTGTTGAGTTTTCCAAATTTGCTGGCAAAAGTGTAGCACTTTTACTGCATCGTCTTTTAAGATTTTGAATAGCTCAGCTGGAATACTGTCACCTCCACTAGCTTTGTTGTTGCTCAGCTTTTCTAAGGCCCACTTCACTTCACATTCTAGGATGTCTGGCTCGAGGTCAGTGACCACCTCATTGTGATTATCAGGGACGTTAAGCTCATTCTTGTATAGTTCTTCTGTGTAATTTTGCCACCTGTTCTTAATCTCTTCTGCCTCTGTTAGGTCCCTGCCATTTTGGTCCTTTATCATGCCCATTTTTGCATGAAACATTCCCTTCATCTCTCCAATTTTCTTGAAAAGATCTCTGGTCCTCCCTATTCTATTGTTTTCTTCTATTAATTTGCACTGTTCATTTAAGAAGACATTCTTATCTCTTCTAGCTATTCTCTGGAATTCCGCATTCAATTGGGCGTATCTTTCTTTTTCTCCCTTGCCTTTCGCTTCCCTCCTTTCCTCAGCTATTTGCAAAGCTTCCTCAGACAGCCATTTTGCTGTCTTGCATTTCTTTTTCTTTGGGATGGTTTTGGTTGCTACCTGTTCTACAATGTTGCGAACCTCTGTCCATAGTTCTTCA
Source organism: Vipera ursinii (assembly GCF_947247035.1). Lineage (NCBI taxonomy): Eukaryota > Metazoa > Chordata > Lepidosauria > Squamata > Viperidae > Vipera > Vipera ursinii. Next base: position 141,796,555 of record NC_139516.1, on the reverse strand, counting down.
GGCACTCTGTTTATCAGATCTAATTCCTTAAATCTATTTGTCACCTCTACTGTATATTCAACAGGGATATGATTTAATTCATACCTGACTGGCCTAGTGCTTTTCCCTACTTTCTTCAGTTTAAGCCTAAACTTTACAACGAGAAGCTCATGGTCTGAGCCACAGTCAGCTCCTGGTCTTGTTTTTACTGACTGTATAGAGCTTCTCCAAGTTTGGCTGCAGAGCATATAGTCAATCTGATTTCTGTGTTGACTGTCTGGTGATGTCCATGTGTAGAGACGTCTCTTGGGTTGTTGGAAAAGAGTGTTTGCTATGACCATCGTATTCTCTTGACAAAATTCAATCAGCCTGTGCCCTGCTTCATTTTGTACTCCAAGGCCAAACTTGCCTGTTATTCCGGTTATCTTTTGGCTTCCTAATTTAGCATTCCAATCCCATGATGATAAGGACATCATTTTTTGGTGTTAGTTCTATAAGGTGCTGTAGGGCTTCATAGAACCGGTCAATTTCATCCTTTTCAGCACTGGTGGCTGGGGCATAGACTTAGACTACTGTGATATTGAATGGTTTGCCTTGGATTCGAACTGAGATCATTCTGTCATTTTGAGGATTGTATACCAGTATTGCTTTTCCTACTCTTTTATTGACTATGAAGGCTACCGCATTTCTTCTGAGGGATTCTTGCCCGCAGTAGTATACCTGATGGTCATCGGAATTAAATTCACCCATTCCTGTCCATTTTAGTTCACTGATACCTAAGATGTCGATGTTCAGTCTTGTCATCTCTTGTTTGACCACGTCCAGCTTTCCTTGATTCATGGATCTTACATTCCAGGTTCCTATGGAGAAAAAATCTTTACAGCATCGGACTTTCCTTTCACCACCAGACACATCCACAGCTGAGCATCCTTTTGGCTTTGGCCGAGTCGCTTCATTCTTTCTGGCGGTACTAGTACTAGCCCTCTGCTCTTCCCCAGTAGCATATTGGATGCCTTCCGACCTGAGGGGCTCATCTTCCAGCATCATATCGTTTTGCCTTTTGGTACTGTCCATAGGGTTTTCATGGCAAAGATACTGGAGTGGGTTGCCATTTCCTTCTCCAGTGGATCACGTTTTGTCAGAACTCTCTGCTATGACCTTTCTGTCTTGGGTGGCCCTGCACGGCATAGCTCATAGCTTCATTGAATTACGCAAGCCTCTTCGCCACGACAAGGCAGTAATCCATGAAGGGGTAAGGTCTCTTTACTGAAGATTAAAGACTCTTATCTACGATGCTGTCCCAGTTGGTTCCAATCTGAGAAGAAGGCTGGCACAAAGTCACCCATCTGGCTTCTACGCCTGACAGAGTAGTAGAACCTGGATCTTCCTACTTCTAATCCCTTATCCAATACACCACTCATAAGGTGTTAATTCTGATAGTTAAAACTGGCAACAAATTCTTCCTATATGTACATCTCAGTATGCAGAGTCAAAGATAAATGAAATCCATGATACATTGACTATGCAACAATGTCTATGTAATTGATTACATTGCATTTTTATTATACTAGGCAATAACTTATTGTTGTCCGGAGTAGTTGTCATTTATATGCAACACACAAATGCAAATCCTACATTGTTACCTTATTTTGAGAATTGAGAACATTCTTTAAAATCCAGTAGCATGAGAAACCATGCATATAATGAGGGAAGGCTTGAAAGCACATTTATTTGAAAAAAACCTACCTCCAAGTGTACTTAGCAGGATAGTGTAAGAGAACTTGCATTTGGGCCACAAAACTAGTTTGACTAGCAGAGAGAGAGACAGAAAGAGAGAGAAGATAGACAATCCGTGTGTGTGTGTGTGTGTGTGTGTGTGTGTACACATTCTCAATTCCTTTAATTCAGCTATCAGCAATATTTTGAAATTGTAACATATCAAATTGCAGATAGCAATCTTTAGCTAGGTAAAATACTCCAGGGTACATTAAGAAATATCATAATATCCCCAGTTTAATTAGACACTGCAGGCTTAAATACATATGGCATGATCCTATCAACCTTTTTTCCATATGATTATTTGTGGACTCACTGATCAATGAAAGAGGTAATTATGGGTTTACATCTTTTCCATATAAACAATTAAGATTTACAAAGGTTTCACTTTGCTCTGGCATATTCCTTACTTGAAATATTCCATAAAATTCAGTTTTAAAATACTGCATATAAGCCACTCAACATTTCAGTCCTATTGAAAATCAGTAAAAGACAGAAACAGGCTTGTTAATAATGAGACAATCCAATTATTAGATCAATATTTATTTTTTTAAAGTCATAAACTTTTCAACTTTCCATATTGTCTCAATATAAATTTTGAAAAGCAGCAGAAGTGAAAACGGAATTCAAAAGTTTCAGATCATGCTACCTGTGCTTACTATTATATAATTTCACTCCTGCAGATTCAGAAATATTCTATATGTAATATTCCAAAACTACTTTGGACATATTTAGAAAATGAAGTGTGATTAAAATGAATCTTAGCATTCATTCATTCTTTTAATTTACCTGTAAAATTTTGCAATTTCTTCCCAGAGCAAAGTGGTGGAGCAGTAATTCTGAAGTTCAAGCAGTTTTTATTTACAAGCCTGGCAATGTAATAAAAGAGCCGTCCAGATAATCCAGGCAAATTTGTGGCTTTCATAATCCCTTTAGTAGAAAATAGGCACATTCACAGAGCAAAGGCTACTATTTTCTAGAACATCCCAACTTCTGGAAATTCAGTAGCTGACATTCTCCCATTGAAGATTATAACATTTGGCTGGGAATATTATGCATTTTACAACTACATTCTTTGTTTTACTTCTTTCACAGCTGCCTTTGTGGTACATCAGAATGGTAAACCAATTCCTGACTACTGCAACAATAAAGGGCAGGAAATACATACATTAGACAAATTAAAAATAAAGCAGCTGAAAATGCTTGAGCCAAACAGAGAGGTTTTGATGGGGTACCAAAAAACGCTGTGCCGATGCCAATCAGAGAGATCTGACAACCATTTGTCTCAAATGAAATAGGGTTTGCAATAGTGGGGAATACAGAGTTTCCTGCCTGAGCAGGGGGTTGGACTAGAAGACCTCCAAGGTCCCTTCCAACTCTGTTAATTCTGTTACAGCTCCCTGGGGAAGGTACTGCATAGTCTGTTGACCATCTCAGAAATGACTCTCCTTTCTTAGGTCTGAAAGACTCTGAAGTTTTCAGCCGGCAGGCTGGCAAGCATTTCCCCAGGTCTAAGTCTGAACTATGGTGCTGGAGAAGACTCCTGTGAGTTCCTTGGACTGCAAGGCGATCAAACCGGTCAGTCCTAGAGGAGATCAACCCTGACTGCTCTTTAGAAGGCCAGATCCTGAAGCTAAAACTCAAATACTTTGGCCACCTAATGAGAAGGAAGGACTCACTGGAGAAGAGCCTAATGCTGGGAAAGATTGAGGGCAATAGAAGAAGGGGACGACAGAGAATGAGGTGGCTGGATGGAGTCATTGAAGCAGTAGGCGTGAGCTTAGATGGACTCCAGAAGATGGTAGAGGACAGGAAGGCCTGGAGGAACATTGTCCATAGGGTCGCGATGGGTCGGACACAACTTCGCAACTAACAACAACAACAAGCCTCCAGAGGCTACAAATATACAGACAGCACTCTACTGTAAATGTGGTTACTGGATCGTCTAGCTCAAACAGCACCCCGATTTCTTCCCAGGGGTTTACACTCCGCGAAACTAGGCTAGGTAGGTCGAGGGGTCGATGCCTTTCGACGGGGCACCAGTTTGGGATTTTTAACCTCCCTAAGCTGAGAGCGCTGCTCACTGTAATCAACAGCAAGGAAAAGTTTAAGGCAGGGGTCTTCAAACTTGGCTCTTTTATAACTTGTGGACTTCAACTCCCAGAATTCCTCAGCCAGCCCTGGCTGGCTGAGGAATTCTGGGAGTTGAAGTCCACAAGTCATAAAAGGGCCAAGTTTGAAGACCCCTGGTTTAAGGCCTCGCGCACCGATGGGCCCCGCCTGAGGGACCTGCCAAAAATTCTGCGAAGCGCCGAGGTCGATTATCCCGCGGAAGGGCAACCAGGTAGGTAAGCAGGCAGGCAGGCGGCCGGTCGAATACCGCCACCTGTACGGGCACCTCGCCCTGCGCACCTGAGACGAGGCTCCCGCTCGGCAAAAGAGGAAGGAACGGAGGGGAGGAGCTGACCCGTGGCTGCGCTTTCATTGGACGGAGAGGAGAGAGAGAAGGCGGGGATTGGCCAGAAGAGGCACCAACTGCTTCCCGGCGGCGGCGGCGGTGGAGGCTTGGTCGGTGCCCACCTTGGCCGAGCCACCACTTCGCATCCCCACCCAGTAGCCTCTCGGGGGAGGGAGGGAGGGAGGGGGTGTGGAGGAAGCTCCTCCCCCTCTCGCCCAGCGTTCGAATGGGCTGTCCCGACAGTCCCGGAGAGAGATAATGACAATATATACCACTAATGACAGCGGCGGTAGCTCGAGTGTTGTTGTGCGGCCGCCAGCAAGGCAGCTCGCCCGCGTGGGGCTGAGAAGAGGGTCCGACTGGCGCTTCCCTTCGGGAGCTGGGAACGCTCCAGAACGCGATCGGAGGAGGAAACGGGACTACCGGTTTTCTTGCGTGGTTTGTTGCCGTGGCTTTTTTTTTCTTCATCCCAATCGGGAAGGATTTGAGCTTCTGCGGGGAAAGAAAGAAAGAAAAGAAAAAAAAAACAAACACTCAAGAATCGCTTGGCGGAGGGAAACGACTTGAAGTTGCCTTCCAACTTCTCAGCCACCTGTTGCTCTCCGCTTCACCCGCCTGAAGCAGACAAAACGAGGGAGGGAGCGACGGCAAAGCATCCCTGCCCTGGTCAAGACGCCTCTTAGGGGAAGAGGGTTCCCATTTCTTAAACCCTGCCCCGATGGTGGAAGAAGCTAGAGCCAGAAATAAAACTCACCCGAAACGCCTCTGCCCAGGAGTGAGCGATACGCGCTGATTTTGCTTTTTTTTTTTAAGAAAGCGGCCGTCACCGGGAAAATAGAAGACCGCACTTGAGACGCGTCTCAAAATTCGCCCCCCACCTCCCCGCCCGATACGTTCTTCTTTTTTTCAAAAAAAAAAAAAAAGCTTTAACAGACGTCGGCAACTTTTCTCCAAACTTTGGCGGGGAATGAGCTGAGTTCGGGTTCCTTTTGGGGGCGAGTTTGCAGAGGGAAAAAGAAAGCCCACCTGCCAGCTTCTTTGGAACCACGCCTTACCTTTCCAGGAATCCCAAAGCGGAGACTATATCTATTCTTCTCTCCCACCCGCCCGCTCGCTCACCCACTCCCATTGCGAGACTTTAGACCGGGTAGACATGTACCCCAACTGCTGATTCCGTCTCCCGGGGATCGACAGAAGCTGCCCCGAGGGAGGAGGCAGGGGCTCCCTGGGAGGAGGGGGGGCGGCAGAGGGTAGCAGAGTTGGGGGCGCAACCATGAAGCTGGAGATCTTCGCTCCACGATACGAGGAAAAGCTCAGCGGCAACAGCGCCAGCGACCTGGAAGGCAGCAGCGAAGCTTCCCCGAGGGCCGCCGAGAGCGAGCTGGGCTCCGACGGGGATTGCGCGGCGCTTAGTCCGGCCAGTGGTTGCGGAAGCTCTCCCCTGCAGGGCCCCGAGCCTTCGCCTTCCCCGGGAGGCGAGTGTAAAGCGGCCGCAGGGCTGTCTGGAAAGCCGTACACGCGCCGCCCGAAGCCTCCCTACTCTTACATCGCACTGATCGCCATGGCCATCCGGGATTCGGCCGGGGGCCGCTTGACCCTGGCGGAGATCAATGAATACCTGATGGGTCGCTTCCCTTTCTTTCGCGGCGCCTACACGGGCTGGCGCAACTCGGTGCGTCACAACCTGTCGCTCAATGACTGTTTCGTCAAGGTGCTGCGAGACCCGGCCCGGCCGTGGGGCAAGGACAACTACTGGATGCTCAACCCTAACTCCGAGTACACTTTCGCCGACGGCGTCTTCCGCAGGAGGAGGAAGCGGCTCAGCCGTCCGGGGCTCCCTCCGGCCGCCGGGCGCTCCCCCTCGGCTCAGCCATCCCCCGCGCCCGCTTCCCCGAGTGCCGATCAGAAGACCCTGTCGGGGGAATCGAGCGTGGGACCCGTCGGTGGCGTCTCGGCCGTCGGCACGAAATTCTCCAGCCCCTTCGCCATCGACAGCATCCTGAGCCGACCGTACCAGCCTTCCGAACAGCAGCCGCCGCCGCCGCCGCCGCCGCCGCCGCCACCCGCGAGGCCCGTGGGAGAACGGGCGGTGGCGTGGGCCGCCCCCCCGAGCTATTCCCGGCTCCTCGCTCATCCGGCCGTCTCTTACGGCGTCGTCCCTACTTTCCCTCTGGCGGCGGCCTCCGCCGTTTACCACTACGGCCTCCCTGATCCTCTGCTGCTAGAGTCCTCCAAGGGCAAGGCTTTGAGTGACCGCGATCCGCACCAGCCCTTCCACGCGAGACCCTCGTCTTTCTGCTCTCCCCGCTTTTCTTCGGCGCAGTTACAGACGCTGAGCGTTTCTCAGCTCTACTGCCCCTTCCGGCTGCCCAGCTCATTGCAGCAGGTAGCGACCAGGCACAACACCTACCGGCCTTATAATACATCAGAGACTCTATCGGTATAACCATCGAACGGTCTAAGACCCCTGTGAAAGGCTGGGCTAACGTGGGGACAGGCGAGAAGTGTCTCTTGACGCACTTTAAAAAAAAAAGGAAAAAAAATCCAGACTCGGTAGAAAGATTGTGCCTTAAAAACGCTGTTTTTCCCCTCGAGACCAAAACCAAAAAGCTGTTCAGATTTATTTATTTTTTGAAGAAAAAAAAAGATTGGACTCTAAAACGGACAGCAGAGCTTCTTTCTGATTGGCTGAAGGGAAACCGTCTCCTGTCGATGATTGGTTGTTTGATGGCTGGTGTGGGGCATCCATGAGGCTGCAGGTGCCCGGCTTCTTAAAAGAGAATCTGGAGAGGGACATCGGAGGCTGGGATCTTTTTCTCCAAGGTTGTAAATAAAGCATACACTGATCCTGAAGTAAGTCCCATCAAATTAATTTGGGCTATTCCCAGATATCTGTTCATAGCATTGGAGCCAACCTAGGTAAGGATGCTAACGTTTATTAAGGGTGATCCTGAATCCTGAACAACAGGTAGGGATTTTATCAAAGGTGAAGATATTTGGCCAATGAAAAACTGAAACTGCAAAAGCCTCAACTGTATTAAGTCAGCTATAAACTACCTGAGTTAATCCAGCCATTCCCATGGATCATGTCTGGGACACATGGGATCTAAAATCCAAATATATGGAACATGCCAGGTTTCCAATCTAAACGGAATCAAGGCTGAATCCTACACACCCTTCAGCTTGGAGCAAACCCCAGGGAATGCAAAGCGACCTAAATTCCCAGAGCAGCTTTAGGCCAACCAAGGAGATTAGCATCTGGGCATGCATTACTTAGGGTCAGTAAGCATTTTTCAGCTCCCTAGTAAGGTGGCTCAAGGAGAGCCTAATTGCAGTGCAGCTGGGAGAAAGTGAGATCACTCTGAAAAAGTGAGGTCACTCTGAAACAGGCCTATGCGGTGGAAGCGAGGCTTGAAGTCGACTTGAGCAGCCCTTATATTTGGCATTTGGGTGATCGCCAATTGTCATGCCAGGCAGTGTCCTTCCAGCAAGGAAACCCCTGTAATGCTGGACTCCAAGGCAGTGTGTGCTAGAGGAGGGAGCAGTAGGGCACACAAATGGCCAAGGAATGGAGTTGGCGACCTTGAGGCCAACAGGCATAATGCTTAGGCCCTAGCTAGGCTTCAGCCTAAAAAACGTGTGTGTGTGTGTGTGTGTGTGTGTGTGTGATGGTAAACCATGGTTGCAGTCTTTTCCAGGACTGGCATCTACAGCAGCCAGTCCCAGTAGAGACTGACTAGGGCTGCCACTAGATGGCAGCCAAATAGATGCAGAACATTCTAAGTCTTTGCTGCCATCTATTAGCCTTCCAGAGTTCTGCAGCCCATATCCAAACAGCGCTAATACAAACGCAACCTACTGGGATAGCTTTTCCTTCCCTCTCCAAGGTCAGGCATCAGCAAGTCCCTTTCCCTTGAATATAAGCACTAGCTCTTTAAAGGGTGACTAATGTTTTTTTTTTGGGGGGGGTGGATATTGAGAGGTTTGCCTTGGGGCCCAGAGAGCTGGGAAGGAGAGAAAGGAGTGATTTTATAGATGTCAGTCTACTGAATTTCAACACATGTATTCTGGAGTAAACTCTGCTCTAGTACTGCAATGTTAAACTGATTTACAGCTGGCTCGAGGCAGAGGAGTAACTGGATGAGAATCATGACTTTAGACACTGAATTAATGGAATCAGGGTTCTGTTTAAGAATGCTTTGTTGGCATTTCACTTCTGGATTGAACAGGAAAAGTGCCAAGTTTTCACAAACACTGAGCTTTGGCTTCTTGTTGCACATACCTCTCCCTACGAACTGTAGGGATTAAGTTATTTATAACCTGCAAAACTCTGATGTTTAAATAAATGCAGGCTATCTTTTTCTCAGTTTTTTTTAATTTCGATGCAAATATACATATATTTTAAAAAAATAAATATTCCCCACCACGTTGATGTGAGCTTGTTTGCTAAACCTAGTTCATTGTCCTTTCCCTTCACTCCCATCCACGAAACAAATGCTCTGTTGGTTATATCCTGACAACTCTTCCATCGGCTGGGGTCCAGTCAGACTCTTCCAAAGCAGGAGGAAGCCCAAGTAGGAATAACCAAATGTGTTGCCTGAAAAGGGAGAATACTTTCAGAAACTGCCTGTCACAAAATCTTTGTATGTCTGCATGAGTTCATGAAAATTGTGATCAAGATAATTTTGAAATAAAATGATTTTTTTAAAAAAAAACTCTTGAATTTGGAGTTGCCTGTGTTTATTCCGAGGGTCCCTGCTTTCAAAGTGGGCAGTGCCAGAAGAAATGAAGCTGGGGAAGAGAGAGAACGAACAGGGGCAAAAATGATTCTGTATCTGTATACGAAAGGGGGGAAAAACTCAAGGACAAGTGACTGACATCCATACAAGATTTGGGAGGAGGCTCCTTGAAACCAACCAGGCACACCAAGGAAATTGGTTGTTACTCATCATATTTTTCCCTTGGAAGGAAGTGGAACAATACTGTACTGTTTAATAGGACTCACCAAGCCAGTTGGGCACAGGGCTGGGGTACAATGCCTATAATAGAATAAACCCCATTGGAATCACTGGGTCTCCAATCCTGTGTCCTCTGGTTTGGAACTATTCAGTGAGAGCTCCTTCTGAATAGATTGTTTGATAGGACTTTGCTGTGTAAGTTTTGTCTAGGTTAGCAAATTTTACAAAATGCAAAGGGGAGAGAACTCTTGAATCATGAGAATAAAAAAGATTCTCCCCCACCCCTTTTCCAAATTTGGCCTTATACTACAGCATTAAGAATATATCCCTTAGTTTTACTTTAGGCTTGGAAAACCTATATTCCTCTCTGGGTTGGCTGAATTACAACTCTCACCCAGCATCCTTCTCCACTGGCTATGCTATCTGAGGCAGCTGAGAGTTTTAGATTCTGGGGCAGCTGAGAGTTTTAGATTCTATATTCCAATCTGGTAAAGTTCCTCACCCTGATTGTACAAAAGGAACAAAAGGGAACAAAAAAATGGATCATATCTTGGTCTTCTAGTGATGCTCAATCAAATTGCGGAGAGTTTGAGGAACGACAATCCCGTTAATTTAAAAATACAGTAATGGGTTGCAAAAGGCTTAAGAATCATACCTGTTGTATTTCTGCTTCTCAATAGTAATAATGCAGAGCTGAAGGAATGCAGGACTTTGCTGCACATTTGGAATTCTCTCCTTTTTAATCAACCTGCAGCTTTGATTGGGAAATACTTCTGTTAAAGGCAAAGGCTACCACATTTTCTCTGGCACATTGTTAATTTGAACTATGCTTTGAACTACAATCCCCACAACCCCTTGCTATGGGATTGCTGGCTGAGGGGTGATGTGAGTTGAAGTCCAACATATCTGGAGGACAGCAAGTAGCTTCCCACCAATTTATTTATTTATTTATTTATTTATTTATTTATTTATTTATTTATTTATTTATTTATTTTTGGGACTTATATGCCGCCCTATCTCCCGAAGGACTCAGGGCGGCTAACAACAATAAAAAACAACAATACAAAAATTAAAAAAGAATTAAATAACAGCCCCAAAATAAATTAACTACACAGTTAAAAATTAAAACATATTTAAAAACCCATCATCAATCCAGGTCAGCCTGATAGAAGAAAAAAGTTTTGAGGTCGCGGCGAAAGGACCGGAGGTCCGGGGCCATCCGAAGCTCAAGGGGGAGTTGGTTCCAAAGGGCTGGTGCTCCCACAGAGAAGGCCCTCCCCCTGGGGGTCGCCAGCCGACATTGTATGGCCGACGGCACCCTGAGAAAGCCCTCTCTGTGTGAACGCACTGGGCGATGGGAAGTCGTTCCCGGTAGCAGACGGTCCTGCAAATATCCCAGGCCTAAGCCATGTAGGGCTTTAAAGGTAAGTACCAACACCTTAAATCAATTAGTTCTCTTCTTCTAATGCAAGTCTCACAGAGCAGGTGGGAGGGGGCTGTTGGGCATAGCACTTCCAAACATTTTTCTGGATAGAAACTTTGCAGTCCAAACTTTTCAGCCACTGCTCTAATTCAAAACCAGCAATCAGAACTTCAAAAGAGAAACAGGATGCTCTAAACTTGCTAAGATGTTGAATTAAAAAGTGACCCTGCACTCAGTGGGACTTGCTGTAGCAGTGGATGAAAGGGAGAAGAAATGTTTTGCAAGGAGCAAACCTGGTTGAAACACAATCCTCTCCCCTTACTACCTCCCAGATTCTTCTGAAAGGTTGTCAGGGGACACTTTTAACAAATTAAAAGGAGAAAAACATTTGTCTTTGCAAGAATGCAGTTGAGGCAGCAGGGCAAGTACCTAAAACACGGAATGTTTTCCTGCTTCACCTAAGTCTAAATTTAGAGGGAAAAACCTAACTCAACCGATTCTCAGATGGAAGAACCAGATTTTAGACCAATTATTATGGCACCCAAGGGGAAAGGAGAGATTAGCCATGTTCCTTTTCACTTCCCTGGTGTTAATCTCAGTTCTCCATGGAACTATTTCACAACTGCCTTGAGAAATACTTTTTAAAGTGATTTGGGCTGGGACCACCCACCCACACAAAATATACAAGACTTTAAGCTGAACAGCACGTGCTTTTTAGTGGACTAAGTTATTGCCAGGACCCATTATTTTATCAGTTCCTCCACTTTGGAACTACATTGTTATGACCTTAGGGAATCACTATTTTACAAATGACTTCGTTAATTAAATCTGAGTAGCAACTGAAGAAGTTAATTGAATGAAGCTCGAAAAGGGAAGAAGAGTGGTGCAAACTCTCTCACACTCAGAAAGCCTTGTCTAGTTTCATTTATTGATTTCCCAAGCTAAATATATGGGTTTTTTGGATGAAGCAAGAAGGCAACTCCTCAAATCAAGCTCCCTTGAAAATAAGTGGATTTTAACAAATATAGCTGTGCAAAGTGGCATCAGAATGAAGTGTTACTACCAATTTAATTTTTTCTCCTCAGATCTGCCCCAATAAAAGCAAGAAACTGAAGTTTAACTGGAAAGCTAATTAGGAATCTTGCTAGCTTATTAAATGTATATGCTGCCTCTACCCAGGAATACATGATGGCTTTACGTGATATTCCTGGCCAGGTGAAATACACTGGGATGAGGGGAATTTTTTTTGCAGAGAGGATTTTTAACCTGGGCCTCCCAGTTCAAAACCACTCCCCTGCATCCCACGGATATAATTCCATTGTTCAAAGTTGAGTTTATTTCTTTTAACAGAAGAATCTGAAGATAACAATTTTGCTCAGCAGCTCCCGGTTTCTCATACCAACCCCCCCCCCCGCCATCCCCCTGCAAGTAACTTCAGAGTTCCAAAATGCTTTTCTTTGTAAATCCATGCAAATTAAAAGTGACCTAAGGAACAACCCACCCCCCCCGCCCCCCATATCTATCAGTTTATATCGGGGACTCCATTGGCACTCTTGCCTCTCCCTATTTAACAAACTGGTTTTAAGTTTGCAGCCAGAAATGGAGACAGAATTCGTACCTCGCTTTCTAAAGCAAACGAAACGATGCCTGCGAAGGCTTAGCGGGTTGCATGAATTTAATCTATTTAAATTTGGGAAACACTCGATCGCCTGATACGCTGCATCGGTTGGGAGGATTTCCCCCCCCCACACACACACACACACATACACACACAAACAGAGGAAAACATTTAATGGGGCAGCCGTTTGCAAGAGAGCTAAATTCAAGCAATGGAGCATCTCCTCAAGGGCTCATGGGAAAGTTAGCCTTCTGCTTCTAGGCCCAGAGATAAAATTGACCTGCTTCTTCCACTTGGAATATTTTCAGCCTCTTCGGTTTGACTGACGACTTTTTCCATTCCGCAGTTTGCACAATTTCAGCAGGTGCGAAACAAGTTCCTCGTGCCCCAAGGGTGTCTTCAGAGTACGGCCAAAAAAGTCAAGATGGCGCTCGTGACGGCACAATTTAAAATATTAGGGCCCGGTATTTTTACTTCTTTTTTTTTTTAACCATAGCCAATGCAGTTGCCCCCGCCCCCTCCCTTTCCTGTGGCCACCCCCATAAAATTGCAAATCACCATTTACTGTAAATTTGCAAAACTTCAAAGCAGGACGCAGGGATGGATTATGTCTGGATTATGTTTTTCTTTAAGAGTATCTATGGAGATTCTCAAGTCATCCAGGTCATGGTTGTCTGAAAGGTGCTTTTTTCAAGAGGCAACTTGACTTCCTTATTTATTTTTTCTTTGAAGACATTTTGCTGCTCATCCAAGAAGCTTCTTCAGCTCTTTCTTTAAGAGTCTTCCTCTGGACTTCCCACAAAAGGGTCATGTGCGACATCCCAAAGAACATCCTCGCTCCTACCAGTAATCTAGAATATCCACTTAAAAAAATTAAACCAGGGCAATCGATTTGAAAAGGGACACAGTGGCTCAGTGGGTTAGGACGCTGAGCTTGTCGATCAGAAGGTCGGCAGTTTGGCAGGTCGAATCCCGAGTGCCGCGTAGCAGAGTGAGCGTCTGTTACTCGTCCCAACTTCTGCCAACCTAGCAGTTCGAAAGCACGTAAAAATGCAAGTAGAAAAATAGGGACCACTATGGTGGGAAGGTAACAGCGCTCCGTGCACCTTTGGCGTCTAGTCATGCTGGCCACATGACCACGGAGACGTCCTCGGACAAGCGCTGGCTCTTCGGCTTTGAAACGGAGATGAGTACCGGCCCCTAGAATCGGAAATGACTAGCACGCATGTGCGGGGGAACCTTTACCTTTACCTAATCGATTTGATGGTTGCCCTGCTTAAACTTGATCCGATTCCAGGAAAAAGTTTTTAAAAGCCGGTTAGAGTTAGACGCTGTAGCTGTTTGCGGATGGTGGCCTTGTAAAACAGCCTCCTAACCCTCTTTAGTCTTCTTACAATCATACCTATGCACAAGCCACTGAGCATCTTACTTAAAATGGACTTTCTAGATTGTCCATGATACTCATCAGTGACTACCCCACCCACAGTTCTGCCGAAAGATGCAGCGATCTTAACTGCAGCTACATGAAAGACAGACATTCACTAAATGATGTTTTACTAATAAAGGAGAATATTTGTAGCTCAGGATTGAAATGAGGGGGTTTTGGTGTTCTCTGAGCTTGCTTGTTTTCTTGCAGAGGTTTCATGACCCAAACTAGGTAACACCACTGGTGCTAGTAAGAAATTACTCCTTACTAGCACTGATGATGTTACTTCGTTCGGGTAATGGAACGTCTGCAAGAAAACTAGCAAGCTCAGAGAGCACCAAGGACCCTTCAAATGATATTTTATTGCATGAAAAATTCTGATTTGGGATCTTTTTCAGCTCTCTGCAAGTGTGCTTTGACAACCCCTTCAAGATTTTGACAATCCGAAAATTGGTTTTTCAATGACTGATGAAAATTTGGTAAAGCAAATTAGAGCTCAAGGTCAAGCACATATAAAAAGGATATTTATTGCATTGATAGAAATTGATTCAGAGACGGAACTTGTTAAAGACTGTATGATAAAGTGGGCTCAGAATTTTCAAGAAGTCATTACAATGGATACTTGGGAAAAGATCTGGGTGAGAAATGTAAAATTTATGCAAGCTCAAAATTTAAGAGAGAACTTTTATAAAATGTTTTATAGGTGGCATTTAGATCCTAAAAAATTAGCAAGTATGTATCCGAACTGTCAGCCTAAATGTAGGTGGTGAAGATGCAACGTATTTTCATATATGGTGGACCTGTAAAAAGGTTAAAGCATTTTGGATTAAAATTTGGTGGAATATGCAGAAGATATTTAAGAAAAGGATAAAGTTTTGTCCGCAATTGTTTTTACTGGGCATTATTACTGACACTACTGTTGTGGACACTAAGTTGATGTTGAATTTAATTACGGCAGCAAGACTTTTAGTAGGGCAATATTGGAAGAAGGAAGAACTGCCGACTATAGAAGAATGGACTTTAAAAGTTTCCAACCTGGCGGAAATGGCAAAGATCTCAGCGTATTTGAAAGACCATTCGCAACAGAGATATATTGTGGAGTGGAAAAATGGATTGATTACATCCAGAATAAATATGGGACTAAAAAGTTTCACTTAGCATTTGAATAAGTATTGATGTGATATTTATATTGCTTGTAGTCATTTTATAAGAGTTAAAGTGCGATAGATTTAATAGCTTATTGTTGTTTGCATATGGTAGATTATGATCGTTTCTACTTTTATACCTTGTATTTAGCTCTGGGAAGTTGGGGAGGGGGGAGGGGGAGGGAGGGAGGTGTTGGGGAGGGTTGGGAAGAGGGGAGGGGGTTGGGAGGGGTTTTGTTTTGTTTTGTTATAAATAAAATGTACTGTAAAACTTTTCAATTAAAAAAAAGATTTTGACAATCTTGGCTAGCTTCTGAATCCTCACTCCCTAATTTCCTAGTGACCTTCCATGCTTCATCCTTTCCTCCTGTCTTCCAAATATGATGGACTCTTGTTCCCATCATCCTGAGCCATTAGGAACAAAGTCCATTGCTGGCTGGCAATTCTAGCAATCAAAATCCAGCACATGGGGGCATCAGGTTGGGTGCTTGCTGGCAGAAACTAAAAAAGTACAAAAGCACCATTTGTACTATGTTAGGCTTCCATGCTTTCACCCAAGAGTTCTTATTTAATAATGAAGGGTATCAAATGTCACAACGCTAAACTGCTGAATTAGCACAAACAGCCACAATTCCTTACATTTTTTTTTTAGTTCTCCATTATTGTCTCCTACCCTTTCAAAGCAGCACATCTATTCAGATGGACAAAACTGCGGTACTCTTATTTCCTTATTTTTTTAAAAAAAAAGTGTAAGAAAGGTTTTAATTAAACAATCCAATTTACCTTGACCACCTGGTGCCAAATTCATAGCTATGGATTCTCTGGAAAAAAAAGTGATCCATTGGATCAAACATTTAGGTAGGATTTCAGACATAGGCTTCCTTGGGTTCAGCTGGACCATAGCTTCCATCATTCTTGGTCACAACAGCCAATAATGCCACCTGGCCAGGGCCAAGGAACACGGACAAGGGAATCAGTTTTACCGTAGGTGCAGCCTTGAGGTAAGTTCAGAAGTCAGCTGAATTCCCTTTTGGGTGATTGAGTGGGTCTTGTTCATTGAAGTAGATCCTCATTAATATCAGCAACATTGTGTGTGTGTGGGAGAGAGAGAGAGACAGACAGACAGACAGACAGACTTAGGACTGGTGATTGGGAGGGTACAAGTAAAGGTGAGATGTTCATATTCACAGTGATTTATATCCATAGTCATCTATGCATTACTTTCAAGAAGTAGGTGCTTAGGATAATAAACACCACTTACTTTTAATACAACCATGTGGAACTGGACAGGCTTATGTGGAACTGGACAGGATTTGAGCCCTGCTTGAATGAAATTTTTGGCAGGCACAGTGACCTTAAAATAGGTTTCATATATGCTAATTGGCCTGGTTTGCACTTCAGGCTATTTAATCATGATTTAATCAGTGTCTGAGCTAAGCCAAGAACCAACAGTCAAGCTATATGGTGGCTTCACTGTCTCTTCTGAGTCTCTGGAGCAAATCTGATGTGGCTGCCTACATGGACACCAGAATGAAGCCTGCTCAGCTCCTGTTCTTCATCCAAAGTAATTCCACTCAGTTCACTGAACTGAACTGGAAAACTACTGTATCAGCTATGCAACTGGTTTGTAATTTTAATGATAAATAGAAGATTGGAAAAAGCAAGTTCCTTCTCCTTTCCAGCAATAAATCTCCGATACAATATATAATTCACCAGTCTGAATGCATAGGAATTATTATTATTATATGCTATGGGCTCGGAGAATTTTACAATCGATTCTTTTTTATTCACATTGATACAGTTGTAGTATCTAGACTTAGGGTTAACATGGATACGATTTATAGACTGAACTGGTATTGTATTGGTTTTATATGTTTTGATGTTGTAGTCTTTGTAGTCTGGGCTACCTGTTTTTGTGAGTTTTAAATGTTTTACTCTTTTTATGGATTTCGTAACCCGCCAGAGTCTTTCAGAATGGACAAGCCATATTAAATTGACTGCTATAAATTAAAATTAAAAGCATGCGACAGCATTTTTTCTCCCATTTCTGTACTTATAAATAAAATTACTACTACTATTAGGTTAGCTAATATTGTCCAGCAAGAAGGAAGGAAGGAAGGAAGGAAGGAAGGAAGGAAGGAAGGAAGGAAGGAAGGAAGGAAGGAAGGAAGGAAGGAAAGACTTCCTTTAAGTAGCACTTGGCTCCATATAACTTCACTGACAAGTACTTTTCTTGAAAATAAAAAAGGATTGTTTACCGTTGTCTTCTTCCATAATACCTTTTGACCTTCCAACCCAGAGAGAGGTAAATAGTACATGAACTTAATTGTGTGGAAAGGGTCATAGCTTCCTCTACGTATCGTGGAGACTGCTGGAAAAGATGAAGCAAATCGTAGCTATCCTGCAGCCATTACCTTGAAATAAACTTCCAAATCTGAAAGAATAGAAAAGTGGGCTGGGAAAGTGATGCTATCAAGCAAAAACTTTGGGGGAAATAGTTCAGAGCAGTGTTTCTTAAGCTTTGCAAATTTAAGATGTGTGGATTTCAATTCCCAGAATTCAGCATGCTGGCTGGGGAATTCTGGGAATTGAAGTCCACACATCTTAAAAGTTGCCAAAGTTGAGAAACACACTGGTTTAAAGGTCCCAAACCCAATAGGAAATGTAGCAAGAGAAAGTACACTATTAAAAGGGAGGTTGTTTGTAAAATATGCCTTGGAAAAGCATGTTGGCCAGGGAATTCTGGGATACAGGTTTTTTTTAAAAAAAAAAATCCTCTCACATTTATTAAAATCCTGTTTTCCATATCATGGAGACAGAACTCTCCATTGCATTACATGGGCTAAGTTGCAGCTATGTTTGCAGAACATGCTTAATCGGATTGGATAAAGACGTAACAGACATTTGCCTAATCTACTAAACTTAGTTAATTTTAATCTTGGTTCTTTTTTCCTTTCGATTTAGCATGTTGCACAAAGACCATTTGTTTAATTTAACTCGTGCAAATCCAGAAAACATTTAATGCGGTAAATGTGTTAAAACTGTTGTGCAAAGAAAGTAACAAGTTAAACACTGAGTTTTAAACTACTGTCAATTGCACATGTCATAGATAAGTCAATGTCATCATTAAATTAGAGCAAAGCTCTGTTCTGGGAAGCTGGTACAGGTAGTCCTCAACGTATGACCACAACTGAGTCCAAAATTTCTGTTGCTAAGTGAGACATTTTTTAAGTGAATTTTGCCCCATTTTCTGATCTTTCTTGCCAAAGTTGTTAAGAGGATGACTGCAGTTGTTAAGTTAGTGACACAGTTCTTAAGTAAATTTGGCTTCCCCATTGATTTTGCTTGTCAGAAGGTTGCAAAAGGTAATCACGTGACCCCGGGTCACTGCAACCGTCATAAATATGAGTCAGCTGCCAAGTGTCTGAATCATGATCACGTGACCATGGGGATGTTGCAATGGTCGTAAGTGTGAAATTTGGTCATAAGTCACTTTTTTCAGCGCCGTTGTAACTTTGAACAGTCACTAAATGACCTGATGTAAGTCAAGGACTACAGTATCTATACTGTAGAAGATGAAAGCCTTGTGACTTCCTTCTTCCTCTCAGGTTTTCTTCTTTCTTTCAGGAAAAAAGTTAGTTCAGATGACTTCCCAGCAGCCCTGCCTAACATCCATTGCTGGATTTTTGCCTTGCACATGCACGATGGAAAGAAAGTAACGTGTGTATTATGTATTTATCTAGATGACATTCATAGGGTGTTGGAGAGTAGCTAAT
Source organism: Vipera ursinii (assembly GCF_947247035.1). Taxonomy (NCBI): domain Eukaryota; kingdom Metazoa; phylum Chordata; class Lepidosauria; order Squamata; family Viperidae; genus Vipera; species Vipera ursinii. Next base: position 141,777,996 of record NC_139516.1, on the reverse strand, counting down.
ATTGAACCAAAGCATTATTTTTTTAAAAGAAACTCACAACATTGTTTTTTGAAAGATATGTTCTTGAAAGGCACTGAAAACAATCTTGGGGAGTTCCTCCCTCCCTCCCCCCCACCCCATTGAGGAAATAATTCTTTAAAACGGTATTTGAAAAACAGGAATCTTTAATAGAGTGACTAGAGCTGTCAAAGCTACAAGCCGTTGGATTACTCAGATGCAACTCTAGGCCTGCCATCCATTGTATATTTAACAGGACATGCTCGGAACAGGCTGAGGTTGTAATCTCAGCTGCCTGACAAGGATTTGTGTAATAAAACATATGCTTAGCCATATACATCTGTTACATTCAGACTTTTAATTTTTTTTATTTATTTATTTTTTTTGGTCTTTGCATACCTTGGGGAACACCTTAAAATAATGTTATAGCTGTTGGTCAGTCAACTAAGGATTCAGCCACGTTCAATAAGAAACACTGTCAGAAGTGGGTGATATGTGAAAGTAAAGTTTGAGAAATCTATTGACTGGGAAGAAGTACGTAGGGCGCTACAGGCAGTCCTTGACTTACGATCACAACTGAACCCAGAATTTATGATACTAAGCGAGGCAGATGTTAAGTGAGTTTGGTCCCATTTTACGATCTTTCTTGCCAGAGTTGTTAAGTGAATCACTGTAGTTGGTTAAGCTAGTAAGGTGATTGTTCAGTGAATCTGGCTTCCCCCGCTAACTTCGTTTGTAAAAGGGTTGCAAAAAATGATCACGTGCGACACTGCAACCACCATAAGTATAAGTCAGTTGCCAAGCATCTGAAGTTGGATCGCCTGACCCTGGGGATACTACAATGGTTGTACCTGTGGAAAAAATGTCATAAATCACTTTTTTTCCGTGCCGTTGTAACTTTACACGGTCACTAACTGAACTGTCGTAAGTCAAGGACTACCTGTATTTTTAAAAAAAATAATTTACAAATTAACCTGTAACAAAACATGATAACAAGTGTATGTAAATACTAAATGAAAGAAAGAAATTAATAGGATAGTCTAGACTATTAGACACACAGTTGTTTTGTTGCTGTCTATTCCAGTATTTGATTCTTGATATTTATTTTATATCATCTTCATAGTGAGTTCTTCCAAAATTGCTGGAGCCTGATAGTTTTTTTTTAAATTTTTGCAGCTGTAAGAAAAATGGAAGCGGTGGCTCAGTGGGTTAGGACGCTGAGCTTGTCGATCAGATGGTCGGCAGTTTGGCGGGTCGAATCCCGAGTGCCGCGTAACAGAGTGAGCGCCTGTTACTCGTCCCAGCTTCTGCCAACCTAGCAGTTCGAAAGCACGTAAAAATGCAAGTAGAAAAATAGGGACCACTACGGTGGGAAGGTAACAGCGTTCCGTGCGCCTTTGGCGTCTAGTCATGCCGGCCACATGACCACGGAGATGTCCTCGGACAAGCGCTGGCTCTTCGGCTTTGAAACGGAGATGAGCACCGGCCCCTAGAGTCGGAAACGACTAGCACGCATGTGCGGGGGAACCTTTACCTTTTACCTTTACTTACATCTCAATAATCATGTCAACTTTTAGTTCTCCTTGGGATGTCTTCCATAGTGGGGAAAACTTTCTGCTAATAAAATATGCCACAATTTTTTCATCCAATTTCTCAGAAAAAAATCTGTTTCTGTTTTTGATGCGGTTATCATTAAATTTGAAGCTCGAAGGCTAAGAACTACTATGTCTTTGGCACACTGATACACAGTTCATTCAAAAAAAATTAAAATCTTCAGAGCCACAATTAAAAGTAGCATACATCTTACAGTTACTGAAATGATACTTTTTTTGCAAAGTGAATTAATTACATCACATGACTGTCATATACAGTATGTTTAATTGTATCCTGCCCAGCTAAGTGATGAAACCACAGTTTTAATGTGGTTAAGTATGTGTGGAAAGAGTATTATACCATCTGTAATTCTTTTAAGAGTTCCTTTTGTTTATGTATTTACTGGGGTTACAGTTCCATTTACATATTTCCCTGTTTCTCTAGGACAGGGGTAGGCAATCTTGGCTCTTTTATGATTCGTGGACTTCAACTCCCAGAATTCCTGAGCCAGGAATTCAGCTTATATTTTATCCTGACACAGACAGCCCTGCGAGGTAGTCTTCACTGAAAAGCGTGATAGTCCGAAGTCAGCTTGTGAGTTTGAACCCGCATCTTCCTAGTGTTTTTTTTTTAATCCCATTTATATCCCGCCCTTCTCCGAAGACTCAGGGTGGCTTACAATCTAAGAAGCACAAATCAATGTGCTTAGCGATAGCCTTCATTCTATGTATATTCAAGTTGCTGTTCTAAACATGTTGTTGCTCTTTTTGATTATGTACCATTACGTTGGTATCAACCGTTAGCATTCTTTGGTGTCACTTTTTTAAAAGAATTCATTCTGGCCCTACAAGTATCGAAAACTTTGAATGACTTCTCTTTCAGAAACTAATGTTCTGAGAAACGAGAAGTGATAACAGTGTAGTGTGTGATTTGTCTACCCCTTAGCTTTAATAACAAATATGTCAAGAGAAATCCTTATAGGCAAGCCTTAGCCGCTGGGCCAGGGAATACTGCAAGGCTCAAAATGATTATCTGCTGTCTTAGACATTTTTGTTTAAGATGCTTTATGTACTTTCACAACTGGAAGATGTGCAGAAAGTACTTTTATTATGGATCATCAGCAAGCAAGTCCATTTCCATAACAGAGGTGTGGAATTCTTCTTAAATCAATGGCAAGGTAGTATCAAGTGCTTTTGCTCTCCATTGAGAAACTACCCCTTGTCATTGCACAGAGAAGTCCCTGTGTGTGATACTGTACCTATTGCGTAATAGCCTGCTGTAAGGTTGAGACATGTTGTGTTTGCCTAGTATGCAGTGTCTCATGGTAGTGATATTCAGTACATGTTCCCCAAAGAGACTAATTAAATTGCCGGCTAATGAGTCATTATAAACATAAGTGGCAAGCTAGCATTGTCTTTATTACTTCTTTGATGGAGAGTCCCTCCCAAGTTATAATCAAACCAAAAAAAAAGGCTTTCTATGGAAATCTGGAGCAGCTGAAGCAATTTGTATAACTGATCCAGATTTTAGCAAGAAATGCAGATGCTTATAATTTCTACAAAAGCCGAGGTCTCTGCTGAATAATTTCATTTAATGGGATCATTTGATTGAAAGATGTCAGGCCCTTTTACACACCCACAAAAACGTGCATTTCAAAATTCAGATGCAAAGATAAATCCCATACTGCGTGAGCACATTTTATCCTCCAAGCGCTGCTCAACCCTTCTCCCTCCATTAATCTGGAACTGATTGCAAGGGGGAAACCTCAGTCTGCATTTCACCGAGAGAAATATATAACAAAGTCTTAATTTCGGTTCCATCCGAAATGCAAGATGACTAGCAAGATTTTAAAATGTATTGACAACTTATTTATGTATGGAGCAGGTACAGAATGAGTAGCTTTCAAGATAATGCCAAGCCACAAATTTCTTCAACCATGATTGTTGTTTCCCCGGGGCTGGTGGGAATTTGAGCTCAGCACCATCTGGAGGACCTCCAGTTTTCTTCTGCTGATTTAGAAAATTATTGTGTATTTATAATAGATTAAATTATTTTCCTCAGTGTATCTTCAGAGAAATACTCTTGTTGATTACTAAAACAACGATCAGTGGTTAGTAAAAGAGCTGTGCTTCTCCTTCCCCCTCCCCCCCCACCCAATTTTGAGCAAATAAAAGTGCAATTTTAAGACAATAAGATTACATTTACCTGAGAATGAGCCCAGAGATCAATATACAATATATCAATATGCAATAGCTGTCTGATTGATTGATTGATTGATTGCACTGTAAATCATTATTCCACAGCCATTTGATCTTGACAGAATCCCCCTGCTTTTCATGGCATGTTTTAGTGTCTGGTGCCACTTCTAACATTTGCTTGGTCCATCTGTTAAAACTGAACAGGCATTGGCTCTGCATACTGAAAAGCACAAACAAAACTGTTTTCCACAGGTGTGTAGAAAATCAATGCAACACTGCAGCCTGCAGGTAATTCTAAAGATCACACACCATTTCTCTGTTTAAGAACAGGAGCATAAGATAACTTTCCTACACCTCAATAAAGGTGACAGAGGATCTTGCTACACACTGAGGATGAATCAACTTTATTGTAACATCAACCTTTGTGGATTGGGAAGCATTTCACCAGATATCCACCAAACCATGCCTGATAAAATAGATGAAGATGCTCAAAATACAAATGGTTCACCTTTAAGATCCCATTAAACTTTTTTTCCCTCCTCCCCTTGGTCTTCATTGCAAAAGACTTACAATATACAACTCTGTCTCTTGAAACTTGAATAGATGAATAAAGAATAAATACTGAGTAACAGAAAAGCCAAAAGCATTTTGTTCCTTGTTAGAAAAGCTTTTAAAATAAATCCACAATGAAGTCATAGAGCACAGGGAGTGGAGAAATCAATAAACCTGAAGGAAGAACACAAAGGACTTTCTGATCACAAATATCCAATGAAAGAATACTAAAATTCAATCTAGGTCAACACTCTTCGGGGCAAGTAGTGAACAGAGTTTCCAATTCCATTCAGATTTCCTTCCAGAAATATTGTCAGGAAGGATATAACATGTTCATATTCTAATCTAAGCGACAGATTTTGCCATTTCTGAACCGGCCTCAGAATTCTTTATTTGTACTGCACTTTCCACACATAGATCAAGATGTTGGTTGCTTTTCAACTCAAATGCCCTAATCAGCTCTGAGGAATAACATGTCTTGGAGAGCATGTTTTCTCACATGGCTCCACCATTCTTATAAATCTTTCCACAATCAGCAATTTGCATATTAGTAATAGCACAATAAGGGGGCGTGATGGCTCAGCAGTTAAAGACACCGAGCTTGTTCAAGACCCCAGCGCCGTACAACGGGGTGAGCTCTGGTTCCTTGCCCCAGCTCCTGCCCATCTAGCACTTCAAAAGCATGCAAATGCAAGTAGATTAAAAAGGTAAAGGTTCCCCCGCACATGCGTGCTAGTTGTTTCCAACTCTAGGGGCCGGTGCTCATCTCCGTTTCAAAGCCAAAGAGCCAGCGCTTGTCCGAGGACGTCTTCGTGGTCATGTGGCCGGCATGACTAGACGCCAATGGCTCACGGAACGCTGTTACCTTCCCACTGCAGTGGTCCCTATTTTTCTACTTGCATTTTTACGTGCTTTCGAACTGCTAGGTTGGCAGAAGCTGGGATGAGTAACAGGCACTCACTCTGTTACGCGGCACCCGGGATTCGACCCGCCAAACTGCCGACCATCTGATCGACAAGCTCAGCGTCCTAACTCACTGAGCCACCGCGTCCCTACGCAAGTAGATTAATAGGTACCAATTCAGTCAATGGGGAAGCCAGATTCACTTAACAACTGTGTTACTAACTTAACAACTGCAGTGATTCACTTAACAAATGTGGCAATAAAAGTCGTAAAATGGAGCAAAACTCACTTAACAAATTTCTCACTTAGCAACACAAATTTTGGGCTCAGTTGTGGGCATACATCGAGGACTGCAGTACCTGTACACTTTGTTGGATGGACCCATTTATTGTTCCAAACAGCTTGCCCAATTATACCATGAAGAGAAAGTGGCATATTTTCAGCAAACAGATCTGAATATTTGATTACTATCCCTTTGGGTTCTCAAGCCCTACCTAGGCTGAAGTAATTGGAGAAACCTGAGGTTCATATTGGAAGGAATATTTCAAGTGTGACAGACGCCTAGTCTTTGAAAACACTGGAAGCTCCAGGGGCAGGGGTGAGGCGTAAAAATAGCAGCAACCTTTGAGTCTCAGAAAGTTCACAGGACACTTTAAAAACAATGTTTTTAACAAGGCTTAAAGGGAGGCACAATTTTAGGAAATCCAAACAAACCTTGTCGCCTCCTGACCTCCAGATAGCCTCCTCAGTAACAATGAAAGTGTCAGTGCTTTGTGGGTAGAACAAAGGCAACAACAGTTAGTTGAAAAACTCCTGTTTCAGACTCCTATTTCAGCCATTTTTTTAATCCATAAAGTACAGAAGCAGCTCAAGTTATATAAAATTTGTCAGGTTTGTTAGGAATGGACAGGTCCTTGGGTGTATCCTATTTCATTTTGCAACTCTCTCAGAGATAAACCATTTGAAACATAACAGTCCCTTTTTTTACCGAATTCTGTGTCTGTTTGTTTAATTTACATAGCCACTCATCTCATTCTCAGAACTCTGGGGTGGCTAATAATATGTTAAAAACCATAAAGAAACCATAAAACAACCTACGGTGCACAGATCCTGCTAAAAACAACTTTCAAACTACACATTGGGGTCACTTACTCCTCAGCCCCAATGCCTTGGGAGAAGAACCGAGTTTTAAAGACGTTTCTAAAGACTTAAGAGGGTGAGGGCCATGCTGTTATTTCATGATCGGAACATAAAGCTATAGTTTTGCGCTTCTGCTTTCTGAATGGTTATTGTCCTTGGCCTTTGATGTTTTTAACGGTCTGAGCAATGTTGTGGAAAAGAATGAAATTAGCTTCCTCCAAACAGCTGCATTGGACTTTTATGGGAATACAGTTTATGGGTGTGTGATGTATCTGATGGAGCCCCAGATCGGAGAATGCTCTTCTGTTGTGTGTGTGTGTGTGTGTATAGTTGCTATGCAGTTTTCCCCAGCCTGGGGCTTTCCAGACAGGCTGAACTGATCAAAATCACCAATGTCACAAAGACTGAAAGTGGAGGCCTTCTGCTCCATGAGATCATTTGCAGCTGCATGCCAAGAATTAGCAATAACAATTGCTCTTAAGACTTATATATTGCTTCATAGTGCTTTACAACCCTCGCTAAGCGGTTTACAGAGTCAGCCCAAAAAGGGGGAAAAAGTGAATCCCCAATAAAGAATGCCTGCCTCTTTGGGTAATGGGAAGGTAAACCAATGATTTAAGAGGTCAGCAGATTAACTGATCTTACTCTGTGTCAACTTCTCCCATCCTGGTAACTCCTTGGACAATTGACTGGTTATGTGGCTCCATAATAAGGGAGACCACCAGGTTGGGGAAAGTTGTTATATAGCAATAGCAATAACAATGGCACTTAAGACTTATATACTCATCCATAGTACTTTACAGCACTCTGTGAGTGGTTTACAAATTTCAGCATATTCCCACCCACCCACCCCGCAACAATCTGGCTCCTAATTTTACTAACCTCGGAAGGATGGAAGACTGAGTCAACCCTCAGCCGGTCAGGATCGAACTGCTGGCATTTGGCAGAATTAGCCTGCAGTACTGCATTCCAATCACTGCACCACCACGGCTCTTGCTAACTTATCTAAAGATATTAGTTAACCATGTACTTGTTAACACTGAACGTATCAGTAATGATAGCCAAACGTTACCTCCTATAGAAGAGTAGTTGCTTGTTATTTTGCTGCAGATCAGCCTCGTTGCTCTTGTTTTAATTAATCTCTTTTGAGATTAATTCTGCCTCTTGTCCTGGAGCAGCCACTTGCTGCAGAGGTGTAAAAAACTTGTCTGACCTTAAAGAAGACTGCCCCTGTTTCCCACTGCATTAATGACCATTTCCTTTCTCCTCTTAAATTGTGTCTGATAATCAGAGATCGTCTGAACAAGCCACTGAAATTTTCTTGGCAAGATTTTTCAGAAATGGTTTGCCATTGCCTCCTTCCTGGGGCTAAGAGAAATTAACTGGCCCATAGCCATCCAGCTGGCTTCAGGCTCAAGGCCAGACTAGAGTTCCCAGTCTCCCAGTTTCTAGCCTGACGCCTTATTCTCTACACCACACTACCTTTCTTTTTCTTTCTAGTGCAGAGTTATCTTAAATGGGGATGGTAGGGGGAGGTGAGAGGGAACTGAAGGCACATCAAGTCTTTCTCAGCCCATCTACTGCATCCGGCTCACCAATGCCAACCAACACCAGCATTTAGAGCAGGGCTTTTCAACCAGTGGTACAGGTACCACCTGTGGTACACTGGCACCTGGCAGGTGGTACGTGACCATCCTAGAAAAGTGGTAGCGGGGGAGGGGAATGAGCTGAACCAGTGGCAGCACCGCACAAGCCTGAGCGAGAGATGGCTGGAGCTGCAGGGCTGTCAGGGCTGAGCGGAAGCGCCAGGATCAGTGCCAGGCTCCAGCTGAGCCCAGAAGCACCGATCAGCTGGAATGTTGCAGCATCTCCAGGGTCTTGTGACTTAAATTCAGATGCTTGGCAACAGATTCATATTTATGATGGTCACAGTGTCCCAGCGTCATGTGAAGTGACCAAAACCTGCTGCAACCACCCAGCAGACCGGGGAGGTGGGGGAAGCAGTAGCAGTAGCCTTGGTGGAGCAGTAGGCTAATGCCTCCTTAAGTAACACCAGCTGCCTGCAATTAGTGCAGGTTCGCATCCCACCAGCCTCAAGGTTGACTCAGCCTTCCATCCTTCCGAGGTAGATAAAATGAGGACCCAGATTGTTGGGGGCAATTAAGCTGACTTTGTAATAATGCCGCTTGGGGGGAGGGGGCGAAAGCCCTAATAAGCAGGCATATACATAGAATGAAGGCTACTGCTAAGCACATTGGTTTGTGCTTAAAATTGTAAGCCGCCCTGAGTCTTCGGAGAAGGGCGGGATATAAATGGGATTAAAAAAAAATTAAAAAAAAATAAAACCAAACACACACACACCCCACTCCTGCTGCCAAGCCTCAACAGAAATGCTCACAACAATGAAAACCTCGGACAGGAGGAAGAGCGCAGCCGGGCAGGCAGGCAGGCGTCTTGCTCGGCTGTGGCTTGGAGGGCACTTTTTTCAGTGCAACTGTAACTTCGAACAGTCATTAAGCAAACTGTTGTAAGTCGAGGACTACCTGTACTTCAAGTTTTTGACCCCTTGCTAGGCGACTGGTGGTACTCGGATGTTGCCATATCCTAAAAGTGGTACAGTGGGTGAAAAGGTTGAAAAGCCCTGATTTAGAGATGAGGGATGTTGTGGCTTGAGCATCTGAAGGACACTAGGTGGGTTGATTTTGGCGTGAAATAGTCTTTCACGCTATTAACCTTGTGACTGAGATTTCCTCCCCAACCAACATCCACCAAACAGCAAAGGCAGGACCATAAAAACGACTATTTCTCTCCCTCCTCGTTGGAGGGAGGGAGGGAGGGAGAGATCCCTATAACAGAAACTTTTGGCAAAGCAAAACATGCTGCAAGCCTGAATACTGAACACCCAGGTCTAAAGTGCTGGTCCACATGACCAGCTGGCCCTAGCAGGAGTACCAGCCACTGATGGATTTCTCTAGGACAGGGAAGCACAATACCATCCTTCGCCTGCCCCAGCCCACCCGGAAGGCAACCTCCATTCATCCTTTCCTGCCATGTTGTCTTTCTCGGCCTTCTGAAGCACAATGTTCCAGTTCACCTGCTGCACTTCACTGGAGGCAAACCCCTCCGTTTCAAATGATGAATCTGTTCCCTGGCAGAAATGCGGGCCGCCTCTTCAGGCACAGATCACTGCTTTTCACAGCCATTTGCTTTTCATTAGAGCAACAGTGAAAGGTTGAACTTTCTAAAACAGGGGTGTCAAACTAAATTTCATTGAGGGCCGCATCAGCATTGCCGTTGCCCTCAAGGGGCCAGGTGGGTATGGCCAGGGTGGGCGTGGCCTACTGGGTGGGCGTGGCTAGAGTGCATATGGCCTACTGGGTGGGCGTGGCCAGCTCTACATCGTTCGCATCAAGGGTGCCTATGGGGCCTGGGCAGGAGTGGGACAGATCTGAGGGTCTCTGGCAGAAGGAGGGTCTCTGGGCCAGGGCCAAGGCAGTGGGGGCCGTTCCCTCACTGTTTCCAGGATGGCTTTGCGGGCTGCATGAAACCACTTCGCGGGCCGGATCTGGCCCCTGGGCCTTGTGTTTGACATGTCTGTTCTAAAACAATTTTTCTGAGTGGACAATAAATGAAGAAACCTGTTCATCTTGTTAGCTCAGATGAAACTGATAAGAATTTATTCCCTTCCTTTTTCCTTTCTTTTCCTTCCCTTCCCTTCCCTTTCCCGTCCTTTTCTTTCCTTTCCTATCCTTTCCTTTTATTTCCCTGCCTTTTTTTTTCCTCTTCCCCTTCCTTCTTTCCAAGCAAGGAAATGTACCAATGAGGGCCACAGTAAACCTAATCCAGGTAGAACATCATGCTATCATAATGACAAAAGTGGAGGAAGGGATTGAAATATTTTTTTAAAATGCCTTTATTTCATGGCTGGCTGAGGAATCCTGGGAGTTGACGTCCACAAGTCATAAAGTGGCCGAGGTTGTGGACCTCTGCACTAGAGCATCCCCAAAGTTTGGATGGTCCTAACCTTCACGGTCTTCCAAAACGCCCTAAAAGACTAATTCTTCCCCCAGATTTTGGATCATAAGAGTAAGATTCACCCATTCAGAATGAAATATTTTTGATGGATCATGAAAACAGTTAACCTTAATTATTCCAATAATTTTTCATTTTGTTATTGTGTGATTCCTTTTGTTGATTCTGGGTCCTGAGTTTCATTTTTTCATTTTTTTGATTTTTTCCTGCTTCTATCCAATCGTCAGCTGTCCAGAATCACTTCTAGTTGGAGAAGTGTGTTTGTGTGTGTGTGTATACACACACACACATGTGCATGCACACCAGAAGCCTGCAGAGGAGAAGGGGGGGAAATCAGCAAAACATTTGCATTATATGACTTTTAAAGAAACTTGGGCATCAAAAAAGGTGTTTTGCCTCCAGCAACATCTGCTAATAAATTTATCCAGCAAGGCTAAGTGTTTTTGCCATGTGATGTCAGATTTCATTATGCACATGGAATATTTTGAACCTTGTAAAACTGTAAACAAGGAAATGGTTACTGAAATAAACTTTCAGAATTTTAAGAATAACTGGAACATTCTGCTGAAATGTTATATGTAAAAAGGTGTCTTTAAAACATGCCGAGGTCTCAATTGCCAACCCATGGCTGAGGGAATTAAATCATCATGGCACTTCTAAATTATGTAGAACTTGGACCACGTCAATACATGTAAACCGATATTAGATGGGGAAGATCCATATGGCAGTGTGTCTCAATATTTGGATAACCAAATGCTTGGATATATTTCTTAAAGATGTTTTCTGTTATTTGATGACTGTAAGAACCAGGGCTGCCACCCGGTGCGCTAACTGCATGCTGCATAAGGGCACAAGATGAAGAGATCGGAGCACCAGTTGCACATTTTTTAAAAAAAATAAATAAATTCAAAAGCTATGTGGCACAGCTCTCGGGAAAGAGAACACCTGAGAAAAGATAAAATATTTTGAATATTTTAAGCGGAGGTGAGAGTGCTATGTGGAATTCTGCACAAGGGCACATTGTATGTCAGCAGCAGCCAAGATAAAAAGATAAAAATAGTTAAAAAGCATCCAGCCTTGGCAACTTTAAGACTTATGGACTTCAACTCCCAGAATTCCTGTGGTTGGCTGGTGAATACTGAGAGTTGAAGTCCAGAAGTTTTACAGTTACCAAGGTTGGACACTCCTGACCTAAAGGAATCAAGTGGAGGCTACAACTGTTCCTGATAGTCAGACGCCTCTGCAGGGTTCATAAATAGGATATGGGACTCTCACCCATGATCTCTCATTACATTAATCCTTGACTTATAACCAATCACTCAGTGACTATTTGAAGTTACAACGAATGGCCCCAAAGCTAATTTGGACCCCATTTCAAAGTTCTGACATTGCCTTCTCCGCCCCCCCCCCATTCCTCCACTGTCACAGGATTGCATTTTGGGGAGTTGGCAACTGGATCACATTTACATCCATTTGCAGTACCTCACAGTCATGTGACTGCGATTTACAATGGTAAACCATCGTTTATTTTCATTTTCTGGCACAACCAGCCCTATAGCGAACAATGGGTTCCCTTAAGGGGAACCCAATTTGATTTACAATTGCCGTATTCTTGGAACGGCCACTGCAAAAAAAAAAAGTTGTAAAATTGGGTCCGGTCATGTGATGACCTGCTTTATAACCACCACAATTTATGACCCTAATTGAGTTATATTCTTAACTCAAGGACTTCTGTATCACGCTTGCTAACTTAAGAGATAACACTGAGCCCACATTGTTAACATTCATTACAACATCACATCTTTGCATCCCTTTCTTCCGTGAATGTTTGCACATACTGATATACAACTGAAAAATTACTGTGTTTTTTTTTCCAGTTGTATGCATACTAATCTTTTAACAACTACCTGATTTAGCAACCACTATGATGATGAAAAAGTAATCTTATGACCAATGTTTGCATTTATGACCTTCACAAGTTTGTAAAAGGATCACTAAAATCACATCGTGAACACTTAGTAACTGTTTTGTTTAACAACCAAATTGCCAGTCCCAACTGTGGTCAGTAAATGAAGACTATTTGTATTTTCTTTTAGGATGAATGATAAACAGTGGCTGCCTCTAGGGAAAGATGCATGAGAGAAATTAAGTACATGCATAAATCTCACCTTGATTCCAAAGAGATTGTAAATCAACTCACACAGTGCAGTTTTTGAAATGGAAAGGACAATGGTGAAAAGAGAGGAAGGGAGGAAGGGAAAACCAGACAAGGCTCTGGTTTGGTATTTTTCTCACAAAGATATATAGTGAAAATCTTCAACTTTGGTAGCTTGGCAACTAGCTGAATATCTGAGCTGATATGACTGATATGCATGTGAGGCAACGTGAAAGGGTTATCTATAACACAACACAGAAATATTTAAGTTAAGTTAATTTAAATATTTCATCGCTTGATACTAATATGTCCCTAAGTTGCCATTGGAAGGAATGAAATTGATGCAGGTACTAATTAACCAGGCTTTACCACCATAGCAGACTAGTTATAGCTGTGCTGAACTGTTTTTTGCATGGTGAGAGGGGCTGCAGTCCAGCCACCTGGATCCTAGTCTTCTCTGATGCCAGGTGATATGTCTGAGTTTGCCTGGTGGGTTTCTCACAGCACCAAAAATAAGCAGGAAAATTCCTCAGGGGTGTGGATTTCCTTGGGGTAATCTAAACAGACTTTGCTTTTCCCTAGCTGAGCAAGTAGGCCGCCTTCCCAAAGAAACATTCCAGTTTCTAGTTCCTGAAAATGCTGGAAATTGCAATTATCCCATCCAACCACTGGCAAATGCAATGGTCAAGACAAAAAAAAATAACAATTTGGACAACTCCTTCAATGGAAATTATATCAATTCCTTTTGAAATCAAAAGGATCTACTTTGGAGGGGGATCCCAGGCTGTGACTGCACGTAAGAAAATGACAAGAACAGATTAACTGAGGGTTTATACGGATTTGCAATAGTCTAGTAGTGTACTCACAAAGATAACAACGTCAATCCCCTCCAAGCCCAGGCATCCTCACTCAGCCAGAAGGCTCCTTGTGTCTGGCAAGGCTCCCTTATCAAGTAAATGTGCAAGAAATGAATTGACAAGATTTTAAGAAAGCACTTCCAAAAAACCTGGATCCAAAGTAGTGCATTTAAAAAAAAAACCTGCCGTGACGAGGTCATTCCAAACGGAAAGGAGCAAAGGAGTTATTTTAACTCGACTCAGAAATCCCGCTAAGCCATCGTTTATTTAACCGTGGTTTAGTGACTCAACCACAGTTGGCTGCATGCAGGTAAATAGGCTAAGTTCTCAAACACAGCCTACGAACCACAACCGCCGGGTTCCCCAGCCCCCCATCCTCCCAGCGCAAGCCGGAACCAAACAAACCACCTTGTGGCTTCAGACGACAGGTGAACTTTCCGCCCCCCCTCCCCTCCCCTCCCCTTAGGGCCGAGTTTGCTCATTTCAGTCCAGATCTCCAGGAACTTCCCAATTCTTTCAAAAACAGACCGAGAAAACCATTGCCCCCAAATTCAAGGGGTTCTCTAAAGGAGGAGAAGGGCGGGGTGGAGGGAGTTACCCCCTGTTCTGAGTGCCCTTCAACCCAAAATACCCGTGGAAAGCGCCCTGGATCTAACTCCCCCTGGGAAAGCCCCGATCCGGATTCAGTGGCGCATATAAATTGATTTTTTTTAGCACCCGGGAAGTCTCATACAGCTGAAAGACTGTATGAGGAGAGGATCAACTTAATTTCCCAAAGCACCAGAGGGCAGGACGAGAAACAACGGATGGAAACTAATCCAAGGAGAGAAGCAACCTGGAATTCAGGAGAAACTTCCTAACGGTGAGAACAATTAAACCAGTGGAACATTTTATTTTATTTTTGCCTTCAGAAGTTGTGGGTGCTTCATCACTGGAGGTTTTTAAGGAGAGACTGGGCACAGCCACTTGTCTGAAACGGGATAGGTTCTCCTGCTTGAACAGGGGGCTGGACTAGAAGACCTTTAAGGTCCCTTCTGATTCTGAAAAGCACTGGTTCTTGTCTCCTTGGACGGGGGGGGGGGATAGCAGAGCGCCCCTCTCCCCCGCCCCCCGGTTTGGCAGTGACGTGTCGCTACCTCGTCTGTCGTAAAATCTGTAACTTTTCTTCTATCTTTTCCACGACGCTAGCAGTTATGCGTGAAAGCTGGCGCACTTTTCCCCTCGAGTTTGGCTCCCACCCGGTCTTCCACGCGAGTGTCGAGGCTACGGAAGAGGTCTTCTACCGAAAGAACTGGATCTACAATCCCCTGGCGCCTAGTCATTTCCGGGGTTGAGGCCTACGCTCGGCGGGGAGCCTCGCAACCCAGTCCGATCAGAAGCCGCTCATCTCCCTAACTTCACAAAGGTGTGCCAGACCCACACCGGAATGGGCCGGGGTCAGCTGCCAGTGGGGAAAGGGCGATCGGTCGATCGTCCATTTTTTTTTTAGCAAATGTACTTCGGACTGCAGCTGCGTCGTCTAAGTCTCTGCCAAAGTGAGTGAGCATAAATCCCATCGACCTGAATGAGGCACGTTTTTAAATTAGGCGAGAATGGAGGGGAGGGGGGACGGGAGGAAGAGAACGAATAAACTTTTAAAACTGGTTTTGTACATTTTGATTTTGAGGGAAACAGTCATTCGTTCTAAAGTCAGGTTTTTAATTTTTATTTTATTTTTATTTTTTTACTTTTTTGAAATACTCCCTCCCTTCCGGTTTTAGCTGTTCCAAATGCTCTTTATTATTTTGGAGATAGTTAAAAGCACCCAGCGGCTACGGCTTTTCACGCTTGCACGCTCAGTGAAACAAATAACACTTCCAGCAAACCCACAGAACCCTCTACGCACGCATGAACGGGCTTGATCGGATGCTAAGGTCATATGACCGTTTCCGAAAACAAATCCGCGTTACTAGTCCTCAAGATCACAGGAATCAGTATTTCGAGATACGCTCGTTCTGAAGACAGAGCGTCACGGAAACCAGACAGCCTGATCTGCTTTACGGTGGGTACCTGATTTCTTGCTTCGCAGTAACTATCCCTGAAGGCAAAGGGTTGCCCAGTCAGGTTGGCTAATAGATTAGATTAGATTAGATTAGATTAGATTAGATTAGATTAGATTAGATTAGATTAGATTAGATATCCAAGGGAGAGAGTAAACGGTGGGGCTGGGTTGCATTTTACACGTATCAGAAACTGAAGGAACATTGCCTAGGCGCCGGCTTGTTCTTTGTGGAGTCAAGCAGCCGCCCGCCCGCCCGCTTCAGAAGGCTTAAGTTGGGTCTGCAAGGGTCGGTGAGAGAGACGTGTGGACAGAGAGGAGGAGAAACCCACGGTGTGGATGCGGGGACAGCCGAGGGGGCCGCAGCAGGCTTTCCGCGCGGGGGCAGCGCCCCCTTGCGGAAAAGGTAAGCACAGAAACGAGCGTTGTCTTGCCGCGTTGGGAAATGCTTCGCGCCCAACTAATCAGGTCGCCCTACCTAGACCTATCGCCTGCGATTTTTGCTTTGCTTCCTTTGTGTTGGGATTGCCCTTGATTATTTTATTTATTTTTTTTATTTATTTTAATTCCATTTATATCCCGCCCTTCTCCGAAGACTCAGGGCGGCTTACAAGCTTAGCAGTAGCCTTCATTCTATGTATATGCCTGCTTGTTAGGGCTTTCACACACACCCCAAGCGGCATAGATGACGTTTCCCGAGATTGGCCAGATCGGTATAGTATAGGAGGAATGGGGCTGTGTTGGTGGTGCTATCAGATGGTTGAAATCAGATGGGGAAATGGCTTGGACATGCAAGGATTTAGCTGGTTCAGGATGACCCAGTAGGCAGGAACACAAGCATACAATAACAATAATAATAATAATGCGACCTGGCCATCGAAACTCTGCGATTATGGATGAAACGTGTAACAGTGATACCCATTGTCATCGGGGCATGGAAACTATGTCCAAAAACTTTGCAAAATACATCAAGAAAGTGCAGCTTCCTGCAATAACTCCAGCAATGCTACAAAAAACTGTGCTACTCGGAACATCTTACATTTTAAGGAGGTACGTGGTTGATACCTAGGATGCTGGCAGCAACTCATATTAGCACCAGTCAATTTGAATGTTCAGTTGACTGAGGTTCATGTTTAGTGAATAAAATAATAATAATTAATAATAATGATGATGATGATGATGATAACAATAACAATAAAGTTGGAAGGGACCTTGGAGGTCATCTAATCCAACCCTCTACTCAGGCAGGAAACTCTATACCATTTCAGGCAGATGGCTTTCCAATCTCTTCTTAAAAACTTCCAGTGTTGGAGTATTCTTCTGTTACCAATTTGCAGCATCCCTGAGTCTTGGAAGAGTGGTATCAACAGCCCTTGAGGAATCCCAGGGTTAATCAAGCTTCAAATCTTCAGGTCAAACTCAATTCCTGGTGCTTCATGAATACAACAAAGTAGGTTTCTTGGCAGCATTACAAAGTGTTGCCAGAAATGTATAAAATATTAAGGGGGAATATAATGGAGCTATCCATGAATGATGCTCCCATTCCATAAATTAGCCTGCTTAAGATTTACCATGCTTTAAAATTCCAAATAAATATATAAATAAAGTGACTCTGAGTAGCAGATTAGATAGATAGATAGAAAAGAAAGAAAAAGAGAAAGAAAGAAAAATAAAAGATAGATAAAATAAAAAAAACAAGCAAGGGATTTGCTGAGCATATAATAATCTAGCCTTTGCTAACTTTTCCACACCACCATCACCACCTTTGAGCAGAGATTGTTCAGTTTTATGGGTCTCAACTTTTAAAAGACAAAATTAAATGAAAATTTTTCATGAACAGTTAGCACATTTCCAAACCAAGCTTGTGGACAGCTGCAAAAAGTATGAAGCTTTCCATACACTAAGCCAATTGTTCTCTCTGAATCTGAATTCAAATACCTGCAGTGACCACCATCATCCAGGATGAATTCATATGAACAGAATAAAACAGCAATGGATTTTACAACATCAAGGATTGAGATCAACTTTCTGGATTGTTCAATTGACAGTTCTGCATAGAAATGCAGAAATACATAGAAATTTTCCCTATCACGGCCAGCTTCCCTATTGCCAAAGGAGGATGGATTCAAGGCAATCCTAAAAGATTATTTGGGATATCTCCTCTGATCTCTCTTTCAAAGAAGTGAACAGCTGACATACTGGGAGCAGGGGGGTATTGTAATTAGAATTTTGCAACCAGCTTGTTGGTGGATTTATTAGATTAACTAGCCTCCAATACCCCCCATGAATGTTCGGTATCTCTGGATTATCTCAGAGAATTGCAACTCAGCTGAGAGGGTGAATGTTGAAACTTAAGTCTTTATTGCAGTATTTCTCAGCCTCAGCGTGGACCTCAGCTCCCAGAATTCCCTAGTCAGCCATGGGGAAAACAAAGTAAGCAAATTAAAAGTTAAAATGGACCATTCAGTCACCAGTTGAAAGCCTTTTCCAAAAGCCATGTGTGTTAAGGGCCTTTAAGAAAAGAGGTTAAGTCCTTCAACTTTGCAAAGAATGGATTGCAAAAGGTTTGGGGTGAGAACATGTAAGAATGTTCTCCTCTAAAGTCCCCTTTAGTTTAAGCTCACAACAACTCTTGAGAAGATCTCAGTGAGCGTGAAAGTTGCTTTTGAAAGTCAACTGGAATGACCTAGACACAGAATGGTACCAAAACTAGTGCTTTAATGTTTTTAATACAATCTCTTCACATTCTTCCTGAGACCAACCTAGCTACCAGGTTTTGTACCAACTGAAGTTTCTGGACCAGACACAAAGGCAACCACAGTATCCTACTGCAACACAGTATTCCTCCACCCTCAACCTCCATAAGTGATACAGAAGGATACTGTGGTTGGTAGTATCAAAATATTGAGAGATCAAGGAGCACAAGGATGGATGCATCGCCTCCATTCTGGCTCTATCAATAGTCATCAGCAAGCATCTCGGTTCTGTAACCTGGCCTAAAATGTGACTGAAACAAGTCTAGACAATCCACTGTCTCCAAGATCTTCTGTAATTGCTCTCCAACGACCTTCTCAATAGCCTTTCCCCCAAAGTTTGACCCCTCCAAAAGTTGGAGACTGGACAATTACTGTCCTGAATGAAAAGGTCCAGTGATAGCCTCTTGAGATGGAGGTACATTGTTGTTTCCTTCAGGGTCAGTAAGACCATCTCTTCCCTCAAGAGGCAATGTCACCATTACAAGGAACCAATAATAGATCGCCTCATAGGCTGCCTTGACAACCCAGGAGGGGTTTGAGAAGAATCAACACCATGTTAAATCTATTTGAAAGAAAAGTATGGTATCAGTGAAAAGCCATTCTTATTTTCAAAATTCTCCTAGGATCCAGAAGGAGGATATAAAAAGCATCTGAGAAGTGAAGGTGGCAAAGACAATGACTTACTGAGTGGTGCAGTAGTTGGAATACAATATTGCAGGCTGACTCTGCCCACAGCCAGGAGTTCAGTCCTGACCGTCTCACTCAGCCCTCCATCCTTCCGAGGCCAGTAAAATGAAGACCCAGATTGTTGGGGGCAATATGCTGACATTTGTAAACTGCTCAGAGAGTGCTGGAAAGCACTATGGAGCAGTCTACAAGTCTAAGTGCTATTGCTATTACTGATTAAAAACTATTAACTTTGGAATTCAAAACTTAGAATTATTTGGATTGAATATGATTCAGTCAAATTTAGAATCCCACTGGATATAACAGTGTGTGAAAGGATATCTAATACATCCTCCCAGTTACGTTTGCTCAGTTTTGCACAAAGAGCGACCTCAACCTACAGGTTCATCATTGGAAACGTTTTGTTAGACAGAGTCATTAAGTGTGAGTATACAGTTATTTCAATTCAAGGAACAAAGATCTGAACTGAAAATAAAACAAAGGCTGCGAAACTGCAATGGTTATTCAAGATTTTGATTTTTTTAAAAAAAAATGCATTCCATAAATTGCTCTGATCCTAGAAGTTGGCAGCTTTATCTGCTCCCCCCCGCCCCCCCCCCCCCCCGCTCTTCTCTCTCTTCTCAACCCATTTGTGTGTGGCTTCAAACAGGTTCCCTCCCTTCCCCCCCCCCCCTCGCCGCTTTTCCCAGCAATCTTTTCAAGTCTGCAATCTGCATGGTTCTATATGAACTTTCTGGAGCATCAAAATAGACCCCCTACAGTGGTCAGGATATAAAGCTGCCCTTGTAAAGGAAACGTAACCCTTCCGAAAATATAACTTGACATGGCGGGGGTGGGGTGAGCTTTTGTTCGGGCATCCTTTGCCTGTGTAAATAAAAAGTAACAGAATAACTTTTTTAAAAAAAAACCTACCCTCAATCAAAGCTACATTGACTTAAAAGCTATGCAGGTTTCCTCCAAGTAAGTAAGTTTAGGACTACAATATAATCAAATTGGCCATAAGCTAAAATTCTATATTTCACTTATCTGAACATAAACTTCATTGATATCAGCAAGCCTTAAGATTTTTAATATATATATATCAGTGAAATTGTGCTGGGTACTACATTTAAGGCACATCCATTTTACACAGTTTTTACATGAAAGCTCTTAAGTAGGAAAAAAAAAACATGCTGCCAAAATAAATGCAAGTCAGGAAACTTAACTTTTCTTTGGGGCCTATACCAGTGGTGGGATTCAAATAGGTGAACAACCGGTTCTCTGTGTGGATGCCACTTCCGGAAGTCCATTCTGGACCTGGGCGACAAAAAATTAGCTACCGGTTTTGCCGAACTGGTGTGAACTGGCTGAATCCCACCACTGGCCTATACTATCAGTTCCTTGGACCCCACTGAACCACACAGTTGGTTTTCCAAGTTAAAGCTCTTTAGGACAGGAGAGCAAATAGCCTTCAAAGGCTCAAAGATGCTTCACTAATCATTCTTTAAGGACCTGTCTCCTCAAGATTGCTGTTGTCTCCTTCGCATCCCATCTGTGAGGCTGCCTAGCTTTGCATTTAACTGAAATGGGATTAAAATGGGCTTTCCCATCTTCTTACAACAAGCCTTGCTATATCCATAATCTGTGGTGCTTTGGAGGCAGCTTCTGGTGGAGGAAGAGTGCCATATCTGGGATTTGCAAGTTCTTCTCACCCAGCCACAAAGTTAAGGAGATAATTGGGAGTTAGGACACTGGTGCAGTGGGAAAAGCAACTTTAAACGTGCACTTAAAATAAGCCTTAAAATAAGTAATCAATCGGATTTAGAGAGATCCCAGTGTTTGATAGATGGTTTAAAGCCTGTAAGTCAAGCTTCTCAAAATCCTTCCTTCCTTCCTTCCTTCCTTCCTTCCTTCCTTCCTTCCTTCCTTCCTTCCTTCCGTTTAGATGTCATCTGTCACCAAATTGATTCTGGCCAGTTCACAGCAGTGAAATAACATATATAACAATCAAAATAGGAAACATTAATCAAGATGGCAAATTCGGTCAAAAATAACAGAACATCATAAATTGGTATCAGCCCCGTCTAGGTATCCCAAAGCAAGAGTCAATTTCACAGGAAGACTAAGACTAGTATCCCAAAGCAAGAGTCAATTTCACAGGAAGACTAAGACTAGTTTTATCAGGAATGACTCTAATAAGAGAAGCTTGTAGCTCTGGTGATGCTGTGCCACCTTCCATTCTGATATCCATGTGAATTACGTGTGTGTGTGTGTGTGTGTGTGTGTGTGTGTGTGTGTGTGTGTCTCGGCTGGGCCATTGGGGGGGGGCTTTTGCATCATCATTTTGCTAATAGAGCTGGCTTTCTCTATCAAGCTCATCTTTCTTATCCTCTACAGCTGGCAAGGGGCTCCAACCACCCTACCTCAGAGCCTGCGAGGTGAGCCAAATCTTTAAGGCTTTCCAGATTGCCATAGGAGCTAACTCCTATATCACACAGATATTTAAGGGGAACTTCATCCCAGAGAACAAGCGCTGTAACAAGAAGGCAGCCTTCCGGGGTCCCAGTAGTTGTCCATGCTTAACTGAAGGAACCTGGAGCACACTGATCCTCTCAGATTAGATCAGATGGACCAGCAGTACAGAGGGGGGAAAAATACTCCTTCAAGTAACTAGGGCCTATGACAGGGGTGTCAAACTCAATTTCATGGAGGGCCGCATCAGCATTGCAGCTGCCCTCAGGGGGCCGGGTGGGCGTGGCCTACTGGGTGGGCATGGCCTACTGGGTGGGCATGGCTAGAGTGCGTATGGCCTACTGGGTGGGCGTGGCCAGCTCTGCATCGTTCGCATCAAGGGTGCCTATGGGGGCCTGGGCAGGAGTGGGACAGATCTGAGGGTCTCTGGCAGAAGGAGGGTCTCTGGGCCAGGGCCAAGGCAGTGGGGGCCGTTCCCTCACTGTTTCCAGGATGGCTTCGCGGGCCGCATGAAACCACTTCGCGGGCCGGATCTGGCCCCCGGGCCTTGTGTTTGACATGTCTGGCCTATGACATCTAGGGCTTTATAGGTCATAACTAGCACCTGGAATTGCATCAGGAAGCAAAGTGACAAAGGAGCAATTGTTGCAAGCTCACAAAGCTGGGGTGTCACATAGGCATACCGAAGCATGCCCATCACTATCAGTGCTACAGCGTTTTGGACCGGTTGAAGCTCCCCAAGTGCCGTGATTGGCCGATGGTTCCAGGACCAGTAGCGGAGCGATGTTCAAAAAGGGAGAAGGCGGCAAAAGCCAGAGAATTGATCCAGTAACTTTGTTCAACAGGGATAGCAACATCGAATAGTCAGCTAGCAAAGAGGTTGCACCAGAACAAGGATGATTGGCAGAAAGACTGCAAACGTTATGCAATTAAAAGTTTTCTATTACTTCAGAAATGGATGGTTAGCGTTTTAACAGAGCCTTGGAGCCTAAAACAGGAACTGCTAAAAAGGATGACTTAAGGCTTACAGTTATGGTCTGGGAATGAGATGAAGACCTTATGGGGGACACAGGAGAGAAATATCTTGTCTGCTTCTGCTGTGGTTAGAATCAAATGGGCAAAAGCCACCTAAGTCAAGGATGTTCAGGCAGATCCAAAGCCCTGAGAAAGAGAGGTTGACAGCTTCTTCCTCTGAGCAAAACCGTAGTCACGACTGAAAATAGAAGTGCAATCATCTCGGAGTCATTGGAGACATGGAGAAAATATAGACTAAACTCTTTGGAAAGGTATGGGCCCCAGCCAGCTTTCCAGAGCTGGCGTCTTTTAGTTCTACGCACATATTATCCATTACTAAGACTGACCTCGTATAATGAGACTTGAAGATGAACAGGCAAAAACCTTGCTAGGGAAAAGCATTTTCCCCTATGAGAGGGTGGGAAACGGGGTTGTGTTTGCACGCACTCCATTGAGCCCCATTTAAATTTATTGCACTGAATGAACCACAATTAGCTGCAGCCACACCACTGGCCAGCTATAACCGCCCCGCCCCCCCCCTTTATAGTCCTGCAGGCTGAGGTCGCTCAACACTTAGCCAAAAATAATCAAACCATCTTAGCATTACCGTGAAAGCTCAAACCTTATGAGATGAGCTGGGGAACTTCCCGACACCTTGGCTGCTAAATTTCTGCAAGGAGACCGAGGGCCTGAAACTAGCAAGAATGGTGTGACTTGTGGATGTGGTCCCGGAGGGCTTTCATCCAGAAGAAATTTGGGTTTAGCTCTCAGTCCGTTCCTTTTGACTCGGTTACTTAGGAATAGGCGGGGCTGTACATTGCAGATTCAGCCACAGCGGTAAAGTATCCTCTTTCACCTTCGCTCCACAATCTCTTTAAGAACGTGAAACAGTTAATGGTTACAGTCCTTCTCTGGAAGGAAGGATGCTGCAGCTGCTTTCTCTTCCCCTGATGCTCCCTAGATGTTAACACATTCACATGGAGAAGTTATATAGATACATATCACCTCTAGAAGGGACGCGGTGGCTCAGTGGGTTAGGACGCTGAGCTTGTCGATCAGAAGGTCGGCAGTTTGGCGGGTCGAGTGCCGCATAGCAGAGTGAGCGCCTGTTACTCGTCCCAGCTTCTGCCAACCTAGCAGTTCGGAAAGCACGTAAAATGCAAGTAGAAAAATAGGGGCCACTACGATGACCACGAAGATGTCCTCGGACAAGCTGACCACGAAGATGTCCTCGGACAAGCGCTGGCTCTTCGGCTTTGAAACGGAGATGAGCACCGGCCCCTAGAGTTGGAAACGACTAGCACGCATGTGCGGTGGAACCTTTACCTTTACCTTTTATCACCTATAGATGTCCATGAGTTCTCCCTATTCTAGTACCCGCCCACCCCCCATCCCGTACTAGAACAACGGGACAGTCTTACCCAGAGCACTTTGCACGTGGATCTCGGAGCCACAGGGCCAAATAATCTAATCAGCGGGTGTGCATCTGAGTAGACACAGGTGCCAATGTGGCCACCTCCTTGCGCTCTTCTCTTTTGCCTGCCTTCCCCCAGCAGGGCGGCCCTTTCGTTGCTCGAAGCCGAGAAAACCGCCGCTGGGGAGTTTTCCCGGGTGAAAACCGGGTGCGGGGGGGGGGGGGCGCCGGGGAAGGTGGGAACGATAGGCGAGGTCGTCGGAAGGTGAACTGAAGCTGGGAGTCTCAGCAAGCCGGAAAGGCAGCGGCCTGAGAAAGGGGACCGTCCCAGGGCCTCAAAAGAAAAGGGCGCCTTCGCTTTGAGAAAAACGGGAGGGTCCCGATTTGGTTGGACTCACTATCCGTACCCTCCAGAATGGCCGGCTGGGGAAGATGGGAGCTGTAGTTCAACCTCTCAGGAGGGCGCCAAGTCTTGGGGTTTGTTTTCTGTTGGGCCAAGGCGTGCGAAGAGGCTCTTGGAAGTGCCACAGGATCGCTACCTCGCCGGGACTCGACAGAGGAGGGAATTCTCCGGGATCGCGAGCGCTTTCTTTCCTTCCTTTGTTCGCCGCTTTCAGGGTGGATGCGGAACTTCGAAAACGATTAATTAAGTGGTACTCACCCACTTTCATTTCATGATGACTCCCCCCCCCCAAGGGTGACTTCTTTTGACGTTCCGGCTGCAAAAAGACTCGCGTTTATAAAGCGAGATGCTTAACGGTTGCCAGGTGTGTTTTTTTTTAAGATTCCTGTTTCTCTCTCTCGTGAATCTGGAGTATTGTCTCAATTCTGCGTTGCACGTGCGTAGTTCTGTCCACTGGTGCCTTATTAAATCTGTGCCATCCTTTCTGCCTGAAATGCAGTAGTTCCAGACTGCCCATTTTGGAATTTTTCTATAGAGCCCCCTGTCCCTTCTTCACTCCAGCCACCGCTTCGTTTTGTTCTGCTTGGTTTCTGAATGTCTGTCTGGCTAAGGAGAATCACTCCGACTATTGGGGTGATTTGTTCACCGTTTTGCTTGCCCCCTTATAAAACCGTTCTTGTTCTTGTTGTTTTATCTAGGTCCCTCCTTCCTTCCGAACAGCAGGATTTTCCTCGCAATTGCTGATCTGACGAAAGATCTGGGTACACACAGCTTTGGAAGCCTCAAGGCATGTCAGTGGCAACGTCCAATCAGCACTCACTCGGTGGCATGGAATCCAAAAAGATCCGGCGGGATCTCTTTCAACCTGACAGCTGGAATCGGTTCCGTTCGATTGGATATTCTGAGACTCCAGGAAATTGGTTTTGACAACCAGCTTCTGAATGAAATTTACACAGCCCTGTCAGGTTGGGCGGCGGGGGGGGGGGCGAGGCTGAACTACGTTGATCAGGTAGAGAGGTCATGTGACGGAGTGGTTCCCAGTACCACTAGAATTAACAGTAACAAGGATTGTCTCCAAAAGAAATCCTTCCTAGGTGCTGCTTACTTCCAGAAGCCCCACCGGATCAGCCATACGGGTTGAATTAATCGGAGTTCACCGTATAGGTGAAGAGATTCAGAACAGTCCAAGTTCAGATGTTTGTAAGCAGGGCTCCATCCCTGCCTGAGTTTATTGGCTTCTTAAAAATAATATTTAAAATAAACGGCCCAGCAGATCCAGCTCTTTTTGATCGTCAAAATCCATCCTTCCTTCCTTCCTCCCTCCCTCCCTCCCTCTCTGTACTAGACTTCTTCAAAGTGAAACCACTACATCCTGTCATCCACACGTATACTACTGCATCTGGAGCACTCATCACTGTATATACTGCGATCCTAAAATCTGATTATTTTTCTGGAAAGAAGCAGCAGCAGAAGCCCTTGATTTTGGGAGTCACTTCCTTGTTCCCGTGATACCCACGTCTGCACGATGAAGACCTAACCCTTAAAGCCACAGGAAAAGACCCCAAATCCTACACGTCTTGCTGCATCCCTACTCTGATCATCCCTTACTACTGGCACCTCGAAAACCTAACAGGAAGGCTGAAGGCTCCAGCCAGCTCTCCCTCGTCTCCAAAGCAGCCCAAATCTTTCCATTTGCATGCAGTTGTCCCGGGGGGGGGGGCGCATTCACATAGTCCCCTCCCTTTTCTTTTAAGTCACTGTTGACTCCTGGCAGCTACCTGGACAAGCCCCTGCAATTTTCTTGGCAAGATTTCAAAAGTGGCTCGCCATTGCTTGCTTCCTAGGGCTGAGAGAAAGTGACTGGTCCAAAGTTACCAGCTGGCTTTGTGCCTAAAGGCGGTATTAAAATTTCATTGCCCGTTTCTAGCGCAATATAACCACTTCGTGAAACTGTCTCTTCTCATCTGTCTTTAACGGTCTTGATTTTTTTCTCTCTCTTCCTTTGAGCATCAAAGTCCACAGGAGGAAGATTCTCCTGTCTTTTTCTATGGGCAGGACCTTTTCTTTCGGAGAGGGAGGCAAAAGACTAAAGTGAAGCCAGTTCTTACCCCTTCTCCAATGACTTGGAACGATCCTGGCCTCGCAACTTCACGCAACTTCACATAGTGGAGGACGTGTGTGCGGAGACAGAGGTGCCAAAAAAACCCACCAAAAAACCCTCTTGAGATCTTACCCAATAGAGGAAGATAGACATCAAGTAGAGGGGTCTGGAGATGTCCTCACACATTCTTGTTGGAGAAGAACTTCCAGGAATTACCAGGAGACTCAATGCACACTTACTATACCTAGGTAAGATCTGTGTTTGCACAGCCCTCTTGAGAAGCCAACAGAGCTGGGTTAATGTGCTGTGGCTGTTTGTCTGGTTAGTTTATGATTTGATGCATTGAGCAAACTGGGTTAAGTCTGTGGCTTGGTTGTGTAAATGGAACCGTTGTGTTGAAGGACCAAGTGGATCTCCGCAATCAAAAAGGGAGACCCAAGAGCGAACTCTATCACCCAACTGAGGAATTTGGGTCACCTTCGCATCAACTGGTCACAAGGCAGGACGAGGTTTAACTTGCACCTCCGTTGTTCATCCCACCTCTGGATTCCTTTCGATCGGGGGTGGGGGGTGGGGGGGGAGTGGGATCATGCCAATTGAAGTCAGGATACCAGAGAAGGATCTAGCTCCTCAGCCTCCACCGGACCAGAAGCAGATAATACACACAGACACGCACACATTTCTTTATTCACTGAGACTCGCCCTGCATAGAAAGGGCCCGGCCGGTTGTAAGAAAGCTGCAGCCTTTGGGGTCATCGGCCTTTGAAAAAGCGGAAATATTTTCCAAATAAACAGAGCTGCAGGAGGCAAGGAGCCCGGAGGGTCGTCCGGCAGCAGCTGTGGCACCCAAAGTGGCGTGGACCACTTTCCCTCCCCTTCCTACCCCCCTCCCCGGCCATTTTTCCTCAATTCTTTGGAGGTGGAGGGGCGTCCCCTTTCTCTTAACTCCGACGCCTCAGCGACTGTACGGAAAGATTAGGGTTGGGGTTAAGGTTCATCAGATTGAAATTCATCAGATTCAAACAGTATTTCTGGAATGCTTTCCTTCCAAGCCTATAGAAGGAGGTCCTCTAGTCTATGGAAGCCGAAAATCAGGAGCCTGGTAGTACTTTTTCAGACGTTAAAAGACATACACCTTCCTTAGCTGTAGCCCACTTCATCCAGGCGCTCAGAAAAGCGCATACTAACTTTTAATGAGACGTGTTAGTACAAAAAGGTGCTAGGAGACCCCTGATTTCCCCCTAAAGCGGAGCTCGGGCGTTGTTATTATTTCCCTCTTCCAGGCCGGAAGGCGGGGGCGGGGCGCTCCCTTGACATTTATCCTCCCCTGAAATTAATTCGAATTTGCCCTTTCTTCATTCGTCCAGCTCTTTCAGCCTGGAGGCGTTGACTTCATCGACCGACCGTACCTGACGGATGTAGGTGAAACTGTCTGTGTGCTTCCGTGCGAATGCAAGATGCCACACGTTTCCCTCGGCGATTCTATAAAGCAAGAATTTCTCTTTGCCAGAAATGCCGTTCTCTCCCAACCACGTCGAATCTGGCCCAATCTCGTTTATGTGTGATGCGCTTGCTTGCCTTTTCCTGCTCTCAAACTCCCGAACGGAGCTCCCAGTTCTACTCAGGACGAAAGAGGACTCGCTCGCCTTCTCTGACCCACAACTCTGTTTGTCCTGAAACAGACAGGAAGAGGCAGATTAAGAAGAAAAAGAAGAAGAAGAAAAAGATGCTACAGGGGTTCTTTTAGAAATACGGAGTTTGTTTACAAGTTCAGTCTGAAGTTTAATTGGAAAAACGCTTCCTTTCTGTGGGATCGGAAGACAGTGGTTGGGAGAAGTAAATATATTGGAGTGAAAGTGAGGGGAAGGGAAGGGAAGGGAAGGGAAGGGGAAGGAAGGAAGGAAGGAAGGAAGGAAGGAAGGAAGGAAGGAAGGAAGGAAGGAAGGAAGGAAGGAAGGATATTTCTAGTACAGCACTCAGTGCCAACTCTTTCCATTATATATTTTTTTAAAGCACCGGTTTAATCTCCCTATTTCCGTTTCCCTTTGTATAGCCCCGAACGATGAAAAGGGGGCATATTCTGGGGCCAGTCACTCGAACTCTGAACTAACCAACTGAGAACCTAGATCACCTTCAGGGGTTGCCCAGTTGAACCATTCATTATCTGAGTGAGCAAAACAGCCGCGAAGTTCATTTCGGCTCATTTTGGTCAAAAACGAAGCCCTTGCGCACCGGATCGCGCACCGGATCGTTCGTGGGGAGAGCTCGAACGAGCCGGACCGTTGATGGACGCTGCAATCCGGAGACTCGCGGGACTCCTCCTGGATCTTGCGAAATCCAGGAAGTGGATCCTGCGACTGTCTCGTGAAGGGCAGCAGATTGGGATCAAAAGGCCACAGCCGGGTGGAAATGGCGATGGAGGCTGCGGCTTTTGGCTGCTCTGACCCAGCCCTTGGGCAATTTGCTGGCACTCAGTTGGCTACACTGCCTCGATCCTAATCCGGATTTCTCCCGCAGCAAGGCCCTTTCCGCTTCTTTGGCAGGGCTTATTTCCTTCCTCATCCACCGTAAACCGGTTCGGCTGCAGTCCAAGAAACACACTGATCTGGGATTAGACCCCCTTTGATTTAGAGAAAATTACATCAGGGAAGACTCTTGAACATCTCCCACCCACTCACCCCCGTATATAAACTGTACAGGCTTAATCTCATGCCGGACAACAAGTGCCACCAAAATCAATATATAATTTACTTTCTAAGTAGCATGACAAACGGCTAGGCTAAGTTTAAGGTGCTTCTGATAGAAATTGCTAAGCACATTGATTTGTGCTTTAGATTGTAAGCCGCCCTGAGTCTTCGGAGAAGGGCGGGATATAAATGAGATTAAAAAAAATAATAATAACCGGAAGTCTTCAGCAGGCAACGCCACTTCTTTTCCTCCAGGTTAAATTCAGTTGGAATTAAAGTGCCCAGACCTGTTAATACGTTTTAAAATTCCGGCTCCGTAATAAACGGGGGTGGGGAGGGGGTGACAAGAAAAATCTTACTTTCCATCGTTTTTCAGCTATCAAGAAGTAATAAAGCGTAGCTAATTTACTGCAGAGGCCAAACGGCCATTGGAGTCGTTAGGGGGCTCAAAGGACTCCGGGTTTCTCCTAAATCTATCCTCCTGATTAGCTGAAATTGAAATTCCATACCTGCTTTTAAACTGGTTTCATTCCAGTTTATGTCTATGGAGATTCTCAGTCATCCGGGTCATGGTCAGAGCCGAAGAAGCTTCTTGGACGAGAAGCGAAACGTCTTCAAAGGAAAAACAAACAAACAAGGAAGTCCAGTTGACTCGTGAAAAAGTTTCCTTCCACTGTTAATCTCCACGTATTTAGGATCCAGCCTCTCTTATCCGCACATAGATAAATCTAGGTCACCACATCGTGCTAGCCCCATTCTCATGCCCGATGTTGTGGTGGAGTTTGTTTGCCTCCACACTCTGGAAGAAGACCTATTTGGTGAAAGTGTGACAGGAGGTATGGGAGCGGGCAGTGGGGGGGGAGAGGGGGGGAGATAAAGAAGCGCCCCAGAGGGCATCAATCCCATCCTTTTGTGACGAAGATTGAAATACCCAAGATCAAACTCAGAATAAATTAATTTTATTTGCAGTGTAAGGAAAGAAAGGATGAGATCCATTATTACGTGGGGAAAGTATAAGTAGTAAGTGTCAATGGAAATTCTTAGTCATGGTTGTCCCAAAGGTGCTTTCTCGGGGGTCAACTGGACTTTCTGGTTTTTCTTTGAAGACCACTTTGAAGACAGCTGGCCATTTGCACTACTCAGGTGACCCCCGAGGACACAGGTAAACCTCCAAATGGTCTCAAGGACTAGGAGGCAAACGACCAGCGGTCTGCAAGGAATATAAATCCTTCCATTCCCCACCATCCAGTCAGAGCTGAAGAAGCTTCTGGGATGAGAAGCAAAACGACTTCAAAGAAAAACAAGGCAGCCCAGTTGCCTCCTGAAAAAAAACCACCTTTGGGTATAAGAAGTTTAAAAAGGTAAAGGTAAAGGTTCCCCCGCACATGCGTGCTAGTCGTTTCCGACTCTAGGGGCCGGTGCTCATCTCCGTTTCAAAGCCGAAGAGCCAGCGCTTGTCCGAGGACGTCTCCATGGTCATGTGGCCGGTATGACTAGACGCCAAAGGCACATGGAACACTGTTACCTTCCCACCGTAGTGGTCCCTATTTTTCTACTTGCATTTTTACGTGCTTTCGAACTGCTAGGTTGGCAGAAGCTGGGAAGGGCTACCAAATCCGAGCAGCAAAAAGACGGTGTGACCGGTGTGACCGCTTGGTGGCAGCAGAGAGAAAACGAAAACCCTTTGCTGTCACCTACCGGTCGCCCCCGTTTTTTGTTTTTTTTTTAGGCCAAATGTTCTCCAGCCGGCAGTGGCGGGCAAGCCTTTGTCCTCCGAGTGACAATGTTTGAATTCAATTCCCAGAGAGTGGATTAGAAATGAAGGTGGATTCAATGGCGGAGAGGGACGGGCTTCTTTAGGCTGCAAGTCTGGGTGGCCGAAGATAGAAGGAACCGGTAGACGTCCTGACTGTGTGAGAACACACACACCCGCACACACGTAGACTCGGCCCTTAACTGGCGGTCGCTCCGCGTTACTTTCCCCCACCCGCGCCGCCTTCACGGAGCATAAAATAAATTGTCTGGAAAAGGTTGCTGGGGAAATGTTTTGGGCACGGGGGGTGCTGGAGGGGGGGGGGTGTCGGCGAATGCCTTTTTGCTCGTGAACCTTCGCCGGGAGTGCAAGGCGCCCTTTTGCCAAGGAAGCGGGGCCTCGTTGAAAGCCAGCAAAAAGGTTACCTGAAGAAGGAAGGGCCACTGACGCCACTCGAGAAGCAGGCTCCGGAACAGCGAGCGAGTTTAAAATTGGGGATGGGGCGTTGCGGGTGGTGGTGGTGGGTGGCTGGGATATTTTTCCGGAGATTTCTAGCCACCCTTTGGTCCTCCGCGGGCTTGGTGGCTTCCCACTCAGAATTCTTTCAGAATAGAATAATTCCCAGGGTGGCTGTGTGTGTGGGGGGGTGGGGGGTGGAAGGGGGTGGAAGATTCCGCCTGGGCCCCCACAGCAAGTGGATACAGAGACAGGCACGCGAGCGCGCATCCGCCCCCCGGACAATAATCTTCAGTTGTGTCCTAAACCTTGTCTTGAGCTTCGTCGTATTTACTTAGCGGATTTTTTTTTTAGGTACAATCAAGCCATTTTCGCCCCCCCCCCCTTTTTTTTTTTCTTCTAGCGACAGAGGGGCGGGTGATCTGGAAGAAACTGTCGACGCCTGTTCAGTTAATTTAGCTTTAGTTTGTCTAATTACCGGCCTAGCTTAGGGAAAGGAGCCCGGCTCAGGACGGTAAACTGACACTTGGCCTCGGTGGGTGGTATAAGCCTGGCGGAGGGTCGATGATGGAAAAAGCCTGCTTCCACTCAGCTCCTCCAGGTCACTGTCTGAAAGCGGCAATGGCAGCACCAGCCGCCGCCCCTCCCCTGGCTTCCCCGCCCCCTTTCCCGCGCCCCCCCCCCCGCATCCCCCCCCCAGCAGCTCGGAGCAGCACCACCAACGCTGCGGCTTAAGGCTCACCCAGAGATCCAGCTGGCCTCCGGAGCTTCAGCTGCACGTGTGCAGGCGCGGGAGATTTGAAGGATCCCTGGATCCTCCTCGATTGAGGAGCAGGTTGGCAACGTCACTCGAAAGCAGGCCGAGAGGGGAGACGGCTCCTTTTTTGGGGGGCTCCGTCCCTATCTGAAAGGAGCGACGTTTGGGAACCTCTCTAACCCCTGTGAATGTTGGTTGGTTAGATTTCTATCTTGGGTTGCCCGGAGGGTCGTTTTATCCTCTTCCCAACATCCCTGTTGGCCTCGGGACCATCCAGTAAGTTGCCGTGGCTGGTAGGAGCCTGGCTTTCCTCCGTCCTGGGTCAATACCCAGTCCAATTCCCCACATCGGAGCGTTTTGGCGATGGAATCCGTTCCCAACTTGATGAAATAATCAAAGACTTTCAACCCTACATGATCCTGACTTCTAGGGTTGGAAAGGCCAGACCTGAGTTGCTCAAAGTGCTAGGATCTCTCATCTTCAGCTTCAAACCTGATTGGTTTCCTTTGGTTTGGCTTCGTCCTCAGAGCTGAGAGGATTTGGTTTGGAGGTGAGATTTAAAAGTTCAAATCCATCCTTGGACCCATTCCATGGGGGAAAACATAATCTGGTCACTTCAGACTGGGTTGTGTTGTAAAATGGAGCTCTTTGGGTATATCAGATTCAGTACAATGAAATGCCCCAGAATCTTTTCAAGTGGATCTTCCATAGAAAACCATTATTTGTGAAATGCCCTTCCCTTACAAATGTTTCCAGTGCCAACTACAGAAGGACTGAATCTCCATTTCTAATATTAGCTTTATGCAGAACGGGGGGCGGGGGAAGAACACAGAAGACATGTAGGATTCTAGAAGACATTTAAATAACCTTTTCCGTTCAGGGCAAATCGCTAGAAAGCCTCAGTTTCCTATCTGTGAAATTGCAGTAATGGTCTTGCCTTCCCAGGATTTGCCCCAGGATGACTGGGAACCCTGTGTACATGTGTGTGTGCACACGTGCACGGCCTTTGAAAAATGATTGGGGAAATAAATGGTGAGCAGAAATGGGAAACGGGTGGTCCAGGGTTTCTTGCCTTGAAAGAAAAGGAATGCGGGAGTTTAGGGAGTGGGAACCTCCACATTTCCAACCTTTCTAAAGAAATGAATTTGTTCCGAGGGCTGGCCTCCCCTACAAATAGATTCACTGCTTTCAGTCCACAGAAGAATCACTGGCGGCCCCAGATGCTAAAAGTGCACCTGCGGGGTTAAGTGGGCCCTCACACCCGAGGCCGCTTGTATGCAAGGTGAAAACTTTCCAGGTTCATTTCTGCCTTCCGCTAAGAGGTAACCAGTACTTCAGGATGGGGGGGGGGGGGCTACGCATCTGCAAATCTGCCCCTGGTTGAAAGTTAAAGGCGACCATCCAGCACCATTTGGCTTCTGAAGTGGGTCTAGCGCTGCACCTCGTCCAGATGTGTCAGATTTATTGCCAAGGATCTAGAAGGAGAAGAAGCCCCACCGGATTGCCGAGTGCCTTCGCTCCAGCTTAGACTGCATTGTTAAAGCCTGGGGAGGGGGAAGGCGCTGGTGACCCAAGTGGTGACACTCTCCAAAGGAGCACAAATGTCTCCGCTCGGGAAAGCGAATCCTGCCAAAGAAGTCAATTCCACAATGCTGGCACCGAGGCGGTGCCAAGCGAAAGGAAAGGAGATGGCAAAAACACATTACCTTGGGAGCCCAGTGCCAGGCGTGTGGCTGGGAGACTCGCCACTGTCTAAGGGCAAGTTGATGGATGGCGTAATTGCGTGTACAGAAGATGGCAGCCAGAGGGATCTGGAGCCTCCGCGGGGGAGCCCGCAGGCCTGGAGGCGGGGGTGGACAGAAGCCAGCTGGAGTGGAGACCAGACCGCCGGCCCGCCCGCCTCGCCTCTCCTCTCCTCTCCTCTCCTCTTCCTTCGGCCTGAGTTGTGGGATAAATTCAGCGGAGCAGGAGGGGGAAAGGGAGGGGGAGGAGAAGGGATTTCCCTCCCTCTCTTTTCCTTCTGCGCCACCTCCCTCCCCCTTTCTCCCCCCCCCCGCTTCCCCAGGCGATAGCCCTCCGCAGATTTTGTTTGGCCGCACTGCCTTAAACGCAAAAGCGGCGCAGGGGTTGGATGGATTTCCACTTCTTTAAAGGCTTCGGGAGGCCACCAGGCAGGGGGCAGAGAGCGGAGTCCGGGAGAACTGAAGGCTCCTGAGCCGGAGGAGGAGGAGGAGGAGGAGGAGGAGGAGGAGGAGGAGGAGGAGGAGGAGGAGGAGGAGGAGGAGGAGGAGGAGGAGGAGGAGGAGGAGGAGAAAGAGAAGGAGGGGGTCAGACGGGAGAGGGAGAGGAAGGAGGGAGGGAGGGAGGGAGGGAGGGAAGGGGCGCTGGGCTTGTGTGAAAGAGCGAGCGAGCGAGCGAGACCGGGAGCGACTGAAAAGCTTGCGCAAGGGAGGAGGCAGAGATGTTCAGGGCGCCGCTGCCAGACCGTTGAGGAGGTGGACCAGGAGGAGCAGCCTCCATGAGCTCCGAGATCGGGGCCCCGGTGCCTCGCAGCCCGGCCTTGATGAACCAGCCGCCGCCGCCGCTGCCTCCCTCCGCCCTGGAGACGTCCAGCACCAGCAGCAGCACCTCTACAACCCCCGGCGGAGGAGGAGGAGGAGGAGGAGGCGGCGGAGGCGGCAGCCACTCCGGCGGCTGCGCTTCCTCGTCCGCGCCCTCCAAAACCAAGAAGGCCAGCTCGGGACTGCGGCGTCCGGAGAAGCCGCCTTACTCGTACATCGCGCTGATCGTGATGGCCATCCAGAGCTCGCCTTCCAAGCGGCTGACGCTGAGCGAGATCTACCAGTTCCTGCAGGCCCGCTTCCCCTTCTTCCGCGGCGCCTACCAAGGCTGGAAGAACTCGGTGCGGCACAACCTCTCCCTCAACGAGTGCTTCATCAAGCTCCCCAAAGGGCTGGGCCGGCCGGGCAAGGGCCACTACTGGACCATCGACCCGGCCAGCGAGTTCATGTTCGAGGAAGGCTCTTTCCGACGACGCCCGCGGGGCTTCCGAAGGAAGTGCCAGGCGCTCAAGCCCACCATGTACCACCGCATGGTGAACGGGCTGAGCTTCCTCCCGCAGGGCTTCGACTTCCAGGCGCCCCCGGCCGCGCCTCTGGGCTGCCACCCCAGCGGCTACAACCCCCTGGACGTGATGCAGGCTGGCGCTGCCTACGACGCCCACCACGTCCCGCACATGTCGCCTAACCCGGGCTCCACGTACATGGCCAGTTGCCCGGTGCCGTCCAACGGGCCGGACTACGGGCCGGACAGCAGCAGCAGCCCGGTGCCTTCCTCGCCTGCCATGGCCAGCGCCATCGAGTGCCACTCGCCCTACGGCAGCCCTGCCGGACACTGGACTGCCTCCGCCGCCTCGCCCTATCTCAAGCAGCAGGCCCTGCAACCGCCGCCGCCGCCTGCCTCCGCCGCCGCCCCGGCCGGCATCCACTCGGGAATGGCCTCCTACTCGCTGGAGCAGAGCTACCTGCACCAAAACGGCAGGGAAGACCTCTCAGGTACCTCGGCCGCCCCGTCCCTCCCTCCCTCCCTCCTTCTCACCCTCTCTCTGCCCCGAAGCGAGTTGCTTCGTTTTCCGAGGCTGAACCAGGCCTCTTTCCTGGGAACCTGGGAAGAAAACACCCGTCCCCCCCCCCGAAGGTTTTTCCCGAGTCAGATTCGCTTCTCAGGCGGGCAGAAATCAAAGGCGTGCGCATACTTTGAAGCCCCGAGGCTAAGCTCGCTGAATTGAAAGGATTCCGTGGAACAATTTATCCGCGAGTCAATTTTGCCTTGCCCACCCCCCACCCCTCCGCTCCAAGCAATGGGAACGGCTGGTTCCGTGGGATCAGTCTGACCCTCTGGAGCCCAGAAGGACAGCCCTCCCTTCCCTTCCCTTCCCTTCCCTTCCCTTCCCTTCCCTTCCCTTCCCTTCCCTTCCCTTCCTTTCCCTTCCCTTCCCTTCCCTTCCCTGCTCCTAGTTCCAGGCATCCACAGTTACGTTTGGAAATTTGCGACTTTAAATGGCCATCTTATAGATAGTCCTATCCTGTTGAGAAAAAACTTGAGTTTGAAGTCCATAGCCCGCAATCTGTTGTGTGCAGGGTATTCTCGGAGTACTAACTTGGCAGCCAGCGTCTCTTATACATAAGGGGTACTTTAAGTCAGAGGGTGTAAAATTCGGCAGTTGTGGGTGTTTTTATACTCACGTGTATAGATTGAAGAATTGCACTCTTGAAGGGGATAGAGAGAAGGAAGTGAGTCGCTTCTAAAACGAGTCCTAACGTGGGATGGTGGGGGGGGGGAGAAGGAGAGAGAGGAATCTGAGAGTATCTGGCTGCGATCCTAATCAAACTTACTGGTGCTCAGAATCGCAGCCAGATCGGGACCTTGGATCCTTGGACGTTGGATTTGTATATGCTGCCCTTTAGTATTTGATCTAGATTCTTTTTACTGCGTTCGAGTAATTGACTTGATAGGGCTGTGTGTGTGTGTGTGTGTGTGTGTGTGTGTGTGTGTCTGTTCAAGGGGAACTGCGTGGTTTCTCACACCTCAAAGTGAAATTTAGGGTACATTTCTTTTTTAAAAAAACAACCCCAAATCACAAAATTTTCTCCTGAGTGCTGAAGAGGGGAAGAAACACACAGAATTTCCCCCCCCCCCCCACCCCGCCCTGCTCAAGTTAAGTTGTAGCTGTCAGATAACAAGCCGGGAAGGTCCTTCTCCAGTACAGATGTTTTCAGAGAAAACACCAGCTTTGGTGTAAGAAAGCAAAGGCTTTCCCGGGGGGTGGGGGATGGGGCGAAAGGAACAGGCCGATTGTTGCGGAGAGTAGAACTGGGTTAAGGAGAGAATATACATCTGCAGTCTAGCCTCGAGGCATCTTGGGATTTTCAAGATCAGTCTGGAATTCCATTGTTAGTTACCTCCTTCCACCCTGGATCCAAATCTTAAGTTCATTAACCACCCCTTGGCGACGACGAGGTCGTCGCATCCAGCAGCTTCTCCACACGAAAGTGCCAGAGCCAGGCGATGTTTATTAGATGCAATTCTCCCCACTGTTCCTGGCACCCACACTCCCATCCCAGAGAGAAAAGACGCCTGCAGTTTGGACAAGTCTTAAAGGCTGCCGTTCCGAGCACCTGGTGTTTCTTAACCTCCCCCGGGGACCGTGCCAAGCTCCTCAGCCGCCTCTTCAGGCAAGGCTGAATGGCCGAGGTAACACACACACACACACACGCACACACACGAGAGAAACTGAATGCGGCCCGACGACTGTTCATTCAACGCTGTTCTTCCCGGTAAACCTGGGTAGGAAAGCGTGCTGCGAGATTCCCTTTGTCAGTAAGGGATAAAGAGGCAGAGAGGAAAGAAAAAAACAGGCGGGATGCACACACGCAGGGAGAGAGAGAGAGAGAGAGAGAGATGCAGACGCCAGGAGTTAATAAATCATGAAGGATTCCGCCCCAGGCCCCTACGAGTTGGTCCCTTGCAGTGAGTGGCTGTTGCGTCTGGGTTGTTTAAGGTTGCCATCCTGCGGACGTCTGCGCCGAAGGAGGCTCCCAAATAGCGGCGAAGTAGGCTTTTTAAACTCCTGACTCTCGGGGATCGGTACACGTCGGGATCGTGTTGTTTCTGTTCCCTCTGAAATCACCCCTCAGTCAGCCTTCCCTTGCTTCCCAGGCTGTGTGTTCCTACGTAGAGAGCGCTCAAGCTTTACTATATTTCCCCCCCGGCAGAATTTTGCTTGGTTGAACAATCTTTTCTCTCCCTTCCCCAGAGGGAGAAACCGCTAAATTTCTTGTGTATGCTTTTTTTAAAAAATAAAAATAAAAATAAAAAATAAATACTCTCAGTGTTGTACCGGGCTAATTGGAAAAAAAGGGAGGGGGGGAGGAAATTGCGACGCGTTCTGCAGATGTTATAGGAGAAGGAGCCGAGGTGTTGTTGTGTTTTTTTTTCCGCATTTTCTTCCAAAATACAAAAGAAGGTGCTCGGGTTATTACTATAACTGGAAAGAACTGCCGAGATCTTCTCTTCGCAATATGTTGCTTTTTTTTTTAAATGGCCTTGAAAAATGTGGGAGAAAGAAAGAGAGAGAGAGAGAGAGGAGAGAAAATAAGGCTCCGAAATGGGTAAAAGATGTTGAGCTGGGATTGGGAGGGGAGGAGGAGGAGGAGGAGGAGGAGATGGATTCTCCAAATAACCTTTTTTAAACGTGGGTCTCGGAGGTTAACTAAACAAAGACAGTCTGGGCTGGACCACACCGAAGGGGACTGGAGCTTGACTTAACCCAGATGAGAGCGAGGTCTTGTTCAATTTTATGGGAATTTCAACAAGTAACAAATGCAGACGACCTTGTCCACGGCTTGGGTTTTCTCCTCGGTGACCTGCTGTCAATCAGCTGGCAGAAGCCTTTCCTGCAACTGCCCTCCCGATCTCAGCGCATTTGTTTTTAACTGGGGGGTGGGGGGTTGAAAACCATCCGTTCCTGAAAGATCTTTCTTAAAACTGATGTAATAACAACAAGGTTGATATTAACAACAACAGCAGAAGCGACAGGGTAGAATTGGAATACGCTTTTTTAAGGCAGGAGCCTGAAAAACATTCTTTTTTCTTCTTCTTCCTGGCTCTTTCCGTGCAGTTCCTAGTGCCTCAGTTCTGCAGAGCTAAATATAATTGCGATTGTTGACTTTAATGAACACACACAAACAAAATGCTCCGACCCGAATTGTACATGAACTGCAGCTGCTGAGTAAAAATGCGATTTCTCTTCCTCCGCACCTTCCTAAGTACCAAGATTTCGATTCTCTCCTTTTTCTTGATCTTTAAAGGGCCGCAATCAGAATAACCTCACCAATTCGTGACTGGGCACCTCTCCTTAAGGAGCAGGCGGAGTTGTAGTCCGATCCCTAACCTGGTTTAACCACCCTGCAGCCGGCCTCAAACTCTGGATAAGCCTTCTTATTCCTGATGGCTTCTACACCGGCCCAGTTGCTGCTTATCTCTGGGCTCCTCAGATGAGATAAGATAAGATTTCAGTATTTACTCCGAGGTGAGCCTCGTGGTCTTCACGAGGTTTGCTCTCCGAGAAATGAGCACTAGCTCAGGAGCTTAATAAAAGCTTTTTCCACGAGGCACGATTGCTCCAGAGATACTCAGAAAGGGATTCCCTGAGATCACTTATAGATCCTCCAAAATAAGCCCTGTATCCATCCCTAAGAAGTCACGGACCCCAGAGTTTTCCTATTTCCTATTTTTAAACATAGATTTCTGTGTGTGTGTGTGTGTGTGTGTGTGTGCGCGCGCGCGCGCGCGCGCGCGAGCATGTGTGTATTTAGGGGAGGAAATCTACCCTGCTTAACCTGAAGTGTGAACTCTTGAGTATGAACTCTTTTACTTAGATAAGATGTAAAGGATTTCCCACCCCTCCCCCCAAATTCGGGTAACCTTTTAACTGAGTAATTCTCAGACGAAGTGATCTTTTTAATTATTATCCTAGCCGGCTTTCCTAAGACAACTAATGCCTACATATAATAAGAAAGCAAAAGATCAACATTCTTTCAGAGTTAGCAGCCACAACCTTGTGGTTCGACTGGAAACCTCAACCTCGCGGTGTCCGGTGTCCCGAAGGTGCTTTCAAAAAAGCAAGCGGACTTTCTTGATTATTATTATTATTATTATTTTTCTTGAAGACGACGGGCGTTCTAGATTCTGTGTAGTGGAATCTCCTGAAGGGCTACTAAGAAAAGAAAAGGGGAAAAAAAGAAAGAAAAGAAAAAAGGAGTCCTATTTAAACCAACGAGGCTTTCCAATAGACTGGAATCGTTAAAAGCGAGGACAGGATTTGGGAGTGTGGAGCTGACAGGGCTCTGCAAAAAAGCCATAGGTGAAAGGTCGCATGGGATGGGTCCGGAGGGGAGGAGATCTGCCTAGGAGAGAACCAGTTCCCAGCCTCAAGGCCTACCGCCCTGGAGAAGACAAGAGAGATCCCTGTCACCCAGTTTCCAAACTCTTGACTATGGGATCGAAATCAGCCGTTCCGAAAATTCGCACTGGACATTTCGCCATTTCGAGCCCTAGGTGGGCCATTTTCTAGGCTGGAGGGGAATTTACCACACACACACCCTCTCTTTCTCCCCCAATTGCGAGCCTTACAGCAAACCACCCATTGATTATTTTTTTTAAGTGCGATCTAGTTGGTAAAACTTCCACCCTCACCTCTAGAATTGTTAGCCCTGAGGAAGGCCGGTGGCTTAGAGAGGTGGGGGGGGGGGGGAAGAGGAGGAAGAAAGGGAGAGTTGGGCGGGTTATTTATATATATATTTATTTATTTATTTATTTATTTATTTATTTATTTATTTATTTATTTATTTATTTATTTATTTATTTATTTATTTATTTATTTATTTATTTGGCACACCCTCAATCCAAGCCGAACTATTTAAATCAGAGTTGCTTGCGGGCTTGCCTAGGAGCCTAGAAAGGAGGGGGCGGAAATCCAGGGAAGCGGTTGCTTTGAGAAAATGGGCTGAGCAAAAGGACCGGATCCGGAGCACAGAAGAGGCGGAAGAGAGGAACGTACACGTGTGTGTGTGTGTGTGTGTGTGTGTGAGAGAGAGAGAGAGAGAGAGAGAGAGAGAGAGAGAGAGAGAGAGAGAGAGAGAGAGAGAGAGAGAGAGAGAGAGAGAGAGAGAGAGAGAGAGAGAGATTCAACCGTTACTTGACCTGACTGGACACCGGTTAGGAACAATGGAGAACAGGTTTGGGAAAGCATCAAGTGGCCTTCTCGAAACGCTGCAAAATCTCAGCTGAAGCACTGGGGAGCCACGGCAAATCGGAGGAAGGAGAGAATGTCAGTTTGACTCTCCGGATCTCTTTAGGTCTGAAAGGAAAGGAGAAAGGCAAAACTCCGGTCTTCCCCGCAGGCCGTATTGATTGTCCGTATTGATGGTTGGATGGATGGATGGGCTACCCTTCGGAAGCTCTCAGAAACTCGTTTTACTTTCTAGGGCGTATCTCCCCCACCCCACCCCCACCCCGGCCACTCAGCTGAAACCATTTTCGGCCCTTTCTACTGGTAAACCGTAGCTGATTGCAAAGAGTCGACTCCCCGGCGCTTTCCAGCTCCCAGGAGCTTAGATGCTCAACCGCTGGGTGAGAGAACAGAAGAACCTGGAAGATGCCTAGAAATTCACGTCTGTGGCCAGCTAAAATATCATTCCTCTCTACCGAGGCCGAATTCCATCCCCAAATAGAGCCAGGCAACCTATATAATACACCCTTTGCCTTTTGGGAAGCCAGTCGCCTTTGGCTCCACTAAGACTGGCCACCAGGTTAAAAAGTGCAAGGCGGCCCGCGTCGCCGAGCCTTTGGGGTCTTCCAGGCTTTTGCCAGGGAAAGAAAGAAGAGAAAAGAAGAGAAAAAAGAAAGGAAGGAAGGAAGGAAGGAAGGAAGGAAGGAAGGAAGGAAGGAAAGAAAGAAAGAAAGAAAGAAAGAAAGAAAGAA
Organism: Vipera ursinii; assembly: GCF_947247035.1. Taxonomy (NCBI): domain Eukaryota; kingdom Metazoa; phylum Chordata; class Lepidosauria; order Squamata; family Viperidae; genus Vipera; species Vipera ursinii. Next base: position 141,736,509 of record NC_139516.1, on the reverse strand, counting down.
AGAAAGAAAGAAAAGGGAGAAAGAAAGAAAAGCACACGGAAATCAAGGATTCCCTGTGGGATTCAAGAACAGGAGCCTGTGGATGCGTCCCCTTAGCAGAACAAGCCAGGTCGTTAAATTTCATTGTAAGGAAATCTATACCGCAAACGCCCGTGTGTGTGTGTGTGTGTGTGTGCGCGCGCGCGCGCTAAAATCAGGAAGAAGGGCTTTGTTTGTGCTTTTGTTTACTCCCCCCCTCCCCCAAGCCTTCGCTTGGTTGATCGCTGGGAGCTGATCTCTGGACACCAGAGATCCTGCGCTAGTTAGCGAAGTGTTCCTTGAAGGAAATCCATCCAAGCTGCGTTGACCTCGAATACCCTGGCTCGAAAAATGAGAGGCTCTGGTTATAAGCAGAAGAAGCACCAGTGCAAAATCCGGGTGCTGTTCATACCCCACGAACACAAGTGGTAACCGGAGCCTATCTTGAAATCAGGATTGGAGAGGGGGTGGGGTGGGGTGGGGAAGGGAGGAAGTGTAGAGATCAGCCGAATGCGCGAGAGATTTATTTACTTTTATAATAAGACCTTTAAGCCTGAAATAATCTCCCTAAAAGGAAATGGGGTCCTTTCTTGAAAATCCGCTTTAAACCCTGCACCTTTTCTTCCAAATGATTGATCAGAATTCTGCTGCTTGGTGTCCAACTTTTTGTTTTCATTTCGGGCTGTTTGGTTTGTTCTTATTCCTTCCCTTTTGCAACTCGCTTTAGGACCAGCCAAAAAGAAAAAAGTGGATCTGGAGGCCATAAAGAAATAAATAACTCCCAGGTCCTTCACTGAATACACTCACCGTTCCTGCAGGCCAAGGTGGAAGAATCTGATTCTGTCTTTCTCCCAATCTGGAGAGGAGAAAAACCTTTAAAATGGCCCAAATTGAGCTTTGGGGGGGGGGAAGAGGGGGGGGGTTCAACATCTTGCTTTTTAGAATCTGGATCCCATCTTAAATTCTTGGTTTTGGTATATTTGTATTTTTTTATTTTTTTTTAATTCCATTTATATCCCGCCCTTCTCCGAAGACTCAGGGCAGCTTACAAGCTTAGCAATAGCCTTCATTCTATGTATATGCCTGCTTATTAGGGCTTTCGCGCCCCCCCCCCCCCCAGCGGCATTATTACAAAGTCAGCTTAATTGCCCCCAACAATCTGGGTCCTCATTTTACCTACCTCGGAAGGATGGAAGGCTGAGTCAACCTTGAATTTGCTGCATAGAAACAAAACACACACACACCTTTGTTGGGTACCTGTGTGCACATGTGTATACGTAAGTAAAAAAAAAAGTAAATAAATTCAGGCAGGAAAGGAACAGCTCATCTTAAATTGCATCCCTGCTCTGTCTGAGAGTCCCTTACTGATAACACGGTTATAAGACTTACTTCTGAATAGACATTATTGATAGGGTGGCCTCGTGGCTCTGAATCCAAGTTGCCCATACCCACGTTAAGCATCCGTGTTGGGCGATTTCATAAAAAAGAGAGCTTCCATTTAAGGAGAAAGAATGGCGAACTGTGGGCACAGCCTTTGATCAAGGAAGGAAACGTCCTTGATTGTTAAAGCTGATAGCTTTCCAACAGAAAGCTTAAGGCTGCCTTGTGGCTGCAAACAGGCCAGACAGAACTAGAAGGGCCAAGTGGAGAAATAAGAAATAAGGCCACGCTTTGAAGGGAAAAGGCACATAGGTTTGCATTTGGACTGGAAGTTTGTATGCAGCTGAACTTCCTTGGAACTTCCTTTGGATGAAGTCCCAGCTCTAAAATTAGCCAGCTGGAACCAGGAGATATTTCGAGCAGCCAGACTGGTCCTTTGTGCTCCAAGTGATTCAGGCAATGGGTGCAAGCGGGATTCCACCCAGTTGCCGCACAGCCATTGAAGCATCTCCTACTTTTCCCACTTGCCTGGCATATGAATGAATGTAGAACTACTATAATGATTGTCATGCCCTTGGCCTTTTTTTAAAAAATAAAATAAAAAATAAAATTGAATGAAACGGAATGCCTCTATGAATTTACCTTGGCTTCACCCACTTGAACTCGATGGAGTTTACTTGTGTAAACAGGACCCAAATAAAGCACGCACGCTCTCTCTCGGCAGGGGTTTCTGTAACTGCGTAACCCTCCAGAGGTGTCAGAACTACAAGTTCCATCATTCCAAACCAGCCAAGCCATCTACTTGGAGATGAATTGGGATTCAGGGATGGGTTCCCAAGATAACAAGGCCAGGTCACCTATTGTAGTGGTTAAAGGCATCGGAGCAGAAGCTAGGCGAAATGGAGTTCTAGTCCAGTCTCAGGCATGGAAGCCAACTGGATGATTCCGGGCCAGCCAGGCACTCCATCTCAGCTTGTAGGAAGAAAGCAACTGGCAAACCTCTTCCAGAAACCTTGAGGCCTCCTTCCAGGAGAGGTCAGAGCAAGAAGCCCAGGGCTTTCCTAGGAATAAACAGATGGTGAGCTGCCCCCACCCCAGGAAATCAGGGCAGCTGATTTCCAGTTCAAGATTCCCTTTGGCGAGTTTCGTGGCTCCTCTTGAGTTTGGGGGCTTTCTGAAAACCTTCTGCTCAGAGGTTTGTGGCAAATGTTTTAACTTCAGCCAAGGCCTGTGGCGCTGTAGTGGAAAACAAAAAAAGGAAGGCGAGTGGAGGAGTGGAGCGCGGAAACATTTTAGTTTCTCCATCCCACTGTGTCTTCTTACCAGCATTGTCTGCCCCTAAGCCACTCATGCTGCTCTTTTCAAATGCTGTTTAACTTACCACTGGTATGTTTGTAGCCCGCTCACCCCTCTCTCCCCGGTGTGAAATTTGGAGTGGTTAACTAGTACAGAAGGAAATAAATTTTGCTCTCCGTTTCCCTCATTATTGTTACCTTGAGCGGCAAGCATGGGGGATTTTGCTGGCCACGGGAAAACAAAGGGATGTTTAGCCCACTGCCTTTTGGTGGGGTTCATTTTAATTTTATTTTAAGTAAAACAGACAGCAAAGTCCAAATGCCTCTGACTGATTGGTTGATTGATTGGGCCTTTGATTGGCTTGACTCTCCTCCAGCCAGCCTGCTTAAAGGCTGAATGGAGGCCTGAGGGCAGAATTCAAGAAATTGGAGGTGTTGGGTTACATTTTTTGATTGGTGACCTCTTCACTGTAATGAAGAGCAGGCCAGCTGGGCCGGCCAGCCAACCCTGCCCTGCCATGCCATGGCCAGGAGTAGAATTCCATTAACTTTCAGTACTCAGCTTTTGCCCCCTATCAAAGTCCTCTCCTGCCAAGTAGAGCCAGTGAGGGGCTGATGCAGGGAAGCGAGAGAAAAGCAATAGAGGTGCTGAACAACGAGTGGGGAAACTCTGGTTCAACTCCACCCCAAGCACCTGGCGGGGGGGGGGCAGTGGGTGACTTCGGGCCAGTCATTCTCATTCAGCCCAGCCTATCTCATAGGACTGTTGTACGGAAAAATGAAGGGAGTATTGCTATGCATGCAGTCTTGATCTACAGAAAGAAGCCAGGAGTGTAAATCTAACCCTACAAAGTAAACAGGTCTTTTGGAGAGAGAGAGAGAGAGAGAGAGAGAGAGAGAGAGAGAGAGAGAGAGAGAGGGAGAGAGAGGGGGAAGGGAGGGAGGGAGGGAGGGAGAGAGAGAGAGAGAGAGAGAGAGAGAGGGAGAGAGAGAGAGAGAGAGGGAGAGGGAGGGAGGGAGGGAGAGAGAGAGAGAGAGAGAGAGAGAGAGAGGGAGAGAGAGGGAGGGAGAGAGAGAGAGAGAGAGAGAGAGAGGGGGAGAGAGAGAGAGAGAGAGAGAGGGAGAGAGAGGGAGGGAGAGAGAGAGAGAGAGAGAGGGAGAGAGAGGGAGAGAGAGAGAGAGAGAGAGAGAGAGAGAGAGATAGAGAGAGAGAGAGAGTGTGTTTGGTGAGCTGTAAAGGCATTGGGGCTAGAACTGGGAGACAGGCACAAAGCAGCTGGATGCTCTTGGGCCAGTCATTCACTCTCAGCTATAGGAAGTAAGGCTTGGTTCTCAACCCAGAGTCCGCCACAGGCCCCTGGAGTGGGGGGGGGGGGGGTGGAGGCGCAATGTCATCACAGGGTCTCCTTGAAGGGACACACCCCCCCGGGGTTCCTCGAAGGCTAGAAGAAATGTTATTCTTTAAATCTTGAATTAAGCCTTGGGTGTCTGTAGCCATAAAATGTATTTAAAGGGGTCTGCCCCCCCCCACACCCGGTGAAGAAAAGGTTGAGAATTTAGTAAGCAACGACAAACTGTTTCCAAAATCTTGCCAAGAAAACTGCAGGGATTTTGGACAGGCAGGTGCCAGGAGTCAAGGGTTGATTCCAAGAGGCGCACACACACACCCGAAAACATTAGGCAGAAATTGGTTCAAGGGGAGTCAGAAAAGATTGCTCGCCAAATATGTTGAGGGTATGGCTGGTGGCGCCTTCCTGAATCCCCCATTCAAGCTGGCAGAGTTCTGTGACAATTAGAAGTTCGGGGAGCAAAGGAGGTAATTGGCAAAGGTTTGGTTCAGAGCTAATCCGGTTCTGAATGTGGGTTTTGGACGTTTTGAGGGACACGAGCCAACACAGAGCAGTGAGTGGCCCTCAGACTCCGGGGATCTTTCTCCAAAAGTGAAGACCTGGAAGGGAGGGGGTGTCCGTCTCCTGTCCTTTACCTTAAAAATTCCCATCTCTCCATTTTACACCAGGACAGCTGTCCCCATCTCCCTTCCCTTCCCCGAACTTGTCCTTGGACTCGCCTTTTCTTTCTCTCTCCGCAGTGGGCCTGCCTCGGTACCAGCACCACCCCAGCCCAGTCTGCGACCGGAAGGATTTCGTCCTCAATTTCAACGGCATCTCGTCCTTCCACCCATCAGCCAGCAGCTCTTACTATCACCACCACCACCACCATCACCACCAAACCGTCTGCCAAGACATCAAGCCCTGTGTGATGTAAACGCGGACTCCGAAGGCGGAGCGGAAGGAGCCAAGCAGCCCGGCCGGACGCAAGTGGAGGGCGGTGGGTGGCTGCAAGAGGCGCTCCGAGATCCAGCGGGGGGGGGGGGCCGGGAAGGACACGGAATAACCCCCCACCCCCCCCCCCACGGCCCCGACTCCCTAACCCGAGGAAGGCGGGCGCCCAATGGAAGCACCTCTCTTGCGGACCTCGCGCAGCGCGATCCTCCGCAGTCGAAACCAGAGCTTCGTTCCAGCCGGGCCCCGTTTAACGCCTGATATTTTTTTTCTCCCTCCTCCTGGTCCTTCCAAGTGAAGCCTCCCTCCGATCCGCGGACTGATGCCTTGCAGAAGAGCAAAGGCGGAGGGGTGGGGATCCTCTGAGAGAACCCCTCTGTGCCCTCTCCAGGGGAGGGGGCCAACCCCATACAGGATTGCTGCCTTACCTTAGACGCGTTCACAATTGCACAGGAGGGCGGGCTGTTTTTTTTTTCCCCTTCTGGCTTCCTCCTCGCAGTCAGCTCCCCCCTGGAGGATGGCGCCGAATTTTGAGGCTGCTGTTAGTAGACCCCCAGCCCGAAAGAGCTCCGAGGTGCGTTCTTTCTTTCTTTCTTTCTTTCTTTCTTTCTTTCTTTCTTTCTTTCTTTCTTTCTTTCTTTCTTTCTTTCTTTCTTTCTTTCTTTCTTTCTTTCTCTCTCTCTCTCTCTCTCTCTCTCTCTCTCTCTCTCTCTCTCTCTCTCTCTCTCTCTTCTCTCTCTCTCTCTTCCCCCTCCCCAAGGAAGGAAATGCCTGTTTAGGATCGGGCTGCGGATTCCCTGAGCCTTCTTTGGCCCCCCCCCCCCCCGCACACCTTTCTTCCGCCCCGGGTCCTCCGGAGAAGTTAGGTCACGATTCCCATCCTCTTTATTTTATAAGATGATGGGAGCTGTAGTTCTAGTCCTCCAGAGAGGATTCCCGTTGGGGGGGGGGTGCGCGAAGGAGGCTATGATTTCCGCAGCTCACTAATTAAGGCTGCCCCTATATTCTTTTGCAAGCCCCGCGTTTTCGAAAGACCAAGCGCATCGCGTTTTTTGGTTTTCATTTAATTTTACGGCTAGGTGTTTTATTTAAAAGCAACATTTTTTTTTTAAAAAAAGGTTGGATTCGGACTCGACACAAACCTTCCGAAAATCGATCGGCGGTTAAGATTGGAAGCCCGTTTCATTTCGTGGGAATGGTTCCAAGGATGAGTCAGTTGGGGGCCAACCAAACCTTAACATATTTTTTTTTGACAAGCAGCAGCCGCGCTGGTTGGAGGTTCCCCCTCTTTTTTTCCACGACGCGACCCTTTGTTATTTTTATTTTTCTATATATTAAAAAAAAAGATGTTTAAAGCCGAAATGCCTCCAGGTGTAACTCAAAACGATCTCAGCCGCTTGCGCTCGACTTCGTCCGTAATCTCAAACGAAGCCCTTGGCTTCTCATTTCATTTAGCACCGCACGGAGCCGAGGTCGTTTATTGGATAAACCTCATTTAGAGAAAGGCACACTTAGAGAAAGGCAAATAAGAATCGAAAGACTTCTAGCGGCGGCAGCGGCCACCGGCGACTTAGAGCGTAGTCAGGCCATCCCAGAGGCGATGTAAATAGTCCTCATTACCGTACAATTCGTTGGGCGCAACGTTGGCTGGCTAGGCGGCTGGCGCTGTAAGAAGCTCCTGTGAGGGCATCCTGCACCGGTGCTTTTGTCAATTTTGTTCCTCCAGGCCTTCCTGTCCTCTACCATCTTCTGGAGTCCATCTAAGCTCACGCCTACTGCTTCAGTGACCCCATCCAGCCACCTCATTCTCTGTCGTCCCCTTCTTCTCTTGCCCTCCATTAGGCTCTTCTCCAGTGAGTCCTTCCTTTTCATTAGGTGGCCAAAGTATTTGAGATTCAGCTCCTTCCTCCGTGTAAAGATCTCTTAAGAAGAGAGATCTTCTTAGAGATCTGAGAGGCCTTTTTTCCTTACTGTCAAAGTAGCCACGGGAGAGACCCAGATGTGGGGTGAGGAGTGTAACAAAATCAAAAGTATTTTAATTTTATTTTTATTTTTGTGCTGGAAACCTTTAGTCGTTCCCAAACTCAGGGCTTCTTTCTTTCTTTCTTTCTTTCTTTCTTTCTTTCTTTCTTTCTTTCTTTCTTTCTTTCTTTCTTTCTTTCTTTCTTTCTTTTGTAGGAAACGCCTTATTATTCCAGGGAGTCGGTGGGCACGATTAAAGCAGCACTGATTTCAGGGGCCGGGTGGGAGGCAAGTAAACTGCCACCAGCATCTCCAAATTTTTCCAAATTTCTGGCTTCACTCGTCTAGTTGGGTTTTTTTTTTTTTCAGATACTGACACGTTACCACTTGGGGCTTAGTTTATTTCTGTTGGGGTTTTTTTCCCCTTAAGCGTTTATATCACAGTTTGCTGTTGTTTTGTTTTGTTGTGTGTGTTTTTTTTTTGAGAAAAAAAATGAAATAAATTTCGTGTATACTCGCACAACTATTGCTTTTCAGCCAGAGAGTATAATTTGCACTTATATAATAACGTTTGTTGGTTTGTCGGAAGTTGTGATGTACAAAGTTCTTGGGGGTGGGCATTTCTTCTCCCCCCAATAAAATGTATGTGACCACAATCTTAGTTTCCTTTTCCCTTGTCATATCAGGAAGAATCCATGTTTAATCCTTGAAAGAAAACGGGAGAAATTATGGGGGAACCGTTGCCTTGTTCAAGGGAGAGAGCCCGGCTTTGCGCCGATTTTGCGGGCTTCACTTCGGGATGGAAGGCGGGGGAAACGACTGGTAAGACTTCAGCTTGAACGCTTCAACCCGACGAGACTTTCTTCCAGCCACAGAGACCCCCTCTTCTCTTCCCAACTGCAGGCCGGGATCCGGGACCAGGGCAAATAACTCGGATTCCCTTCTGAGTTTACTCAGGGCACCAGTGCACGGATGACTTCTTCCGAGAAGATGGAGATAACCTTTCCCCTGAAGTTCACAATGCGTGTTTTAGAACTGAGCAAACCGTGGCTTGCAAATATCAAAGGCGTCCCCTCTAGATTAGCTGGGGATGATGGGGATGTGACCGAGCATCTTTGGAAGGGACAGCGGGTCGCCTAAGAAGACTATCGTAGTCTGTTCCTAGGGAAAAGATTTCTTTTGGGGGAAGGGGGGGGAGGGTGTGTGCGTGTGAGTAGAAAACCTCCCCAGAAGAGGCAGAGTAACCTTCCCAACCAAGCACCCTTCAAGAGAATTGGACCAGAATTGCCATCACCAGAACCCTCACACGTTCTGGCTGCGGATGATGGGAATGGTAATCCAAAACAGCTGGAAGGCCTTTAAGTAGTGGAAAGCTAAGATAGGCACACACCTTATCTTGATTAGAAATCCACTCGGCTCCAACAAGGCTTCTTCCAATCTGCCCAGAACACTGTCAGTTCACTTGTTAGTCAAAGAGGTGCCTTTGAAAGAAAAGCAATTCCGGAAATCCAATCAAGCTCCTTGTCTAATTTACAGCATTTATCTACATTGGTTTTTTCCCCAACCTGGCACTCTCTAGATACGCTGGGCTACTATTTCCTTTAATGTGAGGCAATGAGGATTGCAGCCCACCAGTTCCAGGGGCACCAGATTGGCAGAGCCAGATTTACAAGTCCATCGGGAATAATTAGGAATTAGCCTGATCAGGCTAAACCTCTGAGTGCAGTTTAAAAAGAAAAAAAAATCAAAATAGCGAGATCAAAGCATCTTCAGCTTTTTATGCGCTCCACCATCTTGACTTTTTTGACAACCCTGAGCCTGCCTATGTTGAAATAAAGACACTCATTAATGTTCTCTTTACATAGGAGCAGAAAGCGGGGGTGGGGTGGCGGCATTACCTTATAGATTTGAATTTGGTCAAAGCTTGAGGCAGACAGGGTGACCATCCCTTATATCCCTTATTCAGATATTTGCCACTACCGCACCCCTTGTTCAGAGCATTCATCCAAATAGAGATTTAGAAAGCAGATAACAGGCAGGGCTGAGCCTTAAATCCCTCCCTAGTGAATTTAGATGATATGGGTCAACCAGGACAAATATATTGGGTGCTGCCACTCTGGAACTGAACTGCGTTGAAAACCATAGGATTTATTACTAAAAACTGAAGTGGCCTGCCTGGTTGGAATCAACAACGTTGACCTCCTCCTGGTTTCTCCAATTGAACGTCCTGAATGCATGTACTTCAACTCCCAGAATCCTCAGCCAGGATTCCCACTGCTGAGAAATCTGGGGCCTTCGACTCCATACATCTGACGTCAGGACATCAGGACTAGCTTGGATCACACTGGCCTGATCTTTCAACCCCATCGAGATCTGATGTAACAAACCGGGATCTAGAAGTAAGTCCAACTGCTTTCTCGGTAGCATGAGCTTCTCTTCAATTTCAAATACAGGATAATTTCATAGAAGAAAGGAAAAGGATGGGAAGGTCTTCGCAAACCCTAACATGTTTGGGGACACAACTGAGATCAGTCTGGTTGGAGATCATTCAAGTTGTTCTCCCCACCGTCTCCTCTCCTGGTTCCCCTGTGTCTTACACTCCCAGAAAAATTTAACAATCCTCCCTAGCGGGCCTTGGAATAAAACTCAGACCTTGGGTAGGGTGGTTTTGCTTTTTTAAAATTAAATCCACAAAGCCCCCTTGGTCAGTGGCATGATGTGAATTTCAGCCCAAACCTTTTTCTTGAAGCTAAAACATTTAAGTTCTGCTGCTTGGTTGGAATTGCTGCTTGATTGATTAGATTTTTAAAAGGAGACATCTTGATCTTGCAACAGAAAGAAAAGCCATCGGTGGATTCACAGATGTGGGTGTTCAAGTCCAAACTTAATGAATAAAAGTGGTTTGGGCTTGAATTGGGGAAAATCTCCTGCCCTGCACTCTCCCACCCCCCACCCCCAATCTTTTGATTTCATCCAGTTTTCTCTTTATGTTTAATAAAACGGAGCAGTTTGCCCTAACAAGAAAAGAAAAAAAAAACCTCACCACCCAGGAGCTTACTATTTAATAGGAGTACTCCCAATCTTGCATCTCCAAACAATAAAACAGGGAGAGAATTTGTGCATTTTTTTTAAAAAAAAAATTCTCCCTATTTACGTTCAAGCACAACACTTCATAGGCTTCTCGGAGGCCTGCTGTACATTATAAAGTCAGTTTCAGAGGACGCTTGGACCACAGTGCAGTGTTTACATTCTTCTCAAGGCAAGCCTGCATGGACGTAATTTATAACCTAAACACTCCAACGTAACTTGTTTATATAGAGCATGACAAGACCTCAAAGACCGAAAAACTGAAATTGCCCAACCTGGCCTTCCCATGAGGCTCCACTGCCCCCTGATGGAGAGAAGCAATGTCTGAAAGATTGTGTTAAACATCTTACCTACAATATCCTAAAAAACGTCTGAAAGTGAGCCTTGGAGAAACTTAACCTTCAAGAAATGCATGGATAAATGGATGTTTTTCCTGAAGGGTTAGTTATTTACGTGCGTGTGTGTGTGTGTGTGTGTGTGTGTGTGTGTGTGTAGAGATACAGACATACACGCACACTTCAAGTCCATGTTGACTCCTGGTGCCTGCCTGGACCAATTCCCTGCAGTTTTCTTGGCAAGATTTCAAAAGTGGCTTGCCATTGTTGGCTTCCTAGGGTTGAGGGAGAGTGGCTGGCCCAATGTCACCGAAGGTCCTGGAACTCAGAGTTTCCTGGTTTTTAGCCTGATGCCTTAACTACTACACCAAATTGTGTCTCTTATTATATTCACCCCCATCTTTATAAGTGGGTGATTGGTGGAAGGGTTCACCGCGAAAGGGGTGGGCAGGGAAGCTGTGATCTTGTGCCTTTGATGATAACAAACCTCTGTGTCTTGTGAGTGCCATGCCCTTCCCTGACACGTTTCAGTGGTGTGTGCTTGTGTTTCAGAGTGTTTTTGCTCAGCCTAGGAGTACTTGCTGCCCTTCTAAACAATCTACAGACAGTATCCAGATGTGCACCTCCTTCATATTTTTTTTTGAAGTTTGTGAAATAATGGGATAGCATCCAGATCATTCAGTTCCATTCATGCTTTGTGGCAAAGAAATAGTGAGCAGATCATGACTTTAGCTTCCATCTACCTGCCCAGCTCTCCCAGTTCTGCCTTCCTTTACAACTCCATTTGCCGCTGCAGTAGTTGTGAGTTGCCCATATCAATGTACACGTTTTCAATTTATTTTTCTAGTGGCATGTTGGACCACCCATAGCCTTTCCTGAATCGACAGTCTATCCTTAAGTTTTATAACAATCAAGTAAACTCTTTTTGGCATGAAGCTTTAGTTACAGGTGGTCCCCTCTGAACGACCACTCATTTCAGTGACCATTTAAACTTGCTATGGCATTGAATGAGTGGTGCTTGGGACTGGTTCTCAAAGTTGTCACAGTGTCTTCCAATCATGTGATTGGGATTTGGCTGCTTGGCGCCCAGCTTGCAATTATGACCTCACAATGTCCCACATTCGGATGGTTAAAACTGGAGACCTTCTTTGCCAGCTTCTTCCAAGCAAAGAATTTAGAAACCAGCAGGAGGTCACAAGTGGTGACCTCAGGAAGTCCTCACTTAATGACCATGCTATCTCTTAATGATAGCAACCTGGACGTGCTTGAACTGCTGGCCCTAAGCTGTGTGACATCATGCTTTATGACCCTGTTGCTTAGCAATGGAAATTCTGGTCCCAAGTCTTAACTGAGGATAATTGCATTCATAGAGGTAAATTAGGCAAATTAATGGGTAGAAAGCAGTCATTTTTACCTTGTCTTCCTGACAGTCCACCCTAGCATGAGCATACCAATTTTATTTCCATTTCCTCTTTTCTTTTTACTACGGTAAGAAATTTCTTGCAAATAATCTCACCACCTGAAAATAAACAGGGAAAAATTCTTTCTATTCTAAATATAAAATTATAGAACATAGAGAAATAGGATTGGAAGGGATCTTGGAGGTCATCTAGTCCAACCCCCTGCTCAGGCAGGAAACCCGATACCATTTCAGACAAATGGCTGTCCAGTCTCTTCTTAAAAACTTCCAGTGTTGGAGCATTCACAGCTTCTGCAGGCAGGTTGTTCCACCGGTTATTTGTTCTCACTGTCAGGAAATTTCTCCTTAATTCTAGGTTGTTATTCTCCTTGATTAGTTTCCATCTGTTGCTTCTTGTCCTGCCTTCAGGTGCTTTGGAGAATAAGTTGACCCCCTCTTCTCCATGACAGCCTGTCGAATACTGGAAGACTGCTAACGTATCAAGTCATGGAATTCCTTCCATGTTTTTTTTTACTTTTTCATATTTTCAAGTTCTGACATTACAGATTGGTTTGCTTATTGACATTCAGGTGGTGAGCATGCTAGGGATACCAGATCTGGGCTGCAATAATTCAGGTGACACCCCCCCCCTGCCTCAAGGAAATCCAAGAAATACAGTAGCTATCTCTGCTGCTATCTAGAGATCATCTAGATCAGGGGTGTCAAACTCAATTTCATTGAGGGCCGAATCAGCATTGCGGTTGCCCTCAGGGGGCCGGGTGGGCGTGGCCTACTGGGTGGGCGTGGCTAGAGTGCGTATGGCCTACTGGGTGGGCATGGCCAGCTCTACATCGTTGGCATCAAGGGTGCCTATGGGGGCCTGGGCAGGAGTGGGACAGATCTGAGGGTCTCTGGCAGAAGGAGGGTCTCTGGGCCAGGGCCAAGGCAGTGGGGGCCGTTCCCTCACTGTTTCCAGGATGGCTTCGCAGGCCGCATGAAACCACTTTGCAGGCCGGATCTGGCCCCCGGGCCTTGTGTTTGACATGTCTGATCTAGATCTTTCCTGCCTGAACTGATTTCAAGATTTTTCTGCCTACGTGGATGATCACTGCAAACAGGAAAGAAGGGATAAAAAGGGAATAAACTATAGACTGATGACTCAGTGATGACAACAAAGTCTGAATGCTAGGGGAAATTTCTGTAATTAGCAGAGTGTCTCCTAAAACATCTGTCTGAAACAGACATAATGGCTATCAGCTTTGAGAACGTTTGGGAATGGGCGAAGAATCTTTTAAATTCTTCATCACTTTCCATTAACTTTCTTCATGGCTTTCCTGCCTCTCTTGCTGTGACTGCACCGTACCCACAACAGAGAACTCACCTTTTTTTTCCTGGAAACATGCTAGGCCATGTTTAACTCCTATGGAAGATAGAGACATCCTGCCCAGGATTCCTATTCACCTTTTAGGATTCTGAAAGGTGCTGTCACAAAGAGGGTAGTTGTTGGGTTAATGTGCACGTGCATGTATTAGCCATGCCATTAGCAGATATCTCCACTTTTTCCAGTCCCTCAAAGCTCTTGCCATTTCCAGAGTAAGGGCTTAAAACCCCACCCACTGCTTGCCGTGTCTGCAAACTTTAGCCATACGTTTGACTCTCTAGAACAGCAGCTCCCAATCTTTTCTTTACCCTGCACCCCCTAGAACATAATAATGATGATGATGATGATGATGATGATGATGATGGAAGGGACCTTGGAGGTCATCTAGTCCAACCCCCTGCTCAGGCAGGAAACCCGATACCATTTCAGACAAATGGCTGTCCAATCTCTTCATGAAGACTTCCAGTGTTGGAGCATTCGCACCTTCTGGAGGCAGGTTGTTCCACTGATTAATTGTTCTGACTGTCAGGAAGTTTCTCCTTAGTTCTAGGTTGCTTCTCTCTTTGGTTAGTTTCCATCCATTGCTTCTTGTCCTGCCTTCAGGCGCTTTGGAGTATAGCTTGACTCCCTCTTCTCTGTGGCATCCCCTGAGATATTGGAACACTGCTATCATGTCCCCCCTCGTCCTTCTCTTCATTAAACTGGACAGATATACTCTTGCACCCCTTACAAAAGTTCAAAATAACGGCAGCGAATTATGCATATACACTATAATTTTGAAAAGAAAAGTCAAGTTTTTGCGCCCCCTGGAATATCATCTCACATCCCCAAGCGGTGCAAGCACCCACCATTGGGAACTCCTGCTCTAGAAAGCTGATTCCATCTGGCTGTGAAGAATCTGCCCAAGACTGAGGCAAAATTGGGAAAAATTGTGCTTCCTTAACAGTGGATGTGTCAACCCAGCCCCCTCCGCATATTCTCTCCCCTCTGATGTTGCTTGAAAGCATCACCTGCTGGTGGAAAAATGTGCACAAACCGTGGTGCTGTAACAAGGATCTGCATCTCCCTGATATCCTTTGTGCCATGTCAGTTTTGCACAATCCTGTGTACAGCCTCTATCTTCCTCTCCACATTCACTTGGAAGAGACAAATCCCATTAAGAGAAACGACGGAAATTAACAAGCAATCTTGGGATGTTTGGAAATACTCCCCTCCCCATCTTTCTGTAGCCCTCAGCAATATTATTTATTATTTATTAAATTTGTACGCCGCCCATCTCCCCTATAAGGTCACCCTGGGGTATAATTCATCCCTTTGCGAAGCCCTTCCCTTTCTGACTGTTACAAGAAGAGCCCAGTGCTTGGATGTGGAGGATGGGTGGAAGGGTTACAGGTAGGCAAGAGAAAGAGAAAAATTTGATGAAAACAAGGCTGCCCCTATACAGTTAATGAACCTAATGGCTGTGACAGCACTGTGTGGCTCAAAAATGCAAGATTCAGGATTGATGATAAGGATTGATGATAAGCACCAATATTGTGCTCAGATTTGATTTTAAAAAAAGAAGGAGCAGGGTTCTTGGGATCTGGTCCTAACTGAGAAAGAGAAGTAGCGGTAGCAAATAATAGTCGATGCCCAGAGGGAAAAGGACATAGTCTTTAGGTACACCGAAAATCATGATAACACCTAGAGATCAATCACTAACCAAACTGTCACAAAAAAAGGTTGCATAAATCGTAGGTACTATATTGCAGAGGCCGGACTGGCCTGTCAGTTTAAACAGCCAATACATCTTTTCATCTAGGACTGTGGTGGCGAACCTATGGCATGTGTGCCACAGGTGGGACACAGAGCCCTCTCCGTGGGCACGCGTGCCATCGCCCCAGTCCTAGGCCTTCAGCTGGGTTTTATAAAACCTTTTTGCTTTAGGCCTCCACTGTTGTGTGCAAAAAAAAAAGGTTCAATCAGTCAATCACTTTCAACTGCTTGAGGGGAAAAAAAAAGATCTCGCAAAGTTGGAATTGATTGATTGAACTTTTTAGTCCCACCCAGTCTGCCATTACCACCGCAGTCACGCCCACCCAATGGGCCACGCCCACCCAATGGGCCACGCCCACCCGGCACCCGACGATACATAAGTGGGTTTTGGGTTGCGGTTTGGGCACTCGGTGTCTAAAAGGTTCGCCATCACTGATCTAGGATGGGAAGTAACGATACAAGGCTGTGTGCGATCATCAGGCCAATGTTACAATCATCAAGAGGAATATCAGAGGCTGCTTGGGCAGATTAAAACCGAAACAGGGAACAGGCATAAGGTTGACCCCAAGGGGTTGGAGAGGCATGGGTTGGGAGTGGGGTGAGGGTAGTAAGAAGGCACTGTGTGAAATTCTCAGAATCTCAATCCGAAAGCACTGTCTCTGGGGAGCAGGGCCACCTATTTCACAACTATGTTGTAAAGAGAAGGGAAAGGCCCCATTTGTCCCCTCCTCTTTTATGAAGTACACCGAGACACACGTGAATAGCTACAGGTAGTCCTCAACTTACAACAGTTCATTTAGTGACCATTCAAAGTTGCGACGACCCCGGAAAATGAGACTTATGACCGTTTTTTACACTTAAGACCATTGCAGCCTCCCCAGGTCCACGTGATCAAACCTCACATGACGATTTATGACGCTTGTAGGGTCTTTGGGGGTGTATGTGTGTCACATGTGTGACCTTCTGACAAGCAAAGTCAGTGGGGAAGCCAGATTCATTTAACAGCCGTGTGTTACTAACTTAACAACTGCGGTGATTCGCTGAACAACTGTGGCAAGAGAAATCATAAAATGGGGCAAAATTCACTTGACAAATGTCTCACTTAGGAACAGAAATTTTAGGCTCAATTGTGATTGTAAGTCGAGGGCATATCTCTACTAAGATACGTCTGCCTCCAAAACTAAGGACAAGTCTCCCTGTCCTGCTAACTGTGGTGTGAAAATGCCCTGCTAACCATACCCGGAGGGTGTGTGCTCTTGACATCCCCAGCTCACATATAGAAAAAGCTTAAAACCCTCTTTTAGTGGCTCTAGTTTTAATGCTTTCCCTCTTTTCCTGTTACAAGTAGTGACCTTCGAATGTTCTATAATGCAGAGGTCCCCAACTTTTGGGGCCCTGGGGACCGGTTCTGTGAAGAGTTTTTTCCATGGACCGGAGAGTGCGTGGTTTTGTGTGCTGCCTGCATCTCGCGAATGGGGATTTGCTTGTTTGTGCAGCCCGGTTGCTGGCATGCCGCAGCCCGGTACTGGTCCACGGACTGGGGGTTGGGGACCCCTGCTATAATGCCTCACTGACTATGTTGGCGATGACACTGACTATGTTGCCAAGGAAGATTCCCAGCTCTTGTTAGCTGTTTAAGGCTGCTCCAGACAAGGTCCTATTCTAATTGTGGGCATTGCCTTCCAGGACCATTTTGGCTTAAGCTGCTGGAGAAATCTAACACCTGGCTCCTACTGACATGCCTGCTGTGTAATGCCTGGCCAGGACTTCAAAAAGTTCTTTGGCATTACGCGAGCTCATTTTATACATGAGTTTAGTACTCTTTTTATTAAAGAATGCTAGAAGGACTGGCAGATACTGCTGGTGTCAAAGTTATTATTTACTTGTTGATTTATCCCAGACCTTTATACGCTCTTTCCTTCGGTAAATGAGTTCCAGTGGAGATGTTTTCAATTACAAGTAGATTCAAATGTATTCACCCAGCTCACTCTTTAATATTGAAACAGAGACACAACCTCATAAAAAATCTGGTTCTCGGATCAGCACATACAGACACAACGACATGGAAATAAACTTCGCACAGCATCGTTATGCCATCAAAAAAATATGCAGTTTGACAAAGTTTCAATTAAACAGCCAGAACCACAGAGAGAGTCCCTTCTAATTTGGGATTTCTTTTCGCCCAAGAACAATTATTTTGTTTTCTGATTAGTCAATTGATTTAAAAAAAAATACCACTGAGACTCTGAGCCAACTCATTTTATAATAGGAACAAACTTTCACTCTAGGTGGAAATTGTGATTAGGCAGAACAAAAGGGTTTTCCTGAAACTCAAAAACTCTTTCCCACCCAGCCACCTCTGAGGGTCAGCAAGCTTTTTGAAAACTCCTGCTGTAAAATGGAAATGATAACGTAATTCTATGATTGCATGGGCCAAACTAAATCCTACTATGCTTACGGATGGAAATGAAACATTTGCTGCTTTAGCACAAGTATTATCCAAAATCCTGTCCATTAAAAGTTAAAACTTTTTGTTAAAACTCATAGTAAGGCATCATAAGAAGGTCATCAAGGTATTAAGCATGGAACTTTTTTAGCATTAGGAGTTCTTTGTCTTCACATTCAGCTTTATTTATCCTATCCTGGCAGCTATTTTCTCTTCAATTGTTCTTTCCTCAAGACATTCTTTGCAAGTAGACTTCCATAGTAGAGTAGGAGATTCTAGTTGATGGCCTTTGGGGAGGAGAAGTAAACTCTAAGGCTCCTCATATATGGGGTAACCCAGAATCTATGTCTCTCCCATCTCCCTTCTTTAAAATTTGCATGGTGCCACTAGCTGGGTCTTTACCTGGATTGCAAGGATCTTACTTCAATGACTCGTGACCTCATCAATTCTGCAGCTACCTTTGAAGACCATACTAAAACTGCAGTTAGTGAAAAATGTAGTCCCTCATTCACTTACAATGTGCTTTGGGCCCTAGATTTGGTGGCCAGTAAGTTTCCAGGTGAAATTCAAAGTGCTGATTTGATTTGACTTGAGACGTAGGTACGTGTAGGACTATTTCCTCCTGCTTGAAATGGCCAGCCTGGTGTGTTCTTCCTCAGAGGAGCTTTTTACTATACTTCACTTTCATTTAAAAAATAAAAATAAAAATAAAAAATAAAATAAAATAAAATAATAAAATAAAATAAAATAAAATAAAATAAAATAAAAATAAAATAAATAAAATAAAATAAAATAAAATAAAATAATAAAATAATAAAATAAAATAAAATAAAATAAAATAAAATAACATAACATAAAATAAAATAAAATAAAATAAAATAAAATAAAATAAAATAAAATAAAATAAAATAATAAAATAAAATAAAATAAAATAATAAAATAAAATAAAATAAAATAATAATAAAATATAATAAAATAATAAAATAAAATAAAATAATAAAAGGAATGGAGGCCAAAAAGTACTATTTCTCAGTGAATGCTCCAGTCTTCTAGAATAGCCTCTCTTGAGAAGTAAGACTGTATCATCTCTTCCAACATTACAGAAGCCATTTAAGAAGGCATTCTTTCAAACAGTGTTTGGGGAATAGTTTATTATTGCCATCTTTACTTTCATTGTTTTTATTATTTGATATTTTGGAATTTCAATTTTGCTACGACTTTATGTTATTAATACATATTTCTGTAACTAGATCATTTTTGCATTTCTGTCATTAGTCATTGGTTGTTTTTAATGTTAGGCCTACTTACTGTGAATCCTTGAACTCTTTGTGGGTGTCTTCATTGGCTTAAGCTGCTGGAGAAACCTAACACCTGGCACCTACAACTGTGCCTGCATTTGTAAACACCTGCAGGTCTATATTGAATTGGTGATACAGTTATAAGAAGGATGGATGGATGGATGGATGGATGGATGGATGGATGGATGGATGGATGGATAACTGTGACAATCTATAGGCTGGTGCTTTTTTTGAGAGATTAGTGACAAATAGGGTTCAGATTGACTACTGCTGTTGGGAAGAAGATGTGCGAGCACTTTTCTTCAAAAGCAGAGAATTCTATCCTTACACAACCCAGAAGTTGAGTCTTAGTGAAGCAGAGCAAGGGAATACCTGGCTTCCCACACAGGCAGAAGTCAGATTCTAGTCACCAAAGGAGACACTCAAGGAAAAGGGAACAGAACTTCCAGGTACAGTCCATTGCTCCTAAGCAAGAACAATTGAATGTGAAATAAAAAGATGAAGATTTCCAAAGTAGGTGTAGCCAAAAGTTTGATTCAGGTTTTTTCCCAATAAGCAAAGGGACAATGACTTCCGACTCCCTTTGGTGCAGTAGAATAAGAAGTAACATCAAACCTCAACTTTTTACTTTTACACGATAGTATAAACTAGCCACTTCTATAACAACAGATCTATCTAATCAGTAAAACCCAAAATCAAAGTTTCATTTTTTTTCCCCACCTCAACCACAAATTCCAGAAGCGGTTTCCAAGTAGAAACAAAAGTACTTGTGTTTTTTCTTTCTTTCATCAAAACAGTCAATTTAGGCATCTCTGCTTTTGCAACCATTCATCCTTTGTGGGGATTAAAGTGTCCTTCCATTTTTGTGCATAGAGTAATCTTGCTGCCGTCAACATATATAACATCAAAGTTCCAAAATATTTTTACAAGTCTTTTTCCATTAAACCCAAGATAAAAGTTTCTGCTTTTATCTTTATATTCACTTTGATAATCTTTTGTATTAGAATATGAATCCTATTCCAATATTCCTTTGTTTTATCACAAGCCCACCATAAATGATAAAAAGTCCCTTCTTCACATTCGCATTTCTAGCATTCATTTGAAATGCCTTTATAATTCTTGATAGCTTATCTGGTGTTAAATATCAATGATACATCATCCTGTAAAAAATTTCTTTTAAATGGTAATTTAATGTAAATTTTAAACCTTTCGTCCATATGTTCTCCCATTGTTCAAGCTTTACATTATATCAAAAGTTCCTTGCCCACTGAATCATACACTTCTTTACGTATTCACTTTCCAAATTCAAACTCAATAACGTTTTTGTAGACCCTAGCAATAATATGTTCATCACTACCACACAATAGGGTTTCCAATTCATTTTTAACAGAGTCAAACCCATAGCTCTTTTTGTCTAGTTTAAATCTTTCAGGGGTTTTTTTGGCTGCGAGCCTTCAGCCTAACACATTAAGGCAGACATGTGAAACACAAGGCCCGGGGGCCGGATCCGGCCCGCGAAGTGGTTTCATATGGCCCATGAAGCCATCCTGGAAACAGTGAGGGAACGGCCCCCACTGCCTTGGCCCTGGCTCAGAGACCCTCCTTCTGCCAGAGACCCTCAGATCTGTCCCACTCCTGCCCAGGCCCCCATAGGCACCCTTGATGTGAACAATGTAGAGCTGGCCATGCCCACCCAGTAGGCCACACGCACTCTAGCCATGCCCACCCAGTAGGCCACGCCCACCCTGGCCACACCCACCTGGCTCCTTGAGGGCAACCGCAATGCTGATGCGGCCCTCAATGAAATTGAGTTTGACACCCCTGCATTAAGGCATTCAGAGTGATGCCATTCTAGAAAGCAGAAAGAACCATTAAATAATGCTTGAGCTAGACTTCTGCACAACATCTCTTCAGGACTCTGAATAAAGAAGCCCAGAAGACTACCTTAAAAAATACAACCCCTTCCCCAATCATTTGCCCCTACAGCTTCTGAGGAACAGACTGCCCTCTAGATACATGGAGGAACTGTACGTTTGGAAGGCAGCAACGGGAGAGCATGCATCTTGAACTCAAAACAGAAATAGATTTTACCAGCGTTGTCAGCATACAGTTCCATGAACTATAGCCTTTCACTAATAGGAACACCCAAGCTTTATTTATGTTACGAAGCCATTTGAGAGAAACAAAACCAGGAAAGGAGTAAATAGAGGCCTGGCCAACATATTTTTGAACAGGAGCCCAGAGGTTCTTTGAGAGTTTTATGATGCTGGTGCTGTGATTAAAAAGAATTTGGAGTGGTCTGGAAGAATTTGCCAAGCCTTGAATTTGATAAGACATCTGAAAGAGTTTTCAGCTCATCATTCTACTACAGATGATTTGTGGAAATAAGCATCTTCTTAATTTAGATGAGAATGTATATTGGTACTATAGAACACTTATGTTTGGGGAGACTTTAATTTTGCCACCAAATCATGTCAATTATTAAGAGTGTTTTAATTTGCAGACGTGTTTTGGTTCTGAATACCTTATCTCTCTTCTTCTTTGCTCCTTCTCTGATTTTATGTATTCTGTTCTCTTCCCAGGGACATAAAGCCACTGTTTAAAGTTGTGTCAGGGTAGCATTAATCACACAAGTCACCATGACATGGAGCGCTGTTGAAAAGAAGCAAAAATCACGATAAGCAGTAATAAAGTGGAGAATATGTAATTATTCCTACACAGGACGGGAATGAGCATAAACATCATGTGGCATTTGTGGATTTCAGCACACTCCGATCTGTTGTCCCCTAGGGGTGTGGGGCCGCAACTCCCATAATCCCCAACTTGCACAGATAATATTGGCTGGGGATTGTGGGGAACTGCACGTTAGCACATCAAGAGCAAGCCAAGCCAGGAAAGACTGTTTCGCGCTGTCTGAAACAGTCACCTAAAAGTAACACTTCCGCTTTGGAGGAAACCAGCATTTTGGAGACAACACAAAGCCAAAAGAGCAAGACCAAGTTGAGGAAGTCCAAGGCAGGGTTGGAGAAAACAAGGAGCATTTGCGAGCAGGATATGAAAAAAAATGGGCACCTGCAAAAGCTTTGTAGAAAAACCACAGGGAGCCATACTGCCATGCGAGAGATCTGAAGCTGAGAGGAAACTTCAAATAGAGAGGATAAGAGAAGCCAGAGTGAGGCAGGACATCACACATACACCTACATCCCACACGCGCATGCACACACACACACACACACACACACACTCCACACAAGCACACATGCGCACATACCCTTGAATACGGGATGGGTTACTAGCTTAGATTCTTCATATCTGTTCTCCTGTTTTCTTTTTTCTTAACCTTCTCCCGATTGGACTATTTCATTTCAGGCTGCTACTCTAGAAATGCATACCATGTTGTACGTGTAAGGGTGTGTGTGTAAGGGTGTGTGTCTGTGTGTGTGCGTGTGCGTGTGTGTGTGTGGGGGGGTAAGCTGTAGCCCACCAGATGCTACAGAATTCTCAGTTCCAACATCCCTGGCCATTGACTGTTTGGGGTGAGTCCGAGAGAAACTGGAGTAACTTCCATTGAACCCAAGCCCATGCCAGGACCTTCTTCTTTTGTCTTTCTCTTTCTGCTCCAGCTGCGACACATCCAGCTTATGCCCTAGGTTCATATTTTACAAAATAACATCCAATGTTGATTTGATTTGATCTGAATTTTGTTTCACATCTCAGATTTGAATTGAATTAATCACCGCAGAGTATAGTCCAGCAGCACCCTCTTCTGGTAAGTTACATGGGCTTAGGCGAGGCTTTCCAAAAAGACCTTAATAACATTTAGCTGAGCTGAACCTCTGTAAAGATTTTTAACTCCCGATCCAAAGGTCAAGAGTTATATAAATGTGCTACCTTTGGCATGCTTAGAATTTTGGCTTCCTCTGTCGTGGCAACGTACAGGTATGTTGTGCCAGTAAGCTGTGAGACTATGTTGGAAAGTTTTAGCTCATACTGGATACCAATAGAACAACTATTCCCACACCCCAATTCCCTAAGATGTCAAATCAAAAGTCATGGAGTAGCACGCAAGACTTTGAGTTCTGTTGAACAACAAAAGGAAGGAGGGATGGAGGGGAAGATGTGGCTTATACTGCGGCACCATCTTAAAATAGAACATAGAAAGAGACTGAAAATATTTGGGTCAGGATCTACAAATGCCCCAGGGGTATTAGACTGCACCTAAGACACTTGCTCAGGTGGTTAACTGAAAACAGTTCAGTCGAGTGAATGCCACACTTAGAATATTGCATTCAGTTTTATTTATTTATTTTATTTATTTTAATCCCATTTATATCCCGCTCTTCTCCGAAGACTCAGGGCGGCTTACAATTTAAGCACAAACCAATGTGCTTAGCAATAGCCTTCATTCTATGTATATGCCTGCTTATTAGGGCTTTTGCCCCCCCCCCCAAGCGGCATTATTGCACAGTCAGCTTATTGCCCCCAACAATCTGGGTCCTCATTTTACCTATCTCGGAAGGATGGAAGGGTGAGTCAACCTTGAGCCTGGTGGGACTCGAACCTGCACTAATTGCAGGCAGCTGGTGTTACTTAAGGAGGCATTAGCCCACTGCCACCTTGGTCACCTTATTATAAAAACAGATGTTGAGACTCTGGAAAAAAGTGCAGAAAAGAGCAAAAAAGAGGATTAGGGGGCTGGAGGCTAAAACATATGAAGAATGGTTCAAGAATTGGGTACGAAAAGAAGGACTAGGGGTGACATGCCCAGTGTTCCAATATTTGAAAGGCTGCCACAAAGAAAACCAAGTCAATCTATTTTCCAAAGTACCAGAAGGCACGACAAGAAGCAATGGACGGAAACTAATCAAGGAGAGAAGCAATCTAGAACTAAGGAGACATTTCCTAACAATGAGAACAATTAACCAGTAGAACAGCTTTTGCCTTCAGAAATTATGGGTGCTCTATCACTTGAGGCTTTGAAGAACAGACTGGATAGCCACTTTTCTGGAATGGTATAGGTTCCTGCTTGAGCAGGGGCTTGGACTAGAAGACCTCCAAGGTCCCTTCCAACTCTGTTATTTGTTCTCTTAAATTCCTACTTTTGAAAATATAATAAGTAAAGGTAAAGGTTCCCCCGCACATGTGTGCTAGTCGTTTCCGACTCTAGGGGCCAGTGCTCATCTCCGTTTCAAAGCCAAAGAGCCAGCGCTTGTCCGAGGACGTCTCCGTGGTCATGTGGCCGGCATGACTAGACGCCAAAGGCGCACGGAACGCTGTTACCTTCCCACCGGAGTGGTCCCTATTTTTCTACTTGCATTTTTACGTGCTTTCGAACTGCTAGGTTGGCAGAAGCTGGGACGAGTAACAGGCGCTCACTCTGTTACGCGGCACTCGGGATTCAACCCACCAAACCACCGACCTTCTGATCGACAAGCTCAGCGTCTTAACCCACTGAGCCACCGCATCCCTTGAAAATATAATACCCAGGTATTAAATATATTGTAAAACAAAGTGACAGAATTAAAAGTGTTCCTTTTTGTAATTGCCAGCCTCTCTCTGCATTCATGTCATCATCTCAGCCTTCAAGGGTCTAAGGACATTGTCTGAGAAAATTTGTACTTTACTCTTCATTTCTGCAAATGTTCTTGACTCCTCTGTTTCCGGTTCTGCCTGAAAAATTACCAGGAAAGGATTCAGACAGGTTTTCTAAAAAATGTTATGCTTAGAAATGTAAGAACATCCTGTATTTGGGGGAAAAAAATTTTTTAAAAAACCATAGGCTTTCTGGGAGCACTAAGTTGGATGGACTGCCAACATATCATAAACACCAGGCTTTCTATCAACCTGAGTCTGTAGAGAAGATGTAGCCTTTCTTTGGAGGAATTAAAAGTTAGTTTTTAACACTAAAATGAGTTAAAATCAGTGGACTATTTGGCTTTGGCCAAACTTGAAGATCCTGAAGCTAAAACTCAAATACTTTGGCCACCTAATGAGAAGGAAGGACTCACTGGAGAAGAGCCTAATGCTGGGAAAGATTGTGGGCAACAGAAGAAGGGGACGACAGAGAATGAGGTGGCTGGATGGAGTCACTGAAGCAGTAGGTGTGAGCTTAAATGGACTCCAGAAGATGGTAGAGGACAGGCAAGCCTGGAGGAACATTGTCCATAGGGTCGCAATGGGTCGGACACGACTTTGCAACTAACAACAACAACAAAACTTTTCTACTCGAGAGAGGAAAAGGCTATGGAAATCAGTGTTCTCAAAATACTCGTCTAAAGTCATATTAGTCCCATCATAAGATGTGCAACGTGACCATCAGTCAGTAAGAATGACAGATATTCTACATAAAAAAGAGTCAATGTTTATCCAAAGACTGCAGAAGTCTCTGGAGATCAGAGGCACACAGCTGAAAGCCAACAACAATAGGAAGTGACAGAGATATGAGAACTCTCTGTTTGGAAGAGTGTAGTATAGAACGGTAGTAGCATCATCACCAATGAGTAATGGAAAAAAAAATCCTCTGAATTTCGTCTTCCTAAAGAAAAAGAAAAGTAATTTGTATTCCCTCCACTCCTCACTCACAAACTATCCATTGTCAGTGTCATCTATAGATCAGTGTCTTGATAAGTAGCAAATATGGCATATTGCTCACATCATTGAGTAATGAAGCTGTGCTGTTTTATCGTCGTCATTGTTATCGTCATCATCAAAGGTGGGCTTGTGGTTTTAAAATTTCTGCTTGATTGAAGATTCTATCCAGTGTTGAGAAAAAATTTCAGCAGCCTTTGATGTGCCTGGGTTGATGGAATTTCTGAGTTTGAGGAAGTGGTAGGGTAGCCAGAATAATTCTGGGTTCACCTCTTCACTTCAAAACCTTTGAACATACTGAGTTCATATAATTTATCCTTCTAACCCATAATTGCTAGATTAATACATTACACTGGCCAATTAAAGCCAGTTATGTTATGGTCCAAGAAATTATGATAGTGACAACATTTTTAGAATTTGTTTGTCAGTACCTTTTTCCTAAAGTGGAAAGAGAGACTGGCAGAAAGTTACTCACTTGGCTTCCATACCAAAAGCAGGAGTAGAACTCATGGTCTCCTGGTTTCTGATCCAGCATTTTAACCAGCATTTATTGCTGTTCTCCAGCAATAAAAAACTGTAAAGTTACCCTCACAGGTGGGATTAATGCAATACTCTAGGCCAGACATGTCAAACACAAGGCCCGGTGGCCAGATCCGGCCCGTGAAGTGGTTTCATGCGGCCCGCAAAGCCATCCTGGAAACAGTGAGGGAATG
Organism: Vipera ursinii; assembly: GCF_947247035.1. Classification (NCBI taxonomy): domain Eukaryota; kingdom Metazoa; phylum Chordata; class Lepidosauria; order Squamata; family Viperidae; genus Vipera; species Vipera ursinii. Next base: position 141,710,570 of record NC_139516.1, on the reverse strand, counting down.
GCCCCCACTGCCTTGGCCCTGGCCCAGAGACCCTCTTCCTGCCAGAGACCCTCAGATCTGTCCCACTCCTGCCCAGGCCCCCATAGGCACCCTTGATGCGAACGATGTAGAGCTGGCCAAGCCCACCCAGTAGGCCATACGCACTTTAGCCATGCACACCCAGTAGGCCACGCACACCCAGGCCACACCCACCCGCCCCCCTGAGGGAAACCGCAATGCTGATGCGGCCCTCAATGAAATTGAGTTTGACACCCCTGCTCTAGGCTAAAAACATGATGGGCAGTTTATGGTTCAGTGTTTTATTTCTGAACAGCTAGGAGGATTGATCCGGTTCTAATTTAGCATGTTGTGTGAATCTAACCTTTGTGGTTTCTAAATTATAGTTTTTGCTTCAGTGTAAGGCATGTTCCAAGCTTATTGTGGCTTATTCAACAAAACATGGTTAAAGAGACAGGAGTTGGTACAAGGTACGAAGCTAGACACTGTTTTTTTTTGCTTGCAACTTGTACAGTATTTAGACAATGTGATGATAAGGTGGCCAATAGCCTTCCATTTAGACGTTTCCCCACTGAAACTTTTTATAACTAACCTATCCTTACACAATTTCAAATTTCACAACTCAAGTCAATTCTCAATTTGTATTTCCAGATGTGAGATCAGAAAGAGTCCCAAGGCCTAAGAATACAAACTACATGTAGGGGTCTCTTCCGTTTTTTGATATGAAACTTCCTCCAGGTAACTGATTAGGCAAAGCCCAGCCTAGTGTGACAATTCTTTCAAGATCTTTGTAGCACAGAGAGAAGCGGACAAGTTACTGGGGAGGTGAATCGTCCAGGATGCCTTGTTTGGGTTGGAAATATTTAAATGTCTGCTGCATTTCCTTTCAGTATGGAGGGGAGCCTGGGAGAGTGAGCAAAGCTCTTTGTGTTGCTTGCACAGTGTCCTTTGGGGGAAAAGGATATAGGAGCTAGAGGTGGGGAGCAGAAGGGAAGTCCATTATTTTTGTAACCATGGCTGCTCTCTCCTAGATTAGTCTGAGTGACACACTGGGGCAATCGAAGCCGTTCCAGCAACTAAGAGCCTAGTGACTAAATAGTTGAAGGCGCTTTTAAACTTATTTATTCATTTTTCATGACTATCATTTGGGGAGTAAGTTTAATAATAATAATAATATGATACTATTATTTGTTCTAGGCCTTTTAGGCCTATAGCTTATTTAAGGTGAAGGCTGTTTCCCCAGTGGTAATTCATTTCAGAGTCAGATCAAACATTAGATTCTCTTTCTGTTTAATATTTTCATGTTAATTAGCTTGAAACTCGAGATTTTGGACTGGGGGTTGAGCAACCTACTCCCAATGGACATCTTTCTTTCAAAGCATTGCTGCCTGCCCAGTTACTCACTCCTCCTGCTGAAGGAGTGATGAAAGGGATCCACACCGCTGTTTCCAAAGACTCTACCTGCACATATCCAAATCCAATCAATTGTATCTCCTCTTCAGCTTGACATGGCATGATGACCACCAACAAGGGGGATGGACTTGGTGGTGATGAAGACACCATTGGGAGACCTGCAAGGACAGGTTATCATGAAGAAAATCTACCTACGTGGCCCCTAGGAATCAAAAATTACTTGATGGCACATAATCAGTCAATCAATCCAAAGAAGTGAGGCATCAGATGCAGGGAAGTGGGGACTGGAGATAAGATGTTGGAGAACAGGACCTGAACTTGTTTTCAAATCTGAATGGCCTAGAGCAAAATGCCTACTCAATGATGAGTTCATTCCTATTTTTTCCCTCATAACAAGAGGACTGTAGTGTGATGAGGTGATGATGGAATCTACTACCCAGAGAGGGTTTCTCCTTATTGGATAAGTTTAAATGATGGCTGGACAATCCTCTCTTTGCGATGTTTTCATCTGGATTTCTGCACTAATCAAGGAATTGGACTCAATGGCTTCAATGGCAACCCGCTTATAGTTCTAGGATTACCTTTTTCCTCCTCAGTGGAATATGCCAATATAACTTCTCCTTTGTGTGGGAGAGGGTAAAGAAACCCCAAACCTTAGGATTTGTTCTTCCAAAAATTGAACTTTACTTTGGGTATGGACTCTTTCATATGTGGAACAAGGAAGAGTGCCCCACTAAAAAAAAACACGACTTGCAACAGAATGGAAAGATGCTGTGGATGAGTATAATGAAAATGATTTCATTTTATATTTGTTATAGCCACCTAGGCAAATCCAAGGGCAATAAACATACAATAGTATGGACAGCCTGGGCTAAAACAACTGAAACAGTAACAAAGACAAAACACAACACAATCCCAGAAACGCATTGACCACAGGCCGAGACCAAAGACAGGTCTTACATGCTTTTGGGATATCTAGGAGAAAAGGCTCTGTCTGTACTGTATTTCTGGGAAGATGCTGTTCTTGAATGCAGGGGCCACAACAGAGAAGGCCTGCTACCTCAGTCCCATTAGAGGGCGACAGTATTAGTACCTGCCACACACTATTCCCCTGAGCTAGTCTGCTCTTCTAGTTTTGCGGCGCAGCAGAACAAACCGTCTTGATGAGAGCATCAAGTAAAAATCCAGCAGCTAGTCTGGTTAGCTTCATAAGTGTAATGGGGGGGGAAGTCCTCTCGTCTTTCATCTGAGGAAGAAAACAAAATCTTGGGCTGCCCTCTGATTTGGCAAACCTAGAGAGCTGGAAGAGAAAGTGTCGATGCAGGAGAACCCAGTGCCAGACTGGAGCTAGAAGCCCCAGGTGCTTAAGGACCCAGGAGAAGAAAGGGATGCAGCTCACAAGCCAGAGGTTTTTAACTTGTCAAAGTCAGAAGGTTTGGTACCACTTGTCTTCCGTTCATCCTTCCAAAAGCATGAAGTCACGCCACTCTCTTCCACAATAACAAATGCAGGAATGATTCTTTGGAATGAGAGGGCCTGAGTGGGTGGCTGGATTCTCATCGCGACAGCAGCGAGCACACGTTTCTCTTTAAAGCAAGGTATAGCCCTAGAGGCTGTGAAATATCAGCTCAGCCCTATGCATTAATGTGATCCATGTCTGCCAGCAATAGTTCAAAACAAATATACTTATGAATGTTTCTCATGCACTGAGGCAGGGAAATTATGAGAATCATTTCCCAGTCAGTTCAAGGACACTGGTAGCAGCCATTAGTGAAGTCAATAAGACTTTGGGCCAATATATCAGCAGGCCCAGAATTACACCCCTGCATGTAACCCTACAAATCTGGGCATTCAGTGGGTGGATCACAAAAGGCAAATAATCACGTGTTGAAAACTCAACAATCTCTCCCATCCCCAGCAGGGCTCTTTGCCTTTGACAGCTACTTGGTCTGCAGAGATCCAATAGTTTTCACCATTCAACCCATCTGCAAACCAGGAGCAGCTGGACAGTCTACATTTCTATATGCGCTATTTTTTGGTATCCCACCTTCCCTCTAAGAAGCTCAAGGACGGGGTTCTCTCGGAGATATCCTGACACCAGCCCCATGAAGAATCTAAAGAGACAGTCCAAAATCACTGTTGTGATTCAGGGTCAGCCTGTGGGTTCAGCATTTGGGTCGGACGACTCAGAGGAGGAGGAGGGGGGTGTTGGAGAGGTTGCTGAGCGGGTTGGAGAGCTTGCTGATGAGAGCCCTCAGCCAGGCCCCTCCCACCTGGTCACGACGCAGACCCAGCTGTGTGAGCCTGACAGCGTGGATGAAGATGACCCACAGCTGGCCCTGTTCAAGGACGCCCAACGCAGGAGGCAGTCAATCAGGAGTAAACAGAGGAAGGCAATGGGGCACCTCAGAAGGAGGCAGAGAGAAGCCATGCCCTGAACTGTATAAAAGGGGAATGCATGGGAGAGCTGGTTTGCTGAAGGCAACCGTTTGAGTAGTTCCTGTTTCATGGTTCGTGTTTGCTCTCTTTGCTCTGTTTATGTTTTTATGTTAATAAATTTGGCAGGCTTAGTTCCAGCCTCTTGCCTTCTTGTAAAAGGGGTTGTCCCTGCCTTATCTGCAGGGCCGGTAGCAGGCTGGTACAGAACAGTTTGCCTTCAGCCTCCCACCCCTTACTATTATTATGGAGCAGCTACTTGCTGAGAATGCCCAGCTCGCCCAGCAACTCACTTTGTTGGCAGCTCAGGTGGCTCAATTGCAAGCTCAGGTCCATGCTGCACCCCCACCATCACCCCCACCCAGGAGAAAATGCCAAGTTGCGATGCCGGATAAATTTACTGGCAATCCAGAACTGTTTCCTGCTTTCCTGGGACAATGCCAGCTCTTTATCAGCGTGAGAGCAGCTGATTTCCCCACTGACCGGGATAAGGTGGGGTTTGTGTTAAGCCTTCTTTCGGGTGATGCAGCTCGTTGGGGCACGCCTCTGCTGGCTCAACCTAGTCCTTTGTTGGACAACTTTGTGGGGTTTTGTGATCATATGCGTCTGATGTATGAGGACCCTATAAAGACGCAGACTGCTACCCGACGCCTGAAAGCTCTGAGGCAGGGTCAACGCCCCCTACAGGGCTATATCAGCAATTTTCGGCTGCTTAGCCAGGATTCCGCCTGGAATGAGGCTGCGCTTGTGGATGCCTTCCAGGATGGATTGTCGGAGGAGATGTTGGATGAGCTGGCCCGTGTGGATATTCCCTCAGACCTGAATGGGCTGATCCATCTCTGCCTGCGGATCGATGCTCGGTTGCAGCAGTGAAGGAGTTGCCGTGCCACCCCACAGACCACTGCAGCCCCTGTTGTGCGTGAGACCCCAGTTCAAAGGGAGGAGCCAATGGAGCTGGGTGCCGCCAGGTCTCGTCTATCGGTGACTGAAATGAACAGACGACGATCAGGGGAGTTGTGTTTTTACTGCGGGGACCCTGGGCATTTGGCAGCTTTTTGCCCAAAGAAGCGACAGCGGGCATCAGTGACCGAGTCTGCCCCGAGAAAGTCCCCTACTTTTCTGTCGGGAAACGCCCCGAGCCCGATCTAGATGGTGTGATAGATTGGGCGTCCCACAACAAAAACTGAGCGACGTCTTTCCGATGCTGCCTGTGGACCTCCACAGCATCTGATATTGGAGGCACGTCTGATCCTTCCTGGCAAGCCAGAGGGGATTCCAGTCCATGCCTTAATTGACTCTGGGGCCACTACAAATTTTATGGACTCAGCATTTGTGGCCAAATGGGCTGTTCCCCAGGGCCCGGTGGATCCGCCCATGTTAGTGGAGACTATCGATGGTCGAGTGCTTCTGTCTGGGCCAATTACGGCCGCCACGCAACCATTATATATGGCCATCAGTTCCCATGTGGAGGCCATCCAGTTCTATATCACCTCAGATCTGCATTTCCCCGTGGTCTTGGGACTGGCATGGCTCCGGGCGCATGACCCACAGATCTATTGGTCACAGAACCTGGTCACCTTCCCAAGCTTGCAGTGTGTGGACCACACCCGCCATATCTGTGCCGGCCAGGTGGAGGGTTCCCCAGGGGTTTCCTTGCCTCCCGAACTGTCCGACATTGCTGATGTGTTCAGTGAGACAGAGGCGGATCAATTACCCCCGCACAGGCCCTATGACTGCCCCATTGATTTAGCCCCTGATGCGCCTCTCCCAGTGGGGCGTTTGTACTCCATGTCGGACCCCGAGTTGGCTGCATTGTGGGACTTTCTGGAGAAGAATTTGGCTCGCGGTTTCATCTGGCCCTCGTCCTCGCCAGTGTCTGCCCCCGTGCTCTTCGTCAAAAAGAAGTCTGGCGAATTGCAGCTTTGCTGCGATTATAGGAAACTCAACGCCATCACGGTACGCAATCGTTACCCGCTGCCCCTCATCCCTGAACTCTTGGACCAACTCCGGGAGGCTAAGATGTTCACGAAACTGGACCTGCGTGGAGCTTACAACCTCATCAGGGTTCGGCCGGGTGATGAGTGGAAGACGGCGTTTGGTACTCGGTATGGACATTTTGAGTACACGGTGATGCCGTTTGGCCTGACCAACGCCCCCGCCGTGTTTCAGCATTTCATGAATGACATTTTCCAGGATTTGTTGGATCAGTTTGTCGTGATCTACTTGGACGACATCCTGATCTACTCCCCGTCGCGTGAGGTGCACCATCAGCATCTCCATCAGGTCCTGCAGCGACTCCGAGAACATTGGCTATTTGCCAAGTTGGAGAAGTGCCAGTTCTACCGGGTGACCATCGATTTCCTCAGTCACCGCATTTCTCCTGAGGGCATCGCCATGGAGCCGAGTAAGGTTGTCTTCGCAGAGTTGGCAACCCCCGCGTCACGTGAAGGATGTTCAGCGACTTCTTGGGTTCGCCAACTATTACCGAGCTTTCATCCCTGGGTTTGCTGCCTTGACAGCCCCCCTCACCCAGCTCCTGCAGAAGAAGACTCAGTTCCAGTGGAACGCTCCAGAACAATGGGCTTTCCAGACTTTGAAGGAAGCCTTCATGAAGGAGCCCATCTTGAAGCATCTGACCCGCAACGGCCATTTGTCGTGGAGGCGGATGCCTCCGACATTGCCATTGGGGCGGTGTTACTCCAGGCAACAATGCCCAGCGGTACCCTCTTCCCTTGCGCGTACCATTCACGAAAACTGAACCCTTCGGAGCGCAATTATACAATCTGGGAGAAGGAGCTGCTGGCCATCAAAGTGGCGTTCGAGGCCTGGAGGCATCATCTGGAGGGAGCGCAGCATCAAATCGAGGTCCGGATGGACCATAAGAATTTGGAAATCCTGCAGACCGCTCAGAATTTGAACCAACGCCAGATCTGGTGGTCTCTTTTCTTTGCGAGGTTCGACTTCCGAGTTCGGTACATACCTAGCGAGCACAATCAAAGAGCGGATGCTCTGTCCAGGAAGCCCGAATATTCCCAAGTGGAAGACAAGCTTCTGCCCAGGACAGTGATCCCCGTCGAGTCTTTTGCTGCGGTGCGGGAGCCGGTTGATATACGGGCTCGGATCCGGGAGGCACAGCAGCAGGAGGTGTGGGTGGCTCAGCGGAAGGAGGAGGTGGGGCCAGATTCTCCTTGGACAGTCACGGATGGACTCTTGTATTATCGTGCCCAGCTCTACGTTCCGGGAGGGCCACTCAGGGGACTCATCCCCAGCCAGTGTCACGATAACCCGGCAGCGGGGCATTTTGGCCTGTTCAAGACCCTGAACCTGGTCTCCCATACCTTCTGGTGGCCCCGAGTCTGACACGATGTCCAGTCCTATGTCACTTCCTGCATCCCATGCAGGCAGGTCAAGTCAGCGACAGGGGCCCCGCCTGGATTACTGCAGCCTTTGCCGACACCCAAAAGACCCTGGGGGGCTGTGTCCATGGACTTTCTGACGGATTTACCCCCATCCTCTGGTTTTACGACAGTGTATGTGGTGGTGGACATGCTGACCAAGATGGCGCATTTCATCCCCTGTCGCAGCTTACTGTCAGCCCGCGCCACTAGTCGTATGTTCATTCAGCAGGTGTTTTGGCTGCACGGCCTCCCTGATAGAGTCGTCTCTGATAGGGGGCCCCAGTTTACAGCCCGCTTCTGGCAGGAGTTGATGCAGGCGTTGGATATCAAGATTTGCCTCTCGTCCGCACATCATCCTCAAACTGACGGGGGAACCGAGAAGGTCATCGGTATCCTGGAACAATATCTGCACTGATATGTTAATCTGCAGCAAAACAATTGGGTGGACTATCTGGCCATAGCTGAGTTTGCATTTAACAATTCGCAGCACACCTCCACACAGATGACACCGTTCTTGGCCAATGTGGGATATCACCCCCGGTTTTTCCCCCTTTCTCCCGTGGACTCACCGGAGCCGGCAGCGAACGACTTCATGGCAGAGTTACAAGTGATCCATCGATTGGTGCGATGTCAGTTAGAGAAGGCCAAGGCCGATTACAAAAGGTTTGCTGATCGGTCAAGACGGGATACGCCTCCACTATCGGTGGGAGATCGGGTCTGGTTGTCCACCAGGAACCTACCGTCAACATGGCCGGTGAGAAAGTTAGATCACCGATATTTAGGACCGTTTCCAGTCGAGGCTGTCATCAATCCAGTCGCCTATCGCTTAACTCTGCCACGTTCCCTGCGCATGCACCCAGTCTTTCATTGGTCTCTGTTGGTCCCTGAGCAACTGGCCTGTCCACTCCGCCGAGCGGAACCTCCCCCATCAGGACCTCGTGATGGAGACACCATCCCCAAGTACGAGGTCGCCAGCATCAGGGACTCCCATTTGCTGAAAGGTCGTTTCCAGTACCTGATTGAATGGAAAGGTTACGGACCAGAGGACTTCACCTGGGAAAACGTGACCGCCGTTCATGCCCCTGCGTTGGTGACCGCTTTTCATGAACAATTTCCATCCCAATCGCATCCGGATCGGCAGACCTGGGGGAAGGGCCCTGCGGTGCGGGATAGTGTTGTGATTCAGGGTCAGCCTGTGGGTTCGGCATTTGGGTCAGATGACTCAGAGGAGGAGGAGGGGGGTGTTGGAGAGGTTGCTGAGCGGGTTGGAGAGCTTGCTGATGAGAGCCCTCAGCCAGGCCCCTCCCACCTGGTCACAATGCAGACCCAGCTGTGTGAGCCTGACAGCGTGGATGAAGATGACCCACAGCTGGCCCTGTTCAAGGACGCCCGACGCAAGAGGCAGTCAATCAGGAGTAAACAGAGGAAGGCAATGGGGCACCTCGGAAGGAGGCAGAGAGAAGCCACGCCCTGAACTGTATAAAAGGGGAATGCGTGGGAGGGCTGGTTTGTTGAAGGCAACCGTTTGAGTAGTTCCTGTTTCATGGTTCATGTTTGCTCTCTTTGCTCTGTTTATGTTTTTATGTTAATAAATTTGGCAGGCTTAGTTCCAGCCTCTTGCCTTCTTGTAAAAGGGGTTGTCCCTGCCTTATCTGCAGGGCCGGTAGCAGGCTGGTACAGAACAATCACCAGGACTGAATACACGGGACTGAACTACTACTATTGAGCTATCTTCTATCATATTCTGTACCCTTATATTTTCCAACTGAGTATTGACCACATTACAATGACCCACGGAAAGAAACACATATTAGAAAAGTTATTTTTTTTTCTATGAGGCCTCCTTCTTTTAAACTGTAAAAGCATATAAAGGGTGGGGGGACCTCAAAAGCAAATGCCTAAAATATTCAACTGCTCAGAGCTTCAAAAGAAATATATAGAAAAATAGCAGGACAGCTTCCAAAGACACATGCCAAAATATAGCAGGACTTCCTTGTTCCTCTAGAAAAGTATTGCATCAGTCATGAACTTACAGACAAAATCCCTGCCGTTCCTGGTTTCTTTTCCACCTTATACACAAGGCTTGTAATTAGGAAAAAAAGGCAAGGTGTGAATGGGAAATTAAGAATTTATAGGAATCACTCTAGGTCTATAATTTTAAAGAGGATTTAAAGAAAATAATAGTAACCGTAAACAGAAAATGAATTGCCATTCAGGCATGTGTTCTCCATTTGGCTGCATTTACAAAACACTTTTTCCCCCTCCTCCTCTGAAATAGGCTGGGTAATTTGTCTACAGCAACCTGTCTCCTTCCAGATGTGTTGATTCATGGGTCATGTTACACACCCTGTCCCGTGAATCTCGCCCCAGAAGGCATTGTCCTTGGAACAACTGCAGGGCATCAGTAGAAGCAGACAGTTCTAGTATATAGTTCCCCCCCCCCGCTCTCTCCAAATTCCAACAGAAAAATACATAAGCAGTAAAATATTTTTAAGCAGGGTGGTTTTCCGTGCAAGAAAGAGGCTGTGTGGGCTGCACACTTGAAGAGCAAAGCTATTTTCTATTCCTGGTTCTACCGCTGACGCAAAAGATGACCTTCCACAAGCTGCAATGGCCAATAGTTTTCAGTCTGGGCTACTTTAATGCCGAGCGCCTTTCTGTCCCTCTCCCCCCATGTTCCATTGGCAGCCTCCTTTATGTAGCATTTTTTGGGGGAATGCTTTCAATATATCATTAGCAGTTTATATTCAGAATCAACAACAAAGGCTGACCAGCACTTCCAACTTTCTTTGTGACTGCTCATTTGCAAACCGGTATTGCCGGAAAAGAAAATGGGCTACAGCTTCACACGAAGGAAGGTTCCCCATGCTAGTTTAAACACCAGAATAAGATTTGACTCGGGTGGCTGTAGAAAGTGGGACAATGCAGTCTACTGCTTTGACTAAACTGAAAGCCAATGCCATCTACCTCCCCCCCCATCCCCGTGGGTCCATGCTATTTAGCTATGATAGAATTGGAAAGCCTGCGTTTCTGAATCTGTTTTCCCCATCTTCCCTCATATTTTCCCCCAGTTGTGCCAAATTTGTTAGCCTGAGCATTAAGCTAGCTCCTACATTGCCAAGAGTCAGCAAGTAGAAGAATCCTGTACAATGAAGGCGATCCAAAGGATGCTGGCCACTGAAGGAGACAAATAGGGGGAAAAAGGCTGCAGACACAAAATACCATTTTGTGAGAGTTGTTCAAGAGGACCGAACAGGAATTCTGCCCATTGGAAGAGATGCTGGCAGATGCAACTGCTAAACCTTTAGCCAGAGATGGCACGGAACCTGCCAAGACATGATAGCAGTTGTGGAAAAGTGCACAAGCCACAAGAAAGGGCATTGGAGGTCCAAATTTACACAGTCCTTTCAGCACCTCATCACCTACTGATCACAAAGAGACAGTAGTGTATGGAGAGCACAGGATTGATTTTGTGTATCCCCTGTACCTACTCTTTATCTAAGAGATTGCCAACCAGAGGTTATTTCATATGGAGCATTTGGACTTCCTTCCTTCCTTCCTTCCTTCCTTCCTTCCTTCCTTCCTTCCTTCCTTCCTTCCTTTCTTTCTCTCTTTTTCTTTCTCTTTCTTTCTTTCTTTCTTTTTTCTTTCTTTCTTTCTTGTCAGAGGTTTTTAATTAAATTTGCATGACAAAAAATAAAAATACAGGAAAAACAAAAATAGAGAACTAAGAGAAAGTAAGAGATGAGTGCAGAGAGAGAGAGAGAGAGAGAGAGAGAGAGAGAGAGAGAGAGAGAGAAGGTTTCTGGCTTTCTTCAGGGCAGAAAAATACAAAACAAATATATTAAAAAATACTCCAACACAACAATAACTAGCACCTTTTGCTTTACGTTTCACATCATTTCAAACTATTTCTAAAATAACAAAATCATTCTAATTGTCAAACACCTAGAATCAGACTTTCATTCCCCCCCCTCATTTTTGAAAAAAGCTCTCGGACTTTTTTTTCTGATATGAAGTTTCCTAACCCTAAAATGTATTTCCTATATCTCCTTTCTGTAATCGTTATAGAACCTACTTCGTTAATCCTTACTCAGGTTAGATTCTCAATCAGTAACATTCCCATGGGCACACAGGATGATTTCAACATCCAACTCTAAATATATGAGGTTTGCTAAGAAAGTATGTTTCTAGTCATCAGGATTTTGGAGCAATCATTGCAAACAGAGTAACAGAACAGTCTGGCTTTGATTTTTCAGAAGCCAAGCAGGTTCTCTATAGCATCTATTCTTCTTCTTATCTTCATTGTATTATTCACCCAAATCCACTTCCTCCTTTCTCTCCTGCCCTCTGCTTTGTGTTATTTGTAAGGCATTTGTGCAATTTATAAAAACCTATTTTAAGTGAAGGATTTTCTTCTGCTGGAAGTGCTTATGAGCTTACTGGGTGTGTTATTAGCCAGTCTGAAATATGTTTAATTTAGACATTTCTATACTAACACTGCTAATTGTGAAGCTCCTGTAAACTAAGCCCAAATTTTAACAGCTAAGATACATTCTGCCTCTGATAGGTTTCAGTAGCAAAAATCCAAAGTTAAGAATTTTAGTCAAGATAGGCAAATTCAGTGTATCCAAGTAACTTGGCAAGGCAACCAACATTAACTGTGTGGAAAAATTGCATCCCACTACTCCGTTTATTTATGGGGGGGGGCATTATTTTACTCCAACATATCAACAAACTGGTAGAACAGGAAAATATTGTTCAAATTTTATATTATACCATACAGCTAAACCCACATATTGATTGACCCGTACTGTATTTTAATAACAAAGTATTGTGATTTAGTTCTAATGCTTCAAGATGTTTAAAGTGATTCCATTAACTTATAAAATAGCTTTATTTCCTTTATTACAGACCAGAGAATGACATTTAGGCTCAAATATTGCATATTGCCTAAGAGCACTTTAAAAGCAGATAAACCCCAGCTGATGTTTTAAATTGATTCAGAGCGTATATGCAAAGTGAATACTTTTATTATGGATTGCCAAAATATTATAAAATAATGTGAAATCTTTCAAGGTTTTCAAATGCACGCTGGCTGGGGAATTCTGGGAGTTGAAGTTCACACATCTTAAAGTTGCTAAGGTTGAGGAAACACTGTTCTGCAGAAGATACAAGCTGCTTTGATAAGGGACCCAGAGCATGCATCAAGCTATAATCTTCCCAAGGAATGCACCTTGAGATTGCTGACCTAACTGAGTGCATATGTACTGTATTAGCAGAAAAGGGTAAAAAGTTCAGGATATGTTATGGGATCTAAGACAGAGGGGATTAAGACCGCCCAATTCATTTCCATGCAAAATATCCATTGCTAACAATTTTTTTAAGCTCTAAAAGAATGATAGCCCAAGTCACTTAAGAGAAATATTTTTCTAAATAATCCCTATCAAGTGTTATTAAGATCATCTGGGAATCCGCCTACATCCACATCAGGTTTAATGGGCAATGAGACTAAGTCTTGTAGCTGTCCTGATCTACTGACTTTTAAAAAAAAAGAATTATCCTACCTTTATTATTTTTATAAATAACTCAAGCAGTGGCGGGATTCAGCCGGTTCGCACCACTTTGGCAGAACCGATAGCTAATTTTTTGTTGCCCAGGCCCAAAATGGACTCCTGGAAGCAGCATCCACACAGAGAACCGGTTGTTCACATATTTGAATCCCACCAGTGAACTCAAAGCAGAGGCAAAAAGAGGGAATTTTAAATAGTTTGGAACTATATAAACCTCTGGTGTCAACTTATTAATCATTAACTCATACAATATTACAATATTCTAGGTAGCACAGTATTTTCTATATCTCCTGACACAACTATCCTAGGACACAATGTTCCATTTCATTTCCTTTTTTTTTTTTTGGCCAAACAAGTAATAGATTTCTGAGAAAACTCTGCTTTGCAGTGACTATCTAGCAAACCGTTAAAGTACAACCAGTCCGATTTAAAACACACCTGCATCTAATTTGTTAAAAATTAGGCAATTAGAAATAGTTTTAAGCTTTAAATTTTAATACATCACAGTAAGCAAACATTCAAATGAAAATGTCACATGTAATGTTAGTTTGGTTATTCCATTTGTAGAACAAGGCTGCCATCTAATGGACATATATCCACACATCCAACCTGTGAACTTTTAAAATTCTGCTCAAGCAAAAACAGGTTTCCAGAATTCCTTCCTCCAAGTATCATTTTTAATCTAAAATATTGGATTTAATTCACAGAATGGAAGTGCAGCATCTTAGCGCTTTCTCTTCCAGTCCTCTAAACTTGGTCTCTTGTGCTGCTTAATCAATTTATCCTCTTGTGGGGGTGGGGGAGTTCTCAGGGATAAATGAAAAATAGAAGAAAGGAGAAAAGGCTAAGCGGCCTTTTCCTGTATATTTTTCTTCTGCTCATACAAACCCTTCCCTGGCTGGTGTCACTATTATGTGTTATAATTGTTTGATGGGATGTTAAGATGGTATTATTTCTCATCAAGGGCTGGCAAATAATTTTAATTTCAGGACCCAGGAGTCCTAAGGACACTCTTTAAGGAACATTGATCTAGACTGATTTCATTATTTGCAGATTTATGCTGACATTAAAATGTTCTCAGCTTCAGTGGAGAAACAAACAGTATCTGCTTTTGCATTAACGCTTGCTTACTATTTCTGTAATTTTGATTGATTTTCAAAATGTGTAAAATCTGCAGCATTGAAAATGAAGCTGAGATCAGGCTACCCAAAAGGGGTTGCGAGAGGTTTGGAGTGAGGCAAGCCCAAACCTCTCACTTATTATTGTTCAGCCTCCAGTGTTGCCATTTTTCTCCCACAATTTATTCTCTGAATTAATTACAATTTTTCAAATGACATATCGGTTAACTCATTGATCTTTATTTCTTAAAGTCAATTTCTCCTAGGGAAGGAAGAAGAGGGAGAAGAAGAAGAGGGAGACGAAAGGGGAAGAAGAGGAAGGAGGAGAAGGAGAAGAAGAAGGAGAAGGAGAAGGAGAAGGGGATGGGTGAAGGGCAAAGGGCAAAGGGCAAAGGGGAAGAGAAGTGGAGGGGAAGGAGAATATTGCAACTATGAAATGATATTAGAATGAATGCAACATTCCAAAAATAAGGAAGGTCAAATTGGACATTTGTTGATTATTTGCCAATTTTCCTTGCCTTTGGCCATTGTTTTGATTCCCCTGATGAAATTAAGAGACAGCGTTACTCAGAAATCCAGTTCTACAGGATTTAGTTAATCACATAGTCATGACTGCATACAGCTCTGTCTCCTTCCTCTCTGAAGGTTAATTTTGTTCTGGCTGTTTCTTCCTATAAATATGCAATTAAAGCTGAATAAATTATAGCTTGTTTCACTTTTTGGTTTACATTGAAATTGGCTTGAATTTTCATAGACACACAGGGGTGACTGGAAGCCAGCCTCCCATGCATTTCTTCACTTTACATTATTTTCGCAAGACTTACCTAGGGTGGGTCAGATAAATCAGCCTAGGGGGGGGGGGAAACCAAGCAGATACCTGATTATGAAACTGCATAATAATATATCAGAGCCACCCAATTCATGCTGCAGTGCCCAAGCCATGGATGTTTTCAAGCTGCTGGCAATATGTTGAAGAGGGATAACAGAAACACCTGTCATTAGGCTTATAGTGATTGGCCTGCCCATAAATCAGGACAAGGCAGAGTCTTAATGGGTAAGTGCACAATTGATAAGCCATCAACAAGATAGGGACTGATAATGCAGATAGCCAGGGTTATGACAGCAACGTTTTAGGTTGACAAAACAAGGGATGGATGTTGCTTTGAAGCAGTTCTGGGGAAATGGTCATTGGTCATTGACCACGGAAATAAAGACAAACAGGATATTTTTTAGACAACCGGTACTGACATCTAGGTATCCTGTTATTGAGTCTGCTTCAGAGGAAAGTCCATGACTGGGTGAGAAAATGCATACACCTACTTGGTATGCAGAAACTCTGGTTTCAAACTCTAGAAAGGAATGGAGAGGATATCTATTGAAATTTTGAACAGCCAGCGCCAGGTCAGCAGAGATGGGACTGCTAGTAGGACACGGGATAAAGCAGTTGCCAATGTTTGAAAGACTTTTGGTATGTTTGTTTGTTTTAGTCTGGTGTATCACAATAAATACTAGGTTGCAAATCACAATGATAGAAAAGGGTGTATAAGAGACATATCTCTTATTTTCTTTTCTTATAAGGATGCCTCTTACTATACCAAGTTAAAACTACTTTCTATTTGCAGCCAGATTCCTAGGTAAATACACAGATGCATATTTGTAGTGCAATATACACTACAGGATCCATGTAGTATAGCTAATAAATTACATAAAGTGTTTCACTTAGGAAACACCCAAGTTTAAGTTCTTTCACAAAATGACTTTGGACTTTCACAAAATGACTTTGGACTTTCAGCCCAAATGCTCCACACAGTTCTTATTTGGGGGTGGAGAATAAAATTTAGAGGAGATTCCTAGGAATGCTTAGAAAGGCAGATTATCAATGCAATAAAAATACATACAGTACTGTGTTGTTTAATAACAAAATTATGAATACTAGCCTGCATCCAGACTTCCTTGACTGTGGCAACTTGATTGTGCAATATTCTTCACAATGTAGCTCATCTGTTGCTGAACTTTATGTCTCCAGATATTTAAAACATTTCAAATTCATTCACAATTAAAATAATGACATTCTTAGGGGGAAGATTGGCAAATCAATAGAGGTTTGTTTTTTTAAAAGGAAAACAACTCTGAATTGGGGAGACCTGCAAAGTTGCATTGTGTACCAACTTAAATTTGTTAGATTTGTTTATCATTTGTTCCAGATGATAAAGAATGGCTTTATAGGGCAGGGTATCTGTGTCATTGGAATAATATTATCACTGGAGTGTTTGGATAGCTGTGAAATATGCCACGCAGCACATCTAGTATATATACACAAAACAGTGTATTTCATCAGGGACTGATGAAAAGTATCCAGGAAATTTACCTGAGGTGTAATCCGTGTCATTCTTCCCCAGCAGTTGTTGTTGAGGATGTGCTATCTGATTGTAATTACAGCATACCACTATTAAGGTTCCAAGCCAATCCTTGTAATGAGCAGAAGGAATAACATTGAGAAAGAGAAGGAAGAGCCACTTAAGAGAGAGAAGGCTGAGGTAAGGGAATTCTAGAGTCCAAAGCAGAAATTTAATTTGAGAAAACTTCTTGGACCTGATGCCCCCACCCCCACCCACCCCCTTGTTCTCTTTAGGGAGGGGGTAAAACATTCAGACTTGCAAGATGCTGTTACTATAACCCTGTAATAAAAATAGTATTAGCATCCCTAACTTTGATTTCCTTGTCTGGTATATGTTGAAGAACTGACAATGCTAAGGAGTTTCTCTAGTTCCCTTTTAGAATTCTTTAAATTAGGAGCCACACTCTACATCTAGTATAAATACACAGGACACTTATATATAATCCTGCGTTATACTCTTTTATCATAATTCATTTAGCTTCCACTGCTCCTCCTCTAATCTGATAGAACAAGGTTGCCAAGAGTAGGTCAGTTCAGAGATCCATATAATCAGTGCTTTTTTTGTAAAATAAAAAGGTGCCGGAACTCACACAAGTCATACAACCCGCCTTGCCTACCCTACAAGGTTCCATCCAAAAAAGGTGCCGAAACTCTGTTCTGAGCATTCTATGACAAAAAAAGCCCTGAATATAACTATGCTGCAACTGTCAGCGGGTGGGGGGGAGCCGAAACCGATACTATGGTACATTAACAAAATAACAGAATAACAGATTTGGAAGGGACCTTGGAGATCTTCTAGTCCAACCCCCTGCTCAACCGAGAAACCCTACTACACCATACCAAACAAATGGTTTTCCACTCTCAAAGCTTGGGAAGGATGAAAGGGACAGAGCATATGGATATTTGATTTCCATGGTGCAACATCCACAAAGCAAGATGCCTGGTCCCACGGTGAGATGCCCATCACAACTGGTCTCCCTGCCTCCAATTCAGCACTTGGCGAACGCATTTCAAAAGGACACCCAGAACTTTCTAGGGCTAAAAAGGCAAAGGTAAAGGTTCCCCCGCACATGCATGCTAGTCGTTTCCAACTCTAGGGTCTGGTGCTCATCTCCATTTCAAAGCCGAAGAGCCAGCACTTGTCCAAGGACATCTCTGTGGTCATGTGGCCGGCATGACTAGACGCCAAAGGTGCACGGAACGCTGATACCTTCCCACTGTAGTGGTCCCTATTTTTCTACTTGCATTTTTACGTGCTTTCAAACTGCTAGGTTGGCAGAAGCTGGGACAAGTAACAGGTGCTCACTCTGCTACGCGGAACTTGGGATTTCACCTGCCAAACTGCCAACCTTCTGATCAACAAGCTCAGCGTCCTAACCCACTGAGCCACCGTGTCCCTATTTCTATTTCTAGGGCTAGGCAATCTCTATATATTAGAACAATCAAAACAGTTCTTCTACATATCCACAATGTATCTGTACTCAAAAATAAAATAAAACAAACAAGTTAAAGAACACTTATAAACTACTTCTATAAATCGGTTACATTAAAAAATAAACTACGCATTTTTAAAATATGGTTGCAATGTTCCATTTAATGGGTAGAGACAAGCTGTAGTCTTCTGAGGAATCACTAGATGGGGCTATTAGAAAGAGCTCTATGACTTCCTTATTAGCAAATATAACACTATTATGGTTAGATCTTTTAGTCATGCTGCTGTTTGGTTATTGCTCTGGAAATCCTTTGTTCTATACGAATCTTCATCCTGTTTATTGTTGGCTTTATCTTAAGGACAAAGATGGATGCATGGATTCTGAATTGCATCCTAAAGAAAGAAGAGAAGTATTTGAAGGAAGGATATTTATTAACAGCTCTAGTCCGTTTGTTTTCACAACCCTTTTCTGTAACAATATTCATTAGATGAATTTTCACATAAGAAACAACACATATTAATAGAGTCAAGAAAAGAACTGAACAGACCATGAGGCATCTAAGTTTGAGAAAGCTATTGTTCTTTACAGTTTCATGAGCTAGTTGTTATCCTCAAGAACACAAACCCTGCAAACATACATGCCCATCCCTCTTGTTCCTTTCTGGGGCAAGAATGCATCTCAAATGCATGTCAATACACAGCACCTATATCCTAGTAGTTTGGTGGGAAGTGCACAATAGTATATTTGGTTACAAGGACAGCTGACATTTGAGATTCAAGCTTGCATGGAGTAACCTGAGGACAAAACTAGGTTTTGATTGCTCTTGTGGCATATACTGGCCAACACATACAGTAATTGGCTGGTTCTTCCCTTGCCATTAGCAGGGGCAGAGGGCAGACTGAGGGGGCCACAATGGCAGATGCATTTGCCAATTGAAGCCCTACCCCTCTGTACATGAGACATCAAAAAGGCCATTTTGGCTCTCTTGGGCTTCCCACTGCAGATGTGTCAACGCTGCTAACATCGGATATTTTTGCATTGACAACAGATGGAGATGTAGCCATTTTCATCTTTTTGCTTTTAGAGTTAGATGATGCTGGGGAGGGAGGGGAATGTGCATGAGAGTCCAGCTAGACATAATAACACTGAACCTAGTGTGAGAACCAAGGTTGTTGAAATAAGAGATGATAATGAATTGGCAGGCTGGAGAGCTGGAGGGGAAGCCCTCGCTTCAAACTAATTGAGGAATGTGATTTATGACTGTTAATCGGAGGAGGGAATTGTGCTTTGTTACTATGTGGTCAGGGGAGGGGAATTCAGTTTTCGGCTTCGATTATATTAGTGCCAATGTTATGCTACTCAAATAAAGATTCTTTAAGGTAAACAATGCCTCGAAGTTCTTTGAAGAGTTCCATCTGTCGGAACCATGACAAGATGGTTGTGGGCAAGGAATGTGGCATGTAGTATGGGTCTGACATACTTTATTTATTAAGAAACGCCATGCAAATAGCCACTTGGAAATTCTCACAAGGCTTATTGGAATACTGTTAAGGTTGTTTCTTTCCAAATATTGGAGGGAAAAGGGAAGGAATGAGAAGAAGAGAATAATCAGCAAGAAGGTGAAGTGACTTGATTTCAGTGATGACGGGTGCTCTTTTGGAAGATTCAGAGAGCTTGACTGGAGACAGATCATCCTGGAGATTCATTGATGTGGTCAGTAAGAATCATCTCCAAATTGATAGTACATAATCTATTAATTCATTCTATTAAGGAAAATTCTTTTTTTTATTGAAAAGTTTTTCAATACATTTTATCTTTAACAAAACAACCCCTCCCCACCCCCACCCCCCTTCCCAACCCAACCCAACCCAACCCTCCCCCCTCCCCTTCCCCCCTCCCCGACTTCCCAGAGCTAAATACAAGGTATAAAAGTAAAAAACAATCATAAACTACCATATGCTAACAACAATAAACTACTAGGTCTATCGCACTTTAGCTCTTATAAAATGACTACAAGCAATATAAATGTCCCATCAATACTTATTCAAATGCTAAATGAAACTTTTTAGTCCCATATTTATTCTGGATGTAATCAATCCATTTTTTCCACTCCACGATATATCGTTGTTGCGAATGGTCTTTCAAATACGCCGAAATCTTTGCCATTTCCGCCAGGTTAGAAACTTTTAAAGTCCATTCCTCTATAGTCGGCAGTTCTTCCTTCTTCCAGTATTGCCCTATGAAAAGTCTTGCTGCCGTAATTAAGTTCAACATCAACTTAGTGTCCACAACAGTAGTATCAGTAATAATGCCCAGTAAAAACAATTGCGGACAAAACTTTATCCTTTTCTTAAATATCTTCTGCATATTCCACCAGATTTTAATCCAAAATGCTTTAACCTTTTTACAGGTCCACCATATGTGAAAATACGTTGTGTCTTCGCCACCACACCTCCAACATTTAGGCTGGTAATTCCGATACATACTTGCTAACTTTTTGGGATCTAAATGCCACCTATAAAACATTTTATAAAAGTTCTCTCTTAAATTTTGAGCTTGCGTAAATTTTACGTTTCTCACCCAGATCTTTTCCCAAGTATCCATTGTAATAACTTCTTGAATATTCTGAGCCCACTTTATCATGCAATCTTTAACAAGTTCCGTCTCTGAATCAATTTCTATCAATGCAAGATATATCCGTTTGATATGTGCTGGACCCTGATTTCTAATTTGCTTTACCAGATTTTCATCAGTCATTGAAAAACCAATTTTCTGGTCTTCTTTCCACCTGGCCTGTAGTTGCCGATACTGAAACCAGGTTTGAACAATCTTTTCTCCTCGTAAAAAGTTATATGGCTTCAAACGCCATACATTCCTCTCCAAACTTAAAATTTCCTTATATGTAGTCACATCATGTTTGAACCCAACATTTATGTTTTCTATTGCATGTTTCGGTATTGCCCATAAAGGTATCTTATAATTTAACTTATATCTATACTTTTTCCAAACTCGCAACAAAACATGTCTTAAAATATGCACCTTAAACACATTATCTACCTTATCATACAATAAATATGCATGCCAACCAAATAACAAATCATGACCTTCAAGATTTAATAATCTCCCTTGTGTTAAGTTAAACCAATCACTTATCGCTGACAATGCAGCAGCTTCATAGTATAATTTAAAGTTGGGCATTTTAAGACCACCTCTTTCACGCGTATCCTGCATAACCTTAAATTTAACTCGTGGCCTTTTCCCTGCCCAAACAAATTTATTAATACCCTTTTGCCATTCCTCCAAGTTGGAATCCTTTTTAAGAATAGGTATCATTTGAAACAAAAATAGAAATTTCGGCAAAACATTCATTTTCACTGCTGCAATACTTCCCAATAATGACAATTGTAATTTTTTCCAGCTGTCCAATTCTTTTTGAACTTTACCCCATAGCTTTTCATAATTATTTTTATATAACTTTGCATTTGAGGGTGACAAATATACCCCCAAATATTTAACCCTTTTAACAATTTCAAATCCAGTTAACCCTTCTAAAACAGCCTTTTGTAATACTGTCATGTTTTTAGACAACATTTTAGTTTTTTGTATATTAACCTTGAATCCAGAAACTTTCCCATATTGCATTATTATCTCCATCAATTCCACAACAGAATTTTCTGGCTGTGTCACCGTAACAACCAGATCGTCTGCAAACGCCCTCAATCTATAATCCTGATCTCTTATTTGAGTTCCCTTGATTTTTTCCGAATTCCGTATTTTAATGAATAATATCTCCAATGTTAAAACAAATAATAAAGGTGATAACGGACACCCCTGCCTCGTGCCCTTTTCAATATTGCATACTTCGGTCAGACTGTTATTTACTATTATACGGGCTGTTTGTTTTTCCTATTAAGGAAAAATCTTATATACATGGTATTGAAGGGACTTCCTTCTGACTCTATGTTCTTATACATTTCATATATATGTCCATGTGGTTTAATCTGATTTAGTAGTATAAGCAGAACTGATGGAGCAGAAGGCTTGATTCCTTGGCACTTAAGGAAAGCAACACTGAGACGCTTGGTGCTTCCTGAACAAAATGGCTACAAATTTAAGAATAGCTGTTAAAGAAGCAGTATATTTTACAAATGCGAGCCTTTATATCATACAACACCATCTTTTTTTAACAGTGGAAAACAAGTTGGTGTGTGCAAATATAAGCGTAGGTTTCAAATAGTGTATCCCAAAGAAAATTCTTTGTTTTTGTTACTGGTGTTTAATGGTATGTTTGCAGGTAAGCTATTCTAAAGATTAAATGTTCCCATTAGGGTTAGCAGTTTAGTAGGCACATAGCTATTTCCTCTCATTTTAAAAATGTAATGCTTCAAGAGCCAAAGTAAATACCTCCACGTGAGACCAGTATGAAATGCACGTAACTTCAATAACTCTCAGCTTTAATAGAAGTAAAATAAAACATAAAAGCATTAAGTTGAATATATGAAAGATGCAATACATAATGGCCATTTATTACAAAAGAAAAGGGATCATTACTACTTACACATGGAATTCTGCACAGAGATGCCCTCAATTAAGTTTATTAAGCAAATGTGCTACAATTATACTCATAAAGGTAACAGCATCGTGACTGGATAATTATAGTTATTATTTATAGTCACCCAGCATTCTGACAAAACAACAACAACAATCTATTCAGAGAAAAGTCTCAGATAATTGTCTTAAAAGCTTCCAGTATCTCACATTATCAAATCAAATAAAGCAAAATAATTATTTTTGCAAATCAAATAATTCTCTTAAACACTGAAATGTATTTTTATCATTATTTGAAACAAACTGGCAAGTTCAGTCATTTGTCTCTGTAATTTTTCTTTCTTTCTTTCTTTCTTTCTTTCTTTTTTTCTTTCTTTCTTTCTTTTTCTTTCTTTTTCTTTCTTTCTCTCTCTCTCTCTCTCTCTCTCTCACTCTCTCTCTCTCTCTTTCTTTCTTTCTATCTTTCTTTCTTTCTTTCTCCACTTCTAGTACCATTTATTCTGTATGTTCCACCCATTATTTTTGCAACCTGGCCCAGTGCTCTGTTTATATTTTCATTTTACATGGTTTGCATTCTTCAGATGAATTGTTTGACTTTTCAGTGAGTTGTATCTGTCAGGGGACAAGGACCAGTCTTATATTTATAGAAATCCACTACTTTTCTGATTGTTTAACTCTAATTTACTTTAAACAAGACAGATGGTGTTTTATTTTTTAAAAAAAGTAAAAGAAAATAGTTTAGCCGTTTGTTAATATCCTTTACTACTTCTCCTCCCCTCATCCATTATTTCTAATAGATTGCCTGAAATCTTTTCTGTCAAGTGTTAAATCAACTTGTTTTGCTTTATAAACATTAATTTTGCATTTTGCACTAATTTCCACTTGCTTATATGCAGGGTTGAGTTGATGATGTTGGCAAGAATGCACCTTTGGAAGACTTGAAGGACCAAGTTGGGGGAAGGTCATCCTAAAAAAAAGACTACTGTATTTACGTTACTTGATGGACATAATCAATCAACCAATCAACCAATCAAATAATACTAGTGCTCTAGGCAACCATTGGCAGGCAGCATGATGTAGTAATTAAAATGCTAATTAGAAGTGGGAAAATTCAGGTTCCAGCTCTTCCTGGAGTGTGGAAGCCAACTTTTGACATTGAGTCTGTAATTCTTAGCCAGTAAAACCATGTCAGGCTCTACAACAAATTGACTGGGGGGAAAAACCTCCATTGTACCACACATTGGTAGCTTTGCTATGTGAACTAGGGAAAACACAACACAAAAGGTGGAAGTACAACCAAGCAGGACAAATATTATAAAGGGGAAGATGATGACAGCACTAAGTCAACCAGTGAAGAGGAGATTCAACAGATCCAGGACTGATTACAGCATTGAATTATAGCCACCATATGTAGCTTTGTGTAGCTCAGGAACAAGGTGTAGCAATGGGAACAAAAGTTGAAATGAGTATTTCAAACACTGTAGCCAAGGGAAATAAAGTGTCCAGTTGTGCCATTCCCACTTCAGATGAAGCATGTGAAATTCAAGCTGCAAAGTAGCAGTAGGAATGTGACTTATTGTTTAACCTTAAAATTCCAGTCTTTTAGAATAGCTGGCATCTTTCAGCTGTTCTGCTGTCGGCCAGCTACAAACAAGATATCTCATTTCTTGCCAAATGTTTCCATTTTGTCTTATGTGGAGAGTGGGAGGGGGGATCATCTTACATTCACTGGGAAGAGCAGAGGACAATGTTGAGAAACAAAACAAATGGGCAGGAAATGCAAATGACTGCGTTTGTATGAGAACCCAGCTGAAAGGTGTCAGTGCTGGTGAGAATCAACTTGCCTGTTCCTCCTCAATCTTTTTGTGATGCCTAAACAAATTTTGTCCCTTTCAGTTCAGAATAGAGCTGGAAGGGACCTTGGAGGCCTTCTAGTCCAACCCCCTCCTCAAGCAGGAGATCCTGTACAATTTCAGACAAGTGATTGTCCAGTCTCTTCTTAAAAACCTCCAGTGACGAAGCATCCACAACTTTTGAAGGGAAACTATTCCACTGGGACGCAGTGGCTCAGTGGGTTAGGATGCTGAACTTGTTGATCAGAAGATCCGCAGTTTGGCGGGTCGAATCCCGAGTGCCACGTAACAGAGTGAGTGCCTGTTACTCGTCCCAGCTTCTGCCAACCTAGCAGTTCGAAAGCACGTAAAAATGCAAGTAGAAAAATAGGGACCACTGCGGTGGGAAGGTAACAGCGGAATCAACTCCCCCGGGAGCTCTGGATGGCCCCAGACCTTCGGTCCTTTTGCCATGACTTTAAGACATATCTTTTCCAACAGGCCGACCTGGACTTATGATAATGGGGTTTTTAATTATGGTTTTAAATGTTTTTATTGGTTTTAGTGGGACTTTGGCACAATTTAATTCTTTTTTAATATTTGTATTTATTTGTATGTTATTGTTGTTAGCCGCCCTGAGTCCTTCGGGAGATAGGGCGGCATACAAGTCTCATTATAAAATAAATAAATAAATAAACAGCGTTCCGTGCGCCTTTGGCGTCTAGTCATGCCGGCCATATGACCACGGATACGTCCTTGGACAAGCGCTGGCTCTTCGGCTTTGAAACGGAGATGAGCACCGGCCCCTAGAATCAGAAACGATGTGCGAGGGAACCTTTTACCTTTACCTTTATTCCACTGGTTAATTGTTCTCACTGTTAGGAAGTTTCTTCTTAATTCCAAATGGTTTTTCTCCTTGGATTAGTTTCCATCCCTTGTTTCTTGTCCTGCCCTCTGGTGCCTTGGAAAATAAGTGGACCCCCACTTCTTTGTGGCAGCCCCTCAAATACTGGGGTACTGCTAGCATGTCACCCCTAGTCCTTCTTTTCTCTAGACTAGACATATCAAATCCTGTCCAGTTTCCTGACCTTTTTTTTCCTGCAACATCTCCATCCTGTTTTCTCCTTCCCCAGTCCAGCTCTTCCTTCCCTTCCCCACCCACTTTCTTTTTTCCCTTCTTTAGCATTTCTTCTGAAATGAATTAAGTGTACGGATGTACCGCCATGTTCTGCATCTAAGACTGGCTTGGATATGTTAAAAAATAAGTAATATACTCAAGTAGGAGTAATACATTTGATGTTTGAATTGCCCTATTTTATCGGCAATTTATTTCAACCAGCCCTTATTAATTTAATTACTGTTAACTTTTTTTAAAAAAAAAACAATCCAGGCTCTGCCCTAATTTGAAAGAGGTGTGGTTTCTAGGAGGCATGTGTAAATGAAAAATTGTGGGTGTATATTTATACTTGCTGGCATGCATAAACACATCTACAAACACATACATGTACACAAACCTGTATCACTTGCAGGGGGAGAGAAATCTCATGGACTAGAAGGGTTTCACTTGGAGTTGTCAAAATAGGGAAGCTGTGTATTCCATAGGATGTTTGTGTATGCATGCGTCTTAGGTGTATATGCATATATACACACACAGGCACATACATACATGCACATCCTGTTCAGTCTCTTTTTGCAGGAGGAAAGCTCCTCTTTTTTAATAAATACAGTTTCCATTAAACATTGTTGGATAAAGAATAATTAGATGTTATCCTATGGGATGGCTCATTGAGAAGGGAAATGGAAGCCTTTCCCAATGCCCGTGTGGAAATTCTGGTAGTTGTGATAGTCCCAACATATCCAGACATCATCAGATTGTGAAAAGTTGTTCTGTAATGTGTCCTTCTAGGCTTATCTAAAGCTGACTGAGATGCAATTTCTATCAACGATGTTCTAATGCATTTCATTTTATAGACTGAAAATGCCCCATCCAGAAGCTGATATACGGTACATATATAGTAGAAGTCTGCCGTGATGCAAGTAACATAGAGTTAACTTTCTTCCACATTATCCTATCGTTTGAAGTGGATTGCCAAAAATCCTGGCTTTGGAATCAGCATGTCTTCTCTGTACATTAAATTTATTAGGATGATAAAAGGCCACAAAGCACAAGGCTCCATGTTCTCAACTGACCCATTTTCCGGTCCTCTTTGGCAAGACAAAAGCACTCGCCTTTAGAAGATAGCACGGTCATTGGGCTTCCTGTCTTGCAATTCCCCGAGCTGCAGGCTGCTCTTTCATGTGCACTTTGATGCTTGAAGTAAAAGGGCACTTAAATAACTTAAATAATCACTTGATTCCTTAATGGATATGCAAATCTAACATCCTTTGTAATCTGCTTCATTGAGTGCATGTATAAAATATATAAGCTAAAAACAACAGGGGGGCACACTCGTTTCCTAAATCTCTCTAAAAAAAATGTATTCACAATGTTCTGGACTCTTTGAATGGCCACAAGTCTGCTTTTTTTTTGCAAGCAAACTTCTTTGATCCTTCAAGATACTGAAGTCCATTGAAAGTTTAATTATGCATATGAAGACAGGGATATAGTTATCTGTCATCATCTAAATCTGGCCTAGTACTTCAGTATCCTCCACAAACAGTATTTTGGACTATCACACCCATATTCCATTGACAACAGCTACTTCTAGACTTGGTCTCTGTCACTCAATTTTAGATTGGTCTAATTCTCCCAAATGGCTTTTGGAGTAGTAGTTCCAACACCTGTAAAAGATTGCTACAGACTGTTTTTATGGCTATGATCAGCTAAGAGTATAGATTTATTGGATGCGTGCATTTAACATGAGTTAGAAACAAAAAGAAGACAACTTTCCTGAGTTTCAGTCATTTCTTACATCTATCTTAATCTGGTTGAGAGACTTTTCGAGATCTTAAATTAGCAGCTTGAAATGTTCCCACAATCTTCTACAAAACTTGTAAAACCCATTGTTAATATAACTGTGCTTGGTATGTGTTATGTCCAATTCCTACTGTGCTTCCATAAATGTGGCTTTCTTCCAAGTACCAGCTTGCTTATCATTTGAGGAATAATTTTGAACCCATTCCTGCATTTCTTCTGCTTATTTTGCTATGCTATGTTAGATTGTTACAAGAATATCCATGGTTCTTGCTGAGTTTGATTCCATTGAAACTCTTATGTAACTGTGATTTCATGTAGCATTCATATACATTGAAATATAATAAATAACTCTGTGTCTGAAAGAGGTAGCAAGAAAGTTGCCATAACTCCCATTGTAATGATTAAAAATGTTTCGAAGAAGCGGCAGAAGTTAAACATTTTAATATTATGAGTTATTCTGGCTTCTCTGCTTATCTGAACTTGGAATTTGCCATTGAATCCATAGCTTCACCATGAGTACTCATTAAAAGACATATGACTGCTAGTTGATTGACCTTAGAGCATAATTAGAATGGACTGTAAAATATTGTTATATTTGTTGCATAATATTGTGAATGTCCTCTTTTCATATTTTTGTCCTTCAGAAACAAATTAAAGTGTAACCTCAATAATTGGGGAGAATTTAAAGGGATCTTACTGGTTTCATTGCCACACTGAACTATCTTCTGGTTTGGAAATTCTTTTGTTTGTCTCTCCTGCTTTTATGTATTATAAATGTAACATGACTCAGTGAAAAGTAGGGATGATATAGAACAACACAGATGTAATTTAAAAAAAATGTTTGAAGAAATAATTAAATAAATGAAATAATGAATTCATATCAGAACACAGTGCCTTAAGTTTAAAACCTAGGTTAACTTCTTTAGTTAATTCTCCTCCTGTGAAGGTATGCTATGTTTCCATTTTTGAATGATCACTCCAATACCCAATGATTGCAACATCACTGCAGCAATGTCAAAATTGCTTAAGACCAGAGATATAATTAGATACTTTTGGTTACTGCAACATTTTCAATGACTGTTTGTGTATACATGAATATTCAAAAATTATGTCAAAATAGGAATGAGGAGACTGCTCTTGAACACTCCAGAGTACATGTCACTACTTATATTATTTGTAATTCTTACCTAATAGTTACAAGCTTCATAAAAAGGAATCTAGGCTTGGCTGTTTCAAAGACAGAAAGGTGCCTTTCAAATACTCCTATTATATTACATATTACACCCCTCCTGCATGAGCTGCATTGGTTACCGGTTGTCCTCTGGGTGAGATTTAAGGTGCTGGTACTTACCTTTAAAGCCCTACATGGCTTAGGCCCAGGATACTTGTAGGACCATCTGCTGCCGGGAACAACTTCCCATCGCCCAGTGCGCTCACACAGAGAAGGCCTCCTCAAGGTACCGTCGGCTAGACAATGTCGGCCGGCAACCCCCAGGGGGAGGGCCTTCTCTGTGGGAGCGCCAGCCCTGTGGAACCAGCTCCCCCCTGAGCTTCGGATGGCCCCAGATCTCCGGTCCTTTCGCCGCGGCCTCAAAACACTCCTTTTCCATCAGGCTGACCTGGACTGACAGGGATTTTAATTATGTTTTTAATTTTTAACTTTAATTTTTTAACTTATTTTAATTTTAATTTCAATTTATTCTACAGGGGCCATTAATTTAATTTTCCTTTAACTTCTGTATTATTGTATGTTATTGTTGTTAGCCGCCCTGAGTCCTTCGGGAGATAGGGCGGCATATAAGTCTCAATAAAAAATAAATAATAATAAATAAATATTTGTTTCCATCTCAAACTGAATGTAGAATGTCTTTCTGTGAGAAGCAATTTTTAGCAGCCCTCATACTGGCCACTGTGAGGACATTAAAAGGAAGCCAAACTAGCACCTGAATAAAAAGAAAAGTAGGGATTGAGGACAGCAAGCTGAGAATCACAATTCACGTCACAGGATGTAGAGAATTGAATCAAAGTGATTGATAATTCATTTCCACTTATTTTTGCTCCTGAAAAAGCCAAACATCCAGATACCACAGTATGTGGCTGTTATTTGCAAATCTATAGGCTTTCACAACAGATGTTTCCTTTGCAGACTGTCAAGTCAGCAGGTGTTGGGCGAGGTAACAAATGCAATGTGATGTTATGGCTCCTAGACAAGATTTATAGGAACGCTATTACCCTACATTGCATAAAGCTCTGCAGGAGCAACATTTTCAGATTTTGCTGTTCTTTTTTAAAGGGGAGAGCCTCTGACAGTTTCACTAAAATAACAGTAATACATGGCTTGTATTTACATCCACTAAAATGGCAGAAATACATGGCTTGTACTTTAAAAAATAGATGATGAATTTGAACTACTTAATTTTATTTATTAGATTTGCATCCTGCTTTTTGTTCAAGAGCTCCAAGCAGCATACCCAGCACTCCCCTCATATTTTTCCCCACAGCAAAAACGATGTGAAGTAGGTTCAGCTAAGAAAGAGCCAGTAACCAAAATGACACACAGCACGCATCCATGCTTACGGGTGGATTTGAATCCGCTTCCCTGGTGCCAGTCTAAAAGTTTAGCACCTCATCGCTCTGGCGGAGGGGGACAACTCACTGCAGCCACCTTTTCATGGCAAATTGGCCACAACTAACTTGCCACAGCCAACCCACCATGGCCACATCACCACACAACAATTTGCCATGGCCATCTTGCTGCAGAACAATTCAACAATTCAATTATTTAAAATAATTTTAAAAATATTTTCATTTTTGTCATTCACACTTCATTTTGTCCCTCCTTTGGCCTCCTTTCTTTAATGATTACATTCCACCTTTGGCATCCTTTCTTTAATGATTATATTCCACCATTTCTTTGATATTAATGTAACTCTTATTCCACGACAAATTGTCCTGGGGTGAACTGGTTATAGTGAGTTGTCCCTGACAAGTTGTCCGTGGCGAGTTGGCTGTGACAAGTTGGCTTCTAGTGAGTTGTCCTAGACTCCATTCTGGAGGGTGCTCTTTAACCTTTTGTTACGCTAATCACTCTGATCATCTCTTCTACCAGCCTGTTTCTGAATGTGTGGCAGCCCTCCTCATAAAATGTACTTACCGGTAGCTTTAAAAAAAAGATATATCCAGCTATCCTGCAAACACAAGTTAAACAAAATTCTGTAGGGACATTCTTTTTTTTTCTAATTTCCACATTAATGTGGTAATAGGAACCAAGCCCAGCACAGATTGTAGGTCTGTTTGTTTCCAAACAGCCATTATTCGACCCCAAGAGAATAGAAATGTCTCTGGGTCATACACATGCAACTTAATATACTTCAGACGGAAGGTAGTTGGAAGAAGTAAGCCTACAAACCTTTCACTCTGCAGCCTGACTGATATTTTTTTGGCAGTGAGTCATACACCAAAACTTAAATCGCTCTTTTAGGAATTGATCAGCTGACTCTAAAAATACAAATGTGGATTTTCATATTAAGATGGATACTTTCCTTTGGACTGCCTGCTTGGTGGTTACAGAATTATAGGGAAAGGCTGGGTGGGCTAAGAGTCTCTCTGAACAAGGAGTCAAGACTTTACTGCAGTTCCCATTTGTTTTATGTCATACTTTATTTTTGGCACATTTGGTTTAGAATTATCGATTTAATTTGGATGGTAGAATGAGACTGAAAAATTTTTGAGGGCCAATTTAGACTCAAATAGGTGTTACTGCCTTACTGGGAATGAAGACCATGTTCCAAGCAGCAAAGTGGCATGAAGACAATTGAGAAGATCCGGGTTCATCTTCTGCTCAGCCATGAAATCTGCTGGGTAACTTTGGGCCACCTACCTGCAATCTGTCTGTTATGAAGATAAAAACAGGAGTACTCCAAGCATCACAAAGAACTTCCTAGTGAAAGGATGGGATAGAAAAAAAATCAAGGTATAAAAGAAACAATCAGTAGAGGACAAAGTTTCCATGGAGGCACATTCAAGGTTCAAACTCCAAGATCCATGGATAGGGTGTATGCTGAAATTGCTACTAGTCATTACATAATTTTAGTAAATCCTCACCCTAAAACAGGAGTTCCTAAACGTTGTGCCAAAACACCTGTCGTTAGTGTAATCTTAATTTACACAGATCCCCTAAAAAGCTGTAACAATTTTGGAAAAGATGGATTTATTTCAACAAGGTACAACTAAAAGCGGGGTTCTTCACGTCTCCCCTGGACTCTGTCTGCAACTCCCCAAGAGAATTTGGGAAGCCCTCTATAAGGGCTTCAATTACCCACTCAATTCTCCCAGCTTCATGGTTGAGCCAAAAATCAGTTTATAGAGCTTGGAAGAACTTAATCAAACATTTTAACTGTTATATCACATTGACTCTTGTTATGGCTAGGAGCCACCATTGAGATTTGAGGAGAAGATGGGAGCTGCAGTGGGAGAAAGACTTCTGCAATGGCAAGTTCTTGATCCCTAAGGATCAAGAACCTATACTAGGCAGAGCCACTTTTCCAAAAAATACATTTGTATTTTCCCCCCTAGCATGTTACATTCACATTAGAATTTATAACACCACTTTCATCAGGTCGTAACTTCAAAATGGTGAAAATCTGCAGTATGTGGAGGGAGGGTCCAGCAGCCAAAAACAAAACAAAACGTTGGGATGGCATAGCATTTGAAGTTTCTTCAGGATTGCCAGCTCCTCATATAGTCAGCCAACTGGGCATAGGATTACTTTGTCACCTACTAATAAGCAAAAGACAAGCACTCATCCTGCAGTGTGTCCTATTTATTTATGTATGTAATGATTGATTTGTTGATTGATGCATTAGATTTATATCCCACCTTTTGTTCAAAACATCAATTCTATTTGTCTCACATCAACAATTTTGGTTGGGATAAGAGAGAGTAGCTAGAGCAAAATCGACCCTTTAAGGCTGATGTTTTTTTTTTAAATCCCATTTATATCCCGCCCTTCTCCGAAGACTCAGGGCAGCTTACAATCTAAAGCACAAATCAATGTGCTTAGCAATAACCTTCATTCTATGTATATGCCTGCTTATTAGGGCTTTCTCCCCCCCCCCCAGCGGCATTATTACAAAGTCAGCTTAATTGCCCCCAACAATCTGGGTCCTCATTTTACTTACCTCGGAAGGATGGAAGGCTGAGTCAACCTTGAGCCTGGTGGGATGCGAACCTGCACTAATTGCAGGCAGCTGGTGTTACTTAAGGAGGCATTAGCCCACTGCTCCACCAAGGTTGTACAATGTTTAAACAACAGACCAGACAAAAGCATGGGAACGAGAAAAGTTATGAGCATCAGCAAACCCCTAAAACCAGCTCGAAAAGGGGGACCAGGAAAACAGCAGACTGATACCAATGACCTGTTGTATCAATATGCTGTATTCTCAGTCCAGCCAAGGGAAAGCAAATCTTCACCCTTACTGCTATTGGCTTTGTCTAACCAAATACAGGTAGTCCTTGACTTACAACAGTTCATTTAGTGACCATTCAAAGTTACAACGGCCCTGGAAAAAGAGACTTATGACCAGTTTTCACACTTGCGACCATCATAACATCCCCCCAATGGTCATGTGATCAAAACTCAGACCCTTGGCAATTGACTCATATTTATGATGGTTGCAGTGTCCTGGGGTCACGTGATCCACTTTTGTGACTTTCTGACAAGCAAAGTTAATGGGGAAGCCAGATTCACTTAACAATGGTTTGTCTAATTTAACAACTACTGTTATTCACTTAACAACTGTGTCAAACTCACTTAGCAATAGAAATTTTGGGCTCAATTGTGGTCATAAGCTGAGGACTAACTGTGGGTTGAGGAAATGGGGTGTTCTGGGCTTCAGGGATGCTGATTTGGTCAAAATAGCATTGCCAATGCAACCTGTATTCTCTTCTCTTGAAGCCGATACCATGATCTCTTTCATGTTGACCTTAACTGGCCAAGGAAATTTTCCAGTACAACTGGTTTTTGTCATATTAAGTACAAGAAATGCAGTACATTGGTATCAGGGGCTTAAGAAGATTAGATTTGAAGAACAGAAAAGTGTAGAATAAGACAATTTAAACAACAGGCTGAGGTAGGGTGTGCTCTGTGCAAATAAAATTAGAGCTTCCAGGTAAATTATTTATAAAAATAATGCTGGTGGGATATTAATAAATGAAATAAATAAGTAAAGTTTTAACACCAAGTTTTAGTCTCTACTACACCAATCATTCAATTTAAATTACAAGAAAAAGCAGTAACAATGATAAAGACCCTGATACAGAGCTTGGCTCTTCCTGATGTCTCCATAAACACGTGCCAAATAGTTATCTTGACTAACAATATACAAATAATTTATTGCTGCTTTTATCTCAAGTTTTTTTTCAACTTCTCAGTCTAATCTCTGGTGGTTTGCTATCTAAATATTAACTTTGTTCCAACCCCAATTAAATTAGCTTTTTCACAGCCAGATATCAGGTACTGCTACCCAATTTTTTTAAAAAAAATTGCTCCTTGCAAAGCATCTCCAAACTAAATGCAAGATTTGTCCAATGGCATGAAGCCAATGAGGACTGACAGGCAACAACTATAACACCAGGACAAGGGTATTTGCAGGCTCTGGTCAAAAAAGGCAAGATGGTGGTCACAACCATTCAATCAAAACTCCACATATCTGTCTCTGAGCTCCTTTGCCCAGTCATATTAACTGTTCAACATTTATAATTTGTTTGTGTGCGAGTTTAAGGGTGGGGGGAAGAGACCTATGCGATGGTTTGTTGGGAGGGAAGGAAAAAAAAGATTACGGCAATGTTTCTCAGCCTCAACAACTTTTAAAACGGATTGGCTTCAATTCCCAGAATGCCTCAGCCAGCATCTCAGCCAACAAGGTAGGAGTATCCAACCTTGACAACTTCAAGACTAGCGGACTTCAACTCCCAGAATTCTCCAAGCAGCATAGGGTCACCACAACTGTAGTTGTATGGCCGGCTGGGAAATTCTGGGAGTTGAAGTCCACAAGTCTTAAAAGTTGCCAACGTTGGGTACCCCTGCTCTACACTACTCCGGGGCAAAGAGAGGGCCTACACGTGTCTTTTAAACTTCGTGCAGTATCATCTCTGACAATTCCGGGTGCCTCTCCCTCCCCGCAGGCGTTTCTCTGGGAGTCTCCCCTTCGGAGGCCTTGCACCGCACCGCAAGGCGCTTTCGCAACGCGACTTGCCAGGCCCCGAGGCCTCCGAAGGGACGCCCCAGCATCACGGCGCCGTCGCACCTTTAAGAAGGCAGCGGCGCAAAATTGCCACGGGGCAATCACGTAGATTTGCCCGATCCCCGATGCAAACCTCAGGACAGCAAGAGGCGTCTTGGTTGCCATCCTGCACTGCCGGAGTTTTTGCAGCCCAGATTGTTCGCACACATTTAGACAAATCTTCCGTGGCCACCTTTAAGGATTATTACTTCTGTTTTTTTTTAAAATAAGGAAAGCTCGGGAGAGTGAACACTAGAGGGTGCTATTGCAACATGTAAGTTGTTCGTAGAATTAACTTTCTGTTGCGAGACTTATTTTTCATGCCCCGGCAGGGTGTAAAATGCGCCCACTTTTATCAGTCGTGGAAATTAGGCAATGTTAACAGTTCCTTCGTAGGAGACCACCAAAATCCACACCCGCCTTCAGTTGCTAAAGTCTAAGAAGCTGCTGCTCGGTTTTTCTTATTTAGAGGCTAGAAGAAACGGCTTTTCTGAATACACAGGATTGATTGATTGATTGATTGATTGATTGATTGATTGATTGATTGATTGATTTGATTTGATTTGATTTGATTTGATTTGTATACTGCCCTTCTCCCTAAGGACTCAGGGTGGTGAACAGTGACATAAATGTCAAAATGCACAAATACAGAAAATTGAAAATAAATTAAGCCCTACTGCCCAAATGTAGAAGATAAATTAAAACCACAAATAAAATTAAACCCCTCAGACCAGACCGGATTGCTTAAATAGATATGTTTTTAGATGCTCTTCCAGTTTCTAGATAAAGGATTTCTAAAGTGACAAAATTGCCAGTTGATCTGAGTAGAAGCCCTCAAGCCTCAGAAATGGTTTTTCTGCCTTTGCTGAGCATGACAACTCCAAGACCATTTCTAAACGAACGATATATGGTGCTTCTTAACATATCCAGCCATGGAAAACTGCTAGAAGCTGGATTGCTAAGCACATTGATTTGTGCTTTAGATTGTAAGCCGCCCTGAGTCTTCGGAGAAGGGCGGGATATAAATGGGATTTAAAAAAAATGTCAATTACACAATGTCATTACACAAATGGGTGAAAGGGCCTCATTCTCCCTGCTGCAGGTGGTTCAGCAGCACAAGTCAATATAGGAACAATTATACTGACAGGTGACAGTGAAGAACAAGAAGGAGGCTTTCTGCTTGAAGTTGCCATTATTTAACATATTGAAGCAAAAGGCTTGCAAACACCAGCCTTTGAAAACAAGGTTTTCCAGGGCTGTAGAACACTTTTTTCCGGGGGGGGGGAGCGGCGGGGGAGGAAGCAAACCAATGCCAACTTCAAGCCAAAACTTGGGTGCTGTTCTTCTGGGTCAACGTACCCTGCCACCCTATCAGCTTTTCAGCAGCCTATGAAGACCTGGTTCTTCACCCAAACTATGATAGAAGCAAGTCCATCAAATGTAAGAGCTCAGAAGTCTATACGATGTTGTGGCACTCTGGTTAGGATTCGTGTTATTGTGAGGTTTGTTGTTTAATTTATTCTACTTTTGTTTAATTTTATTATGAGCTGCCTCATAATCAGGCAGCTTGTATAAGGCGGCTGTATAAGTTTCCAGATCATTCAGCTCCACTGAAGAGATGAAACTTGTATTTGAGCTGTCACATATTAGATTATCCTGTAAACATTTTATAAATATTCAGTTTCTTTACGTGTTGGCTTCTTCAGATCCACAGGAACATACGCTAATATC
Organism: Vipera ursinii; assembly: GCF_947247035.1. Lineage (NCBI taxonomy): Eukaryota > Metazoa > Chordata > Lepidosauria > Squamata > Viperidae > Vipera > Vipera ursinii. The sequence continues at coordinate 141,674,493 of NC_139516.1, read as the reverse complement.
TACAGTGTAGCTCCTTCATCTGCATTTTTACTTGAAAGACCTGAACAGAAGGCATGAAAAACTTCCAAGATTCTGGAAGTTAACAGTGACTATCTCACATGACAACTTATAATCAAACCTGACTTTTTTATTTTTATCCAAGTGAAAGTGATTATGAAACCCAGAGTTTCGAGTTTCTCCTGCAATAGGCCTCATCTTTGTTTCTGGAATACGGTGGGCCAGTGTTTCCCAAACTCAGCAACTTTAGGACTGAAATTAAAAAGAATTAAAATTCTTCTGGGAGTTGAAGTCTACACATCTTCAGGTTGCTGAAGTTGAAAAACCCTGATGGGGACCACCAATAATCACAAATGTAATCAGCAGTGTAAAGTTTTACATTCCTTCTTGATTCCCAAGCTTCCATTTTAAAACAGTGTGTGAATGTCAATTCTTTAACCACTTTCCGTGTGGTTGAAGCAAATGTGGTTGAAAAGGAAAATTAATGCATAGTAAGTGATTTTGGCTTCGCTTGCAAAACCCAGCCTCAAGAGCAGCAATGAGTATTTTCTAGGCTAATATCTACATTAGGCCTGAAATCTTAATGTGGCTGTTTTCCTTGGTTGCAAAACAGTGGAGTTCATTACAACAGAAATGGCGGATTGGTGAGCAAGCCAGCCAGCGACCCATGAAAGAATCTCATTCCAGCATAGCCCTTCCTCACCCACATCCTTTGACAAGACAGGCAGAGCTTAGCTACACACTCCCAAAGCTTTTTGAGAAAAAAATATTGCACAGCATGGAAAGGAGCTAGTCTGCACATTCCCACAAAAATGGAGAAACCATCAATGTTAAAAAAAAAAGAAGAAGAAACCCCAAACACTTGTGCAGTATTAAAAATATTGGTTTGAACCTGTACAGATTTTCAAGGATTGGACTTACTGGATTCTTAAATTTTGCTGACACGAAGCCACACAACTCTGCTTGTGCACTGAAAGAGCTCATTCTTGTTCACCGCCTACCCCCTTGGTTTTTGAAACTGGATTCCTCACCTTCCCGGAATATTCAGCTGGCTGAGCCCTCAATTTTTCACTTTGTAGACCAGCTCGCTCACTCCATCTTCCCCAGTTCTGGGCCCCTTGGTTTTCATAAGGAAAATTATGTGGCATGCTGATTATTGTACAAAGTTGTGCTGAAACTCGTATGAGCAATGCAGAGGCCTTTCCACACCATTCTCTCCAAACTTTCTTAAAAAGGAAAAACTTTGGGGAGGAGATGTCTGTCTGATCACTCATGTCCTAATTATGTTTCATTTATTTTTTCCCCAATTTGTAGATGGGGATTTTGAGGGAAGCAAGATTTACTTTACAGCATGGCAAGTAACTTCTTTTTTTTAAAAAAAAAGATGTTTTATTGGGGTTTTTTTACATATCACCATTAATATTTGGTAAACAGAGTTGACTAGGTTTGAATTTACAAAGAATCAATAACAATTAATTTTTAGAGTTCCATATTCCACATAGTAATTTTCCTTGATTTTCACCCAATAATATTCTCTTTTATCAACCTGAAATTAGTACATTTCTTGGTAATTTTTTTTGAAAACTAACGTAGCATGGCAAATAACTTCTAAAGGGGAGAATGGAAGCTGAGGATTTGCAAAACTGTAGAATACGTTGAAGGCTTGGAGAAAGCATGAACTTACTTAAGCAAAGGACAATCTTCCAGGCAGGTGGAAACCTGTGGCAATGTCCAGACTTTAGAAGGAATCACAAAATGAATTGCTTTTTCAGGGAAAAACTGGATTTTTTCAAGTGCAAACAAAAGCTTGATAGATAGGTATTACAGCTTAAGCTTTAGCAAGGAAAGGCCTCACATTTTCAATAAATGGAGATCTGGGTGAAATAATTTGCAACAAATTTGTTCTCTTGTACTTCTGAATTTTCCATGATACCACGTTTTAATGTAACGTTGGAATGAATCGTACAGAGAAAATCCCTGTGTACGTGCATACATGTTTTCCACAATGCTGTCCAGTTATTAAAGGCATCCTATTTTTAATGGGACGTGGTGGCTCAGTGGGTTAGGACGCTGAGCTTGTCGATCAGAAGGTCGGCAGTTTGGCGGGTCGAATCCCGAGTGCCGCGTAACAGAGTGAGCACCTGTTACTTGTCCCAGCTTCTGCCAACCTAGCAGTTCGAAAGCACATAAAAGTGCAAGTAGAAAAATAGGGACCACTACGGTGGGAAGGTAACAGCGTTCCGTGCGCCTTTGGCGTCTAGTCATGCCAGCCACATGACCACGGAGACGTCCTCGGACAAGCGCTGGCTCTTCGGCTTTGAAACGGAGATGAGCACCGGCCCCTAGAGTCGGAAACGACTAGCACACATGTGTGGGGGAACCTTTACTTTTACCTTTTTTTTTTATTGAAAAGTTTTAAAATACAGTTTTCCTTTAGAAAACCCCCCTTCCCCCTCCCTCCTCCCCTCCCTACCTCCCCCCTATCCCCCCCCTCCCCCTCTCCCTCCTCCCTCCCCTGCCTCCCCCCCTACTTCCCCTCCTCCCCCCCTCCCCCCCCGACTTCCCAGAGCAAAATACAAGGTATATATCTAAAAAGCAATCATAAACAATCATATACTAACAATTATAAACTCTAAAATCCATCACTCTCTAGCTTATATAGAGTAAACCAATCCTTAATAATACTAAATATGTATAAAGAACTAAAATAAAAGAAAACTAGCGTCATTCCCATCTATGTTCTTCCACAATTCACTATTTCCTAAACATATTCTCATTTACACATCACAAGCACCTATCCCTATTAACCTCTCTAGCCAAAATAGGCTATAATAGATAGTTCTTACACAAATTAACCCACATTAACCCACAAAACTTTCTTCCTCTTCCTCTGTAGTAAATTGTCCATTAATTCCAAATTGAAGATTCTGTTACCATACATATCATCCCAAAACTCCTAAAAACACAACTACCACTTGACTATAAGTATGTTGTGGAAGTTCCATAGATTTCTACTGGTCCTATTTTCTTATCTTTTTTAAGCGTTTTAAGGCAGCACGCGTCACCCTCTGTTCTCTAGGATCATCCAAAAGAGTTGCAGCTTGATCTCCTCCTGTACCATTCTCGTCTATCTGTCCATCTTCATCCTCTTGATGTTCTCCTTCTCCAGATCCCTCTGCAGCTTCCAAAAGTGTTGATGGGGTTGCTTTTAAGACATTGTTGTAAAAATCATGCACTTGCTTCACAGTACCCAAACAGTACCTTTTGCCTTCATACATGAAGCTCAACCCAGCTGGGATCTCCCATCTGAACCTTATATCTCTTTGCTTGAGCTCTTGCACAAGAAATATAAAGTCCTTCCTTCTCTTTAAAATCTTTGGAGGAATTTCTTTTAGAACCAAAACTTCTTGACCAGCAATCACAACTTTAGTATCATAGGCAGCTTGTACAACTTCATCTCTAATTTCCCTTTTTACAAAATAAACCACCACATCTCTAGGCAACTTTCTCTGTTTAGCAATCCACGAGTTCACACGAAACACTTTGTCCATGCCTTGTTTTATTTCAGATGCTGGATGGTTCAATACCACCTCAAAGGCCTCAGAAACCAGCTGCTTTAAATCTTCCTTAATATTCTCTTTTAGGCCTCTAATTCTAACAGCAAACTGCATCTGGTAAAATTGAGCCAGACTCAGTTCGCTATCCATTTTGTCTTTTAAATCTTCAATTTCCAATACTTTTGCTTCTAATATAGCATTCTTTTGAGTCAGATCTTCCACTTTGTCATCCAGCACCTCCACACATTTAGCTACTTTATGCACTGAGGACAAAATGTCTACCTTCATCTCTCTGAATTTCTGTTCCATCCTTTCTTCCATTCTCTGCTCCAATTTCTCCAATTTCTCCTCCATCTGTACAAATTTAACACCCATTGACTCCAAAATTAACTGGGTATGTTTTTCAAGATCCTTCGATGTCAATACATCTGGAGAATGCAACGCCTGCAGTAATGATTGTTGTTGCACCGGAGAATTTCTAGCACTCCGAAAAGTTCTAGGGGGAGGTTTAGCCGCCATCTTTTACTTACAATTGTGACGCACTTTCACTTTAAGTTTTAAGCAAAGTCCATCAAGCTCGAGAGTAAAATAAAATAATCCTCTTCATCTCTTCATCTTTCCCTCTTGTACTGCTCTGCCTGCTCTTTTCCTTTCATAGTCTCTCCTTCAAGCAGGGATGGTCGCAGACGCCTGGCTCTGCTCCATGAAGTCCGGAGCAGAGACGCTAGCCAGCTGGGAGCAGCCCAGGCTACGGGGGAGTTCAATCCTTCAGCCGCCCAAGCTCCAAGCTCAGGCGGCCCCGGAGAACTCGACCCCTACCTGGGGGCTCACCCCCTCCTCTTCTCCCGAGGAGGGGGCTTCAAATTCGCCCGAACAGCTGATCGGCGCTGTTTCGGGCGAAAAATCACACAGCTGAGCCGCGGGCAGCCCGGGAAGGCTGTCTCCGGCGCCGCGGAGCCACCGGAAGTCACTTTTACCTTATTTTTTAATACATTATAGCAAAAAAAAATCTTGTTATTAGAAACCAAGTAATCTCATTCGGGACACTTGTTGAGAGGTAAGTATTAAATACTGTGCAGCTCTTTGGATGCTGGAATATATACTTGCACATCTGTGTGGTTCTCTGGAATGCATTTTTCAGTGAACCTGATCTTTAGAAGACCATCCATTATTTTTATTACCTTTGAAAGGAATGTACTTGTTAGAATCAAGATTTTAAAAAATTAAAGGATAAACTGAAATTACTACAGCAAACACCTAAAGATGCTTGGCCTGAGTAACCAAGAACTGTGGAGTTATAATGTAGGCTCCAGTGCAAGGCAACAGAACTGGCTGAGCTGATTCATCAGATAAAAAATAGGAAATATTATTTGAATGATGAAAAGCTGTCTTGAACTCAGGCTGTGGTTGTCCAAAAATGATTAGCAAATGCTCCAAACTAAATTTGATGTCACCCAAATCTGAGGAAATGCCTAGATGGAAAACCAGAATGTTAAAGAAACCAAGAAATAAAAGAAATAGAAAGTTAACTGGAACATATGCAAAATAAATGCACAGAGCTTACTCCTCAAGTTACATGGAGAGATACTGGAGAATAAAATGTTTAGGATTGTGCCCCGTATTGAGAGACATAGAGCTCTAAAGCAGACTGGCAAAAATCAACAACAAATGATATATACAAGTAATGTATAAGCTAACTTGACTAGGTGACTGAAACATCTTTGCTGACGTAAAACCTGGAATTGCAATGCTAACAAACCTATATTCTTAAGCTTTTAATGTATTCGTTCCTGTATCTCATAGCAAGGAGATCTGGTTTCTAAATGACCAGTGGCTACTAGTTGAAATTAAATGTTCATCTGACCCATTTCTTCTAAAGCATTCTCTTGATTGTTGATAGCCACTCACTCCTGTGTCACTCTTCACAATCAATCAATCAATCAGAATAGGGCTGGAAGGGACCTTGGAGGTCTTCTAGTTCAGCCCCCTGCTCAAACAGGAGACCCTATACCATTTCAGACAATTGACTGTCCAATCTCTTCTTAAAAACCTCCAGTGATGAAGCACCCACAACTTCTGAAGGCAAGCTGTTCTGCTGGTTAATTGTTCTCTCTCTTAGGAAGTTTCTTCTTAATTCCAGGTTGCTTCTCTCCTTGATTAGTTTCCAATCAATCAATCAATCAATCAATCAGAATAGAATCTGAAAGGGACCTTGGAGGTCTTCTAGTCCAGCTCCCTGCTCAAGCAGGAGAACCTATACCAGGGGTCGGCAACCTAAAAAAGGAAAAGAGCCACTGGGAACCGGTTCCATAACAAATTAAAAAAGTGGGAGCCGCGTGCGTGTGTCCATGCACGCGCATGCGCAAAAAATGTTTTGCACATGCGCAAAATGGTTTTTTGCGCATGCAAGAACGCACACGGTTGCCATTTTTTTTAAAGTGAGATGGAACCGGTTCCCGGTTGCCTGACGGCGACAGCCCGTCTGCAAAGCTGCCGCTTTCGGCAGCTTTGCAGACGGGCGCGGCAGCTTCCTCAAAGAGCGGCGCCCCTGCCCATTCTGAGAGGTGCGCGCGCACCTCTCCGAACGACCGGAGGTGCGCGCGCACCTCCCCAAACCTTTGGAGAGGTGCACGCGTACCTCCGCGCGAACGGGCAGAGGTGCCGCTCTTTGAGGAAGCTGTCGCGGCCCGTCTCCAAAGCTGCCGCGGCATCTTCCTCAAAGAGCGGCACCTCTGCCCATTCGCGCAGAGGTACGTGCGCACCTCTCCAAAGGTTTGGGGAGGTGTGCGCGCACCTCCGGTCGTTCGGAGAGGTGCGCGCGCACCTCTCAGAATGGGCAGGGGCGCTGCTCTTTGAGGAAGCTGCCGCGGCCCGTCTGCAAAGCTGCCGAAAGCGGCAGCTTCGGAGACGGGCCGCGGCAGCTTCCTCAAAGAGCGGCACCTCTGCCCGTTCGCGCGGAGGTACGCGCGCACCTCTCCGAAGGTTTGGGGAGGTGCGCGCGCACCTCTGCCCATTCGGGGAGGTGCACGCGCACCTCTCCAAACGGGCAGTGCCACTCTCCATTTGGAGAGGTGCGTGCGCACCACTGCCCGTTCGAAGAGGTGCGTGCGCACCGGGCGGCTGGGAGCCGCAGGGACCTTGGAGGTCTTCTAGTCCAGTTCCCTGCTCAAGCAGGAGAACCTATACCATCTCAGACAAGTGACTGTCTAGCCTCTTCTTAAAAATCTCCAGTGATGGGAGGACTTCCGGTGGCGGTGCGGCGCCAAAGACAGCCGTTTCGGGCTGCCCGCTGCTCAGCTGAGTTGTTTTCACCCGAAACAGCCCTGTCAGCTGTTCGGGTGGATTTGAAGCCCCCTCCTCGGGAGAACAGGAGGGGGTGAGGCCCCAGGTAGGGGTTGAGTTCTCCGGGGCCGCCTGAGCTTAAAGCTTGGGCGGCTGAAGGATTGAACTCCCCCGTAGCCTGGGTTGCTCCCAGCTGTTCAGCGTCTCTGCTCCGGGATTTTTGGAGCAGAGCCAGGCGTTTGCGACCACCCCTGCCAGAAGGAAAGACCCTGGAATAAAAAGGAGCAGGCAGAGCGGTACAGGAGGCTAAGGTGAAGAGGACTTTTATTCTTACTCTCTAGCTTAATGGACTTTATAAACTTAAAGTGAAAGTGCGCAACAAGTGAAAGTAAAAAGATGGCGGCTAAACCTCCCTCAAAAACTCTTCGGAGTGCGGGAACATCCCCGGTGCAACAGACATCGTTGCAAGCTTTGCTTCCTCCTGCTGCATTGACATCGAAGGACTTACAAGATGAAAAACAATCCCAGGTAATATCAGAAATGCTGGGTGATAAGTTGGCAAAGGTGGAGGAGAAACTGGAGAAACTGGAGGAGAGGATAGAAGAGAAGTTTAGTGCGATGAGGGTAGACATTTTGTCTACAGTGGAAAGCGTGGCTGAATGTGTGCAAGGTTTGGACGAAAAAGTGGAGGACCTGAGTCAAAAGAATCCTATACTAGAAGTAAAGGTACTGGAGAATGAAGATTTAAGGGACAAAATGGACAGAGAATTGAGTCTTGTCCAGTATCATCAGATGCAGTATGCTGTTAGAATCAGAGGCTTAAAAGAGAATACTAAAGAAGACCTAAAGCAGCTGATTTCTGAGGCTCTGGAAGCAGTATTGGGTCAGCCAGCATCTGAAATAAAGGGATGCATGGATAAAGTTTTTCGTGTAAACTCATGGATTGCTAGGCAGAGAAAGCTACCTAGAGATGTGGTGGTTTATTTTACAAAGAGAGAAACTAGAGATGAAGTTATTCAAGCCGCCTATGATACTAAAGTTGTGGTTGCTGACCAAGAAGTTTTGGTTTTAAAAGAAATTCCTCCAAAGATTTTAAGGAGAAGGAAGGATTTTGCATTTCTTGTGCAGGAATTTAAGCAACGTGATATAAAGTTCAGATGGGAGATTCCAGTCAGATTGGTGGTGATGCATGAAGGTAAAAGATACCGTCTGGTTACTGTGACACAGGCGCGTGATTTCTACAATAATGTTTTAAAAGCAACTCCACTATCACTTCTGGAAGCTGCAAACGGATTTGGAGAAGGGAAATCTCAAGAGACCGAAGGTGGACAGACAGAGGAGAATGGTGCTGGAGGGGATCAAATTATAGCCTCGTCGGTTGTTGCTGGAGAGCAGAGGGTGACGCGTGCCGCTTTAAAACGAGCAAAACAAATAAAAGAACAAGACCAGCAGAAGTTTATGGAACTTTCAAAGCGTACTTACAGTGAAGCAGTGGGAGGAGCGCGGCCCAAAGGAGATAGAGGGGCTATTAAAGATGTGCTCCAACAGCTTCGGGATGGCACGTATGGCGACTAAATTTCTAACCTGGAACGTTAATGGACTAAACTCACCACAGAAGAGAAAGAAAGTTTTTCAATATATAAAACAATTCAAGATTGATGTTATATGTTTGCAAGAAACGCATATTAGGGTTATGGACCAAAAGTATTTATCGAACTCAAGGTTGGGCACGCAATTTGTTGCTTCTGCAATGAATAAGAAAAATGGAGTGGTTGTTTATGTTAAAAGTGCTTTAACAGTGGACTTAATTGAAGCAGATAAGCATGGAAGATATGTTATGATAGATTTGTTGCTAGAAGGCAAAAAAACGCTTTTAGTTGGACTGTATGCTCCTAATCAACAACAAGCTGACTTTTTTAGTTTACTTCATACAAAGCTTACTCAGTTGGATTACAAATCGTTTATTTTTATGGGGGACTGGAATGGTGTTTTGGATGTACAGATGGATAAGGCTGGTTCTTTTAAGCGTGCTCCGAGTCATGCCAGATTGCCTAAATCTTTTTTTGAAATGAAGGATGATTTGGAATTGTGAGATATTTGGCGTGACACACACCTGCATGAAAAGGATTATACTTTTTTTTCTGATAGACATCAATCTTTTTCCAGGATTGATTTCATTTTGCTGACTAATGACTTTTTTTCTAGGATTAAGAAGGTAAAGATCTGTGCAAGAGCTATTTCTGACCATAGTCCAGTTTGGTTAGAGATCAATAAGGACAATAGAGATAGGCGCTCGTGGCGCGTAAATGAGAATTTGTTTAGAAATCAGAGAAATGTGGAAGAATGTAAACAGCGGATGAAGGATTTTTTTGAAATTAATATGAATAAGGATACTTCTATGGACATGGTTTGGGATGCTAGCAAGGCCTATATGAGAGGGGTGTTGATATATACGAATAATAAACACAGACGTACTTTGGAAGCCAGAAGGAAAGAATTGGAGAATGAAGTTAAGGAAAAAGAAAAGGCCTTGATTTTGAACCCATTGGATGTGAAGACTAAGGAGGTTATTAAGCTATTAAGAGGACAATTCGATAAACTAATGGCTGACCAGGTGGCAACCAATTTGCGGTTTGCCAGGCATAATACTTTTTGCAATGCTAATAAGCCAGGTAGATGGCTAGCTTATAGACTAAGGAAAAAGCAAAGGGCTTCTAATATAGACAAAATTGAGCATAAGGGAAAGGTTGTGTTTCAACAGGATCTTATTAAGGAAGCCTTTGTGGATTTTTATTCTAAATTATATGCTAAGGAGAAGATTAATGAAAAAGACATTGATGTATATTTGGAGAATGCTAGCATCCCGGTTCTTACGCAAGCACAAAAAGAGGAGATTAATCAATTGATTACAGAAGAAGAAATTCTTACAGCAATTAAGGAATTGAAGGTGGATAAAGCGCCAGGTACGGATGGTTTGACTGCGGCTTACTACAAAAATTTACAATTAGAGTTGATAAAACCGTTAAAGGAGCTGTTCCAGACAATTCAGAGAGGGGGAAAGGTGCCTCCGTCTTGGAGAACTGCTTTTATCTCTTTGATTCCGAAGGAAGATCAAGATGCTACTCAAGTAAAAAACTATAGACCGATATCACTTTTAAATACAGATTACAAGATATTTGCTAAGGTGTTGGCTAATAGATTGTTCTGCAACAGGTGATTCATGGGGACCAAACTGGGTTTATTAGTGGTAGGCAAATGAAAAATAATGTGAGGCATATAGTTGATGTGTTAGAGTTTTTGGAAAGGAACAACCAGATCCCTGCGGCGCTAATTTTTTTAGATGCTGAAAAAGCCTTTGATCAATTGAACTGGCAATTTTTGATGAAAGTTTTAGATAAAATGAATTTTGGGGAGAAATTTTTGCAACCAATTAGGGCATTATATCAAAAACAAACAGCCCGAATAATAGTTAACAATAGCTTGACAGAAGCATGTAATATTGAGAAGGGCACAAGGCAAGGGTGTCCGTTATCGCCTTTGTTACTTGTGTTAACATTGGAGATATTATTGGTAAAAATACGGAACTCGGAAAGAATTACGGGTATACAAATTAGAGATCAGGATTATAGATTGAGAGCGTTCGCAGACGATCTGGTTGTTACAGTGACCCAGCCGGAGAACTCTGTTGTGGACCTGATGGAGATAATAATGCAATATGGGAAGGTTTCTGGATTTAAAGTTAATGCACAAAAAACTAAAATTTTGGCCAAAAATATGACAGTATCGCAAAAGGCTCTTTTAGAAAGATTAACTGGATTTGAGATTGTTAAAAGGGTCAAATATTTGGGGGTGCTTCTGTCGCCCTCTAATACAAAGTTATATAAAAATAACTATGAAAAATTATGGGAAAAAATTCAAAAAGAAATGGAGAGTTGGGAAAAATTGCAATTGTCTTTGTTGGGGCGAATCGCAGCAGTGAAAATGAATGTCCTGCCTAAATTTTTATTCTTATTTCAAATGATACCGGTTCTTAAGAAAGATTCTAATCTGGAGGAATGGCAGCGAGGTATCAATAAATTTGTTTGGGCAGGGAAAAGGTCACGAGTTAAACTTAAGATTATGCAGGATACTCGTGAAAGAGGTGGTCTTAAAATGCCCAATCTTAAATTATATTATGAAGCTGCTGCGTTAGCAGGAATAAGTGATTGGATTAATTTGACACAAGAGAGATTATTAAATCTTGAGGGCCACGACTTGTTGTTTGGCTGGCATGCATATTTGTTGTATGATAAGAAGGTAGATAATGTGTTTAGAGTGCATATTTTAAGACAGGCATTGTTGAGAGTTTGGAAGAAGTATAGACATAAGTTAGACGGTAAGATACCATTGTGGGCAATCCCAAAACACGCAATAGAAAATATAAATGTTGGTTTTAAACATGATGTGACTACGTATAAGGAGATTTTAAGCTTGGAAAGAAATGTCTGGTGTCTGAAACCATACAGCCTCTTGCGAGATGAGAAGATTGTTCAAACTTGGTTTCAATATATTCAGCTACGGGCCAGGTGGAAAGAAGATCAGAAAACTGGTTTTACAATGACTGATGAAAATCTGATAAAGCAAATTAGAAATCAGGGTCCAGCACATATTAAACGGATATATCTTGCATTGATAGAAATTGACTCAGAAACAGAACTTGTTAAAGATTGTATGATAAAATGGGCCCAAAACATCCAAGAAGTTATTACAATGGACACGTGGGAAAAGATTTGGGTGAGGAACGTAAAATTTACACAAGCTCAAAACTTAAGAGAGAACTTTTATAAAATGTTTTATAGATGGCATCTAGATCCTAAAAAGCTTGCAAGTATGTATCCGAATTATCAGCCCAAATGCTGGAGGTGTGGCGATGAAGATGCAACATATTTTCACATATGGTGGACTTGTAAAAAGGTTAAGGCCTTTTGGATAAAAATTTGGTGGAATATGCAGAAGATTTTCAAGCAAAGGATAAAGTTTTGTCCGCAACTTTTTTTGTTGGGAATAATTACAGATGCTACGGTTGTGGACACTAAGCTGATGTTGAATTTAATTACGGCAGCAAGACTCTTAATAGGTCAGTATTGGAAGAAGGAGGAACTGCCGACTATAGAAGAATGGACTTTAAAGGTTTCTGACCTGGCAGAGATGGCAAAGATTTCGGCTTATTTGAAAGATCATTCGCAAGAACATTATATTATGGAGTGGAGAAAATAGATTGAGTATATCCAGAACAAATATGGGACTAAAAAGTTTCATGTAGCATTTGAATAAGTCTTCCTTTCCTTTTTCTTTTTTCCTTTTTTTATATATATTTAATATTAATAGTGTTTGTAGTTATCCTATATGAGCTAGAGAGTGATAGATTTTAGAGTTTATGGTTGTTAGCATATGGATGTTTATGATTTTTTTTTTTGCTTTTATACCTTGTACTTAGCTCTGGGAAGTCGGGGGGGAGGGGGAGAGGGGTAGGGAGGGAGGGGTAGGGAAGGAGGAGGGGGGACTGTTAAAGATAAAATGTATGTTAAAACTTTTCAATAAAAAAAAAATCTCCAGTGATGGAGTGCCCACGATCCCTGGGGGCAAACTATTCCACTGTTTAATTGTCCTCACTGTCAGGAAGTTTCTCCTTAATTCCAGGTTGCTTCTCTCTTTGATTAGTTTCCATCCATTGTTTCTTGTGTTGCCTTCTGGTGCTTTGGAAAATAAGTTGACCCCCTCTTTTTTGTGGCAGCCCCTCAAATACTGGAATACTGCTATCATGTCACCCCTAATCCTTCTTTTGTCTAGACTAGCCATACTCAATTCCTGCAACTGTTCTTCATATGTTTTAGTCTCCAGGCTTCCAAATATTCCATCATAAATAAGCAATATGCCATAGCATCTGGTGGCTGTTCTTTATATTTGGTTTTCTATCATCCTACAAACAAATCATTGCATCACAACAGGCAACCTAAGCAGCAGATCTTCTATATCAGGGCTTTTCAACCAGTGGTACAGGTACCACCTGTGGTACATTGGCACCTAGCAGGTGGTATGCGACCATCCTAGAAAAGTAGTGGGGGAGGGAATGCGCTGAACTGGTGACAGCACCACACAAGCCTGAGCGAGAGACGGCTGGAGCTGCAGGGCTGTCAGGCCTCAGCGGAAGCACCAGGATCAGCACCAGGCTCCAGCTGGAGCTCGGCACTGATCCTGGCGCTTCTGAGCCCAGAAGAAGCGCCAATCAGCTGAAATGTTGCAGCATCTCCAGGGTCTTGTGATTTACATTCAGATGCTTGGCAACTGATTCATATTTATGACGGTCACAATGTCCCAGGGTCATGTGAAAGGACCAAAACCTGCTGCAACCACCCAGCAGATGGGAGGAAATAAAAACCAAACACCCACCCACCTCACCCCCACTGCCAATCCTCAACAGAAATTCTCACAACAATGAAAACCTCGGACAGGAGGAAGAGCATGGCCGGCCAGCCGGGCAGGTGTGTCTTGCTCGCCTGTGGCTTGGGGGACACTTTTTTCAGTGCCATTGTAACTTTGAACAGCCACTACGTGAACTGTTGTAAGTCGAGGATAACCTGTACTTCATCATTTTTTCCCTTTTTTTGGGGGGGGGGTCATCAAGTTTTTGACACCTTGCTAGGCGACTGGTGGTACTCGGATGTTGCCATATCCTAAAAGTGGTACAATGGGTGAAAAGGTTGAAAAGTCCTGTTCTATATGGCAGTGAAGCCCAAGGACTGGTTCTTCTGCAACATCCCAGTTTCTTCAATCCTGGATTTTATGATCTGATTCCATAACAATGGTTTCCTTATGTCTAGATGACTTCCCTGTGCCATCTTTGTCCATTTGAATAAGTTTTAGAATGACTAAAATACCATTAACACCCACATGGAACTTATGAAAAGTGAAGTGGCAACAGTCAGAGATGCCTTTGGGAAACAGGCAGTCATTAATAAAAGCTAATCTTCTCTTTCTTTGAACTCTGGTGCTGGAGAAGACTCCTGCGAGTCCCTTGGATTGCAAGGCGATCAAACCGGTCAGTCCTAGAGGAGATCAACCCTGACTGCTCTTTAGAAGGTCAGATCCTGAAGCTAAAACTCAAATACTTTGGCCACCTAATGAGAAGGAAGGACTCACTGGAGAAGAGCCTAATGCTGGGAAAGATTGAGGGCAATAGAAGAAGGGGACGACAGAGAATGAAGTGGCTGGATGGAGTCACTGAAGCAGTAGGCGTGAGCTTAAATGAACTCCAGAAGATGGTAGAGGACAGGAAGGCCTGGAGGAACATTGTCCATAGGGTCGCGATGGGTCGGACACGACTTTGCAACTAACAACAACAATCTTCTCTTTGCCTGCCTCACACAGCCATTCCTTTACAAAACTAAGAGCACAGCAGAGGGAAAGTACTGTAATAACATTTCTTTACAGCAAAGCCAGGGCCTTGCCTCCTTTATGTACCCAGCAAAGTTCTGAAAGACAGAGCTGCAATTGTACAACTGAGCTAAACAGGATGGCTGTTTGAACCTAGTTCTAACTTATGGTAGTCATTAAACTCTAACCTCATTTCCCATTACAGCACTGCGCTGTGAACAGCTATTTACTGCTAATTGCACCAGCCAGAAATGGTCATAACTCAAAAATGAAACATTTGGTGGGTCAGGGAACCCCAAATAAACAAACTGGATGCCTTTTCCCTGGATTTTGAACCAGTTTGCCAAACTTTCGTGAATTGATCAGCTGGGAAATCCAATCTAGCAATTCAAGCAGGCACAAGGAGCTCAGAGAGAAGATGTACAGTTTCATTTCCAAAGCATTAAATATGCCAGGAAAAATGGGTAGCATCTAGTTAGTTTATTTGGGGCTCCCTGTCCCACCATGATCATTTAGCTTGCCCAAGCCTATAGCAGGCATGGAATTTTTAGTTATTTTTAATCTCTGATCCTTTCCCCCAGTTGCTGAGTTTAAGACAGCAAGCAACATCTACGAAGTAGACCTCAAGTCCCTGTGCTACAGAATTTTATTCTATTTTTAAAAAAAATCCATGCAAGATTTTCTTCTAATGCTTTCTGACAGCCTGCTCACTTGTAAACAAAGTACATTTTACCTTTACCTTTGCTCAATATGTTCGTTTAAAGAACGGGGTTTGCTATTCTCTATCCTTCTTCCTTTTTATGAATGGATCCTTTACTCATGCATCAGTTTAATGAGCATACCTTGGAGACTGGAAACCATAAAGTGGTTGTGTCCAAAATAATACAGCTCTGATTCCAACCCAGAAAAGAGTAAATGGCTTATAAAAGCCAAGGTATCTCAAAGAAAACCTTCTCCTGACTGCCTGCCTGAATAATGAGGCAGTTATATTTTCAGCGGGGGACGCGGTGGCTCAGTGGGTTAGGACGCTGAGCTTGTCGATCAGAAGGTCGGCAGTTTGGTGGGTCGAATCCCGATTGCGGCGTAACAGAGTGAGCGCCTGTTACTTGTCCCAGCTTCTGCCAACCTAGCAGTTCGAAAGCACGTAAAAAATGCAAGTAGAAAAATAGGGACCACTACAGTGGGAAGGTAACAGCGTTCCGTATGCCTTTGGCGCCTAGTCATGCCGGCGACATGACCACGGAGACATCCTCGGACAAGCGCTGGCTCTTCAGCTTTGAAACGGAGATGAGCACTGGCCCCTAGAGTTGGAAACAACTAGCACGCATGTGCGGGGGAACCTTTACCTTTACTTTACCTATATTTTCAGCAAAGCACAGTGATGCTCAAAGGATACTCTGTGTGTAGTGACCCCATCATGTAAAAGATGTGATTCAGTACTCACTAATGCCTGATTCACTTATGTAGATTCCAATACTTCCATGACAATGTCATCACATATAATTTATCATTTGCCCAGCTTTTCACTCCCACAGAGATCCATGTACCAAAAATTTATATGGTATTGCCTGTAAAAGCAAGGAACAAAATGCTGGTACCTAGACACAGGTGTGGGTCAGAGAACCTTAACTTTTATCTCCCAGTGAGGTCAGTTTTCAGGTTTTTAGGCTCAGTGGAGAGTGTGGGTTTTAATCTTCAAACCTTCTTAAGAGTTCAAGAATAGGAGCTTTCATCGATACCATCCACGTGCCAGAATTTATAGTACGTTCTTCTGTAGGGTTTTTGGAGAGACTGTCATCTCTAGAGAAGCCTTCCTCAGTTTGGCCTCTTTCAGATTTGTTGGGCCTACAATTCCCAGAATTCCTAAGCACTGATTTGGAACATTCAGGGAGCTGACATCTAATAACTCTAGAGGGCTACCGGGTTGAGGGTGCCTTTTTGTGGGGAGCCCTGGACCTTTCGAGTTCACTTCTAAACAAAGAAGAGTGTAAATCTGAAATCTTCTTCTCCTCACAGCAGATGCTCACCTTTCTCCTTCTATAGTTTTCTATCATTTAGGTTGGCATTAAAGTTCCTTATTTGGAAGGCTTTCAGTGATAGACATAGATAGATAGAAAGATAGATAGATAGATAGATAGATAGATAGATAGATAGATAGATAGATAGATAGATAGATAGATGATAGATAGATAGATAGATAGATAGATAGATAGATAGAGCTCTGTCAGCAGAGCACCGAACATCTCTCATTAAATTGCCCTGTACATCTCACATATTGTTTTCTTTAAGAAGAAAGAGCATACACACACACACACACACACACACACACACAGACAGAGAGAGAGAGAGAGAGAGAGAGAGAGAGAGAGTGAGTGAGTCATGGTTCCAATAAATGAGACAGTTCCAATAAAATGCAAACATTGTTTATCTAAAAGTCTTAATAATGAAACAAAATATTGGCACTCATGGAGGGATGCCAGAATCTAAAATCTTCTCCCCCCAAACCCATCATAACACACACACAATCCCCGCCCTTATCTACATGTCATAAATCACATTATCCAATTAGTTTTACGTATGAGGTTTCACTTCCCATTCTGTACACGGGCTTTTGCAATCTTATCACAACTTCTGGGTGATTTCCTCCCTCCCAAATGAAGCAATTAAAGTAACAGGCTGTCTCTTATATTGTCAGTGCAAAAACATGTCAATGTTTGCAGCATTGACATCCAACCCCCCTTACAAAAGAACAGATCCTGTAATGTAAACAAACACAAGTTAGGAGCTGGCTTTTGGTTTGTTGGGGTGTTTCTCATAAAACCTTTTGATAAGTCTGTCAGCTTTCACATTGCTAGATTTCACCCAAATAGCTTCAGACAATGGAGAGAGAAACAGACACACACAGAGACACACACACACACACACACACACACACACAAATCTATTGATGGCCAAAATAGGGACGAGGCCATATGCATAATTAAAACACTTAACTTTGTAAGCTACCCAGACTCACCATGAGTGAATTGGGCAGCCATATAAATCTCCTTAATAAATAAATAAAATAAACCTGAATTGTTTTAAGTAGTTTAAGTCTTCTTCTTCTCTTTCTCTCTCTATCTCTAGCTCCAAGGCAAACAGGGCTGCCACTGAATAGAACTTCCTCATGCAAGTAAATTGGGTTAATTATACAGAGTTTATCACAATTAATTCTACTGCACTTGTGGGTGGAAATCAAATTTCAATGCAAGTTTTATCCAGCCCTGCCCATCTGGAGGAGTGTGCTCTCAGCATGACACTCAGGTTCACGCCTGGTTCTGGCTTGCTGCTTTTAGCCTCTGGGAGTTGGATTTCATTCTGTTCGTGACTTCGGGCCACCCCGAGATTACCAGTCAGGCAGAACTGAAGTCTTCTAAAAACAAACAAATGCATTCCTTCCCTTGGTGAGAAGATGGCAGTCATCAAGCGACAGGCAGGCAGGCCGGCAGCAGTCCATGTGTGAAGAAACCCAGGGGCAGCTCTCTGAGTCAACTGATGTCACCGAAAAACATTACTGTGGCTTTGTCTTCCTTTTTCTACCGATTCTCAGGCCTGAAACAGTAATTGTGTCTGTGTTTGTGTATAAATGTTGTGTGAGAGAGAAAGAAATGAATGGGAGTATGTGTGTCATCATTACATGGGGATTTGTATGAATACAAACATTGTGTCTGACTGAGCTATAACTGGTTTAGGCCCGGCATGATATCTGGACATGTGCATATCATGACTGATAGTAATAAAATACTGCTTGAACAGGGCCATTTTTAATAACCATAGTTCAACAATCATGGTTTAGTGTGATGTGGAAACCAAATCCTATAAGTCTTTGTGAAAGGCAGGGATTTCACCAAGTTGCCCCCAAAGTGACACACAGATGGTCCTCACAGTTGTTCACTTAGTGACCATTCAGTTACGACAGACTTACTCAGGGCTACTTATGACCCAGATTTGAAGTATCGATGGCTGCCCTCCTGCCCCGCATGGTCACATGATTGAATTTTGGGCACTCAGCAACTGGCCTGCATTTACAACCCGTTTGCCGTATCCCGCAGTCCAATGACCACAATTTACAACTGAAAACCAGCATTTATTTCTGGGTTCCAGTAAAAACGGCCTATTGTGGACAACGGATTTACTTAAAATGACTACCGCAAAAAGGTCATTAAGTCAGACATGATTATGTGGTGACCTGTTATCAACAGGCATAACTTACTGTACAACATTAATTCTGGGCTCATTTTTGGTCATAAACTGAAGACTACTTGTATAGCCTCCTAATCTGAAGTTAGAGATCTCATTTGGTATACTTGTTAATGCACCAGTCTATAAATGGGGGGGGGGGAGAGAAAACCATGAGTTCTAGTTCCACCTTAAGTACAAAGCCATCTGGGTGACCTCAGGCCAGTCATATTCTCTCAGCCCTAGGAAGAAAGCCATGTCAAATCACTTCTGAAAAAACCTGCCAAGCAAACTGCAAGGACTTGGCCAGGTTGTTCTTTGAGGAATCAAAATGACTTGAAGGCACAAAACACAAAACAAAAGAAAAAAATCCCCTCAAAAGCTCATTGGCTGAGGCAGCGAGAAATTTATGTTTTCATCAGAATATTAGGAGCATGGTGGCTCGCGTAGTCAGAATGCTAGGCAGGAGGTTAGCAAGCTCGTGTTTGAGACCCAACAGCTGCCATGGGGCAGGGCTGAACGCTGGTCTATACAGCTCCTGCCAGGGACATGAATGGAGCAGCAAACTGTGACCTCAGCTTGTTAATCAAGGTATAAACTTATTTGAGTTTCTCAACTCCTAGTGACTTCATGAACACTTTTCGGAAATTTCCTTGGTACCAACACGGAACTCAAATGTGGCTCTTTCTTCCCTGGTCCGCTTCCAATTTCTTAGTTTCTCCCCATAATTCTGGGATTCTCTGGGTTGCCTCTCCCACGGATGTACTAACCAGGACCCCTTCTACTTATCTTTAAGTTCAGCTAGATGCTGCCACCTGCTGAATTAGCGATATTTCTTGTAGCACTGTTTCCTACAGAATGTTGGCAGTTCTTAGTGTTGTTGTTGTTTTCAGCGTTACTATTTCAAACAAGGATATTGCTGTAGTATATTAGGCTGTTGTCATTTCCAATTGATTAAGCGTGGCTGCAGTCTATTGTTGTTGCTCAGTTACCTTGGCTTACCTACATACTTTTTTTCTATGTTCACTGGAGTAAGCTGTTCTAGATGTTACGGTAAAGTAAGTACAAGAAAACCCTGCTCCTGTTGTAGGATCTTTTGTTGATCAATAGAAATAATACAATTATTTCAGTTTTTCCAGACTATGTAAGTTGAGTTTTTCAGGGAGTATATGCATCGTCTTCCAGTGTTACATTTCTTTTTATCTTGCTTGTAATTACATGTCAAGTGTAATAATTTAATTTCCTTTCCTTGATGATATTCACAGTTTCTCTTCATTCATTCTTTGGAGGATTTTATTATTTCATATATGTTGAACCCATGATATTCTAAGCAATTTTCTGCGAATCTACCTACACATTTCAAAAGCAAAATTCTTCTGATTGTAATGCATTTACTCTATACAGAAGAAGGGATAATATATAATAGCATACAATCCACAGTGGAATTCGAATCTTAAGTCCCAACAGTAAACTACCTTTTCTTTAAAAAGCTGCTCTTACTTGTTCAATCCAGCTCCTTATTTCCATGCTATGATCCCATCTATCATTCAAAAGATAGTCCAGGCACATTCACTGTCACACTCTCTGCACTTGTTTTCTGGTTCAGAAATTTTATTTTCACGGACAACCTCTCTTTTCCCCCTTTATCTGATTTATATTTCGCCTGCAAGATTTACTCCATTGATATAGCTGTTCATGGCTGAGTAAAATATATTAAACTTTGCTTATTTGTATTAATGATATAGCTATGCAGTGTATTATAGCCAGTGTTAATATTTCAGTAATTTCTTCTCTGTTCTAAGAGCCTAAGATTCAGCTTATAACCTGCCCAGCAACATATTCAATTAAGCCTTGCATGGTTGAGTTTCCACATCACAATAAGACACGATTGAGCCTGTCATCGTCATGTGGTTCAGATATAACATAAAAAATTAGAACTACAAAAAAACCCACAATGTAGAGATTTAAAACAACAGTTGGATTTAAATAAGCATAAACTGAATATTATAGAAAAGGGAGAAATGGCACAAAAAATAAGTATTAGACAAAAAAATTTGAGCAGGCAAATAAACCTGGGAGATGGCTGGCCTATAGATTGGAAAAACAAAAAGATAATAGATGGATTAGTAAATTACGTAATCAAGCAGGGGAGATAGTGCATCAAAATGATGGGGAAAAAATGGGTGACGTATGAATTCTATAAAAATCTTTATAAAGAGGAGGAAATGATCACTGAGGAAAGAATATCACAATATCTTATGAAAGCAGACCTACCGAAGGTTTCAGAAGAATTTCAAAATATATTAAACAAAGATATAACAGTCCAGGAAATTATGGAAGCTATTAAAAAACAAAAAAGTAATAAAACACCTGGCCCTGATGGATTACCGTCCGAAATATATAAAAACCTCCAAGAACATTTGGTCCCAACCCTACTGGATTTATTTAATGAGGTACTAAACACAGCAAAAATTCCAAATTCATGGAAAGAAGCAATCATCTCACTAATCCCTAAAGAAAACTCTGATTTGACCTGTATTAAAAATTATAGACCCATTTTTTTACTGAACACGGATTACAAGATTTTCGCTAGAATAGCAGAAAGATTAAAAAAATATTTAGCTGAATTTATCCATACTGACCAAAACGACTTCCTGCCTAAAAGACAAATCAGACATAATGCCTTACTGGACTTAATTCTTACTAATAGAGAAGAAGTAAAAGAGGGATTTGAAGTTACTTTAACCTTGGGCGAAAGTGACCATGTCATACTGGAATTTAATATAATGCAAACACTAGTAACAGAAAACAATCCAACCAGTGTCTTGAATTTCAAAAGAGCTGACTTTAAGAAACTCAGAGAGAATCTAGGAATGATCCCATGGATGAAAATCCCAAAGAGGAAAACAATCCAAGAAGCATGGGAAACTCTGAAAAATATGATCATAAAAGCCCAGACCAGCACAATACCACTGAAAAAGAAAAACAAGAAATTCAAGAAGAAATCAGCATGGCTGCCCAAAGATCTCTCTGACAAACTGAAAGACTAAAAGGACAAATACAAAAAATGGAAAGAGGGGCACATAACTAAGGCAGATTATCAGCAGACAGCCAGAACATGCACAGATGAAGTCAGGAAAGCAAAGGCTCAGAACGAACAAAGACTTGCAACAGAAATCATGAATAATAAAAAAAAAGTTTCTTCCAACACATTAACAACAAGAAAAAAGTCAAGGAAACTGTAGGTCCACTAAAGAGAGAAGATGGCAAGGAAATAACAGGCAACAGGGAGAAAGCAGAGCTGCTTAACTCATACTTTGCATCAGTCTTCACACAAAAAGAAACAACATACCCCCAAAACCACTGCAAAAGACAAATTAGAAACAAAAAATAAGCAAGAAAGTGGTAAGAGAACACCTATCTGACCTTGATGAATATAAATCACCAGGGCCTGACAGATTACATCCCAGAGTTCTGAAGGAGCTGGCAGATGTTAACTCAGAACCATTGCATCACATTCTTCGACAAAGTGACTAAACTAATAGACCAGTCAAATACTGTGGACATAGTATACTTAGACTTCAGTAAGGCGTTTGATAAAGTAGACCACAACCTACCCCTTGGCAAGCTAGAAATAGGTGAGACATGATAGCAGTATTCCAGTATTTGAGGGGCTGCCACAAAGAAGAGGGAGTCACGTTATTCACCAAAGCACCAGAGGGAAGGACGAGAAACAATGGTTGGAGACTGATCAAAGAGAGAAGCAACCTGGAATTAAGGAGAAACTTCCTGACAGTGAGGACAATTAAACAGTGGAATAGTTTGCGCCCAGGGATTGTGGGCACTCCATCACTGGAGGTTTTTAAGAAGAGGCTAGACAGTCACTTGTCTGAGATAGTATAGGTTCTCCTGCTTGAGCAGGGAGCTGGACTAGAAGACCTCCAAGGTCCCTTCCAGATTCTATTCTATTCTATTCTATTCTATTCTATTCTATTCTATTCTATTCTATTCTATTCTATTCTATTCTATTCTATTCTATTCTATTCTATTCTCTCCCTGTACTTTTATACAGTATGTGTAGATGAGCTATGTGCAGTAGTGTAATTGTATTTTTAAAATGCTATCTCAATACATTTTTCAACAGCCATCTAAAGCCTGATATTTCTAGCTTCTTTTCGAAGTGATATAAAATTAATTGCAGCTCCAGATAAGAAAAAAGGTGGGGCTGTCATCAGATAGTAAGTTTAAATTCAAGCCGGAAAGAAAAGAAAATTAAATCTTGTTTAATTATCCTTAGTCATGAAGCCCTAAGCCAGCAGGGTGACATTTCTCACTTGGAGAAATGCTGATGCTTCTTCCTGTGTGTACATCAGTCCTATCTCACAAAAGTGTTGCCCCAGGAACTTAAGATGAATTAGTTCTTTGACAGGATTGCCTCTGAATGCTCCTTCTGTGACAATGTAGAGCAGGGATGGGCAACTGAACTACGGCCAAAGGCAGGTGTGTCCAAGTGGGGGGGGGAAGGGTTAAGTTGGTAGGTGAGATGTAATTCAATATAATTATCCTGTGCTGAGAGTCTTGGAAAGTACTATTACTCCGGATGTTAAAGACTGAATTTGAGAAATGTGTAACTTGTCAGTTTTTAAAAGTCTTATTTTTTTTCCTACTAATCAAAGTAACACAATATATTTCCTTTTGGCATTCACGTTATAATATTTTAAGTCTTAGGCATGATTGTATACATTGTTATTAAATGATTATGTGATATATTTAGGTGATTTATATCAATCTAATACATTAAATCTTTAGGGAGTCACAATAAACCTCACTGTAATTGAGACAAAAACAAAGTGTGTGTCTGTGTGTTTGAAATGTTTCTGCTCTTTTTCCCACCCTCCAACGTGCTCCCAGTTTCCTCTAACACACACACACACCCTTGTTTTTCCCACTGCTAGCTTTCTAATGATTGTATTGTACAACTATAATTTTGAATGAATAATCAAGTAACCTTTTGGACAACCAGGACCCGGATGATTGAGAATCTCCATAGACATTTAGCTAGGTACTTTGGGATGAACACTGTTCGAATGGTGAGGGAATATGAATGGAGTTCCAGAAAACATTGCAGACTACAGGAACCAGTTTGAGATGCAGACAACACAGACTCATCCCCAACAGCCTGCGCTTATCTTGGCTTTGAAATGTGTTAACTTAATCAAGAGGGTTCAAATTTGGCTAGGTGACAATCATTGCACAATCTAAATTTTCAGAAAATGGTGAAATCAAAATCTACTAGTAACCATTCCACTTGTATTACATCACTACATAAAATTAGCTAAGTATGATGGACTGAACCTTTGCACATACTTTTTTTTCTCTTTCATAGAGATGCTGAGTGCTCTTTGAAAATGTGAGGCCCTGGATAGATGCTCAGCATATTTTCGTATAGTTCCCTGTTGATAAATAATTCTATCAATATCCAGGAAAGACACATCACCAATATTTTAAAGAAATAATGATTGGGGGTGGGTGAGGAATAAGAGAAGTCCATTCCCCTCTCAAACCCCAATCAAGAACAAGCACACTCTGAAGCAAGGAAAATGACTGGTTATTTGGGGTAAAATAAAATGGAGTGCCTTGGAACAGAACAGAGTAGCAGCTGAACAATCATAGAAAAGAGAGGCTATGTCCCAGCTGAAGACTAAAAAAAATATTTGCCAACCCAAAGTATCTTTGAGAGGAAAGATGGAGTGAAAAAATCAAGATGGTGAAATGGAAAGCCATTTGCTGAATGTGAGCACAACACACTTGTTAGTTGCAGGTCCCACTTACCCCATTTAATACACGTGACCTGTTATTTTGCAGCAGTTTAATTACAGACTTCCAATTTCAAAAGTTTACAGGAAAGTAATTCTAACTAATTTGTTACAAACCTCCTCTTAAAATCCCCAAGCATATTCATAACTGGCTCAATATGTTCCCATTCAGTGTAAATGAGTCACACAGCAAGGTGAAGAAAACAATGAACTTTGTGTTCTCCCACTGACATTTTTGCACTCTCCCCTTGTTCATAAAGGCTTTTTTATATAAATGCATTCAGGCAATCCTTCCAGGGAGTGTGGTTATCATCAGCTAATCTCACCTTGAGGAAAGGTAAGCTGAGTGACTTTATGTCAAAGCTCCATAATCCCTTTAGATGGGCTGCAGCATCTTAAAATAACTTAAGACACAACTCATGTCATAGCAGCCTAGCAATGTCAGCTCACTAAGCCCACTCATTGTAGAGGTGCCTTAGTGACTCAGTTCTCATCCCGAATTCAGTATGTTATCCTGGAAAGCCAACCAGGTATGAATCAGCTCTGAAGGGTTTTCTACTATTATCTTATAGAGATGTTACTCCCTTCTCTTGAAAAGAGTGTAGCTTGAAAAGGATGAGAGTTATTGAAACTAACCATGTGCAAGAAAGTGTTTTGTCAGAGAAACACAAGCGATAGTCAACCCATTTGTCTGATGAGTGCATCCAGAATTTTGAGAAATGGCTGCAAAGGGAAGGTGGGGTGGTGCTTCCAAGTAGATTTTTAGATTCCAGTCACATTTTTATTTTTAAAGATATTTACAGCTGTAAATGGTTAAAACAGAAAGGCGTTCTTATGAATTAAGATGATGTAATCGCCACCAGGTTCACAGTCCTCTCCAACACCCTCTGCACTGCAGAGTTTCTAAAACGCGGCAACTTTAAGACACGTGGACTTCAACTACCAGAATTCCAAGCTTGGTTGGGGAATTCTGGGAGTTGAAGTCTACATGTCTTAAAGTTGCCAACTCTACAGCAAGCTTTTTATTTTTTGGAGGGGGGTGGGGAAGCTTAATATTTAATATAGATTCTCTCCCAAAGACTGAGATAAGGTTGACCCAAGATATTTTGCCATCCAAGGCAGAAGAATAACAGCATTCGTCCTATATTCAAGTCAATAGGTCCTTTATCTCAAATCAGCGAAATCGTTTTGGCAGCCAATTCCTGAGAACTGTTCTCCATTCTTTGCAGTAAAAGTCTAATTGCCGTAAATTAAATAACTAAGACTTTGCTGCCCTTTCTTTCATGACATCCCAAATCTGTTGCCTGGGGTGACTGACTCACTCTGTCTAAGGCAGATGTGTCAAACACAAGGCCCGGGGGCCGGATCCGGCCCGCGAAGTGGTTTCATGCGGCCCGCGAAGCCATCCTGGAAACAGTGAGGGAACGGCCCCCACTGCCTTGGCCCTGGCCCAGAGACCCTCAGATCTGTCCCACTCCTGCCCAGGCCCCCATAAGCACCCTTGATGCCAACGATGTAGAGCTGGCCACGCCCACCCAGTAGGCCATACCCACTCTAGCCACACCCACCCAGTAGGCCACGCCCACCCATGCCACACCCACCAGGCCCCTTGAGGGCAACCGCAATGCTGATGCGGCCCTCAATGAAATTGAGTTGGACACCCCTGGTCTAAGGGCAGGGCCAGATTTGCTCCTACAGGTGCTTTCTTACTTACTGACAAACTTCAGCAATAGGAAAGAGAACTGTCTCTTTTTTTGAGGCCACCAGGTGGAACTGCTGCTCTACGGCAGGCACTTTCCAATTCAGCAAAACCTTCATATTGTGGCATAATGTTCATATTAACAGCACAGATTATATCAGAGAAAAAAGACCTGCACTATTAAGTCTTACAGGCTATTCAACTGAAGAGCTCCTTGCAGTATTATCTGTGGATGTACACTCACTAACTACTGTTAAATGCAATTTCTATCCCTGAGAGTTAGTCATGGGTGATAAATCATGAGCTTCAATTCTCTTCTGTCAGCAGTCAGCAGAATGTAAACAGCTTTCAGCAAAATGCTCAAGAGTTGAGAAAAACGCCCGGTGTTTTTAGTTACAGGTAGTCCTCGAGTTACAACCACAACTGAGTCCAACATTGATGTTGCTAAGTGAAACATTTGTTCAGTGAAGTTTGCTGCATTTTTATGACCTTTCTCGCCACAGTTGTTAAGGGAATCACTGCAGTTATTCAGTTATTAACACAGTTGTTAAGTGAATCCAGCTTCCCCATTGACTTTCTTTGTCAGAAGGTTGTAAAAGGGGGAATCACCTGACCCCAGAACACTGCAACCGTCATAAGTATGAACCAATTGCCAAGCATCTGAATTTTGATACCATGTCCATAGGGATGCTGCCATGGTTGTAAGTGTGAAAAATGGTCACAAGTCACTTTTTTCAGGGCTGTTGTAATTTTGAATGGTCATTAAATGAACTGTTGTAAGTCAAGGACTACCTGTACTTTTGTTTTACATTTAAAGCAGACAGATCCTTTCTCAGAATCATGCAGCTGCCCTCTGTAGTTGCAGTAGACTCTCAGGAAAATACACGGTTACTTTAAAAATTCACCGACCCCTGTGATGTTCACTGCCTTGAGCACTCCACAGTAGCTTTTTGGAATCCAGTCTAAAGCAACAAGCAGCCCAACAAGGCAATATTTATAAGCAATGTTTCCTAATCTCATCAACTTTAAGATTTGTGGACTTCAACTCCCAGAATTCCTCAGCCACAATAATGATGGGGCTTTCTGGGAGTTGGTCCATACAACTTAAACTTGCTGAGGTTGAGATTGGTTTATGCCAATCTTCCCAGCTTGGTGCCTTTCAAATGTATTGGACTGCAATGTCCAGAATCTCCATCAAAGTCAGAATAGTATCTGAAATTCCAAGAGGCTCAGATTTTTGTGGATGAGAGAAGCAAGTTAAATTGCTTTCCTTCTGAAGTGTTCATACAACAGTGGTAATGTATATGTAACAGTATAGTTACATTGGGAAATGGTGTTTGTTATTGTTGTTGTTAGCTGCGAAGTCGTGTCCGACCCATCGCGACCCTATGGACAACGTTCCTCCAAGCCTTCCTGTTTTCTACCATCTTCTGGAGTCCATTTAAGCTCACACCTACTACTTCAGTGACTCCATCCAGCCACCTCATTCTCTGTCGTCCCTTTCTTCTATTGCCCCCAATCTTTCCCAGCATTAGGCTCTTCTCCAGTGAGTCCTTCCTTCTCATTAGGTGGCCAAAGTATTTGAGTTTTAGCTTCAGGATCTGGCCTTCTGAAGAGCAGTCAGGGTTGATCTCCTCTAGGACTGACCGGTTTGATCGCCTTGCAGTCCAAGGGACTCGCAGGAGTCTTCTCCAGCACCATAGTTCAAAGGCTTCAATTCTTTGGCACTCAGACTTTTTTATGGTCCAACTTTCACTGCCATACATTGCAACTGGGAAGACCATAGCCTTGACTATATGCACTTTTGTTGACAGGGTGATGTCTCTGCTTTTTAGTGTGCTATCTAGATTTGCCATGGCTTTCCTCCGCAGGAGCAAGCATCTTTTAATTTCTTGGCTACAGTCCCCAGCTGCAGTGATCTTGGAGTCCAGGAAAATAAAATCTGTCACTACCTCCATTTCTTCCCCATCTATTTGCCAGGAATTGAGAGGGCTGGATGCCATGATCTTGGTTTTCTTAATGTTAAGTTTCAACCCAAGTTTTGCACTCTCCTTCTTTACCCACAACAAGAGGCTCTTTAGTTCTTCTTCACTTTCTGCCATTAGAGTGGTATCATCTGCATATCTTAGGTTGTTGATATTTCTTCCAGCAATCTTAATTCCAACTTTTGATTCATCTAGACCTGCCTTTCTCATGGTGTTTACTCAAGATTTTTCAAAAGAAATTGCCTTTCGGTTTCTCAACTTTTGAAATTCAGTTTAAAATGCACCCAAGACTGAGTTGGGCAATATTTGATGATTTGCGAGGATATCTATGTAATATAAGCTTATATTGCAGTGTTTCTCAAATTTGGAAACTTTTAAGATGTGTGGACTTCAACTCCCAGAATCCCCCAGCCCGCATATTGACAACTGTACATTCCCAGTGAACAGTGTTCTATTAATGCTTGTCCTTTCCAATCAATAGATGAACCCAAAGAACTTTCAGACACTCAGTCAATGGTCACTTGCTATCCCACTACGTAAGCCAATAAATGAACCCCTCCTTCCTGCCCTCTTACGTGACAGGGAAGAAAACATATTGCCAGTTTTCTTCGATGTCTACACTTCATTTTTCTGTATATGTGTCTTTCTGAACATTTGTCCCTTTCTTTGCGATAAATCCCAATAAAAATGGGAGAGATGCATGGCTAAAAATGCCTTCTAAGATCCCAGTGTTGGAATATTGGCAATTTTTGCATCTGAAATTCTTTTCTTAACCATGCAATAAATTACATGAGTCACCTTGTGGTTCAGATAGGTAGCAAAACAAAGAAACAAATAAATAAACACATTGCAATGACAAGTTTTCAAGACCTTGGGAAGTGAAGCAAAGGGAGAATTTTCTGCAGTGGGAGTGCATCCCAATTTTTCAAATACAAGATAGTAATGTCTTGTCACTTCTAGGTACTGTATGTGTAGTCTAGCAAACAGAAGGACTAGAGCAGACATGTCAAACACAAGGCCCGGCGGCCGGATCCGGCCCGAGAAGTGGTTTCATGTGGCCCGCAAAGCCATCCTGGAAACAGTGAGGGAACAGCCTCCGCTGCCTTGGCCCTGGCCCAGAGACCCTCCTCCTGCCAGAGATCCTCAGATCTGTCCCACTCCTGCCCAGGCTCCCATAGGCACCCTTGATGTGAACGATATAGAGCTGGCTACGCCCACCCATTAGGCCATACACACTCTAGCCACGCCCACCCAGTAGGCCACGCCCACCCTGGCCATACCCACCCGGCCCCATGAGGGCAACCGCAATGCTGATGTGGCCCTCAATGAAATTGAGTTTGACACCCCTGGACTAGAGGGTGATATGATAGCAGTCTTCCAATATTTGAGGGGCTGTCACAGAGAATAATGGGGTTGGCTTAGTCTCCAAAGCATCTGAGGGCAGGACAAGAAAAGGTGGAAGTTCATTAAAGAGAGATCCAGCCTAGAACTAGGGAGAAATTTCCTGACAGTGAGAACAGTTAGTGGGACGACTGGCCTCCAGAAATTGTGGGTGTTCCATCACTGGAGGTTTTCAAAAAAAAGAGATTGGACATCCCATTGTCTGAAATGGTATGGGGTCTCCTGTTTCAGCAGGGGGTTGGACTAACACAGGGCTTTTCAGCCTTTTCACCCATTGTACCACTTTTAGGATATGGCAACATCCGAGTACCACCAGTCACCTAGTAAGGTGTCAAAAACTTGATGACCAAAAAAAAAAGGAAAAAAGTGATGAAGTACAGGTAGTCCTCGACTTACATCAGTTCGCTTAGTGGCTGTTCGAAGTTACAATGGCACAGAAAAAAGTGCCCCCCAAAGCCACAGCCGAGCAAGACACCTGCCTGTCCGCCCAGCGGCACTCTTCCTCCTGTCCGAGGTTTTCATTGTTGTGAGCATTTCTGTTGAGGATTGGCAGCGAGGGTGGGGTGCGGTGGGGTATTTGGTTTTTATTCCCCCCCCCATCTGCTGGGTGGTTGCAGCAGGTTTGGGTTACTTCACATGACCCTTGGACACTGTGACCATCATAAATATGAATCAGTTGCCAAGCATCTGAATGTAAATCACAAGACCCTGGAGATGCTGCAACATTCCAGCTGATCGGTGCTTCTTCTGGGCTCAGCAGAAGCACCAGGATCAGTGCCGAGCTCCAGCTGGAGCCTGGCGCTGATCCTGGTGCTTCCGCTGAGCCCTGACAGCCCCGAAGAAGCACTGATCCTGGCACTTCCACTGAGCCCTGACAGCCCTGCAGCTCCAGCCATCTCTCGCTCAGGCTTGTGCCGTGCTGCCATCGGTTCAGCTCATTCCCCTCCCCCGCTACCACTTTTCTAGGATGGTCATGTACCACCGGCCAGGTGCCAACGTACCACAGGTGGTACCCATACCACTGGTTGAAAAGCCCTGGACTAGAAGACTTCCAAGCTCCCTTCCTAACCCTCTTATTTCATGACCTTGAAATGGCACTTCATAAATCTACCACTTGTCAAATTAGCTCATAAATGCAACTCTGTGTTTACTAGAGGATGGGGGCGGGGGTGGTGGTGTTAAAGGCTTCTTATCTACTCCAGCACTGGGAATGCGTCTTCATCTTTGAATCATACCCACTTCTTCCTTCTGCCACAAATTCCTCTGAATTCACGCTTGATTATATTAACTCAACTAGAATAACAAAGTTTGCTTCAAAGAACAGCACACTTATTGACCCCGAGATTTTTCAGAATATGTGTAAAAGGTTATATTACAGGATATTAAAAAATATTTTAACTCCAAAAGGCAACAATCAGTGTCAGAAGAAAACTACTAAAATGAAAGAAGCCCAACCACGTTGGCCTAAGGACAGGGACCACAGTGGATTTAGGGAGTGAGAAAATGGCAGGAAGTGAAGCATGTTTGTCTAGTACGCGTGGGCGTGTGCGTTTGTATGTATGTGTGTTTAAATGATACCATATAAGCAAGAAACTTTTGCGTTTATGAGACTTGGGAGGATGGGGGACAATTTTTGAGCAGAAAAGGAGCTAAAAAGATTCAATAAACTTACCCAATTAAGCTCCAGCTTTTCAGTTTAATGTGTGTAATAATTTCTCCCAGAAATAAATTAGATTTAGGTTACAAATCTGCAAACTGTATGCTTATTTAAGGATCCTTAATTAGGACTTTCTTTTGCTTAGACCTGCATTCAATTATGTTATAAAGAGGTAAAGGTAAAGGTTCCCCCGCACATGCGTGCTAGTCGTTTCCAACTCTAGGGGCCGGTGCTCATCTCCGTTTCAAAGCCGAAGAGCCAGCGCTTGTCCGAGGACGTCTCTGTGGTCATGTGGCCGGCATGACTAGACACCAAAGGCGCATGGAACGCTGTTACCTTCCCACCGTAGTGGTCCCTATTTTTCTACTTGCATTTTTACGTACTTTCGAACTGCTAGGTTGGCAGAAGCTGGGACGAGTAACAGGCGCTCACTCTGTTACGTGGCACTCAGGACTTCACCCACCAAACTGCCAACCATCTGATCGACAAGCTTAGCGTCCTAACCCACTGAGCCATCACGTCCCTAATTATGTTATAAGTGTCTTCAATTTATTTGTGGCTTGATCATACCGAGGAAACAAACAAACAACAAAAGTGCTAGGCTGCATTAACAGAGGGATAGAATCAAGATCACGTGAAGTGTTAATACCACTTTACAATGCCTTGGTAAGGTCACACTTGGAATACTGCATCAGTTTTGGTCACCACGATGTAAAAAAGATGTTGAGACTCTAGAAAGAGTACAAAGAAGAGCAACAAAGATTATTAGGGGACTGGAAGCTAAAACATAAAGGTTGCTGGAATTGGGTATGTCTAGTTTAATGAAGAGAAGGACGAGGGGTGACATGATAGCAGTGTTCCAATATTTCAGGGGCTGCCACAAGGAAGAGGGAGTCAAGCTATTTTCCAAAGTGCCCGAAGGCAGGACAAGAAGCAATGGATGTAAACTAACCAAAGAGAAAAGCAACCTGGAACTAAGGAGAAATTTCCTGACAGTTAGAACAATTAATCAGTGGAACAACCTGCCTCCAGAAGCTGTGTATGCTCCAACACTGGAAGGTTTTAAGAAGAGACTGGACAGCCATTTGTCTGAAATGGTATAGGGTTTCCTGCCTGAGCAGGGAGTTGGACTAGATGACCTACAAAGTCCCTTCCAACATCATCAGCAGCAGCATCATCATTAAGTTGGAAGGAACCTTGGAGGTCATCTAGTCCAACCCCCTGCTCAGGCAGGAAACCCTATACCCTATATGCTTTGGAGAATAGCTTGACTCCCTCTTCTTTGTGGCAACTCCTGAGATATTGGAACACTGCCATCATGTTGTTGTTGTTGTTGTTGTTGTTAATATTATTATTACACTTAACTGGAATCCAAAACCATTTCAGAGGGCTATTGCTAAGCACATTTGATTTGTGCTTAGATTGTAAGCCGCCCTGAGTCTTCGGAGAAGGGCGGGATATAAATGGGATTAAAATAAAAATAAATAAATAAAAAAAGATATTAAGTGGGTCTTAGGCCAATGCTGCAAAGTTTGGCTTTAATCTCTATTCAGTTTATATGTGAATTGAAGTTATTTAATTTGGCATGATGGTGTGACAAAGTATATCCTCCCAATCTTTCCATATTGTTTTAATTTCAAGTTACAGAAATTTTAAGAAAGAAAAAGAAATAGACCAAGGTTTAGGATACCGGAAGCAGAGACAACACAAATGCAGTAGGTATAAATTTCAGTCCTTCAGCTGAAATGGCTTCTTCAGTTGAAGGAAACACCTACGCTCTTTGAAGAAAGTTGATTGTTGTGTCTGGCTGAACAACTCTTCGAGAGCCTGGAGGTAGGAAAGAAGGAAGAAAAGATAAACAAAAGCCAAAGGTGAATTTGTTGTATTTAACAAAAGGGAGGATTTAATTCTTTTAATTGAAAGGGGGGGAAAGGGTGGATTCCAGTTCTCCCTGATCCTCCAACTTGAAAATATGCTCCTTCATTATACAGATTAAATCCTCCAGTTGATGTTGTGTTAGGATTTTCCCACAAAGGGTTATTGAAAAGGCACTGTCTTGTGCAAGTTAGCTGAATTATTCCTCTTGAGAGCCAAGCCACTGGCTTGACTGATAGTACAATTAAAGGGTCCATGACCAGTTTGCTACTGGAACAAAGGAAAAGGTGACAATCCTGTTACATGTGTAGAATTTATAATGGAAAAAGCAGATTGAACTTATTTCTGCAGTAGTGTTGGAGCAATGCCTTAGTAGAGGCGATAGCCACTTTGGTCTAGTGGTTAAAGCGTCAGACTAGAAGCCAGAGACCCAGAGTTCTAATTCCACTTTAGGCCAGTCACTCTCTGTCAACCCAATTCACCTCACAAGGTTGTTGTTGTGGGGAAAATAGCAGGAGGAAGGAGGATTAGGTGTGTTTGCCACCTCGATATTTATAAAAATAATAAAGGTGGCAAACAAATAAAATAGAGTAAGCTGGAGATCTCATGCTGGTAATAAATTAGCACTGATATGTCCGTTCTGTTTTTTCTACATTTCTCATTTTTTATGAATTTGTCAGGTTTGGTTTTCTCCTCTGCTCTTCATCTGTCAAATGTGAACTGGATAAATTTCTGTCCTATTTTACCCTATATTGCTCATCTATGCTAATCCAGCATTTGATGTCTGAGGCACTTGCGTAACTTGGTCTAAACAAAAGTAATACCTGTGTCAATTTACGGATTATGCCAGGGTAATATACCAAGGTTATTGAAAGGAAGTGAGTATGTTTGCTAGGAAAATACCTTCCTGGGTATTGGCATTACTCCATCAAAAAATACCAGATCTGTTGTTTGTATGACAGATGATCCGGAAGAATCCATAAGAACAGATCATCTCTCAGCTTGAGCAAATCACATGCCACAGGAAGGTTAAACAGCTCCTAGCCAGGTTGATAAGAGTGCTCCAAATCTCTACTCCAAGCTTCAGGAGAAATTTCAGCTAAACTAAATCAAATTTTAATCAGTTTTGGAGCTTTGTATAATGAACAGTCCTTTGGCACAAGCTGCAAGTTATATACACGCATGAAAAAAGATCTGGATATCCAACTGTAATAATATAAAATAAAGCTGCTGGAATGTAGCTTCTAACTGTGAGGTCAGTGCGGTATCTGGAACCTAGATACAGATGCATAGATACAAACACAAACATATACTTACATTTGTGGTAGAAGCTAAATTCTCCTTTAAAAAAAGGCACATAACAACTATTTACAGGCATCTCCAAGAAAATTAGGACTTTTTCAATGTGCAGGGTCAAATAACTCGGCCTTCCTACTTATCAGAAATGGAGATCTTTACCAAAATATCTCTCTCTCTCTCTCTCTCTCTCTCTCTCTCTCTCTCTCTCTCTCTCTCTTTCACACACACACACACACACACACACACACACACACACACACACACCATAAGAACAACTGAAAATTCAAAATTGGTTCCCCATATCTGCCAGTTTAGGATTGTTACCAAAATCAAGCAGCACCACAGTGGCCCTCATCTGGCTGTACCTGTGTAAAAATACAAGTTCTGTAAGTAATTTCAGAACTATCTCTGCTTCAATAGATATGGTCATATGGCTTCTTGGGAAATGCGTTGACCCTGCAAGATGAATTAAATTAAATTGGCACCATTTGTAGAATGCAGCCACTTAAGCAGAGCCCTTGGGCCCACTTCTCCCTAACTTGGCATCCGTTTCCAACCCAGTTGCCGTAAAAGACTATATATTTGACAGCACCCTCCCACTTTCATTTCTCAGCACTAGAATTGGAAAATGCAATGTTTCTATTGTTTGTTTTTCATATTTATATAGCCATTTATTTCATGAATGTGACACCGGGTGATATATAATGTTATTGGTATAGTGCAGGGGTAGGCAACCTTGAGTTGAAGTCCACAAGTCATAAAAGAGCCAAGGTTGCCTACCCCTGGTATAGTGGATAGCATTAACCTTCAGGAAAGACCCTTGTATAAAGAGGAACCTTTGTATTTAGTCACTCTGTTTTACAATTTTGGGGCATGGCTTCTTCACACAAAAAGCAAAGGCCTGGGTTGTATAGAGGCTTGCAGTAAAACTCAAACACCTTCCTGTATTACCCCATCCAGTGAGGGGGTCTAGGTACTTCTAATTTTTTCCTACTTAAAAAATATAGGTGTAACACTTTACCTGAAATATACACTATAACAAAGACATAGTTTCTCCATGCCTGTTGGTATCAGAAGGATAAGAAATGCCGGCGGGAGTTAACCAACTTAACTGCACAAAAGTAATATTCATTTCATTACATAAATATACCAGTCTGTGCCTTCGAGCATATTGCCATGTGGACCTATGGAAATCGGTGTGTTCAGTTACAGAGAAGAAGAATCCAAGCTGGGCTGGTTATAATCCTTGCACGCCTTGGGTCTGTCAAGCGTGTGCAACCAGAGGCTCTGTCTGTCTGTTCCTCCCTGTTTTACATGGTGCCATGTTAGTCTACTGCATGAAAGCCTGCACCCAGGGCTCATTACGCATTGTGGAGATGGATGAAGGGAGATAGGCGTAGCTGATTATTTCAATTATGTCTATTGCACAAAGCGAAAGGGAGTTGCCCTCCCTGCTCAGGAATGGAAAACATCTGTCACACATGACCAAAAGGGATGGTTAGACTCTTATTGATTGAACAAATGTATTTTTTCCCCTGTCTATCCATCAATACGTTTCTGGAAGTAACCGATTGACTAGAGCAGGGGTAGGCAACCTCGGCTCTTTTATGACTCATGGACTTCAACTCCCAGAATTCCTGAGTCAGCATAGCTAAAAGCATAGCTGACTCAGGAATTCTGGGAGTTGAGGTCCATGAGTCATAAAAGAGCCGAGGTTGCCTACCCCTGGACTAGAGAGATCCATTTCTCAAGCCAAGAGCGGCCCTTGGTCATTCAGTGGGATGCAGGGGGCTGCTCTCAAAAACTGGGCAAAATCAAGGCAAGGAAATAAATTAGGGGCAAAGCAAAAGGCAGTTAATAAATACAGTTGGTACAATTGGGGAGGTCACTCCATAGGTGGGCAGGGAATATTCTATCATACTGAAAATGATAATTTAACAATAATTTTGGGAGGAGCTCCATGGGCCACCCACAAGGTTTGGTGGGATCGTGTGTGGCTCTGGGTCTACGCATTGGGAATTGCATGCAACTGTGAGACAAAGCTGAAGCATGAAGCATCAGTGGATAAGGCCAGCGTGTGTTTAAAAAAAAAGAGCCATGGTGGTGCAGTGGTTAGAATGCAGTATTGCAGGCAGACTCTGCCCATAGCCAGACGTTTGATCCAGACTAGCTGAAGGTGGACTCAGCCTTCCATCCTTCCAAGGTTGGTAAAATGAGGACCCAGACTGTTGGGGGACAATATACTGACTCTGTAAACTGCTTAGAGAGGGCTGTAAAGAACTATGAAGTGGTGTATAGGTCTAAGTGCTATTGCTATTAACAGTACATATAAAAAAGGAGAGAGAAGGTGTTATGGAAAACATACTAAGTTATCAAATCAGTAGTTAAATATCAGAACCAAAAGAAGCCTGACTTCAAGAACTCTCTGTAAGTGGAATTACAATTTTCTTTCCCAAATGTGATGTTAATGTACTATTTCATCATGTGATCAACTCATCATATATTATGGACAAACTGTGTTGAGAATCACAGGAACAGTTGATTTCAGATTTCATTTCATCTATGTCTATTAGGCATTCTGTTGTGGTTGCAAAGGTTGAGAAAGATAGCAATCCTATTTTAGCTTACCTAATTACCTTGATCTTTTTTTCTTTAAGAGATGCAAAAAGAAAAACAAAATTCCAGTAGGTTAGGAGGAAAAAGGGAAATCCAAATAAGCAGCCTAAAAGAGATTCAGGAGGAGTACCAGACATTTTATTCCCAGATCATATTTATCCTATCCTTATAAAATTTGGGTGAAACAAAATAACTAAAACCATAGAGATGGTTTGGACTCCTGCCTCTTATCAACGCAGAGAAGCCATAAAACCAACTTAAAAAGTCAGAGAGATTAAAATACGAAAAGTTGCAGAATGCGCATTGTTTGAGATATTTTATTTTGGGTTATGAGGCCGGGGAGGGAGGAGTTACGTTGCAACTGTTTATCACAAAGATGTTTGAATGGAATAGCTGCAGTTCCATGCCAATTCTACCAGACTATTCCAAAAATGGTCCTTCTGTAATTCCCTCTAGAGAATAGTGCAGGTAATAAGGAAATATGTGACTATACATGTCAGAACAAAAGTACTAGTCATTGCTTCAACCACCACTCTTCCCGCATGTGATTGCAGAGCTAAATTAGCTTCTCCTAAGATGCATACTCCAAATATTTTGCAACTGTGCCCACTCTTAGGGACACCATCAGATTTAAGAAGACAGAGGCAGGTCACTTCTACTGAGTGCCATCTGTCTGAAAAAAAAATGTAAAAGAAGAAACTTGTCCTGAGCAAAGTTAATTTATAACCAAGTCCTCTTCTGGATGGAAGCAGGTCTTCTAGATCATTCCCAGTCTTAATAACTAAGGTGACTTTTGCTTGAAAGAGGCTGGGACTTCCGGAGGTTATCACAAGCTACTAGAAGAGAGATTTCAAATGAATGGTAGGAATACATCCAGGAATACCATCTGTGGGAGTGGGTGGAAATTTAAATGAATAATAACAATAATAAAAGTTTCCTAAGGGTAAAAAGAAGCTAATATTAAAGCGATTGCTGAAGTTGGTGGGGAGTTCCCACTTGCTGGTTATGGCAGGGGTCCTCAACCTTGGCAACTCTAAGACTTGTGGACTTCAACTTGTGGAGTTGAAGTCCACAAGTCTTAAAGTTGCCAAGGTTGAGGACCCCTGGGTTATGGTCAAAAATAAAAGCTGAACAAATATGCAGAAGATATTTAAGAAAAAGATAAGGTTTTCTCCACAGTTATTTCTGTTGGGTATTATTACAGATTGTACTGTTATAGATACTAAATTGATGTTGAATTTAATTACGGCAGCAAGACTTTTGGTAGCGCAATATTGGAAGAAGGAGGAACTGCCTACGATAGAAGAGTGGACTTTAAAAGTTTCAAATCTGGCGGAAATGGCAAAGATTTCAGCATATTTGAAAGAACAATCGCAACAGAGATATATTTTGGAATGGAAAATATGGATCAATTATATTCAGAATAAATATGGGACTAAAAAGTTTCATTTAGCATATGAATAAGTATTAGTATTATATGATGTATTATTAGTTAGTTAATACTATTTAGTTATTTAGTTATGTTTAAGAGGAGTTAAAGTGCGATAGAATTTAAAGTGTTTTTTTTTTAGTTGGTTAGCATATTTTAGCTTAAGTTGGTAAAACTTAATACCCTGTATTCAGCTCTGGGAAGTCGGGGGGGAGGGGGAGGGAGGGTAAGTGGGGGGAGGGGCAGGGAGGGAGTTTATGTTTCTAAAATGTATTTTAAAACTTTTCAATAAATAAATAAATAAATAAATAAAAGCTGAACAGAAAATAGTTTCCTATATGGAGGTGTTGGGCTTGATCAGTAACTCTTCAATTCTACATCACTGATCAACGGTTTTTCCATCATCAAGACAAGTAACAGCCATTTGGGAGTAGCGGATGGAAGATCAATTTGCATGAACAGGAAGCGAGCAGCCTAAATGTTCTTAGGCTGGAGTCACTTACCATCCCTGTGCCCAAGTTACAGCTGATCGATTCTTCTGACATTAGTGTATTTAACTAATATGTGATAATTTTGCTAATTCGCCTGTGATTAGATGAAGAATGAAGAAATGAAATGGCAAAGCTGTTCTTCAACCCCCTATTTGCTGCCGATTGTTATGCCATAAATTTTGGAGTCAGACTGAGCACTTTGTTAAAGACAAAGTCTTGAGAAGCTATTATCCAGACACTAAAATTGCACTAAAATTTTAATAGGATTTAACTTGCTCCTTTTTCTTTCTGGACGGTGGCCTTTGGCGTTTATTTCCCACACTCGTCAGGTTAGATCTATGGCTGGAAGGCTCTTTCCTACCAACGCCAATTAAAAACAGTGGAATTAACATGTAATTAATGTGTACATATTAAGTCAAACAGACTGAAAGCAATCTCCAAGGGAGCAGCTACATGAATATATATTATGTCAGCACCCTTCATTATTAATGTTCAGGAGAAATATGCGTAGCACTTTGCTTTAAAAATAAGTTTGGGGGCATCAGGTGCTGCTATTTTTATCTTCCTTCACGGTTTTATTGCTATTCAAGAAAGGTTGTTAGTAATTTCTTTTTGTGTCTTTTAATTATTTTTAGACTACACAGTGATTTATGGTTTCTAAATTGCCTCGAGCATACTTGCTGTAGCACTAACAAATAAAGCCATATAAGAATCTGAAAATCTGGATAAAAATGCTGCAGGAATGACTTGTAGCTTTGAAAACTCTGATGAAGCAAGCTCAGAAACATGAGCTGTATTTAAAAAAAGAAAGAAAGAAAGAAATCTGGTTGCGGCAAAATACAAGTTATTCCAGTCTGCCAGATCTGTCAGGGAAGTTGCTGCTGCCAAAACATTTTAAACATGAATGAAATAACAATCCAAGTAGATATATAAAGCAGTAGTCTTGGCCTCTTAGGCCATCTCCATGTTTGAATTAAACAATGAGTTATGGACATTGTTTCTTGTGGATTCTGAGCTCAGTTGAAGAACTTTTTCTTCACTTCAGACCATCACCACCACACTTGCTCTAACCAACCTTTAGAGCTCTTCTGGAAGGATGGGTTCTGGATTTGGAAGTTCTGGAAGAATGGCAAGGAGAGTCCAGATGAAATCTGGCTCAGATGTAAGGTCCAAAACTACTAAGGCAGGAACCAACAGTTTCCAGGGTAGAACATCTGTGGGGTTCTCAGATTTTATGGTGCCCTGATAACCATAATAATAAATGAATTTGTGAAACCCCCTATGGAACATCATCAACAACAACATCACTTTGAAAAGATTAAACGTTCTCTAATCATTGAAAGATTTTTTTTACATTGAGCAGTTTTGTGTGTGTTGTGTTGTGGGTTCTGGAGAGCAGGAAGGATGCCGAGATGATGAGTACAGCATGGCAGATCTTTATTAGGTGGAAATGACTGTACTGGGGGAATAGGGGTTACCTGCCCTCCTTTTATACCTGGCCAGGTGAGCAGCCGGCCAATTGGTTTGAACCTCTGTTTCCCGCCGAAACTGGGTTCCCGCCAAAACAGTTACAGTTCAATGCCCCCTGGTGGTGACTGCTATGTAAGTGTGTATGTATTCTCTTCACCTGGATACATAACAGTGTGCAATCCATCAGAACTTCCTGCAGGCTTTCCTTAAGCAGGGTAGTGATCCATCCTGTTAATACACCCCATCCCATTCACCCCATCTCCATTCTTCTCTTCCAAACTTCTCTTCAGGCTTCCATGGCAAAAGGGAAGCTAAAGGGTGCAAGTTCTAATAGTAACCACCCATCCTGTCTATTGTGTAGTGGGTCCGATGCAAGGAAGGGACGCCAGCCGGAGTACGTGTTCAGCTCTTTATTGGAAGGGGGTAGCGTACTGAGGGATGAGGGTTACCTGGCCTCCTTAAATACCTAGCCAGGTAAGTGGACAGCCAATGGGGTTGGCCCTAGGTTTCCCGCCAAAACTGGGTTTCCCGCCAAA
Source organism: Vipera ursinii (assembly GCF_947247035.1). Lineage (NCBI taxonomy): Eukaryota > Metazoa > Chordata > Lepidosauria > Squamata > Viperidae > Vipera > Vipera ursinii. Next base: position 141,633,752 of record NC_139516.1, on the reverse strand, counting down.
ACCGTTCAGGCCAACGGCCCCTGGTGGCTGTTGCTATGCAGGTGCCTGCATACATAACACTGTCAATCTCCATCTTTTTTTTCTTTCACATATATCTTCTCTTGCTTGTCCCCACCACTGGAACAGCAGGCTATCTAGACTACTTATGATCCATAGTACTCTTGCTTTTATAGACACTGTTGTCGATTAAATTCTGAAAAACTCAAATTCTTATTCAGCTCCTTTCCATTTTGGCTGCCTTGATTGCTGGCTAAACTCTACCAAATTCATTGGTAGAGAAGAGAAGAAAGTTCATGGGGTAGAAAATATAACGTCACTGGTGAGTGAGCAAACAGAAAGGGCAGTGGTAGACTTAAGCTACCACAGAAATGTAAGGGCACAATCTGGACAGAGGTTGTTACTGTAACCGTCAAAGTGATGTCCCCAGATGGCACTCTTATCCAGTTAGAATAGGGATGTGATCGGACAAGGCTCCAGGTTTGCCTGTTGAAGCTCCCCCCCCAAACAATTTCAACACCTTCTTAAATTTGCTCACAACTGGCTGGCTGCCAGCTTGCCTGCTTTCTTGCCTGCTTGCTGGCTTGCTGGCCTGTCGGCCTGCCTGCCTGCCTGCCTACCTGCTTGCTTGCTTCTTTCCTCACAGTTGAAAACCCAGAACTACTCAAGTGATTTGCCAAATATACATTAATTCAGAAGGGCAGGAGGAAGAAGCCTAACTTTTGAAGTCCACAGCACAGATACATAAGAATAACTGCAGCAAAAGCAATCTACAATTTATTCAAGGCCACATTCTTGTCTCTGGTAGTTTTTAATCTTACCAAGTTGTGTCTGGAAAACTGCTGCTATGTGTATCCAAGAATTGATTTAAATGTTTGTAAATCTGTGATTTACTATTAAGCCCAGGTGTGAAACCTGACAGTAGGTGAGGAAGAAATGTTTCTGATACATGAGGCCATTAGATTTGCCAGAATGACCAAAGAATTGTACATGTGGGCAAGAAAATGATACTCATTAGCAATAACGTTTGACAGTATTCCAGTATTTGAGGGGCTGACACAAAGAAGAGGGCATCAAACTATTCTCAAAAGCACCAGAGGGTAGGACAAGAAACAATGGTGGGAAACTGACCAAAGAGAGAAGCAACCTGGAATTAAGGAGAAAGTTCTAACAGTGAGAACAATTAACCAGTGAAACAGCTTGCCTTCAGAAATCATGGGCGTTCCATCATTGGAAGTTTTTAAGAAGAGACTGGACAGTCAGTCACTTGTCTGAAATGGTATAAGTTCTCCTGCCTGAGCAGGGGGCTGGATTAGAAGACCTCCAAGGTCCCTTCCTATTCTATTCTATTCTATTCTATTCTATTCTATTCTATTCTATTCTATTCTATTCTATTCTATTCTATTCTATTCTATTAGTAATCAGACCTCCTTCACTTTCATAAATTTTATTATACTGTATCCTGATTCTACAATTGTTGAATTTGTTTTTCTAATTAATCTATACTCAGTATCCCATAATGACAAAGTGAAAACAGAACTTTAGAAATGTCTGTAAATTTATTAAAAAGAAAAAAAATGAAATATCACGTTGGCACGGATATTTGTATGATTTGTAAAGGCACACATGTCTCTATAGAAGGCCTCACAGCTGGCAATGCTTAGTGTAGCAGAGCAAAAGCCATGAGGTCAAAGGAACTGCCTGTAGAGCTCAGAGACAGGATTATTGCAAGGCACAGATCTGGGGAAGGCTACAATAAAATTTCTGCTGCACTGAAGGTTCCTAAGAGCACAGTGGCCTCCATAATTCCCAAATGGAAGAGGTTTGGCACAACCAAAGAGCTGGTCACCCAGTCAAACTGAGCATCTGGGAGAGAAGGGCCTTAGTAAGAGAGATGATCAAGAACCCGATGGTCACTCTGACTGAGCTCCAGAGATCCTGTGTGGAGATGGGAAAGAGATCCCAAAGGACAAGCATCACTGCAGCCCTCCACTGATCTGGGCTTTATGGCAGAGTGGCTAGCTAGATCTTCAATGAAAATCTGTTCCACAGTGCTCAGAACCTCACCGGCCAAAGGTTCACTTTCCAACATGACAACAATCTAAGCACACAGTCAAGACAACATAGGAGTGGTTTAGTGACAACTCTGTGAATGTCCCAGAGTCGCCCAGCTAGAGCCCTGACTTGAACCCTATTGAATACTATGCATGTTTTTTCTTTTTAATAAATATACAGACATTTCTAAAATTCTGTTTTCACTTTGTCATTATGGGGTTCTGAGTGTAGATTAACGAGGAGGAAAAATGAATTTAAACAACTATAGAATCAGGCTGCAGCATAACAAAATTGTCAAAAATGAAGGGGGTCTGAATACTTTCTGAATGCACTGTAAATTGAAAACAATAACAACTACAACCTTTATATACGTATTTTAATGTCTGGTAGCCAAGGTCTTTAGAAAGTAATCATTGACATTTAATAATTTCATTGGTGAGGCTGAGATTTTTAGCCCAATTTCGTTTTGGACTATGGGATGAGGTACATCTGCAAATATGGAGACATGAAGCACAATAGCCACCAAATAAAGTACACCCAGCCTGTGAATCCAATTGAAGCACAACGTGTGACCATTCACTTAAAACAGCAATAATTGGTGAGATAAGATAATCATCCTTGATTTGCTCTCTAATTAACACTAGAAGTCGGACAGGAAGTTGTTAATGCAAGCAATGTAAATCTCCCAGGACAATATCTCTGGAACTTCCACAACAGATTCAGGTATGCAATAACATATTGGTCAGCATGTCCATTTCACAACCCTTGAAAATCAAACATGACCACCCTCAAAATCAACATTATCTGGCCACTCTGATGCAGGCTAAAGTCTGAAAAGATGCCTGCTCCACCCAGTGTTAATCCTGACAGTGCTCAGGAATGAGTTCACTTCTCAGAAGGATTGTAGCCTCAGATACTTTTCTTTTCCCTTACTTTTAATAATTCAATTTGTTCTAACGTACCATACAAATGAAAATTAAAAAAGACTCCATGTGCAGCTTCCTATTAATAAAGCCCATTAAAATAGTGAAACTTGCAAAAAAAATGTGCGTATGAGCCATGGTGGTGCAGTTGTTAGTATTGCAGTATTGCAGGTTAATTCTGCTGACTGCCAGGGGTTCAGTCCTCACCGTCTCAAGGTTGACTCAGCCTTCCATCCTTCTGAGGTAGGTAAAATCAGGACCCAGATTGTTGGGTTTGACTCTGTAAACCACTTAGAGAGGGCTGTAAAAGCACTGTGAAGCGGTATAAAAGTCTACGTGCTATTGCTATAAATGGACTAGTTAACAATACATTCCAATACTCATTCACAGAAGCGAATATCCCTGTCTTAAATTGGTCTTACTAACTGTATAAAACCACGCTTTCAAGACTTTGTCTGGTCTTGAAAGCCAAGTGAAGCTGAGAGGATATCAAGGAATCCAAGTTTTAGGTTTGTGTTGACAGTTGTGGAAAAAACATTTGGGGAGAAGGTTGTGATATACTATTCTCATTTTGTTGCCAAGAAAACTGCATGGAATATGTGTCCACGTAGTAGCCAAGAGTTCAGCATTGACTTGTGTGTGGTCTTTCCCAACCTGACAGGCTGTAACCTAGAGCAAAGATGCACAAAAACAAGAGGAAAGAAATTAATAACCCAAGCATTCGTGTATTTTCTTGGAAATATATACAACTGAGTTTTGCACAGGACTGGAGCCAAATTATATCTAAAAATATACATTTCATGCACATCTTTTCTTGTTAGCACTACGGTGCTATGCATTAATCAGGTTGCCAGTTCTTTCTCCCACTGACCCTACTTCTTTTTCTTTAACTATTACTAAATAAAGTTGGGAAGGGAAGAATGCTGAGAATAGCCTTAGCTATTCTATTTGTTTTATCAGATATAATGTCAATCTATTGGCAGTCATTATTTGTTTTTTTTAAAAAAAATACTAGCAGAAGAGACTCCAAAATGCTTGGCAGTAATTCCTCCCCAAACTAGGGGGAAGAGAAACCCTGAAACATCCAAGAGCCATGGAAGAAAAAACCTGGGCTTGTTTCCTTCTGCTCCCTTCATAATTTTAAAAATCGATCAAACTCTCACCAGCCCTGGTCTGTTTTCCAACTACAAAAGCTCACAATTAGCCTTCCCTGTGTCCCTAATTCCCTAAAGCAGGGCTTTTCAACCAGTGGTAGGGGTACCACCTGTGGTACATTGGCACCTGGCAGATGGTACGTGACCATCCTAGAAAAGTGGTAGCGGGGGAGGGTAATGAGCTGAACTGGTGGCAGCACCGCACAAGCCTGAGCGAGAGACGGATGGAGCTGCAGGGCTGTCAGGGCTCAGCAGAAGCACCAGGATCCAGCTGGAGCTCGGCACTGATCCTGGTGCTTCTGCTGAGCCCAAAAGAAGTGCTGATCAGCTGAAATGTTGCAGCATCTCCAGGATTTTGTGATTGTTTCAGATGCTAGGCAACTGATTCATATTTATGATGGTCACAGTGTCCCAGGGTCATGTGAAGTGACCAAAACCTGCTGCAACCACCCAGCAGAGGGGGGGAAATAAAAACCAAACACCCCACCCCACCCTCGCTGCCAATCCTCAACAGAAATGCTCACAACAATGAAAACCTCGGACAGGAGGAAGAGTGCCTCTGGGCGGGCAGGCAGGTGTCTTGCTCAGCTGTGGCTTGGGGGGCACTTTTTTCAGTGCCATTGTAACTTCGAACAGTCACTAAACAAACTGTTGTGAGGACTACCTGTACTTTATCACTTTTTTGCCTTTTTGGGGGGTGGGTGTCATTAAGTTTTTGACACCTTGCAAGGCGACTGGTGGTACTCGGATATTGCCATATCCTAAAAGTGGTACAGTGGGTGAAAAGGTTGAAAAGCCCTGCCCTAAAGCAATCCACACTGATTCAACGGAAGCTACTATGTATTCATCCCATTTGGTTGATAGGTAGAAATTGTGAAATGCAAATGGCTCTTCAAAATGCAAAGGTCCTTTTTGGTCAATGGTTGCGTTTACATGGTCCTGGCATCAACGCAATGTCTCCATGTTGAATCTTGATGACATCGGGGACACATCCATGTCATTTTTGGGTGTCAACACCCCAGTAGTTTGCCCTCGGCTTCTTTTAGAATACCTAACGACTTCCCAGTCTAACCTACAGAAAAGAGATCCTGCAGGAGGGGGGTGGTGGTGGAAAAAAAGAGCTTTCTGATTCTCAGCCTCATTCTCAGGGAACTTTAGAATTAGCTCAGAATTTCTTTCGAGTGATTTGTTTCAGCTTGTTGTATCGTGGCATGGAGCTCTTTTGTTGAGCTTTTTATTTTCCTCTTGTAGACCTCGTCATCATCATCGCTCTGTTTCCTGATGTTCTCCCTTGGGGTTGAGAGGAGGCCAGACAGGTTATTCACTGTTGGAGTGATGATTGTTCGGTGGAAGGCAGGACGTTCACACACTCTAAAATAACCTTGTAACTAAGGGAAGTGCAAGTTTTCTTCAAAACTATGGAAATTTCCCTGAACGTTTCTTTTTCTTTAGGGTTTTGTTTTGTTTTGTTTTGTTTTGTTTTGTTAAAAAGTCCTTTTAGACTGAGGACAGAGGAGTTGGGGAAAATGTAGAAATACTCCATACATTGCTCCTTGGACAACAAGAGTCTTAGCAACTTACACAGGGAGGTAAGATCAAAGGGTTTATCCAGCTCACATGGGTCAGATATTATCCAGACCCATATTAAGGGAAACACAAGGCAGCAACCATTGGAAGAGAACCGCCTTAATCAGCCATATCACTGATATAGTTTGCTGCCACTCATGCCTTCAAAATGTTACCAGATTCCTCCTGATTTTGTATAGACCACAGGTCTGCAACCCGCGGCTCCAGAGCCGCATGCGGCTCTTTCAGCCATCTCCTGCGGCTCCCAGTCCTCTGCCATGTGCAGTCCAAAAAAAATAAAAAAGTGGGACTAAAAAAAGTTCAACCAATCAATTCAAATATGCAGGGTAGGTGCATATCTCGCCTTGGCTCCACTCTTCAGTCAAACCCTGTTCTGCGCATGTGCGCATGTACGCGCATGTGTACACATTTTTTGCGGCTCCCAGTTTTTCCTTTTGTGAGGGAACTGGTTCCGAGTGGCTCTTTCACTGTTTCAGGTTGCTGACCCCTGGTATAGACCAACAACTTGAATCTGAAGAAATGATACCTCCTTTCCTTGTTTGGTCATGACATACAAGCATCCATCACCAGGTTCACTGCATATAATTAGCTATATTTACTGGCCTCATGAGATTGAAAAATCTGCAGATTTTTCCCCGCACTGTTGCAAGCATACTATCTTAGCAACTAATTAAGCAAATGACTCTTTGTTGCCATTCAGTCACACCTCCAATGTGCTGCTTGAAGTGGGTTGCTCACTCTGCTTACTACTAGGGCTGGCTCTGACCCCCCATGTTCAATTTATTAAAATTGGTCAGTGTAACTTTGGCTTTATGATGTCGTAGACATAAAAGAATGCCTTCTGCATGTTAATTTTTGAAATTTGTTAAATCAATTTTTTAAGCATCCTCACCAATGATTCTGAAGTGTGGAAATGATAGACAAGAGTGCAAGCTGCCAGACATGTTTTAACCTTAGTTCTTGTGATCCAGGTCTATATTTATAGGGAGCTCATGGATTTTCTTTCTTCTTCTTGTTTTAATTTGCCATCATCAGTCATTGAAACTGTTGGTTTTATTGTAACCTTGCAGCAGCTGCCCTTCTACTTCGGAGTGGCCTGTTCCATAAATGATAGAGCCACTCCCAATTTCACCTCATGGTCCACTGGCTTCTCTGCTGCATGCAGCTGTTTTACAGATGTGGTCAGATTGTTTCAGTGGATGCTAACATTGCTACCTGCAGATTGTTCACAATAGTCAGAGTGCATTCTGAGCACTTGCTTGCTTTGAGATCCAAATGCGATGGCAGCTAATGCAAGGAAGCCTTGAAACTGGGCTGAGCCAGCAAGATAGGTATGTCAGCACCAAACAAGGAAAGGAGGTGCAAATACAGGAACATATTGCACAGATGAGCTAACTTTTTGCTTCACCCCCCCCCCCCGTGTTTTAACATACTCAAACCCATTCACTGCTTTGCACATGCATAAAATAAAAAGCTAAAGTGTAGAGAGGTTGAATCCACTTATCACCGTCAGATACCGAAAATGACAAATAATGAGAACGCCAATCACAAGGGCCACTGGGACTGTATAAAAAGTGCAAATAGACAACCAACCTCTCCTCCCAGGCCTTCCCAGTGTGCTCAATTATTATTATTATTATTTATTGAAGCTGCTCTTTGCATCTGCAACCTCTTCGGGTTCCAATGGATTTCCTTATTTCTCTAAATAATATAGATTTAAGGGTTCCATTTTTACTGTGGATTTACTTTTTTAAAAAAAAAATGTAAGGAACCCATTTCCCCACAGATGTTTGTTTGAACCCCAACAGCTCCCCAGCAGACCTAGAGGTGGAGAATCCTGAATTCATATGCCACTGAATTGTCCTTCAACAACATCTAGAAGGACACAGAATAATTGTGTTACTTATTAAGAACATGTTTGTTAGACATTAGGTCAGGGGTGTCAAACTCAATTTCACTGAGGGCCGCATCAGCATTGCGGTTGCCCTCAGGGGGCCGGGTGGGTATGGCCAGGATGGGCGTGGCCTACTGGGTGGGCGTGGCTACAGTGCATATGGCCTACTGGGTGGGCGTGGCCAGCTCTACATCATTCGCATCAAGGGTGCCTATGGGGGTCTGGGCAGGAGTGGGACAGATCTGAGGGTCTCTGGCAGGAGGAGGGTCTCTGGGCCAGGGCCAAGGCAGCGGGGGCCGTTTCCTCACTGTTTCCAGAATGGCTTTGCAGGCCACATGAAACCACTTCGCGGGCCGGATCCGGCCCCCGGGCCTTGTGTTTGACATGTCTGCATTAGGTACTTTTTTTAAAAAAAAATCCACATCATTTTAAATCCAAAGAAGGGGCGAAGAAAGATGGCTGGTTGCAGCCTTTTTTTGGAGAGTATCCACAAAGTAATGATGCTTGTTAATAAACTGGTAAATGAGGCAATCTAAAATGAGTGAGCAAGAGGAAATGAGAAGCCACATAACCCAAGAGCCAAGACTATTGCAAACAAAGAGAAGTGAGGTAGGAGGAAGCATGGGGAAGTTTGCAGACAAACTCATTAAGTTTTTAATATCGATGGTAGACTTTGTCTAGAAGCAAAACACCTACGGAGCCATTAACATTTGCCCCAATACAATTACTATTTATCATTTTTCTTACTCTCTTAGGTCATCTTCAACATGTCTCCTTTTATTAAAATAATAAGTAGTTTCTGGACCAACATCATAGTTACTATTAGTTTGCATCATAGCCATCTAAGATTATATCCTGCACAGAAAGACATCTAACATACAGTATGTCTCTGCTCTTGCAACCTCAATTGGAGCTCCTCTATTTAACATTTATATTAGTAGTTGCAAACTCTACAAAAGGCACAGAACTCATAAAATATGTTCATTGAGATCTGCTGATAAAAGCTTCAGAATTAGATATTCCCTTTCTGAAAGATGAACAGATAATGTCAAATGTATCCTCCCAACTCTAAAGGCAAGAAGATCCAAATGCATTAATTTGAGCAGGGGCAGGTTTGGCTTTATTCTAACTTATTTGTATCATAGGTTTTTCATTTAAAAATGATATAATGTAGAATTTAAAAAAACACTATGACATTTTGAGATCCAGCTGGGAAATCTACTGTTCAAAGCAAAAAAAAATCCCACTGAGTATTTTCAAGCTATCAATCATGTCAGATGTGATTCTTTATAGATTTAGGCTATTGGGTTTATGCATGCTTTTATCCATACCTGTATTTAGTGTTATAGGATTGGAGGGAGGGAGAAGGTAAGGAAAATGTGAAAGCAACCTTTCACTAAATCACCTACAGCTGAAATTCAGGATCAAAATGCAGAGTGCTATAGTATAGATGGGATAGAGAGGCAAATAATTAATGGTGAGAAAATTTAGATTTAGATTTAGATTTAGATGTATTGAGATTTTTATACCGCCCTTCTCCCAAAGGGACTCAGGGCGGTTCACAGGGCATAAATATAAACACCAATACAAACATTAAAAAATAATTAAATTAATGCCCAAGTTAAAACCAGAATAATAAAACAAACCAATAAAAAACCCAGGTACCCCCATCAGGCCAGACCCGCTAGTTCAAATAAATGGGTCTTCAACCCGCGACGGAAGGATCGGAGGTCTGATGCCATCCGGAGCTCGACCGGCAGTTGGTTCCATAACGCCGGAGCACCCACAGAGAAGGCCCTCCCCCTGGGGGCCACCAGTCGACATTCCTTGACAGGAGGCACCCTGAGGAGGCCCTCTCTGTGGGCGCGCACAGGGCGGAGGGGAGTCGACGCCGGCAGCAGGTGGTCCTCGAGGTATTGCGGACCCATGCCATGTAGGGACTTAAAGATCATAACCAAAACCTTGAACCTTACCCGGAAGACAACTGGCAACCAATGCAGCTCACGGAGCAAAGGTGTAACATGGGAGTACCGGGAAACTCCCAAGACAACTCTCGCGGCCGCATTCTGTACCAGTTGGAGCCTCCGAGTAGTCTTCAAGGGAAGTCCCATGTAGAGAGCGTTACAGTAGTCTAGGCGAGAGGTCACGAGCGCATGAGTGACCGTACACAAGGCCTCCCGGTCCAGATAGGGCCGCAACTGGCGCACCAGGCGAACCTGGGCAAAAGCCCCCAAATGGCCAGCAGCTCAGCATTAATTTCTAAGCTGATATTTAGGGGGTCTTTTTTTTACTGTGTAGTTAGAAAAGGTTGGCAGTTCAAGCCCCAAGTACCGTGTGACAGAGCGCTGGTTACTTGCCCCAGTTTGAAAGCATGCAAATGCAAGTAGATAAATAGGTACCACTTCAGGGGGAAGGTAACAGAATTCTGTGCTGGCCACGTGACCTCAGAAATGTCTTCAGACAATGCTGGCTCTCTCATCTAAGAAACAGAGATGAGCACTGCCCCTAGAGTTGGACATGACTGGACAGGGGAAACCTTGACCTACTTAGACTTATATACCACCTCTTGTTTAGGAGTATAAAATCCTGTGAACAGCACTACGTCTTCCCATTTGTCCCCACAACAGCAGCCTTCTGAAGTAGATTGAATTAAAAGAGACTATCTTGCCAAAATCATCCAGTCACTACGGGAGAGGGGACTTCAGCCGATATCTTTGTAGGGCCTCTCTAATACTGTTGACCGCTACACCACTCTGCCTCTTTGACGTAGGCATTCCAGGATCTAATAATCCTTGTCATAGCATTCTTTTCATCTTAAACAAAAAGGATGCCAAAGTTCACTTTGTTATTTTTACCTTTAATATTTATTACTCGTGTCTGATAAACGAAAATACCTCTGTGGGGGAAAAAAAATGCAAAAAGCTACCAAGTTTCAATTTGTTCCTTGTGGCTTGTTTCCATGTTGTAACTTCCTTGGATGACCAATGGCAGTTCACCAAGAATTTGTCCACTCCTTTATCTGACAATGTTCTAAAACTAAAACATCCCAGGTTCATTTTGCCTTCTATGGCATAGCGGGGAAAGGCCTTTCCGTTAGCTATTTCTCAAAAAAATAAAAACCACATTTGCCTATCTGATCTATGTCATTGTGGAATGACTGGGTTTTTGGAAACAAAAAAAAATCTATTAGCAGTTGCAGGAAGCTATTCATTCCTCTTTTCTTCATGTGATTCAAATACATTTCTGTAGCTATCAAAGAGTTTAGGTTGAAAACTTCTCCTAACACATTAACAATCATTGCCTGTAAAAGTATTCACTGAAACACATTCTCGTTATCCATCCAAGAGTAGACTAAACACATTCTCCAAGCCTTGATTATCAGCATCATGTTTCAATTTATACAGCTACGTGCTTCTCTGGGCCAAAAGAGTCACTTCTCAACAGTATTTACAAGACTCCACTAAATATGCCTGATAAAAATAAAAAGGGAGAGAAAGGTTTTTGTGTCTGATGGACAGTTCAACCTCCAGGAGAGTCAGTAAGGAGTCTTTTGCAAGAGGTTTGTTAGAGTTAACTCCAACAGCATGGGTACCTTTAAGATTGGTGGCACCTGCGAATGGTCAGTAAGAGGGGGCAGGTGACAACACCCGCATCATCTTCTCATCATGCAAATTACATATGTACATGGGACAGATATGTTGACACAAACACATGATTCCATGAACCGCATGATTATGTAGGAATGCACATAGCATCATATTAATATAATTGTGACTTGCAATGGATGCAAGTGTCTCAGATCTTGTTTTTAGCTCCTCTATCTCTGGTTGTTAGGCAACCTAGCTTTGCTGATGGACGTTGAAGACCAAGAACATCAATCAGACTCCAAGACCCATCCGGCACAGGACATTGGACCTGTGTTTAGGCTATGGTTGCCTGAGGCGTTCAAGTAATGTGCTTCGTGACCTCACTCCCACTGGGAGAGAATGGAGTGCAGACGATAGAACAAACTAATTTTGATTTAATAGAATACAAAGTGAGTCTCATGCAGTTATGGTGTTAAATTCAGTTAGTTCAATGTGATTACTCACCATATATTGGGCAGAACCTTCTCCCACACATTAGAAATTAAAAGTGGTGGCAAATGATGGAGGGACTTCAGGGACAATACAAAAAAATTACTGAATCCGATGAAGTTGCATAGTAAGCTCTGCTTTGCCAACATCCATTCACAGTTTAGGTGGAGAAGCGCAAGAATGCTGAATTGTTCCTAGAGGTCAAATGTTATTCCCCTGAGAAATAGGTTCTCTCCATATAGATGTCCTTCCTTCCTTAAATCTTGCAACCTGGTCTGGAAATAAGAATTATCAGCATCCAGAGGACTTACTTTTCAGTAATCTGTACATAAATCCATATGCTTTGAAACTGCAATGTTTACCTGGCTGCCGTGCAACTTTCCAGTGTAGACCTTCCTGCAAAAATTGGCCTTAAAGTTTGTTGTTGTTGTTGTTAGTTGCGAAGTCGTGTCCGACCCATCGTGACCCCATGGACAACGTTCCTCCAGGCCTTCCTGTCCTCTACCGTCTTCTGGAGTCCGTTAAATCTCACGGGCCTTAAAGTAGTAGCTGGATTTAATGAGTGCTAGGCTGGGGATCAGTTTTATAACTAGATTGAGCTGATGGAAGAGACTGAATATGGATACTTAGAATCGATGTTGTAATAGCAAAGAGAGTCCAACTGAAATTCTTAACTTCAATCAGGACCAAATCTGGAACAAAATTATCTCAAAGTTTGGTTTTGGTGACACTATGCTAGTTTATCAAAATGCTGTACCACTTTAAAAAAAATGAAAATTATGAATAAGATCAAGGAAAAAGAATCTAGGCTTTGTCATTCCAATGGAAATGTTATGCTGTTTTTGGTATTGGTCCTGCAAGACTGCAATCCTCACTCGGGTTACTTATTCTAAAAATGGTATTTCAAAGAATAGATATATTCCAGAACAAATTCTTAGAGACATACTGTTTCTAGGCTACATTTTGAAATATTTTATCTTAAAATGTGCATAACAGAGAAAGACTTTGTGTGAAACAGGGATGATGCTGCAGCTATTTTTAAATATCATGATTCCCACAAGTCCTAATGAGAATGGTCAATGGTGAAAGAATATGAGGAGGATCCACTGGTAATTAATTGGAAATTGAAAGACTCATCATACATTTCTAGACTTTAGTCTACAGTCTACAAGCACTTTAAGCCATAGATAGAAAATCTATGGACCATAAGAAAGGCTGAGCACCAAAGAACTGAGGCCTTTGAACTATGGTGCTGGAGAAGACTCCTGTGAGTCCCTTGGACTGCAAGGCAATCAAACCGGTCAGTCCTAGAGGAGATCAACCCCGACTGCTCTTTAGAAGGCCAGATCCTGAAGTTGAAGCTCAAATACTTTGGCCACCTGATGAGAAGGAAGGACTCACTGGAGAAGAGCCTAATGCTGGGAAAGATTGAGGGCAAGAGAAGAAGGGGATGACAGAGAATGAGGTGGCTGGATGGAGTCACTGAAGCAGTAGGTATGAGCTTAAATGGACTCCAGAAGATGGTAGAGGACAGGAAGGCCTGGAGGAACATTGTCCATGGGGTCGCCATGGGTCGGACACGACTTCGCAGCTAACAACAACAACAACAGAAAATCTACGACCTACAACATTTCCGCAGATATTTCTTTTCTTTTTCCACTGAAAATGGGGAAAGGCCTTTAAAAAAAACAGTATTGTTTTTAATTCAGAGGAATAGTATGAGATCACCAGCTAATGCAAGACGTGAAATCTTCCAATGCAAAAGAAGGGCTCCAGTAGCTGTTTGATGAGATGGTGATTTATATTCAAAAGGCCATTGGCCAGCAACATGGTTTCTTGAACCAGATGGTGCTATTCTTGCCTCTGTGCACCTGGAAGTCCTCACCAAGACCGGAGTGAAGGTCCCTTTCCACCTCTCTCCAGAAACAAAGGCCCAAGTAAATGCACTGCAACCCCACAGGGTAAAATACAGAACATGCAAAAACACAGAGACAATGGCTGGCAGCAAGTGGAAGCCAGAGAAAAGATGGGCTCAGCTTGCTTGCTTGATTTAAACGTGCCTTATCAGGCAATCTGTCTAATTAGAACAGCTCAGTCAAAGTGCCCAGGATCCTTAATAGCAATTGCTGCAGCAGGGTGAAGATTGCAATCTGCTTAATTGAGATACCTTCAGGTGATTTAGTGGCTCTTAATAGCACTTTTGGTTATGCGTTGGGTTCTTTCCTGCTCTTGTTATTGGAATGCCTCCTGAATTGTGCCATAGGGTGAAGTTACTTCAGTTACCTCGCAATAGACGTCTGCTGTATTTCTCTTGCAGTTCCTACCCTTCTGCCTCCAACAACAGCAGTGCAATCAATCCCCTTTGGATTTTTCTATCCCCAAATTTTTATATCATCAGCAAATTTCAGCCTCTCGCTATTGCCCTATAACAGGGGTCTTCAGACTTGGCTCTTTTAGGACTTGTGGACTTCAACTCCCAGAATTCCTCAGCCAACGTGCCTGGCTGAGGAATTCTGGGAGTTGAAGTCCACAAGTCATAAAAGGGCCAAGTCTGAAGACCCCTGCTATAAAGTAGTGGGTCTGATGCAAGGAAGAGACGCCAGCCGGAGTACGTGTTCAGCTCTTTATTGTGGGGGGGTGCATACTGGAGAACAAGGGCTACCTGGCCTCCTTATATATCTAGCCAGGCAGGCGGCCAGCCAATGGGGTTGGCCCTAGGTTTCCCGCCAAAACTAGGTTTCCCGCCAAAACCGTCCAGGCCACGCCCCCGGTGGCTGTTGCTATGCAGATGCCTGCACCTGGATACATAACACCTGCCCTATAACATCAAATTATGTAGAAGCAAGTTTTTAAAAAAATCTGATTCCAACCATGGAGAGCCCCATTTGGTTGCACTCTCTAAACATGTAATTTTATTCCCTTTTTCAATGTCATGTTTTGTAATCAGTTTTCTGTTCTTTTATCTTCAATGCTGTCCTCTTATCCCAATTTCCCTCATGTTTATTTTATACTATATACAGGCTGTTTGTGTTCATTGCTAACTTTTGCTGTATGATTTATCAGTGGCTGTATATTTGAAAGATGAATTTGATACTTCTTTTTTGTATCATTGCTATTTACTAAAGCATATAAAAATATTTCAGCCTCACCAAAGGATTTTTGAAAGTTCAGGAAAACAATAGTTAATGTCAAATAATGTACATCCTTGTTGTCCTCTCAAAAAAATGTATAAGTTAGAAGACAAAACGTATTGTGGCAAATGCTGTATTGGTTATTTCTCAGCAAAGTCTTCTAAATGTTTGGTTATTTTCTTTTTTTTTAATTACGGTAATATACTTTTACCATACTATTACACACTTACCTAGAACAAATGTTAATTGGCCGATATCTTCATTATATCCTCCTTCAATCCCCTTTTTAAAACTGGAATTACTTTGGCGATTTTCCAGTCCTCAGGAGTAGCTGCTGATCTTAAAGAGAAGTTGTATATTTTTATAAGCAATTTCACATTTTAGTTTTTAAGGAACCCCCCAAATGGATGGCGGATAGACTTAGGATTTATTTGTTTTAAAACGTCACTGAAGCTTATAGCTTGTCTCTTGTAACAGTCCAACTGATTCCCCTCCAAAACAGGCAAGTGAACCCATCCTATATCCCAGGAGTGAAATAATGCATGCAACTTCTTTGCCATTTCTTTATCTTCCTCTTTGATTGATTTATTATATGCCATCAAAATAGTATCTACTCTTAGCAAGCACATATATTTTCCCCATGACAGTCCATCCCTAACTTGGCCCTTCAGGTTTTCCAATCATAAACCATCATCAAAGTCCACCCACTTTGCTGATGGTTGTTGTCTTCCCTTTCCTTCCAACTATCCCGGAATTAGAGGCTTTTTCAGAGAGGTAAACCTTGCATAATGTGTTCAAAGTAGGATAATTTGAGGTTGGTAATTTATGCCTCCAGTGAAAAGTTTGATTCAATGTTCAATTTGTTTCCTTCGCTATGTACAAAATCCTCAAGAGTATAAATTCTAGCACAGACATGTCAAACTCGCAACCTCACATGACGTTGCGCAACGTATCGGGACGGTTTTGCCATTGCCGGCAATGGGGTGGGCATGGTTTCCGGATGATGCGTCCGGCTTGCGGGCCAGCAGTTTGACACCCCTGTTCTAGCACCTCTTGAACACCCATCATTTAATAGTCCAATGGCCTACCTAGCTTGGCCTATGAGCCATGGTGGCACAGTGGTTAGAATGCAATATTGCAGGCTAAGTCTGCTCACTGCCAGGAGTTTGATTCCTTCAATCCTGATCGGCTCAAGGTTGACTCAGCCTTCCACCCTTCTGAGGTCAGTAAAATGAGGACCCAGATTGTTGGGGGCGATATATGCTGACTCTGTAAACTGCTTAGAGAGGGCTGTAAAGCATTGTGAAGTGGTATTTAAGTGCTATTGCTAGTTGGCTGGCTAGTCCAAATATGTTTAAATAAGGTGATATTGTTCTTCTTAACTTTCTTTGCAATATGGTTCTTAATCTATATCCTTCAAAAGGTGAGTTTCATGAACCTCATACCGCTTACTTTGCAGCAGATCCTCTTCAGTTCCTTCCATTATGACAATTCACAGGTTTCTCATTTAGCACTTTCTTATTATAGAAAGGGGGTTGCCTGTTTTAATTCTCTGTGTCAAAAATGAATTTAAAAAAATATAATATTGCTGTGCAAGGATATTTAGAATGAAATTGTTTCACAGAAATATAATTGGGAGAAACCAGTTTTCATAGACAGGCCATCAACCACATGATAATCTACCAGCAATCTGAAGTTTTATTGATAGGGACAAATGTACTACTTCAAACTCTTATTGCCATTCTTAACCATCTATCTTATACAAGAAGCTAATTTAAGGAGACAAATGGAGGTAGTAGTGGTTTTCAAATATTCCTTTAAAGAAGGAAAAAAAGCAGGTGAGTGAACATGCTTCTCTGCGAAATATACTTTGAAAAGATTCAGTTAAAATCAAAGGTGGCCAAACTCTGATCCCACAGCCTAACAAGCTCATGAAAGTGTGGAGTCAAAAACAGGTTTTAAAAAATGGTTTCCTTGAGCCAAGAATTTTTACCCCTGGGGACTCCAAGAATACCTGCAACATACATTTTTTAAAAAAAACCAACCTCCTTTAACAAAACAAAGAGGGAGGGGGGAATGCTGATCATATATGTATATACTGCATTGTCCCCATGTATTGTAGTCCTTGCGGCTTCAAAAATATTTAGTAGTCTGAGCCACCCAAAAGTTGCCCATTCCTGTTATATGTGGTAGTCCGGACAAGTCCCCCCCAAGTTGTAGTGATCAACTTTTTCTTTCTTTTCAAAGGGCTGTTTATCCGTTTTTAAAAGTGTAAACAGTAGGCCTTAAATAGCCATGAAATGCAAATAATATATTTGGTGAAACACAAAAACTACAGATAAGGGAAGATCACTAACCACCCTAGTAATTATCACCAATTAGGTCTATTCTGAATGGGCCAGTTTCTTAGCTTAAGCTGTCCCTACAACTGCAAGAGACTACACCTTGGAATCCCACTGTTTATGTGTTTCAAAATAATCCTTTGCCATTCCATCCAAGCTGGTGCCACAGGAAATAAACTAAACTGAATTCAGCGGGGCTTACTCCCAAAGTAAATGAGCTAGAGATTGCATCTCGGTTTTACATATTTAGAAGATAGGTCTTTTCCTTTCTTTTCTTTTTTTCTTTCTTTCTTTTTTCTTCCCACAGCTCCGCTTTGGTCTGTCCCCATCCCGCCTCCCAGTCATCTCTTCTTAGAAGATTTAGCTGGTCATAAATGAGGAGGTGACCTCAGTGTCTGTTCTGTGGGTGTTGGCTTGGCATGCCTTGGGATTGAAATAGAAGAGGCAATTTGTAACTTATCAAAACTGCTTGCACAATTTTCATTAAGGTGAAATGCCTGGCAATTGCAATCACATTCGGACTGCCAGCCTGCTCCTCCCAAATCTCTCAAATGAATAGTGGCAGAAAGCAGTGCATTCTTCATTGCGACATCGTCCTGTTGGGGAATGGCGGGTTGAAAAATCACCACCTGGATTTCTGGTGTTCAGAAAGAACGCATTGTACGATGAAGATTCAGCAAAGACAGTGGACTAGTAGTAATCCTCATCTGTGGAGATTTATCCACAGCCACTGGGGTTCAAAGACTGTACAGGTAATCCTCGACGTACGACCACAACTGAGCCCAAAATGCATGTTGCTAAATGAGACATTTGTTAAGTGAGGTTTGACCCATTTTACGACCTTTCTTGCTACAGCTGTTAAGCAAATCATTGCAGTTGTTAAGTCAGTCACACAGTTGTTAAGCAAGTCTGGCTTCCCCATTGACTTTGATTGTCAAGAGGTGGCAAAAGGGGAATCACATGACCCCGGGACACTGCCACCGTCATAAGTGTGAACCAGTTGCTAAGCGCCTGAATTTTGATCGCGTGATCCCGGGGATGCTGCGAGGGGGATAAGTGCGAAAAATGGTCACAAGTCACTTTTTTCAGTGCTGATGGAACCTTGAACAGTCACTAAACAGACTGCTGTAAGTCGAGGACTACCTGTATGTTTTTAACCATGGGGCGGGGCGGGGGGGGGAATCGATCAGGATGAACTGAATAAGAAATCACAGAATTTGATGGATAGTGAAGTTATTTGCCAATTTATGTCTGAAATCAGATTTTGTAGCCTCTCAACGCCAATTTATAGGAATAAAAGCAGAGAGGTACAAATAGGCGTCAGCAGGAGGACAACGGTATTTGTAAATTTGCATCATTGGTGCATGATTTCTACTGCAGTTGCCCTCGTGTCCTGTTTTGGAGACCCTTTGCTCTAATCCAGTGAGACTTCTGATTATAACCGATCAGCTGAGATCACTGATCACATTAAGTCACAATTGTTGGGCTTAGACTAGTGCTAAGTCGTTAGTCATTGTTTGAGGATGACCATGTTCACATAGCATACTGAGTTAAAACCAGCACCACAAACCCACAGACAACATCACCACCAGATGGATCTGTAGCTGGCTGGCAAACCATACTCAACAAGTAGTCCTCAACGGCACTCCATCCACATGGAGAGAAGTAAGCAGTGGGGTACCACAAGGCTCCATCTTAGGCCCAGTACTCTTCAATATCTTCATCAATGACTTAGAGGAGGGAATTGAAGGGGAACTCATCAAATTTGCAGATGACACCAAACTGGCAGGAGTAGCCAACACCCAAGAAGACAAACTCAGGATCCAAAAAGATCTTGACAAACTTGAACAATGGGCCCTATCCAGCAAAATGAATTTCAATGTGGGGGAAAAGCAAAGTTTTACATTTAGGCAGGAAAAAATCAAAGGAACAAGTACAGACTGGGTGAATCCTGGCTTGAAAACAGTAACCATGAGAGGGACCTTGGAGTCCTAGTGCAGAGCTCCCTAATCTTTTCGGCACCAGGGACCAGTTATGTGGAGAGAGGTTTTTCCACGGACTGGAGGGGGCATGGTTTTGTGTACTGCCTGCATCCCGCAGATGGGGCTTTGCTTCTTCGTGGATGATCACTTGACCATGAGCCAGCAGTGTGCACCGCCACCAAAAAAGCTAATACAATCCTGGGTTGTATAAACAGAGGCATAGAATCAAGATCACGCAAAGTATTAGTACTGCTTTATAAAACCCTAGTAAGACCACACCTGGAATATTGCAGCAATTTTGGTCAGGTAAAGGTAAAGGTAAAGGTTCCCCCACACATGCGTGCTAGTCATTTCTGACTCTAGGGGCCGGTGCTCATCTCCATTTCAAAGCCGAAGAGCCAGCGCTTGTCCAAGGACGTCTCCGTGGTCATGTGGCCGGCATGACTAGACGCCAAAGGCGCACGGAACGCTGTTACCTTCCCACCGGAGTGGTCCCTATTTTTCTACTTGCATTTTTACGTGCTTTCGAACTGCTAGGTTGGCAGAAGCTGGGACGAGTAACCATATCATAAAAAAGATGTTGAGAGTTTGAAAAAAAATTCAGACAAGAGCAATTAAGATGGTCGAAGGCCTGGAGACTAAAACATACAAAGAACGGCTGCAGGACTTGGGTTTGGCTAGTCTAAAGAAAAGAAGAAATAGGGGAGACATGATAGCAGTATTCCAGTATTTGAGGGGCTGCCACAAAGAAGAGGGGGGGGTGGGGTCACATTATTCACCAAAGCACCAGAGGGCAGGACAAGAAACAATGGTTGGAAACTGGCCAAAGAGAGAAGCAACCTAGAATTAAGGCGAAACTTCCTGACAGCGTGGACAATTAACCAGTGGAACAGCTTCCCTCCAGAAATCTTGGGCGCTCCATCGCTGGAGATTTTTAAGAAGAAGCTAGCCAGACACTTGTCTGAGATAGTATAGGTTGTCCTGCTTAAGCAGGGGGGGGGGGCGGGGGGCTGGACTAGAAGACCTCCAAGGTCTCTTCCACTTCTATTCTATAAAGAACTCTCATGACGTAGCACAATTTGCCAAGTTAAACACCAGACTTTTGCATACCAGGGACCTATAATATCACTCAACTACTTCTGTGCTCATAGATCACTAATAGATGGGCTTTATGCTGCGCCAGCAATGGGCGGAATATGTTATCAATTCCTAGCGTAGAAAAAGTCTCAATTTCTGCTAGAATAATAGAAATGTCTCTAGAGATAAGTTTAATTTGCTCGATCTAAAACATGACTTCACTAGGCTGGGCCTTTAGATACAGGCATCCGGTGGAAGCCTGACACGACATAAAGGGCATCCATTGTACAGTGACAGCTTGATGTGTGCGATGTGACATCACTGACGCCGCCACCAGCTCTACCATGCAGATCACGGTGCCCCAGAAGCCTCCTTGAAACTCAGAAGTGTGCAAGGCACATCTTCCTCCTCCTCCTCCTCCTCCTCCTCCTCCTCCTCCTCACTCCTCCTCCTCACCACCATCCCCTTTACCACTGAGCAGAAAACAAACCCCCAGCCCCCTTCCCTATCTTCCCTTATTCATCTTTCTGGTATTTGGGGGCCATTTGGGCAGAAAGGGATTTTGGTTTTGCAAGTCAGTGAGTGGCTTGTCGGCTTGCCTTCTCCTAAACGGCACCCAACCGGAGTGGGAGAAAGCCGGGTGTTCAAAAACGACGTGATTGCAACCCGCTCCGTCAGGGGGCGCTCTTAACCCTAAAGAGAAGGAAAAAAAAATTGGAAAAGTTGTCGGCTCAAGACCCGAAGCCAGCAAACCGGCGCCCGCACACCCCACTTACCCGGGGTTACCTTAAACCAGGGGTAGGCAACCTCGGCTCTTTTATGACTCGTGGACTTCAACTCCCAGAATTCCTGAGCCAGCTATGCTGGCTCAGGAATTCTGGGAGTTGAAGTCCACGAGTCATAAAAGAGCCGAGGTTGCCGACCCCTGCCTTAAACCAAGGCAGGTTTCTGGCACCGTAAACGGGACGTTGCAGGGCTGCTTTCGAGCAACGCCCAGGGGAAATGCATTTGCCTTCTTTTGCGGCTCATGCTGAGAAAAAGCGCCACTTGGTCTCCCTGCCGACAAATTGGGGGTCGGGACGCAGGAAGAAGGGGGGCGGTTTTCCTTCCACTCTTCCCCCCCACACACACACACACACCCCTGCAGCTCGTCCAGCTTCCTTTCTGCTGAAGAAATCTCTTGTTCTGTTTTTATGTATTTTAATATATTGATTTTTTTTAAAAAAAAGTGCAATAAAACAATCGTAATCAAGAGACCTCTTAAATACCGTTAATAATTATGTAATTTAATCTATTTTAATTTATACTATTTTTATATCATATTTTATGTTGCCCTGTAAACCGCCCTGAGTCCTTCGGGAATAGGGCGGTATAAAAATTTAATTAAATAAAAATAAATAAATAAATAAATAAATAAATAAATAAATAAATAAATAAATAAATAAATAAATAAATAAATACGCCCGGGAGCGGATGCAGGATCCCTCCGACAACTTCGGATGTCAGTGTCCCTCGCGTTCTGGGGGGGGGAGGAGAAGAGGGGGGGGACGGGACGCGCAGCGCCCTCCGCCGGTTTCTGCACGCATACGCAAGGAAGAAAAAAAAACAACAAATCAGATTAATTTGGAGCTGGTGTTTGTTAGGGCAGTTTACGGAAGCGAGGCAAGCCAGTTTCTGCCACACCCACCCCTTCGCGGGAGACTGAATTGCCTCGTCGCGTCCCACTTGTCCCGAGCCTGTGCAGATGGACTTACACACACAGACACAGAGAGAGAGAGAGAGAGACACTGCCGAATGGCAAGCAGCTATCCTCGCTTTTCGCCCCCTTTTTTTTTTTTTTTTCAAATCTTAAGCTATTTGCTTTTCGGCTGTGAACGTATGCAGAATTGGACTTGCACGGGCGAATTTCCCGAAAGAGGAAAGAGGCCAGGAGATATAGCGCCCAATGCCTTGCTGAGAGGAGAGCCGCAGGTCCATTGTTTACCACCACCACCGGGAAAGACAATAGTACTCAGTGGGTTTACTCCTGAGAAGTCTTTTAAGCCAGGGTGGATTGTATTCCTCTGTTGAGGTCAGTTAGGTTTCTCGCCCGCGCTCAGATAAGCAAAAAAACAAAAACAAAAAACAGGTTGTCGTTGAAAGCTAAGAGCCACAAATTGTGAACATCCCTTAGGTAAAGGTAAAGGTTCCCCCGCACATGCGCACATGCGTGCTAGTCGTTTCCGACTCTAGGGGCCGGTGCTCATCTCCGTTTCAAAGCCGAAGAGCCAGCGCTTGCCTGAGGACATCTCCGTGGTCATGTGGCCGGCACGACTAGACGGGAACGCTGTTACCTTCCCACCGTAGTGGTCCCTATTTTTCTACTTGCATTTTTACATGCTTTCGAACTGCTAGGTTGGCAGAAGCTGGGACGAGTAACAGGCGCTCACTCTGTTACACGGGCACTCGGGATTCGACCCGCCAAACTGCCGACCGAGCCACCGAGTCCCTTACCTAATGCCTTTCCAGAGGTGTGGGGCAATAACTCCCATCAAGAGGCTAGCCATCAATCAGGCTGAGAATGATGGGAGTTGTCGTTCTCTCCTCTCTGGCTGGCGTTAAGTTGGAGAAAGGTAACGAACCTCAGCGCGTTTCTCTCCGCCTTCTCCCTCCCTCCCTGGCCTTGGAAAAGCCGAGGAGAGACAGGAAGGAAGCTGGGACCAAGGAAGCAAAGGAAGCACGAACGAGAGAGGCCCGAGAAGACATAAAGAAGAGCCTTGGTGGAGCAGTGGGCTAATGCCTCCTGAAGTAACACCAGCTGCCTGCAATTAGTGCAGGTTCGCATCCCACCAGGCTCAAGGTTGACTCAGCCTTCCATCCTTCCGAGGTAGGTAAAATGAGGACCCAAATTGTTGGGGGCAATTAAGCTGACTTTGTAATAATGCTGCTTGGGGTGTGTGTGTGTGAAAGCCCTAATAAGCAGGCATATACATAGAATGAAAGCTACTGCTAAGCTTGTAAGCCGCCCTGAGTCTTCGGAGAAGGGCGGGATATAAATGGAATTTAAAAAATAAATAAATAAATAATAAATAAAAAAGCTTTCTGGTGCAAACTGGTTTTCTTTTTCTTTTTCCGATCTCCTTCCTTCCTCCCTTCCTTCGCATTTGGCCAGCGAGGGAGAGAAACCAGGAAGGGGGGGGGAGGGAAAGGTTGTTAATTGGGAGCTTGTTCTTC
This sequence comes from Vipera ursinii, assembly GCF_947247035.1. Classification (NCBI taxonomy): domain Eukaryota; kingdom Metazoa; phylum Chordata; class Lepidosauria; order Squamata; family Viperidae; genus Vipera; species Vipera ursinii. Next base: position 141,610,321 of record NC_139516.1, on the reverse strand, counting down.
AGATTAAATTGTGCTCGTTTTTAAAAACAAAAAACAAAAACACGCGGGATCTAGAAAGCGACCTTTCTTTGGCAGCACCTGCTCAAATACGCCCGGTGCTTCCACACTCCAGATCTGCCGGGGTTCGGGTGGCAAGCTAGCCAGAGGGATCCCCCGGTGGGATCTCTTCTGGAAAGGCGGTTCTCGCTTGTGCCTCGCCGGCGCCCTTTAGTCCTCTGGAGTCAGCCTTCTGAGGTTTACTTCTTCGCTGCTGGTTGCTTTAAAGGACGGTGTGCCGCTCTTCCAGCGGGAGTAAAATCCTATTTCTCCCACACACACACCCCCACCCTCACTACTCTCCTCCGCTCGCCCTTTCTCTTTACGTGCCGCTTTTATCCCTCTTGAGCCCAGAGGAGAAAGTTGGTCCTAAAGGTAAAGAGACAGAAGGAGCGGGGCTGGAACTGCGCAGATACCGCAGAAGTGGTATCTTCTAAGGCTTTCTCAGAAGTAAATCTCGCTGAAATGAGTGGGGGGGAAAAGCCCTCTCCGCACCGGATCTTCGTCAATTCGCTCCGAATGAACAAGAAAGCACTGATTTTGGAGAAAGGAAGGTTTCGCCTACAGGTGGTGGAATATTCATTGCGGATGGTTTGGTGAGCCAAGCCCCCCCCCCCACTCCAAATTCCTTCGGCTTAGTAGCCCCGCGTCTTCAAAATAAACAAATGAGCGGACAAAAAAAACTATGGGCAAGGAAAGCTGGAGTGGCCGGTAGTATAATGTCCAACAGCTATCTATCCCTTCACCACCACCACCACCATGCCCACTTCCTCCTCCAAACTGATCTGGGAATATTTTGGGGGATCTGACTGGCCAAAGTAAAATCTTAGGTGTCGATTAGTTTGCTTTCCTTCCTTATTCCTTGCAATCGCCGGCATTTCAATCCGTTTCACTCGATCCATTTTATTTATGGCTTCAACGCGGTTGAGTCAGTAGCCAGGTCTGCCCCGTTCGTGGCATCGAACTGGAAGCAAGCAAGTCTTCTTTGTGGCCAAAGCCGATACTGTTCAGGATCAGCCGTTATCTTGCTCCCAAGCCAGAGGAGCGTGTAAAAACAAGGAGAACAAATCCCGAGCCGGCCATCCTTAAATGTAGATATTTGGAATGAAGATGCGCTGTCCGCTGAAGTCATTCAGAGTCGAAAGGCGTTCGGTTTGGGACCTGTATTCAAATCGAACGGCCTTCCTTAGGAAGGAAGGCCGTTCCGTAGGTCAAGGAGAGGTGGTCAAGGAGAGGTGTGGGGGGGTGTCTGTAAAACTGCAATCTCGAAAAGAGGAGACGGAATTGCGCTGGGAACTCAGCTTCACTGGTGGGGAGAAAGTCGAAAGCATTCTTTCCATCCACACATCTTTTCAGATTCCGGCACCCCCTAAGTAGTGGAATATAGACTTGACAACCGTCCCCAACCAGGTGCCCTCGAAACGCGTTGGATACTCCGATCGTGCTTCGTCAAAAAAAAGCCTTATTCATTATGCCGATTAAAAGAAAATGTAGTCCAATACATCTGGAAAGCACCAGGTGGGGAAAAACAGGCATTGGATCCCTGAACTCAAATGATGTCTCTCTCTCTTTGTTTTCCTGAATGGCTATCACAACCACACCAGAGACAGGGACTCTGATCACTCAAGTCCCAAGCGGTTCCTTCCATAATCGCCACAGGTTGCCCAGAAGCAAACCAAGAGGCCTTGCTTCTCAGCAACTTTAGCTTGAAGCAAAGGGTGTCACAATATTTGACAGCCCCAATTCGGAGTCGAGTTTAAAAGTTTAAGGCTATCCGGTAGCCCAATTCTAGACAGACAATTCAAGAAGTAAATTCTGCTGAACTGAAAGGGGCGATGCCGCCTGGGTGGTCTAGAGTTACACCCCTCGCTGGAGAATAACACCCCCGGATGGATCTTGGCAGGACTTAACTGCCAACTAAACCTGAAGAGTACGGCTATCACCTTGGCTATCTTGGTGACCTTGAGCCAGTCACTCTCTCAGTCCTTCACAGGGTAGCTGGTGTGGGGGGAAAAATAGGAGGAACGTTAATTAGAGGTGTGTTCGCTGTCTTATTTATAAAAAAATAAAAATAAAGGTAGGATATAAATAAATAAAATAAATAACATATTGGCAAAATGGGGGTGGTGGTGGGAGGAGAGAAGGGAGAATGAAATACGATTATTGAAGGTCCGTCCTATTGAACTCAATGGGGTTTATTTTCCAACAAATAAATATTGGCAATAAAGACATCTTCACTGGCAAATAAATCTCAGCCCAAGAGTCTTGGTCCAGCCAGGAGCTCACTTCAGCTGTCCACCCTAACACCCCCCCTCCCTGCTACTACCCACAATTGGCTTTCAGGAGCAATGGGGGGGGGAGAAAAAAATACCAGCCAAAGATGTTTCTTTGGAGCAAGGGCAGGCTTAAATCAAAGCTGGCTGCGGCTGGAGTACCAGCAACTTGCTTCAGCTGTAACAGAGGGAAAGTATCTGGAGGGTCTGCCTTGCCCAGCCTCCAAGGGGCTCAGAGAAAGAGACGGGCTGGGTAGACAGAATTTGCTGTTTGTGCAAAGGGACAAATTAACACCTTGGGACGAAGTGATCATCTCTCTCCCATTCCCCCCATTTCCCCACCACCCTTTAAACGTGTTTAAAAATAGTTCCTATTAATGATTAATCAAGTCACAATTATCAAGTCACAGAAAGATGGCTGGTGGGGGGGGGGAGGAAAAACACGTTCTGTTGTTACATCCAGCTGAGATGTGATGCTGTAAGGACAACCAATCTTCACTAAACGTCCAGGAAAGTAACCACTGGCCTGAGGCTGTGATTGGAGAGACAAAAGGGACATTTTGAAGGCTTTTCAGAAAGACTTTCTTGCAGCACAGAGCACCTTGGGAAAATCCAGAGCTGGTGGGGATCAATAGAAGGACATCTGGAAGCCTGAATGGGGTTTTGGGGGGTTCTTGGCTTTGGCCTGGCCCTGCCCTCAATAAGGCAAGGGGGCCTTTAAGCACGTCCCCTGTTAATCTTCCCTTCGATCCCTTACACTGCTTCTATCAAAGTCTATCAAAAGCGGTTCTCAGAATTCTTCTGAAAGAAGGGGGCTGGGAAAATTATGTCTATAACAGAACTGATGCCAGGGTTAAGTCTAAACACAATTTCCCCGACCTTGTAACTTTCCTTGCTAGACTGCTCTAGAGCGATATACTCAAGCATGAGGGGGCATATTTTCCTTGACCCATCTTCTTTTAAATCATTCTGAAATGTAGGGCTTTAGAACCAGGCAGTCACAATTGGAAATCCACCGGGTTTCTCCTTCTCCTTCCCTCCTCCAATCGGCAGCCATCTATCTTCGATTCTCCTCACAGAAAACCAGCCAGAGAGATTCTTGTGAATCGGTGTGGTGTGGTGTGTGTGTGGGGGGGAATTTTCTGTGTAACACATCCACACACCCTAGGTAACAGGCAGGTCTTGCTAAATCCATCCTGCCTGCCTGCTTCGCTGAAAACTTGTCAAAAGCAGAAAGAAAGAAAGAAAGAAAGAAAGAAAGAAAGAAAGAAAGAAAGAAAGAAAGAAAGAAAGAAAGAAAGAAAGAAAGAAAGAAAGATCGATCTACCTCTGGAAGTTTGATCAAACAGCTCTCTGGAGAAGGGAAGGGTGAGGTTATGGGGACCTGGGAACGCGGCTAGGGGTGGGGGCTCTCTCCTTCTCACCTTGATCTGGAAAGACTGGAAGGCCATCTGCCATTTCTCCCGCAGCCCCTGATGACTGGGAGAAGCAGTGAGGACCTCCAAGAAAACTCTGGGCGGCTGTAGAAGAAGGAAGCGTGCCTAAAGGGCCGTTGGCAGGGCCTCATGGAGGAGATCTGAGAGTCAGGGAGAGTCGTTGGGGCAACCCAAGGCCAGGCCAAGCGAGGCATGCTCTGAGAGGAAGCTGTGGGAACCCCGGGCTGGCTGTAGCTCGCTGCCATTCAGGCCAGGCGAAGTGGTGAACCAGAGTCCGCCAAGCTTAAAAAAGCAAAGTGTGTGTGTGAGAGAGAGAGGGGGAGAGAGAAATCAGAGTTTGAGGGATGTGAGCAGTGTGGGGCGAGTGAGAGCCTTCCGATTTGCACAAACCGTAATGAGGGAAGAAGGGCTCGCTGGCATCCAGATTGCCGATAAATATCCACATTTGCCAAAAAAATATTTTAGATTGTCACCGAGTTTGTCAAGCGACAATTCGAGACGCTCTATTCTCATAGCTGTGGATTTCTTTTGCAAGATTCATAGAAAAATCTCAGCTTGTTGTTTGGACCCACGGGAAGAGTTAAGGTCCCCGTTTATATCTTTCCCCTTGACTTCGTCCTTTATATTGCCACTTTAAATTGTCCAAACGATGGGCTAGATCCCCATTTTCCGAACCCTTGTCTCGGGATGGAAAAAAAGTAGATGCAGTCCGATGAAAAGGCTCTGGAAATCCACCACTGTACCGCGTGCCGTGGTTGCAAGCGGGTCAAATCGAGATATTAACACTCTTAAAACGGGTTGGGCGACTTCTCACGTTCAGCACAGCTATAGTCCTTTTCCCCTCTATCATCCGCTACCACCTTAATCCCCCTCCAGCTCAATTTCTCTTTCCCCCCCCCCAATGAAATCTAACATTGAGCCTATCGCGCAAGCTCGGTTAATCTTCTTCAAAGCCTTCCCAATACCTAGTGGCATTAACAGAGATGTGACTGTGGTTAAAGCGGTGTTCGCCTCTTGGTGAGTGACTGGGCGTGCATGTTTTCATTCCGGACGAGTAGACACGGCCACTTGATCCACCTAACCGTCCTGTGCTGAGGCTAGAAAAGCCGTATAAGGGGAGGGGGAGATGGACGAGGGGTGTGTGTGTGTGTGTGTGAGTAGACACGGCCACTTGATCCACCTAACCGTCCTGTGCTGAGGCTAGAAAGGCCGTATAAGGGGAGGGGGAGATGGACGAGGGGTGTGTGTGTGTGTGTGTGAGTAGACACGGCCACTTGATCCACCTAACCGTCCTGTGCTGAGGCTAGAAAAGCCGTATAAGGGGAGGGGGAGATGGACGAGGGGTGTGTGTGTGTGTGTGTGAGTAGACACGGCCACTTGATCCACCTAACCGTCCTGTGCTGAGGCTAGAAAAGCCGTATACGGGAGGGGGAGATGGACGAGGGGTGTCTGTGTGTGTGTGTGTGTGTGTGTGTGTGTGTGTGTGTGTGTGTGAGAGAGAGAGAGAGAGAGAGAGAGAGAGAGAGAGAGAGAGAGAGAGAGAGAGAGAGAGAGAGAGAGAGAGAGAGAGAGAGAGAGACTGTAATTCACCGGGCGGCGACGGCGTCAGCTCCCAGCGTACTAGCGGCACCATTTCTCTCCCGACGCCCATTCAGAACTCGCCTCCGCCTTTTCATTGGCTGCGCAGTCCGGGGCAGGGCGGAGCTTCGTGGCCTGGAAAGAAAAGGGTGAGGCGGGGGGGGGGGGAAACCTCCAGCGAGTGCGTAAAAAAGTCTTTGCCTCCGCGACGGATGCTCAAAAGTTCAGAAGTTTTTTCCTCCGGTGCCTTCCCGAGCAGATCGCGGCTGAGCAAGGGAGAAGGAAGCCGAGGCGCGGAGATCGGGGCAGCGCTTCAACCCGCAGGCGTTCGAGAGAAGGTGGATCTTTCGCCCGAAGCTCAGCTTTAGACCAGAGAGGAGCAGGAGGAGGAGGAGAAGGAGGAGGAGAGGAAGAGAAGAGGAGAAATATCCGGACCGGGCCTCTCCCTCCACATTTTTTTTTCTCCCTCTCTCCTCTCTTCCCTGCTGTTTACTTCGCCTGGCCGGGACAGCGTTTGTCAACCTGTCGGCGAGCTCGGCGGGGAAAAAAAACAACAACTCGGGAAGCGGAGTGTGGGCTCCTGTGAGTGCGCGCGGGCGCGCGTTTCTATTTTTACGCTCGATGGAAGTAACTAACTTTTCTTCTCGGCGGCGGCCGCTTCCGTGGAGTGTCGGCGCCTCGTTTTAAGAAGAAGACCCGGGAGGAGGAGGAGGAGGAGGAGGAGGGGGGGAGAGAAGGGAAGGAGATCGAGTCCCCCCCCTCTCACCCCTCCTCCTTTCCTCGCTGGCTGTTTTATTTACTGATTATTTTTTCGAGACCATTTTCTTTGTTGCACACTTGAGCCGAAGAAGGGAGAAAACCGAATAGGATCCAGAGAGGGGGGGGGAGAGTATTTGTTGGTTCGCCCCCCTTTCTTCTACTTCTTCTTCTTGGAAAAAAGGAAGATCCTGGTCGCCTCTCCTGGTTTATACTTTTTTGGCTCCGGATTTGCGGAGGGGTGGAGGGGGGAAAGCAGAAGAGGCGGCGGCGGGGGAGGAGGAGGAGGCGGCGGAGGCGGCGGCGAAGGAGGAGGCCAGTCTGCTGCTGCTGCTGCTTGGCCCGGCTGGGCTTGTGGAAGGGAGGCCATGCAGGCTCGCTATTCGGTGTCCAGCCCCAACTCGCTGGGAGTGGTACCTTACCTCGGCGGCGAGCAGAGCTACTACCGGGCGGCAGCCGGAGGGGGCTACGCGGCCATGCCTGCCCCCATGAGCATGTACTCGACTCACCCGGCAGCTCATGAGCAGTACCCGGGCGGCGGAGGAGGAGGCGGGGGCGGCGGCATCGGCAGGCCGTACGGTCCGTACCCGCCGCAGCCGCAGCCCAAGGACCTGGTCAAGCCGCCCTACAGCTACATCGCGCTCATCACCATGGCCATCCAGAACGCGCCCGAGAAGAAGATCACGCTGAACGGCATCTACCAGTTCATCATGGAGCGCTTCCCTTTCTACCGGGACAACAAGCAGGGCTGGCAGAACTCCATCCGGCACAACCTCTCGCTCAACGAGTGCTTCGTCAAGGTGCCTCGCGACGACAAGAAGCCCGGCAAAGGCAGCTACTGGACCCTCGATCCGGACTCCTACAACATGTTCGAGAACGGCTCTTTCCTCCGACGCCGACGCCGCTTCAAGAAAAAAGACGCCGTTAAGGACAAGGAGGAGAAGGAGCGCCTCCAACTGAAGGAGCCGCCGCCGCCTCGGCACCAGCCGCAAGAGGGAGGCCAGCCGCCGCCGCCTCCTCCTCCCCCCGTCAGACTTCAGGACATCAAGACGGAGAACGGCTCCGCGTCTCCCCCGCAAGCCCTGTCTCCCCTGGGAGGAGCGCCAGTGCCCAAGATCGAAAGCCCCGAGAGCTCCAGCACCAGCAGTCTCTCCAGCGGGGGAGGAGGAGGAGGCAGCCCGCGCGGTGGCCGAGCGCTGGGCTTGGAGTCCAGCGGAGCAGCCGAGTCCCAGCCGCAGACTCCGCAGCACCACCATCCGCACCAGCACTCCCATCACCATCATCCGCACCCCCACCACCACGCCGCCCTCCATCATCCCCCGGCCCACCTTCATCCCGCCGGCGGCGGCGGCGGGGGAGGAGGAGGAGGCTTCAGCGTGGACAATATCATCATGACTTCCCTCCGCGCCTCGCCGCAAGGCGCCTCCGCCGAGCTGCTGGCTTTGCAGCCGTCCGCCGCCTCCTCTTCCGCCGCCTCCTCGTCCGCCTCGTCGTCCACCGCCGCCTCCACCTCCAGGACAGCCTCCCTGGCCCTGAGCAGCTGCTATTCCCCGGTGGCGGCGGCCGCGGCGCAGAGCTCGCTCTACAGCGCCCCCTGCAGTCAGGGCGTCAACACCACCAACAGCGCGGCCTCGCCAGCGGGCGGCGGCACCGGCACGAGCAGCAGTTACCACTGCAACTTGCAGGCCATGAGTCTCTACGCGGCCGCCGCCGCTGCCGCTGCCGCCGCCGGCGGGGGTGGAGGGCCGGGAGGCAACGGCGGAGGGGACCGAAGCGGCGGCGGGGGCCACCTGGGGAGCAGCCCCGTCGAGCCGGACCCGCTGCCCGAGTACAGCCTGGCGGCCAGCAGCAGCAGCAGCGCCTCTTCCCTCAGCCTGAGCCCTCAGGAGGGGCACCCGCAAGGCGGCGGCCGCTTGGCCTCTTGGTACCTCAACCAAGCCTCGGCGGTGGGCGAGCTCACGCATTTGGCGCCCGCCTCGGTTGCCGCGGCCACGTCGGCCTCCGCCGCCGCCGCCTCCTCGGCGGGCTACCCGGGCCAGCAGCAGAATTTCCACGCCGTGAGGGAAATGTTCGAGTCCTCCCAGCGGCTGGGCTTGAACAACTCTCCGGGTAATGGCAGCGGCGCGGCCAGCAGCTGCCAAATGGCTTTTCCCGCCAGCCAAACCCTTTATCGCCCTTCAGGCGCCTTCGTCTACGACTGCAGCAAGTTTTGACCGCCGGGAGCGGGAAGGGAAAGAGGAGAGGAGGAGGAGGAGGAGGCGGCGGCCGCCGAGTGATAAGAACTCCAACTGGGCCCTCCTTTCCCCACCAAACCAAAGCGTGGGTGTGTGTGGGGGGAAACAAAACTATTCGCCAGTGCAAAAGGCCGCATTTGCCCAATAAGTAATTAAGTCATGGTTTGTTTAAGGACAGTGTTACACCAATAACACGTAAGTTTGTATGCTTTCCCCTTCCCCACACACACCCACACACACACACCTTTGAAAACTCTCTCCCCCTCCCACATCCCACCCTGCGCGCTCTCCTGCGCCAGCCTGCTTGGCTGCCTGCCTTGCGCTCGACCCGGTTGGGTTACCGCCCGAAGAGAGGCGCATCCCCTCAGCTGAAGGCGCAAGGCAGGCCGCGAAACGAGACTGCCCCGAGAGGCTCCCAAGACGGGTGGGGAGTTTTGCCACGGACTTCGGGTGAGGGCCTCGCCAGTCTTTAACGAGGCGCAGGCCCGTTTCAAAAAGCAGTGAGAAGTTTTTTGCTTTTTTTTTTGCCCTTTGACTCCTACGCAACGTGGATTGCGCAGTACACGCGTTATTTCTTCTCTCTCTCTCTCTCTCTCTCTCTCTCTCTTTTTTTTTTCTCGTTTTCCCCTCTCCCCCCCCCACCAACCCCCCCCCCAAGGGCTGTTTTATAACGCAAAGACTTGTTTTAAAGTGTAAATGGAACATAGTAATTTATTTTTTAAATCTGTTGTTGGATCGTTTGGACCAAACACCCAAAATGTTTGCCCCTCTCCCATCAGGATAAACAACAACAACAACAACAACAACTGACTTTAAAATTGTTGCAGTGACAAAAATGACCTGAAACGCTCTTTTTTTCTTCTTCTTCCATTATATAAGAAAAAGGGGGATTGTATTAATCTTATTTTATCATTTTATCATTTTCCTTTGTGTTGTTGTTGGAAGATACCTTGAAGTTATTGACTTGTTTATTAATAAATTACCATTCAGTTGGACCAAGAGCATTGATGTCTGGATATTTAATCCCTCTTTTTAAATTAAATTTTTAAGAACCTATAAGCCAACGTCATGAATAGAATCATTATTTTTAGTGTTAAATTAAAACAATAGTTTTGTATATAAAAAAACCCAAGTAACTGTCTGCAAAGCTTTTGAGTGCTAGCAAATCAGTTTTGATTTATATTATCACTGCTGAACTCTTTTATCAGTAAGTAAACCTCGTGGAGTTCATCTATTTTACATTGATTTCAGTGGAATACGCTGCCAGATAGACTTGGGATGAAGTTAAAAGTGATCATAAAAAAATGCTCTGAATCAACCACTTGCTTGATAGAAGTATTATTGTTACATTTTTGAGATTTGTGTTTAATTATACCTCTGGAATCTAGGAGAAAAATTCACTAGGAGAAAAATTCACAAAAATCTGAGCAGGCAAGCCATCACAATTGACTAGCATTTAAACCAAAGGTCAGGAGGTGTTTGGCTAATTGAACTTACAGGCACTGCCGTATGACGCATAAAGGAAGGCGGCATTACAGAAGTCATAAAAAGACCCAGAAACAAATAATGGGTGTATGTAAACCTGCTATTTTTAGCAGCATTTTCTGATTTCATGTCTTAAGTACTTTTACACAGAACTAAATCCCACTAATTTGTGCAGGGCTTTTTCTTCTGAGCAAGCATGTCTAATATTGCATTGAACCTTTCAAAATACATCATTTTTAATATATGTTTCTGTCCCACTCTCCCTCTCTCATCCTAGTACGTAAATCGTTTTATACAGCATGTTTGTCTTTCTAATGAGTTATTTGTGCCTTAGCACTCTTTATTGATTATGCATTTATGTGAAACATTCTTAACTAAAAGCGACCCAGATTGGATCCTAAATGTTTAATCCCTCCCCTTTTTTCTCTTTCTCGACAAAGAGGTTGCTGCTAGGATTGTGCGAGTGTGTGTGTGTGTGTTATTTTTTTTTAAAAAAAAAAAATTCAAAATGTAAGTGTGAAAGCATCTGAGCACAGAAGCACTACTTCTAATGTTGTTTGGCTTCGCCCACCTTTCTAGCCCACCAAAGCGAATGTGCCAAATTAAGCTCTTAAGATTCCATAAGATCATTACCTGATTCTTATGGTGGCCGATTGCGAGTGGGAAGAATTTTTAAGGTGGCCCCTGCTTCTTCGCTTTACTGATGGTTTGGATTCCCACCCACCTCCTTTCATAATTCTCTGACTCCCCCCCCCCTTTCTTAAATAGAATAAATTGCCTCCGGGGATGGCTGCAGGAGCACAAGGTTAAGTCTTGCCAAATGAAGAAGCTTACCTTCAGGTCAGTTCCTGAATAGAGGAATCTGAGGGATGCGGGAAGTTCTTTCCCATAATAACTAACCAACACAACCTACCTTTAGCGGAGAAGGGCTGGGTCTACCAACAGAGCAGCAGTGAAAAGAAGCTCCATTGCTAAGCCTCTGGTGTAAATTTTCAAGAGAAAGGGACGACCTATCACGGATCTAATCTAAGGGCAACACTTGCAGAAATTGTCTTTGGATTGCTAAGGGCCACAAATAGTAAATAAATTCAGACTAATTTAATTAAGAATTGGTCGATCAGGCGCCTTTTCACCTCAGCTGGGCCTCTAAGGAGATAAGAAAGGAGGGCTCAGAAACAGGGTAGGATTGAATCTATCTTTAGTTGTTTGGATTTTTATTTTTATTTCCATTAAGGAATTAATCACAAGCGATTGCAGTATTGTAGTAAAAAATTTTTTTTTTTAAAAAAATTGTTTCTTTAAAAATGTTTTGAATATCAGAAGGGCAATGCACTGACGTGTGTATTTTGTATCTGTTTTCTATGTATTTTGAAGGGATGTGTATTTTGTATCTGTATGTATTTTGAAGGAATCGTATTAAGTTACACGGGATTTAATCTCAAAGGAGATTAAAGTATTAAGTTACACGGGATTTAATCTCAAAGGAATCAAATGGAAATTTAAATTTAGAATTTATAGAACTTATCCTTGGTTTTGGATAAAGTCTGTCTTACTTTTGAAACGAGTTACATTTTAGTTTCTTAAATACAATCCAAAGAAAAGGGACTAAAATTTTAAATTATAATCGGATCCCTAAATCGCTTCATCGAAAGATATTGGAAATAATTCAAACAAAATAATAGACCTACTTAAAATTTCAAATGGGAAAAATAGTTTGGTTTTAATAGGTTCTTGATATTGATCGATGTCTCTTTTTAAGACTGGGCGCTACATCTAGTTGAACTGAGTGTCTTTGGTTTCAGGTGGTCTCTAGTAGCATGCTTACTTAGCCTGATTTAGGGAGAGCTGGTGGCAGCAGTATACTTTTTGGTTAGATTACCGTATCCTAACTTTTGTCTTGACTGGCTGAAATACCAGTGTTGGAGGAAGGCATCTTTAGGCTTCTTCTAAAAATAATTTTGAATCGAACATAGAATATACTATGTTTACAGAATCTCATAATCTGTGCAGGGTCACAAGGGCTCAATGAGCAAAGAAAAGGTTTGGAAAGAACCTTTGAGTTCACTGGGGGGAGGGATGGTGAGAGAATTAAGTGCAAGCTTGTGTTCATCTCCATAGTAAGGGTTTTGTACACTTCCGTTTTAGCCAGTTTGAAAGCCCTTGTGTTTGTTGCTCTGCGTACAAGAAGCCAAGGGAAAGAGAAGGAAATCGGACTGGAGGGGTGGGATGGGGTGGGTGGTGGTGGCTATTGCCTTTCCATTCAGTTTGTGTTTTGTTCAAGGGGGGGGGGGGCGGAGGAAAAATTTCTTAATGGCAACTTCATAGCAGTTGCCCCTGGCGCTCCTCAAATCCACTCACAATTCAGCTTTTGGATTTCGGGGTAGGTACCCCCGAAACTCCATCGGAATACGTGGAAAGAGCATTGCTGACCTGACCCAGATGACCCAGAGAAAACAGAAAAAGGATCACTATGCTTAAGGCGGTTTTGTCTCTTGGGTCATTCATTCTTTTGAATCTCCCTTCTTCCCCACCCCCACCCCGGTCTCCCTCCCCCCCAACTTTCCTTCATGAGGAAAAAAAAAAAGAAGAGGCAGAGGGGGGGGAGGCTTTCTTTGAGCGCTCCTTTGCTGATTTAGTGGATTTCCAAGTAACTTCCTGCCTTTCCAGCAGTCGCTGCCTAACTCTTCTGAGGATTAGATCCCTTGAGAAAACAGCAGATTTGGGGACAGGCCGGAGATGGGGGGGAGAGGAACAGGAGTTCTATTTTATCCCGACTTTCCCCCCCCCCCAAAGTACCTACAAAGATGCATTGAGTGGGAATGATATTAGGCCCACAAATCTGGAGGGGGGGCGCCCCTTGGTGAAGAAAATGGCTTCAGTGCAGGCAGGCACAGAGGGGGCACACAGGGCTGACGCGCATCTCTTTTTTGTGCCCAGGCTTTCTCTGGTAGCGGCTGTCCCCCAAATCAGTGGGATTTGCCTTCTTCTCACGGGAAAGCAGTCTAGGTCAGGCAGGGCTGTGGAGTCCAGCTGTTATCAAGCGTCCCGGAGACGGTTTGATCCTGGGGAAGGAAAGGAAAGGAAGGCCTCCAGGGCTGGCGTGTAAACTACTACCCAGGCCGGCCGGACTACAAGGTGGGAAGCTTCACTGGGTATCTAACCAGATCCCCTCTTTTTAGAGCAAAGCGGGGGGGGGGCCTTCCTTCAGACAAGGGCAGCAGGCCCGGACTGACTCCCAGGTGAGCTTCCCCGGGAAAAGGGCCCAGAGAGTAAAGACCACCCCTCTCTCTTCGTCCGGCTGGCAGTCCGGGAGAAAGCTGGGAAGGGTCTTGAGTTCGAGGCTGGCGTCGGGAGAGCGGGAGGAGACTTAAAAAACTCTCCGGCATTGACAAGATCGGGCAAGCAAGCCTTCCACTTGGGCGCGCTTGCAGGCGGCAGCCCACCCAGCCCGGCTGCTTTCAATAAAAAAGCTGGCGCGGGAGAGAGGTGGGCGGTGGTGGTGGTGGTGGGGGGGAGAACCCTGACAAGGTCGTTCAAGCAACTACTAGGCCGCTTCTTTCAGTTTCGCCCTCTCGATTGCTGTTTATTGCTCCGTATTTACTACTCGGCTGCTTCCCCGCCCTCCTCCCCTCTTTTTTGTTTTGATGACACACGTGCGAGGAGGGGAAGAGGAGGAGGAGGAGGAGGAGGAGGAGGAGGGAGGGAGGTCAACCACAGGTGGATCTGCCCCAGGGCCTTCTTCTCCCCCCACCCACCCCCCCACCCACCCGCCAGGGCGCAGCAGCCGGGGGAAAAAGTTTTTTTTTTTAAACCAGCGTTTTCCAACCTTAGGAACTTGAAGATGCGTGGACTTCAACTCCCAGAATTCCCCAGCCAGCTATGCTGGCTGGGGAATTCTGGGAGTTGAAGTCCACGCATCTTCAAGTTCCTAAGGTTGGAAAACGCTGGTTTAAACCCCCCAAACAAACACCCTCTCTCTTGTCCCCGGGACGTTGGGGACCCTCCGGAGCCGAGCAAACCTTGGAGGCGTCAGGACGCCTCCCGCAAGACCGGAGAAGGGAAAGCGGGAAGCTCGGGTGTCTTCCAGCCGGCGGCAGGAGACCGATCCCGGGCGTCCTGCTCCAAACGAGCCGGCGGGGCCCTCGCTCTTTAGCGCGGAAACGGCCAGCTTGGCGAGCGAGCCACTCGGGATCGCTCGCTCCAAGCGCGGGGGTTGCCGCTGAAGGATCGCGCCTTTGCGCCGGCGGCTTCTGGAGGCGACAGAGCAGACCTGCCTCCTTTTTTCCCATCTGCTGGCTTCACGCGTGGCCCGAAAGGAAAAAAAAAAAAAGCCAGGTCGCCCGGCGTCCAGCGCTGGCCTTGGCTCGGAGCCAGCGCCTGGCTTCGGAGGGACCTCGGGAGGCTCTCTAGTCGGCGGGCGAGCACCAGCTCCAAGCGGGCCGCGGTGCTGCTCGCCCAGGGCCGCTTCTCTCGCCCCCCACACACACCGAGACCGATCTGGTTCGAGTTGCCGACTCGTTGGCGGGAGGCAATTAGCCCGATGAGAAAGGCTGCTACTACCGACCGCCGATCCTCTTTTTTTTTTATTGAAAAGTTTTAACATACAATTTATCTTTAACAATCCCCCCTCCCCCTCCCTTCTCCCTCCCCCCCCTACCTCTCCTCTTGACCGCGAACGGCAAGGTTTAAAATCGTTTCGCACGTGCGTATACGTCTCGCTTCCTTTAGGTTTTGGTGAACCGGGCTTTTGACTCTCCGAGTCCTAATTGTCGCGGGAAAAGCTCTTCGGCGCGCGCGAAGGAAAGGCAAAAAGGTAGGTTCCTGGGAGTGGACTTTTTCCACGCCCGCCAACCGCTCTGAGACCCCGGGTCAGCGCCTTTGCAATCCGAGGCTCCCAGTAGACGCGATAGCAAATCGGAATGTAAAACAGATGTTGGCTGAAACCAACTTCGGAATGTATACCGGTACGTCTAGATGAAGGGCAAAACAAATATATATATATATATATATATATATATATATATATATATATATATATATATATATATATATATATATATATATATATATATATATATATATATATATATATATATATATATATATATATATATATATATATATATATATATATATGTACATTTCCCAGGCTCTCTTTGATGTTTGAACACATTTTACTCGAGAATGAAAACGCGGGAAAGTCTCTAGAAAAAGGGTGCGCACCTGAAATGGCTTAGTTCGAGCCTAGAACTTCCCCTAGCAGTGGAGGTGGGGAGCATGGTGCCACTTCAGACAGTGAGTTTGTGGCAGTGATCTTAAAAATATCTCTGGGGTTTGCACCGGGCGATCTGACAGCAGTGTGCACTACAACCGTAGAACTGAGACGTGACTCTGGTGGGCGTCTTCCCGGTGCAGGTTTTGTGTTACTTTAAAAGAGAGAGAGAGAGAGAGAGAGAGAGAGAGAGAGAGAGAGAGAGAGAGAGAGAGAGAGAGAGAGAGAGAGAGAGAGAGAGAGAGACGATTACGATTATGCTATACATTCTGACCTGCTAGTGATGGTCCACTTTCCAGAATCGTTGAGAGTCAGCCGGCATACAAGTTTAAATAATATTTCATTATATTTAAGAACAATAATAATTCTTTCTCCTTACGTGACAAAAGTGGGAGGAACAACCCTCTTCACCACACCTATATGGTGAGAATGAATGAAAAGAATGAGTTGGGGCATCGTTTTGGAGAGGGAAAAAAATCTCATCAATTTCTACCAGGGTAAGGGTACCTGTTTCAGAAGAATTGTGAATCCTATTTAGTTTGCAATCTTTGAAAGCTGCAATTCTTACCTGGGTCAGCAAGCAATACTGAGGCTGGGATCTTTATCTCCATAAACAAGCAACGGATTGAATTGTACATTCAGACAGAAGTGAAATCTGTGTAAAGCAGCTGATTCGATTTGCCCTAAAATCCCGCCTGAATTTTGCAGTTTGTCAAAGCCCCACATTTTCTGTTAACTGAAAAGGAGAGGGGGGAAAAAGTGTAAATAAAAGCCATTTTTGCAAACAAATTTAGAAAAAAAATAAGTCTACTGGAAGTCAATAGTGCCCTCTTTGAGTAACAATAATTTTCGATAAGGAACGATTGACACATTAAAAGGAGAACTACTGATCAAATGGGTAAAACCTAGTTAGAGAGTGTTGTTCAGAAACCAATAGTGTTTATTGATTAGGGTCAGAATTTGGTGTGTGGAATACCATTTAATTATATTTTCGAAAACATAAATAAGTAGTTTTTCTGTGGGGGAAGAAAACTATTTTTGGATTGTCACATGAGAACCAGATAGCATCTCTAGCCCACTCCCAGGATTGCACCAGTCAGTCTCCAATTCACACATTTCCTCAACTGTAAAAACTCAAGCCTTTCCCACCTACTTCTTAGAACATTTTGCTCTGATTCTCGCCAACATTTCGTCTCTTCAAATTTGAGTCCTGGGGTTTAATATAATCTATTCCCAAATAACAACATTGCTAAGAAGATCGCATTTGACTGAACTCGGGGGAATCATTCAAACTGCCAAGATAATTTTTATTCACAGCAGTAAAGAGCACCTGAGAGGCGGTTCCCACACAAGGCACGGTGTCTAACATGGGGTTGGAGAAACAGTGTCAAGGGATATAAAATCTAGTGTGTGTGAAAGAAAAAAAAGAAGCCAGAAAGTTTTAGCCTTTCTCCTCCTCCTCCCTCAACATTAAGCCCTGAGGATTGAATCGTATAAATCGGCTGATGACGAAATATCAAAAAAGATTCCTTGATTTTTTTACTTGAAGGGGTAAAATTAATCATTTTAAATGCAGGTGCTATTTATTCCCAAACACTTTTTTTTCCCCTGTGGCTTTTCTTTCTCTCTCCCCCTCTCTCCCTTTTGTTTTTCACATTCAACGGCTCAGAGAGCGAGGGCGCAGTTCCAAGGTTTCGGAGACACCCCCCCCCCCCATCCAGTGATTCTTCCACAAAACAGTCTGAAAACGTTTCGGATCGGACAAGCGTTTGGGGGAATCCGGCGGGCAGGGGGGAATTTTTAAAGGTGCGAGAAAAGCTGACACCTTCCTGTTTGGCTTTCGTGCGAAGTCAAGCGAGAGAAAGGTCTGCCGGAATGATCTCGCTCTCAAATAAATGCCTGTGGTCACAATCCAATCCGTTCTTCTTCGGCTCGGAAGGCCTCCCTGGTTGCTGGTGGGAAAGTTCCCCCCCACACACACACACACACGCACACGCACACCTCACCCCGCAACACGACTTACAGGGGCTTATTCTGAGTGGCCGTTGAGTCCGCAAATGGGACCAGGAGCCGAATGAGGCTAGGCCCAGCGCCCTTTTCTTTCCGCGAGGAGAGGTTCCTGCTTCGCTTCTGGGTCAGGTTTGGGAGTGGGGTGGGGTGGGGTGGGCTGGAGACCGACGATTTCTTCCCTGCCCTAAAAGCAAGTCAGAAAAAGGACCGGCACTCGCTCAGAAGGAGACCAAGCCAGGCCAGGGTGGCTCCCATCTGCGGTCTGCCAGGGAGCCAGCCACTCCTGGGAGCGCGAGAGAGAGAGGGATTTCTTCTCATTAATCTCATTTAATGAAACGATGGCTGGGAGAAAAAGCGGTGAAACTTAGGAGGTGGTGGGGGGGAAGGGAAAGGGCGCGCCGGAGACATGCTTGGGCAGCAACCCCCGCGGCAGGGCCGGAGCGACCGGCCTTGACTCACTTAAGTCAGATTCAGAAGTGGCGCAGACGCAGGAACCCAGCAAGGAGGGCTGTGTGTGTGTGTGGGGGGGGGAAAGAAAGCACCGGGGGTGGGGGGGCCGGGTAGGCAGGAAGAGGGAAAGGCCGCAAGCAGATAAAAAGGCAGGATCTAAGTTTAACCTCATTCAAAGACCGCAGAACCAGATACTGACTGCCGAGGGTTTGCTCGGAGAAATGCGGGGGTGGTGGTGGTGGGGTGGTGGTGGTGGTAAGAAACGGCGAAGGAGATTTAACGCCCGGGATGCGCGGGACTCCCTGCCCAAAGGGATCTATTTCCCACGAAGTGTGTATTTAGGGAGCCCCCGAGTCTCCCGACTCGCAAGGCTGGCGACAAAGGAGAAGTGGGGCGCTCTTAGCCTCCCCCCAAGCGTCTTCCATCAGTCTCCCCCCAAACTCCCTGGCTCTTCCTCCAGAAAGAACGTCTTCTGAAGAGGGGTGGCTGGGTGGGAGGGGTGGCTGGGTGAAGCCAGGCACGTACACGGGTTTGCGCGCGTCGTGGAAAAGAAATTCCAAGAATGGGTCTGCTTTCGACCGAAACCGGTTATTCTTCCTTCTCGTTCCTTCTCGTCGCTGCGCAGGGA
Source organism: Vipera ursinii (assembly GCF_947247035.1). Taxonomy (NCBI): domain Eukaryota; kingdom Metazoa; phylum Chordata; class Lepidosauria; order Squamata; family Viperidae; genus Vipera; species Vipera ursinii. Next base: position 141,592,163 of record NC_139516.1, on the reverse strand, counting down.
GGTGGCCTCCGCACCCGTCCACGAGTCCTCAACGAGCCAGGGTTGCCTAACCCTGCGCTAGGCAGTCGAAGAACGCGGAAAGGCACCCCGGTTGGCAAACCTTCCCGGCGTCACCCGAGGTTAAAAACGCCCCAAGGGTCCCAGCGAGGATCCCCGGGAGGAAGATGGGCTCCCGCAGGGCCTTTGCAGGAGAGAAAGGCAGAGGGGGAGGAAGGTAATTGGGCGCCTAATGGCCAAGAACCTCCCAGCCTTCTCCCGGGGTGGGGGGGGGCGCCTGGGAAGCGCCCCCCACGTTCAGGGCAGGTGGTCCTTCCCCCCCAGGCGAAGGGGCAAAACGCAGCCAGACTTTCATCGCGAGCTTCCGAAAAGCGAAAGCAGCTTAGACGTGCTTGAGAAGAGCAGCAGCCAACCCGAGTTACCACTTGGCTATTTAAAGAGGGGTTTTATTGGCGAAAATGTTTTGTTATTTCCCCCCGCCCCCCACTCCCGTTCTCTCCGCCATCGCGATTGCACTTAGCCCCAACTTGGAGGGGAAGAGAAGGCAAAAGAGCACCGGGCCCGCCTAGAAGACGGCCGTGGCCGTGTCTTCTCCGAAGGCCTGGAGAATTTGAAGCCAAACAAGCATGCTCCTTCAGGTTGTGTGAACCCAAAGAGCTTGCTGTTTAGTGTATGCTAAGTGTACAGTTATCCGAAGGCTGGAGAATTGAAGCCAAATAAGCATACTCCCTTCAGGTTGTGTGAATCCAAAGAGCTTGCTGTTTAGTGTATGCTAAGTGTACAGTTATCCGAAGGCTGGAGAATTGAAGCCAAATAAGCATACTCCTTCAGGTTGTGTGAACCCAAAGAGCTTGCTGTTCAGTGTATGCTAAGTGTACAGTTATCCGAAGGCTGGAGAATTGAAGCCAAATAAGCATGCTCCTTCAGGTTGTGTGAACCCAAAGAGCTTGCTGTTCAGTGTATGCTAAGTGTACAGTTATCCGAAGGCTGGAGAATTGAAGCCAAATAAGCATACTCCTTCAGGTTGTGTGAACCCAAAGAGCTTGCTGTTTAGTGTATGCTAAGTGTACAGTTATCCGAAGGCTGGAGAATTGAAGCCAAATAAGCATACTCCCTTCAGGTTGTGTGAACCCAAAGAGCTTGCTGTTCAGTGTATGCTAAGTGTACAGTTATCCGAAGGCTGGAGAATTGAAGCCAAATAAGCATGCTCCTTCAGGTTGTGTGAACCCAAAGAGCTTGCTGTTTAGTGCATGCTAAGTGTACAGTTTGAATTCAGATTTAATAACCAGACGAAGAACGTTCAGAAGTCTAAAAAAACAAACAAACCCACAATTTGCTGCATTAGCTGCGCACCACCAAAGTCATTTCAGGGCAATTCCTTGGAAGGATGAGCCAATTCCAGAATGCAGGTCCCCTGCCCACTAGTTTCGCCCCTTGTAGGATGCCGGAAAACTTGCTTCAGGGGGCCCCCTTTGGACGTGGGTCGTCAGACTCTCTACCTAGTGGCTGGGAAGCGACTC